>NC_141694.1:1376946526-1378146526 GCF_964263255.1 Lissotriton vulgaris | reverse complement strand
AGGAAGATGAGTAGAGGGGGAGGCCTGGGAAGGCGGAGAGGGCAAGCGGCAATGTTGGTGTTTTACAGGTGTCAAGTGCGGACAAGGGGAGTGCCAAGTAAGTGCCAAGTCTTCTGGAGCAGCAGAGGACGACGCAAAGAAAAGGCCATGGACAGTGAAGTGTTGCCAGGTAAAGGCAACTGGTGGGCAGCATGGGATATTGGGGATGCTGGGACAAGGGGCAAACAATGCAGGTTGGTGGGAGTAGAGGGTGGTGTGGTGGAAGACTCACAGACCGCGCTGACGGACGCAGTGGCGGAACCAGGGGTGCTGAAAAAAGTGGATAGTAGTAAACAGGTAGTGGTTCCAAACAGACAATACCGTGGGGACTGAAGGGAAGGAGGAAGGAGGAAACTGTGGAGGACAAATATAAGAAGCAGTTGCCGTATATGTGTTTAGCGAAGCCCTTGGTGTTCCATTTGTCGAAAAAAACAAGAATAGAATTTGGGAACACAAATATATTGATGTTTCCAAACACCTACATAGGGAGATTCAGGCCAAGGAGGGATCCAAGGAGGAAGGGTGGGAGTTCAGAAGGATACCAAGGGTGCCCATAAACATGAAAATTGGACCTCAGTCTTCAGGATTTACACTAGTATATTTTGTGAGCATCATTTGGGGAGGGCGATTACATTGCTGAAGTACATGGACATAATTCACAAGGCGCAGATGCATTTTGGGGGTTATGCCTGGCTGAGCTATGATGAGGAGTTTAGGGCCAGGGTCAGTCTTAATCCAGGTAAGCCATGGGAGGAGGTAGATTGGAAGCTGTGGATGTCATCCACTCAATCCTCGGCTTCGACACATACAGTCAGTGGACTACCAGTGACATATCAGTACTTTCAGCCCGTCCCGCTCCCCAGGGAGCTGGATTCGCGCAGAACCACTTGGACCCACAACTGGGCTGTGTTGGAACTTTAACAAGAGGTGATGTTCACAGCATCCCGGTAAGTTTAAACAAAAATGTTTCAATTGCAGAGGACGCCATCCCATCATCCAATGTTTTACTCTGGCTAGCCCTGCAGAGCAGTGAAAGGCCTCTAGAGGTCGGAGGCAGTGTCGAGCTAAGGGCCACTACCCCAGTTAAAGTGGAGGCCTTGATACCTTGGCTCTCTGTTTATCCTGACAGGGAGGTGACCTTGCATTTGAAGTGGGGGTTCACTGAAGGTTTTATGTTGGGGTATCAGGGTCCGAAGGGACAGAGTTGAGCAGAACATTTGAGGCCAGCAAGGGAACTTCCGCAAATGGTAGCAGCAAAACAGGATAAAGAGCTGGCAGAGGGTCGGATCGCTGGTCTATTCTTTGAGTGGTCCTTGGAGGATTTGATTATTTCCCCGCTGGGAGTGGTACCCAAGAAAGAGCCAGGGGAGTTCAGAATAATTCACCACCTATCTTGGCCGAAGGGTAGGTCTGTCAATGACTTCATTGCTGATTAGCATACCAGTGAAAGAAAGAAATACACCTTGTCGCCGAGTCGCGCGTCTCCGCATCTGCTCTCCTCCAGCTCGGACTCCAGGAAGCACAGCCAGGCTCCCCTGAGTAATCACAATGCTGCAATGGCTATGCACAAGCTTGGTAGAGACCCCTCTAGTTTTGGCACACATTTCTTCTGGATTGGGGCAGAGGCGGCATGCTTAGGTTGCTCCTGGGGAAGAATTTGGCAGATTTTTTTACTGCAGGGTGTGTCGGCGGGCAACGAACCAAGAGGGTTACCTGGAACGTGGGACATTCCTTTGTAAACTGGCCAGCAAAATATGAAGGTTAATAGGTCTATAGATGAAACCTGAGCTTCAGGAGCAGTCACCATGAGGTGCTTTGGTGGGCTAAATAGAAAAAGCAATGGGGGGCATTCGTGCCTTGGCTGCCGACATGGGTCTGCTCGGATATGCTCTTGATTCATTTGGGGAAAATAACTTGGTTTGCTTGTCTGCATTGACTTTGCTTTACCATATGCTGGGGGACATGGAGGCGATCAATTTTTCCAGAACATGTGTTCCGCAGGGACTGAAGGAGCGCTGTTAAACATGCTGCAACTGATAAGGCCAGAAGGAAGTTGAACGGGGCAATGGGGGTTTTCTGCCAGACTCACGACATCAAGGTGATTCCACATGTGGGGTTTAAAGAGGATGAACCAGATCTGTTTAGGGACGATGGGATGGAGTTCACCGTTCCCACTTGGGAAATGCTTATTACATGATGGAACTGCAGGATATGGTGAGTGCATTGTGTAACGAGTTGATTTGGTGCCGCAGGTCCAATTGCTGAGAGGCGAAAGGTGCAAGGGTTTTTTGTAGGTGGGGTAGGTAACCATCCTACAGGGGTTCCCTGGTTGGCGGTATTTTGGGGGTGGTGAGTCACATACGGGCAAATCCACCCCTCAGGGGGGAAGAAGGGTGCACAGGTGACTGATCACAGGGCGTGGGAAGCGACAAGAAAGGGAAGGATCTTCAAGGGAGGATGTTTGGAAGGCAGGTGAAGGAGAGATTGGGTTTATGGAATGAGGTCAGCGAGTGAGAGGGGTAAGAATGAAGCAAAATATATGGTCTTATTGGGGAACTGGAAGCAGGTGATTTGTGAATGTTGAGGGGAAAATTGAACTATTTGAGTTATGTCAAGATTCTTATTTTGGAATTATTGTTAATGTTAATAAACTTCATTAGTATGTGTGCAAAAATGTCCTAATAAATGGCCTTTTACGCTATCACAACAGCGTGGAGTGTGGTTATTGCACAATCTGCTATTTGTGTGCCAGTGAGTAGATAGAGCACAGTCATTGCATCCAGTTGGTTGGCTGCTAAACTGAGTACAGAGGATTTCAAAGCCCCTCCAAAAACTTGCAAACCTGTCATTTTGAGTAACCTACACATCTGATGCTGAGGAATATTTCACAATATCTGCTTGTATCTTGCTTGCATTTGATTTTCACTACAAGGCTTTATATAAAGCCAGGTAGCGCTATATTAGATTTTGTGTTGCACTGTGTTGTGTACCAGATTGAGCACATACCCCTAGATGCATCATTGTAACATTTTGCGATTTCTTAATTGCGAAAATTAAGGAATCGCAATTAAGAATTCGCAAAATGCTATGCATCAAAAAATCGCAACATTTTTTGCGATTCAGTAATTTTCCTTAATTACGATTCACAATTTGCGAATCGCAATTAAGGAAAACCCTTCCCATTGATTCCTATGGGCCAAAAGGCCCATAGGAATCAATTTGCGATTCGCAAAATGTGAATGCAATTTCAAGGGTGCAGGGGGGTTCAAAGAACCCCTCCCTGAACCCCTGAAATTAAACTGTAAGTGCAATTTATACACACACGTGACCCAAGGACATGTGTGTGTGTAAATTAAAACTTTCAAATATGCAACTAGTGCATGTTTGAAAGTTTTCTGTAAATTAGCATGAAGTTCAACTTCATGCTAATTTACCCCTTCCAAATTGCGATATTCGCAATTGTAAAGTAATCATGCATTGCATTTAAGAAATCACAAAATTGCGATTTCTTAAATGTAATCGCAATTTGAGAAATCGCAATCAAATAGCGATTTCTTAAATTGCGAAAATGGCAAAATGCTTTATGCATCCCAAAAACGGGATTTGCATTCGCACACGGTGGAATTTTGTGATTCGCACCGTTTGCGAATGCAAAAACCATTGATGCATCTAGGCGATAGTGTGTTTATCCATGTGTGACTCAAGGGACACAGTAATCCAACTTGAATCTCCTGGTTAAGAGTGATTTATAAAATAGAGGGTGGAGAGAGCCTGTCATACAGGTGCATCTAAATTAGAGGTAGTTACTAAAACATCAATGAACGCCTTTGTAGTGGACCAGGCACCGGTGAAAGAAAGAAGTGAGAAAGTAGCCCCTTTGAAATGTAAACACAAGCTTTGTCCTCTTCCTTCCATATTCTTCCCAGTAAGTGTGCACAGATAGGTTTTTGTACCTGCCAAGGGTCGAAAGCCATGCTCCTTTATGCCATTTTTCTTACAAGTTCCTGTCAGGGAACACCTAGCTCCACTTTCATGTCGCAGTAATGACAGAATAATGTAAGTAGCCAGGTGTGAGGTGAAACTGACTTGCCTGAAACCATATAACCCACAACAAATCGGGGTGAGGAATACACGTTTCTGTCTACTAGCCTAGTATAATTATGATGTGGCAAACCTAGATCAGTGTTTCAGGATTTCTTGCTAAACTATATCCAGTTGGTCAACAGAATTTTACTAGAGGCAAATTACGGGGCTGGTGTCTGAGGCCAGCCTTTCTTACCTTAGGTTGAGGCCAGACCTGCAGTCTTGTTTCTACCATACTAGGAACACTGTTGAAGGAGGCTTGAGGAAGGAGTTATGAATGAGAAAGGAACACTGGGGTATCCCTAGAAGAGCAGTCTACAGTCCGGTTAGGCGAAGAAGACGAGTAGGTACGTGAAAAGGACATAAGCACAATGATATGAGCAAGGTGTGGGCAAAATAACTATGTTGTTAGTAGAAGAAAGTCATTTTACTTTTTAAGACAAAGCATTGGTTGGACATTGATTTATTGCCTGCAGCTTCCCTGTATTGAGGTCTGAATCTCTAACCCCATAAAGTATGTGGTATTCGGTTTTGGGTCAAATAATAGGTCGTGCTTACGGACATCAGTTGAAAAAGTATCCAAATGACAAACTGGGTGATAAGTAGCCCTTGTAAGCATAGGCACATGCAAATGAGTTCCCACAACCAGCAACACCTGAAACAGCAGGACGTTTTGGTTTCCAGGACCCTGGTATCATTAAGAACCAAAAAAGGAACCTGAAAAACAGTACCGTTGTGCTGAAAAACATGCAGCAGAGCTGAGGAGAATGATGGCTGCAGAAAGCATGAGAGGTGCTTGTTAGGTACAAAATCGGGTGCCCCCCCCTTCAGGAGCAGGTTAGAGGCAGGTGCATTTCTTAGTCTTGTGACTCCTCCTGAGGCGGAAGCCGGGAGCGGATCCTAAGCAATTTTAATCCTGATTACTAGCTAAAATTGTGTGTATTTACTTTGTGTACCTGCTTTTAAAATCACTTACTCACCTGCTCATTCCGGTTCCCCGCGCAGCCGATTCATCGCTGCGGCGGGAGGTCACCGACCTTTGCCACTCCATCACGCCACTTTGGCGAGCGCCGAGGCCACGCCCCTCTCGGAGGCCACGCCCACTTTCAGCGCGCATATAAAGACGCTGCTTACTAGCGTCCTGCCCAGTCTTGCGAGTCCTCCTGAGGCGGAAGCCGGGAGCGGATCCTAAGCAATTTTAATCCTGATTACTAGCTAAAATTGTGTGTATTTACTTTGTGTACCTGCTTTTAAAATCACTTACTCACCTGCTCATTCTGGTTCCCCGTGCAGCCGATTCATCGCTATGGTGGGAGGCCACCGACCTTTGCCACTCCATCACGCCACTTTGGCGAGCGCCGAGGCCAAGCCCCCTCTCGGAGGCCACGCCCATTTTATCTTTCCCCCAACTCCTATAAATCATGTGCCATCACCGGACGCGCAGCGGGCAAGCGCAGCGGGCGCAACTATTGCGCGCCGAAGGCGCGCCTAAGGCAAGCCCGTCTGCACCCGTCCGCGACCAAACGCGCCAAGGGCCCAGGCCCCCTCACTTTCTCGGCCCATTACAATATTCTTCGGCACAACTACTCGCTCTTCAGGCCCGCTGGCCCATTGAAGCTCCTCTGACCACCCATATCAATAATCTGGGCCTCACAGCCGCTGCAACTCCTCCCGTTCCTCTCACTCCGACCCATCCCCCTCCCCTGCCCCGCCCACCCCGTCCTAACCCTCCGGCTGGACCCAGTCAGGTCCCTCTTTCCATATACTATCTTAATACGCGTTCTGCGGTTAAGCACTGCCACAAACTATCAGTTTTGCTTGATATCCATAAACCAGACCTTCTATTCCTTACGGAGACCTGGTTTCGCAACAGCTCCCTCCCCAGTCTCCTTGCCTCTCTTCCTGCTACCTACTACGCTCTCCGGGCTGACCGCCCAACGGGTAAATCCGGTGGGGGCGTCGCCCTGATCGCTAGAAAGGATGTACCGTTCCAACCTCTCAGCTTTCCCCCGATGGGCACGTCCGACTTTTTAGTCGCTCGTTCTCTCTTTTACAATACTCCCCTCACTTGCCTACTTATGTACCGTCCTCCCCAACCTTCTCATACCTTCCTGGACGGATTTCAAGAACTGGTGGCCTCCCTAGCAGTCAACAATTCATCCGTCCTGGTACTAGGCGACTTCAATTTTTGGCCCTCTGACCCAGCCGAATGCTCCACTTCCAAGGAATTCTCTGAAACCTTACGTTCTCTTAACTTCATCTTGCATGTCCACTCCCCGACCCACACTCAAGGGCACACTCTCGACCAAATCTGGTCTCTGAACTGCCCCATTGCATCCCTGTCCATTTCTCCCTGTCCCTGGTCTGATCACTCATTGATCTCCTTCTCCTCTCAACTCGGACCGCCTATCAAGCCCTTGCACCCTAAAAACATCTGGGCCCGCTCTTGGGGTCGGGTAGATCTGGCTGTATTAGCCTCCTCTCTCTCCTCCTCCAGCCCCGATCTGTCCGGCCTGCCCTCAGCAGATCAAGCCAATTCCATCAACTCTTGGCTACTCTCAGCCTGCGACTCCATCGCCCCCCTGAGGCGAATCTCCTCTAAACGGACAAATGACTCCAACCTGTGGTTCAATAACAAACTGAAGGCACAAAAACTTGCGGTCCGTCATGCTGAACGAGCTTGGAGAAGACAGTACTGTCCCAATCTCAAAACATACTACATTTCCCTCTTGCAGCAATATAAGAAATCCATTTTATCCACCAAAAAAGAGTACTTCTCCTCCAAAATCCTAGTCGCGGAGAACAAATCCAGAGAAATTTTTGCCATCATCAACAAACTCGCATACTCCGACAGAACCACCCTCAAACCCTCCCCCTCTCAACCTCTTTGTGATTCCCTGAATTCCTACTTCTTAGATAAAATTGCGGCAATCAGAGCCAATATTCCTCCCCCTCTTCCTCCTTCCGCATCCATCCTTGTCCCCGGATAGATGCCCGACTCGACTCACTCCTTCCCTTAACAGCAGATACTTTTCTCTCCCTCCTCCCTTTAGTTAAATCTGGCTCCCCACTTGACCCTTGTCCTGCTCACATTCTTACCCACGTCTTCACTAACTGTCCGCTACCCCCTCTCACTTTTCTTAACTGCTCCCTGTCCCAGGGCGTGGTCACCCCCGCTCTTAAATCTGCCCTAATCCTCCCCATCCTAAAAAAACCTGGCACAGACCTCTCTGTCCCTGCAAACTACCGCCCCATCTCCCTTCTCCCTTTCCTAGGGAAAGTCTTAGAGCGGCATGTCACCAAAGTACTATCTACCTACGTGTAAGCAAACCGAGTCCTGGCTCCCCGCCAAGCCGGTTTTCGCCCGGCTCATTCCACCGAGTCGGTCATGCTTTCAGTACTGGACAACCTTAGAGAGGGAATGGACACTAACATCCCCCAGGCCTTGGTGCTACTCGATCTCTCTGCCGCCTTCGACACGGTGGACCATTCCATCTTACTCTCCTGTGTCGGAGCGGCAGAGATCGGAGGCACCGCCCTGGTCTGGCTGTCCTCCTTTCTAAGTGAACGCACCCAGGCAGTTCGCCTAGGCGACTTCTGGGCGGAAAAGCGGAAGGTGGTATGTGGGGTCCCCCAGGGCTCCTCCCTCTCCCCTCTACAGTTTAATCTGTATATAGCCCCCCTCATCTTCGCTCTCCAACAAATGGAGGTCTCCGTATATAACTATGCGGACGACCTCCAGCTCATATTTTCCCTCCCTCACTCCCCTGATTCCAAATCTAAATTCCAATCCACCATGCTCTTTATCCGGGACTGGATGAATCACAACCACCTGAAACAAAATCCAGATAAGACAGAGCTTGTTCTGACAGGTGGTTGCTCCAGTCCATGGTCCCCTCTCTTCTGGCCTTCTTCCCTTGGTCCCCCCCCCCCACCTCCTACCTCCTCCGTCAAAACCCTGGGCATAAAAATCAATGATCAACTCACTCTGCACTCCCAGGTGAGTTCAGTGGTCTCCTCCTCGTTTCTATCCCTCCGTACTATCCGCAAAGTTTCCCACTTCTTCTCCTTCACAGCCCTGAAACTCATCGTACTTGCCATGGTCATCTCCCGCTTGGATTATGCCAATGCCCTCTTCCATGGCATGCCAGCCTACAATTTACGTCGACTTCAGCTGGTCCAGAACCAAGCGGCTCGCTTGGTCTACAACCTCACGAAATCCCACCACACCACTCCCCTCTTAAAATCCTTGCACTGGCTCCCTATGTGCGAACGCTCCCTTTTCAAGGTGGGCTGTCTCGCCTTCCAGGCCCAGCTAGGCCGTTCCCCTGCTTTTATCTCCTCAGAGATCAAACCTTATGTCCCCCCCAGGGAACTTCGCTCCTCTTCTCACCACTTACTCACTGTTCCTCGTTTTCGTCAAAAAAAATGGGGTGGGTCTAAATTCTCCACTCTTGCCCCCATTTTTTGGAACTCCCTTCCGATTCAACTTAGATCCTCTACTCAATACCAGCCCTTCCGAAAGGCCTTAAAAACCTTTCTATTCTCTAAAGCTTTCCCCTCATAAATCCTCCACAATCCCCTCTCCCTGACTCGTGTCCTCAGGGGCTCTGCATACTGTAGCGCCATGAAACCGTTCTGGTGTACGTGCGCTGTATAAATAATTTAAAATTCAAATTCAAATTCAAATTCAAATTCACATCACCGCCCGGTTAAAAGAGAGGAAGCATTTGGACCCAAAGGGTGCTGGTTCATACAGATAACAGTAGATTGCCAACCTAACAGAGATTAAGGGACCGATAGGAGTAGTAAAGAAAGTCTTTACTGTGATGAACCAATATTGCTGGCCTTACCTAGAACAAAAAAACGTTAATGACAACAAATGTACGTCTGTTCAAGATAGAGCCATATGTAAAATGAGCAGGAACTCAGCAACTTCAAAGTGCCATGGATCTAACTTTTGGTGACATAGTGTCATAAACTCCTTGCTGCCAGTATTAAAACAAGTATTAAAAGTCCATCTCATCATCATATTTGTTCCAATAATGTTATAATGCTTAAACAACACGATATATTATATTAATGTAAAGTCTTTATTGTGATTGCAGTTGTGAGTTCTGGAACATACGTAAGAGCACTGCCTTGTGAGACGGCACCTCCATTTAAAGAGGATGTGTCCTTTAGCTGCGCTTGCTATTCATGTTTGGTTTTGAAAGCTGCTGCCACATCAAGGATCCAAACAGCCAAGAGGTTTTCTCGATTTCCGAGAGCTGTTCCAGTCTTTCTAAAGATCAAGGCTGCACATGTTTCCTGAGTCTGTGCTCTCTAACTCTTCTCTTTCAGCAGAATCATAATCTCATTGCACATAATAAAAAAGACATAATATCCAGATTTCATGCAATAAAAAACCTTACAAATAATCAACACTTCTAAAAGTGAGAAACCTTGAGCTACAAAGATTAAAATACAAAAGAAGAACAATAGTTAAAAACCTAGAAAAGAGTCTGGAGTAAACTTATCACACCAAATAGGCTCCAATGTTACCAGAAAGAAGGATCATTACACTGAGCCATACCTGTTCCTGATCCTTAGTGCAAGGCAAACAGCATTTCCAACAGCCACAAATATCTCTAGACTATCCAAATTTGTGAACGAGCAAAGGCCTCCTTATAAGCTTTAATATTAAAGGAGCGAAAGATAGAGTGCAAAAAGCATTTTCTAGTGTGGGAGTATAGCCTACAAAATAAAATAAAGTGCATTGTGCTTTGTACAGAAACGTTATTGCAGCAACATCTCAAGTTGACCCCAGGCTGCAGTTCTAGGGTAGGCAACTAAAAAGTGCAAAGAATTAAATTACAACTTTGTTAAATAAACCCTAACATTCCCCTTAGAAAACCAGAAGACGCAAGACTAACAGCCAAATGACAAGTTACTGATATTATAATTAACACTTGCAGATAATTTATCTAATTCATCCTGGTGAAGTCTACTCTGCCTGATCCTAAAAGCCTCCTTCTGTTTAATTATAACCTTTGGGTGTATATTCGATATGTTGCCAGCCAAATTCGGCATACCCAGCTCTGTAAATTCCTTCTTAATATAAATGAAAACTGAACCAAAGTATAGCATTAGTATTATGTGAGAAAAGGCAGTCTTCTATTACGTTTCTCGATAGTTAAGCTTCTGGGTTTCCCCATACTCTAAGCCATAATAATAATGGCTCCAGCTTGATCTTATCCCCCAAAGGGACCAAACCCATCTCTGAGAGACACATAAAAGCACGGGTAGATTGGAGGGCAGTCAACAACCTACACACAAACTTGTTTTCTACCTGCTGTAGTGGCCCTGGCCTTTATAGCCCCAAACTCCTGCTCCATAGGTTGCCACTGAAATACATTTACTCTTGTAAATCTCAATCATTTCTCTGATCGGGTTATGACCAAGCCTTTGGGCAAAGGGGAAAACCGACTCCACAGCTCCTTGACTTTGGGCAGCCATTGTACGGTGAACGTTTTTCCAGGATACATTTATATCAAATGGAAGACCAAGACAAGTGAGCAACATTAATCTTAAATTTCCGTCCCCCCTACAAACAGTGATCTGGTTTACACATTTCTTAGGCCAATGCAGATGGCAAAAGATTTGTGTACATTTGTTTTAAGATCCAGACCTCACATAAAACTATAACATTAATTTAATTAAAGCTGTAAACCATTGTCAGTCCTCGCCATTAGGACTGGCAGAACTATAGACTTAATTTATGGCAATTCATTCCCATCTTTGGCCAAATGTGATTCGAGGTTGTTAATATAAATGAGAAACAAAAGAGGGGCCAACACAAACCCTTGTCTGATTCCTAGCTGTGAGCGAATATTCTTGGAAAGTTCCTCGTCTCTACCATACCTAACCCTTATAGTGGTGTCCCAATGCATTCTTTGTAATAGGCCTATTAGGCCCTGAACAATTCTCATACTGTCCATTCTTTCCCACAGCTTCACCCTGTTGACCATACCAAAGGCAGAGGTGAGGTCCATAAACGCAAAGTGAAGGGAACCGCTCCACACCTTTTAAGAATTTACAAATGATCAGCTGTAGAATAAGGCACTACTCAACATAGACCATACTGAAATCTTGATGGACATTGGTTTTCCTGCAACCAAACTTCCAATTTGGATGCAAGGTCCCTTGACAGAATTTTTTTGGTCAACCTTGTTTTCATTGAAATGTTTTTTGTGCGCATAAAAGCATAATACAATATAGCCAACTTCCTGTAGCTCAAAGTGTTAAATCTATAGGATAACTCAGTTGCCTTTGTCTGGGGAAGTGATCAGGACAACAATCATAAGTAAACAAAGATACCATTGTACAGCCCCAAAACAAAATTACAATGTCCCCTCTAACTCCCACCCCGCCCATCCCCCAACAACAAAGGTACACAGTAATTTCATCAATAAGCCCCTGAGAATAGGATCCTCTAGACCAGCCGTCAGATATGTGTGAAAGCTCCCCAGGGTGGTGACTTCCTCCACTAGACCTTTCTGGTATGCAACTTCTAAAATTGGAAGAGATGGAGTGCTTGTGTTCACATTGGGCATGCACAGAGAGGAAGTCCCTGTGAAAGATACTCCACCAGGGGAATCCATATATATTCACATTATAAGAGTCAGAGAGGGTGCCCACCATCCGCTCCATGGTGAGGGCCTGCCAACGGGGGGAGTGCCACTGAGCCATAAACGGTGCTTCTTTCTGTTTCCAGGCGCTGCCACTACCATTTTCGGCACCCCCATGCATAGCCATAGAATAGATCTATTGCCTACTGTCTGGTGTTTGAGGGTATTCGCCCTCAGACGCAGAAGTGTCGAGCTTGGGTCCTCAGGTATAGGGTAGCCCAGGATGTCTTTGATTTGTTCCAGTATTTTTTACCAGACTGGCCTGATCGTCGGGCAATCCCACCAGATATGTTTAAAGACGCCCCAGACACCGCATCCCCTCCAGCACAGATAGGAGGTCGTAGGGAAGATCAATTTTAGTTTCGTCGGGTACAAGTACCATTTGTATAAAACTTTATAGTGGGCCTCCGGCCTCTCCATCTACTGATTACATTTATGTATATCTGTATATAGTTTATCCCACTGTTTGACTGAGATTGGCATCCCCCGGGTAAGCTCCCAGAAAGACTTGTGTCATGGGTGGGTGGTATGGAGTGTATAGAGCAGTATTGTGTACATTCATGAACCCTTTGTGCCACTCCCAACCGCTCTACTGGCGTGAAGTCCCTGGTCATTGACATCTCGCAATCCCGCACTCAGAATCCAGTGTCTGAGCTGGGTGTGGTGGTAGTGTTCAGTAGCAGGTAAGTGAAATTCCCTCTGGCAGTGTCCGAAGGTGAGAATTTCCCAGTTGTGGAAAAGATCCAAAATCGCAAGGCATTCCCCTACCCTCCACACATTTAAAGGACCCGGTATCTGTGCAGGTGGAAACACGAAATTGTAGTAGATAGGTGTGAACGTGGACAGAAAGGTGGTCAAACTGGAGATCCTATTGATGTTGTCCCAGACCTTTGGTGACATTTTTGTAGGGGTGCTCAGGTTGACATTTGGTGGGTGCTCCGCTTTGGGTTTTCATGGTAGATACTAGATACACCTCCCCGCCACCGCCTTGTCCATGTGTAGCCAATGTTTGTCAGACTCCTGGGCCGACCACTCCGTAATCACCCGCAGCTGGGTGGCCTGGTAATAAAGATGCATGTCTGGTAAAGCCAAATGCCCCTTGTTTTTTGGGAGACAGAGTTGTTTATAAGGGAATCGCGCCCTGCGGCCCTGCTATAGAAAACCGTCGATAACAAACTTTAATGTAGCTAGGAACCCTCGATCCAGCTTGATTGGGAGACCTTGAAAAAAATACAAAAGTTTAGGTAAGACTATCAATTTAACCGGATGAAAGCAGCCTATCCATGAGAGATACTTGGGAGTCCACCCCTGGAAGTTTGCCTTAAACTGTTGGAGAAGAGGCGAGTAGTTAGGCTTGAAAAGCTCCTAGAGTTTATGATCTTTATTCCTAGGTATGTGATATCTTTTTTGGCACATTAAAAAGGGGGGTGGGGCGACCAGGGATCCCATCTCCCTCTGTGACAGTGTGAGGATTAGCAAATAAGATTTTGTTCAGTTGATCTGGAGTCCTGCCACTAGCTCTACCAACACTGCCTCCAGGGATGGCCCAGGAGCAGCTGACTACAGCATTTCATCAGAGAAAAGGGATATTTTGTGCTCATCTGCACCGAATGGGATGCCCTGAATGGCAGGTGTCATTCTTATTCTTGCTGCAAAGGATCATTGCTTAGAGCAAATAGTAGCAGCGAAAGGGGGCGTTTTGTAGTGGAAAGAAGTAGGAGTCCACCCCATTAACGAAGACCTGGGTGCTAGGGCAGGCATAGTTAGCCCTAATCGTGGCGATAATCCGGTCAAAGAATTAGTATCCTTCCATGGTGCAGAATAGGAATGACCAGTCCACTCGGTCGAAAGCTTTCTCTTCATCTAACACCAGCAGGACAGCCAGATGCAATTTTTATTTGCTTTCTCGACCAAGTGAAAGACCCTTTGCAAGTTATCAAGTGTTTGTTGACCCTGGATAAAACTGGACGGGTTCGAGTGTATCAAGTCAGGCATGAGGTTTTCTAGTCTGCTGGCTAGGATTTTGCATATATCTTGGCGTCCAGATTGAGGAGTGCTATCGGGCGATACAAGCTGCATAAGTGAAGATATTTCCATGGCTTTGGTAGCACCAAGATAAGGGCCTTCCCCATAGAAGTAGTCACCACCTCCAAGTCTGCAATTGAGTTGTAGAGGCTCACCATTTGCAGAATCAGTTCAGCCCCAAATGTTTTATAAAAGTGTGACGAAAGCCCATCGGGCCCTGGTGATTTATGTGACTTGAGATTTGCTATGGTCCTGCTGGACTCCTCTGCGTCTATCGTCTCCCCCAGTTTTACATTTTGTACTGCTGACACCTTTGGAAGCTCCACTTCCTCCAGGTATTGAATTTGCTCTGCCTCCTCATAACTCACCGTCATATAGAGAGCTTTGTAAAAGTGGCCGAAGGCCTGGGCTTTCTCTAGTTCTGTAGATGCCCTTCCTTCCCTGGCAGGTCAATGTCCCTTATTTATTCTCGTTCCCTCTTAAGCCACAGCTGTTTGGCTAGATGAGAACCCTCCTTGTTTCCCTTCTCGTATGTTGTGCATTTGAGTCGTAGAAGGGTGAGTTCAGCCCTATTATTATGAACAGCATTCAGTTTGCTCCTGAGTGCCGTCACTTTTCTCTGTACGTTATGGATAGGGTGGGCCTGCTCTGCCTCTAGCAGTTCTGCTTCAAGCGCTATCCTTTCTCAGTTCCTTTTCTTGTTTAGTGCTGCATGGAGGGAGATGCAGCTGCCCCGGATTACAGCCTCGAAAGCATCCAGTTGTTAACCGGGTTAGTATCTTTGGGGTAATTAATAAGGAAATAGTCCTTGATATATTTTCACAATTGATCGCACAGGAGACGGTCTTGTGCTAGCACCGCAGGGAAGAACCACGTCTATATTTTGGGGGTGTAGCGTCAGTGTAACCGGCGCTTGATCAGATATAGTGATCAGGTGAATACAGGTAGCCTGTAGTGCTGAGACTATGGTCTTGCCCATGAAGATGTAATCAATTCTGGAATACAAACTATGTGTATGGGAGAAAAAGGTGTAATCCCTAGTACGGAGGAGGAACGTGCACCAGGCATTTACCAGGCCTATAGAGGCGAATTCCCTTTTCAGAGACTTAGAGAAATTGCTTGAGATAGCCCTCTGTGTTTGCGTGCTGTATAGGCTGGGGTTCCATATGAGATTCACCCATTAGAAAGATCTACCCCTCAGCGAACCCCCCAGTATCGACAGGGAAGAGCTCAGAAATGTGGCTTTATTAGAGTTAGGTGCATAAATGGAAGCAAAAGTACATAAGTGGCCAAATATCCTGCTGTTGACCATAACTATCCTTCCCTTTTTGTCCGTTTTGCTGCCATCCGGCTGAAATTTCAGGGAGTTGTGGAAGAAGAAAGCCACCCGTTATGTTTAGTCTGAGCTGAGGATCTATATACAATGGGGTAAGCCCTGTTTTGCAGTCGGTGTTCTTCTAACCTTTTCATGTGGGTCTCCTGTAGGTCTATCACGTAGTATCTTTGGTCTAATAGGTATTGCCACAATATCTGATGTTTGGCGGATGAGTTAAGCCCCTTGATATTCCACGCGAGTACAGTGATAACCATAGCTGCCTATGACATGGCGCTAAACGCCGTTGTGCCAGAGGAGCTCCCAAGTCTAGACCTCCCAACCTCTCTCACCCGGTCGTCCTGCAGTGCAGTCCATTCTCTTCTGCCTATGTATGCCTTATATGAAAATATTGGTATCTGTGTACCTAGAACCAAAATAACAAAGAACCCCAAAATCAGAACATTTAGAGTTAACATACCTGAATAAATATTTCTCACTTTACAAACACATATTATTGTAGAAGTTTTGTAGATGTATTGGTCCAAAGCTGCATGTGGTGAGCCAGACAGAATCTAAATGAGCCGCTGTCTAATATCCAATATCAGAAACCATTACGGAGCACCCTTCCACCCTGCCTGGCGCAAATCACCTGCATTGCTGTTAAGTGAAGTGGCACAGTCTGAACGCAGGTCATCTCAGTGTCTCCATACTTGACCTTACGTTCTCCCACCCACATTGTGTCTGAGAGTGGCTGCCAGGCGCACTTCTTTGGACCCTGTTCAACTGTTCCCTTGGCTGCTCAGGCAACACAACACATCTCTGTATCCCCTGCTTTTTTCTTCTTTTGCTGCCTCAGGCAGTTCTGCGTCCACCACCATTCACCTCTGCCATCTTCTACTATCGTCTCTCCCAAACCATTCGGGGCACTCTCAATGGGCGAGTCGTTAAGGGGCTGCAAGCCTAACACCCCTGCTGCTTCCGCGAGGGAGTGACATGGTAGTTTTAATTCTGGAAGGAAAAGAGGACACCAAAAGGGTAGGTCCAGCGATATTTTATATTGTCTCGGCGGAGAGGAGTGGCCCCGGGGCCCATGGATCACCCCAAATTCAGCTCTATATATGCAGAGGGTCAAGTGCACTCCTCTACTTCCTCCCTCACCTCTCACTGTGGGCCAATCAATCAATCTATCAAGACATTTATAGAGCGCACTACTTACCCGGAGGGTCTCAAGGCGCTTGGGGGGGGGGGGGGGAGCTGCTACTGCTCGAACAGCCAGGTCTTGAGCTTCTTCCTGAAGGAGAGGTGGTCTTGGGTCAGGCGCAGGTCGGGAGGGAGGGAGTTCCAGGTCTTGGCGGCCAGATAGGAAAAGGACCTTCCTCCTGTTGTCGTTCTTCGGATGCGGGGGACGGCGGCGAGGGCGTGACTGGCTGATCGGAGATGGCGTTTGGGAGCGTAGAAGTTGATGCGGTTGTTGAGGTAGCTCGGGCCTTGATCGTGTAGGGCTTTGTGTGCATGGGTGAGGAGACGGAAGGTGATTCTTTTGTTGACGGGGAGCCAGTGCAGGTCTCTCAGATGTCCAGAGATGTGGCTGTGTCATGGGATGTCGAGGATGAGTCTGGCTGAGGCGTTCTGGATCCGCTGGAGTCTCTTCTGGAGCTTGGCGGTGGTTCCGGCGTAGAGGGCGTTGCTGTAGTCCAGTCGGCTGGTGACGAGGGCCTGGGTGACCGTCTTCCTGGTCTCGGTGGGGATCCACCGGAAGATCTTCCGTAGCATGCGCAGGATGTTGAAGCATGACGAGGAGACGGCGTTGACTTGTCTGGTCATGGTGAGGGAGGAGTCCAGGATGAAGCCCAGGTTGCGTGCGTGGTCTGTCGGTTTGGGTGCGGTGCCCAGGGCGGGGGGCCACCAGGAGTCGTCCCAGGCAGAGGGCGAGGGGCCCAGGATGAGGACTTCCGTCTTGTCTGAGTTCAGTTTCAGGCAGCTGGTCGTCATCCACTCGGCTACGTCTTTCATCCCTTCGTGAAGGTTGGCTCTGGCGGCGGCGGGGTCGTTGGTCAGGGAGAGGATCAGCTGGGTGCCGTCAGCGTAGGAGATGATGTTGAGGTTGTGTTGGCGTGCGATGGCCGCGAGGGGGCTCATGTAGACGTTGAAGAGGGTGGGGCTCAGCGAGGATCCTTGAGGGACGCCGCAGATGACTTCGGTGGCCTCTGACTTGTACAGTGGTAGACGGACTCTCTGTGTTCTTCCGTCGAGGAAGGAGATGATCCATTCCAGTGCCTTCTCCTGGATTCCGACGTTGCTGAGGCGCTGCACTAGGGTGCGGTGGCAGACAGTGTCGAATGCCGCGGAGAGGTCTAGGAGGATGAGGGCCGCTGTTTCTCCGTTGTCCATCAGGGCTCGGATGTCATCGGTGGCAGCGATGAGGGCAGTCTCGATGCTGTGGTTGGCTCGGAAGCCAGACTGTGAGGGGTCGAGGGATACATTCGTCTTGAGGAAGGTGGCCAGCTGTTTGTTGACGGTCTTCTCAATGACTTTGGCTGGAAACGGGAGGAGCGAGATGGGGCGGTAATTCTTGAGCTCGGTGGCGTCCGCTGTAGGTTTCTTTAGTAGGGCGCTGAGTTCGGCGTGCTCCCAGCTCTCCGGGAAGGTGGCGGTGTCGAAGGAGGTGTTGATGATGTCCCGCAGGTGGGGTGCGATGACAGCGTCGGCCTTGTTGAAGACGTGGTGAGGGCAGGGGTCGGTCGGAGATCCGGAGTGGATGGAGTTCATCATGCGGACGGTGTCTTCGGTGCTGATCGGAGTCCAGGCGCGGAGGGTGGTGGTGGGGGCGGTGGTTCGGTCGTGGCGTGCGTCGGTTGAGTGCTGAAGCTGTTGTGTATGTCCGCGATCTTGTTGTGGAAGTAGGAGGCGAGGGAATTGCAGAGGTCTTGCGATGGGGTGATGTTGTTGTTTCCGGCGTTGGGGTTGGAGAGCTCTTTCACGATGTTGAAGAGTTCCTTGCAGTTGTGTGCGTTGTTGTCCAGCCGGTCCTTGAATGCAGTTTTCTTGGTGGCACGGATCAGTTGGTGGTGCTTCCGGGTGGCAAGCTTGAGGGCGGTCATGTTGTCCAGTGTTGGTTCCCTTCTCCAGGCTTTCTCGAGGGCTCGGCAGTTCTTCTTGGAGCTCTTGAGTTCGTCGGTGAACCATGGGGCCTTCTTGCTGCCGGGTCTGCTGGGCGGGGTCCTCAGTGGGGCGAGTTCGTCTGCGCAGTTGCTGATCCACTTCGTGAGGTTGTCGGCGGCCTGGTTGGGGTTCGCTGAGCTGGCGGGAGGGTGCTGGCTCAGGGAAGCGGCGAGCTGGTCGGCTGTGATCTTGTTACAGCTTCTTCGAGCAACCTGTTGCTGGTGGTGGTGGATCGTCGTTTTTCTGAAGGTGAAGTGGACGCAGCTGTGGTCCGTCCAGTGGAGTCCAGTGGCGTGGCTGAAGGCGATGTCTTTGCTGGATGAGAAGATGGCGTCGAGTGTGTGTCCGGCGAGGTGGGTGGGGGTGGGCACCAGCTGCTTGAGTCCGAGGTTGGCGAGGTTGTCGAGCAGGGTGATGGTGTTGCGGTCGTTGTTGTTCTCCAGGTGGAAGTTGAGGTCCCCCAGGAGGATGTTGTCAGCGGAGGGGAGGGCATGCGGGCTGACGAAGACGGCGATGTCCTCGCTGAATTGTGTGCGTGGTCCCGGGGGTCGGTAGATCAGGGTGCCTCTGAGGGTGGTCTTCGGGTCGGTGCGGATCTGGAAGTGTAGGTGTTCGGCGGTAGTCAGGGTGTCGTCGGTGTTGGTCGTGATGTGGATGGTGTCCCTGTGGATGATGGCGATGCCTCCTCCCGTCTGTTTGACGCGGTCTCTTCGGGTGATCTTGTATCCTTCTGGGATGGCGATGGCGATGTCGGGTGCTGAGGAGTCGTTCATCCAGGTTTCCGTGAGGAAGGCAACGTCAGGAGCTGTGGTGTCGAGGAGGTTCCAGAGTTCGATGGCGTGTCTGTGGACGGAGCGGGTGTTGAGCAGGATGCACTTGAGGTGGTTGCTGCTGGTGTTCGGCTTGGCGGGTGCTGGTGCGAGGCAGGTCTGGATGCAGGTGAACTTGCAGGCGTGGCAGCTGAAGGGTCCGTGGGTGCGTCTCGGGGTGGCTCGGTGGCATCCCGGGACTCGGCCTGTGTTGAGCGCGTTGAGGGTGACGGCGGTGTACGTCCAGCGGGTGGGCTGGCCTCTGCGGGGGCCAGGGGTTCGGGCGCTGGGCGCGGTCCAGGCGCAGACAGGCGCAGACGGGCTTACCTTTGGCGTGCCTTCGGCACACAATCGGCGCGCCCGCTGCGCGTGACCGCTGCGCGTTCGCACGGTCGCCATATATGGCGAAGTGCGAGGGAGGGCGGAGCAGGTGGGAGGCGGGAGCGGGGAGGGCACAGAAAGAAAAGGGGGCGTGGTTAGCGACGGAGGTGGGAAGCGGGGAGCGGGGAGGGAGGAGACCGGGGGGAGCGAAAACAGGGAGACAGGCGTGAAAAAATACAGCAAGCACAGTACAAATATACAAAATAAAAGTTAAACAGGCAGAGGGGCACACAGCAATGAAAACGGGGTACAGGAGCCTGCAGTATCAGGCGAGCACTGCGCTAGACCTCAGGAGACCACGCCGCTCGGTGGCAGGGGGCGTGGTCACTCGGCGGCGGCAGGGGCAGCGAGGCAGGCGGGAGGCACACGCAGCAGCTGGTGGCCGTGCGGCGCGAGGGGTGTCCTAAGCTAGGTCACACTCACCTGCGTCGCTCGGTCGCCATATATGGCCAAGTGCGAGGGAGGGCGGAGCAGTTGGGAGGCGGGAGCAGGGAGGGCACAGAAAGAAAAGGGGGCGTGGTTAGCGACGGAGGCGGGAAGCGGGGAGCGGGGAGGGAGGAGACCGGGGGAGCGAAAACAGGGGGACAGGCGAGAAAAAATACAGCAAGCACAATACAAATATACAAAATAAAAGTTAAACAGGCAGAGGGGCACACAGCAATGAAAACGGGGTACAGGAGCCGGCAGTATCAGGCGAGCACAGCGCTAGACCTCAGGAGACCACGCCGCTCGGTGGCAGGGGGTGTGGACACTTGGCGGCAGCAGGGGCAGCGAGGCAGGCGGGAGGCACACGCAGCAGCTGGTGTCCGTGCGGCGCGGGGGTGTCCTAAGCTAGGTCACCTAGGTGGGCCTAGTAATAGTTGATGCCCTTTGTCTGATCCATAGTGTGAGCCTTGTCAGGAGCCGTCACGTTATGTGGATGTGGGTATGTCAGGCATGTACCTGGCCCCTGGGCAATTCGGACTGCCTCCTTCGCTCCTTTTAAGACTCCGCTCTTTTTGGGACTCCACTCCCTGCATGGTGTAAGAGGGTGTTCCAGGCTCCCCCTGCCTTTCAGGCCTAGAGAAAGCCTCTGTGGTGGCCGAGCGCCATGTTCGGGTCAGGCATGCTGGGAGCTTAGCCACCGTTGCGGGGCCTGCTAGTACCTGCTTTTTTAAAGGCCTTAGACTCCTTTTCTCGCCACTCATTCATTTTTGCCCGCAGTCATAAGTGGTCCCTCACCACCCATTGGTGCTTGGGCTGTCCTGGCATAGAGACGTCTTGCGGGCTGCTTTTTGAAGTGACACATGAGTCACAGCATGCAGCTCCCCGTGCTGCTGTGGGTTCTGTCGAGCCCTTCACATGCTGAGTCGTCCTTGATGCTCCCCAGGTGGCACACCATCTTCTTCACTCCGGCTCCACTTCGCACCTCAGCCCCCCCAGTCAGAGGTAAACAGCGCAGTCGCCAGTCACTGCCCCTGCTTCCAAGGCTATTTGCTTCTTGCTGTGCTCCTCCCAGGAGGGCCTAGTCTTCAACTCCCCACCGCTGCAACAACAGCATTTTGACAGTTTTCTTGCATGGCGGCCCCCAGCCACACTGATCCACGATTATCACACCGGTCTTCTGCTGCTGTGCCTGCCGACACTCAGCTTCACGGCTGGGCCTCCTCGCTACTTTGAGATTCACCGCCATCAGGTCTCCGGTAACCCCCTTGTCTCTCCTCCGGTGCCTCTACTGCTACAGATCACAGGTAATCATCCGCCGAGGTAAGGCTGACCCTCTTTCTGTGCTCTTTTGTAACTTTATTGTGCAATCGCCATGGAGCCCTAGTGGATTAGGTCCACTTGGCAATCTTGGTTGGCCATGCCCCATCCCCAGAATTTTTAAAGAGCTATTCAAAAGGGAAATCGAATGATAACAAACCAATGAGTTCTGGTTTCTCTTTTTGAATATGGGTACAACTATGGCTTTGCTCCAGATGGGAATTAGCTCCCCTTTTATTGATGCTTTAAAAACATTGGTTATGATGATGAGAGCTCAGTGATACATTTTTTTAATAAAGATCCAATGGGACCCCATCAGGGCCAGGAGCCTTACCCGCAGGCCTACGAGTAATAGCGGTAATGACATCCTTTAATTCTATAGAGTCGCTCAAACCATCATACATCCTTCTATTATAGTCTACTTCCTCTCTAATGTCTCTGACCGGTACTACGTTGTCAGAGTTAAAAATATTACTAAAACGGTCAGCCTAT
Organism: Lissotriton vulgaris; assembly: GCF_964263255.1. Classification (NCBI taxonomy): domain Eukaryota; kingdom Metazoa; phylum Chordata; class Amphibia; order Caudata; family Salamandridae; genus Lissotriton; species Lissotriton vulgaris. The sequence continues at coordinate 1,378,124,807 of NC_141694.1, read as the reverse complement.
GCTTCCGTTAATATTACTGTATCTAGTGTTAACTTGTCATAACCAGTAAAAAATGGTTGATTAACCACCTTCGGTCTGGCAGCCTTATCCAAGTCTTCCCAGGCAGCCCTTCTCAGCTTGATTCTCCTGGCTCTAAAGTGGCCTTTTAGCTCTCCAGGCAATCACAATTTCTTCCCTGGGATGTGGAGATTTAGATAAGGCTGCATTCAGCTTCTTATGGGCCATAGTGCACAAGTGGTTAAACCAACTAAAAGGGAGTAATGTTTTAGCTACTCTATTGCACCTCAAACCTTTACAAACTTCGGCACATATACCACTATAAGCTTCTATAATGGCCTTAGAGGGTTTCTCCATGGAAATCAAAGTAGAGAGAGAAGACATATTCCCCATAACCAAGTTGTTCATGAAGGCCTCCTTATTTAGTTTCTTCCATTTAAATCTCAAGCCTTTATTGCATTAATTAGATTGTGATAAGGTATCTCCACTCCCCGCCGTACTCCCCTGATGCAAATCGAGAGTCAGAACCAGGGGATTATGATCATTAATATAGGAGACATTTAATTCATACTCCAGGACAGGATAATATAGTCAATCTCACCTCCCTTAGTGATTCCTGTATAAGTTGGGGGCAGAGAGGACCTGTCCGCCCTAAATTATTTTGCAAAGACCTATTTCCTAGATACCATAATCGTGTTAATAGACTACCCAATTGGCGAGTGATAAAAATGTGGAAAGTACCCCCCCATCCTTATCCTAATCCCCACAATGTGAGGGTTCAATACTACAGCACAAATGAATGTTAAAATCTACCGCCCAAACTAATAGTGATGAGTACAGGCCTCAGCAAGGCCCGTAAGTGCGGAAAGGGTTCGCCCTTCTGTACGCAAAGTCCTCAGACTACATTAGAAATTGGCACGGAAACTGGAAATACATAGTTTAATAAACATTTAAAGGTGGTACTACAGCCCACACAACACTCTACAGTATTGTACAAGGTAGCACAAAGAACTTAGACATGCGGTCCCCTTTTATACACAAAGAAGGGGCTCATAAGTGGGCGGTTATAGCTCAAAAACATGATTTATAACCATATAAGGACATTTCTCAAGCACAATCGATACATGGGTGGAGTTAACGGTTCATGGGACCTCTCGAAAGCACATTCCGATCCTCTCTAAGCAGAAACAGATGTTACACATACTGGGCATGCGCTAGATAAGCTGGAACTATTTATAGCCTGTTGCTGGGCAAACTCCAAGGGTGACAATCAGCGAGGTAGGACTTGCCTCGTGGCGAGCACATGGCAGAATGTAGCCTATAAAATGGGCGCCAGAAACAAAATGGAGTCCGGCTGTACTTCTCAGTATTGAGCGGGAAAACTATAAAGCAGGCATAATAACATGTCTTCAGCGAATGCTTAACATTATCGCCGTTTTATTTACAACAATAGGGTCTCTATATTATGATTTTCATTAAAGGATTCTAGAGCAACTTCCACACCCTCAATTATCTCTGTCACTCTTGGGTCAAATACATTGTTATACAGAATTATAAAAATCACATTGAATGAATGTTGGATATGTAATAGAATCAACAGAAAATGGGATTAAAAACCTGGATTGGATTTCTGAAAGTCCATAGACCTACCGGATTTGCTCCTTAACAAGTGAGTTACTTTGTTTTCCAAAGCAGAATAGCTTTCTTGCATATGTGGAGCTAGGACTGGAACATCTTTCAATACTAAAACAAAAGGTTGTACACTCTGGCGGGAGATGAGGGAAAGGATTGACTGTGCTATGCCCCATTTGTTCAAAACGCCCCTTGAATTGATCTTCATATTTTTCTCTTCCCACTGAGCTGCACTAGGGTCAATTTCCCTTCCTGAAGGCTTGCTTATACTCCTTCTTTCTTGTACTTGCAGGCCATTACTAGACATGTTAGGAATTTCACGACTGGCAGAGAATTTGGCAGCAAAGGGGCCTTCAGCAGGGCAACAGGGGAAACCACAGTTAGAGGGTGCACCTCTAGCAAAAAATTCAGCTTGGCCAGCTCTTTCTCAATTGTTTCAAAGCGGTCACAAATTGGGTTTAATAAGTCTGTCATAGAAGGCAGAACTCAATTTCACAGGACTTCCACTAGGTCCAAGGATCCAGCCCATTCCTTCCTTGATTTTGTGAATCATCTTTAATTTAGCCATAACATTCATCCCCCAATCAAAGCTGGTGTTGAGCACATTCATTTTCAACATGCCATGCACTGTAAAACTCCTTGTGCTACAAATCCCCTAAAGGTTTTGCCCACAGAAAGCCAGGTCACTAATACCTGCACTACTGTAATCTGATCTATAGAGACCTCCAACTCAAACTGTTTAGCCGTCACCACGGCTCTAAAGCCAAAATGCCAGAATGTGCCTAAATTTGCATATGTTGGACCATGCCAAACCAGACCTGGGACCACTCCACTGGCTCTAGGTGAATGCCAGGATCAATTTCAGGACTTACTGCAGGATCCATGAGACCTGCTGGAGGAAATGATTGTCATATCTACCAAATACAAAACCTTGACCCAACCTGCCAACAGAAGCCTGGATTCTGTTTTCAGCACTTGAATACCCGGTCAGGCACCTGAACCCTGGAGGCTGATCATTGGGATTATTGGATTCCTCATCTGTGGAGCACCCAAGCCCACAATGTCTGAGCTGAGCCAAACTTTAGCTAATGTAGAAAACGTCTAAAACCTGAATTCTTGAAAAAATAATTTTCCTGAATACACTTTCTGGGATTCGTGTTTGTAGATTGCTTGTGGATGTTTTTGCTTTATCCTGTTGAGCTGTAATGACTCACTTTCTACTGCAAGCTGTAGGAAAAGAATATGACTCTTTATTTCGCATACCATTACTTCACAGCTTTTTACTTTGATGTTTTTACTTAGTAAATACCGTTACTACGCACGTATTTAGTTCGCAAAACACTTTGAAGTCATGACAAGATTACAACTAACAGCTAAATTAATAAATACACTTGGTGGGCTTTCCAGAGGGGGCTTGACAGATTTTTAGACGACTATTGTAAGGTTGTCATAAACAAGCATAATGTCATGGGCTACTAAGTATTATTATGTAAGCAAAGAGAACTCACTAAATACTCCAGAGAGTGCAGAGTTGAGGGCTTTCATGTGACAAAAATTGAACTATAGAGACAAATATATCATTATGGAAAAGAGTAGAAGCATTCCAGAACACCAAGAAACATATTTTTGTAAACTGCGCCCGGGCTGTTATAAAACACAAAAGGGAGGATGGCTGAAGAATTGAAGAAAAGTCTTAGAGATATGATTGTGCAGTATCGCCTTTTATGTGCTTTGAAACTCAAAATAATAGAAAAAGCATGTAATCACGGTTTTTAAAACTCTGTTGGAATTTGGCTAATGAATATGAGGCAGAAAGCGAGAAATCAGGACACCCTGTCAACTGCAAACATTAGGGCAGTCTGGTTCATTTGAATGAGGGAGATATTGAACATGAAAGGAATGTCTTCTGAACAACCTTTTGGCATTGGGGAGTGATCACAACTAAGTAGAGGGCTTTGCTTGTCACTCCCCTTGATGTCCTAGAGAGACTGGTCCATTGTAACCTGAAGATATGGTAGATAGAATATTGCGCGGCCTGCCAGGAGAGGGTTATTAGCGGATTGCTGCGTCATTGTATACTTCCTATGGCACTTTTACATTCCTCTTTAATCAAAGTAAATTGCTGCCGGCCATGTATGGTTGTAGGCACAAAGCTGTGTATATGAGCACGTGTGTTAATAAAGGTTTTTGAAACTTTAAAAATAAAGTAGAGGGCTTTGCTGATGACCACATCCAAACCACAGACAACATAATGGGGGTACCAGGTTTGGCGTATTAGTAAGAGACATAACAGAGATGAATAGAGAAAAATGATAGTTCATGTAGCCAAAATATCCAAAAATAACAGATTTAAATCGGCTTAATACATAAGATATTTGGCCAGATGATCACTCCCCCAACTGGGACAGTAGCAAGGCCATAATGAGTACTCTAACCGAGTCACTGCAGTGTGTCTACTGGAGTGTTTTCCACATTCAGACATGGCAGGTCCTGGCGTTGGTATTTGCCAGGCACAAGGGGACCAGAGTGAGGAAGGCTTCACACACCTTTCGACTGATCGCATAGTACTCTAATATTGTACAGATGACCATGCCGAAAAAGGCATTTCTGAAGGTACCTTGCCTTGGGAAGTGGGCGCAAAGTGCAGAGAGCATTGAAATCGGCGGTAAATACCTTTTCTTAGAATCAGACAACCTTGCCCCATGACTTCTGATGAACTCTTGACAAGACAGCTGAATATTGAACACATCAATGTTTCAAAAGACCAACCACGCCTATAGCTTGGTATTGTCACCACCTGAAAACTCCTCCTGCTAGAGGGATCCTGTGTTGATATTAGACATGTTCCTATAGTGTCAAGTATTTTATTCTTTGCAGTTGACATTGATAGTCTTGTCACCCGAAGAACTCTCTGAAAGCACAGTTGTACCACACCCTTCACAATGGATTCAAAAAAGCATATATCAAATGTATATATGTCCTGACAAAATGTGCTAAAATTCTTTAGTCCGCAGGCGAGTATATCCTATTCAGATCATGTATAACTTTTCAAGGATCATCCACGAATCACATCAATTGGAAAAGCTTGTTTGTTCATGTAAAACAAATTCCCTGCAGTTATTGAAGCCAACACGTGTTCCGTCTGTACACATCTGTATTCAGACTTTTTGATGGCAGAATGAATGAAATGTAAGCCGGGGTTCCACGACACAACGGATCCTCCTTGCAAGTAGTGTCCAGATATGCATTGCTGGTATCATCAATCAATGCATAATTCAAACTAGTCGTTTCTCTCCTTGAATAGCTGGCAAGTCTACCGCTATATCCGTAATACATTCGTTATAGTGCTGCTAGTTATTGTTGGTTGTGATCCAAAACACTGGAGCCCCCAACTTTGGCCAATAGTGTCCCACGTACTGTTGTAAATAATGTCCTTCTTGCGATAGGGCAAAATTAACCCCTATTCACGTCTGAATTTCTGTACTGGTGTTAACCCGTTGCCAGCGCTGAAAATATTCTGCGCTAGTGCGGAACGTTCCATTGTGCGAATGAGATTGGAACGTTCAGTGGACGTGCGCAGCACTAGCGAGGTAGTGCATGCGACGACCGCTGAATGTTCCCCGCACTTAAGGGGTTAAATAACTCCATGGGTCAAACCCTGTTAAGCCGGTGCCCTCTCACGCCAAAGTGACTGGTTGACACACCGATCCATGTGACTCTCCGTAACCACAAACTTGGAGAAAAAAAAACACCCGAAGAACTGTTAAACCCAGATTTGAAGCCTTGTCACCCGAAGAACTATATAACCCATATTTTACTGTCCTGTGATTATATATTGCATAAGGTAGGGACTCGTAGGGGTCTGATGAACGTGACCTATGAAGGCTTCTCATTCTTGTTGTTTTTTCTTGCTTTCCCTTGTTTGGAATTAAAAAAGCACTAAGTATGGCTTATGGTCACATTATTTTTCGACTTGGCAAGGGATTATACCCAGGACCTGCTGCCTTCAGACTTGCAAATATCTCTGTTTCTCCTGATTCCCATGATGCAAAATACTTTGTTAAATACTACGATATATGATAAACATACTGTTTAGGTTATAAAAGCCTTGAGAAAGCCCTTGTCCAAATGACCACTAAAGGCCAAAACACGTGTCGGCTGGTGAATTTCTAAATAAAACTATTTCTGTAAACATCTGCAGTATGATGATAACCTATGAACCTGGATATAAAGTGAAGAATAAAAGCAGAAACAAATTTTATTTGGAATTTTGAATTTTCTTTGGTCAAACAAATATCAACACTCACTAAGGAGGAGTATGCACTCACCCTTTTCCATAAGTATGGATTGTGTACTGTCTATAATTCCAAGATGGCTCTGCAAGTAGAAAAATTGCGATGCCTTATTTACTGCTGTTAACATTGTAAAGGATGGTGTTACCAGGAAATGTACTTTAACGATAACCGGTTGCAGGTGTTTTTTTTGGGCCAATAGAGGGCAGGCATGTGTTTGCCACCTACGCCAAACAAATGCTGCTCCCTGTGGGCACTTTTGGGTGTTGCGCTCATCAAACAGGTGTTTAATTTCGGCAGCACATCACAAGCACATGACGAGGAAACTGGACTTTCTCCCTGGCAGGGTCGGATTGGTAACGCGGGCACTCGGGCAATGCCCGAGGGGCCGGTATCCATATTCCAGCCGTGCGCTGCTTTTTTTAGCAGCCTGGGGAGGGGGGGGGGGGCGATTTGGGCGGTTTCTGCATTGTTAGGGTGCCACCAGCGTCCCAGTGGGTGCCGGAGTCACCTTTTTGGAGGTAGAGGGGCGTACATTACCTCTTTTTTATCAACGGGCAGTGGTGTCACTCCCTTTCTCTCGCTGGGTCAGCCCATTAATATATGCATACTGAGAGGGGGCAGGGGGCCTGAGTAAAAGAGGTCTCATTTGTTTTCAGATGTTTCACCAGTGTAAACTAATCCGTGTATTTTTTTACCACTCCCCCCCATTTTTTATACTTTTCGCCGAAGCAGTGTTTTGCGGAAAGGCAATATGCAAAAGTAGGCTACTTTTTTTAGAGTGCCCGGGCCGATTTTTAATCCCAATCCAACCCTGCCGCTTGGCGCCAGTTATGACGTTCTTCACCCCGTCCATACTACGAGGAACCTACTTCCTCGATCATAAATGCTACCTGCATACTGTAAATAGTTTCCTACAGACACCTGTCTGTAGGAACTGGATGCTGTAGGCTGCAATGTGACATCTTTTGTTCCATTCCAAACATTGCACAATTGTTAACATAAAAATAGAATAGCTGTGTAACTGCTAAACTCTATGCAGCTGTTGACAGTAATCACTGGCAAGAACAACGTGAGGTGAAAAGTACGGACGTCTTTCTTTAAACATTGCTTCCACATAAAAATAGAAAAAGACGAATTTCATAAAATACAAATGACCGCCTACTAACCTGGCTAACCACGCCATTTAATTTTACAGGTGCTGATGAAAAGACCTTCAAATATGTTCCGGCCTCAGCCTGCAGTTCCATCACAGGCAAGAAAATGCGAAGGGAAGCACAGCTTCTCTCAGACCGCTGATAATCACTGGTGATATGTTTTTTTACAATTTCAGGGTCACAGTCTTGGGCTATCAGTCAGCACAACGCGAGGGGGCCAGACTTGTGGTTAACAGCCTTGTCTATTAAACTTATAAACTTTTAACCTATAGTTTGAGTATGAGTGATTTAGGTCGAAATTAAATGTTAGCTTTAGCAATGCTTGACGTTATCCCTTCCAATTACATAGAAAAAGGATTTCCGAACTGCGAGAATGAAAGCTTTTCTTCCTTGCCTTTCAACGCAGTAATAACTGGGCCTTGAAGAAATATCACTTGACCCGTTCCTGGCTAAAAGTCCAGATTTGTGGCCCAGGCGACAGAGGAACCCATTCGTTACCTTTCAGAAAAAGTGCGTCTGGTAGAAAGTGGACAGACGGAGAGCACTAGGAAAAACAGATAAATAGAAGTGCTTATCCAGCACCCACTCATCACAGGGAAACTCCAAGCGCTAGGTGAACCAGTGATTAAGTGAGCGAGTGACACGACTTACCTGTGATAGAGCGCGCAGGTCACCCAGCTAGGAAAATTTTTACTAATACTCACCTGGGCCCATATTATCCACTCATTTCAATATTTATTTAAGGTAACTCACGCACTACTATCAGTATACCTTGAGATACTGTGCCTACTCTCTAGTTCCCATACCTATAACCTACCAATATAGATACTAGGAACCTAAACTCACAGGATCAGGGAGTTAAGTCAATAATCAGATAGACAAGAACATTTATAACATTTATAATAATTGAAAAATAACCACAGACTCTGGGTAGGTTCAAAGTTTTATCTAATCATCATCATCATATGTCATGAGCAGAAAAGTAATGGGACTATCTATAATCAAGATCATTAGAAGAGTATAGCTATGCAACAGATAGAAAATATTAATCATTTAGAAACTTGAAATAAAGGGAAGGTAAGAACAAGGAACATGCTAATTTAAATAACAGACTTTGTAATGCTACTAAAGGAGGGTAAAGAAAAGGAACATACTAAATCAATAACGACTTTTGCAATTCTGATGACAGTTTAATAGGAAATGAATGTTATGTAATTCGGTTTATTCAGTTTAGCAAAATCACTTTGGGAAGGTAAGATTTGGAACACACTATTAAATTCAGTTTATTCCCTAAAGGGAAGGTAAGGAAAAGGGAACATATACTATATGGCAACGATTTAGCATCAGCTAAAGGTGGGTTGAAAAATGGAACATAATATATTCAGTAATACATGAATATATCTTTTAAAAGGGACGGGAAGATAAGGAACATATGTAATAAAAACTTTACAATTTCAGGGAAGGTAAAGAGAAAGGACGCAATTAGGAAAAGACAATCATTCACACAGACTTTATATTTACCTAGTATAGAGTGAAGACCAACCCTGGCCATGGGTCAGTTGGAATGGACAGGTAGAACCCCAAGGACTTAGGTGCCAGTAGGCGAGCAGGTGCAGCTCATGGACAGTCAGGACAGGATAACCCCAGAATTTGGATCAGGAGCGGTTCACCAAAGGTTAAGACCAAACACCTGCTGCTTCGGATGCAATGCCTGTGCTACTCCCTCTCTGCAAGGAATCTGCCAAAACTCCGATTGGGTTCTCGAACCTCCCAGCAAAGTGCTTCGCCAGCACATTCAATTACCAAAACCCCAAAATGGGTTTCTCGAACCTTCCAACAGAGTGATTCGCCAGCACTTTCAATTACCAAAACCCCGAAATGGGTTTCTCGAACCTCCCAACAGAGTGCTCCGCAGCTCTCTGTATTCAGTCACCTATAGAGTGCGTGGGGTCAGTGACAGGTCAGCTATTCGGACAAGTCGGACAATTTCTCTAGCTAAACCTACGCTAGTTATACTGTTTTTCGGGTCAGTGTACCACCCCCCCCCAATGTTGCAAGTGTAAGGATCCCCAATTTTGATTGGACAAAGGAGGAGGACAGGTCATCCCCCCACCTAGAATTTGGACTTTCTCAGGCTTAATAATTAATTTCTGTACCCGCCCCTTAAATTCCATGTTCTCATGACATATTCTTTTGTATAACAATAAATGTTCTATTTACAAATACATTGTATTTATTTAGAGTTCGTGAGGTGAGGTTCTCAGGAGCATCTTCTCAGTCAATCGGCTCCTTGGCAGCTTTTCAAAGGTCATCTGCTCTGGAGACTTGCAGATCTCGCGCAGACGCAGTTTCACTCAAAATGGGGTACAGCATAATTCAACGGGCCAAGTTTCGAAGTGTACATGAAATGGAAAAGAAACAGTTTTAAAACATAGAATAAATGATTTCACTGTATACCATGAATCACTATACTACACCCATTACTGTAATATAAACTATATCGTTATATTTTGGCAGAACAAACAGCTTAGCGAAAGCAGCAATGCAAGCTTCAGGCATGTGAGAACACAAAGCAGCCATCTTAATTTTATTGCGCAGATGCAAAAAGGTTCCCTCCAGAACTGCGAGTACGTCATATCACGTGAGTATGACAGATGCATGCGCAGTAGAAATTCCCGCATAGCAGCGGCCATTTTAAGTGACAAGCGTATTAAGGTTAATTAACACATAGGCAAGCGTCTCTCGGACACCCCGTATAATGTAAAATGTGCAAAATTAGTAACACGAACATGATGGTTATTATATTAACGTTATTTGAGGTTCATGATACAAGCAAGTCGCTTAACGTGCGAATCCTTGCTCCATCACCTGTGTATTCTTACCAGGGGCGTAGGTTAGTCAATAATATTAGGGGCTGTGGATCTGAGCTTTTCCAACAAGCCGCAGAGTATACCCAACTAAAAAGGATAAGTGGTGGGCAGGGGCATAGATTGCGGTGGGTGGAGTTTGGGAAATTAGTTTGGAGTTTAGATAATTAATGAATATTCTTGGTAGCATTGATATATAGATAGAATCATCCTCTGGCAAATTAGCTTCACACACCCTTAAGCAACAACATTTTACAAAGACTGGTTGAATAATAAACACATGCTAGACAATACAAGAAACAAAGCACATGCCATTGTGCTGTGTTTACAAAGAGGCAGAGTGCAATGTCACATTCACACGTAATACACTAGTTTGTATGTGCAGAAGGCATGGCATTGTTCCACTTCTGTACTACGTTGTGTACTTTGCTTGAGTCATTCAATCAATCAATCAGGATGTATAAAGCACTGCAAATCACCCGATAGGGTATCTAGGCGTTTCAGGCCCTGGAGACTTTTATGAACAGCAAGGATTTGAGGGAAAGTCGGAATTCCAGAAGTGGGGTGATCTGTGCAAATGTTTTTTTCAATGGGGTTCTATAGAGCTGGTTTAGTTTAAAAATTGCTCAGTGCAAGGTAACCCATAAAAAACTGTAAAGTGCATTTATAGGATCCAGATATATACTAAATCAAATTTTAAGAAATAGAGCGAGTACAAAACACACTTACCTCTGAAAAGGCATATATTATCTTCCGATCTCTGGCTGTCGGGACGCCCAAAAAGCCCTTACAGGGTTATACAGCAGACTGGTTACGCTATTCTTACATATTACAGTTTCAACAGCACTAGTGCAATAGTTTATAAGATTTTCAGTTCATGAGAATTGTCCTATTCTGCTACCCTATACAATCTTTTCATTTTGGCAAAATAGCTTCTCATTCTAAACAAACAGCTTCTCATTTTCACTTATGTCCTGAAATACCACCTTTTGACCTTTTTTAAATACATATTTGTGGCCTTACATCAACGTCACTTTCATCTCTCCTTTACTAGAGGGCAGCACCCCAGTCCATACTCTAGGGGTCACCCCAAACTGTGGATGGTCTTTTTAATAATGCTAATTCGAACATTTGGTCCAAATTGGTGTTATGAATTGCAGGGTAGGTTAGCTGTACTCTTAGGGATAGTCCCAAGAGCCTCCAGCCCTGTACTCTTAACAAACATGTACCCATTTTTTGTGACTTAAAGATTGGCTAATAATTTGTTAGGGTCTTTTATCATCTGAGGGTTATGCTCAGCACATGGTGAACTCTGCCGTTAGACTCTCTCCTTGATGTGAAAGGCCGTCTGAAGGTTACATAGAACATTGAATTTTATCCTGTATTTTATACTGGGCCAAATTCGAGGGCAATAACTTGACAGAGCCAATGGCAGTTGATTTTTTTGTGAAACAAAATTTGAAGTCAATGGTCATACCCTGGCAATTATATTTTCTGTGTGTCTGTAGAGATGGATGCTACTGATCCGGAATGGGGGGGCGGGGGTGGGAGGGTGTATGCGGGAACAAATAAAAAACACTTACCTGGGGTGGCCCGCTGCCACTTCTCCTCCGTCTTCTTCCTGTCTCCATCGGCAGCAGGAAGCAGCAGGAAGCACCGGGCTCCACACACTCCCCATAGCCAATCACAACGCTGCAATTCAGCTTTGTGATGAGAGCCGAACCACAGAGTTCATACAGGGACTGGGAGGCTTTCCTCACCAGGCTGTGTAAAGCAAGCCTGGTGGGGATGATGCAATGTGTGCAGGACTGTTTGCTCAGCCCTCTCGGGCCAGCCAAGCAGTCATGCACACTTAGCGAGTGCAAACCAGTCTTCTCTCTCTGCTCTTGCCAGCCTCGCTCGAGAACCACTGACTTTAATAGGAAAACTAAAATCATAATAATGACAGCTTATTATAATTTTATTTTTCCTATTGATCTGTGGGTCAACCCTCCTCTGCCTTAGCAGAAGATCCATCACTGGATGGACAACATCATTCAGTGAGAAGAGAATCTGGAGAATGTATACGCTTCAGAAGGTGGCAGGCCTAAATAACAAAAAAGTACCTTTGTGGACAATAAGCAAAATCAGACTCAAAGTTCATAATTTAATTTGAGCTGGACTGCTTGACTTGTTCAATCGTCCTCCAACCAAGCTCCACACAGACAACCCTCGGTGTAACCCTTTAGCACCTTGGGCTGTCATGTGTATGTCGATTCCAACACCACATCCAGCTAATCGCAGATGCTCCATGTCAATATGACCAGGTTTTGTCAAAGAAATCTCCTTACATGTTGTATTCAGAAACCAAAAGGATTTACGTACAAATGAAAAATTAATAGTCTGTGAATCACAGAGTCAATCTTGCACGAGCGGTGAAGATAACTTCTTCAAATATAGGCCAGACTCAGTTTTATACTCTACTACATATTCGTTTAGAGTATTAGTCAAATCGTAATATTTTACATAAGAAATTCAAGCAGGTGACTAGCCCAGCTCTTGAGAACAAGGGAAAGACCTCCACTAGTGACACAAATGTAAACTCTTTTCGTCAAAGCAATCTACCTAATTATGTCATGCCTCGAGAACCAACACATAAGGCGCCTAAATGTCGGAGACAAGCTCTATCTGTGGGCAATGTTTGCCTGAGCAAGAAAACTTGGCTAAAACCGGTTATAGTTACACTACTTTGGGAAAAAGGATGTAAAGATTTCCACACACCATATCAAAGGCTGCGGAGAGAACTAGTAACACAAGGCTCATAGGATGTCCAACATCCAGAACCACTCAAATCATCCAAAACGGATGAGAAAAGAGAAGAGCTAGATCTTGCATGAGTAAAATGGGAAAACAACTAAAATGTACCAAATAAGAAAGAGAGAGAAAGTCACCGGAACCACAGGCCAACAGAAAAGAAGGTCACTGTAAAGATTGTGAAGTAACAACAGAAAAGAGAATAACATGAGTGAAGAAGACACAGATGTTAAACAGTAGTACATCAAGTGGGCACCAATAGTCCTGGTGCATGGAAACAGGTTGACAGATCAAAGAAAGAAAGAGATGAGGTAATGCGTAGTGCATAAGGGAGGGAGGCACAGGAGATGTTCAGAGACAGTGAAAAGGTCATGCACAAGAGATAAAGTAGGATACCATAAATACATTTCAATGAATGGGAATAACAACCTCAGTAGGGACCCCCCCATTGCATCCTGGTAAATGCAGTACGCTTACTTTCGAAGTCGCTGCAGTCTTTCACCAAAGTTGGTGCAGTTAGTGCTGTTATCTCTAGACAGGTGTTTCTGGATTTAGCCCGTCATTAGTAGAGAGCAAAAAGTATTAGGAAGCAGAAGAAAGTCATCAGGGGTTGCTGAAATGGTGCCCAAGTCTTCACAGGTCACAGTGCCTTTCCACAGGCACACAGGTGCACCTCAGGAGAGCTTGTCAGCTCGTTGGCTCAAGTGAGCCTTTTGAACACAGGAGGGGGAGGGAGCACACTGCAGCATTTCCAGCAACCCCAGATAATTTTTCTTTGCTCTCTAAAACTGCTGCTCTCTACTGATGAAGGGCTCAACACAGAAACACGTGTCTAGAGATATACAGCAATGTCTGCAACAACTTTGGTGAAAAACTCCAGCTAATTTTGAAGTAAGTTTGAAATGTGTACTGCATTTACCAGGATGCAAAGGGGCGAACTGTGCTGGGACTGTGAGGCAGTGTGCTCCCCACCCCCATTCAGTTTTTAGATTCTATTTAACTGTTTTTAAACTAAAAGGTTTTTAACAAAGTCAGTGTTTATTGTTTGTTTACAGGAGGGCAAGTTGCTATGCAAAGCAGCATGATAAACCATGTAGTGGCCATATATAGAGACTACTTCTACTGGAGAGTCACAGCAACAGTGATGGTTTGAAGAATATTTTGAAATGTATGTTAATTTCTATAGTCAAATTTTATATATAAAATGGATGATAAAGGCAACAAGTATAATAATGTTGGTGTGATGAATTAATTGCAAGAAGGGGCGAAATAAAATTATAGAATAAATATCATTGAAAAATAACTGAAGCCCACTTGGGTAATGCTCAAAAACAACCATGATTGAAACATTTAGTTGTAGTACAATAAATATTTAGATAATTGTATTTTTCTATGAACTGCCATATATTGTTCTAAATGCCGTATTGAAACAATGATTAGTATTTGGTAAATACTTCAATGTACTCTGAGCCATTTCGAAATGTCAACCAAAAATGAAACAATTGTAATCTTTTGTCCTTCCACTATGATAATGTATGTTTTTGTTAAAACGAATGATGGGATATGAGATCAGCGTCGTGACCAAAATGGGTGTCTGCACTGAAACACGTTGATGTGACTGCCTTTGCCATAGAGCAAGCAAAATAAACTTTCTTTACTTGCCCCAGAGGGCTGTGGAGTCGTTAATCCATAAGGCAACCGCAATTCTTTACATATATATATATATATATTTTTTTTTTTGTGGGGGTAGGGGCCTGAATAAAAAATTCACAAATCCATGGTATCGTGTGCTGTTCGTTTGTCTAGCCGAGTTAAGTGGACTGTTATATATATATATATATATATATATATATATATATATATATATATATATATATATACACACACACACACATATTGGAGGCGAAACGCGTCATGGCGGCAGCGCTGGCAACTATGGAATAAATATCACTTGTTTGCACCAGCAAGTATTGGGTTCACTCCTCGTCATTTTGGATGTTTGTAGTGGCAGTCTGCAGTGTGGCGATCTTCCAAAATACATATATATATATATATATATATATATATATATATATATATATATATATATATATATATATATATATATATATATATATATATATATATATATATATACATGAAAATAAAAAAATTAACAAATAAACAGATTTTTTTAAATTGCAAATTTAATTATACATAAAAAAGTAAACAATAGAATAAAAATATTTTTTACTAACAATATCTTTAAAATTTCAAAAATATCTCTATATAGAGAATATAAAATTAAATACACCAACACATAATAATATATCTTTAAACAATATTAACAAAGCTATGACATTCTAGGAATAATAAATATACTATTCCAACTCCAGCCTCTGCAACAACTCAGAAAGCATTGGATGCCAAAGGGGTCATTTTATGTTAAACAATTGTTTTTAGAGTATTATGTAGCGCAACCTCGGCCAAAAAGTATCAGAGCATTTTACATGAGCACCAGTTGCGTTACAGACGGACACATTTATTTTTGGTAGGTACGGGGAGATTAAGTGATTTGCCCAGAATCACAGGATGCTGTGCGTCCCTGACGAGACTTGAACCCGGTTCCCCAACTTTGAGGTCGACTGCTCTAGTCGTTACTATTCCCACTTGTTGGACTAAGGATGGGTGAATATTACTACCCCCATTGCTACTGTTACTACTCAAGTCAGTGCAACAGTAGTGAAAGCATTGGACTATGGAGAGGTCAAATTTACTATTCCCATCCCAGTCTGTGCAACAGTAAAGAAAGAGTTGGATTCAGGAGTGGTAAAATGTATTATTCCCACTCCAGACAGTGCAAAAGTAGAGGAGTGTTGGACTCAGGAGTGGCAAGATTTACTATTCCCACTCCAGCCTGTACAACAGTAGGGAGGAGTGATAAAATGTACTATTCCAGCCTGTACAACAGTAGGGAAAGTGTTAAACTACAGAGGGGTAAAATTTACGATTCCCACTCCAGTTAGTGCAACAGTAGGGAGAGCATTGGACTGCAGAGGGTTAAATGTACTATTCCCACACCAGTCTGTGCAAATGTAGTGAAAGTGTTGGACTGCGGAGGGGTAAAATGAACTATTCCCATTCAGAGCAGTAGGGAAAGTACTTCACTCCAAACACATACCATATTTTAATACATGTATAGATTGAACACAAATATAAAACTCTTAATATGAACATTATATATATATATATATATATATATATAAATATATATTTATATATATATTAAGTCCAAAAGTTGCCCTGAAGCAAGGACGCCCACGCTTACTGAGTGCTTCAACAAAGCCTTTATTTAGCAGATCCGGTATTTACAGCTCACAAAGCAAAGTCCCAACGCGTTTCAGAGCCTGGAAGCTCCTTCATCAGAGGTGGCGCTGTATGAACTGACAAGCTTGCTCATGTACCTCGGGACTGCATGCAAATATATCTGCCCACGTGGATGTAATTAGTGAGTGTAATTAGTGAGTCATCAGATATGCATGCTGGGGCACGTAGTTCATTTGAAGCAAAACGGTATTCCCCATGTGGGTGCAGTTCGAAATACAGTGTCATGTTCTGATGAAGGAGCTTCCAGGCTCTGAAACGCGTTGGGACTTTGCTTTGTGAGCTGTAAATACCGGATCTGCTAAATAAAGGCTTTGTTGAAGCACTCAGTAAGCGTGGGCGTCCTTGCTTCAGGGCAACTTTTGGACTTAATTTAACTCGGCAGCCTGGCCGAGAAGGATGCCCTGCCATCGATTTGGAAATGGAGCCAAGGTTTGAAAATGCAGAACTCGAGGCACTTCTGAGGACAACAAGCGGTTCCAGGTATTTTGTGCTCAGCCCACTCGGGCAGGTATTTTGAAAGAACATGACACTGTATTTCGAACTGCACCCACAGGGGGAATACCGTTTTGCTTCAAATGAACTACGTGCCCCAGCATGCATATCTGATGACTCACTAATTACATCCACGTGGGCAGATATATTTGCATGCAGTCCCGAGGCACATGAGCAAGCTTGTCAGTTCATACAGCGCCACCTCTGATGAAGGAGCTTCCAGGCTCTGAAACGCGTTGGGACTTTGCTTTGTGAGCTGTAAATACCGGATCTGCTAAATAAAGGCTTTGTTGAAGCACTCAGTAAGCGTGGGCGTCCTTGCTTCAGGGCAACTTTTGGACTTAATTTAACTCGGCAGCCTGGCCGAGAAGGATGCCCTGCCATCGATTTGGAAATGGAGCCAAGGTTTGAAAATGCAGACCTCGAGGCGCTTCTGAGGACAACAAGCGGTTTCAGGTATTTTGTGCTCAGCCCACTCGGGCAGGTATTATGAAAGAACATGACACTGTATTTCGAACTGCACCCACATGGGGAATACCGTTTTGCTTCAAATGAACTACGTGCCCCAGCATGCATATCTGATGACTCACTAATTACATCCACGTGGGCAGATATATTTGCATGCAGTCCCGAGGCACATGAGCAAGCTTGTCAGTTCATACAGCGCCACCTCTGATGAAGGAGCTTCCAGGCTCTGAAACGCTTCGGGACTTTGCTTTGTGAGCTGTAAATACCGGACCTGCTAAATAAAGGCTTTGTTGAAGCACTCAGTAAGCGTGGGCGTCCTTGCTTCAGGGCAACTTTTGGACTTAATTTACCTCGGCAGCCTGGCCAAGAAGGATGCCCTGCCATCGATTTGGAAATGGAGCCAAGGTTTGAAAATGCAGACCTCGAGGCGCTTCTGAGGACAACAAGCGGTTCCAGGTATTTTGTGCTCAGCCCACTCGGGCAGGTATTATGAAAGAACATGACACTGTATTTCGAACTGCACCCACATGGGGAATACCGTTTTGCTTCAAATGAACTACGTGCCCCAGCATGCATATCTGATGTCTCACTAATTACATCCACGTGGGCAGATATATTTGCATGCAGTCCCGAGGCACATGAGCAAGCTTGTCAGTTCATACAGCGCCACCTCTGATGAAGGAGCTTCCAGGCTCTGAAACGTGTTGGGACTTTGCTTTGTGAGCTGTAAATACCGGATCTGCTAAATAAAGGCTTTGTTGAAGCACTCAGTAAGCGTGGGCGTCCTTGCTTCAGGGCAACTTTTGGACTTAATTTAATTTGGCAGCCTGGCCGAGAAGGATGCCCTGCCATCGATTTTGAAATGGAGCCAAGGTTTGAAAATGCAGACCTCGAGGCGCTTCTGAGGACAACAAGCGGTTCCAGGTATTTTGTGCTCAGCCCACTCGGGCAGGTATTATGAAAGAACATGACACTGTATTTCGAACTGCACCCACATGGGGAATACCGTTTTGCTTCAAATGAACTACGTGCCCCAGCATGCATATCTGATGACTCACTAATTACATCCACGTGGGCAGATATATTTGCATGCAGTCCCGAGGCACATGAGCAAGCTTGTCAGTTCATACAGCGCCACCTCTGATGAAGGAGCTTCCAGGCTCTGAAACGCGTTGGGACTTTGCTTTGTGAGCTGTAAATACCGGATCTGCTAAATAAAGGCTTTGTTGAAGCACTCAGTAAGCGTGGGCGTCCTTGCTTCAGGGCAACTTTTGGACTATATATATATATATATATATATATATATATATATATATATATATATATATATATATATATATATATATATATATATATATATATATATATATATATGTACATTTAAAAAACAATTATGCAATTTACAAAATTATACAATTTCTTAAAATAATTAATATCAACTAAATATTGCTATTTATTGATTAAATGTCCATACTATACTCCCATATACCTACCATCTCATATTTAAAATATATTTAAAATAAAAAAATAACACAACGTATTAAGTAATAAGTACAATATTTAATAATAAATGAATAAGTAATTGTTAAATAATGATGACTTAAATAACTACCCACCCTATCCACCTAAAAACACAACACACACCTAATATAATGTTAAAAATAGATTTATTATATGACTTACATGATTATAAATACATAACATATTTTAATTAAAGTAATAATTGATTGATATTAAATATTTACTTAATTACCTTCCCATCCTATATCCCTATAACCACACGAACCCACACCGAAAATATAACTTAAAAATATAATAATTACACATTTTACATAAACAGTTATTAATTAAATAACTGATCAAAAATGAATACTGAATTATTAACTAATCATTACTTAAATAACTTTCCACACTTAAAACCCCTACAAACCCAAAAACCTGCACCTAATATATAACTTTAAACATATAATAATTACACAATTGACATAATTAATTATCAATTAAATAATGAATAATAATTTAAAAATAACCATTAATTAATTATGCTTCATCAACTTCTCACTCTGTACCCCTGCAAACCTCACTACCCGCTACGACACTATAAATTACTATTAACAATTCAAATAAAATTATAAATAACTTAAAATTGCAAAATAAATTTAAAAACATCAACGATTATACAAACAATATACAACATTTACAATTAAAATATTATTTAAAATATATATCAATAATTAAAAAAAACATATTTTTACACACATAATATTGAAAATGATATTAACAACTACGATATTCTTGAAAACAATATTACTTACCTTTAAAAAACGATATATTTGTGAGCGATATTTCTGCATCACAATATTTGTGTGACATGATATTAAAAACTCAATATTTGTGTAGCTTGATATTTATGGCTCGATATTATGTCCAAATACCATGTATGAAATACCCTTACAAGTGAAGGGGAAGGCATTAACTCAGGCAATAAAGGACCATTCTGAGAAAAATTTAATTTGGGTCAGACAGAGTAAAAGGAAATCGTAAAGGAATGGAGGAGAAAGGAGTGCACTCTGGTTAAAATAATACAACTGAGGCTGTTGCTACTGTAGGAATAATTGTGGAAGGTTTCAGTGAGGGTTGTGTGGACACGGCCATGCCTCCTGGGTGCTCAGTGATTCCTCGAGGCAATGAAAAGACAGTTAAACTTGAGCAAATGCTGAACTACTGTGGTAGATTGCTTCTTGGCAGAACAGGATAAAGGGAAGTGCGCACGAAGTTGTTGAGGTATTTTGAGGAAATTGCAGATGACTTTGGAGTTCTTTGATCCATAAAAATAACGCAAAGACTAGCTGCAATACTGGCCTATCTAGAGATTGACCTGGCCCTGTGGCTATTGAATTCAGTCTACCAGTTGATAAACTGAAGACTCTAGGGGCTTATTTACTAATTTTTCATGGTCGCAGGCTGGCAAGCAAAGTTGCTGTGCTGCGTTATGTGAAAGGGAGAGAGCAGAAATTCTTCATATTTACAAAGATTTGGAGCATTTGTGCTCTCTCCTTGCACTGGCACATTGTATGCTGCCTAGCACCAGTACAGCCACCATTGCACCATGGTACAAGGGTGCTTGCATTACAGGCATGTATATTATCATGCAGGACGGACCCCTGCCTACACGAAAGTACTCTTTAAAGGTATTTCCTCTTTCTATGTGTGCTGCAGAATACAGCACACATGGAAGGAGGGAATAACGAGGATAAATAAAGCACTTTGACACATTCCTAGGTTTCCTAGCTTCAGTAAATCTGGGAATGCCTCGAAATCCGTAGGCAGATGCATGGGTACTTCCATGCTCTGTCCTTGGGACTCCTCCCAAGTTGAAATGTAACATAATGCAGCATAAGCAGCTGCTTTGTGTTATGTTTCTTCACAAAGCCACGTAAGGCCATGCAAATCAGGCCTTGCATGGCTTAGTAAATTCCAGATAACTCTTTGTGTGGCCCTGAGTTACCTTGCATGATAAGAGGATGAAACAAAGTTATGTTATGTTATGTTACGACTATTTATTGTGCGCACAGATACTCCAGCCAAGGAGCGTCCTGGCGCAGAGACAAGGTAGCACGTAACACAACAACAGGCTAAGAACAAAACTAAGGGACAGCTAAAACAGGAAGGTTTTTATAGCCCTCCGAAAGGTCAGAAGGTCCTCCAGCAAGCGGATTTCAACAGGCAAGGAGTTCCATGCTGACGCAGCCATTACCTTAAACGAGCGGCCTCCCATACGGCTAAGCCTGAATCTGGGAACCACCGCAAGGGCCAGACCCTGAGAGCGAAGGCTACGGGCAGGGACATAAAAAGACAGACAGCTCGACAGGATTTCCGGGCCTGTACCTCTCAAGATTTTAAAAGCAAAGGCTTAGTAAATCTAGGCCCTTGGGACTTTGCAAAGGAGTCAAGAAGTAAAGAACACTTTTACTGTCGCTGATGAAATTGATAACAAAAAGCCCATCATGGAACTGGAATTACTTATTAAGGAAACTTTGCGATGTAGCTGCCATGGTTGCAAGGTTATCAAAGTGTGGTCTTGTTCGTTACCACCAAACCAATCATCCCCAGACTGTGTGATGGTGTCCCTTGTGATTTACATCGCTCCAAAACTGATGGACTAGCATCCCAATTTGCAACTTTATCTCTCTTGGCAAAGCGCATGCACCATGCTCACTTCCTGTTGGAAAGCCAAGTCCCTCCCTCCTTTAGGGTCGTCCGGCTGCCTTTTTCAAATGGGCCAAAGCAGAAAGTAAAGGCCTTGCACAGGGTGGAGTCTTTGGATGAGTACCCCATCGCCTCTGCCTAGGATGCAAATTTGTAAGAGGTTAGAATGACTATTGTGAAGGCCATGTCCCCATGATGTGCTTCGCCCCCCCCTGTTATCCCCCGCAGTGAGTTCCAACCTGCTCTTGCCACTCACACTCCACGCAGCCCGAGTTACTGCACCATAGCTCCAGTCTGCAGCATTGTTTCAACTTCTATCCACGTCTATCTACCAATGAAATGCCCTCTCGGCCCCCGTAGACCCCCCTTGCCCCTACCATCCCTACCTGCCTAGGGTTGCATCAATGCCAATGGTCCAGGAACCGAATTACTCTTCTGCTCCTCCACCCCTGAGATTGGGGGTGTTTGGGTGAGGCATGCCTCTGATTCAGACTCAGGAACCTTGCCAATGTAACCCTGCCTGTACGATTTGCATCTCTATGGTTATTGCAAAAAGTCAATAAAGTATGTTTGAAAAAAGAATCACATAATCCATTTTCTTCACTATATCACTGCCCTGCCATGGGCTTTATTTTCCAGTGGTTTCATATTTTCATTGCTGTCAAGTTTCAACTTTAAGTTTATTTGTTTGATTAATTAAAATCTTACAAAAATGTGACCTTAGAGAAAATATCAGCATTAATACACATTTAAAACATCGTGCAAATAGTAAATGTCATGAAACGAAAAAAAATAAAACTAGGTAAAATTTTCCTTATGACCTTTGACAATCACATTTAAAATTTTTACAAAAGCAACATTCATTGGTAGGTCATTCGGGCTTAAGCACGCCATTATTGCTTGTCTACAGGTTCTTATATCTCGTGCATTAAACAACCTCCTGAGGATTAGTCTCCTTTCTGAGTCTATGGCAGGGCACAGACATACCAAGTGCACAATGTCTTCTTTTCCCCCCTTGCAAAGTCTACATAACGTATGGCCCTCGTTTGACTTCCAGGGTGGAAGATGACACAAACCTGGCCATAGACCAAAGCGTGCTCCTATAAATGTTCGCTTACTTTGGACTGACCATGCAGTATGAAGGTAAGCTTGGACTTGTTTTTTTTTGTAGCCGTTTATGATTGGCCATGAGTGCTTACGTTTTACTAATAGAGCTTTGTCTTTTAGCAGCGATAGGTGAGTAACCAGCTTATTGATTGTTTTTTTAAAGCTTTCCTGCGTTATTGTGTTTTCCCAGATTGCCGATATTCCAAATTCTTCTTTTGCGTTGTTTAGGTATTTCCACGCTTGCAGTTTCTGGTTATCTTTAACCTCTCTCCACAAAGCTATAGACAATTGATTTACTCTATTCCAAACTTTTAATATTTGGCCTTGCCGGGCATATAGCTGATTGTTCATACCGAATTCCATCCTTATTTACGCTTGTGAGGCATTACATGGTAGGGTGAATAATATTTTATAGGTTTTGCCACAGCATTGTTGATAAGCACAGCATCCTTCCCGTTTAGCACTTCAGCACCGTATGTTAAGGATGATAATAGTTTGGCAGCTATGATTTTTAACAGTGGCCCGTATGACAGTGCAGATAGATTCTTTTGTAGGGTTCTAAATGCCGCAATCAAGCTATTCGCCTTCCTTACAATATCTTCCCTTTGTGGTACAAAACATCCGGTCTCATTGAAAAGGACACCGAGATATCGATAACTCTCCACTTGCTCTAGTTGTGTTTGTCCCAGCAACTATTTCATCTTTTGTCTTTTTCTTCCTGTCACAACCATTATTTTTGTTTTTGTCTCATTTATTGTCATTTGGTTATCCTTTGCATATTTAAGTGTACGATCGATCAGTCTTTCAGTCCCACTTTTGTGTGGCTCAGCAACACCACGTCATCTGCATATAGCAAGTTAGACATTTGTTTTCTGGCTAACCTAGGTGGATGTGAGTTTACCTCGTTTAATGAGTTGGTAAGATCGGCCACAAATAAGTTGAAAAGTAAAGGTGCAAGCACGCATCCCTGCTTAAGGCCACGAGTCACCAGTATTTTATTGGTCAAAGCTCGGCCGTCACCTATCCTCACCTTGACCCAATTATCAGAGTATAATAGCTTAATAAGAGTCAGTAGTGAGCCTGGGATTCCGTAGCCCTCGAGTTTTTTCCATAGGAGGGACCTATTTACTAAATCAAAGGCCGATCTGAAATCGACAAAACAAAAGTAAAGTGACTGTTTCGAAAAAAGTGTCTTATCCATTAAAACTGATAAAGTTAACAAATTGGTTGTGGTGCCTAAGCCCTTAATGAAGCCGGTTTGGTTTGGAGGTAGTATTGACTTTTCCTTGACCCAATCTGTCAAAATTGATAATAAGAGACCTGCGAATAACTTGGCGTCCGTATCTTGCAGGGTGATCAGACGATAATTCTCCGGTAGTTTCCAATTACCCTTTTTGAGCACGGGCGATATAAGTGATCCTCTCCAGGATTGTGGTATTTGCCCTATATGGATAATTTCATTGAAAACCTTTGTCAGATAGGTGGCCCATAATAGGGGGTCCTCTTTGTAGAGGGCAAAAGGGATACCATTGGGACCTGGAGCTCCATCCTTTTGTCTCTTTATTAAGTTTGCTACCTCAGTGATTGTGAAATTTATCACCTGATCCGTTTCAGTTGGTCTTTCAGTGGGCTCTTTGTGGCCCCCACCGTTGGTACACAATTCTATTTCGAGGAATAGGGTTTTTTTAAGAAACCTTACCCAGTCCTCTTCTGTTATTGGCGAGGCTATTACATGCTTGTTTGGTCTGTTTATTTCGTTAATAATTTTCCAAAATTCTCTGGAATTTGGTTGGTTACTGGCGTGGAAGATTTTTGTCCATAGCTCTTGTTGGGTTTTGTTTTTTTCAGACCATATTAATTTCCTCAAATTACTATTCGTATTTCTGAGTTGTATCCTGACATCTTCGTTATCCGGCATCTTGGTAAGTTGTTTTCTCAATTTGTTACGGGTCCGCCTCACTTTTTTAATTGTGTAGGGAAGATTGATGTTGTTATCACTTTTTATTTTTTTTCCCCTGAATTTTGATTTCTTACTAGTCGTGTTTTCGTTATCCAATTCTACTGCCTTTTCGGTGAATTGTTCCCAACATTGTATTGCTGACTGCGTTGCATGCTTCTCAAAACATTCAACTGCCAATTTTTGGGCCCTTTTTTTTATCCGGTTTCCAGATGAGTTTCTTATGATTAATTGACGTAATCTGTCCTCGTGTGGTTAAATAACTTTGGTGTCTGGAGAAATCAAAACACAATTCCACTATTTGCTGGCTGTGATCACTGTCGATTCGCTTATTGAGTCGATAGGAACCAATTTTATCAAACATGTCTAATGACATAAATGTAAAGTCAATTCTTGATTTGGATTTGTGGTTGTGAAATGACCAGCCAGGTGGTTGATCCGTTGGGAACCTTCCGTTTAGAGCACGTAGTCCTATTGCCTCCAAATCCATCACCAATTGAATTTCCCTTGCGGATTGGACTTTGATCCATCGATTGTTCCGGGATGGACCATTCATAGTTTTGAGAGTGAACCAAATCATTCCGTGTCATGTTAATCAGCAAGTTTATATTAAAATCCCCTGTGGCTAGAATACTGACAGTCGGATCAATCATTAGTTGTTCCAGCAGGAATGTTACTAGTTCAAAACTTGTTCTTGCGTGATGTCTGGTTTGGTGGAATATAAATATTAAGTATTAGTAAGTTATTCCTGTTTTTTAGCTCATCATGCCCTATTGTTATCTTAACAGCTTGTATGTTTGCGTTATTGGTATCCAGCTGTTCGTGGTTGATTTTCAGGTCCATCCCAATAAATATTGGCCGACCCCCACATGGGCGTCTGAACTTGGAATATTTGATGGCTGGTACATAGAACCCTTTATAACCTTGTAAGAAGAAAGCTTTTGTATCCCAAGTCTCTTGCAAACATATGATTTGATAAATATTTGACAGGGATTCTATTCCAGCGTTTTGGATTTTTTTCCCCAGTCCATTGATGTTCAATGAACATATGGTTACCGGCTGCCGATGATCTCTCCGATCCTTCAATTTGTTATGGTTATTACCCGGTCAGAGATCGTGCAGAGCATTCCGTATCCAACTTTCATTTATTTGCCGAGGTTCTACCAGTTTTGTTTCTTCCGGACTTTCCTTATTAATCTGATGTGATCTGCCCTGTGGGTTTTTTAATGTTGAATATACTGGGATGCCCGTTACTTCCTTAAGGGCGTTTTTTGGGAGATCTTTTTTCAATGGACTCGGGTAAGGTTTGGGAGATTTTGATCCCCCAACCATCGAAAATTTCTTGCTGTTTTATAATTTGGTCCGCTAGACGAGGGGTGTTGACCGTTAGGACTGTGTGTGGCTGAGAGCCGTCCATATTTTTTACAAATCCCACCGACTCAATGTCTTTTGATGTTATTTTTTCTAGCTCGGGAATCGATTTGAATAGTTGTAAGATATTCCCTCTATTCAGAATGTCACTAGAACCTCTTGAGTTGTATACTGGCGTCAATATTATTTGTGCCAATTTCTCTGAATTCATTGATACCATCTTGTTTTCGCTTTTTTTTTGCATAGTTTTACAGATAATTTGTTTATCTTCTCCAGTCCTTGTAACTGTTAATTCCTCATGGTTACTGTGAAAATCTCCAATATACCTCTTTTTCCTTGTTGTTTCTGCACCAGTTGCAGTGTCTTCTGGCTGATTTCCAATACCAGGTCGGTAATCTTCCCTTTGAAGGGAATTTGTAGGATCATTCAGTGAGTTGATTTTTTCTTGACAAATTGTTCTCCGTATCCTTAAACCTGAGCGGTTGTTTCCTCCGTTTAATGAGGTGTTAGGCTCTACTTCAGATAGCGCAATTTGAGTATCACTAGAGTCACTTTGTATATTGCATGGATAATTCCAGGCTATACATCCCTTTCCATTTTGAGTATTTCTTACTATAGGGTCCTGAGATGCATTCTGGTTATCGTGTGTCTGCATTTTTTTCCCAAGGGGTAAATTTCCACCGATTATTTTGGCCACATTATCATTCTGTTTGGTTTCGGTGTGGGTGTTTGGCTTGTTTTCAGTCTGTTTGTCGGTCTGATTATTAAAGATATCATAATATTTTTCACCTTTTACGCTCTTGCCCACGGTATCAAGCTGGATCTCCTCCATCTCACTTTTTGTCAGAGCTGGTTCTTCTTCGATTAAGTCTTCCGGATCGGATCGGAATCCTGGGATTCTTCTGATGGAGGGTATACATTTACTGTGTTTTGATTTCTTAACTTATTTCTAGCCTTACGGATTTTTTTCCTTTGTCTCTTTGAGAGTTTATATCCTTGGCAATTTACTTTTTCCTTTTCTGCAATTGTTTGTCCATAAAGCTTTTGCGTGCCTGCGGGTGGTGATTCGGTTTCCACATTCTGCCCTATTGTTTTTCCTGGATGTTTTGGTTTATTTACCTCTTCAAAATTAATTTTTGTTGTTGTTTGAATAATGTTATGATCTTCAGCGGGCTGTGTGATTTTACCTGCTCTGGCTTCTTTGCCTATGTTTTTATTGAGAATTAGATCTTTTACATCTTCCAATATAGTATTTACTACATCGGGTATGGTTGAAAGTTTATTTATGATTGGTTCACAGGGACACTCAAAATAGTTAGTTGCTGCGTGTTCTTGGGCTTTAGTTATTAAGCAGTTCAGCGCCGACAACTTTCTGTCTATTCCGGAAACTGCATTAGCCATTACTCCGAGTATATCAATTTGTGTATCCATTTTGTTTGACTGATATGTCAGTGCTTCTAGTATTAGAGTAGACGTTTGGTAAAATATGTCCCATGTAGCTCCAGAATCACTTTTTTCCTTTGCCTCTCTTGTGGGGTTATAATCTTTAATTGGACAAGTCAAGTCCCCGTTTTTCGGGGTCGCACAGATTTGCTCCCTTTCCCTGTGAGTTCAATTATTGCTTTCAAGAATTTTTATCGGTGTAGATTCTACCACATGGTTTTTTGATATATCCAAGTCGTGGTTTCTTAATTCAAGAAATTTCCGTTTTTAAGTTTTATCAACTTCGACCTCCACTGATGATTGTAGTAACGTTTCCCGTACAATATTTCTGGGTTCCCACTCAAGCTTGTTTGAATGTGAGGAATCTACTGCCATTGCTGTCGTACTGTCAGTGACCTTATTACTTGTTTCATGAAGTTTCCTCTTAGTTGTAATGTCCACATTAATCTCTAATGGTATTGGCCTTTTCAAGTCTAAGGGTTGTTGACGCATAGGAGTAGTTAGTACTGGCTCACCGATCTCTCTTTTAACCATGCCTGTTGGCTCTGCGTCGTTTAGCTGTAATTCGTGCATTGTAGTATGATATATTGAGTCTCTATCTAGGTTCAATGTTTCACTTGCTGCGCTCTTTGGTTTCATTTCTTTGTTTAAAATGTTTCCATTCGCTGAATCTTCTATGTCAATACCTTTTTCCTCAGGGAGTCTTGATGGTTCAATTGGGGTTTGTAATTTATGTTTGGATGTGTCTGATTCCATTGACATTAAAACCCCAGTAGGGTCGGTCAGGAAGTCAAATTTCTGTGGTATTTTTGTTGACTTTTCAAACATCCGTGCAATTGGTGAGATTAGAGTTTGGGTTTGGTTTAATCCCTTTGTCTGTGCTTTAATATTTTTTTGTACCTTGAGTGCTTGGGTTTTGCGTGCCTTTTTGGTCTGGGTGCCTGATGATCTTATCTTCCCAGAACGCATCCCTGATTGCTTTGATGCCAATATATCACTTGGGGCTGCGCTCCCAAATTTAAGAAAATGATTAGTGGTGGCCAAAAGTGAGGTAAAAAGTGGTAGAGTTCAGATGATCACTCTTCATTGCTGTCAGTATGAATACTTCTTCTCATGTAGCTCACCGTATTAGATGCTGCAACATAAATTAAACTAGCTTAGCTAATTGTATTCATCAGTACTGCATGTATGCTACTTCTAAAGTATCTTCTTTTTTCTGTTGGCCTCCAGAATCCAAGATCATTAATTAAGAACAAGCATATCCCTACATTGGATACACTTTTCTCTCTTAATCTTCAATTCTTGCGTGTTATCAAAGCATGGTTGTTTGTTTCCTCCTCCTCTCATAATACTCAACAATATATCCCTTGTGGGGGCATCACTCGTCTTTTTCACCTATATTAGGTCATTCCACCCCACCACTAGTTTTCTCTCCATTTTGTCCAGCGAATTTCTCTTTGTTCCTTTTTCTAACCCTATGCCACTGTTCCTTTAATGATTTACAAATCCTTGGTCCTCTCATGGCTTTCTCTGATGATTTAGAATGTATATTTTCTTCTCCCGAAACACCTCTTCACTTTTATTTGGTTACTTCAACTATCATCTCCCTAATGAAATGTTCATGCTTCCTCCCTGCACTCATTCTGGGTCTCTTTAGGTAACTCTTCTGACCGCTCCTTGTATTCATATCCTGGGTAGCACATTAGATCTTATTTCCTTCCCCTCTTCATTCAAGGACCTCTGCTTCCTCTCTCTTTCGGTGTCCTTCATCAGACGCATTACCGATGTCAATTATGCTCTCAGTGTCTTTTCTCACCCCACCTCTGCATTCCTCCGGTCCCTTTATTTTCATCAAAAAACATTTCTCTAGATGTATTTGTTTCTGCTGCTTTCAATGTATTACCCTCTTCGTATGACTCATCCTCTCTTTCAGTAGTAGAGGTCTCATACTCATTGTTACTCTTACTCTGTCCACTCTATTTCACTTTCCTAGCCCCCTCTGAAGCCTGTCAGACCGACCCAGAATGCCCCTCAACTGTGACTCACACTTGAGCTTTCTGTTCCTCGCAGGTCTGCACGGTATATTATGGCATAAGTATTGTAGTTCTGATCTATCCAGATTCTTTCTCTGCTTATGGTAAATCAGCATCTCAGCTGAAAGTGGCTAAGGAATATTTCTTTCAGAAACTCAATTTAGAGCAGGCACATGATTCCCCTTTGCAAAACTGTAACCTCTAGAAAACTTCCATAGACCAATAACAATCTGCATTGAATAATATATTACCCTTAACTGCACTAGAAACTTGTGTCTTTACACTAATTGAATGTAAAGAATGCATTTAACAAAGAGAAACTGACATAGAATGTTATAAGATTCCTGCAATGTAACGAAAATAATAACACCCTTTTGAAAGTGAAACTTGGACATTTAAACTTGTATTGTAACATACGAATAATGACTTGAGGGAGAGAAAAGTTTTTAGTAATGCTTAATATTGATGTGTAATTCATGATAGAATCGTATTTGAAATAATAAGAAAGATTAAATGCATTAGAAATGTGGGCATATTAATAATATTAATATTTCGGGATTTAGCAGAATTCTGTTTAGGCCTCAAAAGATTTTCTTTCCTTAGCTAACATTAAGTCATGTGGAAACCGTCACCCCAGCTCTATGAGACATTTCTGTAAAGTTTCCATGTGTATTCTTGTTCAAAATGGACTCGTTTCTCACATAATAGAAAATTTGTAACAACATTGTTGCAATCCCAGTCGAAAAGCATCTGGGAACCAACAGATGACAAAATGTACTGCCTACTAACTAAATGGGATATAATTATCTTAAAGAAAATGTGAGAAAAAAAAGGATTACTTAATTCTTCCAGATTTGTATATTTTACGGATTACCACCTAACCGTCCATCGTGAGTGACCAATGAAAGCCCATGGACCGATGGAATCAATACTTTAAGGGGTGTAAACTTGGATATATTAGAGTATAATTGCCAAAATTAAGGAGCAGTTAAGGCTGGCTGTCTGAACATATTCCTGCTTGTCATGCTGTTGGGTTTTTGATCCATGCATGTTACCTATCCTGAAATTCCTTCCTTGCCCCTAATCACTCGTTCTGAGTGGCAGAGACTCAAACGAACGGAACTTAAGCGAACTGAGACCTTATCATGTGCCATTGCCGGCTGGCAATCGGGCGCAGGGAGATAACCTTTCTAGGCCGAGGGGTTATTTATGCTCCTAATGTGGCAATCAAAGCTACATAACAGAGAGGAGGAGCTACGCGGGCATCCAAGATGGTCGCGTGAGCAGAGAGCTCCCGAGACCCGCGCCGCCCTTCTTTATCTATCCTTCACCTATCCTGGTCATTTCGACGGGCTTTTGCAGCTATATTTTCACTGATACCAACGATCCTTTTTTGGTCGAAATTGGACCTTGGGGACCATTTTTCTGACATCTGCAACTTTTTGGCCTGCCCACGGGCGCGACCGGGGACTCGGCTACCCACTGTGGCCGACCCGTAATTGAACAACAACGGCTGCCTGGCGTCTGGCCCACCGGAGGTGTACTGCTTTCACTTTCGGTTTCCAGCCTCATTGTTCTTGTCTCCTCCTACCCTGCCTTCGCCCGCTACCCTCACAGCCCACACTTTCCTCCGCAGGACTGGCACGGAGGCCGCGATACTCTCACTTCACTGGCACGTCGGAGTTTCGGGATTTTTCCTCCTTCTCGCCGTTTCTCCTGGCTACTTGGCCAACATTGACTGCGAGATGGCAACGAAAGCGGAGGCCGAAAAACGCCGGAAGGCTGCAACCCGGGGGGGATCGATCCAGTCTAATATGATCGAACGCTACACCCAGCCGAGAGGCTCCCCCGGGGTCACGAGTGTGGGTGCTGAAGGACTTCAAACGGACATGCCGTCCTCTTCGGAAGTATCGCTCCAAGATCTTTTGGCTGCCATCACTGGACTTAAGGCCGATATGAGTCAGCAATTCGAAGCCGTAGTGTCCAAAATAGACACGGTGGCGGTGGATGTAACTCTTATTCGGGCCGACTTAGCTAAAACAAATGAGCGGGTGAAGGCTCTGGATCTTAAAACGTCGAGTCTGGTGACGGACATGGCTGAGGCGCAGTCTGAGATTGGTAATCTGCGTGCCTCGCACGATTTGCTGCTCAAGCGGATGGAGGACTATGACAACAGGGCCAGGCGGAACAACATACGCCTAGTCGCAGTGCCGGAATGTGATGGTGCAGTATCGACCGACCTGTTGGTCGAGGAACTTATTGTCGCTCAACTTGCTCCGGCAGGGCTCAGTGGGAAGGGCTCAGGGCAAGTTCTTTGCCGTAGAGCGCGCCTATCGTTTTCCAGGAGGACAAGTGAAGCCAGGAAACCCACCGAGGCCTATCATTGCGAGACTTTTTCACTACCGGGACAGAGACGCAATCCTCCAGGCCGCCCGTAAGCACGGCCCTTTGAAATACGACAATAACTCTGTCTCCATCTATCCTGATTTCACTCCCCAAGTGCAGCGACAAAGATCGGGTTTCCTTGGAGTGAAGCGTCGTTTGAGAGATCGGGGCTTGAAATACGCCATGTTGTTTCCGGCCCGACTACGGATCGAATTTCGAGAACGTGCCTACTTCTTTGATCAGCCTGAACGTGCTGCCGACTGGTTGGACTCGTTGCCGGCAGATGACTCTGGAAGTGGAGGCCCTGGTGGTGCTGAAGGTGGTGCAATGGCCCAGGAGTAATATGGGGCCCCAGAGGTTCTGATTGAGACTATGCATTGTACTGTGTAAATTGACTTCGTGCTTTATTGTACTGCCCGTGGCGGTGCGGGAACGGGTGATTTCTCCCTTCCTCCTCGGGGGGTTCTTTGTGTAGATAATATGGGGCGACAGGCACACTGCAGTTGGGGGTGGCTTTTTAGTCAGCAGGGGTGCAGGGAGGGGGGTGTTGTAATGGGACTTGGTTTTGGGGTTGGTTTCTGGGGACTGGGTTGTGTTTCGTTTAGTTTGTTCTGTTTTGGTTTTCATGGTATTTCACATTTTGCAATGACTTTGATCCGTGGGTTCTGCTGGGGGGTAGGGGTGGAATCTCTTTGTCGCAATGGGGGGGGGGTGAAATGCGGGTTCTTTCTTGGAACGTAAATGGATTGGGTGATAGGATCAAGCGGGGCATTGTACTGCAATTCTTGAGGCGCCACACCCCAGATGTGGTATTCCTTCAGGAGACCCACTTGATTGGAAATGCTTGCAAGGCCTTGGACCGCCGGGGTTATCGCCTGGTTGCACATGCTGGTTTTACTTTAGGTTCCCGGGGTGTGGGTATCATGATAAAGTCTTCCCTTGCTCTCGCTATTGACGAGGTTATCCTTGATGACCGTGGGCGGTATGCTGCTGTTTCTGGGAGGTGGGAGGGTAAACAGATCGTGTTTGTTGTTGTCTATATCCCCCCTGGACTGCAGGCTACCACTTATGCCGATCTTGGCAGGACTCTCCTTGGGCTTCCGGACGGATTGTTGATCCTGGGCGGAGACTTCAATTCTGTAATGTCCCGTGAATGTGACCGACTTCCCCCTAGGGTATTGTTGCAGTCCCAGATGTGGCTCAGTGAGATGGCTGATACTTTTGGCTTGGTAGATGTCTGGCGCTCACTACACCCCACACTCCAGCAATACACTTTTCACTCTGGTGCACATGGTAGTCTCTCCCGTATCGATTATTTTTTTATGTTGGCCTCCACACTGTCCACTGTTCGGGAGATGCGACATCTTCCCCGGGGTATCTCGGACCACTCCCCCTTGCTGATTACGATTTCTGTGGGCGGTCTACTTGGCAACAGGGTCCCCCCGATTCCTTCCTGGCATTTCCGGAACCCCCGGCTCCGCTCAGATTGGATAAAGGCAATACATTGCTACTTCGCTGAGAATGTGGGCTCGGTCACTTCCCCCACTGTTCTTTGGGAGGCCTTCAAGACGGTTATTAGGGGTTCCGCCCTATCATTTATTGCCGCAGAACGTAGGGTGAAGAGGGAGGCTGTTGTTGCTCTTGAAACCGAAATTACTGCGCTTGAAACTGAGCTGGGTGGGAATGACACGCCTGCACTGCTGCACACTCTGGAATTGAAGCAAGCAGACTATAAAGCCTGTGTCACGGATGCTGCTAAACTGTTGCGAGCGAATCAACTAGGCCGACTGTATGATGTGGGTGACAAGGCTAGCAAGCTCCTTGCGTGGTTGGATAAGACTGAACGTGCGAGTCGAGTTGTACCGGTCATTGTTCGTGAATCTGGTGAGAGTGTCTCTGATCCGGGTGAAATTGTTGATTGCTTTGTGGACCACTTCCGGATGGTTTACACGCCTGTTAGTGATCGAGATGAGGCTGATTCCAGGCTACTGTTGCGTGATATTGCCCTACCCACTGTGTCGGATGAGGACTGTCTGGCCCTGGAGGCCCCTTTTACGGTTAATGAGATTGCCCTCGCTATCCGATCCTTGCGCTCGGGAAAGGCGATGGGCCCCAATGGACTCCCCATTGAACTTTACAAACTTTGTCCCGACAAGATGGCCGCCC
The DNA here is from genome assembly GCF_964263255.1 of Lissotriton vulgaris. NCBI lineage: Eukaryota > Metazoa > Chordata > Amphibia > Caudata > Salamandridae > Lissotriton > Lissotriton vulgaris. The sequence goes on along the minus strand of NC_141694.1, from coordinate 1,378,091,072 downwards.
ATCTGCGTCACATGTTTCTCGAGGCGGTTGAGGCTGGTTGCCTCCCCCTTGAGCAGCACCTTGCTACCATAGTCGTCATTTATAAGGACGGCAAACCTCGTGACCGCTGCGCCTCGTACCGCCCTATTTCCCTCCTTAACGCTGAACCCAAAATCCTTGCCAAGGTACTGGCTAATCGGTTGCTTAAGGTGATTTGCGACCTGATCCACCCGGATCAATCCGGTTTCATCCCCCATAGGAACACGGCCCTCAATCTGCGTAGACTCCACAGCGTTCTCGCGAGAGCTCCAATTCTCGCCGAGCCGACAGTGGTCGCTTCCCTGGACGCCACAATGGCTTTTGACACTATCGAATGGCCCTACCTATGGGCGGCCCTCGCTAAATTTGGCTTTGGCCCCAAATTCATCGCATGGGTCAAGCTCCTTTACGAACGGCCTCTTGCTCAGGTCGCGGTGAATGGTAGATGCTCGGACCCCTTTCCCTTAGGCCGTGGCACACGTCAGGGCTGTCCGCTCTCCCCGCTTCTATTTGCATTGGCTCTCGAACCCCTTGCCGCATGGCTTCGGTGGGAACCCTCTATTAAAGGGATCCGATGGTCCCCAGACCTTGAGGATCGTGTCTCCTTGTACGCGGATGATATCCTCCTTTATCTCACTTCCCCTCAGAAGTCGCTTAACGTTCTTTTCGACGTTCTTACGTCCTTCGGTAAGAACTCGGGACTCATCATTAACTGGACCAAGTCCTGTGTTTACGTTATTGCTGGTACTCTACCGCCTCTACCCCGCAGGTTTCCCATTCTGGTAGCGGCCGACGGCTTTAAGTATTTGGGGATCTATGTATCCTTGACCTCATCGGTCCGCTACGAGCGAAATTTGTATGCTCCGCTCCGTAGACTTAAGCAAGACGTTCGACGTTGGCGCGATTTGCCTCTATCTCCATTGGGCCGGGCGGCTCTCTTTAAAATGATGTCGCTCCCCCGATTTCTTTACGCCCTACAAAATTTTTTCGACCCTGTTCCAGCTCGCTACTTCCGTGAAGTCGAGAGTTTACAGCGACAACTGATTTGGGATGGCCGTGCCCGCATTGCCTTGTCCAAGCTCACGCTCTCCTGGTATGATGGGGGTATTGCGTTACTGGATATTAGACGGTACTACTGGGCCTCGCACCTGAGCGCTATCAACCATGCGACTTATGCTCCGGAGCCCGCTCCCGCCTTCGCCTTGGATAAGCTATCGTTGCCCGGTGGCAATTTTAATAGGGCTCTGTATTCAAAGAAACCCTTTCGACTGCTTACGGGCCCGACGAAATGTGCGGTGCGGGCATGGAGGGACGCTACCGTGGCCACGGGCTGGGGTGGTAGGCTGACACGTAAGACGCCACTGTATGATTCGGAACGGTTGGGCAACCTGTGGAAGACAAAAGGGTTTGAGAAATGGGACATGATTGGGATCAGCACGGTGGAGGACCTATGGGCATGGGGCGCGGTTAAGTCCTTTGAGTCGTTGAAACTGGAATACCGGCTTGCTGACAGAGAGCACTTCCGGTACATGCAAGTGAGGCACGCCTTGTCTTCCGTCTTTCCTCCTGGCACCGACATTCCACAATCCTCCCCCTTGGAGGATCGAGTTCTAGACGGCCACGTCCCGGATAGTACCATCTCCTTAATCTACAAAAAGCTTATTAACAACAGAGCTGACCAACTCGAGAAGCTCCGGGCCGCCTGGATGGCTGACGGACTTGAATTAGACGACGAGGACTGGCAGTCAGCTGTGTCCTCCCCTAAGGAGGTGGCTATTCCGGCACGGCTTCGCTTTGTCCAGTTGAAGGTCCTCCACCGTGTGTATCTGACTGGAGTGCGTCTGGTGCGAATGGGTTTGGTTTCGGATGGACGATGCAGGCGTGGGTGTGGGATGGATGGTACCTTTCTTCATGTTCTGTGGGAATGCCCGATGATTGCAGCGTATTGGTCCAGGGTGCATGATGTTATGAGTCGTGTCACTGGGATCCCACTGCTTCCCGAAGCACGACGTTGTCTGTTGAATGTGTGGGAACCGTCTGATTGTAATGCTGCCCAGACACTTTGGGTTACCCTGGGCAATATGGTCGCAAAGAGGGACATCGCGCAGCTTTGGGGCTCCCCTAGATTACCATTGCTCAGTGCCTGGAAAGAGAACATGGACTGGTCCATGTTCCGAGAGAAGACGGTGTATGAGGCTCGGGGGCGTCCAGGGAAGTGGTCCAGAGTTTGGGCTCCGTGGAATACTTATCGCGGAGATATCTGCCCCCCTCCGCTTGATTATGAGGTCCCTCTCCCCTCCTCTCCATGATTTACGTTCCTCTCCCAATTTCACTACATGTTTTGTTTTCCCGCTCTTGCTCGCCCCCCCTTGCCAGAGTCCTTTTTACCGCGCGCTTTTCCCCCCCCACCCCCAGCGACCCTTGCCACTATGATACCATGTGTTTGTGTGTTGTTGTTCCTTTCGACAAAAACATAAAATTAAACCTTTCTTATCCTACTTGTATGATACTATGCTCTATTCGATAATGTGGACTTGAAGGATTGCTTCGGCAACGTGCTGTCTCATAATCTACTTGTCACTCAGCCTGTTTATGTCATAGCGGCCGGCCCTGCGGGTTTGTAGGCAGACGCTGTGTATTGTGCATTCGTAAATAAAGGTTTTTAAAAAAAAAAAAAAAAAAAAAAAGCTACATAACAGACATAAGCTGATTTCTTGAGGACAGAACCTGAAATGACATTGACTGGTTTGTATGAGCATCACTGAACCTTGATTTTACATGTATTGTCTGGTTTCCGCTGCATTTTCAGCATGTTTTTATAATCTGATCTTTAATGTATTGCTGATCATGATGCATTCTTGAGGCATTAGATAAATGTTTTTACTAAATTACCTTTATCAATTATGTCTAATTCTTTTGGTGATATTCTTTGTCTCTAGGAATCTATGTTCATTGCTGATAAAAGTCCTAACTTATGTTGAAACATTAGTCTGGTAAAACAATTATCTATTCTGGGTCCTCATAGGATAATGGTTCACCCCCCCAAGTATTCTAGTCCCTTTTAGCTCAACGCAAGAGCCATTGGAGGACCTAAGGAACGTTGGTAGCAGCTGGTTGTAGGTTTTAACTTACAGGAGATATATCAAGAGAAATGGGCCTGATGAATTGAGATTAAGCTATAGAAAGAAAAGGATATGTAGTAAATAAAGATTTGGCCAGCCCCCCTCCGCTTCCGCTGGATTATACACACAGCAACCTCTATGTGATCCTTCTCGTTTCCATCTGTTTCAATCAATCAATCAGGGTTCTTGTACAGTGCTGCTAATCACCTGCGAGGATCTGAAGGTGCTGGAGAGGGGGGAGTCTGCAGTTCAGTTAAAGAGCCAGGTCTTGAGGTCCTTCCTGAATTGAGGCAGTGACAGTGATTGCCTGAGTTGCAGAGAGAGAGTGTTCCAGGTCTTCGCAGTGAGCTAGGAGAAGGATCTTCCTCCAGCCATGGTCTTGCAGATCCGTGGAATAGTGGATGGGCGGAGCAGAGATGTCTGGTGGGTATGTAGAAGGTGAGGTAGTGGTTGAGGTATTCGGGTCTGGTGTTGTGGGGGGATTTGTAGGTGTGTGTGAGGATCTTGAAGGTGATCCCTTTGTTAATCGGGAGCCAGTGCACATGTCTCAGGTGACAGGAGATGTGGCTGCGGTGGGGGATGTCCTGGATAAGTCTGGCGGAGGAGTTCTGAATGCGCTCCAATTTCTTTTTGAAGTTTTTGGGATGTGCTGATGTAGAGTGTGTTGCTGTAGTCGAGTTTGCTGCTGACAAGCGCCCGGGAGACCGCTCTCTTGTTCTCAGTGGGGATCCACTTGGAAGTCTTCTGCAGCAACCGGAGTGTGTGGAAGCAGGAGGATGATTCAGCTTTGATTTGGCCGTTCATTGAGAGTGAGGAGTTGAGGATGATGCCAAGATTGCATGCATTGTCGGTGGGTGTGGGTGGAGTTCAGAGCACTTGTACTGGCCACCAGGAGTCTTCCCATGCAGAGGAAGTGGAGCCCAGGATGAGGACTTCAGTTTTGTCGGAGTTGAGCTTGATGAAGCTCTCCTTCATCCAGGAGGCTACTGCCTTCATCCCGTCATGGAAGTTGCACTTACAGGCTGTAGGTTAGTCGGTGAGGGTGAGAATCAGATGGGTGTCATTGGCGTAGGAGACAATGTTGAATCTGTGGTTTCTGATGATGGCTGCAAGCGGGCCATGTAGATGTTGAAGAGGGTGGGGCCCAGAGAGGAGACCTGGGGAAGTCTACAGGTGATCTCTGTAGGTTCTGAGGAGAACAGTGAGAGCCTGACTCTCTGGGTTCGGTCAGTGAGGAAGAAGTGAATCCACTCTAAAGCTTTGCCATGGATGCCGATGTCATGAAGTCCTGTGCAGAGGGTGTGGTGGGATAAGGTTGCAGAGAGGTCCACGAAGATGAGGGCTGCTGTTTCACCTTGGTCAAGGAGAGTGCAGATGTTGTTAGTTGTGGCCAGGAAGGGCAGTCTCAGTGCTGTGGTTGCTCCTGAAGCCAGATTGGGAGGGGTCCAGGGTGTGGTTAGATTCAATGAATTCTGTGAGTTGGGCTTTGATGAATTCTGTGAGTTGGGCTTTGATGGCTTTCTTGATGACTTTGACTAGGAAGGCGAGCAGAGATGTGTCTGTAGTTCTTGAGATCCACTGGGTCGGCAGAATGGGTTTCTTCATCAGGGGGTTGATCTCTGCGTATTTCCGGTCTTCAGAGAAGGTGGCAGATTCAATAAAGCAGTTGATGGTGCAGCAGAGTTCGGAGGCAATGGTTGCACTGGCTCGGTTGAAAATGTGGTGGGGCAGGGGTCTGAGGGGGCTGCAGAGTGAATGGTTTTGATGATCCTTAGGGTGTGGTCTTAGGTGAGGGTGGTCCAGCTGAGAATGGTTGGCTGGGATCCGGAGCATTCAGGTGTGGTGGTTGCGGCTGGGATGGGTGGGTTGTGGATTGCAATGCTGTCGTAGATATCTATGATCTTGTGTTTGAAGAAGGTGGCAAGGTTGTCGCAGAGCTCTTGGGAGGGCGGATGTCTGTGGTAGCTATGCAGGGTTTAGCGAATTCTTTGATCATTGTGAAGAGTTTTTCTTAGTAGTTATGATAAAGTGGTGGTTTGTGGTAATGGCATTTTTTTGCGGGCTCCGTGGTTTGCGGAGTTCTAGCTGCTCCTACATCTTCTTTCGAGCCGTCTGCAGGTGCACCTGGACTCTTGGAGGGTGGTGGAACCAGCTGGGTTTCCCAGAAGGCTGCTTGTCAGAGCGTTTCCTGAGGGAAGCCAGTGTGTTGGCGCAGTCAAAGATCCATCAGTGGAGATTGCATGCTGAGGCGCTGGTGTTCGTGGAGATCAGTGGGGGTTTTGCAGAGGGAGGTTGACAAGTTGATCTCCTGAGATCTTTTTCTAGCTTCAGTGCAGATCGCAGTAGGTGTGGTAGTGTTCAGTGTGTTTGGTGAAGGAGAAGTAGACACAGTGGTGGTCTGTCCAGTGAAGTTCAGAGGTGTGGCTGATGGAGATATAGTCGCTTGCAGAGAAGATGGGATTGAGTGGGTATTCTGCTGAGTGGGCAGGGAAACCGGTTGTTTCAGTCCAATTGTGGTGAGGTCCTTCACGAGGGATGAGATGTTGTGGTCGTTGAGGTTGTCCAGGTGGACATTGAGGTCACCAAGGAGGATGTAGTCCATTGATGTGAGAGTGTTGTGTGCGATGAAGTCGGCGATGGATTTGCTGAAGGGGGTCTGAGTCCGGGAGGTCTGTAGACGAGGGTACCATGGAGGGTGGTGTTGGGTTGGTCTGGATCTGGAAGTGGAAGTGCTCCATTTCTGATAAGTGGTTGTTGGAGCTAGTTGTGAGGTGGGGGGTCTATTTGTGTACAATAATGATGCCTCCTCCCGGCCGGTTGGTGTGATCCTTGTGGATGATTTTGTAGCCGTCGGGATGGTTGGTTGAGATGTCTGGGGGTGAGGTGGGGTTCATCCTGGTCTCCATGAAGAAGGTAACGTCAGGGGAGATGGAGTCGAGCAGGCCCCAGATCTCCACGGCGTGCTTGTTGAGGGAGTGTGTGTTTGGTAGGATGCAGCTGAGGTGGTCTGGTTGGGTCCTTGAGGGCCATGTGGTTGGGGGGTCTGGTGTGTGGAGGCAGAAGAAAGTTCAGCTGTGGCAGCTGTACGAGCCTTTGGTGTCCTTTGGTGATGCGAAGTGGCAGGCGGGGTAAGATCTGGTGTTGAGAGGGTGGAGGATGCTGGCATCTTTGCGGTAAAGTTCGCAGGGACCAGAATCCATAGTGCTGGTCACGGTCCAAGCACAGACAAGTGCTGACTTGCTTGCCTTTGGCATGCCGGCGGCGTGTTCGTGCAGTGGCTGTCATTAAGTAATATTGGGGAGGAAGGAAGCCTGGTACGCTGGGCGGCAGAAAGCAGGGGTGGATGGGGGCGGAGCTGCAAGGAGCGAGTAGGGGCAAATGCAGAGAGAGGCCTGAATAATGCAGAAAATGAGGGTAAAAAGTGAAATACAGAAGAAAAACTGAAGAAGACATAAAGCTATAAAACCAGAACTAGAGAAAGGAGGAAACATGAAAGCAGACACAGACACTCCGCTGGTCTACCAGGGATGAGGTGTAAGCGGGGCCCTGCGGGCGGAGGAGGGCCTAGAAAATGAGACCTGGAGAGCACGCTGATAAGGTCATTGAGGTCGCTTTTTACGTTATTGGCCCTCATGCAGTACATTCACCTTGATTTAACAGTAAGACCTGCCATTAGTCGGTCATTGCTCAAAGCTTTGTTAACAGACCATTTCCTAACTGTTCTTCATCTTAGCTTGGCTTTGGTTGAACAGTGCTTTGGATTAAAATACTTTTATAAATCAAATAAATAAATGTATAAATAAAAAACATAAATACATTATTTGCCGGGATACGAGCCATTGATTGGTGAGTTTGGATGCTCAATTTTTAAAGAATAAGAGGGAAAAGTGTAAAGATGAGAGTTTGGCAGCCACAGTAGTGCAGTGAGAAATCAATTAGGCAGGTAGGAAATATATACGCTCCTACCGGCAGGCCACTCAGCTGTCAAATGCCATGCTTTTGGTCATGTCCTTCAGAGGATTCATGATGTCTGAAATAGTGAGATCTTAAGGAATCCCAGGATTAATCAAATGTTTGGCCAGAGGAAATTATAATGTTTACAAATGGGGAAGAGCAGTGCTGACAAGGGAGGCAGAGGAGCATTAAGAGCTAAGGTCATAAGACCCTAAATTAGAAGCAGTTGAGCACATCTTGAAGACTAGTAAAAAGTGAAAGGTGAATTTCCAGGAGGACTGGAAAGTCTTCACAAAGAGACAGGTGCTGGGAGTCCTGGGTGTGTTTTGAGGCAGGGGACACAAATTCTGTTGGATTTACTCATTAAGGATAAAGTCAGCAAGAGTGTACCACAAGTGAGATTATATTTTTGAATAGGTCCATCTCCAATGCATAAAGGATACAGAAGACTGGAGATAAAATACGTGAGAACTGGAGATGAGGTAGCGGGAAGGGTTCAGTAGAATAGCAGTCTTGAAAAGAAAGCGGGACCCCACATCAATATAAGGCAGGTAGACGGGGAGAATTAAAGTATCAAAACAGGGAAAGAAACCTGCCCAGAACCCAGAGTGATGTGTAGTCTTTTGGACCTATTTTAGGCCTTCCTTATAAACCTCTGGGCAGGTTTCTTTCCCTGTTTTGATACTTTGAATAGCAGTCTTGAACCAGCAGATGGTACACCTAATCCAGCTGGGTCCAGAGATAGGCATATGTAAAGATGGCTTATCAGGGGTTCATGAGGTGGTAATATGGGCAGAAAGCATTCTGCCAAAAATAATTAGCCCATGTATACTGCCTTAAAAAAAAGAAAATACTACATTTGAATTCAGGAATCTTGCATCCACCACCAAGGGGTGTTTTGAAAGTTTGATATTTCCACACAGCTTTATAGAACCATAAGGTAAGGTTATAGAGACTATGGGGTCCATTAGGATGGCGGGCGGATTGCCCCCGCAAGGCTGGCGGTGCGCCCGCCATCCTTCCCTGTATTCCCCCGCCATATTAGTATGGCGGGGGGGCCACGGCGGAAGAAAATACCGCCCACCACTTTTCCGCCCCGGTCACCTTGCGGCCGGGGAGGAAAATGTTTAATATGGTGGCGGTGTCTATTAGACACCACCAGCCATATTACGATGGCTAGAGTGCAATGCCTTTCCGTGGTGGCAATGCCGCCACGGAAAGGCAGGCGAGTGGGCGGGTGCACATGGGGGGGTTTCATTTTCATTTCCAAAGTGGCAGGCACCGCGCGGTGCCTGCCGCTTTGCAAATGAAAATGCTGTGATGTATTGTCGGCATTGTGGAGGGCGGTGCAGAGAGCACCGCCCGCCACAATGCTGAGAATACAGGATGTGCCTGCCACTGTGGCGGGCACATCCTAATGGCACCCCCGGGACCCCCGACCTTAAGGCGGGCGGTCCCGTTTTCCGATAGGGTGCCCGCCCGCCATCCTAATGAGGCCCTAAATAGTGTGTTATAGTGTAATAATAACCAGTGCCTCTGGCTGTCCTGCTGGTTATTCGTTTTTCACTTTTCCTAATTTGGCCAGAAACTAAGATCACATTTCAATCATGTATGAATCAATATGCATTGTAGGCTTGACTTGTGAATTTTACATTTTATTTATATCCTTGGCATGCTTTTTGTGTATGGTGCCAATTTTGTAGCTGTACATAGGGGGAAAAGGCAAAAGAAGACTATGATTTACCCAAGAAAAAATATGTTTGTATAGCCTGCGAAGAAAGTGAAGGCAGTATGTGATGGTTTGTTTGTCGTCAGCTAGAGATTTGCTGGCAAAGTCAAGACAAAATGTACTGCGCCACAACACAGAGCCATCATTCAGAAGCACTAAAGGTGAAAATACTTTGGACACAAAGAAACGTCAAAGGCACAAGAAATCAGAGAAAATGAAAAGAGGTGAGAAGGTGAAGAACCCATGCAAGATACCATATGTACTAAAGCATTTTCCCTTAGACACCGAATGGGTAAAATCCTTTGATACATCCGTCCCAAAGCCACTGCTCACCGCCAACGAAGAAGAGAGAGCCTCACGGCTAGAGACCTGGTGCAATGACCCAAATGTTAGCTCATGGCTAGGTAAAAAGCAAGGCTAAAGCAGGTGGTGGCTGCTGAAACCATTGATATATCACTTTCTTTTTAAAAAGATTGTAAATACCCCTTTTTTGAAGTATGATTCTGGCCCAGCCCTCACATAATTTGTGCCTTTACAAGCTTGGGTCAATCACTTTGAGATTATTTTTGACTCTACACCCATCAATGATCTATGACTGTCATTATTGGCCTCAAATAATTTGGTCTGGAGTTCTATTCCCATTAGCACCCTGCCCATGGTATTTACATTAGATTACATTTTGAACCAGATGCAGCAGTGCACTAAAGGGAAAACCCCAGGACCTAATAGGGTTCCAGTTGATGCCTTCATAGGCACAGCTGAGTTGCAGGCACCAATATTAACTTGTGTTTCTAAAATGGCAGCAAAGGGTGTTTTCCCTATTCCTGCGCTTAGTTTATCATCGTACCTATAAGAAAGGTGACAGAGCCGTATCCTTTGCATGCTTCAACACCCTCCGCATTCTTCGCAAGACATTCAAGTGGATCCCCCCAGCTCTAGGAAAACTGTCACCCATACATTCATCACCAGCAGACTGGACTACTGCTACGCTCCCTATGCCAGAATCAACAAAAAACTCTTCCGCAAACTCCAGACCGTCCAGAACACCACAGCCAGACTTAACCTTGATATCCCACGACACAACCACATCACCCAACACATCCGCGACCTCCACTGGCTCCCTGTCAAAAGAATAATAACCTTCAAGCTGCTCACACATGCCTACAAAGCACTCCACAACACTGGACCCCAATACCTGAATGACCAAATCTCCTGCAACGCCCCCAAGAGAAACCTCTGCTCAGCCAACATCGCTGTAACCACGTCCCACGTTTTTATAGCACCAGAGCTGGTTGAAGGTCTTTCTCCTACCTCACAACCAAGACCTGAAACAAACTCCCCCTTTCACCTGCGATGACACTGCATCAATTCAGAAAGGAACTCAAGACCTGGCTCTTCAAATGACCCCAACAGAGCTGCTCACACCCTTGCGCCTTGAGACCCTCACTGGTGAGTAGTGCGCTTCACAAAAACCTGATTGATTGATTGATTGATTGATTGAGAGCATATCCGAAATGTCACTGTACCATCTCCCTCCTGGATTCTTCTGCAAAACCCCTGGGCAGGGTTGTCATTAGCAGACTTGAGGACTGGGAATTCTATCTTGTCTGAGGGCCAGAATGGGTTCAGGAAGGGAATCAGGATGATGGAGCAATGCTTAAACACGGAACTCCAGATTGGAAAATATACAAGAGCGAAGACAGGATCACTCTTTCTGTGTTTTGCTGATCTCACTAACGCGTTTGATCTAGTGGAGCATTCTATATTGTGGCATACCCTGCTATGTTACGGAGCCCCTATGGAAATTGTCAGCTTCCTTACACAGCTTATTGAGGACATCCAAACTAAAGTTTTATTTGGCTCTAACAGCCATTAGAAGCCTTCTTTTATATAATTAATCGAGGTGTACGATAGGGGTGTGTATTGGCCCCCCTTTATATTTTCTTTATTTATAAATGGGGTCAATGGCATACTACCGTCCCTGCAGGTTGATACACCAATTGTTGCTGGCCAACTTGTACTGGTGCTCCGTTATGCTGACCACGAAGTCTTCATGTCAAAGACTGCAGTCAGGTTGCAGAGACTGATGGATTCCTTCCAGATTTTATGGATTCTAGGAAACCTAAAATAAATAAGGTCAAGGAATGTATAATGTCTTGTGGGAAAACCCCCAAAAATCTAAGATCATTGTAACTTGAAGGGGCCCAGATAGCAAAGGTTACGTCCTTTTGCTACATGTTAGTCCATTTTTGTTAAAAGGGCTGACTCGATACATAACACCTGGTTGAAGATGAAAAGAGTTAGCAAAGGGGTGTTCAGATTTTCTAGCAGTCTTGGTAATCGACTGATTAAAAAGATGGTAGCTATCTACAATGCAAAGGTTCTATCTGCTGCAACCTACAGCAGGGGTTTGTGGGGCCATTTGTCCAGCAATCCTTTACAGGTAGAGGAAAACACTTTTTTAAGGCATTTGTTATGTACTCCTCCCTCGGCATTTTCCACTATTCTACATTGGAAAGTAGGTTTGAGCCACTTTTATTATCTAAACCTATTTCCTTGTGGTACTCTATATGGGGCAAACCCAAGACAGAGCTTACAAAGGTTATTATATAGGATTGTTCAGCTTAAGACCACGCTTTTAAAATCCTGTTGTTTATTGATAACAATCCTAGGGCGGGGTTTGGCTTTCCAGGACTGCAAGATCCGGATAAGATCCTAATGCTGGAAAAGTCCGCAATGAAGGCTGCCTCGCTGGATGCAAGGGTAAGGAAGAGTGCCTCTGTCGGTGAGATGAAACAATCTGTGGTATCATATTTTATTTTATTTTTTGATTTTAGAGGTTTTCTATAGCGCTGGCCATACCCGAGGGTATCGGAGCGCTTAACAGCAGGATGGAAATAAGGCAAATCCAGGATAGTGGCACAAGGTAGACATATACATAAGTGTTCAAAAAATTACAGTCCTACTGAACGTCTAAGGTGCGTCATTGAAGTAGAGAGGTCAAGGGACTCGAGGTGTGTCATTGAGGTAGAGGGGCCAAGAGGTAATCTCAATGCATAGGGAATGCAAGTCTTATGCTGGAATTTTCTCTTAGCGATGCTGACCAAGGCGAAAGGTTGGGGAGAGGGGATGAGGTAGGTAGTGGGTGCGCAATGTCGGATGGCTGCCCGGTGGGAGTGCGTTGCCGGGTGCCTGCCTGGTGGAGGAGTGTGAGTCACGTAATTTAATTCGGGAAGGCGCGGTTGAGGCAAATATCTTTTAGGATGCTTTTGAATTTTGGAAAGGAGGTGGTAGTTCTGATGTCAACCGGGATGGAGTTCACGATTTTCGAAGCGTTGCCTGCAAAAGAGCGGGTTGCAGTTTTTTGTTTACGCGTTTTCAGAGGGATGAGTAGGAGGGAGTTTGAAATCCTGATGCTTCTTGACTGACCGGCTTTCTTGAGTTGGAGGCTAGGTATTCCGTGTTCCCTGTGTGCAGGGCTTTGTGTGTGTGGCAGGCAGATCTGACGCTGGCCCACATTTCCACTGGGAGCCATTTTAGATCTCTGAGTGCAGGAGATATATGGTTGAATTTTTTGATTCCGGTGGCCATTCTGGCTGCTGCATTGAGGGTGGTTTTGAGTGGCGCCAGGTGGGAGAGAGCTGTACCGGAGAGGACTGCGTTCCCATAGTCCAGTCTGGACAGCACCAGAGATTGGGTGGTTTGTTTGAGGTCAATAGGAGGAATGTGGGGTTAGATTTTGTGGAGGAGCTTCATATTGAGGAAGGCGCTCTTGGTGGAGTTCTTGATGTGATTGGTCATGGATAGTTTGTGGTCAAGGAGAATTCCAAGTGATGTGATCAAGTTTGCCAGGGTGAGATTCCCGTTGAGGGCATCAATTGCTTTCAACCATCAACGATTTGCGTTTTTTTTTCCTTGTTGGAGATGAGGAGGATCTCTGTTTTTCCCTCATTGAGTTTAAGGTGGTTTGTTGATGGCCATTCATGGACTTCCATGAGAGTATTGTTAAGTCTTAGAATGTCGTTAAAGGAGGAGGTTTCCAAATAGATCATCTGCATATAGATGGAAAGGGATGTTCGCTTTTTTCAGAATGGAGGTGAGGGGTTCCATATATATGTTGAACAGTTGAGGGGAGAGAATGGATCCTTTGGGGACACCTCTGTTCATGGGGAGGAGGTCAGAAGCAAAGGATTTGATTTTTACTCTTTGGAGTGGTTTTGAAAGAAGGAGGAGAATTATTGAAGGACCACTTTGTCTGCACCTACCCGCTCTTTGAGAGCTTTGATGAGAAGACTGCGATCTACAGTGTCAAAGGCTGCTGACAAGTCTAGGAGGATGAGTAGGCAGCAGTGGTCTTAGTCGAGGGAGTTGAGGATATCGTCCATGATGTTGAGGATTGCAGTTTTGGTGCTGCAGCCTTTTCTAAAGCCTGATTGGTGATGGTCTAGAAAATTAATGTTGTCAATATGTTTGTTCAGTTGACAGAGAACGCATTTTCAAGGATTTTGGCTAGGAAGGGGAGATTGGAGACAGGTCTGAAATTATTCAGGTCATTAGAGTCTAAACCTGGTTTCTTCAGAAGAGGAGTGACTTGGCTGACTTTGAGGCAATCTGGTATGATCCCAGTTTTTAGGGAGCTGTTTATGATTTCGCACCAAAGTGGTGCCAGGGTGAGTTTCAGCTCTTTGGCCATTTGAGAGGGTATGGGGTCAAGCTTGTGTGATGAGGGCTTGAAGGCACGAGATTAAGTTGAGGATCTAAGATTCCGGGATGGGGTCGAAGGAAGACCAGGTAATTGCTGGTTGCCCACTAGAGGTAGTTTTGATTTCTGGGGAGCAGCACTACAAAACACTATACCTGTAAGTATTCAACCATATTGAAAATGGATGACAAATGTACAACATCGATTTGCTCTGAGCAGACTACGGCTGAGAAATGTACACCATCTTCTTGCCTTTCCTAATATGAAACAGAGGGATATGACAGTACCGTGCCCATGTGACAGAACCTCTAAGCAGTGCACTTTGCATTTTTTGCTTTTTTGTCAGTTTTACTTTCATTTAGGAAACAATTTTTAAAACCCTTTTTTACTGCACATGACATCAGGGACCATAAAGCTGCTATGCACCTTTTGAATGCTATGGAATCTCCAGAAATTTGTTTTAAAATTGCATTGTTTATCTGTAAAGCAATTTGTATTAGGAAAAGACTTTGTTGTGCTAATTTTAACTGTGCTTGGAGTGCTACTTTTTTTTATAAATAACTGTCTCATGATGTATTATTCATTGTTTATATTATGTGCTTTTATGGTGTTTACTTATAGTGCCGAAATATAGATTTTTTTTTATCTTTGACTGCCTGGATCTAAATCTTCTATTATTTCATTGATGTTCTGGAAGAAGCAAATGACAAAAATATTATTAAAGAATTTAGCAGGTGAAGGAGTAAAAGAAGTGATAAAGCAAATACCACAAGGTGATGAAGTGACGTACTGTCAAGTCGAAGAAGCACTAAACACCAAATTCAATCCAAGGCCGAGTGTTAACTATGAACAGTACATTTTCAGGCAGGAAAGGCAGATAACTGGTGAAACGATGGATGAGTTTGTAGCAAGATTCGGTTCGCTCATCAAGTATTGCAAATTCAACTATTTCAATGATGAACAACATTAGAGTAATAGATAGATGTCTCTCCTATTTTTTCAGGCAACGAATGCTGAAAGAGTCACTCAGTTTGGAGCGAGTACTCATGGCTTTCAGAGTGGTAGAAGGTAGATAACATTGAGGCCGGGGCGGCCCAAAAGGAATCAACGCTGAGTGTGAAATGTAAGCATAAAACACAAGACAGAAGGACAGGCTCCAAAGAAAAATAAGGTGTGTTTTCTTTTTGGATTTTCCTTTCTATGTGAAGGTAAACTTCCCGTCATTGGACAGATATGCAAAGGCTGTGGGAATGCGAACCATTTTGTAATAGTTTGCAACGAGAGAAAGATCAAGTGCATCACGTTAAGAAAACAAAATGGAGAGTGTGCCACATTGAAAAAACATAATGGATGACAGAACGTTCCGAATGCGATACTCAACGCGTGCCAACAAGACCGAGCGACCACATCCTATGAGATAAGTAGAAACTGAACGACATAAAATGTCGTCAAATTCCTCATCTAAAAGTTTGTCACGTCATTGTCAAGCGACAACGAGGAAGATGGGTGTGCAATGCCAACGTTGACTACTGGACGATGTGCATATATAGGATTAGCTTCTTGCAAGGAAAAGAGTTGTTAAAAGCTGGTTCAATAAGTGAATATTAGAAATTAATTTGGACACTGTCCCAAGATCACTGTGAAAGTGAATGAGTGTTGCATACCTTTCATCATAGACAGTGGCACGTTGATAAACATGGCAGTAGAAAAAAACAATGAACAGTCTCCAGTGCCTCTTTTAACTCCTTTGTAAATCAAAGTTTATATATGGGCTGCCTTGACCCCACTGAAAAGTCAAGGTTCATTCATAGCAACTCTGAAGCATAAAAAGACGAAAGTTAAAGCACCGATTTATGTCTTGCCAGGCACTTCATTGAGTGCATGTTTTTTCAGTTTAAGTACTGCTGCTGACATGGGGCTGGTTTCTGTTCTCTACAATGTCAATGTCTATCATGAGATAGTGAATTAATTTCCATCCTTGTTTCATGCACTAGGAAGGTTTAAGTCTATGCAAGTGCAACTTCACATAAATGAGGGCACAAGTCCTATTGCTCAACTGCATGTGATTTACAAGAGGCTGTTGAGAAAGAACTTTAAAAACTCTTAAAGCATATCATCGGGAGATCCTCTGGTATGATGCCATGGGTATCATCCATAGTGGTTGTGCAGAGAAAGGATAGTGGAGGAGCCGTACGCATCTGCATTCATAGGCACCAAGCAAACAAGGCAATAGAAATCATTGCTGACATGATTTTGAAGCTGAATGGAGCCAAAGTCTTTTCCCGCCTTGTTTTGAACAAAGCGTATCATCAGCTCAAACAGGAGGAAAATTGCAGGTACATTACTACCTTTTTGACTCATGATGGCTTATTGACATATAAGAGGCTACATTTCAGCGTGTCATTAGCTGCAGAACTTTTTCAGGATGTCATTAATCACATAATACAGCCAGTCACCATGATTTCAATTACAGTGATGACATAATATTTTTGGGGCCACATGAAAGAACCATGATAAAGCTCTTACACAAGTGTCATGAACTTGCCAATGCAGGTCTCACTTTAAATGTGGCAAAGTGTGGGTTTTATCAAACCAAACTCAATTTCTTTGCTCATATTTTTTCTGATGGGAAATGACTCCAAATCCAAATAAAGTACAAGCTCTGTCATCCACTTCTCCCCCACAAGTAGTAACTAAGCTGGGATCCTTCAGTGGTTTGGCCAGTTACTGTTCAAGGGATATGTGTAACTTTGCCACTGTATCGGCCCCATTGAGAAACGTATTGAAATGGTCAAGTGATTGTGAGCAAGTGAATGTGGTCAAGTGAATGTGAGCAAATCTTCAAGGAAATCAAGCATGCAATTGAGAACACCACTGAAATAGCATTCTTTGATCCGAAATTACAGACAGAGTTTGTTGTTAATGCAAGCCCAGTGGGGTTGGCACCGTGTTGGGTGCCATCCTTGCCCAGCACACTGGACATCCCAATGCCACAAGGCACATTGTGGATTATGCTAGCCAAATATTATCATCTCTGAAATGTGCCTATTCACAAGCTGAAAAAGAAAGCTTCACTGTGGTGTGAGCTTGTGAACATTTTCATGTGTTCCTGTATGGAAAGCATTTCACAGTCGTCACCGACCTCCAAGCACTGCTCACCATTTTCAGCAGTCCTAAAGCAAAGATGCCCCCTCGCCCTGAGAGGCGGGGTTTGCCATTGTTGTAGTATGATTATTCTATTGTGCATCGTCCATGTAAAGATCAAAACCCTGGTGATTACTTCTTGCGTTTGCCAATACGGTGTCATGGCACTACTTCTAAAGAGGTTGATGCTTATGTTAACTTCGCTGTGAAATCCACTACCACTGCGGCCATATCGGTAGAACACAAATCATTGCTGCCACGAGTTCTGACTGAGATTTCCTACTACTCATTACACACTAATCATGGCAGAAACATACTCAAAAATGTGCAGGAATAACTTTCAGTTACTCCAGAAGGCATCATCTTACGAGGGTCGAGAACTGTCATACATGAGAGTCTGAAACAACAAGTTATTGAACTGGTTCATGAGGGACACCATGGAGTTGCTTCCACAAAACGAGCTCTAAGGGGACCAAGTGTGGTTCCCTCATCTTGATGAAAGAGTTAAGAGAGATTTAAAGGCAAGTCATTTGTGCAACTGCTTGACAGCCCCACAGCCGTTAAACATATCTGATCTTTCTAACAGTGGCAGCTCCTCTGATAAGGTGGAGGAGCGTCGCCCTACTGCTTTTTAGCAGCGAAATAAAGGAAAAATAAAATTACGATAACTGAGTTTATTATCATTGTATTTGTTCCTGGTGCGGAAGCTTTGCAGGCGTAGTTGGGAGGGGGGCTGCTTCGATGGCAGAGGAGCAGGAGGAGTAGTGGTTTGACCATTTCAAATGAGCATGAATGTTTGGCCAGCCGTCTTGGGCCAGCCAAACATTCATGCGCACTTTGCATGTTCTCCACCCAGCCTGCATTACAGCCTGGGTGGGGAACATGCCCAGGATCTCAGACCCTGGCTGAGCGCTGAACTACGGCACTCAGATCAATCACAACTCCTGCCTCCCCCCACACCCCTCCTGATTCATGCCAGCCCCCACTGCTTCTAAAGCATGCATGGAAGAAGATTGCAATTTATTTCTTTAGACCACTTGACAATGGACATCATCTACTAGTAACTGTTGAAGATATTTCAGTTTTCTCCTTGTGAAAGGTCTGTCATCAACTTAACAATCCAGAGTCATTGAGAGATTATAAACTGTCCTTTCACTAAGGGGTGTTCTTTCAATTTTGAAATCTGACGATGCCCTGCTTTTCATAGTCAAGAATTTAAAGATTTTCTCACTCATCTTAAAGTCAAGCATCAGAAAAACGCACCTCTCTGGAAACAGGCGAATGGTGTGGTCAAGAGATTTATGAGCACCCTCAAAAAGACCGTTCAGCACGCTGCGCAGGAAAAGCTTGAACTCGAATCAATTCTTCAGTCTATGCTTTGCACATACAGGTCAACTCCGTATTCTACCACATGTGAAAGCCCTGCTACCTTAATGTTTGGGAGAGCCATAGGCATAAAACGTCCACAATGGACCAGTGAGAGATCTATTGACATTGATCAACTTTGCATTACTGATTAATCTCGCAAATGCACAATAAAGATCTAAGTGGACAGATGCTGCAGTGCTTGGAGCACTGTGTTCAACAGAGGAGACCAAGTTAGCATCAGGCACAAAAGGAAATACAAATATGATGACCCACTGAGGGTTGTGACTAGTAAAGGATACAAGGTGACTGATCACTGTACTGGAAAGTCCATTATGTGAGATTCTTTGCATTTCAAGCATCTTCTATGCCCTTCATCAGCTCTAGATGTCAGAAGTGAGACTTATCCACCTCAGAATCCGGAGAACCCAATTGCTGTACCAGTGTCTCTGTCATCAGTGCCAGTCATGGACACTTCTCCTGTAACTCTGCGTCCTCAAATCTGGGTGACTGATTACAGCACCAAAACAACTTATTGAAGTGTTGTAATGTATATATGTATTATTGGTACTTTTTATTTATAAAGGGGGAGATGTAGTGTCTTGTGAGTTAGAGATGACAGGACCCTTTTGGTTCCTGACAGACTCTGTAGATCAATGATGTAAATGCGTGGGTGTGGGTGATTTAATTCATGATGTAGAATGTTCCCTTAAAGGTTACAAGCTAAGGAATAAAGACGTGTAATACCAAACTACTTGTGTGGCATGATCATTTGCATGTACCCAGACTGGGGAGGACACTGAATCATGAATCCGCTGAAGGACATGACCAAAATCATGGCATTCCACAGCTGAGGCGCCTGCTTGTAGCAGCATACCTTACCTACCTGACCAATAGTTTTCTCAGAGCACTACGATGGCTGCCTTCCTCTCGTCTTTGTACAGTTCTCTCTTTATGAATTATGCTTAAAAATATCTGCATTCGAACTCACCAAATAATGGCTCATATCCCCACAGCTAATGTATTTATGTTTCTTATTGAAACATTTATTTATTTGATTTATTATAATGTTTTTATTCAAAGCCCTGTATAACTGGAGCAGTACAGTTGGAGGAAAACACAATCAAACCACAGCCCAGCTAAGATGCAGAAGAGTTAGACCGTGTTCTGTTAACAAATCTTTGAGCAATGACCAACTAATGGCAGGTCTAACTGTTAAATTAATGTAATTGTACAGCAAGAGGGCGATAATGTAACCAAATTGGTATCCGGAGAGGTTGAAAATATATTTTAGGTCTTACCTCCTCATCCCCTTTTTTATGTGTTTATAGTCTGAGAGGATGGTTGAGGAGTTGTACCTCTCGCCCCTTCTTTCATGTGTACAGCTTCTTAACAACCACACAATTATGCAGGGGCACAAACAATTCCATCAAAAGTTGCATATTCCGAGCTTGGTGCCCTGATGACATACCCGGTGTGGCTCAAAGGCTCATACAGGGGGTGAGGAAATTATTTCACTTCCCTATTGCAAGCACCAGCAGAAGAAGCAGCAGGTTCAATTGTATGTTTTCATTCACTGAATATATAGTCCTTTATTGAGATAGAGCAGGTTTGATTCAAACATGGCCTCACTTACTGAGGGAACTTAAGAACTCTGTAGATAGAAAGGATCCGGTGAACCTGTCAAAGGTCTGGTGGGCTCCGAATGATGACGAGTGTATGTGCCAACTAGATGGAAGGTTGAAGTATGTTTTCATTCACTGAATATATAGTCCTTTATTGAGATAGAGCAGGTTTGATCCAAACATGGCCACACTTACTGAGGGAACTGAAGAACTCTGTAGATAGAAAGGATCAGGTGAACCTGTCAAAGGTCTGGTGGGCTCCGAAAGATGACAAGTGTACGTGCCAACTAGATGGAAGGTTGAATTGTTTGGCAGTGGGGATGTTTGCTGGAACAAAACAATGTATACATTTATACATTTATTCAAAGGGTCGTAATAGTAAGCCCAGCTGGAAGGACTGAGGGTGTTTAGTTGAGAGCATTATCCTACATTAGAACATTGGAACGTTGGAAACTCCATTGAAAAAAATGGAATGCTCCGGGCTTATAACGGCTGGTATAAGCCCGGAGCCCCAACATTCCATTGTTTCTTTGTTCACAGCTCTGGCTGTGAACAAAGGCTTCAGGGGGCCTGAGGGAATTTCAATCCCCTTGCGCTCCCTGAAGGCTTTGTTTTATTTGTCAGAACATTCTGCTCTCTAGTGGCAGAATGTTCTAATAGCCTTATAGCCCTTCGTAGCAGGGCTATACCGGCTTTTAAAGTCCTGCTGCCTTATTAAAGACCCTCGCCTTCGGCTTGGGCTTTTAACGCTGCAGCGGGCCTCAAGTATCTGGTAAAGCCCACCACGGCAGGTTATAAGGCTATTTTAATGCAACCTTTTTGTGCGCTTCATAGCTTGTCCCGGTCATTGTAAAGTGCTCTTTGTTGATGCTGTATCTGTTTACATGCTAATAAAGATTAGTTTTCTTGGAAAACACCAATCATATCCATAGTGAAATGAGCAATGTTTCGTTGGAAAAAGGTACAACCTCCCTGTCGATCCAGTACATACAATCATCTGGTTATATATGCAAATGATCATCTGAGCAGCCAGCATTCTGCTGGGTGCATTGGGACTGCGTGTTGAATGTAGTGAACCAAAAATGTAAGAGGTCGGGGAAATGTGACAGCAAAGACATGGGGAATAATACATTATAGATCTTAGAAAAATACATACTAGATCAAAAGGGCAAAAAAAACGAAGGATACAGTCAGGGCTAGTGTTTCATTTAATCTTTCTCTAGCAGCAATTGGAATGTTTACTAGAGAAAAAAATACCTCTATTTGATTTTCCTTGCGGAACCTCAAAACAAGTGTTTTTTGTACAATGGGAATCTCAGGAGAAAGCTGAACATGAAAAGATTAACTACTTCCCATAGGAAAAAAAATATTAATAAAGAGAGCAATTTAATAAATTATATCACCATTACCCAAATGCCATAAACCTTTGGCATTCCCCTCTTACAAGATGTGACAGAGGTGAAATATTATAGAAATGTTGCATTGGTGCTAAAACAGAAGGCAAATCCATTTGCACTTTTTCTAATTCTGTAACGGTGAAGCAAGGAACTGGCATTTGTTCCATTGTAGCAACAGCTGATAGAAACTGATTTAACTCTAATTTTTCTCGACTCCAGTAACCGGAAATGGATGAAACTTTGAAATGTTTTTACTTGAATTTTGTGCAGTTGTTTAAGCGACGCGGCGCAATTTAGCTCTGTGTGTGTGTTTAAACTTTTAGAAAGGTAAGTAAAATGATGCTAACTGTTGGATCACAATGGTCTCTTGAGTACCTGCCGAAAGGTTTTGTTTAAGTTAATATTCTCTGCTGATCCTCTGTGCTCTATTTCAATAGAAAAGCTGACTCAGCAGGTGGAACCAACCACAACCATACCTAGTTGAGTATAAAGTACTCAGATGGAAGAGGTCCATCTCGGCTGTCTTTTCTCCAATGCCAGAGTGTGTGCGCAGAGTGATGACCCACACCATAGGAGGAGGGGAAAGCAGTGTGGAGTTTGATGGTGCGGGAAATGAGATTTTGATATCAATTTATGATCAATTTAATAACTTATCTCATTCATCTGTTTTGGACCGCTAGTATCTGTCATTGAGTAAAAGACCACCCCTGTATAAGTTTAGACAAACCCCATCAACGGACACCACTCGGAAGAACCACTTACAACTGATAAAGTTTGAAAGTTTTATATAAAACCAAAGTTAAATGCAAATACAATCCTCTCGGGATCAAAGTATACAAAAGAATACAATATCAATTCCACATTCAGCAAGTTAAAGCTTCGATGTGAAGTGGTTCCTTGGCGTCGTCTACAGAAAGAGAAAATTATCACGTTAAATCTGTCCCTACTCTATGCTATGTGACATCCCTACTTCGTTAGTTCCTTCCCTAAAAAGGTGTCAGCAGTTTGACTTTCAAAGAAGTTCAAACTCTCTTAGCCTCTAAAGGTAACTTAAGTCTGAGAAGCAGTACCCTTTCTGCCTACCCATCCGCTCTTCTTAAGGGTCCTCGGCCTACTGCTCTCTTGCGCTCTGATCTCTCTCAGCGCATCTGCTCAAGTCATCTACGCTTCGCCCTTCTCTCTCTGCGCTCCCTGCTGGGCTATTCGCTTTGGCTAATCGCTATCTTATCCCCGGGGTGCTGTCCCTAAAATACACAATCACAGTGTGGGTGGAACGCCCCTTGACGCCCACCACGGACTTTCCCCGATGATGTCAGCTTCTAGCTTCTTCCATTACTTCATCTCTTTCGCCGTCCGTTAAGTTGACCTTTCTTCTTTAGATGTCATCTTCATCTTCTTATTGGCAACTTCAATTGACACTTTCAGATCAGAAATCATATGAACTTAAACAAGACTTTAACTTACAACTGCTATTCTTTGACCTTCTAGGTCCTGTGAATGGTCATTCAAAACAAGTTTCAAATTCTAAGCGCTTCTCATCACGTTCAGGCCATAAACCTTGTCCAGCGTTGTCACCTTAAATCTAACAAGTGCTAGACTTCTTGGCTCTCACGTCCACATCAAGCTATTTACGACTCCTGTAAGTCCGCTAAATTATATACATCGGACTGTGTTCCTGCTAACCCTTGGTCAGTCAGGTTAGAATCACAAATGGCCTAAACCTTTCTAGCATTTTCACAAAAAGCCTTCTACACAGTATAACCTTTAACACACATTTATATATTCGTATTTAGCAAGAGTCTTGATTATACTTGAATACAATTTACATAGAATATAACTTTATATGCTTATTCGTTACATCATCGTATGTATACTTCCTGCGCACTTCTCCACGTTACATTTCTCGCCACTTCTCCGTTTAAAGTTTCACACGTACATGAATTCTACTTTGCACGTTTCTACATTCCGTAAGCATTTCTACATCATTTCTATATCAGCCTACTACATATACGGGCCTTCTAAATCTAACACATATTCTAAAGTGAATACAGTTACATTTCCTATATTACTTTGGATTATATCGGTTATCTATATGCTATAAGTGTCACGTCACATTACGATATACGTTTCATTCCTACGTTATACACTGTGTTTGTAAATATGCCCTATACATAATTTTCATTCAAATTTGCGCTCTCTCAGTCCCCCCTTTGATGACTTCTAGGAGTCATCACTAAATGCAATTTGAATAACATCTCTAAACAGGACTAGTTACAATATTCCCTCTTTTCATCGTTTCGAGAGCTCTTAAACTTTTGTACTGTTGATCTTGTAAAGCAGCTAATCTCCTTTCTTGCTCTCTCATTGTTCGCTGTAACTGGTTCGACCTATACCATTTATATCCTTTCATAAAATCTTTCGTATAGTACTCTAAACGAAAAGCATGTTCACAATTTACTTCACCTACAAATACACTCTCATAATACGTCTTGCTTCGAGTTAAACATAACTTTCCTTTCTGCGTTCTATCCAAAGCTATTGGACCATTGCTACCTTTCTTTTTATGTGCTTTCTCTTCTTCGGTCCAATCCGTTTTCCATTGTCCTGACATTTTTAGAATCTTCTGCCTTCTGTATCTATCGTCTACTTGTCCTATGAACTTCTTCTCTACCTCTGATACTTTACAAGTTAGATTATTTCTGCGTGCATATGATGTATCTAGTGTATCCCAAGGAAGAAAGAATTTAGCTAGTCTATCCTCCTTTTTGTAATAGTCCCACTTATTCATTTGCTTATAATTCGGAACTTCAGGCAGTACCGAATCATAATTTGAAAAGTAGTACTCAAACCCTTCCCTACCATAAAATATACTGAGCAGTAAACTACATGTTATCCCATAAGTCAATGGGAGATGATGATATCTAATGCCTTCGTCTACAGAAGCCGGCAATTGCATACATACATAGCAATCTTTGGCCTCCATGGCATCGATATACTCGTACAATAGTTTAGCATATGCGTTTGACCTAAAATTTCCCTGTGACTCGTCTATGTGTAACCTACGAGCTTCATCCGCCAATAACGCCTTTTCACGTATAACATTGCTCTCCTCCCTTTTCCCCACAAGAGCAGGTCTCAAAGTCGTTATAGGCTGTACATTTGCTGTTTCTTTATCTGTTTCATGTCCTATTATGTACGATATTGTCACTACTGTAATTATGAGAAATATTACTATTGCTATAAGTGTACCTATTATACATTTAGCTTTTCGGTTTGGGTTGCCGTTCTCCATGTTATCAAAACAAATTCCCTCCTTCTTTTGCGAAAAAGTTTGTCCTTCGGCAGTCTTTGTTTGCTTTATTCGCTTTCTCAATCTGTAAAGTGCTTTTTATCAATAAAGTCTCTTTTTCGCAACAATGTCTTTTTCTCTTTTTAGCAGCAGACAACCCTAACCCTTCTCCGTCCACTAAATGTAATCCCTAATTTTATTCTTCTTTCCACTCGGTGCTAGGTTATCTTCTTCTTTATAGCTTATACACAAAAGTCTCTTATGCATCAACAATTATTTTCTCACCTGCAGCTTTCACAACAATTTCCAATAATTCAAAACGAATGACTTTTTCTTCTTCTTCTGGCATTTGCTGACCAAATGTTGGAAATTGTAACCTATTTAGCACTAGATCTTGAATTTGACTCAAATATGGGGGTATGGGAAGTGTGAAAGTCAGTAATCCCTCAGTCTCGAGTCCAGGCGTCAACATCCATATCTCCACTGCCACAAATGGATCGTGATCGATTACTTTCACTTTCTTCACTCTCCCAGATTTCTGTCCCCAAGACATCTGCTAGATAAGTCCACTCTGGGGTGGCGTACCTTCTGCAGGGCACACGTACCCTTCTCGATCTCCTTGGACTCTCCGTTCCTGAGTCTGTAGTTTCCTCCTACTGGTCTGATTCCTCTGCAATCGGAACAAGAGTTCTTTCTTGCTCTTCTTCTGAGCTTGGCCTTTTCTTTCTCTCCGGCCAACTGGCTTCGTCTCTCTTTGTCCTTCTGCTCCTGGTTCTTGGACCAGTCTCTTGGTCACTTTCAGTTTGTTCGATATCTGTATCGGACTCCCAATTACTTTCTTCTCCTGAGGCGACTTCGGTCCCACTGATGTCCTGACCTTCGTCGACCTGTTCCGTCTCAATCTCAGCCTCTTCGCTCACCTCCACAGCTTGGCTTTTCCCCTCTATGGCTTCTCGGCTTTCCGCTGGATTCTCATCCGAGAGAGGAGCTGTTTCTTCTGGAGGTGTTGGCACTCTTCGGGTGTGTGAAGCATGTATCCAGTTTGGCAGACCTCCACACTTTACTGCAGTATTTGTCACAAGTATAACTTGAAACGGTCCTCTCCAGCGCACGTCTAAGCAGTTCTTCCTGACATGCTTCTTCACCAGGACCCAGTCTCCCGGACTCAGGTCATGGCACAAGTCTTGTGCTGATGGAACCTCTGCAGCCTGGACCTGGAGGGACACAGAATTAACGGCATCAGATAGTCCCTTACAGTAGTCCAAGATCAAATCGTCTGTGATGTTCACTAGAGCTGCAGTCGGAACCGATGGCAATCTCATAGCTCTCCCCATTAGCACTTCATGTGGAGAGAGGCCTGTTCTTCTATCAGGTGTGCTACGTATGCTCATGAGAACCACTGGAAGTGCGTCTGGCCAACTCAGGGATGTTGCTGAACAAACTTTGGCAAGTCTGGACTTGATTGTGCTGTTGATTTGCTCCACAATCCCTGAAGCTTCTGGTCGATAGCTGCAGTGTAACTTCTGATCGATACTCAAAGCTGAACATAGCATCTTTACTATTTCGCTGTTAAAATGAGTTCCTCTGTCCGATTCCAAAGAGGATGGCACCCCAAACCTCGGTATTAACTCTCTAAGCAACAATTTTGCTACTGTAAGTGTATCGCACCTACGTGTAGGGTAAGCCTCAACCCATCTAGAAAATATGCAAACAATCACTAAAACGTATCTGAGTCTGTTGCATTTAGGCATTTCTATAAAATCAAGCTGCATCCTATTGAAAGGCCCCCCAGACCTCCCAATGTGACTCAATGTAACTGGTGTTCTCTTACCCACATTTAGTTGCTGACAGATCGTACATCCCTGACACACAGCTTCTGCCGCTACTCTAAATTTGGGATTAAACCACGTTTGTCTGAATACTCTCACCATAGCATCTCTTCCTATGTGTGCTGATCCATGCAATTTCCTTGCCATTGGACTAATAAGTTCATTTGGTAAAACTGCTCTCCCATCTGCAGATATCCAGAAATTCATCTCACTTCTAGAACAACCAGCTGTTTCCCAACTCTTTTTCTCATCATCTGGTGCATTTTCCTGAACACTCCTTAATTCATCCCACGTATCTACAGTATCTAACAACATTGTCAATTCAGTTCTTTCTTGGACTCCCCCCACTTTTACATCAGTGTGAGAATATCCCTGTTCTGCGCAGTAACGCGCTACTTCATCCGCATAGCGGTTTCCTAGTGACACAAAGTCAACATTCTTTGTATGCGCAGCGCATTTAACCACTGCTATGGCTGTTGGACCTTGTAATGCTTCTAACAAAAGTCTCACGAATTCTCCATTCCTAATGGGAGAACCCGAGGAGGTCATGTAACCTCTTTGAGACCATAACTGCCCGTAATCGTGAACTACCCCGAAACCATACTGGCTATCGGTGTATATGGTGACTCGAAGTTTGTCGCCCGCTAAGCAAGCACGAGTCAAAGCAACAATTTCAGCTACCTGAGCGGAGTGTACTCCTTCCAGGCAAGCGGCTTCTATTACTCTCGTAATTGTGCAAACTGCATAAGCTGCTCTCAGCTGACCGACATTGTCTCTTACACATGAACCATCAACGAAGAAAATTTCATCTGGGTCTGTCAATGGTTCATCTACAATATCGGGTCTTGGTTTGGTGCATAGTTCAGTCACATCAAGGCAGTCATGATCTGTACAATTTTCATCATCCACCTCATTCGGAAGTGGCATCAAAGTTGCAGGATTCAAGACGGAGCATCTTTTTAGGGTCACATTCTCGGGAGCCAGTATGACTTGCTCGTAGCGTGTGAGCCTGCTATTTGTCAGATGCTGAGTCTTAGTCCTGGTCATTAACAATTCTACAGAATGTGGTACATACACCTCTAACTGATGGCCCATGACTACGCTCTCAGATCGTTCAATGCTGACACCCGTTGCAGCTACGGATTTGAGACATCCGGGCAACGCTGCGGCTACTGGATCTAATGTAGCCGAAAAATACGCCACTGGTCTACGCGCATCTCCATGGATCTGAGCTAAAACTGCTAAAGCGCATCCCTCTCTTTCGCAGCAGTAAAGCAAAAATGGTTTCGTGTAATCAGGCATTCCTAAAGCCGGGGCACGACATAAGTCCTCCCTCAGCTGCAAAAACGCCATCAAACAATCTTTGTCCCATGGTACCGGATCACTTACTCCTTTATGCGTCAGTTGTAATAACGGTTTTGCCTTCAGCGAAAAGTTAGCTATCCACTGCCGACAATAACCGACCATGCCTAGAAACATCCTGACTTCTCTTTGTGTTGTAGGCGCGTTCATTTTCATAATCGCCTCTATTCTGTCTGGGGACACCTTCCGCTTTCCCTTTTCGATCCTATGGCCCAAGTATTGCACTTCAGTCTTACAATACTGCAATTTACTTGGAGACACCTTGTGTCCGTTCTCGGCCAAGTGATTTAACAAGGTTATGGTGTCTTCTCTGCAAGCTTCCTCAGTTTCTGACGCAACTAGGAGGTCGTTTATGTACTGGACTAGAACCGAATTCTTGGGCAGTACTAGACTTTCAAGGTTTCGTTTTAATAACTGGTTAAAGATCGATGGGCTTTCTGTATACCCCTGAGGGATACGACACCATGTTAAGACGCGATCTTCCAGCTTAAAAGCGAAAAGATACTGGCTCTCTTCATCTAAAGGTATCGAAAAGAAAGCCTGGCACAAATCTATCACTGTAAACCATTCAGCTTGGAACGGCATCTGAAATAATATCACTGATGGATTCGGTACCACTGGACAACATGAGACAACAATATTATTAATCTTTCGAAGATCCTGCACTATTCGGTATTTTCCACTAGGCTTCTGCAAACCCATAATCGGGGAGTTACATGGACTTCCCACGATCTCCTTCAGTATTCCCTGTTTAATCATGGACTCGATCACAGGCTTTATTCCTGCAATCGTCTCTGGAGTCAACTTGTATTGTGGGGTTCTTGGATACTCAGCATTGGGTCTTACCAAGATTTTTACTGGTTCTACTCCTTTTATCAGTCCTATTTCTTCTCCAGTAAAATCCCACACCTCAGCTGACACTTTCTCCCTCAAATCCTGTGGAAGTTCTTCCTCTGTTAAGGTAGGATATAGTTCCACGCACTCTTGCGAATTTACAACCTTGAAATCAGCGTCCTCATCATTCGTCTGTACTTCTACTCCTTCAGGTGTGCAATGTATTGTGCAATTCAGTTTACACAATAGATCTCTTCCTAGCAAACACACAGGGCTAGAATCACAGATCACAAACTGATGTTCGTCACTGTAATTCCCTATCTTCACTGACACTGGTTCGGTCAGAGGATTAGTCATCCTCTTGTTTGCAACTCCTACCACCTGAATCGTCTCTCTCGAGATTGGCAAACCTGGGACTACCGCTGATCTCAACGTAGATCGAGTAGCACCCGTATCCACCAAAAAGGTTGTAGGACATCCAGCCACTTCAGCCTCTACGTATGGTCCTCTCTGATCTACTTCCAGGGCGGCTCCTAGAGTACAGTCTTCCTCCCTATTCACTCGTTGCCCTGTAAGAGGATCAACGTAATAACATTCTTCTCCTCCTACAAACAATGGCATCTGTCTATAGGTTTTCCCTCCGTTTGTGATGCGAGGCGGTTGAGGAAACGGGGCTCGAGGAGTCTGAGTCCCCCCTTTGATAAACTTTCCCTTTGGGGCTACGGCTCCCTTAACCACGTTATTCTGTACCTCTTCCTCCTCTTGTTCTAATTCCCCTGTCTCAACATTGTAAGGACACTCGCGTCGCCAATGTCCCACTTCGTTACACTGATGACATCTAGTTGTCTTTTTCAGTGTCGCAATATCCATTCTCGGTCTCGGTCTTTCTTCCTCATCTCTGCTCTGATTATTCTGTTTCTTTACTTGCGCTCCTGTTCCCTGTTGCCGTTGTCCACCCTTTCCAGCTGCTTGCATTTGTACCAGCATTAACTTCTCCTTAAGTTTCTTAGCCTTAGAATCTATCTCGTCACTACAGTACCTTGCATACCTCAGAATTTCATCTAAAGGCTTGTTCTGCCAACAGATTAGATGCTGTTGTATCATCAGGCTTATGTCTGGTCTTAGTCCGAGAACAAACTTCGACACAAACTGCCCTATGTCCTTAGGATCCATTACATCTAATCCACTGTACTGCTTGAATGCTTTCAGCAATCGCTCATAAAACTCATGGACTGTTTCCTTCGGCTCTTGAGTAGTTCGATCTATCTTAACCCAGTCTATATCGTGCACTGGCACTTTCTCTTTCAGCCACGTTATGACTCTTTCGTATTTCTCCATGACTCTGACTGATGGACCATTCGTCCGGGTATCTCTCGGAGGCTCACAAGTAGGCCATTCAACACTAAGCTTGCATGCCGTCCACAAATCTCCGGGTACTACGATATCGAACAATGTGTTCAAATCGATCCACAGTACCTTCGAGATCTTCACAAATCTTTCTACCTGCTTGTACCACTCGACGGGATTTTCTCTAAGCTTTGGGAAGGAATTGGTAAATGCCGCCAAATCCCCCCTACTCCATGGTACGTGAACGTAATTTCCGTTCGCGATTTCTCGCAAAGGGAATGCTTCCATTCGCATTAGGTCTGTATCCGGGGACCTTGTAAGTGAACTCCTTCTTACGGATCCCTTCTTAGACCATCTTTCCTCCCATCTATCCAGATCTCTCCATATTCTAATACTCTGAATCAATTCCCTTATGTGTACCTTCAGCGCGATCGTTCTACGCTCATCCAGATCCTGATCCGAGCAAGTTATCCTATGGTTACCCTGTAAAGCTTTAGTTCGTGATAGGTCTATCATATATCTATTTGCTAAATTCGATAAATTTTCATGAGCTGACCTCGCTCTCCGAGTAACATCCTTGGATAAAAACAATATTTCATCTGGTGCGTACAATTCTAATCTCTCTATTTTCACTGTGCCGTCAATTATTTCATCTAAGTCTGATTTTAGACTCATTACGTCGAGCCGGTTTGCTTTTATTTCAGCTCTCAGTATGTCAGTCCTAGGTGGTTCGCTCATACCCCTCTCACCTCCACTATGCGCCCTACGCCTGAACACAGGTGAGTTATGAGGAGTTTTCCTTCCATCTCTTTGTTCCCACCTCTCTAGATCCCAAGCCTTTCCATCTTCCCGTGGGGTGTGGTGGAACATTACTCCATCCCCCATCCCTACACTGCGCCTTTTTGGCTCGGTTTCTCCAGATACGAGATAGGATCCACCGTTCTGTTCAAAATCACTGTAATTCGCTTGCTGTCTGGTGTCGCTCAGTAACCGATAAGGTCCTTCATGGCTCCCCATGCTCCCGCGATCTCGATCCTGATCACCAGAAGTATGGCGAGACGTTTCGCGACTCCCTACGTTGTCATGACTTTGTCTACTATCGCCGGATGCATGTCGAGACGCTTCGCGACTCTCCATGTTTCCGTGATTCCAATGTTGCACTGTTTCACCCGGGGTATGGTGAGTGCATCTGAAAGTATTACGGTACTCCTGCGTCCTTTGTTCTCCTTCACTAAAGGTGACGCAAGGCACTTCGCCACACCCTGTATTCCTGTCGTCGCACATTTGCCTATTGCCGCTGATAGTAGGACAATTAATTCCTCTGCTTTCTTGACTCCCTCTCTCCCACTCCGGGCTGCTTTCGCCAGCTCCACAATGAGAGAGAATCCTGTTATCCTGGTCTCTCCACTCAGCTCCTGTTTCTACACTTTTATTCCTAATCTCCTCGGCAGTATCCCAATCCTTCAGGTATTCCCTTAATTCCTTAAAGGTCTTCGGTTTTGGTCCCCTTAAGTCCATTGGCCCTCTTTGACGCCCTTGTTCTACCCAGGGACCTGTTGCCGCATCTAATGGGGTACTCCGACTCATCGGTGCTAATATCTGTCTCTGAGGATTCATCATGGTATCTCTATTCTCCATCTCTACCCTTTCCCTGTCCCATCGTGCCTGTTCCTCCTGCTGGACCCCTTCTGGGTTGTAGATTGACACAATAGGGCCTATGGTAACCGGTACTTGTAGAGCATCTGGCATTTGGTAAGACCTTACATGTTGCGTTTCTGGCATTTTCTGGACCACGAATCTTCCCACTACTCTTTGTTCGGAACTAGATTGAGGTACCTCCTCCTCTTTTTTGGCATCCCACTCTGATACTGGGATCGATTTATATTCTCCCCATCTAGCTCCGTCCTCTTGTGGTAATATAGGACTTGCGGCCCCTCCGCTGTACGGAGGTGGTCTATCTGTCAATAGCCTCTCTATCAAATCCTCTTCTGTCTCGCTTTCCTCTTCTTCTTCTAGAGGTTTCCTCTCTCCCGTAACTTCTAGCATCGGGTACAGTTTATCCGCTTCTATCTTTTGCACTCTCCATTTCTTAGCTTCCTCATCCCATTTGGCATCCTGTACTGCCTTTACTGATCGTCTCACTCTTTCTTGGCGCCTCTTTACGCTCTTTTCGTGTGCTGTTCTAAACCATACACTAAGTGCTTCGAACTGTGTTGGCCTCGGTAGAGGTCTTGTTGCAAGCATTACCGCTTTTAGTTCTTTCAACACATCTAGCTTAAATGTTCCGAATCTCGGAAACGCCAGTTCCTTATTCCCTTCAGTTAGCTTATTCCACTCGGAGATCCATAATATCGAGTGCAAGCCTACATTCACTGCCATATAATAAGCTGGTGTGCCTTCTGGTGGAGCTTCCTCTCCGGCATATAAATTTCTTCCATTCCTCCTAAAGAGTGCTCTTAAACTCTTAAAACACTTCATTTTCAATAATTTTACAATTTTCCTCGTACTCTTCCTTGTTTACGTCCTGATGACAACCAACCAATCCCTACGCGGCTCTTGCTAATCGGCCTATCTCAGTGCGACTCTTCGCTGACGTCTGACAAACTAACCAATCTCAGCGCGGTTCTATGCTGACGTCACTCGTTCCCTCTTGCAGCAATTCTCCTTCTTTCTCAATTTGTCTCACGATTTCGTATGCGTTTTCATTCATACACTGAAAAATGACTACTTCCGTCCAAGCGATCACTTTTCTCTGACTGTACGGCCACAGTCTAACTGTAATTGTCACCTCAACTGACGAAACGTCTTCCCTCTTACGGTCAGACGATCGCCTCACTGATAGGTTACTTACACACAGTAAACGTACGACCAGCGTCCGTTACTCATTCACTCACTCTTACGCTCCCCCTATCATCGGTCTGTCGGGAAATCAATGGTACCTCATGACCCCCTTTCAATGGTAGACAAATTACTCTGGGTGTTCGATACACCCGAACCACTTAAGTCCTCTGGACATAAGATTTCATCCGGTTGCGCGCGCTCACAACCTTCCCTCAATCACACTACAGGCATTCAACTCCGCTTGACATTACAACACAGGAACAACATAAAACACCGCAATCTTACAGCGCATGACCCTTATACTCATTCTCGACCGACTCTGCTGCTTTTCTCTCGTCGCACCGTCAGCACCGTCTTCGGCTGCAATTCTTCTTCTGGTCGTCGATGACTAGGGACCTTGGGGTAAACTAAACCTGGCCTAGGTCGTCTTCCTCAAGAAGATAACCATCATTACTCTGCTACCAACTGCGGGGAATGAGATTTTGATATCAATTTATGATCAATTTAATAACTTATCTCATTCATCTGTTTTGGACCGCTAGTATCTGTCATTGAGTAAAAGACCACCCCTGTATAGGTTTAGACAAACCCCATCAACGGACACCACTCGGAAGAACCACTTACAACTGATAAAGTTTGAAAGTTTTATATAAAACCAAAGTTAAATGCAAATACAATCCTCTCGGGATCAAAGTATACAAAAGAATACAATATCAATTCCACATTCAGCAAGTTAAAGCTTCGATGTGAAGTGGTTCCTTGGCGTCGTCTACAGAAAGAGAAAATTATCACGTTAAATCTGTCCCTACTCTATGCTATGTGACATCCCTACTTCGTTAGTTCCTTCCCTAAAAAGGTGTCAGCAGTTTGACTTTCAAAGAAGTTCAAACTCTCTTAGCCTCTAAAGGTAACTTAAGTCTGAGAAGCAGTACCCTTTCTGCCTACCCATCCGCTCTTCTTAAGGGTCCTCGGCCTACTGCTCTCTTGCGCTCTGATCTCTCTCAGCGCATCTGCTCAAGTCATCTACGCTTCGCCCTTCTCTCTCTGCGCTCCCTGCTGGGCTATTCGCTTTGGCTAATCGCTATCTTATCCCCGGGGTGCTGTCCCTAAAATACACAATCACAGTGTGGGTGGAACGCCCCTTGACGCCCACCACGGACTTTCCCCGATGATGTCAGCTTCTAGCTTCTTCCATTACTTCATCTCTTTCGCCGTCCGTTAAGTTGACCTTTCTTCTTTAGATGTCATCTTCATCTTCTTATTGGCAACTTCAATTGACACTTTCAGATCAGAAATCATATGAACTTAAACAAGACTTTAACTTACAACTGCTATTCTTTGACCTTCTAGGTCCTGTGAATGGTCATTCAAAACAAGTTTCAAATTCTAAGCGCTTCTCATCACGTTCAGGCCATAAACCTTGTCCAGCGTTGTCACCTTAAATCTAACAAGTGCTAGACTTCTTGGCTCTCACGTCCACATCAAGCTATTTACGACTCCTGTAAGTCCGCTAAATTATATACATCGGACTGTGTTCCTGCTAACCCTTGGTCAGTCAGGTTAGAATCACAAATGACCTAAACCTTTCTAGCATTTTCACAAAAAGCCTTCTACACAGTATAACCTTTAACACACATTTATATATTCGTATTTAGCAAGAGTCTTGATTATACTTGAATACAATTTACATAGAATATAACTTTATATGCTTATTCGTTACATCATCGTATGTATACTTCCTGCGCACTTCTCCACGTTACATTTCTCGCCACTTCTCCGTTTAAAGTTTCACACGTACATGAATTCTACTTTGCACGTTTCTACATTCCGTAAGCATTTCTACATCATTTCTATATCAGCCTACTACATATACGGGCCTTCTAAATCTAACACATATTCTAAAGTGAATACAGTTACATTTCCTATATTACTTTGGATTATATCGGTTATCTATATGCTATAAGTGTCACGTCACATTACGATATACGTTTCATTCCTACGTTACACACTGTGCTTGTAAATATGCCCTATACATAATTTTCATTCAAATTTGCGCTCTCTCAATGGTGATTGGAGATCAAACCCGCCAGGTAGGACTCCTCCATAACGATTTCAATTTGGCATTTCCTTCCCCTAGAAGCAGTAGTGTGCACGTTCAGCTTCTGCAGAATGGTGCTGGAACAGAGCCTTCCTAGGCAATGGAGGTGCTTTTTAGGCACTGGTTGGAGGATGAGGTGCAACCCGGTTCTGCTCAATGCACCAAACTCAAACATAGTGTGATCTGCTTCAGCACAGCCCAACGGCAGCCTAATAGTACTGGCCATTAAGGGGCAGAACAAACTGAAGGGCCTAAGGTACAGCCTGTTGAGGCCACTTACATGTTAAAGTGGAACGACAGAGCAGCTCCTGTGTAACAGAACTGTAGACTTGGTCATGTCTTCATAACCCTAGACAGTGAGGAAGACTCTCTTACTGACAGCAAATTACACACTTGCAACATGAAGGCTATCATGGAGGTGGGGGCTCTCTACCTACACCGTACATTGAAACCAACCACTAACAATGACTAACAGGTGAGAGGATTCATCACACATAACCTGATTATGAATACTGGGCTTTGGAGGTACCCGAGACATGGGTCACAGCGCTCAATTACAACTTCTGTGTGCCAGGGACTTTCAACACGGAGAAGTAAATTTCACTTTGCAGTGACAGAATAGAATCACCAGCCGAACTGTCAACTACTGTGGGTTTATTATGGTCTAACGCTGGGCTGAGACCCTGCAGCATCTGCATCTTTCTTCTGCAGCTCTCTACACACCTGGCTGGTGATAATACTGTATCAATCTCGACCTACTCAACCTCTAAGCACGAATCCTTTATCGGTTTCGGAGTAGCATGCTACTCGACAAAAAAAGCGCTTCACCACCTTATATGGGGTAGCAAACACTGTATAAATGCAAACCTTTTCCCCTCTTCTCTCCTCCCACTATCCTGCAATATCCTTCTCAATCCAAATAGCTGACTAGCATATCCACCACTCAAATTACTTTCATATTTCACCATACTAATTCACCACTAATCCTTTATGGGTTCCGGAGTAGCATGCTACTCGCTGAAAAGGCATTACAACGCCTTGTCAGCGGTAGTAAGCACTATATAAATACAATTACAATACAATACAATACTCATATTGGCTCACCTTACTACCTGGTCTCCACCCATATCTTTCTCAAGACCCATTAGGCAAGTTTACTTCTCTGAAGCACTTTCTACAAAAATCCAACACTCCAATGCAACATGCCTGAGGAAATGCTTGACACAACTATGAGGTAGATTTCTGTCATTGGTGCAAAGATCACCATGTTTGATTCCACGATGTCTGAGGTGCACAGCGAAATTAGATTGATGAGATCAGACTTTGCATCCTTACATGAATGCCTGAATATCATAGAAAGGATTACATGGAAGGGTGTCTTAATGCCATGAAGGTTTGGAATAGAGAAATTTGTCACCTCAAAAGCAAAGTCATGGATCTAGAAGACTGTTTATGGAGGGACAACATCCACTTATATGACATCCTTGAATGGAGTGAGAAAATCGATATGATGCCCTTCCTATCTAACTCTGTGCCTCGCTTATTAAACCTGTAATTCTTGGACCTGTGTATTCCAAAGGGTACACAGACTCCAATCATGTCAACAACAAAGACCTAGAGGCCCATGCCATGTGCATGCTTGCCTTCTAAGCTTTCAACATATAGTCAGCTCATCCCAATAAAAAATGATTATTCCAATGACAGCTACATTAAAAAGAAGTTGTTCTTGGCCTTACAGCCCAGGATGTAACACAGTGATATCTACCTAGATCCTGCCTTCATGATCATCACTTATTAAGCCTCTTACAGTCTGCCAAGGGAGGTAGACTGTCCAGTCTGGTAGGACAAGTAGACTCCGTTTAGTTCATTGCTTCCTCTGCATTCCATTTACCATCATAAGACCACTCTGTTCTTTGAACTGGATAATCTGGAAGATTTCCTGGAAAATGGCAACTTGCTGTCAATGGAAGGTGAATGGAATGCAGAGGAAGCAATAAACTAAACGGAGTCTACTTGTCCTACCAGACTGGACTTTCTACCTGCCCTGGCAGGCTGGATTCGTAGCCCTCCCAAAAAAAATGACCCGAGGCACTACAACCATAAGAGGCAGAATACATTAGTCAAACTATTGCAGTAGGCAGGGATGTCTCAATCTCCTTTGAATTATTACATAGCTGATGCAAACCCTACAACTTGTGCTTCATGATATCTTTTTTTTCTCTTTCCGGGTGACCCCACCTTGCGAAATCTGCCTGCTTCCTAATCTGACCATTCCCATGCACAACTGGATATTGAAACTAGGTCATATAACTCACCCTCTGCAATTCTGGAAAATGCAGGTATACAAATATAGACATTCAGAAGAAAAATATGCTTTCAAGTTGCATATTCACTGCTTTAAGCAGAAAACAAACATCCTGTCTCCTGGCCACGGGTACTAGGGACGGGTGGCATGACGAATTGGAAAGGCCTACTTATGCACAACTCAACCATAGGAAAGACTAAAGCCTTCACTAAAAAGATTTGACTGAAGTGCAACATACAATCGCTGACATGAAGATTTTAAAAAGAACTATACCGCTGCCCTCAGATGTAGACTTCAATGTTTTAGGTGTGCTGAGGTATCAACCTCTAATCCAGCATATTCTTTTGTGTGGTGGGAAGTGGGAAATACCATGTAGACACAGCAGAAATACCCACACCAAATGCAGTTATGATGTAATTTAATTGACAAAACTCGGTACTTCACTGAACAGCAGAACTATTTTTAAAGGCACGAGTGATATCCCATAAAGATACATCATTTCAAAGAATAAACAGTCTTTAACATGAGAGTGCAAACAATACAGATACACTCTTTTACGTCCCTTTTGAAGCAATGCTGGAGACCCCTTGCTGATTTTCCAAAAACCAGTACAGCAGAAGGACAAAAGTGTTCATGCCACTCAGCAGCATGCCCAGATATCCAATGATACAGTCTTTTATAGGTAATAAGTTTACAATTATTCTCATTCCTCCAATGGGTAGACTTTGATGTGTACTTCCTAGGTGTCACGCGTCTCTTGTGTGAGTATTTCCCCATGTTAAGCAGATGTCCATCTTCTCCTTTTGTTCCATGGACGTAGCTCAGTGTTGCTAACAGAAACGCCTGTCTTTATTAGTGATGTGTATGTGCATAACATGTCATGTCAGGGTTCCCAGTTCCTCCAGAATATGGTCTTAACCTTGGTTGATTAAATAGGAAACGGGAAACTCCGGCAATATATCTACTTGTTTTGAAAATCCATGGCAGCAGTTATGCTAGCACAAGCTACACTTTTAATATGCTCTGAGTACATGCAGTATGTCTTCACATTTGCACAGGCACATCAACTAAGCTAATTTAACCTTTGTGTGATAGCAAGATTCTAACACAGACCAAAGCCTTCATACTACGCATGAGGTTGAAAAATGTGACCTCAATAAATTGTGCACCTCACTGCCAAACAAACATTAGTAACACAACGAAGGAAGCACTATGAATGAGGGGAGGAGGTGGGAAGACTGCTTGCATGCCAATTGCACCAAAGGGAGGCACAACTAGCCACTCAACAATCCATTATGTTAGCGGACACTTGTTGATGCACACAACAGAAATCACCGAGTCTGTTGCCTCTTTAATTGAAAAGCTTTACAAATCAAATGACATTGCCAGATCATTTGAGGAGACATTTATGAGAGTCCTCCACCTACCTCCATTAACTAATTAAGGCAGATCTCTGCTGGATGGTGAGATAACTGTAAATGAGGTCGCGGAGGCCATTTCGAACGTATCAACATGTCGATCTTCAATCGAAGACGAGTTCCCCATGAATTTTATAAATCTTGCAAAACCTAGCAGGCTTCCATATTGTACAATGCATCTAAACAGGCAGAATCGACTGGCTTATTAAGATCCATAACCAAAACTTCTGTTATATCCCTTATGCCCAAAGAAGAGAATGATTCATTAAAATTAAGAAGCTATAGACCCATATCCCTCATAAATGTCAGGGTGAAAAGCTTCCAGACTTCATTAAGTTATGCCCTCTCGAGTACACCATTCTTAAGAGGGATTACACTGATAATCACCTTCACACTTTTTGCACCATAAATGTGATCCACCCCCTGGTCTGCCTCCAGTGGTGTTAAGAAATGTTTCTGTTTGTTATTTTTGCACTGTTCTGTTCATTTTGCTGTATCATGGATGAATCATGACCTACGAATCCTTTGGGAAAAACTCTATAACAGTAAAATATTTGTATGTGATACGTGTGTTTTAAATGTCTGCAAAAGTTCCACAATCCAACTCCTTTATTAACCAACTAGTATGCTATTTTCCGGTCCTGGGAGGACCTGACCTGGCAATAGGGCTGGACTGTTCCCATGAGGCACAGGGTCAAGACTGATTTGCATATGGCTGGGTCCAAACTGGGGTGGCGAAGTGAGCTAAAGAATGATGATGGATTCAACCCAGATTTGTGACTGGTGGTGAGTTTCTGAAAAGTTTCAGTGCTCCGTCTATCATCTCCTTGTGTTTGCTTTGTTCGCCCTAAGTTGGTAGGATATGCCCAGACATGGGGCCCTTGCTCAATATGCCACGGAATTCAAGCTACCTGGCCGATAAGGGATTTTACAGCGAAACTGGTTCCAAGATGCTTGTTTGCGGTACAGGGAGGACCTGGCCTGGCTGTTCAGGATGGACTGCCAGTAGAGATGTATTTGATCTGCTGACCTCCGCCCGACCTGATGTCCAGTTTCTTACGGAGACGTGGCTAACGGATCACTCGGGTCCTGACATCACGGCTGCTCTCCCTGACGATTACACCTACGTATGTAGAAACAGGAGGGGCAAGGAGGGTGGAGGAATAGCTACCATTTTCAGAAGAACTTACTCTTGCAAATGGGAGGACACTGATATTCCGAGTTGCGAGGCTGGGATGTTTAAAATACTTCTATCCCCCAAGTTCACCCTCTCAGGGGTTCTTATTTACTGTCCTCCCGGCCCTGCTAACCCGTGGGCATCAATTCTTTCAGAGTACTTAGCCCCGTTATTATTGAATGCAACTAATTTTTTAATTATTGGAGACCTGAACGTCCATTTTAATGATACTACCTGCTCCATCAGCACTAACCTGATATCTGATTTAGCGGCGATGAACATTACTTTGCACAATTCAGGCCCCACCCACAAGGAGGGCAATCTGCTCGACCCAGTTTTTTCCAACCTAACTACTGTCACATGTAAGCCTGCCCTACCCGTCCCTTGGTCGGACCATTTTATTGTTGAATTCTCGTTAACAATAAACCAATCCAATGCCCTAGTAGATATCGCTAAACTCAGACTGACCCGCAATTGAAGGAACCTGGGGCCTTATTTATGAAGGCCTTGCGCCACCGGTGCGTCACTTTTTCCCATGTTAAAAGTGACGCACCGGCGGCGCAAGGCCTTCATTAATGAGGCCCCTGGACACCAACAAATTGAACTCTGTTCTGTCATGTCATTTTACGGATGTTAACAACCTTGAGCAATCGGATGCTGTTCATAACTGGCTTATGTCTGCGACTAATGCTTGTTTACCCCTCCGCTAGCAGAAGCTCAATGTACACCACCCTCCAGCACCATGGTTTAGTGACCTATTGAAAAAAGAAAAGACCTATTGTAAACACCTTGAGCGGAAGTGGCGCTCCAATTACGATCCTCATTCTAAACTGCAATATAAAGCTGCTTTACCGAAATGTTATTCCCTCTGCAAAATAGCCAGAACAGAATATGTTAATTCCTCTATTCTTAATGCCCAAAACCGTCCCAAAGCTCTGTTTAAAGCTGTTAAAGAACTGTCCGGTGCCTCCTGTCTACCCAAAGCCCCTTGTCTTGATGTAGCACAATGTGATGGTTTAGCAGACTTTTTTATCTCTAAGATTGAGAATATATATGTTGACTTCGGTCCTCCCGACTGCCCGACTCCTTCCCTTGAGCCTGTTGTCTCTACCATTCCGGGCGATCTTCAGCCAGCCGAAACAGGTATTAGCGCATGGGACCCCCTTACCTTATCCATTTATATGACATCATCAGAAGTATTAAATTGGGTTCCCCTCTTGACCCCATCCCTCCCCAATTTCTGTTAACCCTTAACCCCCCCTCTCTCAAAATCATCCTGGAGCTACTAAATATGTCACTCAGGGAGGCAAAGGTCCCCAGTGATTGGAAGCACGCAATGATTGTACCCCTGTTAACAATGGCCAACGCTGACCCTAATGACCCCTCCAATTTTCGGCCAATTTCCCTTCTCCCAGTATTTTCCAAAATATTGGAAAAACATGTCCTTAAACAACTCACCAGTTTTATCGAATCTAACAACATTTTTCATAATTCTCAGTCTGGCTTTCGTCCGGTTTTTCTACTGAAACCACTCTTTTGGGAGTCTCTGAAACCGTTCGTCATCTGGTTGACAGAGGGGAGACCGTGGCACTTATTCTACTCGATTTAAGTGCCGCGTTTGAGACGGTCTCCCACCCCATTCTGGTCAGCACTCTCAAAACCATAGGCATTTCTCATTCTGCCCTCAATTGGCTTACCAGTTTTCTGTATGACCGGACGTTCCAAGTTTTTTCGGCAACATCTGCATCAAAAATTCACAAATCAATACACAGAGTTCTTCAAGGTTCCATTCTTAGCCCCCTTCTCTTCAATTTGTATGTCAGTCCCTTGGCGACCATTGCGGAGCAAGCGGGGCTCTCCATTCCAATCCTTGAAAGCTCCTGAGGCGGAAGCCGGGAGACGAAGCACTTTTTTAAAAATTGTTTATGTGTCACAATTCGCCGAAATACTCTGTATTTTAAAACTTCACTCACCCGTTTACCTCTCTGGAGCGGGCTCAGAATCACCAAAACAGCGACCCCTTCGCTGCAACGCTAAACCACCTAACAAACTTCTCTGCCGCCATTCTCGGCGAGGGAGAGAGGCCACGCCCACTTTAAGGCCATGCCCACCCGCCGCCCACGGTACTTAAACGCTGCCTTCAGCGCGACAAATTCAGAATCCTTGAAAGCTCCTGAGGCGGAAGCCGGGAGACGAAGCACTTTTTTAAAAATTGTTTATGTGTCACAATTCGCCGAAATACTCTGTATTTTAAAACTTCACTCACCCGTTTACCTCTCTGGAGCGGGCTCAGAATCACCAAAACAGCGACCCCTTCGCTGCAACGCTAAACCACCTAACAAACTTCTCTGCCGCCATTCTCGGCGAGGGAGAGAGGCCACGCCCACTTTAAGGCCACGCCCACCCGCCGCCCACGGTACTTAAACGCTGCCTTCAGCGCGACAAATTCAGAATCCTTGAAAGCTCCTGAGGCGGAAGCCGGGAGACGAAGCACTTTTTTAAAAATTGTTTATGTGTCACAATTCGCCGAAATACTCTGTATTTTAAAACTTCACTCACCCGTTTACCTCTCTGGAGCGGGCTCAGAATCACCAAAACAGCGACCCCTTCACTGCAACGCTAAACCACCTAACAAACTTCTCTGCCGCCATTCTCGGCGAGGGAGAGAGGCCACGCCCACTTTAAGGCCACGCCCACCCGCCGCCCACGGTACTTAAACGCTGCCTTCAGCGCGACAAATTCAGAATCCTTGAAAGCTCCTGAGGCGGAAGCCGGGAGACGAAGCACTTTTTTAAAAATTGTTTATGTGTCACAATTCGCCGAAATACTCTGTATTTTAAAACTTCACTCACCCGTTTACCTCTCTGGAGCGGGCTCAGAATCACCAAAACAGCGACCCCTTCGCTGCAACGCTAAACCACCTAACAAACTTCTCTGCCGCCATTCTCGGCGAGGGAGAGAGGCCACGCCCACTTTAAGGCCACGCCCACCCGCCGCCCACGGTACTTAAACGCTGCCTTCAGCGCGACAAATTCAGAATCCTTGAAAGCTCCTGAGGCGGAAGCCGGGAGACGAAGCACTTTTTTAAAAATTGTTTATGTGTCACAATTCGCCGAAATACTCTGTATTTTAAAACTTCACTCACCCGTTTACCTCTCTGGAGCGGGCTCAGAATCACCAAAACAGCGACCCCTTCGCTGCAACGCTAAACCACCTAACAAACTTCTCTGCCGCCATTCTCGGCGAGGGAGAGAGGCCATGCCCACTTTAGGGCCACGCCCACCCGCCGCCCACGGTACTTAAACGCTGCCTTCAGCGCGACAAATTCAGAATCCTTGAAAGCTCCTGAGGCGGAAGCCGGGAGACGAAGCACTTTTTAAAAAATTGTTTATGTGTCACAATTCGCCGAAATACTCTGTATTTTAAAACTTCACTCACCCGTTTACCTCTCTGGAGCGGGCTCAGAATCACCAAAACAGCGACCCCTTCGCTGCAACGCTAAACCACCTAACAAACTTCTCTGCCGCCATTCTCGGCGAGGGAGAGAGGCCACGCCCACTTTAAGGCCACGCCCACCCGCCGCCCACGGTACTTAAACGCTGCCTTCAGCGCGACAAATTCAGAATCCTTGAAAGCTCCTGAGGCGGAAGCCGGGAGACGAAGCACTTTTTTAAAAATTGTTTATGTGTCACAATTCGCCGAAATACTCTGTATTTTAAAACTTCACTCACCCGTTTACCTCTCTGGAGCGGGCTCAGAATCACCAAAACAGCGACCCCTTCGCTGCAACGCTAAACCACCTAACAAACTTCTCTGCCGCCATTCTCGGCGAGGGAGAGAGGCCACGCCCACTTTAAGGCCACGCCCAACCGCCGCCCACGGTACTTA
Organism: Lissotriton vulgaris; assembly: GCF_964263255.1. NCBI lineage: Eukaryota > Metazoa > Chordata > Amphibia > Caudata > Salamandridae > Lissotriton > Lissotriton vulgaris. Next base: position 1,378,047,628 of record NC_141694.1, on the reverse strand, counting down.
AACGCTGCCTTCGGCGCGACAAATTCAGAATCCTTGAAAGCTCCTGAGGCGGAAGCCGGGAGACGAAGCACTTTTTTAAAAATTGTTTATGTGTCACAATTCGCCGAAATACTCTGTATTTTAAAACTTCACTCACCCGTTTACCTCTCTGGAGCGGGCTCAGAATCACCAAAACAGCGACCCCTTCGCTGCAACGCTAAACCACCTAACAAACTTCTCTGCCGCCATTCTCGGCGAGGGAGAGAGGCCATGCCCACTTTAAGGCCACGCCCACCCGCCGCCCACGGTACTTAAACGCTGCCTTCAGCGCGACAAATTCAGAATCCTTGAAAGCTCCTGAGGCGGAAGTCGGGAGACGAAGCACTTTTTAAAAAATTGTTTATGTGTCACAATTCGCCGAAATTTCTCTGTATTTTAAAACTTCACTCACCCGTTTACCTCTCTGGAGCGGGCTCAGAATCACCAAAACAGCGACCCCTTCGCTGCAACGCTAAACCACCTAACAAACTTCTCTGCCGCCATTCTCGGCGAGGGAGAGAGGCCACGCCCACTTTAAGGCCACGCCCACCCGCCGCCCACGGTACTTAAACGCTGCCTTCAGCGCGACAAATTCAGAATCCTTGAAAGCTCCTGAGGCGGAAGCCGGGAGACGAAGCACTTTTTTAAAAATTGTTTATGTGTCACAATTCGCCGAAATACTCTGTATTTTAAAACTTCACTCACCCGTTTACCTCTCTGGAGCGGGCTCAGAATCACCAAAACAGCGACCCCTTCGCTGCAACGCTAAACCACCTAACAAACTTCTCTGCCGCCATTCTCGGCGAGGGAGAGAGGCCACGCCCACTTTAAGGCCACGCCCACCCGCCGCCCACGGTACTTAAACGCTGCCTTCGGCGCGACAAATTCAGAATCCTTGAAAGCTCCTGAGGCGGAAGCCGGGAGACGAAGCACTTTTTTAAAAATTGTTTATGTGTCACAATTCGCCGAAATACTCTGTATTTTAAAACTTCACTCACCCGTTTACCTCTCTGGAGCGGGCTCAGAATCACCAAAACAGCGACCCCTTCGCTGCAACGCTAAACCACCTAACAAACTTCTCTGCCGCCATTCTCGGCGAGGGAGAGAGGCCACGCCCACTTTAAGGCCACGCCCACCCGCCGCCCACGGTACTTAAACGCTGCCTTCAGCGCAACAAATTCAGAATCCTTGAAAGCTCCTGAGGCGGAAGCCGGGAGACGAAGCACTTTTTTAAAAATTGTTTATGTGTCACAATTCGCCGAAATACTCTGTATTTTAAAACTTCACTCACCCGTTTACCTCTCTGGAGCGGGCTCAGAATCACCAAAACAGCGACCCCTTCGCTGCATCGCTAAACCACCTAACAAACTTCTCTGCCGCCATTCTCGGCGAGGGAGAGAGGCCACGCCCACTTTAAGGCCACGCCCACCCGCCGCCCACGGTACTTAAACGCTGCCTTCAGCGCGACAAATTCAGAATCCTTGAAAGCTCCTGAGGCGGAAGCCGGGAGACGAAGCACTTTTTTAAAAATTGTTTATGTGTAACAATTCGCCGAAATACTCTGTATTTTAAAACTTCACTCACCCGTTTACCTCTCTGGAGCGGGCTCAGAATCACCAAAACAGCGACCCCTTCGCTGCAACGCTAAACCACCTAACAAACTTCTCTGCCGCCATTCTCGGCGAGGGAGAGAGGCCACGCCCACTTTAAGGCCACGCCCACCCGCCGCCCACGGTACTTAAACGCTGCCTTCAGCGCGACAAATTCAGAATCCTTGAAAGCTCCTGAGGCGGAAGCCGGGAGACGAAGCACTTTTTTAAAAATTGTTTATGTGTCACAATTCGCCGAAATACTCTGTATTTTAAAACTTCACTCACCCGTTTACCTCTCTGGAGCGGGCTCAGAATCACCAAAACAGCGACCCCTTCGCTGCAACGCTAAACCACCTAACAAACTTCTCTGCCGCCATTCTCGGCGAGGGAGAGAGGCCACGCCCACTTTAAGGCCACGCCCACCCGCCGCCCACGTTACTTAAACGCTGCCTTCAGCGCGACAAATTCAGAATCCTTGAAAGCTCCTGAGGCGGAAGCCGGGAGACGAAGCACTTTTTTAAAAATTGTTTATGTGTCACAATTCGCCGAAATACTCTGTATTTTAAAACTTCACTCACCCGTTTACCTCTCTGGAGCGGGCTCAGAATCACCAAAACAGCGACCCCTTCGCTGCATCGCTAAACCACCTAACAAACTTCTCTGCCGCCATTCTCGGCGAGGGAGAGAGGCCACGCCCACTTTAAGGCCACGCCCACCCGCCGCCCACGGTACTTAAACGCTGCCTTCACCGCGACAAATTCAGAATCCTTGAAAGCTCCTGAGGCGGAAGCCGGGAGACGAAGCACTTTTTTAAAAATTGTTTATGTGTCACAATTCGCCGAAATACTCTGTATTTTAAAACTTCACTCACCCGTTTACCTCTCTGGAGCGGGCTCAGAATCACCAAAACAGCGACCCCTTCGCTGCAACGCTAAACCACCTAACAAACTTCTCTGCCGCCATTCTCGGCGAGGGAGAGAGGCCACGCCCACTTTAAGGCCACGCCCACCCGCCGCCCACGGTACTTAAACGCTGCCTTCAGCGCGACAAATTCAGAATCCTTGAAAGCTCCTGAGGCGGAAGCCGGGAGACGAAGCACTTTTTAAAAAATTGTTTATGTGTCACAATTCGCCGAAATACTCTGTATTTTAAAACTTCACTTACCCGTTTACCTCTCTGGAGCGGGCTCAGAATCACCAAAACAGCGACCCCTTCGCTGCAACGCTAAACCACCTAACAAACTTCTCTGCCGCCATTCTCGGCGAGGGAGAGAGGCCACGCCCACTTTAAGGCCACGCCCACCCGCCGCCCACGGTACTTAAACGCTGCCTTCAGCGCGACGAATTCAGAATCCTTGAAAGCTCCTGAGGCGGAAGCCGGGAGACGAAGCACTTTTTTAAAAATTGTTTATGTGTCACAATTCGCCGAAATACTCTGTATTTTAAAACTTCACTCACCCATTTACCTCTCTGGAGCGGGCTCAGAATCACCAAAACAGCGACCCCTTCGCTGCAACGCTAAACCACCTAACAAACTTCTCTGCCGCCATTCTCGGCGAGGGAGAGAGGCCACGCCCACTTTAAGGCCACGCCCACCCGCCGCCCACGGTACTTAAACGCTGCCTTCAGCGCGACAAATTCAGAATCCTTGAAAGCTCCTGAGGCGGAAGCCGGGAGACGAAGCACTTTTTTAAAAATTGTTTATGTGTCACAATTCGCCGAAATACTCTGTATTTTAAAACTTCACTCACCCGTTTACCTCTCTGGAGCGGGCTCAGAATCACCAAAACAGCGACCCCTTCGCTGCAACGCTAAACCACCTAACAAACTTATCTGCCGCCATTCTCGGCGAGGGAGAGAGGCCACGCCCACTTTAAGGCCACGCCCACCCGCCCTTTTCCTACACATTTAAGATGTGCAACTACCGGACGCGCAGCGGACGGGCGCAGCGGGCGCGCCGTCAGCGCGCCGAAGGCAAGCCCGTCTGGGCCCGTCTGGGCCCAGAAGGCCCTAGGCCCCGTCACTATGCCGGGTACTCCTCAGGTTCGAGTAATGTACACAGCGGATACTTTACACGACTTACGACCTAAGAACATCCTAGCCTGCCACCACTCGTTTACTGCAGGTAAGGCATTCTCGACCTGTCCACAATGCAATCCGACTCCCATCCTGAAATCAACCACCCTTGCTTTGAAGCTAGGACTTCTTAACTGCCGCTCCCTCCCCAAACATGCCACCGAAATGAACCTCCTGATCCAGAACCAGGAGCTTGACCTACTGTTCATAACGGAAACATGGCTCTCTGACAACACCGACTCGGATGTTGTCACGGCCCTCCCCACCGGGTATATCTGTCAAGCCCTTAATAGACCTAGAGGGAGAGGAGGCGGGGTAGCTATAATCCACAGGGAACAATTTACCTGCCGGATGACCAACGCTGGTATTGAGGATTGCGAGAGCGGTCAATTCTCCATCCAAATCTCCCCAGTTCTTACCCTGGCAGGGCTTCTAATTTACCGCCCCCCAGGGGCCCTGGGTAATTTTATCAACGCTGTTTTCGAATCCGTTTCACAACTAGCTTCTTCTACCCCCAACTTCCTTATACTAGGTGACTTGAACGTCCATTTTCTGGACCCCACGGATCGAGCAGCATAGGACATTAGACACGATTTAACTTCTTTAGATATTCGTCTAGTGAATAACAAGCCTACCCACGATAAGGGCCATCTATTGGATCCGATCCTCACCAACATAGCAACAATGACCACTAACCTACCGGTGACCCTACCATGGACGGACCACTTTCTGGTCCCCTTTTCCTGGGAAATCCCCACACCCACTTACTCAATCCCTAAAACCCTAGTTACCGACCGACAATGGCGCAAACTATCACCTGAGACATGGGCCGACTCTCTTGCAGAGTCCATCCCTGCGCTCTCCTCTGACCCCAATACAGCTGACAAACAATTCAGCGATTGGATCACTTCCTCCCTGGATACGTTGCTTCCGAAAACTACCACCCTCAAACAACCTAAAAGAATACCCCCCGCTTTGTGGTACACCCCAGAGCTCAAAGTTCTGCGTCAAGAGTGTAAAAAAACCGAACGCTCCTGGAGGCGCGACAAAACAACAACCAATAAGAACATCTACTCTACTTCTCTTCTGACCTATAAAACTGCTATTCATAAAACCAAAAGCATGTTTTTTCAGGAGAGAATAGAGAAAGCAGGAAGCTCCAGTAAGGAAGCGTACGCCATCCTTAAAGAGCTTTCAAAACCCCAAGGACAAGGACTAGGACCCACTTCCGATCCTAAAGTCGACCTGGAGAAATGCCAGCAACTGGCCAACTTCTTCCACGACAAAATCCGACGAATTCTGGAATCTATCCCCCCCTCCAGTCCTGAGGAAGAAATCGCTTTCCCACACACCTCCACCTGTCTGTCCACGTGGGGCCAGGTCACAGTAGACGAGGTGAGAAATACGTTCAACTCCATGAAGAGCGGTTCCCCCAGTGACCCTGCTCCTCTCCGTATCCTTAAAGAGGTAGCCCCTACTATCATCCCCTCCCTTACCCATCTGATTAATACCTCACTCCAACAAGGAGTTGTACCCTCAAGCTGGAAGAAGGCGGTGGTAAAAGCCCTACTGAAGAAACCTACGCTCGACCCCGAGAACCTGGCTATCTACAGGCCCATCTCCCTACTGCCTGGAGTGAGCAAGGTCGCAGAAAAATTGGTCAACAGGAAACTCTCGCAGTTCCTAGAGGCCAATAACAAACTAAAAAGCTCCCAGACGGGCTTCCGACCTGGACAGGGCACGGACATCGCCCTCCTGGCTGCGGTAGAGGAGGCCAGAGCACTATTGGATGGGGGAGGATCAGTGGCAGTGATCCTCCTCGACCTTAGCGCAGCGTTCGATACCGTAGACCACCAACTCCTCATCGAAAGATTGGCTAGAGTTGGAGTGGAAGGTACAGCCCTATCTTGGCTCTCATCTTTCCTGGCCCAACGGTCTTACCAGATTTGGGAAAAGAACGCCCGCTCCTCCGAAATGCCCCTCCAATGTGGTGTTCCTCAGGGCTCTTCCCTGAGCCCTACCTTATTTAATATCTATATGTCCACATTGGAGGAGGTTATCACCCCTTTCGGAGTGAGCGTCGTCAGCTACGCCGACGACACACAACTAGTGGTGTCTCTGTCCCATCCCAAGCAACAGAAAGCTGATCTCTTCAACTGCCTTACGCAGGTCCATCGTTGGATGAACAGATCAGCCCTAAAGCTTAATGGGACAAAAACCGAGGTCCTTATACTTGGCCCGAAAGGAACCTCACTTCCCCTGGACAGCTGGCCAGCTTGTTTGGGTCCGCCCCCTGACCCAAAAACAGAGGTGAAAAGTCTGGGTGTGTGGATCGATTCCGATCTCTCTTTCACTTCACAAGCTAAGAAGGTGGCGGGGACCTGCTTTGGTCTCTTAAAATCTCTAAGGAAAGTCCTGCCCCTTCTCCCCCCTAAATCCCAAAAACTATTAGTCCAAGGTCTCATAATATCGAGGCTGGACTATAGTAATGTGATTTACCTGGGCGCCCCCGAAGCGACCCTTACTAAACTACAGACAATTCAGAACACGGCCGCCCGGATCATTACTAACACCCCGGCCAGATCATCTGCTAAACCCGCTCTCAAACTCCTCCACTGGCTCCCCATAAGGGAGAGAGTCAAATTTAAGGCTCTATGTCTCGTCCACAAAACGCTGCATAACCAAGGTCCTCCTGTCCTCAGTAATTTTGTCACCCCCTACAGAAACTCTAGATCCCTCCGTTCCAATGCAGAAAACCTTATCAACACCCCAAGATTCAGGAAAACCCGAACAGGAGGAAGACGTTTCTCGGTACAAGCCTCCCGCCTTTGGAATTCTCTTCCTCGTAACCTACGACTTGAACCTCAATACCTGCGCTTCAGGAAGCTGTTAAAAACCCATCTCTTTCCCTAACCTGTGCACCCCCCCCCCCTGTCTCTGATCCTTCATCCTCCCTTTCTTCCTATCTCAGTTTCTTGCTCCGCTGATTTGGTGAATTCAGGGTTCCTCAGCGCTGGGATACCTCCGGGTGACTATCGCGCTTTATAAAAATAAATAATAATAATAATAATAATAATATTTTCATATGCAGATGACACTCAGATCATCTTCTCACTTTCCACCAGTCACCATGTCACTACATCTGCCCTTTGTTCTGGACTTAGCAACAACGCCTCCTGGATGCACAACAACAAGCTAAAATTAAACGGAGGAAAAACAGAACTCCTTCTGTTTGGCAATAACACTGCCTTATGGGGGCCCTCCCATTGGCCTGTCCAAATGGGTACCCCTCCCAATCCCTCCAAATCAGCACGCAATTTGGGCATCATTTTTGATAACCAATTGTCCATGAGGCAACATGCTGTTAAAGTCTCTTCCACCTGCACAGTCATTCTTACATGGCTGAGGAAAATTGCCTGGATGCTCCCCCTAGACACCCAGAAAACCGTAGTCCAGGCGCTTATTACTTCTCGCCTGGACTATGGTAACATCCTTCTTCTGGGGGCTAGCAAAAAGGTAATTCGTAAATTACAGACTGTCCAGAACATGGCAGCGCGTCTGTTATGTAATTTACCCTTTCAATCCTCCACCTCCCCCTCTTTGCGTAGCCTTCATTGGCTCCGCATTGAGAGTCGCTCTAAATTTAAGGCGCTCTGTTTCACTCATAGAATCATCTGGGGTAAGGCACCTCAATATCTAACATCCTTGATTCATCTGTACGTCCCCTCGCGCTCTCTGCGGTCATCCAACCAACACAAACTCCAGATTCCGAGAATTAGGAGAGCCAGAATGGGCGGTCGTTCATTTGCCTTCTTAGCCCCGTCCCTGTGGGACTCTCTTCCTCTTCCTCTTGGAACGGAATCTAACCATCTTACGTTCCGCAGGGATCTTAAAACCTGGCTTTTCAATCAATAAACGAGTCTGCAAGCACACTCCCTTTGTGTTTGGTTTAGCGCCGGGAATCCTTCGGGTAGCTGCGCGCTTTATAAGATTAAATATAAATAAAAATAAATAAAATAAATAGACTGTTTCCATGAGGCACAGGATCAAGGCTGATTGGCATATGGCTGGGTCCAAACTGGGGTGGCAAAGTGAGCTAAAGAATTATGATGGATTCAACCCAGATCTGTGACTGGGGGTGAGTGTCTGAAAAGTTTCAGCACTCCTCAATCATCACCTAGTGTTAACTAACTACATATAACATAATACGGGCGACTGGCTGAGAATTAGCTCCTTGTGTTAACCAACCAAATATAACTTAATATAGGCGACAGGATGAGAAAAAGTATTAGTAAAAACAAGACGGTGAGTTTCCCAAAAGGGACTGTGGTTGCTTCATATCAGAGGAATTACGGTTCTACTTCCAGATACACCTGTGCACAGAGTGTTCGGGAGCCCGCAGTCAGTGCCTAGAGCTTAGTGGAGCCAGGGCAGTTTTGTCACGGTTTCCTATCAGTCTGCACAATATGCATGTGTTTCAAATACACAATATTCGCGGAGTTGTGTGCTTTAATATTCCATTGGTAGTTGTCTTCTATACAATTTCTGCACTTGCCTGCATTTATTTCAAGGGTTATCATCTTTTTTGCAGAGACTTGGACAGAGCGTTTGCTCCGCAACTCATTCAAATTTCTATTTGCAATGGATTTCCTAAAACAGCCAAATAGATTAAATGCGTGCCCATTATGGACGTCTCTTATGTCTTAATCATCATAGCTGTTAACATTTTGCAGAAAGTCTAAATTTTTACTTAAGGGAGGCAAATAGATTCAAGGAAGTGCTCGAATTATTACAGTGCCTGCTGACAGGTACCTGGTTATAATTAAAACAATATTCAACTATAACTTGTAGGCAATTGCCTGGCATAAAATTCTGATATTAGAAAAAACACAAGACACAAAACTGACTGCCTATTAGGATCATTCAAATAGATGCTTTCAACATTTCCAAGATAAAGATAATATTGTATGCAAGAAAACAGTATTCACTGCGGGTTCATGTATTAGACATGAAAAGTAGTTTTTTTTACAGCCTTTCATTATAGTTATAAATGATCGTTCCAGAGGTTCCTCATTCGGCAGTCGCATTATTTCTTTATATTTTATTAAGAATTTTGTAATGTGCTACGTGTAACTTTGAAGGAGCAATGTAAATGGGAGATTGCCTCCAGTCAGGTAGGATGGTGCCCATAGCTGATGGTGTGCAATCACAGCCGCAGATGGCGGGGCGGTCCGCTTACAAAGCAAGTCTGAGTAATTATGGGGCATATGTACAAGCCACCACAACGTCACTTTTACAGACGTTGTGGGGCGATAGGAGCTTAGCCTGATTTACAAGGCAGCGTTAAGATACTTAACAAGGCTTAACGCTGCCTTGTAAATAAGGCCCCTTTCATGCTATGCTTTGTGTGAAAGGGGATAGCAGTGGGTGTTGCAGTGGGCATTCTACAGCAACATCCATTGATTTTGACGCTGCCCCCTATGAATTAGGGTGGCGTACATAGTAGGCAGTGCCAAAAAAAAGACCAGGGAAGACCTGATCTTAAGTTGGCGAAACGATGAGAAATGCATTATTTCTCCTCGTTTTTGCTTTTTCCATGTGTGCTGACTTGTGCAACACACATGGAAAAAGCAAAAAGCCATGGATTGTTTATGTACAGGAAGGTCCCCCTTCCTGTACATAAACAATCTTTAAAAAAAATGCCATTATGTGATTTTCATGTGTGCTGCATTAAGCAGCACACATGAAAATGACAAAATGGCATTTCAGGATTCTTTACGTGTAGGAAGGGACACCTTCCTACATATAAAGAACCCTCGCCTGCACGCAGGCACCCTTGAACTATGGTGCAAGGGGCCTGCATTGGCGCTACACTGTGTAGTGTAGGACACTGTGTAGTGCAGGGGGACATGCAAGGCTTGCCCATATCATTGTAAATATGGTGCCGCTTTGTGTTTCAGAAGTGGCAGAGAGAGGTCTTAAGCCAGGAAAGCTAACGCCTCTCTCCACCACTTCCTTGTGAATATCCCCCTCAGTGTTCAGAAGTTTCATGAAGCGAAAGTGTGTGGATTCTGATTTCAGGGAGGGGCGGGTGATATTTGTGTCTTGGGCGTTGGACTCCCAGAAATCTCACTCTGTGCATCATCTGGCTGAACGGCCATTGCTGGATCAAGTTAGCAACTAAGGGCAACAGTAGGGTAAGTGTTGGATAGTGTAGGGGTAAAAATTACTATTCCCACTCCATTGAGTGCAACAGTAGGGTAAGTGTTGGATAGTGTAGGGGTACAATTACTATTCCCACTCCAGTAAGTTCAAGAGTAGGGAAAGTGTTATCTAGTGTAGGGGGAAAAATTACTATTCCCATGTACCCAAAAACCCATACCCATCCTAATACTAAACAAAATCTCCATTAATTACTTTATAATGCGTTGTAATGGCATGCGTTGTAATGGCATGTGTTGTAGTGACATGCATTGTAATGGTATGCATTGTAATTGCGTGCAATGTAAAGGCAGTTGCGTTGTAACTGCTGTGTTGTAAAGGTAGGTCATTGTAATGACTGCGCTTTCTCATTTGGGTCGAGTTTGAAGATGGGGCAGAGAAGCTTGAATCTCATCTTGGTTTGATATATAGCCATTGGAGAGCTTTCGGTGTGGGCTTGAGGTATTCTCCCTTCCAAAGATTAAGACACATTCTGGTCTCCTGGTTTTGTACCTTTGCACTTTGAAAATTAGCGTTTTGGGGATGCCAGTGAAAATAATGTTACAGTATTACAGTGTGGAGACATAGGGGTAGATGTACCAACATACCCCTTTGCGATTTCTAAATAGCAATTTTTAAGGAATCGTTATTTAGAAATCGCAAAATGGGATGTATGTAAAAAATCGCTATTTTTTTGCAATTTCTAAATCTTCCTTATTTGCGAATTGCAATTAAGGAATAATTTCCTATTCATTCCTATGGGCCAGGAGGCCCATAGGAATGATTGTGAAATTAATCTCAATTTGCGATTCGCAATTTGGTAATCGCAAATTGAGAATAATTTCAAGGGTGCAGGGGTGTCTCAAGGATACCCTGCTGCACCCCTGAAATGTACATGTGTGTGTGCATATGGCGCACATACATGCCCTATGGGCATGTGTGTGCGTCACATGCCACCTTCAAAAATGCCAAATTATGCATTTTTAAAAGAATTCTCAAATTAACATCAACTACTAGTTGATGGTAATTTGCAATTTCTTAACCAAAATTCGCAATTAAAAAATGCTACATACATAGCATTTAAGGAATCGCAAAATTACGATTCCTTAAATGCTATGGCAAAATAAGGAATCGCAAATTTTTGCGATTGCTTAATATGTGAATTTTTGATGCATGTCAAAACATGCAAATAGACCGCTTGCGATTCGCAAACGGCTTGATACATCTAGGCCAAAGGCTTTAATTATTTCCATAATCAGTTTGAAGTAAAGATAGCTCTTTGTGGACTAGCGCTTGCTGCAGGTTGATCCCTCGAATTACTGCATTTGCTTGTAAAATGAATGACAGTTACAGGCTGAAAAGTATTCCTGAGTTTGTAACTTGAGGAATGGAGAGCGAGTTGTCAGAATGCTGAGTGCTAGAGGCCAGTCCAGGTTAGTGATATGAGCTTACTTTCTTTTGATGCCCTGATCTCAGTCTTAGTTCATTCCCTTAATACAGACGTAGCTCTCTCTCACCCAATGTAGGACATAGTTCAGGCCAAGATGATGTTGGAAGATTTTTGTGAGCTGTTATTAGCCAATAAATGCCTTTGGGCCTCATCAGTATAGATTTGAAAGTTTATTGATATTGCTTCAGTTAATTTATCAAGTGAGTGAGTGAGTGAGTGAGTGAGTGAGTGAGTGAGTGAGTAAGTGAGTGAGTGAGTGAGTGAGTGAGTGAGTGAGTGAGTGAGTGAGTGAGTGAGTGAGTGAGTGAGTGAGTGAGTGAGTGAGTGAGTGAGTGAGTGAGTGAGTGAGTGAGTGAGTGAGTGGGTGAGTGAGTGAGTGGGTGAATGTGCGTTGGTAGAAAAATAGGGCCTCTTTCACAAAGAAAGTTTCAAACTGAGAAAAATGCGAGTTTGTCTCTGCTTGATTGTGACTCACAAATGTCTGGCCTATTCACAATTGATTTTAATCTAGAAGAATAATGTCAGATCCATGTACTGGGTTCCACAGGCAGACAGGTGTAGCGTCCTCTCCACCATGCAAATAAATAAGTCACACACGGAGCTCTGTAACAGACGTCTTTATTTCTCAGCATATATTCACACACTGCACACTCATTATATCACAGCCGTTAATACCCACACCTTAACACCTCTCAGCAAGTTAAGAAACTCCACTGTTGAGTTTGCCCAGAACTGCAAGGGTCCTAGCACACAGCCTCATGATAGTACAACAGGGGCCACTGTAATCCAACCTTGAGGTTGGGTTAATTTGCCACTGGAGCCTTAGGGTCCTTAGCAGATAGCACATAGCATTCAAAGCAATGTTTGTATACAGCAGGAAGAGGAACTAGGCAGGGAAGAGGCTAAAAATTCTCACTCCAATCTTCATTTGAAGAATTAAGATCTTTCTCTGAGGTGTTGGTAGTTAAGCTCAATATGACAAACTCAGGAGCCATTGCGATTAACATGCCAGACAGCAACAAAGACTAGCTCAGAAACAATTCACTCTTTACTTGGAATGTCAATACCATTAAATGCATAGGAATAAAGTTGGTGTCCACAATAAAGACTATACAGGATTCTGAAAGATATCTAGCAAGATTTGCAAAGCTTGCAAACTATTCCTCATCCGGACATATTCTCATAACTTCAATTAAAATGAACAGATTGCCAAGAGTGCTATGCATGATTTAGGGTGTCCTGATACAAGTGAACCCACAAACACTAAATCAGATGCCTCACAAGCCCAAAGGGGGGAAGTAGGGCTGAGGCGAGGACCCAAGATGGTGCACCTCGCTTAGGCTTGCAGACTAGGGCCTACAATGCCACTCCACATCATGCATAGCACGTGCTGACATAGGGAGCTGCGGCGATTACGTTCAGAGGTGCAGAGGACACTCGGAGCCACTAGGGGTCCTGCCTACAGGTGAAGATTGCCTTCATATCATAGCATGCCAGTCCACAGTGTCCATGGGAGGTCCGACTGCAGGACGGCGTGAGTCACTGCAGGGGCACACTGCAGTGTCACTGCAGTGGCGCAGATGCTTTTCACGTCATAATTTTTGCGGAAAATCAAGATATACTCCACCAATTGCTTCAATGTGAATGAGGTTTTTTAAAGATGGTTACACCCTAAGAACTTTGCTTTCCCCCACTCCTCCAAAAGCTCCATTACACCAGATGAGGTGAGGGCAGCTATACTGCAACCAATAAGGCCCCGGTTCCTGATGCGTTCTCAGTGTACTTTTATAACGCATATTGCAAATTACTAGTGAACCCATTGTCTAGGGTCTATAACACATTCTTGCAGACTAAATGTGTGACACCAATCATGCTTAAGTGAACAGTTACCCCATTGTTGAAACCAGGTAAGGACCCCACCCTCCACTTGTCCTATTGGTCCCATTGCACTACTCAATGTTGATGTATACATGTTCACCTTTATATAGGTATTTTGACTTCATGAGGTTTGGCCATTGCTAATATCTAGCTGCCTGTTGAGATTCATAAGGAACCCACAGGCTAGGGATAATGTCAGACTGGCAGTCAATGTTATAGACATGGCTGAGCCCAACCGTACCACAACTATCCATCTCTCGCTCGATGCGAAAAAAACATTTGATCGGGTGGACTGGCAGTTCCTTGGGGCTGTCCTATCGAAGACCGGACTGGGCCCTAATGTGATGACTTATCTGTTAGCTAACTACAAAGGCCCGAAATCTTGCGTCAAGGCCCATGGCGTCCCCTCTGCCCCAATCCCATTACATTGGTGCACCAAGCAAGGGTGCCCCTTGTCATCGCTTATTTTTGCATGCACGATTGGAGCCCATAATTTACTATTTAGAATCTAACTCAGAGCTCAAGGGGATGGGGGTAAACAGTGAACAATATTTACTGATGACATTTTGTGCTTCCTCACAAGCCCTGCCATGTCTCTCCCGCTCCTCTTGAGTGAGCTACAATGATTTGAAACAGCCACTGGCTTTCAAATTAATTACATAAAGTCCACAGGCGTGGGAGTGGCAGACCCTAGCGGAGAGTCTTAACACTTATTGACCACATCAGGCTTCTCATGAGATGCCTCCTCCCTGCGTTACCTTGGAATAACACTCACAAATTCCACTGGCACTCTTTATGGAAGCAATATCCCGCCACTGTTAGAGGAGCTTCGTAAACACTTAGGATGGGGTAGACTCGAGATCTCATGGCTTGGCAGCATAAGTAGCATCAAAATAAATTACCTTCCCCAACTACACTATGTCGCTCACACCCTACCACTGTGGATACTCACCGAGACCATGCATCAGACCCAGAAACATTTGCTCCGGTTTGTTAGGGAAAATTCCACACAGACAGTCCTAAGGTGGAATCTGGAGGTGCACGGCAGATGGGGGACTGGGACTTCCCATTATAGAATGCTACATTCAAGCTGGCCAGCTTCAATTTGCTTTAGATTGTCACTGTCTCCCCTATGCTAAACCCTAGGTGCTCTTTGAGCAGGGCTGCTTTCCTATTCTCTTAAACCGCATCATGTGGATAAGACCCCAAGATTGGTTTCCAGCCACACATAGGCCCCTTTATGGTACAGCCACCCGTTTAAGTCACAAAAAGGCCAAAATGAATTGGCATCAGGCCGCTACGACATACCCTTTCCCGCTTTCCCCCCATCACAGGGAACCCAGAGTTTATACTGGGCATATTTTTATTTTTTATTTTAGCGATTTGTAAAGCGCCTGGTGACCCGAGGGCATCCCCGCGCTATAATATTTATGGAGACCAGAGGACAAAAAAGGAGGGACTTTATTTAGGGAACAACAGCGTTTTCAGTTTTTTCCTAAAAATCAAATGATTGGGTTCAAGCCGAAGGGTGCGGGGGAGTGCGTTCCATCTGGTGGATGCTTTAACCGAAAAGCGACGGCCGCCAGTACGTGTCTTCCTGTGTCTGGGGACATTGGCCAGGTTCTCATTCTCCAAGCGAAGGGATCTCGGAGCTTTGTAAGGAGTAACCAGGTCTCTCAGAATAGCAGGACCAGAACCATTAAGCAGTTTGTGTGCAGTGCACAGAGCCTTAAATTCGACCCTTTGGCGTATTGGAAGCCAGTGGAGAGCCTGAATTGCTGGTTTGGCTGATACTCTGGAAGGGAGATTCAAAAGTAACCGGGCGGCTGCGTTCTGCGTGCGTTGGAGTTTAGCCATGGTAGCTTCTGGAGCTCCCAGGTATACCATGTTGCTGTCGTCCAGCCACGCAAGCACCAGGCCCTGGACCAGGATTTTCCTGGATAGGGGCGGAAGTAGTGGGAAGATCTTCTGAATGGAGCGCATTAGGCCAAAGCAGGCATACTGGATACCACCTTTGATGATTGTAGGGGGGGACGCCCCTGCTACTGCATGACTTATACCCTGATGGGGCTGCAATGGACAGGCATGTAAACAACTCTTCCAACTATCCAATGTAGCTGAGTTCCGCCTTACCCAACTCGTTCTTCATTGGACGAACACAGAACGGTTACAGGAAAGGGAAGCAGTACTAAAACCCCACTTGAGCAGCTGTTCACCCAGAGTTATCCAAAGAAAGGGATCACTCACTTATACACAGCCCTTTGTAGCCTTTCACAGTCACATACCCACGACTGTCAGTCACGCTAGGAGCGTGACCTTGGAATAACAATATCAGCTGATACCTGGTGGCGACAATGGATATTGGTTTTTTTCCAACACAAAGCTAACACCTATAAAGTACTCACCAGGTGGTACTTCACTCCAGTACGCATAAATACCATGACAGGGCCTTCTGGTGTTTGCTAGATGGGCTGCAGTGAGTTGGGCACTTACTTCCATATGTGGTGGCGGTGCACACAGTTGAAATGGATCTGGGGTGAGGTGCTCCAACAGATCCGTCTAATTTGCTTAGTGATCCTACCCTGGACCCTCTAGTGTTACTTTTGGGTGAGGCGGGGAAAAACTCGCTCTATCCCTACACCGGCTTCTTACCTTCTTCCTTTTGGCATCATACCTCGATAGCCCAAGATGAAAAAAAGCCCGCCCTTCGGGCCGTACACTGTGGTGGACTAGGGTGTGGCACATTTATGCCATGGAGCGCCTCCCTGCGTCACTTAATGATGAGATGTTTAAGTTTAAAAAGATTTGCCTACTGTTTAAAACTTATGTCAAAAGAGATAGGGCCAGTTTGATAAGTGTGACTGCAACGCCCGCTGTCCTGCAATGAGCTCACTTGAGAGGACTTTCATTTACAGATGATTCGCCCTATGAAGGCTGTAGAACTTTCTTGACTTCTGCTTGATACTGTGCACTTGTACTATGTTAGTGTATATGAATATGGGTATTGTGCCTTTCTTTTGAGGTGTTCTGCAATGTACTTATTGATGGTATTCCACCCTCCTCATAATTCACTGTCATGATCACCCTGGATCTCTCTTTTCCCCCTTTCATTCTCTGTACAAACCTAACGCCCCAAAAAGGGGGAAGAAAGCCAGGACATTATCAAAATACATATACCACCCAGTTAGGAGAGAGGGTCAGAGACCTCCAAACGTTCCAGCTTACTATCAGAATGTATACTTGAGCTACTAAGCAACTCTGGTGGTTCATCCAACATTGTCTGGCAGTGGGTACCTTTTGTGGGGGGTATAGTGGCTGAGACTCAAATATAGACATCAGAACTTAACATGATCCCCAGCAACGAGGAAAACCCTAAAGGTATGGGACAACAGAAGGGAAAAGAAGGGGCACACAAAACACCCTTTATCCTACAAACCATTATTTGAGAATCCTTAATTTGCCTGAAGACTTGCAACATACACTTTCAGAGGAAGAGGGGGATATAAGGGGTTGAATGTTGATAGTTGTATGTTGGAAAACTTTGGAAACTTTAATAAAATGTTATTGAAGCCTAAATACTACACAGTACAATTAGGTTAGCCAACAAGGTGTTTTATCCTGGTTGCATATTTAGTAAGCACTATATTTCCTCCACAAGCTACCCTATGAGCTATAGGCCCACATATTCTAGTAGAGGCATGAATTAGGCACAGATGTAGAGTCGGTAACTGTTACCCTCACATGGTTAAATGTGCAAGTCAAGCTTAATGTGGGACAAACATTTTTTGTCCTCCTGCTGAACTTCTCCTTAGCCTCTCAGTTATTAGTTCCAATCAAAGTTAAAGACTTGCAGTGCCTGTGCGGTGATCTCGCAAGTTAGTCAAGTCAAGTCAAGTCAAGTCAATTAATTTATATAGCGCGCTACATACCCAGAGGGTCTCAAGGCGCTTATGGTGCAGGTGCAGTTATGGCCACAGCGTGTGCCTTTCATTCTCACAGCAACCTCTCCTTGGCACCTGTGTGATGGATGGTTGCATCACAGTAGGTTCAGAGCCAGAGCAAGGTTTCTCCAGCAGTTGTCGTTTCTCAGGCCATTTGGCTTCTTGAGTGGTAATGCTTTAGCATTGTTTGACGTTCATAGCACAGCAGGTCCAGGGGTCACAGAATAGCATCCCCAGCAATTCCGGCCTGCCAGGCGCTCTGGCTTCATTCATTGGCAACATGTAGTTGCAGATAACCAAGCTCCACTCAAAGGTGATGTGTCTTCCTCTTTCATTTGCAGCAGCAACATTTTACTATTGTACACATTTTTTAAACAAGGGTTGTGGAGACAATGTCTCAAACTTCAGACTCGATTTCAGAAGGATCTCTTTCAAGTGTTCTTCTACAGCCTTTGTGTAAAGTGACGCTTCTCACAGCAGATAGCACTGGAACTGTCTACAGGTAGGAGTGCCCACAGCATGGGCACGATAAAGTATGAGGTTTCTGCACTTGGCTGTCATCAGCCTTTCAGGAGCACTAAACAGATACAGACAAAACTACAGGCCTTGCCTAGAAACTTCCTAACCTTGAACAACAGAATCTACAGTTTCACCCCTCACACCTACCATGTACGAAATGGTAGTGCTCAGCAAGAACTAATCAGCAGTCCTTTGCTAGGAAGACCCATGCGGGACTTTTAAAGCAAGTCTCATGTCCATCCTTCAAACTTCAGTGTGGGGGCTCCACCCTCCAGCTACATGAATGCAAGCAATTCACTTCCATATTCTGGGGTTAGCTGTCCTCATCCTCCCGCTTGTGCCGTACTAAGATGGTTTCAGCTCTTGTCTGTTTTCAGCCTCTCTGAAGTAGTAACTCGCTGCATACAATCACAATCGGCCTCCACCTACAATGGTACTGAGTCACTGAGGTTGCACTCACGAAAGGCTAAAGTCTGATTTCATACCCACTACAACACTGCGAGGGGGTATGAACCGGAGTAAACAGTGACTGATTTCACATTTGGCTTGTGTGGTTAAATATAATCTGCACAGAAGCCTTATTCATTATTCTACCATAGTTTTACTGAACAACAGCTGCAACTAGGGTCATTCAGGTGGAAAGAGCACAGAAAGGGTTGTAAGGAGTGTAGCCCCCACAAGGGCATCATGACCAGGTCACCATTGGCAAATGACCTCAACCACCACGTTTGGGCCCCAGTAGCTCCTGCCTGCCCTGCTGCCCCCTGAATGGGTCTAATACATGAGTAGCATGAGCAAGAAAACCAGCTGTAACACTTACAATTATGCTGAGGCAGTAACTTGCAGTTATAATGGCAGTGGAGTTATAAAATCTAGTGGAAGTGGGATATCTGTAGGAGCATTCCATATCAACAGAAGGTTTTCTGTATGGGTTAGTGGTGTTGTCAGTTTGTGTGAGGTATAATTGGCTAGGTGGATGATGGTCGGCATCTAAAATGAGTTACATGGGTTCTGAGTGAGTGCACAAAGACTCCAACATACCCCTAGGCAACATCCTTCAATGTGTGCCCTACCATGGAGATCTCCCATTCAACTGGAGATGACTCCATGACATCCAATAGTTGAACAGCGGAGCAGCATTGCCTAAAATGCTGATGGATTCTTTGTATGAAGTCTACCACAGTTCAAATCCTGAAAGGCTGGAGTGTACTTTTATCCAAATTGTGAAAGAGAACAAAAGGTCTGCGAGGAGGACAGTAAATGGGCAGCATATCCGAGCCACCACTGGAGTGGCTGGCTTGTAAAGGACTGATAGGAGGCTGATAAAGAACATAGGGCGGAGGCCCCTGGCAGGACATGTTTGTTTGGCAACTTCAGTAAGGAGTGAAGTATGGGACCACCAGGCCAAACCACTTTTTCACCTCAATGCTTTTCACAAGCTTCCCTAGATGCGATCACAATAGTAACTTGGGAATGCCTTGGGGAAGGCGGGCTCTTGCTCGGAGAAAGGTTTAGCATTGATTCCCACACACACCACAGGTTGAAAGCATTGATAGTACCAGTTAGTGTCTTCACTGTGAAAGCAACGGATATGACCTCTTTCCAGGGCATAACAAAGTTACAGATAGCCAATTGAGCCTAACCTTCCAAGTATCATCAAGGATGCCTCTCACAGGAGGCTCTGGCCTTGATCTAAGGAGGACAGTAATGTAGAAGGAATTATTTGTAACCAAAACTGATCAGGAAGCTGACAAGAGTGACTACTATGTACATCGACAAGGAGCTCCTCTAATCAAATATTGAGAGGCACTTATAAGCTATCATTGTGGAAGACGCCCCTCAAAACACTAATTACCACCCAAAGAACGACTCAGCCAAATGATGCATCCTCTCAGCTGCACTAAATGTAATGATCACTGCCCTTCTAAGGCATAATCTGATCTTGGAACATCAACTTATTATGGCACAATCAGCGCAAACCTCTATTGGGGGATTAACCTTAAGCTCCAGGAACTAAAGTTGTTACTATTCCGAGTGCAAACAATCACTGTGGATATAATGCTCCCATGCTCATGCTTTCCAATTATAACAAAACTCAAAAACGTCCTGGCTATTCTGCTGCCCATAATAAATAACTTTAGAGCAACTAATCTACCTAACCCAACTAGCTTTTAAACCGTTTGCACTACTTGACCAAAAACACAAAACAAACATGGAAAATCATAATTACAGCCAAGATTCATGGTGAACCTGCTGCTGAGCAACAATCACATGAATTACAAATCAACAGTACTTCAATCGTGTCCTCAATAATCATTTCCCCTTGCCATATGGCAAACAATGATGCAATTTTCAGTTTGGCTGACTCCTCCAAGAAAAAGCTAATCTAGAGAGCCCACTATACCATGAAGCCAACAAGAAGATCAAGAGAAACGAGGAGTTTGTCACATTTTCATCCAAAAAGTACTCTAAAAGGCTAAGGAAATTAAACAAATACAAAAAGAGAGGTCGGCCCAGCTAGCTGCCAACCCAAACTATATCCCTCTCCTCAAAAAAGGTTGTCAAGCTCTCAGGAGACTCTCAACCTCAGTAATTACAGAAGGAAGATGAGGGCCCAGAGGTCATAGTTTTTCCACCTCTAGATGCAACTGCTCCCATGCCTATCCCTCTGGTTACCATCCCACTAACACTGTTGACGTTAAAAAAATACACCAGTAACCTCAAAAGGAGCTGAACCAGAAAAAATAAATGTTGCTTTAAATACATCCAAAATAGGCCTAAACTGCTGCCCCCTACCGCATACAGTCGACTATCCTATCTTTTTGGAGAAAAATAATACAATGTTTGTACCTCCCCCAAACCAAGAAAATCCCTTTGTAACTACAATAACTCAACAACAAATAACCAGGGAAAACTTTCCACTTCAGAAACAAGCAACAAGAGGCCTCGCACTGCTTTCTGAGGCCAAATAAGCAACAGACCAGGTAAACAGAAATGAGCCATCTGTAGAGTCTTCAACTGCAGACAAGGAGGGAAAATATGAAAGTAATCATTATCAAGATATTTTTACTAAAGCTGCTATATACATCCAAGATGCTCAATCGCAGCACTATTTTTAAATTGTTGGAGTCACTTCTGCAAATCAATGTTTTCCGCACAATCAATTAGTAAAAGTGCATTTTTTCGTATGCATCAGAGTGAACAAAACATGACAATAGGATTGACTCTAAACTCCAAAGTTGAACTGGAATTGATAATGGCTCAGAAGTAAGCTTTTCTGGAGTGCATTGTTGTTGTAATATCTCTAATGACTGAATATATTGTGCTTTTTTGGGGGTTTGATGCACCAGTAAACCATTGTAAAGTTTTGGGGTTACCCTTGTTCCTAATAATGGTCATGTGCAGTTTCTGAATTGCAAGGTCTATTATTATTGTAATATTTTCCTTACCTATATATTATCAAGGTCATATATACTTGTTCAATTATTTTTGTAATAACTTTTGTGTACATACTATACCATGTCTTATAGTGAGACCCCACCATAAACAGAGGAATACCTAGCAAAGTTAATCAGTGATTCCTCACTATTTAATACGGCCACACCAGCTGACACTCCTACTGCACTTGCATCAGATAAGCTTTCACATCTCTAAAAATATAAAAAGAAGCCTATCCACACTGAACTTCATGCTCATATGCATACTGAGTACCTAAAGGCACACATTATCCAACTAGGCCTCCAAGTTCGCAACGTCCGGTCATTTTCACCCAAGACAAAAAATTCCGACACGGATTGAGCCACATTGTGACAACGTGTTCACAACACTGGATGGGTCCAGGGACAGATACTGCCCTAGAACACAGTAAGAAATAATTTGAGGAGATTCTAGAACTTGAACAAGTGATCTTAGAATCAGATACTTTGGAGGATACCAAATAACTCTTGAAAAACTAGAAAGAATAGCAGACTTCCGAAACCATACTCTTACTTATTAGATGAATATTTCACTACCCCATCACAGTTACGATAGAGAAACTACACAGGCTCATGGGGCAGATTCAAGCACCAATAGATAGTTATATTCTCTGAATCTTCAGCCAAATCAGACAACTCAGATCCTAGAGAAGGATCAAGTACATCAGCACAGGCTCAACAAACATTTTTAACCAGAGGCCAACAAGGTTACAGAGGGAGAGGCAAGGGGAGACGCAGGAGCAAGAACAACTTCTCCCCAGGGGAACGTCAGATGAGATGGAATGTTTACGTATGTAATCCCCAGTACTAGCTACTCAATATGCTGAGATACCCTTTATCTTTAACCTTTCACAACACCGCCTTTCCTCTTTAGAAATATTCTTAGTGAGTAAAGGACTCTCATTTGTGATCACTGAGAACCCACACTGGTTTACGATCTACACTGAAATACTACAATTTTTCAGACAAATCTGACTGAAATATTTCTTTATGAACAAAGAGAGTACTATGAAACCTGGATACCAGTGGACAGAGTACAAAATCGATCTTACAGCCCCCATCCAATGTAATCTCCACTTTTGAAAGGCTATCAGTCAAAGATTTTGAGACCCTTAAGAACAGTCGCTCGTTTATACCATACATTAACCTTCAAGAAAAGAAAACCCTATAGAATCTGAAGGCCAATGATGATATTGTGATCAAGCCATGTGACAAAGGAGGTGCTATAGTCATCCAAGTCAAAGCGAAATATGACAACAAAATGTATTGCCA
The DNA here is from genome assembly GCF_964263255.1 of Lissotriton vulgaris. Lineage (NCBI taxonomy): Eukaryota > Metazoa > Chordata > Amphibia > Caudata > Salamandridae > Lissotriton > Lissotriton vulgaris. The sequence continues at coordinate 1,378,025,206 of NC_141694.1, read as the reverse complement.
ACTTAGCAATACCGATCACTGTGAACCCCTCAACTAAAATCTGTTACGGAACATACAGGATAGGATCCAAATTCTCACTAAAGTAGCAGAAGAAAAAGGTTTCATCAGCCACAATGAGTACCTCTTCCTGAAAAATAAAAACTCATGCGCACTCATCCTATTCACACTACCCAAAATTCACAAGAGTCTTGGATCACCTCTAGGTGGACCTACACTAACAGGGTGTGGTTCCCTGTTGGAGCCCCTTGGTAGATACACTGACTTTTTCATCAAGCACATGGGTCCCTTGACTACTACTTATGTAAAAGATATCACTCATTTGATTCGCCTTATCAAAACAGAGCATTTCAATCCTATCATGGAGCTATTGCTCAGACTGGATATAGAATCTCTATATAACAATACCCACGGACCGGAGGCATTCGAATGATAACCGATAATCTGAATTGCTTGCCAGCCTATGCACAGGTCCGTACTGATTTCAACATTTCCCTTCTAGAAATAGCTCTTAACAAAAACTATTTTCTATTTGAAGGTAAATGCTACTGTCAATGCAAAGGTACGTCCATTGGAGCAGTTTTCACTCTGAATTTTGCCATACAAAATACACTATGAAAAAAATACACGGACATCATATTTTGATATAGTCTGGCAATGTAAGTGTACTGACACGTTTTTGCAAATGGCTAAACAGCTGCCAACCTGACCCAACATTCACTCACCATCAAAGTAATACCCAAATTGACTATCTGGATGTCACAGTAAAAACATCAGAGAACCAGTTAATCAAAACCCTGGGGCATATTACCAAGCAATAGCGATAATTATCGCTATTGCTTGGTTAGAGACAAAAATTTACCGCTGAGCTGCGGCGATTTTTATCGCAGATAAACCTTGGTATTACCAAGGTTTATCGCAAATGCGATAAAAATCGTCCGCAATGCATGAATATCGCTGAAAAGTCAGCGATATTCATGCATTACCGAGCTAATGCTCTTAGCCATGTTATCCACCTCCCATTGGATAACATGGCTAAGACCTGCTCAGGGCAGGTGTTAGCTTTTGGAGATATTTGCGCTTAGCGCGAATATCTCCAAAAGTTGGTAATAGGAGATAGTGATGTTAGCGACTGTTTCCAGTCGCTAACATCTTGGCACGCCCACTTTGCATGTCATTAGTGATAAATATCACTGACATGCAAAGCGGGGCCCAAGATGGTCGCTATCTCCTACTAGCTGTCGCTAACTGGTGTTAGCGACAGCTAGGTAATAGGGAGATAATTTTATCTCCGCTTTCTTGGCTTTTAAAGCCAAAAAAGCGGAGATAAACCCCCTTGATAATATGCCCAACTGTTCCACAAACCCACAGAGAAGAAAACATTGCCCCAATACTCTAGCTCCCATCCACATGCCCTCAAGGAAGGTGTACCCCAAGGTCAATTCTTGCGCATTAGCCATAATGGCAAACTCAAGGAAGAGTTTTTCTGAGAAGCTGAGACACTTGCCAATAAACTCATGGAGAGGGGGTACCTCAGAAGGCTTGTGAAACACTCACTAAAATGGGCCTGATATTCACACAGGGAACTATTGTTACAACCCAAAGAAAAAAAAACTTTGAAAAAATCACCTGTGTCACCACTTTTTGTCCCATCAGCAACAAACTGACTAAGAGTATAAGAAAACACTGGAACGTGTTATCCACGACAACCCTATCCTTACAGCCACCTCTGTTCTCATTAAAACAAGGGCCTAAAATCAGAGACAATCTTGTCAGGGCACACAAACCCAAACGTATTCACAACATCCTACACCCTCTTCTGAACATTCCATCAGTACAGGGTACCTACAGATGTGAAAAGTGCACAGTATGTAATCTGGCCACAAATACGAAAATGTTCCCTCATGGAAACTTTCATCAAGATCTTAAGTTCTTTTCAAACTGTAACTTAAGTAATATTATCTACTGTATTCGTTGCCCGGGTGATTTGATCTATATTGGTCAAAGAAACCAAAAAGTGAAACGGAGTATTTCCCAACACAAGAGCAGAATACATTGTAAAGTCACCTCGGCACCTCTGGTGGAACATTTTCTTGTACAAGGCCACACTGAGAACGACTTATTTTGGCAAGTGATCAACATCATAAACACCCAACCCATAGGGGGCGATACTCTACACCTGCTCAACCAATTGGAATGTAAATGGATTTTAAATTCTAGTCAGCATCCAATATCATGAACACTCACTGTAAATGGAACACCATTTTATAGACTTACCAAAGACTTTCCCCCTTTGATGGTTTGCCTAGTTGAATACTGAAACATAATTTTTCTATGTATAATTGATCTATGTGTGTTTGTCATTCCATGCTTGTAATCAAATTGCCATTTATTTGGGTTTCAATTTAATGTCATTTGCTTTTTGGTTAATTGTTACTAATTTAGATTTATCCCAGCTGCTTTATGTATTTGAGTAATTCCACTGTGTCTATGACACACAAATCAATGTCAATTTTGCGTTGTTGTTGAATGCTGAACATAATTTGTCTATGTGTCCTTCCCATTCCATCCTTGTAATATATTTACCATCCATTTACTTTGCTTTTTAAGTTAATTTAAATTGTTTTTGGCCAATTATCAATAATTTCGATTTATTCTGGCTGTTTAATTTGTGTCTGGGTAATTCCACAGTGTCATCTCACACATCAACATCAAAATTATTGGAAGGTTCCCCTGGTTATTAAACAGAGGTAGGGGGAGAGTAATGTAGGAAAAAACGGACCTGTGGTTTGTACTTGACTAAATGGAGTCAGAAATGCTGACTAGGACAAGGCAATATACGGGCAAAGCAAGTTTCTAGGAGGTCCTAGATTGATCTCATCACAGTGTAATGGCAGTGAAAATATAAAACACTTTCCATCTTTGTATATCCAAAAAATTAAACAAATCTAACAGGTAAACAAATCCACCAGAAATGTAAGAAGTATAAACACAATTTATTCAAATCCCTCCCTATTAGGGTTACAGCCTAAAATAAAGGAGCCAAAAGGATAACATTCCTTTTGGCCAGTATTTAAGAATAAGACGAAACTGCACAGATATCAGAGATTTCAATAAACATGCTGACGCTCTTTCACATAAACTAAAAGAGAGAGGGTACCCGAAACATCTAATTAGAAAAGCATATAAGCGTGCCAAATACTACGATAGAGAATCCCTGTTTTCTAAAGAACCAAAACAGACAGAAACTTCAGATAACAGGTCTGATATTCGTCACAAACTTTAGCACAGCCAGTAATAAAGTTAAGAATATAATTAACAGAAATTGGTCACTCCTAAATAACAATAGCGATGAAAAACTGCCAAAGCCAATGTTTAGCTTCCGCAGAAATAGAACAGTGAGGAACTGCTTAGTCCACACATTTAGGGATGAAAAAACTGAAAGTCAACAAACCATTGATAAAAGGCCTCTACCCGTTGGTAATTTTTGCTGTAATATGTGTACCAACTGTGAAACTTTAATGAAAGTGGACACTATCGAATATAATGGCATCAAGCATAGAATAAAAAATGTCATCAATTGCAAAACCAAAAATCTAGTTTACCTGGTACTCTGTCCATGTAATAAAGCCTATATTGGCGAAACATCTAGAGAAATCAAAACAAGAATTACGGAGCATAAGTCAGCCATCAGAACGAAAAAGAAAACAGCACCACTTGTGGAACATTGGCTGTCCCACAACCATAAGATTGAAGACCTTAAATGGTGTGGCATAGAATTAATGCAGCAAACCCTCAGAGGGGGTGATATACAGACCAAGACGAAAAGAAGAGAACAATTCTTTATGTCCATCTTTAATACCTTCAGGAGTGGTCTGAATAACAAAGAAGAATGGGAAAGACTGATCTTATAGGATACCTAAATGCCCCGACAGAATTAGTTTTATAAACTTACATTAAAGAGTAACATGTATACACAATTTCTGTGTTCGATAGTTCAGCACAGAGTAGCCTTTGACTCTCAACGAATGTCATAGAAACTCTAGGACACAATGATCGAACACTACGAACATTAAGTCTTTAATTTTCCTGCCATTTTTTTAAAGTAATTTTTTATTAGAGTTGTTATTTACATGTTACTCATCAAGCATCAAGAGAAACATATGTTGTACTTAATACTGGGAGAATGATATATAGGTCAGCCATGTCAACATCCTAGCAATCCTAATAGAGTCATAAATAGAATAGTGCATGATAATATGTGTGGGGCAAATATCTAGGCTTGCTAAACAAGAAATGTGATATAGTTTGCTCAATCATCATGTTGACCCTAAATAATAAAAAAGAAATATCCTGTTATAGACAACAGTCAGGCAATTTGACTTTTATATATTATTTTTTGTTGTAATAAATGGGTGGGGAACAATTCATTTTAACCACATTATCTAAATTGTTGATAAGAAAACTACCCATACTTAGGTTTATAAAAACATTGTGTGATATTGTATTAACTCCACCATTTGAAAGTAATACAATGTTTTATGATAATTATATGGATATACAGATTGTCAATTAACATGTGGTTCTACATACTGCGTGTGTTAAGAATGTGGCAGAATTTAAGCTGTGTCTGAACAAGTATAAAATAATGGTGTCACAAAGAACATAAGAATATCCCTAACTAAGACACATACCATTATGCCCAATAAGATCCATACTGACATTAATGGGGTAGATGGATAACAATATCTATAATAAAAGAAACTCTCCCCACTCCAAAATGGCCGCCGTGGTGAACCCAGGGTCACGATGAGTATATAAATCATATAAAAACAATTAGTAAGACAACGGTTTCAATAAGAAAAACCTGTAATTGGCCTCAACCTTGCCGTATTTATTAAATGACACACTCAAAAACTACAATAAATTCGGGGTATTATCATAATTCGTCTCGCAGTGACGACTTCCGGGTCGCGAGACCGGCGATCCTCGTAAAATAAGTAAAACCACCTATACTAAGTACAATCTATGTCGCCGTATGTAACTAACACTTCCTCGAAATATCATTAACAAAAAACAAGAGGAGGATTATATTTTTAATGCATATATGCATTTCTGCACCTTTTCCCCTTCCGGGTTAATGATGGAAGTGACAGCATATAAACAGACCCCGTATCTCGGTAATCACTTATCCGGATGACCCGCAACAAGGAGGAGCAGGGAGGCCGATCACAATTCTGAAGGTATGTGATTTGAAGCGTGTTAGGACTTTTAAACTATGCAAGACCCTCGTAGTATAGAGCGCTGCCCCTTGTGCTAATTTTGAAATAAAGAACAGGCTATATTTAAACTGTAGAGACCCATTTCAAATAAAGCAGGAAAAACAGCAACAGAGTAATCGTTTTTTAAATTTGGCTTTCATAAAATACTGTTTGAGTAAACATAAGGATTTGTGACTAGAATAATAGCAACATTATTAACAATATATTACATGGGGTTCTACGTTATTTCTACAAGACTGGGAATAATTAGATATGAACTCACCATCTAAATACAGCGAATATCCTACAATAAGTCTATATAAAACAGCGGAATATGCTCCTTTGAAAGCAAAAACTTATGTCCCCAACAGTATGATACTTACAAACGTTCCCTTCATTTTAATAGGTGACGAGATACAACCAACAAAATATACACAGCGGTATGAAAGTGAAAATATAGCTGTGGTAAGTGATGGACCCATATTGTGGATTAAAATAGGAAGGCTTATCATGTAGTCCTCTTACACATATGTGTCCTAACCTACAGGGATCCTAAATTCAGGAAAGGACCCAGAGCCGCCCCCACTGGATTTAACCTGGGAGAAAAGTCCGGTGGCTCCTCCGTGTTTTTTACCCTATGCCGTGAATTGATCACAGGTAAACGAACAGGAATGAATGTGAGACTGCACCATTAGAGGGATAATTAATGCAATCCTCATTGAAATTATATTAATTTCCTTCATTAAGGTACTATTTAACCAGAAGGAACAGATGTAATTCAGACATCCGGTTGTTTTAGAAGTCTTCTAAATGGTTAAAAGAGAAACTTCGAAATACCAGGTATCCACTCTTATTTTAATTTAAATAATAACATTTTCCTTAAGAGTGAAGATTTCTACTTTACTCTCCAAATATTTAAAGAAAGGGCTTTATCGTCAGCAAATAACAACACCTAAGGGTAGTATTAGAGGGAGGTCCTTATGCAATAACGTTTTTTTAAAGGGTAGAATTAACTACAGGGCAATTCGAACACCAGAATGGATAGAAAACACTGTATATGTATTAAAGATTATATGTTGAATGAATATATATCTAAAACAATGTTGTTTAAATTTTAGATTATCACTGAACTGTCAAAGTGTCCTGAAGAAGGTGTAAATATTACAAACAAACACCGAAACGCAGCGTCGACCTTTGTCCTTTGACCTTTTCTTAACAGAGATTTGTTCACTCATATGAAAATTCTTTTTATTGTTATTTTATTTTAGACTGTAACCCTAATAGGGAGGGATTTTAATAAATTGTGTTTATACTTTTTAAATTTCTGGTGGATTTGTTTATCTGTTAGATTTGTTTAATTTTTTGGATATACAAAGATGGAAAGTGTTTTATATTTTCACTGCCATTACACTGTGATGAGATCAATCTAGGACCTCCTAGAAACTTGGTTTGCCCGTATATTGCCTTGTCCTAGTCAGCATTTCTGACTCCATTTAGTCAAGTACAAACCACAGGTCCGTTTTTTCCTACATCTCACACATCACACACAGACCAATGTCAATGTACTTGTGCCGTATACTGTCTCTATAGTGATACTGTATTCAAATCTGCATCCCAACACGCCCTCGCACCTTAATGTTAGGGCTCATTCTCCTGTGGCTCAATCTTGCCGCATTTCACTATCGAGGCTCCCTTACAGGCAAGCGGTTACCACTGGCACGTAATCATTCCCATGCACTAGATCCCCACGCTAGTCTTCGTGTTCAGCATTGCAGTCTCCTCCTCTTGTAGCAACCAGCCACTGCATGCATCCAAATCAGATGCACAGCTTTAAACATGCACACTGATCAGTTAGGGATTCCTTAATTCGGCCCACCTCCTTGCGGGTTGCACTTCACCAGGAATCACGCAGGCCAACCATAGTAATCAGTCATTGCAACCACTGATTGGCACACCATTCGGTAGCCCACTCATTAGGCCGGTCGACCACAAACCCACACTGCTCAGGTTAGTCCTCTCCACCTTCAGACCCACACCTTGCGTGGGGTGGGGTACAGAGCCTCAATTTAATTTATTTAGACTCCCCTCTTTTTCTTCTTCTCAGAAAGTGCTCATATAGCCCTGATTGGTACGGGCTTCCCTGTTTATGGAGAACTTAACAATTCTGGAACTCTACGGCTCAAGACTCACCAGTACAAGCCTCCACTGCAATAGGCTCCATCCGCCATGCAGTGATATTGTGATTTCACTGCAGGGACTCCTATTAAACTGTAAAAAATAATTTCAAGTAGTCAAATGTCTTTTTATCAGTGATACACATTTTTTTCCCCTTTCTTTTACCTATCACTGCACCTCTCGTCACTTAAGTGTGAGCACTGGGTCTTTCTTAAGCAACATGCTTAATAATGATGAGCAATGAATGAATCATTTGCTATACAGCACTGATTCTCCCTTGCCTTGGGAAATTGTTGTTGTTATGTCTCTAATGACTGAAGACATATTGCTTTTTTATTGGGATTGATGCTGCAGTGAACCATTGTTTTTCTTTATATATTTCGCAAGTGGGGCATCAAAAGCAAACGTCAAACCCAGAACGCTATCCAACAGTTTTTAAGATTATGCCAAACAGACACTCACTGAGCTCAAGTTCAAACACTAAACCAAACCAAAGCAGCTGCATTTGCTGGTAGTAACTTATATTCAAAGATCCACCCTAGCCACTGGCAATGAATGATATTCAGAGTCCAATGCATCTTCAAAGCGTGTTACTCAAAATAAACTATCAAGCCAACATCCAGGCAAACTTGAGGCTGATGCAATTACAACAAATGTTAGTAACCACGGAATAAAGGGCTTGCAGTTTGACTAACAATAAAGAACAAATGCTACTGGACCGGTTATGGCTACAGAAGCTCTAGCCAAACCCAATCTGCTTCTACTATGTAGCAGTTTTCCAAAACAGCAGCATTCACAATCTTAGGCGCAAAATAGTGAGCAGCCCCTTTCCGTTGTGAAACTAACCAAATTAAAATGTGCTCAAGGAGCATAGCAGGGTGGAATTAATACGCAAAAATAAGCAAGCAATTACCTGTCCCTGTTTGATGTCATATGCCTCCAAGAAAAATGGGAAATTGAACCCCTACTCCTTTTTGGCTATGAGTCGCACCACAGCCCTGCTACTAAAACATCAGTGAAAGGGAGACCAGTGGGCGAGTTGACAATCTTTATTAGAATGACCATAAACTTTCAAGTGCAAAAACTAAACAGTAGGAATACATGGCTTTTTGGAGTATTGATGATTATTCCAAACTTCACCAATCAAAAGCCTCTATTACTGAATATATACATATGTATCTAAAACCAGGCCCAAAATCACTCCGGCATAAGGCTGACTATCTCCGAAAGTATCTTCATGACATGACCTCAGCACATCTTGAAACAGGATTTACAGTAATAGAAGACTTCATTTTTAATCTCCTTCATTTCAATCCAGATGTTGAGTCCACTAGACTAGAGCAAGACAAACTATGGAAAATTCCACCACTAAAATCTCATTTCCAAAAGGGTGAAGGCCTTGTTGAGCACTTAATTGAAGCATTCCGTTGAATAAGCCTAAGAACACAGAATGGCTGTAGCTGTATGATCAGCTAGCAGACTTCACACATGTTGTGTCTAAACGTAACGCAGTACTCAACTACACCATTCTCTCTCTTCACCTTTTCAATTACATCCAAGAATTTAAAATCAAGCATAACTTGGAAAGTGAATAATTCCCTCAGGCAATAGTTCTAACCATAGATAAATATGATCTACAGAGGAATAACACCATAGGAGATGGCTCAACCAAACCTAAAGCAGAGTAAAGGGATACTTGTTGAGACAATTGTAATAACTTCCTAATCACAATCGCCACAGTCGCCATTGATCTAACCTGTACAGAAGCAATGGAAAATTTACACTTCGAACTGACTAAAGACCCAATGTAGGAAAGTAGGATCTGCTTCTTATGGTTACCCCTACTTTTTGCCTGGTGTTACACTGTTTTGACTAGTCTGACTGGGACCCTGCTAATCAGAAAACCAGTCTATCTGCTTTCTCCTTGAAACATTGTGCCATGTACTTTGGTACACTCCAGATCGGATACTGGGGTACCCTTATAAGTCCCTAGTATACGATACCCATGTACCCAGGGCATAGGTGTAGTAATCAGGAGACCACACTGGAGTGATGATGTCAACGTAGGTTTATTCAGGTATCAGGTAAACAGGTAAACAAGTTCAAGTATATGTCATAGGAAACCCCACTGGGAGCAGCCTGATAGCTGCTCAGCCCCATCCATCAACTGTCGTCTCACATTCAGTCACCCAATCATTCCACTCATAGCCCACACACCAAACATTCCATTCAGAACACTTACACAGGCTGAACAGCCAGGGACAGGGAAACATGGGAGAGGCAATCCATAACATCAGGATACTACATACCTCTTCCCTGATGATCAGAAGATAGATGTAACGTAAACAAAGCGTAAAAGATAAAAACAGCAATAAATGATAAACCTAAAATTACAGCAATAATACAAAGGGAAAAAACTACATTGCAAGAAAAATAAGTTAAACAAGATGAATCTAGAGCCCAGACCCAGGGTTGGCGAGGAACACGCACCACTACAGGGAAAGGAACACAAGACTATGGAGAAAGGTGGATAAACAATAATGCCCATCTCCCTCTTCTTATGAAGAAAAAATTAGAAAACACTCAAATGTAACCTCTCCATGTAAGGAGTAAAGTAAATGTGGACAGAAGAAACTAGTACCCAACGTCCTGCCCCCACCCTAAGTAAGGGACAACGTGTACGTGAATGAGGACTAGAGGGACTAATACCCAATGTCCTGCCCCAACAAATTACAAGGGACAACCTGTGAAAAGAACGTGAAAGCTCTCCAATGTCAGGCAGGATGAAAACCCTGTAACAAAAACCTGTGCAGCACAAGGCGTCTTAAGCACGCAGGGACCCACCCCTGCAACAAAAACCTGTGCAGCGCAAGGCGTCTTATGCACGCAGGTACTAACCCCTGCAACACATACACATGCAGCGCAAGGCGTCTTATGCACGCAGGGCCACCCCTACAACAAAAACCTGTGCAGCGCAAGGCATCTTATGCACGCAGGGACTCACCACTGCAACAAATGCCCGTGCGGCACAAGGCGTTTTATGCACACAGGCACCCCCCATGCAACAGCCTTAAAGAGGTCACCCTCACGTAAGGGCAAAAATGTAAAATGGCGTACAATGGGACTAAAGACCCAAACCTTCAAAGAGGTAAAAAGAATTGAATATTGCAGAAGACTACATAAAACTTAACCCTGTGTAGAGGTACTTAAAAATTACTTTACTAGAACATCCCTCAGGTAAAGGAAAACTTACCCTGAGTAAGAGTTCCACACCTGTGTAGGGGATAAAGGACGACTAAACAATCCAAAATGCGACAATTTGGCATAGTTTCATTAAACATTCAAAATAATGAAATACAGACAAATTTGTGTTACAGAAACAGATCGTATCTTCAAGCTGCAGAGCTTCCATATAAACATGATGAAGACTTCCTAAGGTAAACTTCCTAGGAAACATCGCACATACACAATAAACGTGGTTGGCATAGCGGCATACTCTTCACCCCACAGAGGGGGCAGCCTGCTAGCTACTCAGCCCCATCCATCAACTGTCATCTCTCATTCAGTCACCCAAGCATTCCACTCATAGCCCACACACCAAACATTCCATTCAGAACACTCACACAGGCTGAGCAGCCACGGACAGGGAAACATGGGAGAGGCAATCCATAACATCAGGATACTACAATAGGTACCCCAGAGGCCTCCCATGGGCTAAAACATGTATTATGCCACCCATGAGGGCCATGCAAAATGGAACTAATGGTCTGCCATTGCAGTCTGTGTAAGCTGGTGCTTGCACCACTTACTTTAGATATAGGTTCCCTATATCTATAGGTCACTACACTTAAACCTTATAAGTCACCCCTATTGCATGTTTTAACAATCCTGAAGGCAGGGTGCTGGGTTTTATGTGAGAGGGTGCCCATGCATGAGCAGAGCCCCTATGCAGCCTTCGGAGACCATTTTCCCGGATTGTCTGTGACTCAGCCAGGCATATAGGTAGAGGTGCATTATAACCTTGCAGTAAATGTTATCTCGAAAACTGCTGAAATAAAACATGCTGTATTTGGTATAAATGATTCAGAAAAGGGGGTGGTGATGAACAGAGTGTCTGAATTAAGCAGACCACTCTTACCCAGTCCAAAGATCAGGGCTTGATCCATCACCGTTGTTTAGCTCACTGCACCATCCCAGCTCAGAACCTGGCTATATGCAAATTAGTCTGTCCCTGGCCCAGTGCATCATGGGAACAGGGCAGACCAAACTACCAAGCCAATTCTTCACCAGCAAGGAGACAAGCTTCCGGGGACCGGTTTCTGGCATTTCAGCCGTCGTCGGCCCGGCTTGCTTGAATCCTGATGGTGCAGTGAGCAAGGGACTCATGTCTGAGTATACCCTGCCACACCTATAGTGGCCAAAAACGATTCAGAAAAGGGGGTGGTGATGAACAGAGTGTCTGAATTAAGCAGACCACTCTTACCCAGTCCAAAGATCAGGGCTTGATCCATCACCGTTGCTCATTGCACCATCAGGATTCAAGCAAGCCGGGCCGACGACGGCTGAAATGCCAGAAACCGGTCCCCGGAAGCTTGTTTCCTTCCCAGTGTAAGAATTGGCTTGGTAGTTTGGTTTGCCCTGTTCCCATCATGCACTGGGATAGGAACAGACTAATTTGCATATAGCCAGGTTCTGAGCTGGGATGGTGCAGTGAGCTAAAAAAACGGTGTTGGATCTAGCCCTGATCTCTTGACTGGGTGAGAGTATTCTGCTTAATTCAGAAACTCTGTCCATCACCACCCCTTGTTGTTAAGTATTTGGTATCAAACATCTTGGAATCATACCTCCACATCGGTAACCGGTGTGGGAGGTCTGATTCCACCCTTCAAGCAAGCTTCGTGGGGTCACTGGTTTTTCCGATGCCAGCCTTCTCAACCTAGTCAGCACAAAATGGATGCTGCCGACCAGCGACACATTTCTGCCCTCCTGCTGCTGAGCCAAGATCTAGTAAGGGAAGGCATCACAATAGGCATCCTGTCATAGGGAGGTGTGACCATTTCCCAGACAGGGTTTAGTGTATTGGGGCTGGGTGGGGGCACTGCCTCCGTGCCTGAAAGTCTACACCTGGGGCACATTTGGTGTCTCTGTGCATAGTCCAGCTCAAATCTGTTTTAGGAGCCGTTGGCTTCTTCACTGGTGCGAAACTGGACAAAGCAAATAGGTGTAACCACCCCTCTGTCCAGACCCTCCCCTAGGAGGGTCCCCTGAATTTCTCCAACACTCTCCCATGAGTGCATTTGAGTTTACCTGACAGTAAGACTCTAGATTTACGTGGACAAGATTCTGCAACAAGAAACCACTGAGCTTCGACCTTCTGCACACTCTGGACTGCGCTGGATTTCGACTGGGCCTGACTTTGTCTCCCTCACCGTCCAAAGCTTTGTCTGTGCCCTGGCTCCATACAGGCTCCGTGCAGGACCTGAGGTGCACTAAGGGCAACTGAAGAATCTCCCTTGGGGTGAAGGAGTCACTCCCCTGCATTTCCAGGCAAAGTAACTCAACTGGCCAGTCTGTTGAGCCTGAGCTCCTGCCGTCTTCAGTTTTCAGCAACACAGGAGGTGGGTTCTGAAGTTCCTTGAGGTTGATCTGCCCTCTCACCAAGTTTGAGGCCAGTATCCCTCGTGGGGACCGCATAACCCGAAACCCTGTGCACAGCGCACATTTGCAAGTGCATATGCTTGTAGGCAATTTCCGAGCTTGTGCATTGGACTCTGTGTAGTCCTGACCCCGAGCAGTATTTCCACCAAAGAACTTTAATTAGTGGACAGCATATACCAGGCCAACTTCTCACAGTCAATACTTGTAAATGACTCGCACCCAGAAGAGCCAACTGTTGGTTTACCTGTGCAATATGAAAAGATAAAAAAATAAAGTTTCCAGCCTAACTAGACTAATTGCTAAATCAAATCATGGAAAAGCATAGAAATTTGTTGTCTGAAGTGTGAAAACAGTACAAAAACTGGTTTAGAAAGCAAAGAATTCTGCCATTAAACAAGCTTGCACTTTTCAAAATAAAGCTTGCCATCGCATTAACTGCAGCTTATTTGGAGATGGGTCAACCAACTGTCAGCGCCAGTTGAACTGTCGCAGGTAAACCATCCAAACAGCACAGTGTCAGAGTATTATGCAGCTCTGTTATACAGCATCAACAATGCCCCATCGAGAGTGCCACCGGAGTCAGCAAATCCAGTCGTCAAAGGAAATGCTTCAGCAAAAACCAACCAACTTGAGACAAAAGAGTTACCTGTACCGAATGGACCTGCAAGAAGACTCTTGTCTTATTTATTTTTCATGTATTGAGTTTGTTAATAAACAATTACAGCTGAACTGCATTACAGCTGAAAGAAGACTTTAGAAGACAATCATAAAGAGCAGGCATGATTGGACAACAGGGCCAAATGGGCTGCCAACCACCATTTTTAAAATTAACCATGTGTTCTTGGTAAATGCATTAGGCAAGGTCTCTGATGATATCCATCATACTTGCCAAATACCTCCATCTTAGCAAGGCTCCTACATCTTTTCAATAAATAAAAAAGGGAAAAAGAAGATCCCTCCATATGTAGCTGATCTCCCTTATGAACGACAAAGCCAAATTCTCTGTATCACTGATTCTGAAGGATATGCAAGAATGGGCAGAAATTGCAACCTGATATAAGCAGTACCACATTGTGTTGTTTGCCCTTTTAGCTCATAAAGTTATAGTCAGCAAAAGGCCTCTAAAAACATGCCTTATATACTTCAAGCAGTCCTTTGACAGCATTGATACAAACCTGCTATACGATAAATTGAATAAATTGTGTTTTCCGCCCAAGATTCTAACTCCATCGTAGTCCTATATTCCAACAACTTGGTCCAAGTCAAATTAGAAAGCAATTGCAACTTGTACAAAAAATTGTAGATAAGCAAAGACCTAAAGCAGAGGTGCATGCTCGCCCCATCCTTTTCAATTTGTTTGAAGCTGACATGGACTCATCAGTTACAAATCAAAGGGTTTGCCTGTCGAAATTTGACGACCATCAGTTACATATCCTTAATGTTGCAGATGATACTGTAATACTTAACTACTCCAAGATAGGTCTCCAGCACTTCCTAACCAAACTTGACATCTATTGCAGAAAAAACAATTTAGAAATTACTGAACAGAAGACAAAATTCATTATATTCACTAGAAAGTTATCTAGTCAATCCTTAGTATGGACGATAGGACCGCATACCATCACTGGCGCTAATTCCTATATGTGCTTAGGAGTTGACTTACAAGCATCACAACGCTAGAAACTTCACGACATCACTGCAAACCAAAGCTAAAGGGATTGCATTTGCACTTAACAAAGTGGCAAAAAACTTTACAGGCTCTTCTCTGCTATGGCTGCTCAGAGCTATCAGTTCCAAATATCTTGCATCATTAGTATGCAACCTTGAAGCATTTCCCGGTAAATTTGGGGAATGGCTTAATCAAGCACAATCCAGGCTTGACAAATCAATTTCCAGACTCCTACATTTCTTGAGGGAACCTCAAATTCGCCTGAAATTTGACCTCATGGAGCAGGTCCCAGCCCTGCGGCAATTTTTACTAAAGCTCTGGTTCGAAATATATAAAGCAGAGAGGGGGTTCTTTAAATACAATCTTAGCCAAGATCTCATTCGATCTTAGTCTACACAGTGGGCCACTGCCATTGAGGCAGCACTTAGTTAAGCTTCAAATGATTCTATTATGGACTCTTAGCATTACCTCTGGAAGCCTCTTAAGCAAAATTGTTCTGGTTTTATTTGCATTTTTAACATGTAGTACGCTACCACCTCCCCCCCTCCCCCCCCCAAAGACCAAGGTCTCGGTACAACTCCAAGTAAAACCAAAAAGTATTACATACATATTTTGAAGCGTATAAAGCAAGAAGAACATATCAAAAAGTAACACCAAAAACAGTTGCATATATTGAGTCTAGGCTTAACTTAAGCTCCCTCTAGAATCTCATGAGACCCCCCCACAACATAAATTCAACATCTAGGAGTGATCTTGTATCCACTGTAATACGGGTCCCCATATCAGCAAGCCTCGTTTTCTTTTATTTAGCCCTTTATTTTTATAAATGGCCACCTCGAGACTACATATCGCGAGTAGTCTTGCCCTCCATTGCGTGAAGGCCGGTGGTTGTTGATCCAGCCATGAAGTGGCTATGCAAAGTCTAGGAACCGCCATAGCACAAAGATCAACCCCTGCATGTGTATGGGCCGCTCGGTTCCCGCCACTCCTAACAGAATTTCTTCAGATGATATAGTAATTCTAACGTGGAATATCCCAGAAAGAAATTGGAAATATCTAACCTCAGCTTTGATAATGCAGTGCAGGTGGCGAACATATGGATAATATCCGCTTCAAACAATGTGCAGCGCGGGCATGTAGTTCCCTGTCCTGTTGTCCATTTTTGCCATTTTATAGGGTGTATAATACTAGAGAAGTGTGGCTCACTGGTTAGAGGAGGCAGACCTAGAAGCAGAGGTCAGCCCGGGACCAGGGTTCAATTCCTGGCTCGGCGGGGTCTTGAATCCTGAAATGTCCATGGACTCGACAATTCTCGCGCCGGTGCCTACTCGATTCATGGGTTCACACTCTGCGACTCTGGGCAATAGCTTGCTTAATCTCCACAACGGCCCCTCGCGGTGGGATGCCTGGCTTTCACCTTGTGGATACCCTGCCGGGGTTATCTCACAGGGGAATACCAGGACGGGTTCCCTAAGCAAGCGCTTAGATACCGGGTTGGTGATTTGCGCTATATAAATACATGTACATTTACATTTACATACCGGGCTAAGAATGTTTTGTAAAATTGCGCTTGTAGCTTAATAGACATAAGACATGTTTGTGATAGTTCCAGCGCACGTACGGGGGATTCTTGCTGAACCGACAGATTAGTCTGCCACCTAGCATAATGTTCATCTAAATCGTCCGGGAGAACACTATTAAAATTCTCAAAAATGTCCCCAATCCTAGGAGTGGTTTTGCTGCATAAATTTTCTATTGCTGCGTTAATCTCAAATTTTTCTCGCCCCTCCCCATTTTTCTTAACAAAAAATCCCTAATCTGTAGATATTTCAAAAATCCCTATGGCTTAAATTGTAGTGGGAACGCAGCTCTAAGAAACTTTTCAACTGATTTGATGCATAAAAGCAGCCCAGTTGACTAATCCCTAACCCAATCCACCTGATCATACACCCATCCTGAAAGAACTCTGGGAGATCGGGATTACATCTAACGGGGGTGTAACAAGAATATCGCCCCAGCCCTAGTAATTTGCGGATATTATTCCATACTTTAAATATTCTGGATATAGACTTAAGTTTTACTTTCTTATAATAATTGTCATTGAGATGGCGCCATAAGAACCCCTCACATCTTTACCCCAGTATCATTTCCTGCGGTGTTGGGATTAGGTGGTTACTAGGTTCGCTAGCTATCATATTCACACAGTATTTGGCCACCGTTGCTCAGTAGTAGATCTTAAAGTTTGGCATGGCTAGTCCCCCTCTTTCTTTGGGAAGCATAATCCATTTGAGAGCCCGTCGAGGTTTCTTAAACCCCCAAATAAATCTAGAAAACATAGTTTCGATTCTTTTGAAGTAATGTGGAAACAACTCAAGGCAAATTGTTCTAAAAAAATATAAGAACCTAGGTAAAAACAGCATTTTTAATCACATTGCACCTGCCGCCGATGGTCAGATAGAAATTATCCAGTCTGATCAGATCTTTTCTGGTGCGACCTATCAATGGGTCGAGATTTATCTTCCCACTATTATTTAGCTTGGAGGTTATACTAACGCCAAGATACACAGCGTGCTCCACTACCCTATTATCCCTCATCTCTATTTTACCATTTTTGACAATCTGAGTTTTCCCTGTGTTCAACTTATATCCGGAGGTGTTACCAAACCGCTGTGCCTCTTCCTCAACAATCTTAATCGCTTTGTTAGGATCGGTGGTGACTAGAGCTATATCATCCGCATAGGCTTGAATTTTTGTTTCATGATTATTAATCCGAATAGGTGGAACTAGAGGATGGCTTTCAAGTTTGCGAATAAAGGCATCAATGTACACTGCAAATAAGAGAGGTGAACAGGGGCACCACTGTCTAGTTCCCCTTGAAATCATAAACTCTCGGACATAGTCCCATTAATCACAACTCTAGCACTCGGGTTGACATAGAGTCCTTGGATGGCCTTAATAAATCCTCTAGTTATTCCGCGATTCCCCATGGCTGCCCATAGGAACTTCCAGGAGACCCTATCAAACGGCTTTTCTGCGTCTAGTAGAATAAGGGCCATAGGGTCTCCTGTCGTCTCTACATGGCCGAATAGAGAAATC
Organism: Lissotriton vulgaris; assembly: GCF_964263255.1. Classification (NCBI taxonomy): domain Eukaryota; kingdom Metazoa; phylum Chordata; class Amphibia; order Caudata; family Salamandridae; genus Lissotriton; species Lissotriton vulgaris. Next base: position 1,378,007,350 of record NC_141694.1, on the reverse strand, counting down.
ACTCTTTGTACATGATCGGTTGTTGATCTGCCGGGGATAAACCCATGTTGGCGGGTTGAGACAATCTTATGTATAATCGGTGCTAATCGCCCAGCTAGGAATTTAGAGTAAATCTTTGAGTCCCCATTAATCAAAGTTATGGGGTGGTAGGAGCCCATTTCCAGGGGGTTCTTATTTTTCTTCAGGAAGACCATGATCTTTGCAATGGACCAAGATGGTGGTGGATTTCCACCCTGGAGTATAGATTTAAAGAGCTCCATCATGATTGTTTTAAGTTGGTCTGAGAATTTCACAAAGAACTCGGTTGGAATCCCATCCACCCCTGCTGCTTTGCCTGCTGCCAATGAATTTAAGGATAGCAGTATTTCATCCCTGCTTAGGGGGAATCCAAGCCATCTTAATCCTCTTGCTCGAAGCAAACACCCAAGTCTTGAGCTAAATATTCCTCGGGGTCCTCTTGATCCCTTTCTGGTTCCTTGTACAGTTCTTGGTAATACCTCTGAAAAGCCGCTCTAACTTCCGATGCTTCTGTTCTCAACCCACCATCAATATCTTTAATAGACTTGACCATATTAGCTGTCATCTCCTCCCTAGTACGCACTGCTAGCTGGTGACCCACTAGTTCAAAATCCCATGAACCCTAGGAGCATTATGGGCCAAAATTTTACTATCCCTACTTCCAATCGTTTTGTGGCTCTTTCGTCCTTAGAGGGGGTAGACTGACTTGCAGATAAGCACAACAAGACTCAAAAAGGACCACGTAATTCCAATTAACCTAGGTATTCAGAATGCAATTGTCCCTGATTTGGAAATTCCTTCCTACAATCCACTCCAAGAGAGCATTCCTCAAATCCTGATCCAGGACCGAAGCCTAGTGGTGGATGGTCCCCTGACATCCCCACTTAATCCTTACTTCCCCATCCCTTCTCCTGCAACTGAAGCTCTCCAACTCCCTCTTTTTCCCACATACGAACCAAATTGTACTATAACCCTGACCTTAATTTACTGGAATATAGCAGGGTTATGTACAAAAATCGACCAACACTCCTGGCTTGAAACAATTTATAAACATAACATAGTATGTCTCCAGGAGACTTGGTTGCTTTCTCCTATCCATTTGCAGGGCTACAAGACATTCTTTTCAAGCGCTCGCCCTTCACCCTCAGGTAGACCTAAAGGTGGTTTAATTATCTATCTATCCAACGACCTCCCGCTACAAGAAATATCTGAAATAAAGATAGCTGAGAATTATCAAATTCTCAGAATAACGGTGAATAAAGGGTCCTTGTATTACCTGGTTAATTTTTACAATAATTTGTCTCCTTAGGATTCTGTAAATGTTTTAAATGAAATATCAGTCATTTTAATGTTGCAACGGTCTAGATACATAATATCTTCTTTTAACGTGATATGGGGCGGAGATTTTAATATTTCTTTGTGTCAAAACTATGTTAATGTTAATTGTGGTATTACTGATGAATGCGGGTGCCCCCTAGCTCATTATTTTCATTCTAATCCTGGGAACTGCTTAAATGAACATCTTCTTTCCTAAGATTTGGGCTTTGCAAATGATTTGGTGGTCCCTCCTATGAGTTTTTCACCTACATTCCATGGGAGAGGTCTATCGAGCGTTATAGACTTCATATTATGTTCACATAAAATGCGAGCACAACTGTCAAATTTTGTAACAGGAGTGAATATTATCAGCGACCATTATCCCAACAGTCTTACTGTTATAGTCCAGAGTATCCGTCATCAACCTAAGATTCCCAGCCTGCTTAATCAACAGGCTTTGACACTGGCGAAGCTGGACGGCTACTCAGTTAAATGGTCGAAAATAGATCCGAATGTATTATCCACTAATATATTAAAATAAGCACTCCCTTTATTGGAAAAATGTCTAGACCTAGAGTCCCCAAAAGAATTTATTCTATCCAGTTTTGCAGAGATAAATAAAATAATCAGAGATGAACTTTTCCGTAAGCATAATTCAAATAAATTACAGGTGAATGGCTGGTTTAACCCTCAATGTCGTAAGGCCTTATCTCTCTTAAAGGAGGCTCTACGCAATCCTATAAGAGATCCTCCCGTAGTTAGAAAATTAAGGAAACAATACAATCTGGCCATTAAGAATCGCAGATGGTAAATTAAAAAAGATCTTTGGGAACAGCTTCATGAGAGCTGTCGAACCAAGGATTCCTCTGCTTTCTGGCGAGTGGTCAAATCCCCCTTTCTCTCTGAGTCAAGCTCTGCACCTAGGTTAGAAGTGGCAGTAACCGCAGAGAGTTGGGTCAACTACTTCTCGAAAATTTTCCGTGCAGATATTCTAACGCAATCTGACAGCGAGAAAATCAGAGAATGTGCCTCCCACACCACTAACCCCTACCCCATCCACTTAGGATTTGGCCATAACGAAATCATCACTGCCCTGTCAGCCTCCAAACCTGGCAAGGCGCCTGGCCCGGATGGGTACAGTTAGATGTTTTTATTCATAATCAGGAACTATGGTCTCCAATCTTGACCCGTGTTTTTGAAGCTGTTACATCTTTGGGGCTAATTGACTCTTGGTCTACTTCAATCTTGCTCCCCATTTTTTAAAAGGGAGACCGTAATAACCCTGCATGCTATAGGCCCATATCCCTCCTGGATTCCCTTGGCAAAGTGGCCGGTCGGCTGGTCCTTGAGTGACTGCAGGACTGAGCCGCTGCTAAAAACGTCCTGACTGACTTGCAATATGGGTTTCGGGAGGGATTAGGAACTGTAGAGCAGGCTCTAAATCTCTCCCTTTTTATTGGTAAATATGTTGGGGCTAAGAACCGCAATTTTCATCTAGTGTACGTAGGCTTGTCTGCAGCATTCGATTGCGTGTCTCACTCCAAACTCTGGTTGATTGTTGCTGAATTGGGTGTCAACCCTCCCCTGGTCACATTTTTACGAGAACTCTATTCTGACGCCTCAGCAAGAGTGAGATACGGGGTAAACGGTGATCTTACTCCATCTTTCGCCGTCACCAGGGGAGTCAGACAGGGTTGTGTCCTGGCTCCCTTCCTTTTTAACCTTTACACCAACGGCCTTAAGTTGGCCATGCTGGCAGGGAGCCAGGACCTACCAACAATTAATCACCGCCCTATTCCCGCATTATTGTATGCTGATGACTCCGTGCTTATGGCAAGAACCCCGAATCAGCTGCAGCTCCTTCTCAATAACTACTGCAAGTTTATGGCATCTTTGGACTTCACGGTCAATATTAAAAAGACCCTAGTAATGCATATCGGAAAGCGGGTTAAGAAGCCGAAACCGATCTTTATCACAAAAGACAAGCTGGAATGTACCTCTACGTACCCCTATCTAGGCATTTTATTTGATAATAAAATGTCCTGGAAGCAGGCCATGTCCAGTAGGAAATTAATGTTTCTACGTGCAACAACTGCCCTGACAACTTTCCCGCGTAAACTTGGCAAACCTCCCCCTGAAGAACTTTTAAAAATATATTATGCCAAATGCCACTGTGTGGCAGTTTATGTCGCAGGCGTGTGGGGCTACGCTGCCGTAGAAACCTTACAGGTGGTGGAGAATGACTTTATTAGGTACACACTAGCAATCCCAAAAAGTGCCCCAACCTACGGTAGTCATATTGAATTGGGAATGGATTATATTACGGATAATATCAAAATCCAGCCCATTTTCCTATGGCACCGAGTTTGGACCACGGAGCAATATAACTTGACCCGCTCACTCATTATGGACTGCCTGGGCTTGGCCAATTGGAAAAAAAATCCATTGGCTGGCCTATGTGTGTAACTTTTTTAAGGATTTAAATATGCCTACGCATTTCTTTGAGCCCTCATCCTTATTAAGTTTGTCAAGGAAAAACCTAAAAATCCTATGTATCTCACATCTGAGGGAACTTCGCATATCTCAGGAAATCACCAAGACCACTAATACCCAGATCCTAAGTATTCAATCTTCCTTAGGTATCCAACCCAACCTGAAATATCATTTGAACGTATACGAAAAATATCTCCTGACCCTGTTTCGTTTAAATATATTTTTTCGTATTGTTTCTTTTCCGAAAAAACAAGATTGGTCAAAATCCATCACCAAATGCCCATGTGATGATACTTCGGAACAATCCACATTCCATGTTACCTTTTTTTGCAGATTTTATGATTTACCTCGAAAGCGCTGGATTATCCCCCTACTATCATCTATGTGTTTGAGATCTTCCCATCCGGCTTTTCTTGCTTTGCAACATTTAGATTCTGAATTTATTGCTAAATGTGTAGCTGGTTTTCCTAAAACTTGTATAAAATATCGGTGTAAATATGATTAATTTGACTTTTAATGCACTTTCACTTTATTAACATTTAGTCTAATAACTCTCTCTGTTTTTAACCTAAAAATGTATCTATTTTATGTAAATTCTGTCTTTCGGTATAATTCGTTTTGCCGTCCCACTTTTATATATTGTTCATTGTAATGTACTTTTTATGGTTCCTAAAAAATATGGAAACCGAATAAAAGATATTTGACTGACTGACTGACTGACTGACCCACTAGTTCACTAAGCTCATACGATTTTTCTTTATAAATGATTGCTTTGGTAATGGCTTTCTCCGTAAAGATCTCTGAGATCCTATTTCTAGCGATGGCCACTCGCGCTAATTCATCCGCAACCTGTCCTGTTTGTACGGCTATGATCAGGTCTGCCTCTGCTCTATTTAAGTTCTGTTGGAGCATGGCTAACTGCTGTTTGCCTTTTCTATTAGTCCTGACTGAAAAAAGAGGTGTCTCATCTCTAATGCTGGCCTTCATCGCATCCTAAACTACCTCAATAGGTGCACTACCCACATTTATTAATAAAAATGATTGTAGCCATGCTCTCATATGTCCGCAGTACTCCTCGTTTTTTAGGAAAGCTCTTTCAAATGTCCAAGACCTTAAAGTGGGGGTTCCGCTTCTGCACGTTATATTTAATTCTAATGTGTTATGATCTGATAGTACCCTTGGGAGCTTTCTTACGGTGCATATGTCCTTTACCGAGTTCGAGATGAGTATGTAATCCAGCCAGGCATGACGTGAATGTGGATAAGTGAAATATGTGTATCTGAGATCCCCGGGATGTCCCAATTGCCATCCATCCTTCAGGCCATGTAACTCGCAAAGATATTTAAATGCCCTAAAGACTTTAGGTTTCCTCCCTTGGTATTTAAACTCGGGGCCCGGCGACCAATCCCCCGGTAAGTGCAGATTGATATCCCCACATACAATTAGAGGTAAGGGCCAATGTACCAACTCATTGGAAATGTTCTGCAGCAGATCTGGGTCATCCCCGACATTCCCGTAAATTGTGCATACCGTCAGTATGTTTTGCCTATTATTGTAGTGGCATTCCGTAATGGCCCATCTTCCAAATTTGTCGGAGATTGATCTAGTAAATTGTAGCCCCCCCTTTCGCCAGGATGGCTACCCCCTTTGTTCGCATTCTCTGTGTCGAGGCGACTATGAGTTGGTACCCTAGTGATTTCAACAAATACTGCTGTCCCCCCTCTATGTGCGTCTCCTGTAGGCAGACTAAGTATGCTTCCATAGCATGCAGTCCTACCGCTACCATTTGCCTTTTCTTTACATCATTGAGGCCGCAAATATTTAAACAACAATTCTTAATCTAGCCATCCCCCTTCTTTTCTATTCTTTGAGTTGAAGCAGTCATTACGTTTTTTGCCCCTTTTTCTTACCTTAACTGTTTTAAATCCTTGTGGTTTATTAGTCCTCTTCCAGACCCTATATCTACCAACTTGAGTATGTATCATCCCTTGGTCTCTTCCACCTCCCCGGCCTTCCCCCCAGTCCCCCCCTTGAATCCCCCACCTCCCCCCCCTTACCACCCAATGAGGCGTCCTGGATCCCTGGGTACCCAGGTGTGGGCGTCTGTATGGTCAGTGCGCCTCAGCTGGCTCTGTGGCCTAACCATGTGTGATTGGTTTGTGACACCAGGATGGGGGGAGTGGGGTCATTTATAAAATTTAGACATTTCTCTAAGCCTTCGTGCATAACCAAATATTATATCATATTTAGATTAACAAGCTTTTAACATCCTCCCCCCTCCACCCCTCCTAATTGTACCCCATGCTTTAATGCGTTTATACTTCTAGTCTGGTTGCAGGTTTGCACTGCTTTGTCTTTTGTCTTTGTATTTCTTCATTTTCTTTCTAAGATTTTAGCTATTTTCCGGTGTTTCGTTTTCCTGTCTCTGATTTTTCTTTTAAGTAGGCCTATGCCTGGATTTCGCTTGTGAAGCTTCTCGTTGTTCCCTTAAACACTATTTTTAGTCGAGCTGGGTTTGCAAAAAAAATGTTGCTCCAATTTGTTCGAAGGGAGTGAATAGTTGTTTCATTCTCCACCTTCGTTCTACAGTGGCATGGGCATAATCTGGTCTAGCAAAGAATATGAAGCCTTTGTGTTCCCTCTTATTTGCAGGCCTAGCAAGTTCATAAATAGCTTCTCGTAGGAGGAAGTTCTCACACAATCTATAGACACTGATCTCCAAGCCCTCCAGGCAAAACACCATAGCCATTTGCAGTGGCTACAAATGCAGAATTGGAACCACGAAAATATTTAATGATACCTATATCTTATGAATTCAGGCTTAATACTTTTCAGGCTCCATTTGGGACTATTTGACGTAGGTGAAATTGCCCAAAGTTGGAAACACACAAGAACTGATAAATCTTGCCGTTTTTGCACCTATCAAAAAGAATCACTGGCACATGTTTTTGTGTTTGTCCAACCTTTAACCGTGAAAGAAGAACATTACTTAAACCAATTTTCCATAAGCTGAACACACTCACTTGGCAGAAAGCAAGTAGGCATTGCTTTCCTGAAACTGACTGTAGGTTTACTGCTAGATTTAATACATGTATAAATAAAGTTGTTGAAGTGACATTCAAACAGCTAGATGGCAGCCAAACAGCCAATGTGCCAGTAGTCAGCTGAGGGGAGCTCACAGACAGATCCATTAATTAACTGAATCAGAAATGCAAGTGATCGACTACTAGCCCTTCTGCGATGTACCAACTGAGGCTTAGATGCACTCCATTCGTAACATTCCAGATGTAGTAAGCGTATGCTAATACCCATCGACTAACCCATACAGCTATTCAGATCACTAGCACTTTGTGATGTAATGGCCAAATTGAACAAATATTGTACTCTAAAATTTTAGATTGACTGTGTGGAAGATAATTTTATATTTGTTTGCATTATTAACGCCATACCTAGCGCTGGGATGCCCCTGGGTACCCATGCGCTCTATAAATGTTCATTCATTCATTCATTTACTTTTGATATTACATGTACACAGTGATATAATGCTAATGGACTTGGTACAATTTTGCTATCATGTAATTTAGTATGTTTTCTGGCTTATCTTAGCAAGGCCTCAATTTCAACACTGTCATCATCTTTTTCAAAATGGATGTCTCCTCCTTCTTATTCACTGTTCATTATTTCTGCACCGCGCAGTCATGTTTGCTTATTTCCATTGACACTGTTCTTGCTCTTCTCCAAAAAAACTTTCAACATGGACATAGAAATGTAATGTCTCAAGGCCCTTCCACTGGCTCATTGTAGTCCATTCATTTACAATACTTTGCAGTTGTTGTAAATGTAAATTGATACTTGTATAGTGCACTACTCACCTGCAAGGGTCTCAAGGCGCTTGTACGAATACCGCTGTGGAACCCATCCTGGCTTTCCCTGTGAGGCGTCCACTCCTGGGCACCCCCAAGGTGGAGGCCAGGCATCCTTAGCATTGTGGGGGCCGTTGTGGAGATTAAGCAAGCTATTGCCCAGAGTTGCAGAGTGGGACTCCATGATTGGAATAGGCACCGAGGCGAGAATTATCAGGTCTGTGGAACTTTTGAGCCCAAGACCCGCCGAGGCAGGGAATTGAACCCTGGTCCCGGGCTAGACCTCTGCATCAGGGTCTGCCGCTCTAACCATTGAGCCACACTTCTCTACACGTTGTTCATGTAACTAGTTTATCCGGATGACATTAGCAAAGAGTGAGGGGAATCGATATGTATGTAGTGGGATAGTGCTTAGATGCTAAGTGTTGGACTTGGCCCTTTTTGCAGTCATTCCTTAACTTTTTGCCTTCCTCCTAGTCTTTTTTCTGACCTGGTGTTGTTGGTTTTAGAACTCTGGGCACTTTAGCACTGCTGTCCAGTGTAAAGTGCATGTGCTCACTGTGGTAAACATGGTAAGATTGGTTTACACCTGTTTAGCGTATTTAATTTACCTGTCAGTCCCCAGTAATATACCTGGGACCAGTAAATTAAATGTTACTGGTGGGCTTGCAGCGCTGATTGTGCCACCCGCCACCAAAGTAGCATTTCAAACCTGCCCCAGGCCTCTGCAATTGCAGGGCCTGTGCGCACAGTTTACTGCCGCTGTGACGTGCCACGCAAAGTGGTTGCCACCTCTGTGACCCCCCCCCATTTTTTACTACATATCAGTCACCCCTAAGGTAGGCCTTAGCTATCCCTATGGGCAGGGTACATTGTAGGTAAAAAGTAGGACATGCGCCTTAACTGTGTGACAAGTCCTGGTAGTGACAAACAGCCATTTTGGTTTCTCACTGCTGTGAGGCTGCCCTCTCATAGGAATGCATTGGGGATTCCCTGATTAAGTGTTTCAGTGGTAATTCCTGACATGAGAGGGGCAGCGTGGACAAGTTTGGTATGTTTGGAATACTAATGCTGCGTAATGGTGTTCGCAGATCTATTATTACTATTTTAGAAATGCCACTTTTAGAAGTTGCCATTTCTGTGTGCTATGTGTTTTTGCCTGCCTGATGTGTATTGGCTGTCTGGCTATGTAGTGACAGGGCCTGGTGAGGTGTGTGGCTCCATAGAGGCTGGGTGAGTCAGTGCTAGGCTGAATGGGCAGATCTGCATTTGGAACAGTGGGAGAAGTAGCCCCTCACCCTGAATATGTATGTGCATGTCTGGGCCAATGCTGGCTCTGCCCCCGTGTGGTGTGTCTGGGGCCTGGACCTACGATGTCAAAAGGAACTGTTAGGAACTATAAATAAAATGTTGAGTGCCCCCCAGAACTGTTTTTTACTGGACTCCCTAAGCCCTCAGCCAGGGCAGAAAAAAGACCTGGTTAATATAAATATTGGGGCTGTGAACCCATGTCTGAGTGTGTGCTTCTTGTACCTGTTTTTGAGCTGGTGACTGGTAGGTTGCTGGGCGGCCAGGTGGAACCGCCGGGGGCCCAGCTAGTGCTTCTTTTGGGTCCCTTTGTGCTGGCCTGCCTGGTGCACCCTGCTGGGGTGTCCCCAGCACCAAGGACTTGTATTCCTGCTCTGCCTGTGCCCCTGATGATTGTGGACTAGTCACCAGAAGTCAGGCGACGAGTGCCTAGTTGTGGGCTGGGCCCACAGCGATGAGAGCAGGAGCTAGAGGTGTCAGAGCATTGCGGGCTCCATCTTTCGCATTCCCGCCTCCCCCTGCCTGGTAGAGGAGGAGGCAGGCCCGCAGAGATTGCCGGTGACAGCAGGGCGACCGGGCCGATCGGGAGAGGTCCTGTGAGCGGGGCCTGCAGGGCACATTGTGGTGCCTGACATCGGCCTGACTCTGCAACCAGAGAAGCATCCCCGGTGAGTGGGGCAGGGAGTGCAGCACTGTCAATTGCCTATGGTTGCCCACGAAATTATTGGCAAGAGGAGCCCTGGTGAGGGGGGCTCCCCAAAACACCCTGTTGGTGCCTGCTCGTACCAGTTGGCCCGGAAGAATCCGGGTGAGTGGGGTAGAAATTTGAGCATTATTGGTGCTGGGAGTGGCATCAGAAGAGCCTGGGAAGGGGGCTCTCAAGGCACGGTTGGTGCCAGTGCTTTCTCTTCTCCAGCTGCACCGTGAGAGCGCGGGCAGCTGCAACAATGGGGCATTCTTATTTTTATGAAGAGGAAGGGGGTGAGATGCATCCCCGCCCCCAGTGCATCACACACCCTTGTTGTAGTTGCATTGGCAGCCAGAGGGCCAGTGGAACGTGCTATGATTATGGAGCCCTGACTTTGGACAAAGGACACTTGGGACAGCCCAGATGGGCCTGTGAGCATCTGAGGTGCTGGAAGGGCGCAAGGCCTGGATATTGTGCATAATGTGTTTATGCCTGAGGTAATGAATGCACCTAGGGAGTGTTACCATGGTGCACTTCTAAATAGGATTTATCCCTTATGTGTTTATGCATGATATGTTTCGGCTAAGTACAGTATTTTAAAATGTACTCCTGATTTAGAACTCAAATATTGAGCGAAGGTACTAAAGTTCCACTCAGACGGGCTTAGTGTGTGAAAAAGCAGTAATTCTCAGCTTAAGGTGAACAATGTACCATAGTGTGAATAAGTTTTAAACTAGCGGGGAGAAAAAATAATAATTGCTCAATAACTATCCATTGTCAATGGTTTTTCATCAATGCATTGGTGCTGATAGTAGTAGTACACAGAGGCTAAAGTTATCAGTTTAATAAACAGTCATTATGACTTACCACTCTTTGGAGCCTTGTGCTTTGGTGCTTCCAAAGACACAGTCTGATGTAGGGACTAGGGTTATTTGCTCCTCTGTGCATTATATGCTGTGGAAGAGTTGATATAGAAGTGGAGGAGAAGGGACATGTTTTCTTTCTCGGTCCCTAGCAGTCTCTGGTTATTTTTGCTGTGGTGCTTCTCTGTAATTTAACTGCGGCAGAGAGAGTGGCCTCTTTGTGTTGCTCTCTGTTCTCTAGACTTTACTAGACTCCTATTCCCTATAATACCAAGAGAGAGTCCAATGATACTGAAACATTACAGTTTGCAGTGCCTTTGCCGAATACTTGTTACGTGTTATGCTATCAGAAATTGTAGAGTGCCTTCTACCATTAGTCTGACACCATAGCCATTACTTTATCTAGGCTACCTTTCATACGATTTGGGGATCTCTAGGAAATAGTTATTTTTCATTTTTTAAGGTTATGTTTACATTTTTGTTTAGAGCAATAAACACAGTTAGGACTTGGCTTGGTGGACGTAGTACAGGCAGACAGGGTGGTGTAGGACTTTATGTCTGCCAACCTGCCATTAATCTGCCTGCTAAATTGGGAGAAATCTGCTGGCCCTGAAGACATCTCTGTACATTGGTAGGAACTGCCATCACAGAGGTTCCTGTTAATGCTGGTGATAGAGTGCGCAGGTCACCCGACCAACCAAATATGCACACTTGGTCCCATAAGAAATTATTTCTCGTAATACTTTAATCGGGTAACCCACACTCTAACATCAGCAATTCAGGTTTCTTTCTGTTTACTCCCGTGTACCTGACTTACCAATCCTCGTTTTCAGGTACCTATGATCTCAATGGACCAAGGAGCTAGCTGTGGAGAAAAATAGATAACACAAATACATATACCATTAAAATTTCATTGTACTCTTTATAATAACCACAAACGCAAGGAGTTTCAAAAACCTTTATCTAGTTATCGTTTTCTTCAGTTTCAGTGAGCCACAGGTTAATACAAATCAAAATATCTATTACTAAGATTAAGAAAATAGTATAACAATGAATCAACGTGAGAAACATTCAGAAATTTAGAAAATAAGGAACAAGCTAAATTTAGATCAACAGACTTTCATAAGTTTACTAAAGGCGGGTAAGAAAAGGGAACATACTAATCAGAGCCAACTTTCAGTTATCACTAACAGTCTATAAGAAACGAAACTTATGCAATTTTACTTATACAGATGTGCTTATTCTCTAAAGGGAGGGCAAAAAATGGGACAGACTATATATGCATATGATTCTAAGTTCAGTTAAAGGTAGGAAGAGATTGGGACATGCTAATACATCAGTTTTATACGAGAAACTTATGCAGAGAAAAAACAGGGTAAAAGACCAATAGGTAATTTGCTTTATTCGGAAAAGGAGAAGAAGCTTGGACGGACAAACACCCATGCAACTTTATATTTACCTAGGACAGAATGAAAACCAACCCTGGCCACGGGTCAGTTGGGAAAGGCGGGAAAGGACCCTCAAGGACTTAGGCTGCCGGTAGGCGAACAGGTACAGCTCATGGACAATCAGGACAGGATACCCCCAGGATTTGGATCAGGACTGGGCTAACCAAAGGGTACGACCAACACCTGCAGCTTCGGATGCAACGCCTGTGCCACCCCCTCTCTGCAAGGAATCTGCTAATAACCCTGATTGGCTTCTCGAATCTGCTAGCAAAGTGCTTTGCCAGCACTTAAGGTTTCTCAAACTCCAACTGAGTTTGTGGAAAGTACGGACAGAGTGCTCCACAGCTCTCTGTATCAATCACCTATAGAGTTTGTTGGGTCAGTGACAGGTAAGCTATTTGGACAAGTCGGACAATTTCTCTAGCTAAACCTAGGCTAATTATACTGTTTTCGGGACAATGTACCACCCACAAATGTTGCAAGTGAAAGGTTCCCTAATATCTGATTGGGCAAGATAGGAGGTTAGGTCATTGTACCTCCTAAAATTTAGACTTTCTCAGACTTAATATTCAAATTTCGTACCCACCCCTTACATTCCAGTTTCCATGGCAAGAATTTTAGAAGACAATGGGGTATACAATACAGAAATACAAATGTAGCAATTGCAGGTACAAATTGCATCATCTTGCTAGGTCGTAGGTCACTTTCTCATGAACATCTCAGCCTTGGCTGCCTGCTGGCTCATTTCCACTGCGGCCAGGTTCATTTCCCCATCACATGACTGGTACTGTACAGGCTTCAAAGATGGAGTCGTACTTGTCTCCCAGGTCCCACTCCCCCCCCCCCCGAGTATGGTACATGCAAAGTAAGCGAAAACAATTTAGAAACACAGGAATAAAGGAATACACTCTATACCATGATTGGCTATACTACACCCCTTACTTTGCAATAACTATAGCATTAGGAGTTAAGCAGAAAAAACAGCTTTGCTAAAGCAGCAGTGCAAGCAGAGTGCATGTGAGAAAACAAAGCGGACATTTAGCAATACTACGCATGAGCGACAAGTTCCCTCCAGAACTGCGAGTGCGTCACATCACGTGGGTATGACCGACGCATGCGCAGACTAGATTCCCGCAAAGCAGCAACCATATTATTAGCAAGCTTCATTATTATGAGTAGACACATAGGCAAGCGTCACTGGGACACCCACGTGTAGTGTAAAAATGCAATATTAGAAAGACAAAACATATTGAATTAGTGTCATTAATGTTATTCGATGTTCTTGATACAAGCAAGTCGCGTCACATGCGAATACTTGCTCCATCACTGGAAACATTTGACAGATGGCACCATCAAACCTGACCACCATCCATCAAACTTTACCAAAGCTTTTCTTACTTAAAAAGTGTAAAACTAATGTCTCCCACACCAAGGATTTTTTCTCCCATCCATGGTGTGGGGGTCATCTTTTTATTTTTACTCTCCCTCACCTCCAGATTTAACTTGGTTGTAACTGACAGCAAAAAATAAGTTCTCCGACCGCCCACTATCAATTGAGTAAACAATCTGAGGTCTTACCTCCGATGGGTCATACTCTGTTGGGCGTTAGAGACGTGTGTCAGCGAGCACTGTAATGGGCGCTGGTTCGGGGATAACTAAATGGCGACCGCTGATACCCAGCGCTCATTCCCGAGCACTATCAGAGGAACCCGACTTTAATATGGCGCCCAGGCAGGACTTGTCTAACCTTAACATGGTGCCTGCCGCATAGGGAGGCAGCATGCAGGTTTAAAAACTGACTTCCACACTGGGAATCTTCATACAGGCCTGCTCAGAGTTGTTGACCAGCGGCAAGCAGGAGCTTTGAGATCTCCACTCCCATCGATGGAAATGGGTGCCAACTTTGGATTTTGCAGGTGTTGAACCTGGTCCCCAATGTTGGGGAGGGGCACATGATTGTTTTTTCTGAAGAAGGAGGATAGCCCCCCGGAAAGTGGTGGAGGGGCATCACTATGGAGGTTCCTGGGTACCCCCTACACTCTTTATTCTAAGCCGAAATATTCCTTACAGAGCCCTATCAGGACAGTGCCTGACCTCAAGATGGCATCTGTTTTTGTTCGGACTGCAGTATCTCATCTCTCCAACGTCCCTGCTTTATTATGACATTCTCTGATTGCACCTGATCATTATCCTGACAGCGGAGTCCGAGCTCTATGTCCGATGCCCGGTGGAGCTGCTCGGTTCAGCTATAGAGGAGTCCGGCCCGTGTTCATCCCGTCGGCCGTCACCTACCCAGCTGGACATTGGGCACAGTTTCTACCCGTCTCCATGTTTTTCTCACATCCCTCCTCTGACGAATTTCTGTAACTTTGCATTCTTTTTTCCCATGTTTATTTTGCTCTTGGAACAAATGTAACTTGTAGCCTGTAACTCTGATCCTTATGTAAATACTGCCTGTACCTGCCTAAAATGACGGCCGCAACAAACCCTCCTGCGTCTCTTCTGACCTTATCTCCCTCCTCCCCCTACCCCCTACCCCTCTCCGCTCTACTCTTCTCCACTTTTCTGCTACTGACCTTTGCCGCCATCTGTCCAGGCCCTTAGTCCACACTGTGTTTATCTGTGAATTTTCACTCGTCAATTGAGATCTAGCTATTTTGTCTGATGCCCGATGGAGCTACCTGGTTTAGCTATAGGGGAGACAGGCCGGGGATTTCCTCCTTGAATGTCACCTACCCCGTCGGTCTTTAGACAGACTTCCTTTCGTCTCTCCTGTCGTCTCCTCCCGCATCCTCCCTCTATTTATGTCTCACCTTCTCTCCTCTCTCAATGTATTGAGACTGAACTATTTTGTCTGATGCCGGATGGAGCTACCTGGTTTAGCTATAGGGAAGATGGGCCTTGGATTCCCTCCTTGGTCGTCACCTACCCAGTCGGTCTTTAGACAGACTTCCTTTCGTCTCTCCTTGTTGTCTCTTCCCTTATCCTCCCTTTCTCACCTCCCCTGCCCCCTCCACTACTTTTCTCTCTCCTTTCTCTCCTCTCCTAATTGTATTTCCTTTTGTTTGCTGTTATTGTGTAATTGTTGAACTTTTTCTGTTACATTGTTGATTCTCATGTAAAGCGCTCAGATACCTTCGGGTCTAGCCAGCGCTATGTAAAACTCTTTAAATAAATGAATAAAATAAACATAATATTGGTCTTCCGAGCCCTAAATCTGGCAGGTCGACCAAGAGTTTGGTGAAAGGATCCTCCTTCATCATTGCAATGGCATACCCTCTCCTCCACACTCTAAATTGAGTCCTTAGTTGCTATGCATTAATATAAAATACTGTAAAAGAATTGGATGCTACCATGGTTACACACTAGGAACCCCAATCTCATATTTTTCACAATTACAAAGTACGGTGAATTGTGACCTCAACACCAGAGAAGTCTGGCTGTTTACTCATGGCAAGCAAGTCCATTTTTCAAGCCTGCAATTCATGGTGAGAGTCAAGAAAAAGAGAAGACTGGTGCCACTACAGAGGGCCTTATTCCTTCAAACTGTGTCTTAAAGAATACGGTCCTCAGCATTCACAGGCTTTATCATCATTGTTGACCCTCACACTGTTGGACTAAGGGTGGACTTTTTTGCAGGTACTCTGTAGCAAAGTGATGTTGGAAGACAACCCTGTACTGGACCATCAGTGATCAGATGACCATGTACTTTGCATATTTCAAGCCAGACATAGAAAGATTGAAGAGACCACCACAATCCTTATCTGGGAACCTCTCTGCTGTTTGTCAAAGGCATCCACTTTAGTATAAATTTCAAAACAATGCTCACTCTGGCATCCTTAAACTCTCCCAGTGTAGCAGGGAGGTTGCCGTCTATACACTTTCTCTCCCTAAAGATGTAGGAGTCCATCAATTTTATAAAGCACAGCTCTGATTCCACCACTCTCTCTACCAAACACTTAGACTTGCTTTCCACAGCATGCAAAGCTGCCGACTGTTGTAGTTTCCTCATTCTCAGCTGCTTTGGAAATACAGTGTGTAGTCTCACCAGAATACTTGTAAGAACAGGAATCCTATGCACTGGAAAATATTTGTTCAGAGCCTCTATATCTTTTCAGAAAGTCTCCTTATCAAACTCAAATATGTTCACTACTCTAGCACCAAGGGTACAGGTTCACAAAATCACTTTAGATGAAAGCGAATTGACAGAATGTGAGCTTATATACTTCAGGCATATATCACAATTTAATGTCCAGGGGTCCATATCATCCTTATTCCTTCATTTGGAGATAAGCATGAAATCAGACTCAGGTGGGAGACAATCATGCTCCTTCTCTGGCTGGGCTGATCAATTCCCATTATGCTAGTACACTATAATCTCATCTTCTAAATCCTCAACATCAATGCTCGACTCTCACTGATGTTGAAGCTGTCCAGCAATCGCAATCAAAATAGACTATGTCTAGGCTGTCGCAACCAATACTACCAGTACCACATTTAGTAATCTGTTGGGTGGAACAGCGGACCTGATTCCCACATGCCTGAGGTTGGAGAAGAATCACTACTCAAAGAGAGCAGTGCATCTTCCCTTCAATGGCCTATCAAAGACAGGACTTTCCTCCCCAACTGCAGCTGTCTGAAAACTGAAGAAGGGATCTAGTGCTGGGAGTCCAAATGAATTCTTCCACCCTGGATGATGGCTAGCTCTGCCCGCTGGCTGTTTATGGTTAGTAGAGATCTGGTAAGTGTCTAGTTTGGTAATGTTTTTTGTTGGTTAATGTAGAAGCAAAATGAGTTTGCTAACACTCAAGATCTTAGAAGATCTTTGAGCTGGGGGGTCGGTGGCCACAGCCCAGCCTATGCTGATTATTTTCTGGAAAGGAAACATTCTTCAGTAGATAATCTGCTAGAATGCAACACTTATCATTTGACATTGTGGTACGCCTAAATCTATGTTTCTTCAAATTGTTCTAAGATGCATGCTGGTGTGGTGTGTGGGGGTGCTGTTGACCTAGCAGTGCTTTGACAACTGTGTTGATTTGGGGCCTTCATAGGCTCATTAGGGAGACGTGTATTCTGTAAAGCATGTTTTGTGGTAGACAAGCAAATTCTAGTGTAACTGGAAGGTAGATGCATGGTACATATTTCTGGGGGTCCAATAGTAGCTGATTACATCACAATGGAAAGACATTAGGTGTGTTGAGATCTATCTGGTGTGTTTTACTTACAAAATAACAATAGACTCCCTGGACCTTCTGGATCTAAATGGAACAAATTTATAATAGTATCCCACTGCAGAAGACCAAATGTGTAAGCAGCTTAAACCTTTAATTGCTGCCGTCGGCCAATGGTCATCACGAGCGCTACCTCCCCAGTGCTGCGCACGACCGTTGGCCGTCCGGTCAGCATTCGTTCTCCGAACGTTCAGCACTGGGCGCTGAAAGTTCGAGGCTGGGAATGGGTTAAGGACAAACAGAATCATTCCGAGTTTAGCAAACACTGCATCTACCATAAACAGCATGCACAACAAATGTGTGGTTTCCTCACCTCATTTAGAGGTGGGGGACTATGGGGTTTCTGACAGCGGAACTTCAGCTAGCTCTGCCATCTGAAACCATTTATCACCTGGACCTCATGTCAGGGTGATAGTAACCCATTCTTTTGAGAGTGAATGACTATCATTTGTTTTAACTCCCATGGACCACCATTCGAGACAAGGATATCGAAGGTAGTGAAATTACACAATGGCCTACACAAGCAAGGAGAAATCTCCCTGTGTTTTAGGGTCAGGATTATTTTGTTTAGCAAGGAAACGTTAGTTGTTTTTTTTATTGCATAGCAAATTACTTTGCCGAGCAACAGCTCAAATATTGTGCCCACTCAGAAAAGTACTTGACAAGTCTGACCTCCTCTATCACACACACGTACAATCTCCTACAACTCCATGAAACCTTTGGTTTACTTGCACTTTATAAACACAACTAACATTAACAAGGATCGGTATCTTCAGTGGATCTGTCTCACCAAAGTCTCCACTGAATGCAAGAGATCCCAAAAATGTAAGTGGGGGCTCTAAATGTGGCAGGGGTAAGGAGGCCATTGCCTCTGCTGACCTGATGAGCTGTTGGGCAACCCTACAGGGTCTAAATAACCCTGAAAAGTCACACAAAAAAAGCCTTGAGCAGGCAATGTAGAAATCAAATTCTGCGTGCAAGGTTCATAGTCTTGCCAACTAAAAAGTATTGAGCAGCTTAGAAAAAAAACACAATGTGATAACAATGGCTGCAGATTCTGCAACTATGTAGGGGAATCAATAGAACACATACTTTGCTACTACTTGGAATTTTCAACTGCGAACCATGTTCTATTCAGGCCAATGGTTCTAGGTTTCGCCTGCACATCGTGAAATCTCCTGTATTTAATATATCATACTGGGGGTTCTTACCAGTTCCCATTGCCGAATCACTGTTTTTATTCGCTTTTGTGTGGAACTTTTTATTTTGTTAACTTCCCCTGGCTGCACGCATTTGATATTTCTGCTAAAGCTGTTCACACTGTTTAAGCCCCATTAGCTGCCAAGATAACTCTTCTCACGGAAACGGCAGGCAGTATGCTGGAATGCTTGCTGCTTATTACTTAGTTGTGTAAAGCAGATGCTTTAGCATTAGAATGTTTGTGGCATTTCCTATTCATGCCCCAGTACCTTTCATTTCACTTTGTAGGCCTTATCAGATAGATTTTTTCAACCTAATCTATTTGGTCATTATGATCAAATTCAAAATGTTGTAAGAACATTGTGCATTAAAAATAAAGTTAATATACAAGAGTTATTCTATATTTTACTAGTAAACAGGCAACTACAAGTGCAGTTACCTTGCAGACAACAGGGTCATGATTTGAATGGTGCAGTAGCACCGGGCCCCAAAGTTGTCAGAACTCCTCTAAACACATAATATTGCTATATTTGACTTCCAAACAAACAGCCACAATTGCAGTTACCTTGCAGTTAAAAGGGACTTGATTTGAATGATGCAGCAGGTGCACTGGCTCTGGGGCCAAAAGTTCTAGGGACACCACTAAACCCTGACTATTGCAATATTTTTAAATTAGACAGTCAAGAGTGCAGTTACCTTGCAGACAACAGAGTCATGATTTCAATGGTGCAGCATGTGCAGTGATACTAGGACCAAAAGCTCTAAGCACCCCACTAAACACCTAAAATTGCAATATTTGACTACTTATCAGGAAGCCACAAGTGCAGTAACCTTGCAGACAACAGGGTCATGATTTGAATGGTGAATTGAGCACTGGGCCCAAAAGTTGTCACAACTCCTCTAGACACCGGCTAATATTGCTATATTTCGCTTCTATAAAAGAAGTCACGATTTCAGTTACCTTGCATTTAAAAGGGCCTTGATTTAAATGGTGTAGCAGGTACAGTGGCACCGGGGACAAAAGTTGCCATAACGCCATTAAACACCAAATATTGCTATATTTTACTACTAAACATACAGTCGCAAGAGCAGTTATACTTCAGGCACTAGGGTAATTATTTGAATGGTATAGCAGGCGCAGTGGCACCGGGCCAAAAACTTGTCAGAACTCCTCTAGACACCTAATATTTCGATATTTTACTACTAAACAGGCAGTCACAATTGCAGTTACCTTGCAGTTAAAAGGGACTTGATTTGAATGGTGCAGCAGGTGCGGTGGCACCAGGGCCAAAAGTTGTCATACTTCACTAAACATCAAATATTGCTATATTTTACTACGAAACAGGCAGTCACAAGTGCAGTTATCTTTCAGGCAATAGGGTAATGATTTGAATGGTGCAGTTATCTTTCAGGCGATAGGGTAATGATTTGAATGGTGCAGCACATGCAGTAACATCAGGCCAAAAAGTTGTCAGAAGTACTCTAAACACTGAATATTGCTATATTTTACTTCATTTTAGACCTGGCATCTTCGGCGTGGTTTCCCCTGTCTTTTTGCCTCTGACTCCTGTATTTAATGTTGTGTGCTCGATTCAGTTTTTGCTGATCTAGGTGCTTTGGGCACTTTGCCACTGTTGATCAGTGCCAAAGTGCAAGTGCTGCCTCTGTTAATTGTGAATATGGATTGGTGTTTCCATGACTGGCTTGTTTGACTTACTACTAAGTCCTTACTGTAGTGCACTGTGTGTGCCCAGGGCTTGTAAATCAAAGGCTGCTAGTGGGCCTGCAGCACTGATTGTGCTACCCAGTCAAGAAGCCCTTCAAAAGTGTCCCAGGCCTACCACTGCAGTGCTTGCGTGCAGTCTCTACTGCCATGTAGACCTGGCAAGTGCACCAACCTGCCAGCCCTAACCTTCCCTTTTATTACATGTGAGTCACCCCTAAGGTAGGCCGATATTTACCCCTGTGGGCAGGGTGCAGTGTATGTGAAAGGTAGGACTTGTACTGGTGTGTGTGACATGTCCTGATAGTGAAATACAGTTCATTTTGTTTTCCACCATTGAAAGGCTATCTGTCCCATAGGATAGAATGGGAGTTTACTTACAACATCTTATAAGTATAACTTTCTATTGGGACAAGATAGAAAGGTGGAGTAGAGTATGCCTGAACTCAAAATATAAAAATAAATTTTTTAGTAAACATGATTTTTATATTGTGTGTTCGAAAATACCACTTTTAGAAAGTGGGTATTTTCTTGCTTAGCCATTCTGTGTGCCTCTGCTGGTTTGTGGATGGACTGTCTGGTTTTAGAGTGACAAGGGCTGGGGATGTGCATTCACTGCAGGCAGGCTCTGGGGGGTTGAGATGTATCCTTCCTTTCCTGGATGAGTCAGGGCTGAACTGAATAGACCTGTGCTGCATTTAGAGTAAGTGGAGGAGATTTCCTTACACCTGAATGGGCCTGGTCTGGCTTACACAATGCTGTAGAGAGGACAGAACTGGTTTTGATTGAGAACAGAGCCCCTCTACCACAAGAGGACAAAGGAAAATGCTGTTTAAATATTGGGGCCCAGACCTCTGAACTTTAGAATACTTTTGGCCTCAAGAGGAACCTCTACCAAGGAGGAGAGCTAGGAAAATGGAAGGAGAAGTACTGTCCCTTTGCTGTGTGCCATCTGGAGTTGGCCTGCAATGGCTGTTTCTGCCAAGGAGAGGACAAAGACTTTGCTGTGTGATGTTTATCCTTCTTTAAGATCTCCAAAGGCTTGAAGTAGAGTTCGCCTCCTGTTCTGAAGTCTCAGGGACACAAAGACTTCCCCACCACCACCCCTGAATTTCCTTGCTGGGAGGTCTGACTAGCCAAGAGGTGCATGTTCCTGTGTTGGCCCTCTGGAGGTTGTTCATGCTGCTGTGAGCTGGGAAAAGAGAAGCAACTAAAGAAGCTTGCCGCGTCCTCTCCTGTTTCTGACACATCGCTGCTGTGCCGCTGAAGAAACCAACGCAGTGCCTGCCCGCAGCTTGAGTAATCGCTGCATGCCGAATCTCAAGCACCTATCTCTGAAGTCTGAGATCACTGCACAAATTTCGACACAGGCCCTGCTGTGTGACTGCAAGAACCAACGCATTGGGAGACTGCTGCTGGAGAGATCAGCGCAGCACCATTGCTGCTGTTGCCGCATCAAGAACCGATGCATCCCCAAATCCCCACACATCACACCGGGGCGGCAAGTCTTTAACAACACTGGTGCTGCAGTAAGAAACCAACGCATCACCTCCCAGCACAGTAAGAAACCGACAAATCACCTATTCTCCAGTAAGGAACCGACGCATTACCTCACCTGCGCAACTGTAAGGAACCGATGCATCTCCTCCCCTGGGGTAAGGAACCAACGCATCACCTTCCCTGGGCATAAGAACCGACGCATCACCTTCCCTACAGCAGTTTTTATTCATGTTTTTAAAGCATCCAAGGTACTTTGTGTTGAAAGTGTTGCATTTACAGTTTGCTATGGATCGAACTGTTTTTACCTTTTAAAAGTCATGTATTGATAACTGTATGCTGGATTTTTGTCGATCTGGTCTTGTTTGGTTTTGATAAAGATTACTTATTTTTCTAAACTGTTGCGGTGTCCATTTGTAGTGTTTTCACTGTATTACGGTATGGGTGCACAAATGCTTTACACACTGCCTCTGGGATAAGCCTGTCTGCTCATGCCAAGCTACCAAGGGGTGAAAAGGGGTTGTCTAAGGGCGTAACTCCTATACCCTGACTAGAAGCAAGGGTCCCGACATGGACAAAGGTGCAAACCATTGCCGATGAGAGATCACCATTTCTAACACTTCTACACAAGCAATCACAATTGCAGTTACCTTGCAGTTGAAATGGGCTTGATTTAAATGGTGCAGCAGGTGCCGTGGCATTGGGCCAAAAGGTGCCATAATTCCACTAAATGCCAAATATTACTATATTTTACTACTAAACAGGCAGTCACAAATGTGGTTATCTTTCTGGCTTTGAATGATTTGAATGGTGCAGCAGGTGCAGAGGCACTGGGACCAAAAGTTCTCAGAACTCCTCTAAACACCTAATATTGCTATATTTTACAACTAAACTAGCAGTCATGCATTCAGTTATCTAACAGGCGGTAGGGCCATGATTTCAATAGTGCAGCAGGTGCAGTAGCATTAGGACCAAAAGCTCCAGGTACCTCAGTAAACACCTAATATTGCTATATTTTACTACTAAACAGGAAGTCACAAATTCAGTTACCTTGCAGACAACAGGGTCATGATTTGAATGGTGTGGTGGCACTGCCCCCAAAAGTGGTCAGAACTCCTCTAAATACCTAATATTGCTATATTTTACTACTATACAGGCAGACACAATTGCCGTTACCTTGCAGTTAAAAGGGGCTTGATTTGAATGGTGCAGCAGGTGCTGTGGCACAGCAGCCAAAAGCCCTAGGGACCCTACTAAAGGTAGAATATTGATAAATGTTTCTACAAAACAGGCAGTCACAAGTGCAGTTATCTAGCAGGCACAAGGGCCGTAATTTCAATGGTGCTGCAGGTGCAGTGGCACCTGGGCCAAAAGTTGTCAGACCTTCTCTGAACACCAATTGTTGCTATATATGACTACTAAAAAAGCAGTCACACGTGCGGTTATCTTGCAGGCACTAGGGTCATGATTTCAATAGTGCAGGAGGGGCGTGGCTTGCACGCCGAGGGTAATGGCGGCGTGAGCCCGGAGCTCCGCGCCCATACCCCAAGATAATCCTGTCTAACGCTGAAAAGAGCCCAACGCGGACCCGGAGACGAAGTGGTCTAAAAGCGGGAGCTTGAGGGGGGAGAGCGGAGCATGTGAGCGGCCGCCGGCGGGGCTGCTTTACTGAGTGCAGCCGCCGCGACTAGCGCTCGCCGGAGCTGAGGAGGTGAGGAGCCCAAAATGGCGACCGCGAGTAGAAGACGACCGCACCCCAGCTGACCCGACTGCTCATCGGTGATCGGCGCTGCGGATGAGAACTGCCGGCGACTGTGCCCTGTCAAGCGGTACCCCTCCGAGGGCTTAGCGGGAGTGCGTGCATCCCTTCTGCAGATTCGCGGAGCGGCCGGTCCCCACAGAGTGTACAGACCCGGACAGGTGAGCTGACTGGAGGAAGCTGCTCGAGGGTGCCAGTGATCGCCATGAGGACGGGGATCCGGCCGGAGCACTGAGAGCCCGGAGGGATGTGTCTGCCCTGAACCCTCCCCCCCCAGAGACGTCCGGTGAGTGGAGACACCAGGCCCTAAATAGCGGCAGTGGGGGGATGGGCGAGGACAGCTGATGAACTGGTGAGCCCGAGGCAACTATCAGAGCCGGGTACATATTGAGGGAGAGGCAACAAAGCGCGTCGGCTGGGGCTCCAGCTGGCGTAAGCCACATGGAGCGGCATTGGTTACCCTCAGAACAGCGGAGGGGGGCCCGACATCGCTGCTGAGCCAACCGACTGAAGCTGATAAGATTGAGCCGGGGAGCCTATAAGGTGCGGACAGCGGCGCCTACCCGCTGCCAGCAGAGGGGGCAGAGGAGCGAGTGCGGAACCCCGTACATCCAGACTTTGGGCAGCGAGGTTCGCAACAGTGACTGCGACTAACAGGCAGCAGGGCTTGACCGGCCGCTGGAGGTGACTGTGAAATGCTGAAAAGCCTGCGAAGGTGCCGGCTGCTGAGCGGAATCACGTGGCGGAACGTTTTCTACCATGGGGAAACTGAGAGGCAAGCAGGAAGGTGCGGCGACCTCGGAGACAGGAGAGGGCGACACGGGAGAGCCCACTGATCTGCAGCGACTACAGGATCGCATCCTGGAGGCCATAACGACTACGCGGGAAACGCTGCACAATGACATTGCGCAAGTGGCATCGGGGCTTGGCCTACTCCGAGCGGACCACGACAAGCTGAAAGACAGGGTGAAGGACACCGAGCTCACCCTGAAGGACCTGGCTCCCGCTCAAAAATCCCTGGAGAGCAAACTCACGGATGCCCTGGAACGGATCCAGATCTTGGAACGGCGCGCTGAGGATGCGGAAAATAGGAGCCGACGCAGCAATGTGCGAGTCGTAGGTGTTCCGGAAAACGAAGAAGGGACTAGCATGGTAGCCTTCCTCGACACATGGCTTAAGACTGTAGTGGCGCCAGAGGGCCTGTCGCCCTTCTTCACCTTGGAGAGAGCTCACTGTGTTCCATCCGGACCGCCTAAACCTGGCCTGCCACCGAGACCAATTGTGGCCAAGCTGCTGCACTATAAGGACAGGGATCTGCTGCTGCAAAGAGCCTGGGACGCTGGCCCATTTCAGATTGCGAACAAAAAAGGCACGCTATTTCCTGATTTCACGTTTGAAACGCAGAGACTACGGACCTCCTTCCTGACGATTAAGAAGGAGCTGCAAACTGAGGGGATTTCATACTCCTTGCTATTCCCGGCTAGACTCCGAATAGTGGTGGACGATAAAACGATGTTTTTCAGCTCAGCAGCGGACACTTGGGACTGGTGGGAAACATACAAGGCAGGAACGGACGGAGCCAAGGCCTGGGAGGAAAGGGAAAAAGAGCGTGAGAGAGCACCGGCGAACCTGCGAAAGTCGCAAAGACTGCGCAAGCGAAGATATGGCGCAAGAAAACTAACCGCCTCGCAAACCGAGGCTGAGCGCAGGGCGGCGCTGCAGGCGGTGGAAACCCTAGCACGAGGAGAGGACTCCCAGTCTAAACGGGGCACGGACACAGAGACGCGTGCTTCAGCCTCGGGCTCGGAGTCGGACCTCTCGGGGATCCATGATGCTAAAGGCCCGTTGGTGACACCGCAGACAGCTTAAGAGATCCTGAACATTTGACTTATATCTGATGGTTATTGAGAAGGACACTGGAGGGGACTCCCCCGACTAGCGGGTAAGATGCACCGGGTCTGAGCGCTGGGCGAACAGCTAGGCACTGATATGGGGGACAGGGGGAGGGGCGCAGGGTTGGGACACGTGGCTCCCTTTTAGGTGAAGCCTCGCTCCGTTAGCCCATAAGGCACCCACGGCTGCGGCCGTGTACTAGTAACCTGGGTTGGTCAGGTGTGGGAGTTTGGATGGGGTCTGGTATCTCGATATTGGGGCCTGTTCTAGGGGGGGGGGGCTGCACAGTTGGGGAATGTTGGGTTATCTTGAAGACGCTGACCCCGAGATGGTTAGGGGCTGGACAGTTGGGAGTTCATGTTGGGATTGGAGGGGACACCATAATCCGCAGGGGAATGGAAATGGAGGGGAGGCAATACCCTGATCTACGTGACAATGGCTGATGGGAACGTATTGAAATGCATAACCTGGAACGTGCGGGGCCTACACACGATGCAGTGCAGACATAAGGTGCACGCTTATCTACTGAGGAGAGGGGTACACATTGCGCTCCTACAGGAAACACACATCACTAAGCAGGAAGGGGTGGCACTGCAGAGGAGATGGAGGGGCAGTTATTTCACACTTCTTACTCAGCTTATGCCAGGGGAGCCCTGATATGGATTAGAGCGGGGACACCTTTCCAACTGACACGGCAGATGATAGACCCAAAGGGGAGGTATGTAGTGGTGGAGGGCAAGCTAAGAGGCAGGGACATTGCCCTTTGTAGTGTGTATGCCCCGAATATAGACCAATTGGCTTTCTATGCAGAGCTCTCAGGGACGCTCGCGCGCATCTTAGTGGACCCGATCCTTATAGGAGGGGATTTTAATTCCATAGCGGATGTGGCCCTGGATAGATCACACCCGCCCCTGCGGGACTCCCCGGTGCACCGAGTCACCAAGGGTAGACGTGAATGGCAGGAGAGCTGGGGGCTGACTGATGCATGGCGCGCGCAACATCCAACCGATCGAGATTACTCGTTCTTTTCCGGGTTGCACTATCTCCACGTCCAACTAGATGCGTTTCTGTGCTCACAGGAAGTGCTACTGTCCGTTACCTGGTCCGAATACTTAACAAGGACAATATCGGATCATAATCCGCTCTTGATTCATTTAGCCTGGGTGATTGAAAAGCCCAGAGTGCCGACCTGGAAACTCCGACCGGAAACTCTGGAGGACCCGCTTTTCGGGGCGGCCCTGAGGGAAAGCTTGATCCAGTATTTTACTAACACTGAGGGGTCCGCAACCTCTAGAGCAATAGAATGGGATGCCTTTAAGGTGGTGGTGAAACTGATTTGGGCAAGGACATACCTGACACGACGTGGGCACAGCTTGTGCGGCGGGCGCGTAACAGCACAAGGAACGCGAGATTCCAACTTATCCATTATTATATATTACACAGGGCGTACATGACCCCTGGGAGAATTAGGAGATATTTTGGCGCGACTGATGCGACGTGCCCTCGCTGCACTGCTGAGGGTGCTGAGCTGGTACATATGCTATGGTCTTGCCCAGCCATCCGAGACTATTGGCAGGAAGTGGGAGAGACTCTGAATGAAGTGACGGAACGTTCTGTCGAATTTGACCCAGCGGCATGCCTCCTACATTGG
The DNA here is from genome assembly GCF_964263255.1 of Lissotriton vulgaris. NCBI lineage: Eukaryota > Metazoa > Chordata > Amphibia > Caudata > Salamandridae > Lissotriton > Lissotriton vulgaris. The sequence continues at coordinate 1,377,980,395 of NC_141694.1, read as the reverse complement.
TTCCCACATACCCCCAAAAAAAAGCCTCAAGCAAATTTATTGATATGGGTCTGATGGTAGCCAAGCGGGAGATAACCAGAAACTGGAAAGCAAGATCGGGCCCAACTTATAGGCGGTGGTACAACGAATTCCTAAAGTGGGCGGCCTGCGATAGTACTCATAGGTATCAGATGGCGCGTAGAACCACTGACACAAGAGCATTAGAACTGGTGACGGCCTGGGAGATGCTGGTGCAGGCCCTCAGGGATAGTGAGGTGCTGGACGAGATGGAGGTCCTTAGTGCGGGCAGGGGCAGCAACTTAAATTAATCAAGAGGGGGCAGAGCCAGTAGACGCAGGAGAATTGTGATTAAGCCTAGAAGTCCACATCAAACGACCATTAAGCGGATGATGGGGGGGGATGGAGAGGGGGTTTTTCTAAGAGTTAGTGGGTGGGGGGTTTGGAGGGGTGTTCAGCAGTTGATTTAGAAGAGGGACTAAAAGTAGGCACACGCACACTACTGCGGAGCGCTAATCCTGCAACACTGACATCAGGCATGAGAGAGCTGAGAACTTATCGCCGCCCGGCCTCCGGGATGTGGGCTAGCAGGCTGTGTAAAATGTGAAATGTGATAACGTGATACAGCACTCTGAACGATACTGTATACATATGAGAATTGGCCTGAGCGAGGTGTGTCTGCAATAAAAATTACTTTTAAAAAAAATGATTTCAATAGTGCAGCCGGTGCAGTGACACCGGGCCCAAACCTCTAGGAACCCCTCTAAACACCAAATGTTGCAATTTTTTACTACTAAACAGGCAGTCACAAACACAGTTACCTTACAGGCAACAGGGTCGTGATTTGAATGGTGTTGCAGGTGCAATGGCACCGGGGCCAGAAGTTGGCATTACTCCTCTAAACACCAAATATTGCTTTATTTTATTACTAAACAGGCAGTCACAAATGCCCTTATCTTGCAGACACCAGGGGCATGATTTGAATGGTACAGCAGGTGCAGTGCTACCAGGCCTAAAGGTTGTCAGAACTCCGCTAAACACATAATATAGCTATAACATCAATTAATTCTATTATTTCTCTTTCATTTCATTTTTCAAAATATTGATATTACTAACCGCCCCATACCACTAGTAACAGCACAATATATTGCCTTTTTGTACATAAACAAGTCATAACACTTTACCAGACTTTCTGTAACGTATGTTGTACAACTATTCAGCACGCTACAACGTATAACATAAACCAGCTTATAAATAATCACTTAGGCAAAACCTAATACATTTACCAATGCTTGTTAAGGAATGCAATCACAACTTGCATAGGTGCAATAGCATTCTGCTTTACAACAAATGGCACTAAAGAACTTGCACGGCTTGGGATGTGTATTACTATTGCAAACAATAAAAGGAAAGAATTGCCTCATACAGTTTTAAAATCACAATTAATCCAAAGAACTGTTGAGGATTACCAGTAACAGTGTGTTTTTAACTAATGAAATATTTCAATTAAAACTTGATTTTATTGTTTTAGGTATGGATATTTTGTATTGTACATATTTATTGTAGCTATTTTCATGAATCAAATCACTACAAGTCACACATAAGACATTAAACAGCCTAGAAATGTGATTGATGGATAAGGAAACAGACAAACAAATTCTTTATTTAAAAAAAAAGACAGGATTTATTTCCTAAAAATAATTTATCATGTTTTAAATCACTCAGTTTGAGGTTCCGTGAATTCTGAACCCTTGGGTTCCATTTTGTGCATGGCAGCCATTTTGTGGTTGCGCTCACATAGGCCGATGACTTTAGCTGACTTCTGGATGACCTGAGTGAACTGACCCTGTTGCCTGAAGCTGACCTTGTTAGACCAGTTCCTTGCCCAGTAGCTGATCAAGATTAAGGATCAGAGCACAGGAGATTGTAAAGCTTGATATGCACATACACACCCCTTATCCTAGTCTCATCTGTTTCTGTTCCTCCTTTTATGGCTTGTTTACAATATGGGTTGTGGTCTTTTATTATGGGTTTGTCCGGCTTGTGTAAGAAGGAATGTTGGGCTTTTTGCATGCTTGCAAAAGCTAGGACTGCCCCTTACTTTTGTGCTGAGTTTTGTAACCCTAAGCCTATAAAAGGCCTCTGTTCTCTGTATTCCTCAGACTACCTCATTCAGTTGCTACGGCTTCTATGTGACGTGGCCTCATTTATTACATTTAATAAAGATGTCTTTTCATATTTCAGCTTCTCTGCCAAGTTCTTTATTGATATTAGTAAGACCCCTGAGAATGAAGATTTTTCAGTTCTTCAAATGGCGCAGCCAACGCGGGCCTCATCAGAGAAGTGACTTTCTGTGGGAGTGATCTTGTCAGGAGACTGAAATCTACTGAGGAGGACAGAACAGGATTCTACTAAGAAGGTACTCTGTGCACAGGGATTCTGGAGATTCTTTGTTTCTGCAGCCCAGTACATTTCTGATCTTCCTGATTTTGATCCTCCACATGATGTCACTCCTGACTGAGAACCTTTTTGGCGTGAGTATTCTAAAAAGACTGTTAGGTCATGTAGAACTTGACAGTTAGAATTTGGATAACCTTTTGATTAGTAAAAGTAAGAGTTAAGTATAAGTGGGTCGCTCCCAGTCCTTTGGTTTTTCGGTTCTTTGGGTCTTTGATTTAGTTATTGCAATTACCAAAGCTGAGGGGTTCGTATATTTGCGAGTGTATTGGTAGAGATAACCCCTTGAAGTTTGAAGCTAGATTAGTGAGCTATAAGATGCCTGATCTTAGCAAATTTAGGATTGTAGCTTTGGAACTTTGGAATTTGTGTTGGCCAACTTTTGGTTTGTATAGGTTTGGATATGCGAATTGCAATTTGTGTAGACAGGTAATGAGGAGAATTTTCTCTACTTGGTCCTTAGGAAAGGTGCACGTACGAAAAGTACCTTAAGCACTACTTTGATTATAATACTTGCGTATTCCGCAGTATTTTTGGCATGCCTGTTTTAAGCTCACATGGAAAAATGTGTTGCTTTTTTTGAAAGGTACCATAGTATGATGTGAAGTAAATTAGCCAGCTTCCCCTAAAGGGAATATCTAAATAGGTTTAGATTTAAAAACATATTTCTTCCTTGGTGATTATGTATCCCCAGGTAATTAAAATATGACATAATACAAAACAAGGATCCTTTGTTCTGCGCAGTTTTATGAATGAAGATATGCAGAACGATTTTGTTTGGTGCTCTGCTAGCCAGAGCTAGTGAAGTGAGTGTATTTTCGCTTCTTGGACATACATCAGTCTGTTGGGCTGTTTTTGAAGTCTTTTGGAACACTATTGAGAAGCGTTTCTTGTAAATACGACTTACAACTAGTATTTGCAAATGGTTTGGCTCAAGTACAGTCTGTGGGCTGTTCTTTGTTTTTGTTCTGAGTATTGATTTGTGGGTCAAATGTGTGTTTAGATGTCTATGAGGTTTTCCCATTAGTGCAACTTCTGTACGTGAATAGCGATGGCGCTATTCACGAAATGCATGGCTAAAGCGCGCTGTATTGTGTGTCCTGATTGTTTTGACCCCTTTTCTGTTTATGTCTTAAATGAGCTCAAATGTGTGTTTGTGGTTTTTTCTATATTTTCAGTCTATTAAGCAAAATTGTGTAAGCATATTCTTGGGTCTGTTGCTAATTAAAAATTGTCCTTTTTTAAAAAAAAAGATAAAAAGTGGCGGAAACATTTTGTCATGTTATAAGTTAGGCTTATGTGCTTAGGCTTATAAATGAATGCGTCTAAAATGATAGGCAAGGGATGCAGCTCACTTTTATATGTGGAATTATCAAAAATGATTGGGTTTATTAAAAATAATTAATACATTTTGCAAAATAATTATTAAAAATAAGTGCTACAAAATTCGTTTTTTACTATTCATGAAGCTTAATGCTCATACTGTGACCTCCTAGCATTATAATTTAATTTAAGTTGTGTTACACTGCATAATGAGAACATTAGCATATGGAATTTCACTTAGCGCAGGCGTACAAAACTCATTTTTCTAAGGATTTACATGAGATATGTCTAATGTCCAATCTCTGCAATTTGTAAAGAACATTCTGAGGATGATTAATATTTAAAACAATTATAGGATATTTATTTTTAAGTGCCCCTAATATCAAAGTCGAATTTGGGTAAAATAGACCATTTAAAACAGCATTCTTGCCTTTTTTAATAGTTTTAAAGTGCTTTAGGCTTCAGTAAATGCATACATTTAGGTATAATACAAATTTGCAGGTTGTCCCCATTTGGGTTTACTTTTAAATGGCCCAGTGAGATCCAATTAAGGTTGCTGAAATGAGTACCATTGCAACAAGCATTTGTTCTAAAAACTGGCATGTGTGTTATTAGGTTTTGTGAATTATTCACAGTAAATGTAGTTTAATAATCTGGGAATAGAGATCATTTTTTTAGCGCCTAAAAAGGAGAATTTTTTTTTTAAATAGAGTGAATTATTGCAGGTTATGAGGAATTAGGAAGGCTTTTTGACTTTGTCAGCCTCACAGTGAGCAGAGGCTGGGGGCTAGGAAAGCTGCAGAGGCTCAAGTTGCGCTGAGATGCTATCTTTAGTTTCCCTGTAAACAATGGAAGAGGCTGTCATGTTGACATTTGTGACCTTTTAAATTAGGACCTTGTCTCTGTGGAATGCAGAATGACCTGGCTAAACAGGCCTCTGAAAGGAGGGATTTCTGGTTTCTACATGTTTTTGTTGTATGTTGCTGCTTTTGATACTATTACAAGTTTACCGGTGTTGTGAAGGGATATACATGATGATGCGTATCGCTGCACAACAATTGGGTTGATTTCCTAAATTTCACAGATATGATATTTTCATTTTTGTGAACGACAGAGACAACACTTCACCAGTGTATGTCAAATTTGGCTATAAATAGTATTCAAGAAAAATAAAAAAGATATACAGGATCAAAGTGTGTCACAGTCACTTACTGCCTCTTCCCTTAAATGAACAGGCAGCCCTACATATATGTATCCTGATTGAACGTGAGGATAACATTATAGATCTGTGACTCTTGTACATGGTGACCTAATTTCTATATTACATTAGTCAGTTTTGTTCTGCTTCCTAAGTAGTGTATGGCTTTGTGCCATAAAGGAAACCAGGTTTCATTTTTTCCCTGAAGAAGGAACTGGAACATTAGCTGAGGTTACCGTATATGGTTTAGCGGCCAGTGGTAGAGCTAACTTTTGTAAACTATTGTGATTTTTTTTTTGTGTATCACTCACACTCTTGGTATTGTGTCACATGCTTGACTATCACCCAAGTAATATCTTGTTCTGCCTATAGATTTTTCTTTTGTTGCTTCTCCCCTGACCGATATCGCATTGTACCTAGTTATTGGGGATTTTAGCTGTGACCTAGTCCCATTTCTCTTTTCCATATTTCTTTCACTAGTCAGCTTTTATTATTGTTGATGTATTGTTCAGGTTCACACTTCCAGATTGCAGTAATGTACCAGAGATCCCCATATTATGTATAAGTCCCTTTTGTATGACCAGACTGGTTTTTAAGAATTTTCTTTAGACTTAATCATGTCGCTATCTACCCTTAGATGATGGAGGATATGCTCTCACACGGAAACCCAATTGAAGAACCTAGAGGCACTGTTTTTCCTACTGCCTTTGTATTTGTATTTTTTTTGTTTTGAAAATGACAGTGTATTCTAGACCAGAATTGTCCCATGGCGTGTGGCCACTCCTTTGAAGATCGCAGGCCACCTGTTTGCAGTCCCCTTGTTATACAAAGAACTGTTTAAAGCATCACACTTGCTCCATCAGACGGTATTGGACATCACAGAACCAGAATTGCAGTGCAAAAGAGCGCCTGTCATGTGCTGGTAACCTCTGACAGTGGGCAGCCCCTTGAGCCCCTTGGCCTGAGTTTTGGCCACACACACCCCCCTTTTTCCTTTGCTCCAATGGAAGTGCAGTGCACCGGAGGATTCGAGATTGGCAAAAGGCATTACATTATGGTGCCCATGAAAGAGCAGCCTGAGCGTTCCCTGACACTGAGTAATGAGTGTTGGAGCCTGAGAATGTAGGCCCGGATCTGCATAAAATGATCTGTGCCCTTGATCAATGGAGAGCACACTATCTGTAGTGCCTGCCGCAGAGGAGAGATATTGGTGCACTGCCTTGAGACATTGAGACTTTCGAATGAGCTATGAGTGTTTGCCAGGAGGGCACTCCAACGGATACTGAGAAGCACCATTTACATGAAAGGCCTGAATGAAGAGGCCCATGCGGAAGAAAACAACAAAAGAAGATTTGATGGACAATAGAAGCCTGCCAGAGAGGCTTTTTGAACGGACTCCGGGCATAGTTGGTTTGTATAGACTAGGTGTTAGGAGACTGATTCTTATTTGTTTTGCTGGCATTATTTTAAAGTAGTATTCTGTTTAGTAAAAGCAGAATAAAGTCCATTTTCTGTGGAAGAATATCCCCTTTTCACCTCAGAGCATTGATGTCTTTTATGGGTGGGATTGTTTTTTGCTACCCAATTGACATCTGTACCCACCTCCCAACCTATGTCTCTTTCTACTACTACTTCTTTGCATTCTTTCCATACTTTACCTGAACATGAACTGGTTAGGAGGTCAGAGTTCACTAATAATTCCTTTGTACAGCTTCTGCATCAACACCAGTTAGTAGTGAACATCACTAATTGTTGGGTGTGGGGTCTTATGCCACATACTACAGATAGAGGTATTCCCTATTTGGTCCTGCCATATGTGGCCTTTGTGCTACTACGTGTGTAAGGAGACCTGTCCCGAAAGAGTTGCTAAGTAATAGGATTATGCTCCAGCAACATCTTGATGATCTGATGAATATAGTCCTGGATTCAGATTGACGTGAGTTTAGGTTATTGCCTATGTAATGGCAAAAGGAGGGTCTGAGGTTCCGTGAATTCTGAACCCTTGGGTTCCATTTTGTGCATGACAGCCATTTTGTGGTTGCCCTCACATAGGCCGATGACTTTAGCTGACTTCTGGATGACCTGAGTGAACTGACCCTGTTGCCTGAAGCTGACCTTGTTAGACCAGTTCCTTGCCCAGTAGCTGATCAAGATTAAGGATCAGAGCACAGGAGATTGTAAAGTTTGGTATGCACATACACACCCCTTATCCTACTTCTCATCTGTTTCTGTTCCTCCTTTTATGGCTTGTTTACAATATGGGTTGTGGTCTTTTATTATGGGTTTGTCCGGCTTGTGTAAGAAGGAATGTTGGGCATTTTGCATGCTTGCAAAAGCTAGGACTGCCCCTTACTTTTGTGCTGAGTTTTGTAACCCTAAGCATATAAAAGGCCTCTGTTCTCTGTATTCTTCAGACGACCTCATTCAGTTGCTACGGCTTCTGTGTGACGTGGCCTCATTTATTAAATTTAATAAACATGTCTTTTCATATTTCAGCTTCTGTGCCAAGTTCTTTATTGATATTAGTAAGACCCCTGAGAATGAAGATTTTTTGATTTCCTCAAGTTTTACCATTTTAAATCCCTAAAATACTCCTTAGTTCTTTGCTTATAGAGTCTTAAAACAATATTGTAAAAAGAAGAAGTTCCCGGGCTCAACTACAACATGCACATTCATCTTCAAACAAGAAGAAAATGATGAGAATAGTGCTACTTATTACTGCTCAAACTAAAATCTGTGAAGGTGCAAAATGGAGTAGCTGTAACAAACATAGGTAATTATACTGCAGACTCCATGTTAAACTCTTGATACACTTCAACAGATAGTATTTCAATGTTGATAAGAGTAGAGAAGCACTCACTTGCCGAATAAAAAAATCTTTCTTTGTAGGAGGTGAAACTACTTACAATTTCCATGTGCGAAATAGGAAATAAGCATACAGCATGAGGATTGTGGCTAATTTTGTTGTAAGTTGGAGAATATGCATTAGAATATTTCGGTTTATAAAACAAACTGACAAGAAAGAATAATAAGCTTATGTCAAACAAAATTAGAACGTGGTCTTAACCAAATGTTTTGCACCCAACTTTGACATTAGTACAAAAAATGAACCTAATGCATGTAAACATGTTTGGCCTGTGTTTAATGCATTAATATCACATTTTTGCCCCTTGCAACTTTAAGGTGATACCACCATTTACCCTGCATTATCACTTATTGAGCACAATTTGCTTGCAAATTTAAATGTGTGGAGCACTAAAATCTGGTGCAAAAACGATTTGTGCCCATTTTTTCATTTAATTGTTACACAGGATTCTGGGCGATAGAAAGACTAATTTAACCTTGTGGAACTCATACGGAGGTAAAATGTACACTAAAGTATTAAACTAGGATATAAGAAGGTTATCTAGCCGTTTCCTTTGAAAGGAAACAATGCCATAAACTTCCATTAGACACTTCTACACATCAATTCGCTTGAGAACATAGCAAAAATTAAGAACACTGTGACCATCTTGTGTAATCAGTTCACGATAAACTATCACTCTTTCTTTATTTACACCTTTAACTTCCAGTTTTACCATTTCTTTCACTTGCTTTACCTTTTACAGGTGATAAGTCCCTTCAAGAAAATGCCTTCTGTTGTCTCTGATGACCAGAGAAATGCTTAGACGTTTAATCCTATGCAGTAAAGTTTGGTTCTGTGGTCGCAGCCCTGAAGAGATGATGAAAAGCCTATTAAGTAAATGTTGAAAGTGGCTGCCAAGCAACCAAGCCTTTGGTGCAAAGAGAGCGTCTCACAGCCTCCTCTACATTAACTCAGATGGAAAACGTCTAAATACAAACACTCATGAGTCAACCTACCATACTTTCATTACGACCTACAATCTCTTCGCAATAATGTCTTTGGCCACGCAAGTCACTAGGTATAATTTTACCAACTCTCCTTACTTATACTGCTTCTCACACTTCTGCACCTTCTAACCTCTGGTCTAACTTCCTCAAGGAAACTTCTGCCCTATCTTGCCTATCTCTATTTCCTTAGCGTTCTGCACATAACAGCTATATACCTTTCTGTCCTTATGCATTACAACTTTCCTCCTTTCGTCATCATCACCTAGTATCAAATGGATTCCCACCACTACACTCAGAGCAAGCTCGCATTATTTTCATTACATGAGTAAATGATTGCCCCCCGCCCAATCAATCGAACCTCATCCCTTCCTTTAATTTTAAAATCTCACCACTTGACTTGTCTACCTCCATCCTCTCCAAGCTATCTTTATCTATCCCCATCGTGAATGACCTTGGTTCATACTTGTTAACTCTGACAGTCAAATCAATTGTGCTTCAGTCCCTGTCACAGAGCCTTCAATTGGAAATCTTGACTAAGCCATGTTAACTGTCAATAATCACCACTTTTTAAATCTATGGGTCAGATAATAGTCCACTCCAACTATACCCTTTTCCTCCCACAGGTACACAACTACCCGTTTCATTTGTGGAAAATCTATGAATTAACTTTCTGAATTTCTGTTTGGGGACGTTTTCCCATTCTTCTTTCACCACATTTGAAAAACAGTGCCCTTTTGTCTACAACTCACCCCACTCAGCACAGGATCCATTCAATGAAAATAAACTGTAGATCATTTCCAATGCTTCCCGCCAAAGCAGATGCACAAAAACTTTACCATCACCAACACGCGAGCCAGGAACTGTTGTCTGAACTTCAGCTAGTCATATCCAGGGTTCTGCTAGGCACCTTGCCCAACACCCGCCTCAGCAAACGTCTTCCCGGTCATCTGGGAAATAAAATTGGCACTATCTAAAACCCACTCTTAACAATGCAACTATTTATTTCTCATAACTTTTGCTCGGCTTCCGTGATGAGAGCTATCTCCCAAGAGCACCCAACACTTCTTGCCAGCTTTGGATCCATTCCTGTGTCCGTAGTATCTATTTCAGTCCTTGAAAAACCCACTTTGCTTAAGAAAAATGTGACTGCCAACTACAGGTGACACAGTGACACGTCATCTGCATAATGGACCCCAAAAGACACCTGAAAACATACACAGATAAGTGGGTGAAAAAAACTACAGTTCCAGAATAATGTGCATAACAAAATGTTCTTAAAAAGTATTGTGAACTAAATATCAACTAAATAAACTTTTGTGACGATAAGTAGATATATGTAAGCATAACTTTTACTGTACTTAACTCTATATGTATGACTTTGACAATGTATATATTGAAGACACATGTATGTGGATTTCAGAATAGTACATCTATACTTAGCTCTTTGTATTTACCTTCACAATGTTTTAGGTACTAATAGTTCGGTTACAATATTTTTGTATGACAATATTTCTGTCCTCGACATTCTGACATAGAACAGGAAAAAGACAGAAAAACACATGTACGAAGGGCATACTTTCACAACTGCCCAAGGGGAGAGGTTCACACTCTGACCCTTGACCCCAAAGTGCCCACCACCCCAATCCTCTTGCTTTGTCCCCTGCTATAGTTCGGCTCTGTAGTAGAAGTCAGAGAAGGAGGTAAGCACACAACGTCTTTCATTTTACCAGAAAGAATCTGAGAAACAACAAACCCAATCAATGAAGGCTGCCCGGCCAGGGCTGCCTGCCATTAGTATGCCATTAATATAATGACCCTTGTACTACATTTAAAGATCATCAGGATCAACATTCATTCTGAGGTCAGACGTATCGATCTTGCAGTAAAATGAGTCATATTTAATACATCCCATCAGGATAATTAAGTTTCTACTGAAACATAGCTCAGAAACGTGAATATTGAAAACTATTACGGACAGTCTATATATCAGCGCTGCACGCTGGGCTGGAAGAGAAAAGGGCTTAAGAGCCAGAGTAATTACCCTCTGATCCAAGGAGGGTCGGTGTCACCGTGGCATCCTGCCACCTGCCAGCGCGCTTGATTTGCTCATCTGAAAGCACTCCCTCGTCCTCTGTAAATCACTCTGGACGGCAATACCGCATGACCAAAATGCGCAAAGGAAGCGAGGGCTCGTGAACCAGGAACCGCGGGTTGCGAAGTTCAGTAATGCGTCCTCTCCAATTGCGGCTTTTTATTTCCAACCGGAGGTTTTAATTCCCATCCTATTTACATGAAGGGCCGAGCACTCATTGGCCAGCCTGCTACAAGCTACTTTGAGTCTTTGTCTTGGACTGTCGTGACGTAAGTCGACGTGCTGATAACTTGATAGTTTTGACGTCACACTGCGGATTCCAGTTAGTCTGTTCCCGTTCAACAGCTGGCTCGACTGCAGAGGGCATCTAAAATACAGAAGAATTTTACACTGAAGTATTCCGATCTTTTAAACATTACCAGCATGAGGTAATCCTATCAGAGAAGTTTACCTCCTTGATGCGCCATGATTATAAAATCCTTATTGATAAAGGCATTAAGATTGTTATGCCGGGAATCATCAGTCTGGCTTTGCCATTAGGCCTGGCACAACTTCCCATTAGCTCAGACCCTAGACGAAATGTTGTCTCATACCCCGTTACCGTAATTGCGTCAACGGCACTCTCTGGCGCCTTTTGGTGCATCTAACTTATTTATTTGATTCATTTTTAATAATTTACGCAAGGAACATGCCAACCACGAGGGAAATAGGGTGCTGAACAACATGCACATAATGAGAATTATCATTTCCCAGCATAAGGTACATTTTCTATCAAATCTAGAAAAGTAAACACATACAACTGGACTCGTGTAGATAAATGAGATGCTTTCTTCACTAACTTGTGTCCATTCTGCCTACTCTGTTTTTATCGACTGCTGCCAGTGAAAAACAAAACCGTTGACTATGATTGTACCTTTTCCCATAATACACCCTTTTCAAATCAGCTTGGATGCTAGGATTTTTGTTGTTCTGTGGTGTTTGTAATTGCCATTCCATTCGTTGTACGGTTTTCATGGTCCCAGAAGGGGTGTTTTCCTCAGTGCATCATTCATTACATCATACGTACATAACACAACTTTACAGAGGATGCTACCTTAGTAATTACCCTAACATATGTCCTCCTGGAGTGTAATTCCATAAGGCCTAACAATATTTTGTTATAAGCATATTTTCATAACATTATGATAGGGCTAACACAGCCTAACAAAGAAATATAATAGCAGATTGTGTCCAGCCATACATTTGTGTGTGATACACTAACAGAACTCTCTACCACGTGTGGTTGCCTTGCTACCTTGCTCAGTAAAAGGTCGCTAAGCCCAGTCAGAAGTTTTGTAAGCACTCTCACCCAGCAATGAATTGCTATGCCAGCTTAACCAGATAATGACTGTAACCAGGCAAAAATATTATGTAACCCTATCTCTCAGATGAGATGGGAAATGGTCTTCTTCAGGCTTGGAAGACTTCACTGTCTCAAGGACATTCTCCTAGATAAACCAACGAACTTGAAAAGCAGGTTGTATCAAACTACGCACAAACGTTTTTACAAGGCTGACCGATCTTAGAACAAATGTACGCTAGGAATATCACACTAATGAACTATATATTGTTTGGTATTTTTACTCCTTTTGCTTTGATTTTGTTTGCCTTTTCTAGTGTTAGAATCATCATGATCCTGATACATATTTTATACAATAGGTTAGAGTATAATAAATCCCTGCATCAATCAGGCGTGCTCGTTCTGATGGGGGAGGGTGGTCAATTGGCCGGCACTGCTCTGTCGGAGGGACACACCCAGATTCGGTTATATAATGCTTAATAATAAACTTGCACTTTAACAGCTTATTGGAGTCCAACCAGGTTGAAGACCAAAAATGGAACACAGCACACAAGAAACCTCTTGTGCTACTGTTCCAGGAGAACAAGATTCAACAAAGTGTAAGGAAACTACAGTAAGACCAGCTACTATAGATAAAATATTATAGATCCAAATACAACATCACTGTATCCTTTAAACGAACCAGGGGATTGCACATTAAACAATTCAATTGCAAAAAAAGGAATGCATACAAAACAAATCAATAACAAATATAATCACAGAGACCCTCTCAGTTCGGTTTGCATCATTTCCTCCTGTCTTATCATACCCTGAAACTCAAGCACTACCATTACAATTTCAAATCTCAACAGGAACAGCATAAAAACTGAACCTACCTTCCACTAATGGACATGACTGAACATTTTAACTCATCCGTTACACGTATCTCATTCACACCCTTTTTGAGAACTGTCTCAGCAGGAGCACCCTAAAGAATGGTTAGACCATTGGTAGCACATTCTGATCCACATACCACCTAGATACACTACCACCACCCCTCCGCCCCTGCTCATCTACACCAACGCCTCTCTACAGCAACAGTACATTCCCTTTGCTCCACCAGGATCCATCTTACACCTGGACTGACCCCCTTAGGTAAATTTACCACCTTTGTGATTAAATAAATGTAGAGAAATTGTTCCTGATATTGCTGTGAAGTTTGACTTCTACAATGACACCAGGCTCAAGCAGCAAATGTTTAACACACTATTTGGAGTCATAATACACTATACTTTTCCCTTACTTCAATTATCACCCTCGGCTCAACCAACTGCATGTTCACCTCATTATATGCCATCTTGTCACATATCCATCCTAGCCTGAAACTCTGCCGTATTTTTCACCCTCTCAACAGCATAAATAATGATATCCTAGTCGTTAAATGGAGCATTATATGTTAACTCCAAATCCACTCAGAAATACTTTCCTCAATTGCCAATTTGGATTGTGCTGCAAGTTGTAAACACGCTTTAAACATTCTATTCACCTTCCCAACTAACCCATGATATTAGGGACTCTAAAATGAAACAGTGATATGTGAAAAGCCCAACGTCCTAAAACATGTGCTGCACTTAGATGAAACAAATTGCATTCCATTATCTGATACTTTCCATGTAGGAAACCGCTCAACACTGTATCCTGACCTCATGAAACCAATCACTGACTTAGGGCCTGATTACGATGTCGGTTGGAAAGGCTCCGAATGGCATTCGTAATTTCCCAACCCGTGCCGGTACCCATTTTTCCGACTGACACGGAAACATTTCCGACCGACCAATTATGATGGAAGGTAACCGTTGGGTCTTTCCGACTCAGGTCCCAATCGGCATTTGGAGACTCCCATTCAGTTGTAGCCGAATCGTACAGGTATATGGACCGTGTTTCCGACCAACGTATTACAATTTTGGAATCAGAAAGCCTTTCCGAATTGGTATGTGTGACACGAAACAGCTGTCAGGAAACTGACTTTGGGGGTCTGTAGCAGGCCCCCCTTCACCCAGAGGCCTCCATTGAGGGCCGTGGGGTACCCTTGGGACCCCACTATACAACCATGCACAGTGTGGCAGGCACCATGGGGTGCCTCCGACAGAGTGCACGGTTTTCCGGAACCACACCTTTTTTCAATGGGGTGGCCTGTGTTGTCGGTCGGAACACAGGCTCCCATTGAAGTCAATGGGAGTACGACTGAACTGTGTTCAGAAACATCGTAATAGGTCGGTCAATCAGACTCGCCGAAACTGAGTCGGTTGGAACCGATACCGACAAGGAGTCGGTCGGAATGCTTTCTGACTGACATCATAATGAAGCTCTAAGAATCTGCAAGATCAAGAAATTGATAAAACATCCACTTTGAGCGGTAGTCAAAAAGAATGATTAAGAATTTCACACCATCGGGAAAAAACAAAATAGGGTCCATAAAATCTATTGTCACCTAGTCCCATGGCAAACCTAGAACTGTACTGTACAGCGCATTCCTAATCATGTAATATCTATTGCTCTTTAGACACAGAGGGCACAATCCTAATATTAGGTCAACAAAAGCAACCATGCCAGGCCACCAGCAATGTGACTTAAATCTCTTCTTTGTTGATGTAACAGTCATGTCCAGAGGGTGGAAACTACCCAAACCATTCCCTCATTCCAGTGGAAGGCACAACTTTATCACCCTTCAGTGCCAACTCCCCCTCAATACTCAAGACAGCTCTAACTTTACATCAAGCTTGAAGTCATTCAGGAAATGGCTCTATTCTAGGCACCAATTACAAATCATGTTTTTCACATATGCCCACACTTCATCTTTAGCTGCTGCCCTCTGCCATTCTTCCTTACTAACCACATCACCATTCTGTTTTAACACATGTGCCAAACCAACCTCGCATTGGTTTAGCCACTCACTATCTTTGTTTCCGGAATTGGACACAATAGGAAAATGTGACAAAAAATCTGCCCTGGTATTCTTCCCAGCAGAGATGAGACAACAAATGCACTAATCCAGGACTCCCATAGTCCACGCCCTTCTCACCCAAGAGAACGTTAAAACATTTGTGATATGTGACAATCGTAAATCTGTTGCCACACAGGAAAGATTTAAACTACTCCTTGGGCCGCACACTCACCAAAACATCTTTCACTATTTTACTAATCAGGAGCTACTACTTGTGTTAACAATGCCTCAGTAACCAAACTTTTTGCTTCAAGTTTTATTATGCAAACACTCTCCAGACTGAAATGCTTGAGGGCAATTATGACACAATCATATTTTTCACTCTTTCAAATGCCTTGTTTTCATCATCACCCTAACAAAAGCCACATTCTTTCTCAGTAACTTTCTAATAGATTTTTATATTATTGCAAACCCAGGCACTAATCGCAATGCCAGGACAGATGTGATTTGTTCTTTGGTACATGGTCTGGCAGTATCTTGTATGGCAAACAATACAAACAAATTGTTAGAGATTAATGCCTTCTGGTGAAACAGTGTGTCCCATATATTCCACGGTTTCCAGAATTAAATTGCATTTCTCCTCCTGAAATTAATTCGGTGATGATTAAGGATACCTAGGATCTTGTCTAACAACACTTAGGTGCCAATTACGAAATGGCTCGTTAAGGCTCCGACCTGTCGACCACAGGTTGGAGCCTTTAGGGCCGCATCGCAATGGGCCAGTTGGTTTATTTGCCGATCGCCTCATTATGTTGGAGGCAGACAGAAAGTAAACTGGCCAGTCTTTCCGGGTGGCTTCCGACGGGCTCGGAGAACCCATCCACCAGTCGGAAGCCAGCCTGTAATCTCAAGGGCAAGCCTTTCCGTCCTTGAGATTACAATGCACGGTTTTCAACATGGTTTCCATACCGGCCTGTCTGAAATGGAAACCACGTAGGAAAGTTTGTTTGGTGGCCCCCAGCAAGTCCCCCTTTGGTGTTGATCCCTGCACCTTGTGACAGGCACATTGAGGTGCCTGCCAAGGGGTGCAGGGATGAACTGCACCTCCCTTTCCTCAATAGGAGCTTGTATTACAGCAGGTTTACAGCTGTAGCACGTGCTCCTATTGAGGAAACGGACCTTCGGTCGTATTGAAATCAGTCGGTCGGGACCGCTGACTGAGTGTTGGTTGGTCCAATGACCAAGTTGGTGTTGGGCGGAAGTGATTTTGCCCATCATCATAATAAGCCCCATAATGTTCTTGTATAGTCTTGAAAAATACTAAAATATTATCCTGTATGCTAAAACCTGTTTTCCATTACCAAACTATTTATACATAATATTTTGACAGACTGTCTCTGATGCAAGACCCTCTACTCAAGTTGATTTTGCGGCTACTCAAGCAGATTTTCTACCTGAGCGGCAGCCTTCTGACTGCCGTCGCAACTGCCCGCATTGGAAAAATCTTGCCAGATGACCTCCTAGTGACCAAAAACAACTCTAGGGGATGCCAAATCTCTTGCGCTTGCCAATTTACAGTTTTTGCACGTGAAACCATGCCTCCATTTGGCAAATTCAGAATTTGGTCGGAACTCCATGTTACAAGAGTAACACAGAGTCACCAAAATTACACCAATTCTGCCAGTGGAATGGAGTTTTTCACCCATCCTTAAATATTATGCACCGTAAGTATAACATGGCATTTCTCTTTCATCATTATTTTGTGTTCATAACTTGTACACACCCCAGTTTCTCTCTGAACACTTCTGGATATGTTGCAAGGAGATTTTCTTCATAATCAATAAATAACTTAAGAAACACCATAGGGTTGTCAGTCTCTGACTGTATTACCATCCCAAACATCTCTTGAGCACCCCAGCCCAGGATGTTTTAACCCTGCTTTGTTACAAAATCCCTTGCACACACTTGCTTCCCTTGAACTCATGATCCCGTCGGTTCACTGACAGAATATTGAGGAAAAAAAATATAGAAGGAAAAAATATTGAGGAAAAAAAGTAGAATGCAAAAATATCGACTGCCTAAAATATTGAAAACAAATATAGTTTACAATAATATAGTTTTTATTAAGTATCGATTTTTAAATATATATAATTAAAAATATTAAAATAAGCATATATTAAATACTAACATTAATATATCCAAATAAAATATATTTACATGCATATTTTAACAAATATAACAAATAAACTTACTTTAAACATGTTAACACACACACATATATATATGAACATACATATATAAATAAACGAATATTTTAAATAATAATATAATTTAAAAATCATAAAAATATACTAGTATAACAAATATATGTATACATATTTAAATATACCAAAAACATAAAATATTACAAAAAAAACAATTTAATTTGAAATAAAAAGTAAAACATTTTTAAATGTCATTATAAATAATTTACAAACAAAAATATTGACAATTTTAAATATTATTATAATAAATCAAACACATAATTATCTAAATTACAACAACATAAAATAAACTATTAAATATTAAAATAAATGCTTATAAATTCCCCACTACATTAAAAAAAACATTGTTATACTAAATAAATATAAAAAGAAGTACTCCCACCTAACACGACATAATAATAAAAAAATTCTTTACATCACACAAAAATAAGATTTACTACTCTAACTACAACAAATACAAAATTAATTAGAATATAACATTGGAAAATACTGCAATGTACTATCTTCAGTACAATTAACTCAACAATAAATATTATAATTAACAAAAAAAAGTAAATAAATTAAAGAATATTATTGAATACAAAATAGAAATATATTTAATATTAAAAAGGTAAACTTATTTTTACTTCCCACCCCATTCCCCTACTAAACCCATAACCCACATCTAAATAAAAAAATACTTGCACAATGAACATAATTATTTATCAATTAAACAAATATTTATTACATCGAATTCAAAATTCATTAAAACTAATTAACTTCCCATCCTGTACACAAACTCCTCAAACCCAACCTAAAATAAACTAAAAAAACAATTAATAAAACAAATAAATTACTTTCCACCCTTTACCCCTATAATCCCACAACCCACAACTAAATTAATTATTATTAATTAATAAATAATTATTAATAAATTACTAATAAATTACTTCCCACACTATCCTCCTATAAACCCACAACCCACTACAGACCTAAAAAAATACATTTTATTAAATTTCATAACTACAAAAAATGTAACTAATATATTAAAAAACATAAAGATTAAATAAAAAAATATTACAAACAATATTAACGACGTCTATATTTTTAAAATCAATATTACTTACCTTCAAATCGATATTCTTGACAACGATATTCTTAAACTCGATATCCCAAAATCATGCTCCTCTAGAATGATCTCAGTGAGATGATCAAACAGGTTTTGCCTCTCTTTGCCCGCACAAATATAAAGTATTGCAAACTTTCTCCTTGGAAATTTACCTTCAACATTAATGGCTACTAAATTGTTTTCAAAAGAACGTATACAGTGTTGCGATGGCATGTTGGACCTCCCAGGACTAGGAAGGAAGTCACAAGGTAGGTTTTCATTTTGCAATTTCTTTCTCCATATGTAATCTCCAACTATAGTTTACCAAATATCAAAGTATGAGGAGCAAAAATATGAATGTAGTAAACTGTCTTAACAGGACAGAGACATAGAAACTTCCACCATAAATATGGATTGTAATTTTCTCAGTGACTCCTTAAAGGACAAAATATCACCAATCAGCAGATAATTACACTTGCCCTGAATGTATTCCAATCACTTCTCCTCTAATGCCTGTTTCACGTGACCAAGAACCAGTACTTAATTTGAGCCGGTGGTTTCTGGTGCTAGGCACCGGCACTTAATTGTTAACACTGGTGCTTGAGACAGTCAGCCATAAGGTGGCGCTGACCACAACACAATTAGTGATTAATTCAATATGCATTAAAAATGATTATTACCTGCAACACAAGTAATTCTAATAGCTTTGGGTGGCCTAAATAGTCCAAAATGTCACACTTGTAACATTCCATTTCAGTCCTTAAGCGCATCTTCATAAATGTTTTTATTCTTTATTCACTACTAGCGCCAACTGCAACACAATGCTGTCTCAAAAATCACCAACTACGTGTGGTTTTGACTGATATCGCCTAACTTTTTGGCATCACCTTTCTGATTATTCTTAGTACTTCAGCACCTCTTTTAGTACTTTTTAACTAATTCTAAGTCTTGTACTAAATGGAGATGCCCGTCTGTTTCTTTTCGGGACCTTTAACCTGTTATTTACCTTGCATGGGGATGTCAGAAATTTGACCATGCATCACTAAGGCGCTCTTAAGTAAGTTTTATTTCTATTTTATTTTTTTATTTTATTATTTCTTCTTTTTCCTCTTTAAAGTGGTTTTCGCCATTTTTCAAAGTTTCAATTTTTTTCACACTTGGTGACGGTTTGTTTAATTTTAATTGCAATCTTCTCATTCATTATAATCAATGTGCTTTGTGCAGCCTTGAAAAAGCCCCAGGTGAATGGGCCACAAAAGGGCGAAACACATGTTGGCTTCTCTGAAACATGTTGGAACTTATGGTGTTAGCAACCTGAATGTTCTATTAATGATGGATTGAGGAAATCTCTCTTTGTGAATACAACTCATAATTGTACAAACATACCATAAGCTATGTCTGGATTTATTGTACTGAGGAACTCTTGGCAGGGTCATCCCTGAACTTTTGCCTTCCTCCAATACTCTCTCTGACCTGTTTTTGTTGGTTTAATGACTCTGGGCACTTTACCACTGCTGACCAGTACTAAAGTGCATATGCTCTCCCAATGTAAAATGTAACTGTGATTGATTTCCATGATTGGTTCATTGGATTTACTGTCAGTCCACAGTAAAGTGCACCAGGAGTGCCAGGGCTTGTAAATGCCAATACTGCTAGTGGGACTGCAGCGCTGATTGCGCCACCCACAGAAACAGCCTGTTAAAATGTGACTAGGGTCTGCCATTGCAGAACCTGTGTGCAGTCTAGTACTGTCATGCTGGCTGGGCAAGTGCACACACTTGCCAACCTCTAAACCTTCCCTTACCTTCATATTAGTCACCCCTAGGGCAGGGTGCATTGTAAGTGTAAGGTAGGACAAGCCCTGATGTTTGTGGCATGTCCTAATAGTAAATTACAGCCAAATTTGTTTTTCACTATTGTAAGGCTACCTGTTCTCTTAGGCCAAGATGGGCTGCTGGAATTATTACACCCTATAATCCCAGCAGGCTCAGGGAACATAGTAGAAAGTCAGGTTTAGTATGCCTGAACTCAGAATAATAAAATACTTCTTTTAGTAAAGTTTATTTTAATATCCTGTGTTTGCAAATGCTACTTTTTTTGCTTGCCTAACCATTTCAGCCCGCCTCTGCTAGTATGTGTATCTGACTGTCTGGGATGTGTGAGTGACAGGGCTGGGGGATGACAGGTGGTGAATGCAAGGATTACACCTTAGTGGGAGGTAGGAGTGCCCCTGGACTCTTAATAGGGCTTTGCTCTGCCACCACAATGCTGGCTCCGCCCCCTGGGGAGCGACTGATGACTCAGCCTGCACCTGGCCCAGGAAGGGCGAAACACTATCAAATGGCACTCCTAGCTGCCCCTGTCTACACAATGCTGGCTCCACCTCCTGTGGAGCGTCTGATGTGCCTGCCCCTTACACTGAAAGCAGAAGCCCAAGTACACCCAACAAGTTCTCAGAGACTGAAAGGAGTTATGAAAAGGCCCCCCTGGTATAAAAGTAGGAGCCCTGCTCCTTGTAAATCAGACTCCTGTTTCCCACAAAGAACCTCTGCCCGACTAGAAGGAGAAGAAGCCGCTGGAAGGACTGGCCTGCTGCTTGCCTTGCTGAGAAAGGAGAGGAGAAGACTTTTGAAAAAGACTTTGCTGACTTGTGCTTTGAAACGTTCTCCAAGGGCTTGATTGAGCTTGCCCCCTGAACTGAACCCCAGGACTAGTGGGTTCTTGGTGCTTCTGCTTGTCCTGACATTCGAGCCGTGTGTGCATCCTGCCGGAACCAGACTGCGCCCCTCATCGCCCCTCCTAGGGCTGTGGCACTCGGGAGCTTGCCTGCCTTTGTCCCTGTGAGAGCCTCGCTCCGATCAGAGTCGCTCTCTGCCCCCGGGCTAGGCTTCCTGCTTCTCTGCCCCTTTGCCTGCTACTGGAGCGCGCTGAAGCGCTCTCGCCCCTACCGCCAGAATTCCTCTCCGACGATCGTGATTTGTGATGGGTTGACAGCTGCACGGGCCGTGCCCTGTGACCCCGCTTCGCTATCTCAGAGACTGATCAGCCCCCGCTGTGGAGACCCCCGCACCGCAGTGCTGAGGGTCGTGGGCCGCGCCTGCCTGATTGCATACGCCGCTAAAGTCAGGATCCAGAAGTGCCCCCAATCACCTGAGTCGCACTGACCCGTGCCGACTCTCACCAAGCAACTGAAACGCTCCTGAAGACCTCATCGGGCTCGGGGCCTGCAACTTGTTCTTTCCCTGTCCACCGGAGCTGATTTCTGCCGGGGTACCCAAGGAGGAAGTCTGCGTGCCCTAGGAGTCCTCACGGGTGAGTGAGAGCCGAGCGCGCCCTTCCACACTCCCCGTTTGGGACCCCAAGGCCCCCCCTGACTGGCGCCCTGCCCTCCGAGCCTTCCCGCACCGCCGAGCCCGGCTCGCTTCTGACTCTGTACCCGAGCCGCTGGGAAGAGCCGTACGCGGCACAGGCGTACTCACGCCCGATGCGTGAGCCGCAGTAGGGTCCGGGTCGATTTCCTCGGAGAGAGCGAGGGAGGCGCTGCAAAGCGCACCGGAGGCCCAAGGCTGATCCAAAACTCCCCGAACTTGGGAAAAGAACTACTGGGAAAATAACTGTGACAAGGAGAGCTGTTTTGAAATAAGCTAAAGCCAGAGAAACCTATTTTGAACTGTAACTAAGGTACGCTTGCCATTTACAATCTGTGGCCTAATCAAAAACGTTATTGGTCTTGTAAAAAGTCTGAACTGCTCCTATATATATTTTTTTAAATAAAGAATCGTATTTTTATATATTCCCAGCCTGGTGTCCATTTGTGGGGGGATTGGTACATTTTGCTGTGTGTGTGATTACAAATGCTTAACTGAATAACGCCTGAAGAATAGCCTTGGCTGCTCATGCCACGCACCTAGAGGGTGAGCAAGGGTAATTCTAAGGGGTCATCCTTCGCCCTGACTTAGAGGAGAGTGTCCCTGCTTGTCACAAGTGCATACTTGCGCCAACCAGAGACCCCCAATTCTAACAGATGACAGTCACTAACATGGTAGTTGTTAGTGGAGGACACACACATCTTTTTTACAGAATCTTTGACTTAGCATCACCCGTGGTATAAGGATAGCATTTGTGTCAAACTTCTGGCACTATCTAATGGAAATGTTTTAATTATGAAATGCGCACAAAATTGAATTTAGATATAAATGTGGTTTCTTTAGGATTAATGTAAATTTTGTTATGTTAAATTCCAGCCACCCCTGACGAAGAGCATATAAGTGCTCGAAATGCATTGGGTCATGAATAAAGGAATGCTGCTGAGAACTACTTTTTGCGTACGGATCGTATTTACAAGGAGGCTTGGATGGGCACATGTCAATACGTTAAGTTCCCAAAAAAACGCAATCTGGTGAATATGTGGCACAAACGGAAATAATGAAAGTAACTTGACAATCTTTAAGGCTTAAACTTGTTTAAACATGTACGAGGACAAACGGACAAAAATATGGTGGATCTTGTATCCTCAAAATAAAATGCAGTGCATCAGGGTGCGGAGTGTGAATGTTGCGCTCCCCACATTCAGATTTGAATTGCGCGATGGCAAGGCGAAACCCAAGTTGCACGCAAGTGGTCAAGTTAGAAATATGGATTGTAATCGATTATTCCTGAAAGCATGGTGTGCACACCACCCCTTTCATGATATAAACTTCTGGCACTGGCATATAGTATGCAATTTTTAGGTCTTGCCTTCGCAACGTGCATGCGTTGCAAAGGAAAAAGATCTTTTCCAATCGCTTAGGCTTTTCAGCCAAGCACGTGCACGCGTTCCATTGCCTTCAATGGCATTGCGTGCGCGTCAAGAGATTCACTTGCTTGAGCACGCGCCACCATCTGGCAGCAATTATCTCTCCCGCGAGTGAATCGTGCCCGCCCCCCTCCTCTCCCCTCCGCGTTCACGAGACAGTATAAGACGCGTTTAAATGTTGATAGGTGTTTTGCTTTAAATTTAAAAATGCATGAGTTATTTTGCCCCTGAAGGCATTTGAGAAATGCAGCGCGCCTCGGGGCCTGTGGCTCGGATGCTGATGTGCTCCAAAGGGACAGAAAGCAATCGACCCCGTTGGCCCTCTGTGCTTCAGGGAGCTTCTAGACACGCCGTCGAATATGCTGTCTTCTGCCCGCTTCAAAGCGAAGGCGCACACAGATCACTACACCAGCGCCTCCTCCACCCAGAGAGGACTTCTTGGCGCTGTACCAGTTCATTCAAACAACATGGTTGCTAGATTTCGGGCAGGGAAGGCCAATAGCGCTATGTTGCATCAGCAGCATTCAGATGTTAACAGTGGTTTCTATAGCAATGTTCATCCAGTAGTGTAGCTTCGCAGCGCTATATCCAGGTTTTGAATATTCCATCATAGACGAGAGCCTGCTTTCCATTTCAACAGGGTCATCATTAGTGTGATGGGGGTTGATATATCACGTATATGTTCAGTTGTGATAGTGGTTACTGTCGGACAGTGTGTGTAGCCAGGGGCGTGCCATCACAAAAAATAATGACGTGCTTTGCGCAGCTTGAAGTCTGTGTGCCATGGTTGCTGCTTTAGTGTGTTATGTGTTGTCTTGGAAGCAGGATTTTAAGTGGGATGAAAAAACTGGGAGGTCTCTCAAAGGGGCGTGGTCAATAAAATTGAGAGCGTGGATTGAAAACACATAAGCAAAAAAATCTGTGCTTAGCATAGTGTGCCGCCCGACTTGTGCTTTGCGGTTTCTGTCATTGCATCCAGATATATGACACTACAGGTAACATCATACCTACAACAAGTCAGGAGTATTGCCTTTGTCAATGGTTGTTAGTTGAATAAGATAAATAAGCAGCAACTCTGGCTTGTATATAATCTTAAGAAGGCTTCCACTTAATGACTCTTTAAAGGATTTCCTTTTCCTTACAACACTCACCTGGCATGACGTCATGCCGTAACTTCTTCACCAGTGAGAAGTGAGCAGAGCAGCATGCACACATGATGTGCCTGCTGTCACTGCAGTCTGGAAAATAACATGTCACCTGTGCCAGGGCACAAAACAGTGGACCCTAGTTTCAAAAGGATCAGGGTAAGAATAGGCATACACTAGATAGTAAGTATGTCCTTTGTCCAGCCGGACAGGAATTTATTAGAAGAAATGCACACAATAAGCAAAGAATCTTAAATTAATGTCATGTGGGCACAGCCCGTGACCCACAGTGAACAAGGTTTCAGGTTTCAGGTTTTAAAGTCTTTATTTCGATTTTTTAGATCATAAAAGACAATTAAAAGCACAATAGAAATTAACATACATAATGATATAAAAAAAATTGATTAAAAAACTCTCATAGTTATGATTTAACAATTTCATATGTTTCAAATCGTTACAGTACTAATATCAGAATTAAACAATATGATATAATAAAGACCTAATACAAAAACCTGTTTAAAAAATTTGAGATACAGGAACAGAATCAGGAAAACGAGTTCAAAGTGCCTGCAGGTATCTTAATCTGATCAACCATGACCACCCCAAGAATTTGGCAACGGCCAACACTACCACCTCTGAGGTATTAGTTCGAAGCACCCAAATAGCTTCTGAGCTCCCTCTGACTTTAAGATGGCGGCAAATAGGCCCTAACCATTTATTTCTTGGGGCATGATATGCCGGGCATGCAAATAAGAGATGACCCACACTCTCCTTATGTGTGGGACACCAAGGACACAAGTCACTCACTCGATTGGACCAGTTCCTAGTAAAGGATCTTAAAGGCAAAGTACCTACTCGGAACTGGTGATAAAGCTTCTTGTCTAGGGGCTTGGTTATGGCATCCCAATAATTCTCTAGGAGAGGGTCCAGTTTATGGCGTAGGAACATTCCTGTTAAACTAACACAATCTGAATCAGTGACGAGTCCTTTGCGAACAGAAGCCCAGTAAAGTGCTTTATATTCCTGTTTTGATGGAAAACTGGTATGTCTCGGGGAAGTCCATAACAGGTTAAGGCCCATCGCATCCAAGATCAATTTTACTTCGCGCAACCAAGGTATGCTGCTAGACCCCCAGATGGATCTAACTTCCTCAAGTTCTCTAGAGGCTTAGTTCTGGGGAGGTCCAGATACGTCTCCACATAGCTACTAGTCTATATCTAGCCATTTCGTTGATTGGGTTACAGCCCATGTCCAGACATAGAGGTTTAATTGGGGAAGATTGTGGGAGACCTACTAATTTCCGCATAAATTTATTCTGAACCTTCACCAGTGTAGATAGATCCATATATCCCCAGAGGTCTGCCCCGTACAATATAGCAGAGCTTACCTTGGTAGTGCAAATCTTAAGTGCGGGTTTGATGCGTTTTGTTAAGGACCTTTTCTGTTCCTGTAAAAGACAACCTGTAAGGCGTGCAAATTTTAAATGCAGTGTATCGACCTGTGGTTTCCAGCGGAGGTGGTGATCCAGGGTTACTCCTAGGTAGGTCATAACCTCAACTTGTTCTAGGCCCACTCCGTTCAGAATCACTGAGCTCTTGATAGGACGGCTTTTGGTCAGGACCATAAATTTAATTTTACTTACATTAATTTTAAGATTGTTGACAGTACAAAACTCCTCGAATCGGGACAATGCAGCCTGCAAACCCCCACAAGTCTTTGAGAGGAGCAAAGTATCATCTGCGAAGATGAGCATGGGGAACTTTGTCCCTCCCAAGGAGGGTGGGTCGGTAGGTTTGTTCGCAAAAAATGTGACCTCCTGGTCAATGAACAATAAAAAAAGTGTAGGTGCCAGGACACAACCCTGACGGACGCCACGAGTTACGGGGAAGCAATCCGTCACCTGCCCTTGACCTCCCCACCTCACCCTAGCAAAGTTCTCCTCATGTAATCTAACAATCATGTCCAGTAATTCCAATGGCAGACCCAGATCTCTAAGAACGGTCCAGAGTTTGGCCCTTGGCACAAGGTCAAAGGCGGACTTCAGTAAATCAGACAAAATCTGAAAACCTGGTTGATGGTGCTGGTTCCTGATCTGAAGCCGGCCTGTAGAGGGGGCAGGATATTCTCCAACTCCATCCCTCCCTGTACTCTAGCTAGGACCATCCTGGCAATGACCTTTTGGAGTGAATCTATTAAACTTATGGGACGGTAGTTTCCTGGGTCTGAACGATCCCCTTTTTTAAAGATAGGGAGGATCTCCGCCCCCTTCCAGGACACAGGGATCCTACCACCCATTGCAATGGCATTCGCAACCTTAGTTATGTATGGAACCCAAAGTTGGGGATTGACCTTAAATAAATCGTCCGGGATGCAATCCATCCCTGGTGCCTTCCCTTTTTGGACCTGGCGGAGCGCAGACTCAGTTTCCAGTGGCGTAAATTTTAGCTCTTGATTAGGAGTGAGGGTAATGATGTTCCAGGGCAGAACTGTGTCAATTTCTGAGTCAGAATCCGTAAACTGAGCAGCATAGAAGTCAACCCATGTTTCTGCGGACACATGATTAACTGGAACTTGGGAATCTGGATTTCTTCCCCACTTTACGGTTTCCCAAAACTTAATCTGGCTAGCAGAATTACATGCATCCAGTAAGGCGGACCAGAATAAATCATCCCACTCCTTTTTCGCCTGCCACTGGATTATTTTATACATTAAGCGTGTCTCCTTAATGTCCCTGGATATCCTTGATTTCACTGCTTTAATTAAGCATCCATGAGCCTCTCTACAGTTTTTATCATACCATTTTTTCCTAGGGCCGTGTACCTCGGTAGTGCGTTTCGTTAAGGGGATCATCCGAAGGACCTTAAGATGGGCAAAGCACCGTTCGTGAAGATCACAAATTTGGTTGCAAGCAACCCTGCTATGGGCAAGGGACGAAATATCGGTCAAAGATGTTGAAACTACCACCGTTATACTATCAAGAAGGGTTGAGTTCTCTACAACCCTGGACCATCTAAGCCTTCTTCTGTCGTTTGTTAGTACCACATCCCCAGTTACGTGGTCAGGAGAGGCGGGCCTACCAAATCCATCCGGGAGTCTCAAGCTAAGCGATAAGGGGTTGTGGTCGCTTTCAGGGCGGGACACTACTTCCATATCGATCAAAAGTGACCAATATTCCATTTTTAGTAGGATGTAATCTATCCGACTGTTTCTTACACCGTTATCGAAGGTGGATTTGCCAACATTGTCAGAGGCTGTGCGACCGTTGGTTGCCCTTAACCCCCAGTTTAGACACAGCCCCATCCAATGTATGGCTGCCTCTGAGATTCTTTTGATAGTATCCAGAGAAAGCATTGGGATGTTCCAAACTGCATCCTCTGCAAACCCCAAGTACTCTTCTGCAGCATAAAGCGGCTCGAAGGTACAATTGAGGTCCCCTGCTAAAACGAGTAACTTATCTCTCCCTACCCCTACGAGGTATGAATCTAGTACATCTAGGATACCGGGACAGCACCCACCTGGTTGACCACGTGCATAGATGTTAATAATTACAATATCCTGACAATTTTCTTTACTTAGCCTAATTCCCAAGAGGTCTGGGTTATCCACACAGATTTCCGTTGGTCGGTAACCTGTGGACTGTTTGACCCATATCACTAACCCCCCCGATGCCCGACCCTTATTGCCCCTTATTGCAGGTTTAAAAAAATTTAGGAACCCAACCCTATGAATAGGATCAGGAGCCCAACTTTCCTGAAATAAAAGAATATCGAAAGTGTCAATATAGTCCAACCAATCCTCTGAGTCCATACGATCCCTCAACCCTGCCACATTCCATGATGCTAATTTAAGTGTTGTAACCTGGCTAGATGTTATAGAGCTATCCCTACCATTATGATCCACTTCCAAAGATGCTACTGCACTCAGGTGTGAGCCTACCACCATGCCATCCTTCTGTTGCGGGTATTCAGAGGCCACCACCAACTCCCTCTCTGTTCTAGATTCCCCCTGAGTAGATACTTCGGTACCAACTCCTTCTGCCCCATCTAATTGGTTACCCAAGGCCCTCCCATACTGCTTGCTGTATGGAGTCAGTCAATACACTCCAGACCAGAGAGGGGTTCATAACGATTAAACAATGGTGGGTACTGCAAGGAAGAGGATATTCTATCAAACTGATATCCTCTGGCTGGTATCCTTTGGAAGGTATGGCTAGGGGGAAATTCACAGGATCGTCTCGAATAAAAATACCCAAGACCTAAAGTCTGCATATCTCCCAACCTCCCAAACCTTGCTTCCCTGCGCAGAAAATCTACCACCCAGGGATCTTTAAAGGATATAATGATACAATCCCCTTCTAAATCCTTAGTGCAGTGTCCCACCCATTCGACTCTTCTCACAAACAATATTTCTGTCGAAGATGAAGGGGGAAGTGGGCGGTTTTTATTCAGCCAGAATACAACCTTGTTTCGGAGATCCTCATGTGATTCATTTGAACCCTCTCTAAGAGGGGCAACACCTGTTAAAATAATCGTATATGGTGTTGCTTCTATAGGTAGATCCGTACATGGGGGTGTCCGTTTGCTGGTTTATACAAAAGGGGTAGGAGGTTTAGTAGGATTGATGGGTCTGCTCCCTCCCGTACTTTTAGTTAAATTAGGATGAGACGATACATCTGGGGCGTTCTTTTTTACAATATCCTGGGGCCCAGTAGCCACATGGGGGGCGGGGCTGTTTGACTGGTCTTGATGGTTGGATTTAAAGAGTGCCTTTTTTGGCACCTGGTGCAAGGAAGCAGATGTAGTCATGCGATCTTTGTTCCCAGAGCTCCCCCCTACCAGTGAACCCTTGTTTTTGTTTGGACCAGGGTTAGATGTTATGCCTACAATTGTTGACGAAGTGGTATTACCTATGGTCACATTTTTCTTTCTCTTATGATTACTCAAGGAAGAACTAGGGTTCCCTAAAGCACTTTGGGAGTTTACCAACTTGTTTAAGAGACCAGTATTGGTATTAACTGTAGACTCGAGTACGTCTAATTTAGAGGTCATCAGGCGCGTTCTTTCTAGTACTGGAAGCAAAAGAGTTTTAAACAAGGCTTCCATTTTAACCAACCAACTGTCATCACTACTATAACAAGTGGGGCATGGATCCGAGGGGCCAAAATGGGTATGTGGTTTGCTCTGTAGATCATTTGAGACTGGGACGGAATGTATAATAGAGACGGCATCATCAATTAGGGCTGTGAGAGGTACTGGGGCATTCAGTTTTAGAATCTTTTTAACACCCCCCCTCTGATGACCCTTACGTCTTTTTCTTTTCCGTGATGTTTTTCTCTGGGAATCCTCCACCTCTGAGGGTTCGGACAGAGATTGGCTGGCCAGGAGCAAACTGGCCTCTTCCCCACTGGTTTGTGTATTGTGGAAACTAGAGTAACTCTCTACAGTCCTAGTCGGGGGTAGGCTTTCACCCTGTGCTTCACGATGCACATCAGCCACTATTTCGATAAGATGGTGACTCGTATTCGGTGGTTGGGCATCTGGGCTTGGTATTGTGGCTAGTCTTCCCATGGAGGATCATTTTTCGTTTAGCAAATCTAGGGAAAGCCTTTTTTCAACCATAGCTATCTCTTTTTCTAGGATTCCTGTGGCCCTAGTAATAAAAGCGTCTAAGGGGCCGGGGGCTACCCCGTTTGCAGTTTGTAACTGAACATTGCGTTCTTTACCTGAACGTAGTGGCATGTTTAGTTGACACACATTCCGTATAGTACAATATTATGACAACAATAATAAAACAGAGGAGCAAAGGGAGGTGGCCCAACCCAACCTCGTCCGACCACGGACGGCCACAGACAGTCCCGCCCTTATCCCGGGCTTCTCCCGGTGCGCTCCAGCGCAGCGGGGAGAGCAGAGTGTTTATATCGTTACTCCCGGTGGTGGGGGGGCGTGGCAGGCAGGCAGGGAGAGCAGCCCAGCTGATTTGAATTGGGTCTGGCAAGGACTCCTGGGAGCGGTAGTCCCGCAGCTCGCAGCCCTGCCCACACACTTTTACACCCACAGCAGTCTCCGTGTATTCAGGGCAAAACAACAGGAGAGGTCCAAATGCCCGCAGTGCACAGCGCTCGAAGCTGGACCCGCGAAGCGGGTTCCGCGAGGCGCTGCACTAGAAGCGTCAATTAAGGTAGCGTTTCTGGTCTCCTCAGCCACAGGTCAGTATGGCGACCCAGTGAGCGTAGAGAATGCCAAAGTTTTAATCCCGGTTGTGGGGGGGCGTGGCAGGCAGGCAGGGAGAGCGGCCCAGCTGATTTGAATTGGGTCTGGCAAGGACTCCTGGGAGCGGTAGTCCCGCAGCTCGGAGCCCTGCCCACACACTTTTACACCCACAGCTGTCTCCGTGTATTCAGGGCAAAACAACAGAAGAGGTCCAAATGCCCGCAGTGCACAGCGCTCGAGGCGGGACCCGCGAAGCGGGTTCCGCGAGGCGGTGCACTAGAAGCGTCAATTAAGGTAGCGTTTCTGGGGTCCTCAGCCACAGGTCTGTACGGCGTCCCAGTGAGCGTAGAGAATGCGAAAGTTTTAATCCCGGTGGTGGGGGGCGTAGCAGGCAGGCAGGGAGAGCGGCCCAGCTGATTTGAATTGGGTCTGGCAAGGTCTCCTGGGAGCGGTAGTCCCGCAGCTCGCAGCCCTGCCCACACACTTTTACACCCACAGCAGTCTCCGTGTATTCAGGGCAAAACAACAGGAGAGGTCCAAATGCCCGCAGCGCACAGCGCTCGAAGCGGGACCCACGAAGCGGGTTCCGCGAGGCGCTGCACTAGAAGCGTCAATTAAGGTAGCGTTTCTGGTCTCCTCCGCCACAGGTCAGTACGGCGTCAGTGAACAAGACAAAACAACAGAATCCAGGCAAGAGCGAACAAGGCAGTCTGTATACTTGTAATCAGTGAAAAGACTTGATTGCAATTAAGGTACCATTGTACAGAGCATTTAAGGACATTTGGTAACATATGGTACTAGTGTGTCGACGATGTTTCAATGCCAAAACCTCAGATACATGGCATCATCTTCAGGACAAGTATATAAATCATGTTTTTCTTGGAAATAATTAACATTTGCCTTTCAAACGAGGCTTTGTTGGTAAAGCGACTGCGATTCTAGTCAGAGGGTTGGAGGTCAGGGGGAACAGGCAATGACATCTCCTTAATAATCTCTTATAAATTCCCAAAGGCAAGACCTATTGGCTATGCCAATGCTTGTTGTCTAATGACACAGATGGCATATGACGAGTACCTCCGACAAAATGCCGGTGCTGGCACAATGGAGATATTTTTTTACATACAGGCACATCGTTAGCACAATTTTTAAAGAAATGGGGTCAACTCCAAAGGTGTCTTAGGTATCATTGGCATGGCACACCAAGAAAGGAACGCATGACCATACAGCCAAGCACTGGGCGCAGCATCTCAGAACACGTCACTTAACAATGAGAGCAGCACTTCTTCCTCTTTGGCCACAGAGCTCAGTTCTCTGGACAGCTATAACAGGGAGTGAAGATGGCCTGAAATAATGCTGGCATCTTTGGAATTAATCTCACAGTTACTTTTCCTTACTCGTTGACATTTTAATTTCTGTCTAAAGTTCACATTAGAAGAGCAGATGCTTTTCATTGTTAACACAATGTTCTAAGCCAGTGCCCATGCCCCACCTGGCTCGGGAAATAAAGGCATTTCAATTGCATCTCCTACCACTGCCATGCCCTGTGGATAAATACAGGAGTTCTGCATGAATTCTGCACTCAAGCAAGTCATTGCCAACCCTTTCATAAAGATAAAGACGTAGGCATCGCCAACCCAATCAATGACAGAACATCTTCCAAACTCCCTTTGTTGCTAAGTCAGGGGATGCTTTGTCCATGAACAGATATCCATGCACAACAATGCATTCATTCTCCTCTATTCCCTTCATCAACCTTTAGGCCTTGGCAGAAAAAGCAGACAATAAGGATTGCTCTTATAAATTACCCTACAAGGCATAATTGATCAAAGGGGGTCTGCCCAGATGGCCCTACTCTACATCATTGAAGGATGTGACACATTTGACTTCAAAATCCTAATTTATCCTTCCTCAGAGACCGCATACTACCATGGAAAACCAGATCATTAGTTCTCAGTACCTGGTCAGAGTCATTGAAATTCTCACAATTTTTACATGGCTTACAGTTCAGGAGGCAATACCATTCAAGGGATAAATGCTCAAAGAAAATCACAGGCCATGTTTAATATACCTACAAGTACAACTTGGCGAGAATTGCATCGCACCGAAGCTCCCGGCACCCAATTTTCCACTCACGGCGCAGCCGTTTGACACGGTGACGCCATGACTCGAAGGATTATTGCCGCCATCTTGCTGGGAGGATAGGGTTGCGGTCCAGCTGCTGGACGCCTCCCGCCCTCCCAGGATACTTAAGGGGCTTATTCTGTTTACGTGCAGACATTTGCCTATTCTCCCCTGAGGCGGAAGTCGGGGGTTCTCTACACTATCCCTCTGCATTTGTGTATGCATTCTACTATTTGCTGGTAAAATACAGTTTTAAAAATTGCATATATTTTAAATCGCAAATTTTAATTACCAACTTCACCGGACTTTGTGGCGAGAATTGCATCGCACCGAAGCTCCCGGCACCCGATTTTCCACTCACAGCGCAGCCGATTGAGACGCTGACGCCGTGACTCGAAGGATTATTGCCCCATCTTGCTGGGAGGAAAGGGTTGCGACCCAGCTGCTGGACCCCTCCCACCCTCCTCCACTCTGTATAAAAATACAATGCCATCCCGTCCGCGCAGCGGGCGGGCGCAGCGGGCGCGCCGGTGGCGCGCCAAAGGCAAGCGCGTCTGTGCCCGTCCGCGCCTGGACCGGGCCCAGGGCCGTAACACCTGGCCCAAATGGCAAGGCTCCCAGTATTCACTCCTCGAACAGTGCGCTGCATAACTTGCGCCCACCTCATGAGAGTAATTGCTCCAAATTTGACCCTTCACTTGCTCCCGGACTATTCACGCACTCTTGTCCCCACTGTAAGGCCATCATTCCTTTGGTAAACCAAAAAACCAACTCTTGCTACAACAAGACCCCAAAGAGCACCCTGATAGCACTTACTAATGTTCGCTCACTTGGAAAACATAGACAAGACATAACAGACTTGGTAAAAGACAGGAATTTAGATATACTGTTCATGACCGAGTCGTGGATGGACAATACATCTGACCCAGACTTAGTCATCGTGGTCCCAAGTGGCTTTAAGGTTTATAGACAGGACAGACAGCGCAAAAAAGGGTGCGGGCTCGCCATTATCGCTCGCGACACATATACAGTCAGGACCTCCCCTATTCCCTCATCCTCATGTGAAGCCATGCAATTTGCCATCAAATTATCTCCCTCTGATAATTTTAGAGGAATACTCCTATATAGACCACCGGGAGCACGCTCAGGATTCCTTTCCGATTTAAGTACCATCCTGAAATCCCTAGCACTGGAAGAATCTTTAACGGTACTGGGTGACTTTAATTTTCATTTAGAGAAATCAGAGGATAGGGACACATCCTCACTTCTATCAGACATGGATACTCTTGGGCTCCCTCAATTGATTAAATCCCCTACCCACGACGGCGGTCACATTTTGGACGGCATCTTCTCCAATTTTCAGGATGTTCCCATAATTGACATCCTCCCACTTACATGGTCGGACCACCATGCAATTTTAGGCACAATTACCATCAATGAAGCACCAAATGCGAATGTATTTACGTCCAGTCGTGAACCTTTCAAAGCCTGGAAAGAAATAGACAGCTCAAGCCTTAAAACTCTACTTGACAACTTCCAGCCTAAACTATCCACCGATCCCAACATAGCCACCAACCAATTCCAGGACTGGCTGGGTCAGGCCACAAACTCACTGGTACCCCTTAAACATGTGACCAGAAGCAGACCGCCCATTCTGCTTCTTGGTATACTGAAGATCTCAGGAACCAGAAACAACTTTGGAGGAATAGGGAGAGGCACTGGCGGAAGTCCTACAACGAAGAAACTAAAACCCGCTACAAGGAGATGCTTGCTAAATATAAAGCTATGATTTATGAGGCCAATAGGAAGTATTTTAGCAAACGGATAGAGCAAGCCAAGAATTCTACCAAACAACTTTATGACACCACTAAGCAGCTAGCAGGGAATTCCTCCGACTTAAACCCTCCTCCCTCACAATCCCTCTGCGACGCATTGGCAACTTTCTTCTTCACAAAGGTCAATGATATTTACTCAGTTTTCTTTGCTAACACCAATAACCCTTCAAACACCATAAAGTCCACACCCCCTGTGTCCTTATTTACTCAGTTCAAAGATATTACAGAGGCCCAAACTGCCGACATCATCACCACTATTAAAACTGGTTCTGCTTTAGACCCTTGCCCTTTCAAAATTCTTCCACCAGTCATGGATTCCTTGATACCTGTCCTCACCCAAATCTGTAATGCCATGTTTAGATCAGGGACTTATCCAAACTCACTCAAAAAAACTCTCCTTAAACCGCTATTAAAAAAAACACATCTTGACAAGGACGATCTGAATCTGACGGATAGCCAGTCTCCCATTCTTGGCAAAAATTACAGAAAAAGCGATGAATTCGCAGTTATCCGAATTCATAGAGGAACATCACTTACTCGACAGCACCCAATTTGGGTTGCGTAAGTTTCATGGCACTGAAACCGCCTTGATCAAAGCTGCGGATGATATTAAAGTCATTCGAGATCAAGGCGGACCAGTCGTATTAGTGCTATTAGACTTATCTGCAGCTTTCGACACGGTCAACCATTCGATTTTGGTTGATCGTGTCGAAAAAATGGGCATTCAACAAGCAGCCAAAGATCTACTGGCATCCTTCTTGTCAGGAAGAACTCAGGCTGTCACCCTGGGTGCGTTTCAATCGACTGTCTCTGCCATGCGGAGTCCCTCAAGGCTCATCCCTGAGTCCGACACTCTTTAACATCTATGTGTCGGACCTAGCCAACATCATTTGAGCACACGGGATGAGCCTAACCTCATATGCAGATGACAAGCAGTTAGTCCTGGCCATCAAAAATAATGGCAAAAAGGTGGCCAAGAGTTTTACAAAAGGTATGTTGGCAATTGGAGAATGGATGGCCTCCAATCGTCTAAAACTCAATTCTGAGAAGACGGAGGTTGTCATATTTGGACAACTCACCCCAAGCTGGTGCCCTGTCTGGTGGCCCGTGACCTTCGGAACCCTGCATAGACCTACCCCTAAGGTAAGGAATCTGGGAGTTGTTTTTGACGATCACCTCAACTTCGTTTCTCACGCTAACCAAATAGCGTCCTCAGCCTTTCATAAATTACGCTTAATAAGGAAAATCATTCCCTTCCTTCCCGAAAGTGCCGGTAAAACCCTGGTGAGTTCCCTAGTGATGTCCACGTTGGACTATTGCAATGGTCTATTTGCTAATGCTCAGGTCAGGGTAATCAATAAAATGCAGACCATACAAAACGCAGCAGCTAGACTCCTCGCCAAAATTCCCAAACACAGGCCCGCGTCTTTTACAATTAGAAACTATCACTGGCTTCCAATTCGAAGCCGTATCAAGTTCAAAAATCTGTGTATTGTATATAGGGCACTGCATAAACAGGGACCCCAGTTCCTTAGAGAACAGTTGATTCCTTACTGTCCCCCCAGATTACTGCGATCCACTACTCTTAACGATCCAGTGGTGCCTCGCACCAAGACCGTTTCCTGGGTAGACCGACGGTTCCTGGTCACGGCTCCAAAACTGTAGAATACCTTACCTCAGTCTATTAGAACCAGCCCATCTCTCTGGTCCTTCCGTAAACAGCTAAAAACTTTGCTGTTTAATCAGTAACACCACAAATAATACGTAAGCAGCTGGAGAATTTGTTGCAGATGTTCAGCGCCGAAATGCCCACGGGCATTTGTTCGCGCTTAATGAAATGTCATAAATAAAATAAATAAATAAATAAATAAAACTCAACGTCCTGCGACTGATGTATCACTCAGTATCAATAACATTGTTGTTCATGTTCAAAATGGACACTCAGGCCTTGATTTAGACCTTGGAGAGAAAGTACTTCCAACTCCTCTCACCAAGGTCGCCTCCTACCTTATTCATATGCATTTCGGGAGAGAATCCGTAAGCCAGCTCACGACAACAGCAGTTCTGTCCTTCAATAGTTCTTTCCCAACCAGCTCAAAAACTGCCAACAAATACTCAGTGGACTAATGGAGGTAGTGCTAGGCAGGTTAATATTCCTTCTCAGGAATGTCATGTACCTCTCTATGTGTAACAAGCGAGGCGCAGTGACCGCTAGTTATGTGTTCCAACACAAGTTCCATGGACCTGGGATAGAGGGGAGCTCCATGGCCCTGGGCTGGAGGGGATTGTGTCCACTAGTACTGCGTGTAACTTGTAGGTCACTGACTGTAGCACAGCTCACTCAATTAATGAGCTTGTTGTAGAGATCACCTGTAACCCATGGGTAAAAAGTTTCATTCAAGGTAAAATTCCCTAATATCATATGTATGCGTAAGCAGAAAAAAAACTGCATGATTGTAACTTGTTAATCATAAATCTTAAATTCTTGCAGTTTGAACTAATTGTTATTTTAATTATTAATTCTCATTATTATTGTTATTATTTTGGTATTCTAGGTTTGATAAAGAGGGTTCTGCTGGATAATAATAAATACTTATTATTAATAGACCCAAAATATTTTTATTTGTTGGAGTTACGAGCAATAAAATGGTCCTTATTACTGTATTTCCCAGCACAT
This sequence comes from Lissotriton vulgaris, assembly GCF_964263255.1. Lineage (NCBI taxonomy): Eukaryota > Metazoa > Chordata > Amphibia > Caudata > Salamandridae > Lissotriton > Lissotriton vulgaris. Next base: position 1,377,943,081 of record NC_141694.1, on the reverse strand, counting down.
ACATGACATTCCATAAAACACACATGGTCCCAAGAGTCTTACACAGATCCCATTGTGGAAGAAGCCATATACATTTTCAGATAGCAGTCTAACGTTTGCCATCTTGAAAAGTGACATGCTGACTATACCCTTGTTTGCCCTGACAAGTGGTAACACAGGTGGCATGATGGAGGCTACTGTTTAACCTCCAACAATTGCTCCCAGCAATTTAAACAAAACAAATGACTGATTGTCACTGTGATGGAGCAAGGATTCGCACGTTAAGCGACTTGCTTATATCAAGAACCTCAAATAATGTTAATAAAATTAAATCAACATGTTCGTGTAACTAATATTGCACATTTTTACACTACACAGTGTGTCCCAGTGAAGCTTGCCTATGTGTCTACTAATCGTAATACGCTTGCCATTAAAATGGTCGCTGCAATGGGGGAATTTAGTCTGCGCATGCGTCGGTCATACCCATGTGACGTGACGTACTCGCAGTTCTGGTGGGAATTTGTTGTGCAGCGCAATACAGCTGATATTGCCGCTTTGTGTTCTCACATGCTCCGAGCTTGCATTGCCGCTTTCGCAAAGCTGTTTGTTCTGCACTTACTCATAACGCTATAGTTATTATAAAGTAAGGGATGTAGTATAGCCATTCATGGTATACAGTGAAATCTTCTATTCTGTATTTCTAAATTGTTTTCGCTTGCTTTTCATGTATCGTATTCTTTGGGCCTGGGAGGTGCTTACTACTCCATTTTGGAAGCCCGTATGGTACCAGTCACATGATCGGGAAAAGAAAACCATGCAGCAGTGGAACCCAGCCAGCTGGCAGCCACGGCCAAGATGTTCCTGGGAACCTGAACTCCAACCTAGCCAAAGAAGCTGAACTGTACTAGAATTTGTTAAATTTGTAATAACTGCTGTATACCCCATTGTTCACTGTAAAACATATGTCATGGGAAGTTAGAATTTACGAAGACTGAATATTAAGCCTGAGAAAGTCTAAAATGTAGGTGGTGTGATGACTTAACCTCCTCCGTTGTCCAATCAAAATTTGGGATCCTTACACTTGCGACATCATAGGGTGGTACACTGACCAGAAAAACAGTATAACTAGCCTAGGTTTAGCTAGAGAAATTGTCCGACTTGTCTGAATTGCTGACCTGTCACTGACCCAACGCACTCTATAGGTGACTGAACTCAGAGAGCTGCGAAGCACTCTGTTGGGAAGGTCGAGAAACCCATTTGGGGTTTATGCAGACATAAAGTGCTGGTGAAGCACTTTGCTGGGAGGTTCGAGAACCCAATCGGGGTTATTGGCAGATTCCTTGCAGAGAGGGAGTAGCGCAGGCGTTGCAACCGAAGCTGCGGGTGTTGGTCGTACCCTTTGGTGAACCCGGTCCTGATCTAAATTCTGGGGTTATCCTGTCTTGACTGTCCATGAGCTGTACCTGCTCGCCTACTGGCACCTAATTCCTTGAGGGTCCCTTCCCGTGTTTTCCAACTGACCCGTGGCCAGGGTTGGTCTTCACTCTATCCTAGGTAAATGTAAAGTCTGTGTGGGTGATTACTTATCTATAAGTGCATTTCTAACTCTCGAATAATTTCAAAACATAATTGCATATGTTCCTTTTTCTCCCCTGTCCCTTTATAAATGAGATTTCCATGCATTATTTGTCTATTAGCATGTTCCGCTTTTTACCTACCTTTAGTTAAATGCTAACTTGTTAAATTTATAGTTTATGTTCCATTATTCCCTTCCCTATAGAGAATAAGCCCATCTGGATAAATCAAATTGCATAAGTTTCATTTCCTTTGAACAGTTAGTGAATTTCGAAAGTCTACTTTGATTTAGCATGTTCATTTTCTTTATCCGCCAATGGTGAAGTTGTGAAAGACTGTTGATCTGAAATAGCATGTTCCTTATTTTTCTCCTTCCCTTTAATTTTTCGATTTCTAAATGATTAATATTCTCTGCCTTATTCATAGCTATACGATATTTCTAATTCTAGTTATAGATGGTTTGGTCTGTGTTAATCCTCTACTCATGGCATATGATGATGATGATTAGATAAAGGTTTTCAATACTTCCTGAGTCTGTGGTCATTTTAATGAGTATAAACATTATTAAATTGATATTGTATAGTGTTGACTACTTATTTTACAGCTAGCTCCTTGATCCATTGTGATCTTAGGTACCTGTGACAAGGATTGGTAAGTCAGGTACATTGGGAATAAATAGAAAGGAACAGGGCTACTGGTAGTAGAGTGTAGGTTACCCAATTCAGATAAAAGTGTAATAAAAAAAATTATGGGCCCAAGTGTGCATATTTGGTAATAAAATTAGTCGGGTGACCTGCGCGCTCTATCAACTGAAATGAGAAATTCGCAGCGGGCAATTATCTCATGAAGAAAAAGAGTCTCCTTTTCCTCTTGCCATTCATGCTGTAGATCGGACGCATAGTGGGTACCACTGCATGTGTCTCCTTGCTGACACACTGCAGCAGCACGAGCCAATGAGGCTGGCCAGGAACTCAGTCTTGGCTCAAGGATAGCTGCCTGAACCAGAATCCTGACAGTTCCCACTCTATTCAGCATTGTTTTCATGGCTCAAGACAATAAGGGTCAGAGCGCAACAAGGACACCTAGACACCACTCCCATCTAACATTTAATTTTATTTGTTTAATATAAATAAATTAACATATTCCTGGCCCTCACATCAGAACACGATTACACATAAATGTTGGGATAACTTTGGCATTTGGATGACGTAGCTGGTATAAGTAGGATAGATTTGAGTTTATAGTCAAAGGTGAGCGAGGTAGGAGGGTCAGAAAAGAAACTGAACGTATTATCAGTGGATCAGGAATGCCTTGGGTCTGGTCACGAGGTGGAGCAGAAACCTTCACTCTTGTCATTTTGTGAAATAAAGAAAATTTGTTATTGGGAAAATATGTAAAACATGATGAAAATACGTGGAATAAGCATTCATTCGGCCTGCAATTTGTCAGGAAATTAGGTAATTTTCTTGCAAACATACTTTCTGAGCTCTGCTACCCTTGATACTTCCATTGTAGATGGTTGCACCTTTAGTGGCCTTGACTTGTCTATTTTCAGTTTACCATGCCTATTATCTTATCCATTCAAGTGACATCAAGCAAGGTGAAAAGGTAGGGCAATTGTTTGGCAGGCACCATGGCTGTGAGGATAGATAGAGAGCAGATCTTGCCAAATACAGATGCTGTGTAATTAGAGAAGGCGATTAGAGTAAAAACAATACCAATAGATGATCATCTGCCTGGTGCAATTTATCATGTCCCACCCACTTACCTGTCAAATCACGAGAATGAGATGTATGCACCAGGCCATGTGATGATGTCACGTTGCCAGATGCAGGAACAGAAATATAAAGGCCACTCCAAAATGTGCTTAATTGGTGAGGACCAGCACATAGCCTTTGAGAAGGCACCAAGTGCACTGAAGGGGGTAAGGGTACCAGCTATGGTGTTCATTCCAATATAATGCAAAAAGGACCACAGATAATTGGAGGGATTTTCTGTAGTGCAAGCAATCAGAGTATATCTGGTTTCAGTAAAAAACACTAATGCGCTCAACAAGGTAGGGCCATTTTGATGGAAATGCTCTACTATAAGATGTTGCTGGTATGTGAGAAAAAGAAAGGTTTACGCATAAGCAGCACTTGTTCAACAAATATTCAAACAGGGTTGTTTTTTAGGTCGAGCTTACCAGCGTGCATGCGCTGCCTGCAACACATGCTGTTTTTTGATGTAGGGCTTTAATCCTGCCTGTTACTTACCATAGGTTGACTCCAGCATCGCTCTTATTTGCTGCCTCCTAATTGGTTTGCACACCCGACATGTCACTTCCGCTCCTAGGTGTGGTTCATTGGGCTAGTACAGATTAATTCAACTTTATTAGTGGCTATCCGCTGCCAAGTAGATACTATTTTTCTTACCCCCTCCCATAGCCCCTGCCCTCTTTAACCAAGGAGTGTAGTCCTTGTTCTGTTGCACGCCCCTCCCAGTCATGGCCTCGCTCTCAGTGCAAATATGTGGCAGTCGTAATGAAAATCACGGCAGGATGACCTCCTCTATCCAACAGGCCAGCACTGCGGTGATGTGTCTCTCTTATCACCCAAATGGAAAACACCATCTAATTTACATCGTGTAGTGAGCAGGAATAAAATCTTCAAAGGGGATTGCTCCGGGGGCGTGGCCAAGATGGCGGCCTGAGAGGACGCAACTCCACGGAGCTCCTCGTCCCAATCCCCCATTGCCAGAGCCAAGCAGCAGCAATCCCCCCAATTTCAGTGGACACAACATCCCACAGCGAGGGGGCCCCGGGCAGCACCATCTGGCCGCGGCCGTGACGCCTGGGACGGGGGCGAACCCTTCCGCCATCAGCTTGCCGCCGCCCCGGACTTGGGGGAGCTGGCAACGGCGGACGAGCCGAACGAGGGGGACGGAGAGCAAGCCCACCGGAGCACCATCGAGCGCCCGACTGCAGCGGGGGCCGCTCAGAGGCGCAACATTGGCAGCGGCTGACCCGCTTCGGCAGACCCGCGTTGGCCCAGGGAGACACCCGGCGGGGCTGTGTGCGGAGGCGGCCTGACGCACTACGAGAGGCCCTGGCTTGGGCCTTCTCCTTGGAATCGGCAGTCCCCGGCAAGGAGGTGAGGAGAGGGGCGGCAAAGGCGGGAAGCGCTGGTCATCGGGGGGCAGGTGTTCGAGCCCCCAGCGCTGCAACGGACTGCTTACACAGAGCGGGGGAGCGGAGGGCCGACTCTGAGCACAGGCACCGCGAGGGGGCCGGAGCCGGGAAGGCCGCTTTCCAGGCCGTGAGGCGGCCTTTTTCCGCGAGGCCCAGCAGTCGGTGGCGGGCCCCTATCTCCCTAGTGAAGACACGCTGCCCCCTCCCCCCCCAGTGAAGTCACCGGCTACGGTCCCGCGTGGGCAGACACCCGGGGGACAGCGGCGAGAGCACCGGGGACCCACGGGTGGCCAGTGACAGTGCTGCAGTGGGTTCCCAAGCAGCAAGTGATACCGGCGAGGGACACATGTGTAGCGGCCCTAAGGCTGGTGCAGTGGGGCAGCACAGGACAGCTGCGTGAGGCCAGTTTTGGACTCATCGAGGGTGCCAGCGAAAGCCACCTTCACGGCAGCGGTGCTCCTCCCTCCCCGGTGAGGTCCCATATTGCAGGGCCCAAGTAAGCAGACGCGCCGAGGGCAGTGGTGGCAGAACCGGAGCCTCACAGGGGGCCAGCGACGGCGCTGCAGCAGGCCTAGGTGGTGCGAGTGGTGCCGGCCAAAGGCACGCACGAGGAAGCTCTAAAAGCGCGGGCAGCGGGGCACAGCGGGACGGAGGTGAGGGGCCAGCCTGGAAGCGCCGAGGGGTCCGGCGGAGGACACAAACGCAGCGAGAGTGCCCCGAGGGCCAGGAGGGGCATGTCCTCTACTAACCGCAGGGGAGGGCGTACCATCCCCGACATGCTGGCAAAAGGGGCTTCTAAGGGGGACAAAAACCCGGACAAGACGCTGCCGGCAAACCAGCCCAAGGAAAGGGAGCGCGATGAAGTAGACGCCCCAGCCACAAAATCATTCATGGAGGCACTGTTCTCATCTCTCAAAGAAGACATCCAAACCCTCAGGCAGGACAGGGCGGGGGACTATAAAGAGCTCTGCCGCGACGTGGACGACATAGGTGAGAGGGTGGCAGCTGTGGAGACCTCGGACCAAGCTCGCAGTGCAGAGGTGGAACAGTTGCAGCAAGAAATCCTCCGGCTGCACGATCAACAGACTGACCTCCAGGCCCACGCTGAAGACCTGGAGAACCGTTCTAGGACAAACAACATCAGGGTACGGAACGTACCACTCAAGTCGGAAGGGGGAGACATCACCGCATACTTGCAGGATCTGTTCCGAGAAGTCCTAGGCGAAAATGAGGACTTTGAGATCAGAATCGACAGGGCCCACAGGGTGGGCCTAGCGCGCAGGGCACCTGCCCCCCTCCTGATATCCTGGCCTTCTTGCCCGATTATCCCCTCAAAGAACGCATCCTGAAGGCGGCGCGCCAGAAACAACCTATCCGCTTCAGGGGGCACAATGTCGAACTCTATCAGGACTTATCCACGATCACTCTACAGAAGCGGCGGGTGTTCAAGGTGGCGACTACCTACCTATGAGAAAAGGGGGTCCCCTATTCATGGGGACACCCCTTTAGACTGGTTTTTAAGTGGAACGGAACGCTCCACCAGCTCAGGTCCTCGAGAGACACCTGCGCCGTCCTGGGCCTTCCCATGGAGGAGGGAGGATCAGAGGACAACTCCGACTTCAGGCCTTCCCAATCACGCTCTCCGCGCTCCCAGGCAGATGGCTGGCAGACGATGAGACGCCGTCGCACGCCCAAGAAGGGGTTCAGGCCGGACCCGGAGACGGTAGCGAACGAGCATGCAGCAGCGATTCAGAAAGTTTTCACTGACACCACGGCAGGTCCTTGAAGAGACATGAACGCAGGGGTAGACCATCACTCAGCACATGCCATGGGGGGGGGGGCGGGACGGGGGGGCTCCAGGTCCGCCATTGCCACGTTTTCCCGTTCCCAGGGACTACACCAAGGGCCTGGACTGTTGCCGGATAGGCCCTGGACTATGTTCACTTGTTGGGGTTTGCAGGTTGGGGTTGAGGGTGGGGGGGGGGGCGACAAGGGTTGGGGCTGGGTACTCGGTGTGTTCGAATCGAACTGACGACAGGCAACCAAGGGAGAGGTGGCTCGGGGCTAGGTCCAAAGCAGGCAGAACAAACACATTCTCATGGCCGCTGACAGCATTCGTATCCTCTCCCTTAACGTGAAGGGACTTAATAATCCAATCAAAAGGAGTGCGGTTCTCTCATTCCTCGAGCATTCTGGAGCGGAAATTTGTTTGTTGCAAGAGACACACTTGTTGGCGAAGGATTGGCACCGCATGAAAGCCAGAGCCTTCCCGCATCAATTTTACTCCACGACTATCGAGAAAAAAGCGGGAGTGGCCATACTGGTAGCCAGTCATTTTAAAGGGCGGGTGGGGAGTAAGGTGGCCGAAATCAAGGGCAGACTCTTAGCGCATACCATTCACATAGGCACCTTTTCCTTCACACTAGGTTCTATCTACGCACCCAACACCAGACAGGAGGCCTTCCTTAGAGGGGCGCTGTCCGAGGCGCTGTCGGGAGACCTGAGGCATGTCTTGGTAGTCGGAGACATAAACTTAGTCATGGACAACGAGTTGGATAGATCCTGGCAGACATTCGGGGACACAGGGGCGCTCTCCGTGGCAGGGAGGCACTGGTTGAAGGACAGGGGACTGATTGACACTTGGCGGGAAATACACCACACCGCCCCAGGATACACTTTTATTCACCTGTGCATCGCACATACACCAGGATAGACCACTTTCTGGGCTCTATAGACTTGACCCCCATGATTCAGGACATAGACATTACACCAGCGGCACTATCGGACCACGAAGCGGTGATCCTTCAATTAACAGTTCCGCGCACGCCCCCGCACAGGGGCTGGTGGCGACTCAGAGAAAGCCTACTCTCTCGCAAAGGGGTGGTACAGCAGCTGTCCCAAAGTATCACTAACTACTTGGAACAAAACGACACGGGGGTGGCCCAGTCGACGCTGTGGGGGGCGCTCAAGGCGGTTCTTAGGGGCGATATCATAGCGATTGCGGCGGCGGATAATAAGGAGCGTAAGGAACGGAGGCGGGAACTAGAGGAACAGGTGCTGGAGCTAGAGAGGGTTCACTGCCGGACGGGCGCCCCTCGGATATGGCGCAAACTGAAAGCGGTCAGGGCTCAACCGGCGAGCCTGGACCTGGACAGGGCGGAATATGCAGCACTTCGCCTTCGCCACACGTACTATGTAGGGGGGGACAAGACTGGTCGCCTACTTGCCAGCAAACTTTTTTTTTTTTTTTAATTTTTTGAAAACCTTTATTGTGCATGAGAAGGAGGACAAATACGGGCCTACAACCATCAGGCCGGCCACGATACTGTAGGCACAGATGTAAGCAATGCGGTTCCCCAGCGGCATCAGACAATATAGCATCAATTAGTAGCAGTTACACTGTATGGGATCATGTCGCCAAGGAGAAGGAGCAATGAAGGTTTAAGTTTTTTAAATTTTTGATCTAAATATAAAGCAGTGAAGAATAGATTCGAGGAGAACTGAGTCCGTACATGAACTTCACAACATGAGCAGGCAGCATAGTTAAGAACAACAGTAGCGATAAACACCCCACCAGTATAGCAGTACAATACAAAACAGCAGGAGTATCAGTACACATTTACGCACCACCCACAGCGCCACCCACTCCCTACTAATCCCATGGCAGACCCAGAGCAGAAACAGCACAAGAAAGCGCAGAATTTTTAGGAAAATAAGGCCCATAGAAACTAAGAAGAAAAACTAAATCTACCCCCCCACCCTACAACAATCCGGAGGCTACGGCCTACCCCCCCCCCCCCCGGTAAAGTGCCTGTCGCCCTTTAAAGAACCCGAAATATAGAGGAGAGAAAAGAAGGAAATGAAAAGAAATAAAGATTCTCACTCTTGAGTTATAGGGAGGAAGAAAAGAACAAGCCATTCTACCACTCCCAAAGAAGAAAGGGACGGGGAGGAGCCCTAACAATACCAGAATCTCCCGATCCCCCAGCCACCTGTAGCCCCCACATCGATGAGACAATACCAGCAAAAAGAACAATACCAGAGGTGAGTTAAATCAGGTGCACCCCCGTCCCCGAATCAGTACACGAATGACCACGCCTCTAGGAGGGTGAACAACGGGATATGCACAGCTCCACCTACGTGCAAGAGTACCAGGATAGACAGCAGCAGCCACCAGGAGGAGGGTCAACTCAATACAGTCTCGGTCGCGTCTGTCCCATACACCCACATCACCCCACTTATTGGTATCAGAAAATGTAAGCAATCACAGGTCCCAGCTGGGAGAGTCATCACTTATCGTGCGTCCGAATCAAATACAATACCGTCCAAACCCAGTCTCCGTATGCCAATGAAACATTACTGCAAGGATAGGCAACTAGCCCTGGCCCGATTTAGGAAGGCCCCCAAAGCGAAACACATGAAGGAAGCCGCCCCCCTCTAAAACGACGACACAAAATGGCTCCGGATAGAAGAAGGGGTGTTCATTGTTCCAAAATGGACGTCTCCAGTCCCCTCGAAATCCGTCATCCACAATGAGAAGCGAGTCCAGAATAGTCCGGTGGCACAACCTGCAGAGTTTAGAAATCGGAGGCCATCGAAGAGCGTTGTACACGGGAGATGGAGGAAACAAAGTTGCAGTCCTTGGAGGAAGGGGAAACAAAGTAGCAAGAGCAGTGTCGGTGGAAGGCGGAGTGCATGCGCCAGTACCGCCAGTAGTTGCCCCCTCACCGCTTAAAACATGTGCAGACATTGTAGCCCCATCAGCCGGCAGCAAAGGCAAGTCCATACGGTGCCGAGTGTCGACCCTCCGTGCCCGCCCCAAGTTAAGCAAAATGGCGTCTAGTTTCTCACCCAGTGTACGGGAGCAAAGGTCCATCGCAGCTCGCAGGTCCTGGAGGGCGGCGAGGACGGTTCCATAGGTAGGAGTGGAAAGCGGAACCTCCGTCTCAGAGTCATGAGAGGGTTCCCGGAATCCGAGCCCCATCTCCGGCCGATTTCGGCGGACGGGGGATGAGGGTAGACGATCTTTCACACAATGGGAGACGCGGGGCACCTCCATTTAGTAATCCAACGATGATGTCGGGGCGGGCACGGCAGGAAGGAGCTGCAATCCAAGCCACCGATCCTGCAAGACGAGCTGCAGTCGGTCGTCTGTAGCTGGTAACGTGCGTTGCTCCGTCGTGAGGTCGGGACACACCAGGGTCCGCTCGTCGGTGAAGGGCAAAGACTGCAGTGGAGGCTAGGCAGCTCGTCTCCGGCACCACTCAGAGAAGCCGGACATAGCGCATATCCCTTCCTCGCAGTCAGCAGGCACAATGGTCGAGAAAACCACGGCAGAATGATGCAGTCTGGTCCGAGTCTAGGCAGGAACTGCTCTTCCAGGCCGCCGGCACCAACCCATCAGCGCAGCCGTCCTTTGTTCTTCCCGGTCCGGCGGTGCACAGCGGCTCAAGCCGGGGCCAGAGCCGCGGGACGGACTAGCGGGTAACTCCGGTCATTGGGCGGGTAGAGATCCCGGGAAAACGTGGGTAAACTCAGCGCAGCCTCCGGAACACGCCACCGTCAGAGAGCGCCAGGATATTCAACAGGATATCGATGCGGGGCTCAAGGGCTGGCGGAGCCGAGGGCTTACACGTCTGCCCCGATCGCCATCTTGGCTCCTCCCCGCCAGCAAACTTAAGGCTAAAACTGTCCGCTCCAAGATCCCCATTATACGTGGGAACGACGGTGGAGAAGTCCGAGAGGATGACCGCATAGCAGAGGCATTTTGAGCCTTCTATGCACAGCCCTATGCTGCGGACCCGACCCTCGAGGAGGAGGCGGGGAGGGCCTACCTAGAGACCATGGATGTCACCGCTATCAATAAAATGAACGCCAGTGCGCTGGATGCCCCCATTCGCCTAGAGGAAGTTATATTGGCCATTGCCCACTCAAACCCTTGAAGGCCCCGGGCCCGGATGGCTTCTCGGCGGGCTTTTACAAGTCCTTTTGCCCCCTCCTGGCACCAGTCCTTACGAAATTATTTAACTCCTTTGGGGACCCAGGCTCGATCCCGACGGAGATGCTGGAGGCGGAGGTCGTAGTCCTGCCAAAGCCGGGCAAAGACCCTACGCGGTGTGCGGCATACAGGCCTATATCGCTACTCAATATTGACCTAAAGCTCTTTACGGGCATCTTGGCCTCATGCCTGGGCCCTTGCTTGCCAGGCATAATCGAACCGGACCAGGCAGGCTTCGTCCCCACCCGACAGTGCGCAGACAACACTAAACGCATAATGCATGTCATAGACAAAGCTAACTTTAACGCCTCCGATGCAACACTACTCTCGGTCGACGCCGAGAAGGCGTTCGACAGGGTGGACTGGAGATTTCTAGACAACACGCTGGTGAAATTTGGTGTGGGTTCCCGCTTCCGTTCCTGGGTGGCGGGTTGCTACGTGTCGCCCCGGGCGACAATCAAGGTGAATGGGATTAGCTCCAAGCCATTCGACATCCAAAGAGGCACACGGCAGGGCTGCCCGCTCTCGCCGCTCCTGTTCGCTCTCTACATTGAGCCATTCGCCCAGCATGTTCGTGACAACAGAACCATCACGGGGGTCACATTCGGGGGGGTGGAGCAGACTATGAGTCTATACGCGGACGACATCCTGGTCGCGGTGGATAGTCCTAGGGTCTCAATACCGGCCTTCCTGTCAGAAATGAACGCGTTCGGGGAGGTGTCAGGCTTTAAAATGAATGTACAGAAGTCCGTTGTCCTCCCATTAGGAAGCAACACCCGGCCAGCTAACAGAGAATGGCTGCACATAGGGGGGCTTGAGGTCAGCACCACCATACAATACCTGGGGATAGACCTGACGCCAGCGACCGCCCAGATGGTCGACCTCAACTACACTAAACTCCTGTCACGTATTCAGGGGGACATCGCTTGATGGAAACAGCAGCCGCTCTCGTGGCTGGGACGCGTGGCAGCCATCAAAATGTCCCTACTACCTAAGATCCTGTACCTATTCCAGACTATCCCGGTCACTCCCCCAGTAGGGATGCTAAAGAAATTGCAAGACACTCTGACCCAATATGTGTGGGCTAGAAAGAGGCCCAGGCTGCGGCGCGACCTGGTCACACGGGTGACAGCTGAAGGGGGCTTGGGCGTTCCGGACCTGCGGTGCTACTTTCAGGCAGCACAACTCAGGTACCTCCTAGAGTGGTCCAGGCCTACTTCCGAAAAGCACTGGTTATTTCAGGACAGAGCCATGGCGGGCCTACCCCTCTGGAAGGTCCCCTTTCTGGCGCGGCCTGACAGACCAGCATACCTTAAGAAATCCCCTATCACCAGGACTCTTTTACAAGTGTGGGAAGCAACTGCGGTCCCGAAGGGCCTAACGACCTTTCCCTCCCCTATGACACCTCTGTTGGACAACCCGGCGTTCCCCCCGGGCATGCCGCCGGGCTCGTTCCCCCAGTGGCGACAATCTGAGTGCCGCTGCGTGGGTCACTTATTTGATACGGAAGGCTTTTTGACGTGGGACATAGTGACGGCGGATTACACACTCGATAAGCCGCACCGCTACCAGTACTTCCAATTTAGGCACTGGCTGACACACACTGACATGGCACCTCTAGCCAGTCGTCCTCTCACCCCGTACGAGAGATGGATCATGACTAAAACATCGGACTCACGGTCCATCACAGAACTATATATAATGCTCTCCCCGCCACCTCCTACAGAGAGATCCGCCGGGCAGAAACGCTGGGAGAGGGAACTGGGGCGAGCTCTCTCTGACAAAGAATGGCAAGACATATATTATAGGGCTCACCACACAGCTAGAAATACGGCTAGCAAGGAGGCGGCAGTGAAAGTCGCCTATTATTGGCATTTGACTCCGGAACGCCTACACCTGGGGAACCCGAGCAAAGACCCCAAATGCTGGAGAGGGTGTGGACACACAGGGACCATGCTACACATACTCTGGGAGTGTATCGAGGTTCAGGAATACTGGGAGGTGGTGCTTAAGGACATGGACACCCACTTTGAGACCGAAATTCCCCGATTCCCAGCTTATGCGATCCTGGGGCTCCCCAACAGGCTTATGTTCCCTCTTAAATCAATACGGGGAGGCAGATGGGATTGGCGATGGGGACAGCAACCCAACACATCCTGTCACTGTGGGGCACCCCGAGAAAACCCACACACACGGGGTGGCTACACAGGTTATGGTATATCATGGGGATGGAAAGGATACAAGCCTCGCTCACGCAAACATCAGACACGTTTAGAGAAGTATGGCAACCACTCATCTCCCTGCTTTCCCAAGAATTCACGGAGCTTACCTGCCCGAAATATCCTAGGGTTTTGAAGTTGGCGGAAGAATTCCGCGACGAGACGACCAAAGCGGAACACAAGGTCTAGCCTGGACCCCGTATAGCCACCACTAGGCACTGTTAGGAACACACCGAGTGGGGAGGGTGTGGGAGGAATGGTGAGGGTCGAAGGTTGGATACAGTTGGGGATGGGTGGGGCGGGTGGGGCCTGCGGGGAGGTTGGTGGATAAGAGTTCTTGCAGACATTGCTGGGTTTGACTACCGCCATACGAGCCTGCACGGACACCTGGTTACCCCCATTAGACGGATAGATGGATGAAATGTGTAGTGCCCCGGGTACCTGCGTTGCAGCTTTGCTCATTTTGTTCAATTGCTGTATGGTATTGCATTGTGGAACTCAATAAAATACATTTGATCCAAAAAAAAAGGGATTGCTCCATCTTGTCACCTTATTTGCGACCCCGGGCTCTGAAGCATCTGCCAGACAGAGCAGCCCTTAAAAATCCATGGTTTGGCTCACCCAAGAGGCACTTTGTATATATGTGTTTTTAAAAGTGTTTTTGGCATGCGTAACTCCACGGGTTCATTCTGTTGTGTGCCAGCGTCGATGCATGCGTTTTATTTGGGCAAGCTCCTACTTATTTTTGGGTATCTGTGCATAAAAGGATGCAGGCGTGCTCACAGGGCTGTGTGCAAACCAACTGTGCTTTAGTGTGATTGTGTCCCTCCCTCAATTTTATGTTCAATTAAGTTTCCATGAAAGAGTCCTTTCCACACTGTACCACAGCTAATGTTAACACATTCTCTCCAAACATTTCCATCTGTTCTTGTTTCCTTCTCTAACGTAAATTATGGATGTTTCGTTGTTAAAGGCTTTCCTACCCCATAATCCTTCCCTTTTTACTTGTCCACATCAGAATCTAGTGTGCACAGAAAAGTATTCTTTCACCAAACGGTTTACTCAACTTTAAAGTGTGCAATACCTTAATATTATTGAATCAGCAGTGACCTGCCAATGCTTGTTACTGCTTCCAAGCATGGCGCGCGCGAAGTGGGGGTGGGGTAGCATGTTATTTATTTTGTATGAGCATTGTGCTATTTCTCATGCCTTGTCTTTCAGTGGCTCCACTCTGAGCTCCTTTGTGGGATATTATTACTGCCCCAGCACCATATCATCTCTAAGCAGAGGTTTGTAAAAACACAATGGGAACACGCTCCTTCCATCCTCCATGTTACGACTGAGATGCTGACTCTTAGAAACTGTACAATTATTATTGTAACATTGGTGCATTTTTACAGCGCCCCCTTCTGCCCCCAATAGCTTCCACATGGCAGTTAAAAAAAAATCACTAAACTGCAAACAAAAATACAAAGATAAAAAACATTGGCATTTACAGTGCCAATAGCTCTAACTTCATAAATGCAAGACCGATTGCATTGCCAAATGCTTCTCATATTTGTGAGTCATAGACAAAAAATAATAACAAGAACAAACCTCCTATTTTTTCAGTTGGACAAAGGACTGAGGCCGAAAACAACTCTCCAAAGGCAAAGTTTTATTTTTAATAAGTTTTTTGGAGAATCAAATGACAAAAGGTAATCTCCAGGCTCAGGTGTTTTGCCAATATCCAGGCCTATTCTTCGCACATAAATCCCACATGCTCTCCAGCTTTTCTCTTGTCTTTCCAGCACTGTCAGCCCCTGCGTTTGCCGCAGACCTCATTTAAATAATTCACCAATTTCAACATCACTACCACATCTGGTAGGAGGTTGATTCATGCATTTACCACACATTCTGTGGCATAACATTTTCTAATTTGGCTCTTTAATCAATGGAATTCCCATGCGCTTCTTCCCCATCGGCAACACCCCCATTTCACATGGTGACCTCTGCTTCTAGTGGAAAATCTGTTTTTTGTACAATTTTTTCACCCATTAGGAGACTAAATGCTCTATCAAAGCATTCCTTCAGTGTACATCGGTTTACGTTTTGTAGCTGTTTCTGACTGTGAGTGTAAACTTTGTACATGGACTATTTTGGTAGTGCATATCTGAACTGCTCCCAACCTATTGAGTAGATCAGATAAGGCCTCAACAGTAATGTGTACCCAGAGCTTACACTATCCCCTTTCACGCACATTTTGAACCCCTTCATCTGCCCTCCTAGTTCCTATGTTCTCATCACCCCCACTTCACAGTGTCTACTTTCTCCGAGGTAAATGATCATTTTATGTTTGCTGACATTTAAAATGTATCTCCTTCCATCCTGTGCTGTTCTGCAGAATATATGTAATTGCTTAAATATATTCAAACTTTGTTGCGACATCTCCACCAACCTGTGTTTATTTTTCCACTACATCTTTGGTGTCTGTCCTATTGTATTGTATTGTAATTGCATTTATATAACACTTACTACTCCTGACGAGGCAACAAAATGTTTTTTTGGGTGGGTAGCTCGCTACTCCGGAGACCATAATGGATTAGTGGTGAATTAGTATAGTAAAATATGAAAATAATTTGAGTGGTGGATATGTAAGTCAGTTATTTGGATTGAGAAGGATAGTGGAGGGATGGAAGAGGGAAGAAAGGTTTGCATTTATATAGCGCTTGATCCCCCTGATGGGGTGTTGAAGTGCTTTTTCAGTGAGTAGCACGCTACTCCGGAACCCATAAATGATTAGTAGTGAATTAGTATAGTAAAAATATGAAAGTAATTTGAGTGGTGGATATGTTAGTCAGTTATTTGGATTGGAAAGGATAGTGGAGGGATAGAAGAGGGAAAAGGTTTGCATTTATATTGTGCTTGCTACCCCTGATGAGGTGGTGAAGTGCTTTTCGGCGAGTAGCACGCTACTCTGGAACCCATAAAGGATTAGTGGGGAATTAGTCTAGTGAAATATGAAATTAATTTGAGTGAGGGACATGTTAGTCTGTTATTTGGATTGAAAAGGATAGTGGAGGGATAGAAGAAGGAAAGATGTAGAATTTGTTTGTTTATTTATTTTTTGGGAAGCTCATAGCAGTAAGAGGAGGCTTGGGGTGAGTAAAAGGGAGGTAGGGGAAAGAGTCAGAGGATGGGTTTAGAAACGCTTGTTGGGAGATCTAAATATTAAAGAGATATGAAATGATGCAAGGAGGGGTAGAGTGGGGAACAGTCTAGAAAGGGTTATTTGGGGGATCATAGTAGTGGTATGGGGTTTGGAATGAATGAGAGTGGAGGAAGAGGATATATTGGTAGAGGTATAGGGTGAAAAATAGGGTAGTGCATTGGAAAGATTAGCAGAATGAGGTTTGAGAGTTGAGGTAGAGGATATATTGAGATCAGTTTATAAAGATGCAGAGTCTGTAGGTATTTCTCCAAGTCTGCATTTATTGGAGAGCATCCTTTAGTATCGGCCGACAGAGAAGTAGGCTCACATAATCTGCTGCTCCCTGTTCACATAGACTGCTGCTTCCTGTTCAAGAAAACACATTCCAATAACAATTCCTACATTCCACATTCTACATTCTGCAACAAGATCCCAAAACAGTATAGGGTGAGAAATAGGGTACTGCATTTAATAGGCTGAATTAGAAGAAATGTAATAAATACATAGATACGTAAGTACATATAAGGTATATATATATATATATATATATATATATATATATATATATATATATATATATATATATATATATATATATATATATATATATATATATATATATATTTATATATCGAAACTTGTCACTCGGAACACACAGGATGCCCGGATACTTAGTAACAAAGAGCCGACCCAAAAGTGCTGGTGAACGGTGATTTATTCCATAAAAGTCAGCGCTGCCGCCATGACGCGTTTCGCCTCCAGGGAGGCTTGATCACATATATATATATGCATAAGTAAGGTTGTATATGTAGATTAAAGATGCATTTAATAAACTCCAGCTTTCATGTGTTGTTGTACTTTAAATTAATTTATTTTTTATTTTTTATTTTTTGTAATTGGGTAGTGAAGCAATTGAAGATAAATAGTTTTCATGCAGTCACTTATATATATATATGTTAAAAACATAGAATAATGTAATCTATGACAAGATGATGCATCGTTTTCAAACTGGCATATTCCTCTGTTCATCTAACGTGCAACTTTGCTTTTGCTTAGGGCCGTATAGTAATCACTACAGCTCAATCATCCTTTCTGGACAAATTCTTATTATTGAAGGGGTTTTCTCTGCTCCGCATGTTCCTATCCCATATCTAAAACCTGACTCCAACCCCAAGATACGTCAGTATGCATCTGAGTAATCTTTTTGAAATGGTATGGCAGGCTTTGCTGAACTCTAAATAGCCCCCATTGATTCTTTTATCAAGTATGTTTCCCTGAGACAACAAAGACTGTCTATTAGGATCTTCCTTTGTTCAAGGCATGCTGCATACTGGAACACGTTCAAATGTTTCAAACTATTCGTTCTTTTATAAGTTCTTCCACTTAATTCTTCACTACTCTAACTAAGAACGACAAAATATCATGTAAAACAAAATAAAAACAAAAAAATAAATTTTTTGACAATATTTAAGCACTATGGGCCAGATGCATCAAAGGGTTTTGCCCATTCTGTGTCTATGGGAAAATGTGTTCATGCATACGGCCCTATGTCGTCTGATTATATGTATGATGTCCTGTTATAACTTAAACATTTATGCTTGTGATTAGCTTGCTCTTTTCTCCTTTACAGTCAGACAACTAAGATTGTCTTTTATGATCTTCCTTTGTTCAAGGCATGCTGCTGTGAATCCCGGAACACGTTCAAATGTTTCAAACTATTGTTTCTTTTATAAGTTCTTCCATGTAATTCTTCACCACTCATGTAAGAACGCCTTGTAGTTGAATTATTTCTGTTCTTTGTGCTGATGGTTGCAGGAGGGACCCACCAGCGCAAATATTTAGTGACCAGGACTTTTTTTTCCTCAAAAACCTTTGATCCAGAACAAAAGTAAGAACAGCACAAAAGTGGGAAAGAAAAAGAAAAAGATGGAAAATAGTGACAAAAGAAGCAAACAAATATGAAAACCAGCCTGCAAGAGTGAGATCAGGAGACAGTGGATTAAAGAGGCATGAGGTGTAATCAAGACTCAACACCCTTGGTTTTTAGCACCCAGATGTTCGCTAGTGCTGGCCACAGGCTTCTGGGCAAAACTTTGGCCCCATGTACTTATCCTTTTACTGATTAAGCACTGTTTCCTCTACATGTTTTATTGTAACTAGTACAGGATTGTTAATTATGGTACAACCACACAGGCCAAGCTCCTTTGAAATACCAAACTGCATCTGACCTGATGTCAAGATTTATCCACCATTAGCGTTTAAAGCTGGAGAGCAACTTTATGTTGTACAGCTGCAATATCTGTCTCCTTATATTCAGTCTTCCACAGCTATATTGAGGACCCCTAAATCCACTTTCTACTGCAAGGAAGTATTGGGTCAAAAAGTCAACATTCTCCTGGTCTTGTCCAACATGTTTTCTTCTTCTCGTCAGCATCCAAATCTCACTGTACACTTCTTTTCCCTAGCATACTTAAAAGAGCTGCTTCCAGTAACTTACTCAGTTGGCATTCAGTGTTTGTTTCTTTGCTATGCTGAAAGTAAACCACACCATAGTCAAAGTTGTTGTCCTGGATTAGGATATTGCTCTGCTAATGTCGGACCAACCCAGAATAACATAGAAGATAGCAGAAAAAAAAAATCAGATTTCTGGTTTATTGAATAACAGTGGAAATAATCTTAAAAAGGGGCCATGTTAACTTTAGATCATATGAATAAAAAACAGCAAAATTAGATCCTGGGTACTATTTGATACTTGGAAGGATATGAGCAATGTGAGAAATTGGGTCGTTGGTTGAGGGGGGTGTGAGCCTTTCACAAGGAACAGTCATAATTCTTGACAGTGTGAACCATAACAATTTCCCAAAATTAACGTGTGCTTACCCTTCCGGTAGCCTGGCACAAAAGCAGCCAGACTTAACTTGAAAGCAATGTGTAAAGTATTTATGCAGCACAGAAACAGTAATAAAGTGAAAACAAAAAAAAAATCCCACCCCAGCTTTGTAAAATAATTAAAATGTAATAAATTATTTGAGACTAAAATGACAAAAATTCAGTTTGTAGAACCGGAGGTATGCTATTTCAAAGATTTAAGGTAAGTATGGCACTCAGAAGCACAGAGCACCAATTGTGGTTACCTGGTTATGGTGGACTGGGTCCCAGTCCAAAGTTCAGGCCGACACTGATGGAGCGTGGGCCTAATAAAGAACTGTGTTCAGTCCACTGTTAAATGTATGTTGTGTCCTGGGTGTTGAGATGCGAAGTCCTGCATCGGCCTGCACTGTGCTGGCATTGAGAAGCTATCAATGGGAACTGCGTTGTGAGATCCTGCATCGAGATGAGTCGCACTGAGTCAATGCCAGTGAAGCTATCAAACCAGCACTGCAATGCAGGTAATGAGATGAATCGCGCTACATCAATGTCATTTAAGGGACTGGACTGGTGCTGCAAAGACGTGACTTGAAATGTGTCGAACTGGGACGGTTGTCAGCATCGAGATGCGTTGCACTGGATCAGTAATTGCAAAGCTGCAATGCACGGTTCAGCATTGAGGTGCATCCAGTTGGGGCAGTTGTTGGCGTTACATTACATCATGCTGGGCCAGTGCTTGCGAAGCTGACAAACAGAAGCTGTGAGGCATGGTCCTGCATCAAGGTGCATTGAGTTGTGTCACTGCTGAGGAACCTGTTATATCCCTTTAGCTCGGAACAAGACATCAGCAGACTGTCCCTTGGAGACACTCTAGAGGTTCTTGGTTCAAAAAGGCAGGCTGGTCTCTGCAGAGCAGTACACAGCAGCTGAAGAGCCTTTGAGCTGTAAAGCAAGCATTGGGCAGCGGAGCCATCCTTGATTGGCATTTCAGATTGCACACAGCTGGGCAGCAGGTCAAGCTTCACACAGCTGGGCAGTCCATCGTCTGTAGTATCCACAGGTGCAGAGTGGTCTGAATAGCTGGGCATGAGGGTCCAATATTTATACCTGGAACAGTGTTGAAGTGGTAGGAGCTTCCGGCATTCCCCTACAGAGGTGTCTGGAATTGACTGCCTCCCTGCCCTCGTCCCAGTCTGATGGGGGCAAAATAGGCTAATGTGAACTTCTTTGTGTGTGAGCTCAACCAGTGCCTTTGAAATGCAAGTATGGAAGTAGGCAGCTCCGTCCCGCCATCTGGGCTGTGATGGCCCATCCTGCCAACACCCAGTCCTTCTATTGTGATGCCATTTGGGAGGAATACACAGACGCTACTGGCACTAAATGATTAGGACAAGAAAATGCCAACTGTGGTGCCTTCAGAATTATGACTTAAAATACAACTTTACCATTAAAGAAGGTTTTTAAATTACAATTCCTCAGACACCAAACATGACTTTTTACCTGCTCTCAATCAAAAGTTATCACTTATTAAATGTAATGAGGTAACCTCATGTTATCCTACGGGAGAGGTAGTCCTCCAAGTAACTAATTTAAGAGACGTTCAATACCAGGACATGTAAAACTTGAAGGTCATGTCCAACTTTTTAAATACAATGCACCCTGCCCTATGCACTGTTTAGGGCCTATCCTAGAGGTGACACATATGTATTAAAAAAGGTTTATTTTGCCATATCGAAATGGCACTTTAAAACTTCAAACACAGGATACAATGTCAAACATGAGACATGAGACATGTTTAAATAGGCTACTTAAGTGGGTGGCACAATATGTGCTGCAGGGCCACTAGTAGCATTTAATTTACATTCCTTGGGTAGATATATTAACACTTTACTACAGACATACAGGTAAATTAAATGTACCAATTGGGTGTAAGTCAATTTTACCATATTTATTATTATTATTATTATTATTATTATTATTATTATTATTCTGAGTTTTGTATAGCGCCTGGTTACCAATAGGCATCCCAGCGCTTATCAGAACATAACACTACTAAAAGAATGCAGGGATTAAGCGGAGAACAAAAAAGTTTTTAAAAGTTTACGGAACCTGAGAAGACTGGCTTCCGAGCGCAATTGTAGGGGCAATGAGTTCCACAAGGAGGCCACATTTATTGAAAACCTTCTGCCACCAGTTCTTGCCTTTTTCACCCTGCCAACCTGAAGGAGATGTTGGTGGTCAGAGCGGAGAGAACGAGAGGCCTTGTAGGGCTGGACCATCTCCTCCAGAATAGGTGGACCTACCCCGTGCAGAACTTTGTGGGCGATGCAGAGTGACTTGAATTTCACCCTGTCCCTCACAGGGAGCCAGTGCAGTGCCCTCAACGCCGGGCGGGCAGATTGACGCCTAGGGAGACCCGTCAAAAGCCTGGCAGCCGCGTTCTGCACTTGCTGCAGTCTGTTCAGGGTAGATTCGGGTGCGCCCAGGAATAGCGCATTGCTGAAATCCAGCCGCGAGATGATAAGTCCCTGGATGAGAAGCCTTCGAGTGGCCACTGGGAGCAAGGGCAGAATCTTCTGGGCTGAACGGAGCAGGCCAAAGCACACGCCAGCGATCTTTTTGGCGTGGGTTTTAAACAATAGGTCCTGCTCCAGCCATACCCCCAAGCTCTTGATCTCCTGCTTGGGGGGGGGGGCATCGGTCCCAGACAGTCTGGCCAGCTGCTGGGGGACAAAGATGGAGAGGAGTTCCCCAGCAGCATCAGTTCCGTTTTGGAGCCATTTAACTTTAGGGCTGAGCTGCACATCCACGTGTAGATCTTTTCAAGACATGTGTGCAGCCGGTCGGGATGGTACGCCGACTGGGAAAGGCCTACCACCAGCTGAGTATCATCAGCGTAACTGATGATTTTAATACCCAGCGGCCGTACCACACTCTCCAGGGGGGCCATGTAAACGTTGAATAAGGTAGGGCTCAATGAAGAGCCCTGTGGCACACCACACTGGAGAGGGGTAGAGGATGATTTTTCCTGGCCTTCCCACACCTCAAATGTACGACCTTCCAGGAAGGAGGCGAACCATTTGAGGGCCAAACCCGTGACCCCCACCCCCGACAGCCGTTGGAGAAGCACCTGATGGTCCACGGTGTCAAAAGCAGCGCTGAGGTCCAGGAGGATCACTGCCACTGATCCCCCCGAATCCAGCATGCTCCTCGCATTCTCCACGACCGCCAGCAGGGCGGTGTCGGTCCCCTGACCGGGGCGAAAACCCCGGTCAAAGGATTTAAAGGAGAGAGCACATCACTTTAGCAACGGTTAGCAGCGGTAAAGTGCACAGAGTCCTAAAATCTAACAAAAGCATGGGTGAAGGCAAAAGGTATGGGATTAACCTTGCAGAGAGGCAACAAAGAGCCTAACATCTATGTTGTGGATCAATAAAAGAAGGTGAATTAAAGCTGTGATGTCCGGAGTTATGCAACAACTACTATAGTAGTTGCTGCATGTTCCACCTGTTGTGACTGACGGCCTCAAACACAGTTTAGTAGTAAAATGAGAGTAGCTGTCCACTAAAGGTTACAGAGGTACATATTCTATGCAAGGTGACATTTATTCATTTTTCCTTTAGGTATCACTTTTTGGGTGATTTATGCAAGTGAACATATTTGGCTGTATAATGCCCTCAAAGACAGTTGCTTTCATTTTGTTCCATATTTTTTTTTATTTTCTTTCCTTGTCATTTTTGTTTATAATTGACCTTTGTTCCCATTTTATTAATTTATGTTTCCTTTCTTTTGCATCGAATGAGAAGAGACCTCAGTCAGTTACTCGACATTGTTGTGTTTGGTTGGATGTGTGTTTGTGCCCTTTTACTAGCTGTTGCAGAAGCACCCCCTCACCTTTTTTCAAATATGAAGAGTGTTTGTCTGGCTGAGAAAAAGTCAGCCCGACAGACACTCTTCATGTTCAGGTCAGGGATCCAGGCGCTGTTCTTGTGCGAAATGTACAGACGTCTGGCTGCCTGAGTTGAACTTTGCCGGACTAATGATTTCCCAGTCCTATAGGCATGACTTCCTCGGCCCGACAAAGTGCTCGGTGGTCCTCCCCTTCATGATGAGGGGAAGCATCACCGACAACCTGGATTTGGGCACTTCCACTTTAAGACCTGAAGTGACCAAAGCAAAGTGCCCATCAGTGACACTTGTCACTGAGTGGGTTGGGGGTCAGCAGCGCACTGACTCCACCCAAATCTGTGACTAGTATGGGATTGTCAATGAGAGGAGACAGCAGTCTCAATCATCAGAAACCATTGAGTCTTCTCACCCGCCCACGAAGATCATAGTTGCGGCCTGGTAAGTTTTCTGTTTTCTAAAGTTTGATGTGTGCATGCATGCGTGCAAGTATGAATGATTGTGTGTTACAAATTAGGTCATTAGTTGGCCGAGGTTTGCACCCTGTCCAAGTAGGGACCACAATATTCATCAGGGCAAGTCAGATCTGCAACCTCAATTAACCTGTGCTCACCCTCTGGTAGCTCGGCACAGAGCAGTCAGGCTTAACTTAAGAGGCAATGTCTAAAGTATTTCCGCAACACTTTAATTACCGTAACACAGTGAAAACACCCTGAAAACACTCAACAACATTTTAGAAAAATAGAGAACATGTATCATTTTAAACAGCATTTTGAATGACAAAAATCCAATAAGTAGATCTTCAGATATACATTTTTAAGGAATAAACTGCAATATAGAGCTTTAAAATCCATAGCGTTTAGGGATTACTTGAGGCGCTAGACCAGGGTTAATCAAAATTTCCAGACTGACCGTGATGGAGGGCAGGCTGGCTACAGGGCCCATGCAGGGCCAGCTGAAAAAGTACCTTGGATGGAGCACGTATCGGCGCCAAAGACTCGATGCTTCAGTTCAAATTCACGCTTTCATATTGATGCATCGAAGTTCAACCTCGCAGTCGGGTCCCATGTCGTCACCTTAACCCTTACGATGGAGGCACTGCATCAACATCAAGCCTCATAGTCGGGACCTTGGATCGGCGCTGAGTGGTTTTCAAACCAGTGGTTGTCTGGTCCCGCGTCATCGTCGAGCAGCGCAGGGAGGTCTTCTGATCAGTGTCGAAGGGCACGGCATCGGTTCTGATTGGCACAAAGTTGTCACTGCATCATTTTTTGCAGGAACACAGCTGCAGAGCCCTCTTTCAAGGCCCAGAACTGGATTGGCACCTTTTGGCAGGACAGAACTCACAGTTGTTAGCAGCCCAGCAGCTGAAGCAGAGTTGAAGGAAATTTTGATGGCCCTGAGACTTCAAGAACAGGGAGCAAGCCAGCAAGCCTTTGGAGAAACTTGGGTTCGAGGATGTAGAGAGCAGGTCCAATCTGTCTCACTCCCAGGCAAGAGGTAGTAGACAGCAGGCCAGCCCAGCAAAGGAGGTAGCAAAGTGGAAGTCCCTCCTACAACACTGCAAGCAGCAGGCCAACACAGCAAAGCAGTTAGCAGAGTGGCAGTCCCTCCTATAGCACAGCAGCTCTTCTTCCTTGCAGAATGTTCTTGATTCCAGCAAAGTTCTGATCTGGGGTGTCAGAGGTCCAATACTTATACCCAGTTGTGCCTTTCAAGGGGGGAGACATCAAAGAGACATTTGAAGATATCAAGGTCTCTGCCTTTCCTGCTCTGGCTCCAGACTCACTACAGGGGGTATTGAGATCTTTGTGTGGGGATAGGCACAGCCCTATTCAGGGGGAAGTGTCAGCTCCTCCCTTCCAATCTACATCAGGAAGGCCCATCAGCTTGGTGATGGGTCATCAGGATGCAAATGCCACTTCCTGCTCCCTTCGTGTAACTTTCTAGCAGGAATGCACAAAGCCTAGCTGTCACCCAACCCAGATGTATTTAGAGACAGGCTGAAATGCAGAATGGTTAAAGTAAGAAAATGGCACCTTTCTAAAAGTTGCATTTTCAGACTTACAATTTAAAATCCGACTTCATCATAAGTTGTAATTTTAAATTGTGAGTCCAGCGGCGCCAAACTACAAATCCCCATCTCTTCTCAATTGGAAATAACACTTAAAAGATGTTTTAAGGCAACCCCCAATGTTAACCTACAATGGCCGTGCAGTAGTGAAAACCAAATTTTATTGTTTTTCAATACCAGGACATGTAAAACTCAGAAATACGAGTTCTACCTTTTAAATACACATCACCTTGCTCATAGAGCTGCCCAGGGTCTAACTTAGGGGTGACGTATATGTAATAAAAGGTACGTTTTTGGCTTGGCAAGTAGGTTAACTTGCCAGGTCGGAAAGGATATTTAAACTGCACACAAAGGCTCTGCAGTAGCAAGCCTGAGTCATGTTTAAAAGGCTACTGAAGTGGATGGCACAATCAGGGCTGCGGGCCCTCTAGTAGCATTTCATTTACAGGCCCTGGACACATATAGGGCACTTTACTAGTTACTTATGAATAAATTAAATATGCCAATTAGGGAAAAGCCAATGTTACCATTTTTTTTAATAGAGAACATGCGCACTTTAGCACTGGTTATCAGTGGTAAAGTGCCCAGAATTTTGAAGCCAGGAAAAATGAAGTCAGCAAAACAGGAGGTGTGAGTAGCACTGGTTACCAGTGGTAAAGTGCCCAGAATTTTAAAGCCAGGAAAAATTAAGTCAGCAAAACTGGAGGTGTGAGTGAGTATGTATGTGTAGGTGTGTGGTCTGCCTACCTCTGCAGTGCTCGAATTATCGGCCACCACTGCTTTTCAAGCTCCTCTCTGTTATGTACCACTATATTCCTTCTGGCATCTCGCCTCCTTCCACCAGTCTGACTCCTCCTTTTTTTCCCATTTTTTTCCTGTGATAGAGATAGACGAAAGATTCCATAAACAGATTTTCGGCATGTTTATCAGTAATTTCGAAGCATCACTAAACCTGTAATTTGTGTTATATTTTGACGGCTGTTGTTTGTGTCTTTTTAAATCACTTGTCTGCTGTGCCAAGTTTTGGTCCAAGTTAGCCACCTCTGCCACTGCAAACTGACAGATCTTCTTTACATTTAATCTCAAGTAACTTACTTGGATGTAAGATATTCCTGCTACATATTTTCAAGACAAGCTAAAGTAAAAGTATTAATTTAATGGAGTAATTGTCTGAGCGAAATTATCATTGGCTACCTCTAGAAAAGGTTCATCATATAACACCCACATATCCCAATGAGTTTCCATTACTTGATCCGTGGAGAACTGTAACGAGTTATACAGAAGACCCTTGGCCCTGTCGCTCATAAATGTGCCTGATCATGCTGAGGAGCAGCACATACAGCCTAAAGATGATCTATAATATATAGTTGCCTCTGTTCAAAGTATTTAGAAACCATACACCACTTTTAAATCTGGATAGTTTCAATTGCCTCAAGATGGGATAAAAAGGAGTCTATATTGTACGTGCTGTACTCTGGTGAATAATGTAACACTTGAAGATGCCCCCATGCAACATTTACATTATTTTATGTAGGACTAACCATAATCAAATTTGTTTAAAGGACACCCCAGAGCTTTGGAGGGAGGTTAAGAACCTAAGATCCCTTGGCTCAAACATAACACCAATTAACTGTAATATCACAGGGCCTGTGTGGGTTGACCACTTCTCGAAGATCTATGCTGTATCCGGCAACCCCGCAGTAACCCTTCCCCCTCCAACTCCTTTGAATATTACACTGCTTGAGGTAGAGGATGCCATCGCAGAAAGTGCCGGTAATAAAGCCCCTGGCCCTGACGGCCTTTTTATTGACCAACTAAAATGTGAAATTAACTTTTAGGCCCCGTTGCTGTGTAATTTTTTTAACAACATAACATATGAATCTATCCCTGAAACATGGTCCAGCAGTACCATTGTACCCATTTTCAAAAAAGGCGACAGGCTGGATCCTGGGTGCTACCACCCAATATCATTAATTGATAACACCCTGAAAGTCTTAGGCAGAGTAATTTTTAAAAGAATTAGAACTTGGGCGGAAGAAAGTACCATTCTACACCAGAGCCAGCTAGGTTTCCGTAGTAACGTGGGCACAGTAGAACAATGTCTGAACCTGAATTTAATAATGGCTAAATATACCATCGCTAAAAAATCCCCCTTATATTTTGGTTTCATGGATTTGAGTTCTGCCTTTGATTTTGTAAATCGCTCCCGTTTATGGTCCGTCCTACTTAACTATGGTTTAGATGATTATTTAGTTTACTTTTTATCTTACCTCCATAGCGACCTAAGAGCCTGTGTGCGTATTAACCACACTGGCGAAGTTTCTAGTGATATTTTAATTGGCAGGGGGGTCAGACAGGGCTGTGTTCTGGTCCCTCTGCTTTTTATTTTATACATTAATGAGCTGAGTAGTTCCCTGAGTACCCTAACAAAAGATGTACCGTATGTAAATGGCACTCCCATACCCACCCTCCTTTACGCAGATGATGCGGTCCTAATGGCCCTCCCCAAAAGGCACTGCGTATCTTAATTTCAGGTTTTGTTAGTTTTATGGCTGACTTAGGTTTAACCACAAATTTAAAAAAATCCCTTATTATGACCTGTGGTCCAAAAAAGTATAAAATTATTGAGATTATGTCAGGGGAAAACGTTTTAAAAAGCACCTGCACTTTTCCATACTTGGGGCTGTTGTTCTCTAACACTGGTTCTTGGCATCCACATGTCTCCTATGCAAGGAATAAATTAGGTAAAGCGATCAATTCAATAATTTCTCTGTGCCAACCTAATCATGCTGATGTGATCACGCCTTTACTAAAGATCTATCAAACACAATGTATCCCTACGGGTAGCTATGGCGCAGAGGTATGGGGACATACAAATTGTCTCCATATCCAGACTGAAGAATTCTGTTGGAAGGTGCTGGGCGGAGTTATCTGTGCCTCAAACTATATATGCCACAGTGAATTAAATATCCCTTATATAGAGGAGTGTGTCAGATCAAGGCCGGCCCTTTTCTGGATAAAGATATGGCAGAACCCTGCAGCCACATTGACACGTGACATAATTTCAGATTGTTTAAAATATGACAGGGCACATTGTATACCTTGGTTGAAAGCCGTGAATGAATGTCTAATAAGTGTAGGGCAAGGACACTTGTTTACATCACCCAATCTTATAGACCGCTCACATAAGAATCTGATTCAAAGGGCTCTGTATAACCTCTACAGAAAAGAGCGGGAAAGGAATAATTTCCCAAAGTGTACAGTCGCAAAGTATATGGGCCATTTGGAGCCCCCTGCTAGCTACCCTGCCCCGCCCCAGAAATATCTACGTTTAAATCTTGGTAGATGGAACAGGAGTTTACTGTTCCGTTTTCGGGACGGGAGCATTGTAAATCTGCTAAACTTCCCTTTGGGTTATAATAAACATTTGGAAACCTTAAGTTGTCCGTGTAACCCGATCAAGAAACAAAGTCTCATGCATTTTATGTTTTTTTGTGATTTTTATAAATTGTTTACTGTCCATTATCTAATGCCATACTGTCGGAAACATGACCTGTTGGATTTTAAGATAGCGCTGAGGAATTTATTAATGTTAGGATCAAATGAAATAATATTTAGAGTGAGTTGTTTCCTCAAAGCTGCAGTTCGCTCGCGAGCTACTTTGCACATTGACTGATCAAATTTGCACATCGCACTTTGCACTTTGTATCGCTTACCAATTTGCACATCTGTAATTTGCACATATATCTGTCCTGATTTTATTTTCGTCTTTTTTCTACATTCCATAGCTGTCGCTATATTTTTTAAATGATCTAATTTTTAAATGACATATATTGTCCTCTTTTAATATGTCAAAAAACACAATAACCTAGTCCACGAGGCAATAGTTTTTATGTAAATCTGTGGGTATATATGGATATGTCAAGGGATCATTCCAAACACACCTCTGAATCTAGCAATAGGTGTCTGACTCCAGATACTTGCCAAAAAATATAAAAGTAGCCAACCTCTGATACATCTAACATTAGACCACACAGGACAAACATTCAATAGAGAGACGACATCTGAAAAAATGTGTGAATAGCTAGAAGACACCTCACGGGCGCACCACCATTGGGGCCCCTGGTTGGTACTCACCAGGGTGGCCCTGTTCTCATCATTGGTGTCAACTAGCTTAACGTAAACGTGTCCGACTCCCAAAAGTAAAAGACAGTGAATGGTGCAGTGTACACAAACTTATATGTGACAAGGACTAACAACGTTCAACATATAACACAACAAATACTGGGCACACAAGAATACTACCTATAAAGATTCAGGCAATTTCTTCAGGGCAAAATGTTTATGGAAAGCACCTGGATCCGGTGCTGAGAAGACGCCGGTCAATCATTCTCCACTGATACATTTTTATGGGAGGATAGACCACACTTACCGACTGGGAGTGGGTCCTTGACTTTTCTAAAAAACGTGGCTATAACGGTATGAAAGTCGAAGCTGTAAGCCAGCACTTTAAACACAGTACTTTGCTGGCAGTGGCTTTCCATAAACATTTTGCCCTGAAGAAATTGCCTGAATCTTTACCATGGCAATGAAACATGTCGGCAGCGAGTTGAAAGCGAATCGATAGGTAGTATTCGCTTCTCTCTTTGTTTTATATATGTGTTTACTGTTGGCAGACAAGAGAATACAAATAAAAAGGTTCCTATTCTTGTGTGCCCAGTATTTGTTGTGTTATATGTTGAACGTTGTTAGTCCTTGTCACATATAAGTTTGTGTACACTGCACCATTCACTGTCTTTTACTTTTGGGAGTCGGACACGTTTACGTTAAGCTAGTTGACACCAATGATGAGAACAGGGCCACCCTGGTGAGTACCAACCAGGGGCCCCAATGGTGGTGCGCCCGTGAGGTGTCTTCTAGCTATTCACACATTTTTTCAGATGTCGTCTCTCTATTGAATGTTTGTCCTGTGTGGTCTAATGTTAGATGTATCAGAGGTTGGCTACTTTTATATTTTTTTGCAAGTATCTGGAGTCAGACACCTATTGCTAGATTCAGAGGTGTGTTTGGAATGATCCCTTGACATATCCATATATACCCACAGATTTACATAAAAACTATTGCCTCGTGGACTAGGTTATTGTGTTTTTTGACTGTATGAGTGGAGGGCGACCTAGTCCCATAAATCCCTCTGTACTCCTAGTATATGAACTCTTTTAATATGTACCTGCATTGTTGTAGAACTAGATAGACTAAATTCTGGTTGTTTATTCTTGTATTGTATTTTTTGCCATTGTATCTGTTATGTACTTTTATGGATGTTTTATTCCGAATAAAGATCTTTGACTTGACTTGACATCAAATTTGTTTAAAAAGTACGTTTGTATACTTCAAAGTCTTAAGCTCCTGCTTTTTCTTCCGGCCTCTGCTAACATTAAGAGGGAGAGAAGACAGAAGCAGCATGTGAAGCAGACTTAAACCCATAGGGGTCGATTCCGATTCGGGAAAATGCGCTCTGAATAGTTGTACGGAGCGTATTTCCCGTACGAATCGTACACCTTCAACTGCCCCGTACGTACGAACAAGTACAATCCTAACCCAAAGCTGATCCCCGTACGAACCATACCAAAAACCGTACAACAACAAAGTACATACAGATTGTATCCGGGTGACGCTGTACGTTACGTCTGTATGTAAAAATGCGGCAGTATACGGACCAGGAAGTATGATTCGTTCCAGCGACACTTCGTACGACCCTTCTCCTACGGGACCTAAAAACAGCCGTAAAAGCACAGTCCGGCCCGAACCGCACACCGGTACGCGACATACACAACAAGAACCCCATCATCCGTGTCATCCCAGACCTGTACGCCTACGACCACGTACATAGAAAACGACGACGGCGCAGACAGTGAGTACAACGTACCGCAACAACGGAAGGGCGCCTGTACGGTGCATCACACACTAGCGCATATCACCATTGCAATAGTGATACGTGCTGCACATACGCCATAAATGTCGGGGTACGGTGCGCCACACGCTAGCGCATATCACCATTGCAATAGTGATAGGTGCTGCACATATGCCATTAATGTCAGGGGTAGATTGCGACACACGTTAGAGCATATCACCATTGCAATAGTGATACGTGCCGCACACACGCCTCTAATGTTGGGGTACGGTGCGTCACATCTAAGTGGTGGGTGCAAAAGACTCCCAGCTGTGCCTAACAGTATGGGGGTGGGTGGCTATGACTCCCAGCAGTGCCTAACAGTATGGGGTGGGGTATCTATAACTCCCAGTAGTGCCTAACAGTATGGGGGTGGGTGGCTATGACTCCCTGCAGTGCCTAACAGTATGGGGGTGGGTGGCTATGACTCCCAGCAGTGCCCAGACATAGGAGGGGTGGGTGGCTATGACTCCCTGCAGTGCCTAACAGTATGTGGGTGGGTGGCTATGACTCCCAGCAGTGCCTAACAGTATGTGGGTGGGTGGCTATGACTCCCAGCAGTGCCTAACAGTATGTGGGTGGGTGGCTATGACTCCCAGCAAGGCCCAGACATAGGAGGGTGGGTGGCTATGACTCCCATCAGTGCCTAACAGTATGGGGGTGGGTGGCTATGACTCCCAGCAGTGCCTAACAGTATGGGTGTGGCTGGCTATGACTCCCAGCAGTGCCTAACAGTATGGGGGTGGGTGGCTCTGACTCCCAGCAAGGTCCAGACATAGAAGGGGTGGGTGGCTATGACTCCCAGCAGGGCCTAACAGTATGTGGGAGGGTGGCTATGACTCCCAGCAGTGCCTAACAGTATGGGGGTAGGTGGCTATGACTCCCAGCAGTGCCTAACAGCATGTATGTGGGTGGCTATGACTCCAAGCAAGGCCCAGACATAGAAGGGGTGGGTGGCTATGACTCCCAGCAGTGCCTAACAGTATGGGGGTGGGTGGCTATGACTCCCAGCAAGGCCCAGACATAGGAGGGATGGGTGGCTATGACTCCCAGCAGTGCCCAGACATAGGAGGGGTGGGTGGCTATGACTCCCAGTAGTGCCTAACAGTATGGGGGTGGGTGGCTATCACTCCCAGCAGTGCCTAACAGTATGGAGGTGGGTGGAAATGACTCCCAGCAGTGCCCAGACATAGGAGGGGTGGGTGGCTATGACTCCCAGCAGTGCCTAACAGTATGGGGGTGGGTGGCTATGACTCTCAGCAGTGCCCAGACATATGAGGGGAACTTGGCTATGACTCCCAGTAGTGCCTAACAGTATGGGGTCGGTGGCTATGACTCCCAGCAGTGCCCAGACATTGGAGGGTGGGTGGCTATGACTCCCAGCAGTGCCTAACAGTATGGGGGTGGGTGGCAATGACTCCCAGCAGTGCCCAGACATAGGAGGGGTGGGTGGCTATGACTCCCAGCAGTGCCTAACAGTATGGGGGTGGGTGGCTATGACTCTCAGCAGTGCCCAGACATATGAGGGGAACTTGGTTATGACTCCCAGCAGTGCCTAACAGTATGGGGTGGGTGGCTATGACTCCCAGCAAGGCCCAGACATAGGAGGGGTGGGTAGCTATGACTCCCAGCAGTGCCTAACAGTATGTGGGTGGGTGGCTATGACTCCCAGCAGTGCCTAACAGTATGGGGGTGGGTGGCTATGACTCCCAGCAGTGCCCAGACATAGGAGCAGTGGATGGCTATGACTCCCAGCGGTGCCTAACAGTATGTGGGTGGGCGGCTATGACTCCCAGCAGTGCCTAACAGTATGGGGGTGGGTGGCTATGACTCCCAGCAAGGCCCAGACATAGGAGGGGTGGGTGGCTATGACTCCCAGCAGTGCCTAACAGTATGTGGGTGGGTGGCTATGACTCCCAGCAGTGCCTAACAGTATGGGGGTTGGTGGCTATGACTCCCAGCAGTGTCCAGACATAGGAGGGGTGTGTGGCTATGACTCCCAGCAGTGCCCAGACATAGGAGGGGTAGGTAGCTATGACTCCCAGCGAGGCCCAGACATAGGAGGGGTGGGTGGATATGACTCCCATCAGTGCCCAGACATAGGAGGGGTGGAGGGCTATGACTCCCAGCAGTGCCTAACAGTATGTGGGTGCGTGGCTATGACTCCCAGCAGTGCCTAACAGTATGGGTGTGGGTGGCTATGACTCCCAGCAAGGCCCAGACATAGGAGGGGTGGGTGGCTATGACTCCCAGCCGTGCCTAACAGTAATGGGGGTGGGTGGCTATGACTCCCAGCAAGGCCCAGACATAGGAGGGGTCAGTGGCTATTATTCCCAGCAGTTCCTAACAGTATGTGGGTGGGTGGCTATGATTTCCAGCAGTGCATAACAGTATGGGTGTGGGTGGCTATGACTCCCAGCAAGGCCCAGACATAGGAGGGGTGGGTGGTCATGACTCCCAGCAGTGCTCAGTCATAGGGGTGTGCATTTCCACCATCATACAAAAACTACATGCCTGTATGGGTTCATCCCTAACCTCTAACACTCATGGTAGTTGCATATCAACACATCACTCACAGCAGGGACCTACTCCACGGAGGATGGTATCCTGTCACACACTACATGACCCACCATGTGTGTGTTTTGTCTGATCCCACATGCATATCCACCGGGATGGAGTTGGCAGGCACCCACACACCCCTCCATCATGACTCAATAGTGTGTAGTCATGTAACAGACCACCAAACAAATGAAGCACAAATGGACTAATAAAGTGTCATGTACATCCCAGCCATGATGTGAATGTCCAGGTGGTGAAACATGTACTCCCTCATGAAAGGAACAGGGTAGAAAACCCCTAGATACAAAGCACCGAAATGTGATTCGTGTGCACAAATTAGCTGCATTATAAATTGAATCATAAGGTCAAGCCTGATAACATTGTCATGTATACTGTGAAAAAGTATGATGGTCTCCCTGAAGGCATTACTACATACTACTAACCCAAGCACAGTGAGTAGCATGGATGGCACACACCAATGTTCAGAATTCATTTGTGAGCAGGCATGGCCATTGCTGAAGGGAATGTACAAAGAAATAGGAAATCTACACAAAAGTCAACACAACAATTGTGCAACTGGCTGTAGTGAAGATCACATGTGTCACTGAGGAAGTGACACACTTTGGGACTATGTCTGTATGCAAACTGAACACACACAAACAAAGAGCAATTGCTGCAACATTGTGAAGGCACATAGATACCATGGTCCAACTCATCAACATCATTAAATAGGCATCTTACACAATCCCTAAACATTAACATGACAACAACTCCTAGGCACCCAGCACCTAAAGCTAGTACCAGAAATCCAAATGTTTGGAAAGAAAAATAAAATGCTTTATTCAGCAGCAAAGGAAAAAGATGTTAGTAATCAGTCCCGGATATTACTAGGCCAATGGCCAGTCCAAAATCACATTTGCTGTTGGGGGAGATAGTGGAGTCTCACAACCCCAAACTTGAATGCACACGAATGAATCAAAGGGTCGGTGACCCGTGGGGGCATCGTCAGGGACAGGGTCCGGCACTGCAGGGACAGTAGAGGGAAGGGTAGGGGTTGTGAGTGCAGGGGTGGTGGAATCCTTCTCAGTGGCGAGTGGTCCCGAAAAGCTGCTCACAAACACACTGCTGCACACAGCAGCCAGCTCTGCCAGAGTACCACCTGCACCCAGGAACTTCATGGGAGTGGAGGTAGAGGGTTCTGCGTCTTGCGGAAAATGAATGTGGCTGCGTGTGTGATGTCTGTCCCCTCTCCCTGTGGGTGTGCCTACATCCCCCTGAGATTGGGTGCCGGGAGATCTGCGCTTTTACTTCCGTGTGGGTGTGCTGGGTGTCCCTGTTGGGGTGTGTGATCTGGTGCGTCTGAGTGTATGGTGGACAGGTATGGAAGAGTGGGATGTGGATGGGTCTGAAGGAGTGGGGGGGTGACGCTGCAGGAGGGCAAGTGCTGCCGTCAGTGTTGACTCTATGGACGACAAACTCGGACGTTGATCAGATGATTTTGCTGTAAATAATTAGAATCAGTCATTACAAATGGTACATATATGACCATCTCTGTCCACAGGAGAGAGGCCAATAATTGGATGAGCATGTAATCTGAACACTGTTAAGTCTCACTGACACACACTGCTATCAGTCTCAACTCCAGAGCTCTCACTGGTTCCCCATTACGAACACCCTCCGACAACCAGAACTTACCCGGACACCTAAGAGCGCATCATCTCTCATATGTAACTTACAAGCACTGGAAAAACCAATAGCTCAGCCTTTTGCAGTAAATATCTTTTGGCTTTACCAATACTTAGTAAAGTCAGTTCCAATTACAATACAACATTTCACTAAACTAAAGAGAGTTTATAAATATTGACAAATTCAAAGTATTTACTCACCCAAAATATACAATGTACATACAGTAACATATTGCTAACACCATTGACAATGGCAATAGATCCCAAAGGCAAGACCTATTGACTTCACCAAAGTTTGTTAATATTTCCTGTTAAATGTAATTATATTCAAGTTTACTTGACTTTTCAAATGTATTTGGTTTTGTAATATGTCGGCATGCTTTCACACAAGGTTGTTAAAACATAATCGAGGTCCTTGGAAACAATATAAGTGTGTGTGCTTTCTTAGGTCTGTATTTTGACAGTGCATCTTTTTTACACTAACCAATTGCTAACAATGAACTGTGGGCTTAGAATACATCTCTTTCAACTATTAGCTTTCTTTGGCCATTGGCTTGTGACTTTGTCAATCACATCTAGACTCAGCCCAGCGCAACATTCATCTCCCGCCTAATGTCATTGACTGTTTAGATGTAGTCTTCAACTTTAGCTTTGATGATTGCACGGAATTGCATGAAGAACTACTTTACAACTGTGGTGCTTCCTGTCCACTCCTGCTGGTTCCCTCTCTTACGTCTTCCGACTATGTGCTAACGCTACATGCATTTACACAATAAACCCAGACCTATTGACTTTGCCAAAGCAATGACAATTAAACAGGTTCAATAGCTCGGGAAAGAAGTCAGCAAGGGCAATGGTCCCCGCAACAGGCTTCTCATTGAGTTAACTCTTGTTACTGGCGTCTATCTATATAGTCATATGTTTGAATCCCTCCAAGGGAGACTTCGCATTCCATCTATTAGGGATGGACCATTTTAATTCAATAAAATTATGTAATAGCAACATCTGTCATTTATATCACCTAGAAATGTCGGATAGTCCTAATATAGAAAAATCTTATAAGAATGTAGAGCAAAATAAAAAAAAATTATTACAAGAAACAACAGAATAAAATCTAACAATCTAAATATTGCTCAAAAAGAAAAGCCATGTAACTTAAATACATATTACTATGAAATTTTGGTAGGTGACTAGAAACTGTGGTAGATAATGAGACTGTTAGAATCAAAGCTTTCTTTTCACGCACTTAAATATCAACACAATTAGTAGACACTTTCACTAACTTTGATAAACTCCTCACCACGGAGACCATAGACTAAGTAGCACTTCACAGGTTTGTATCTGCAGCAATGTCATAAACCGAACAGACTCGTTTTTCAGAAATCCAGCCCAAGAAATGTATTTAGTTTTCAGCGCGAGCGGCTGCAGCCTCCCCCGTGTTTGTTGAACGCCGGCTCCCTTTTCTGGCAAATTCTCAAAACTTTTCATGTAATTACTATTGTTGGTTATCAAGGGAATCCCAACAAAGAGAGGGCATGTCTCTCAGCTCCGTCATTGTCTGGAGGCGCTGACACCTTTTTCAGGGGCCCTGACACTGTTTTGTGTGACTGGCCCCATGATGCTGATCACATAATTAGGAGGATGACCTCATGGTATTATCCACGCGACCCACCCAAACCACGTCCATATGGTTTGAAATAGCTAATGAGTCAGCTAATGTGCTATGTCCAGGAGTAATGGATACTCCACATGCATGACATGAAAGTGCAATTTGCCAACTTTGATGGATTAAGGTTCTCAAGTTGGCATTGCCAGCATTACTCACTCGCAGTGAATTTAGCACAGGCAGGAGACTACAGGCCCGATTCACATAAAAAATGTAAAAGTACGTGTGAATATTGTCATCTCCGCCTAAAAGTAATTTTTTTATTCCAAATTCAAATGCATTTCTATTAATACACCTGGAAAGCAAGATGTCTTCCTGGAATTGTAATGTGCTGTATCCCACAGGCTCCTATTCCCCTTGTCATGGTCGGACGGGCCTACAGGGCAATTGGGCAGTGCCCAATGGGCTGAGCTGACATTTGTGGCTGGCTGTTTGCAGGCCTGTTTTATGGTCAGGTAGGTCAGTTTTACTGTTAATTTCTCTGATAATATAACAAATATTGCATGCAGTCTTCAATTGCTTGCAGCTAGGGTGACCAGATTTAGCAAATCGCAAAATCGAACACGCCAGAAATAATAGTAGGACCAAAGCCTTTAGTCTTACTTCTATATATGAACTGTCCCAGTTTGTGCGTAGCCTTGTAAATTCGTGAAGGCATGTGTGTGTGTGTCTGCGTGTGTGTGTGTGTGAGTGCGTGTGTGTGTGTGTGTATGTGTGTGAAAGAATTAGCACTAAATAGCACGTGTGAGTTGGACCTGCCAGGATGTGAACTGATGACCTTTATTACATAACTGACGATGTCAGCAGCGAGCGTTTAAAACACAGAACAATCTTGCGGTGACTGTGTGTGTGCGTGCATGTGTGTGAAAGAATTAGCACTAAATAGCACGTGTGAGAGTTAGTCCTGCCAGGATGTGAACTGAAGACCTTTATAACATAACTGAAGATGTCAGCAGCGAGCGTTTAAAAAACAGAAAAATCTTGTTGTGAATGTGTGTGTGTGCGCGTGTGTGCGTGCGTGCATGTGTGTGAAAGAATTGCACTAAATAGCACGTGTGTGAGTTGGTCCTGCCAGGATGTGAACTGAAGACCTTTATTACATAACTGAAGATGTCAGCAGCGAGCGTTTAAAACACAGAAAAATCTTGCTGTGAGTGTGTGTGTGCGCGCGTGCGTGCATGTGTGTGAAAGAATTAGCACTAAATAGCACGTGTGTGAGTTGGTCCTGCCAGGATGTGAACTGAAGACCTTTATTACATAACTGAAGATGTCAGCAGCGAGCGTTTAAAATACAGAAAAATCTTGCTGTGAATGTGTGTGAGTGCGTGCGTGCAAGAATTAGCACTAAATAGCACGTGTGAGTTGGTCCTGCCAGGATGTGAACTGATAACCTTTATTACATAACTGAAGATGTCAGCAGCGAGTGTTTACAACATAGAAAAATCTTGCTGTGTGTGTGTGTGTGCGTGCGTGCATGTGTGTGAAAGAATTAGCACTAAATAGCACGTGTGTGAGTTGGTCCTGCCAGGATGTGAACTGAAGACCTTTATTACATAACTGAAGATGTCAGCAGCGAGCGTTTAAAACACAGAAAAATCTTGCTGTGAATGTGTGTGTGTGCGTGCATGTGTGTGAAGGAATTAGCACTAAATAGCAGGTGTGTGAGTTGGTCCTGCCAGGATGTGAACTGATGACCTTTATTACATAACTGAAGATGTCAGCAGCCAGCGTTTAAAACACAGAAAAATCTTGCTGTGAGTGAGTGCGTGCGTGCATGTGTGTGAAAGAATTAGCACTAAATGGCACGTGTGTGAGTTGGTCCTGCCAGGATGTGAACTGAAGACCTATATTACATAACTGAAGATGTCAGCAGCGAGCGTTTAAGGGTTAAAACACAGAAAAATCTTGCTGTGAATGTGTGTGGGTGCGTGCGTGCAAGAATTAGCACTAAATAGCACGTGTGTGAGTTGGTCCTGCCAGGATGTGAACTGAAGACCTTTATTACATAACTGAAGATGTCAGCAGCGAGCGTTTAAAACACAGAAAAATCTTGCTGTGAGTGTGTGTGTGCGCGCGTGCGTGCATGTGTGTGAAAGAATTAGCACTAACTAGCACGTGTGTGAGTTGGTCCTGCCAGGATGTGAACTGAAGACCTTTATTACATAACTGAAGATGTCATCAGCGAGCGTTTAAAAAACAGAAAAATCTTGCTGTGAGTGTGTGTGAGTGTGCGTGCATGTGTGTGAAAGAATTAGCACTAAATAGCGCATGTGTGAGTTGGTCCTGCCAGGATGTGAACTGCAGACCTTTATTACGTAACTGAAGATGTCAGCAGCGAGCGTTTAAAACACAGAAACATCTTGCTGTGAATGTGTGTGTGTGCGTGCATGTGTGTGAAAGAATTAGCACTAAATAGCAGGTGTGTGAGTTGGTCCTGCCAGGATGTGAACTGATTACCTTTATTACATAACTGAAGATGTCAGCAGCCAGCGTTTAAAACACAGACAAATCTTGCTGTGAATATGTGTGTGTGTGCATGTGTGTGAAAGAATTAGCACTAAATAGCACGTGTGTGAGTTGGTCCTGCCAGGATGTGAACTGATGACCTTTATTACATAACCGAAGATGTCAGCAGCGAGCGTTTAAAACACAGAAAAATCTTGCTGTGAGTGTGTGTGTGCATGCATGCATGTGTGTGAAAGAATTAGCACTAAATAGCACGTGTGTGAATTGGTCCTGCCAGGATGTGAACTGAAGACCTTTATTACATAACTGAAGATGTCAGCAGCGAGCGTTTAAAACACAGAAAAATCTTGCTGTGAATGTGTGTGCGTGCGTGCATGTGTGTGAAAGAATTAGCACTAAATAGCACATGAGCACGTGTGTGAGTTTGTCCTGCCAGGATGTGAACTGAAGACCTTTATTACATAACTGAAGATGTCAGCAGCGAGCGTTTAAAACATCGAAAAATCTTGCTGTGAATGTGTGTGTGTGCGTGCGTGCATGTGGGTGA
The DNA here is from genome assembly GCF_964263255.1 of Lissotriton vulgaris. Lineage (NCBI taxonomy): Eukaryota > Metazoa > Chordata > Amphibia > Caudata > Salamandridae > Lissotriton > Lissotriton vulgaris. The sequence continues at coordinate 1,377,903,230 of NC_141694.1, read as the reverse complement.
AAGAATTAGCCCTAAATAGCACGCGTGTGAGTTGGTCCTGCCAGGATGTGAACTGATGACCTTTATTACATAACTGAAGATGTCAGCAGCGAGTGTTTAAAACAAAGAAAAATCTTTCTGTGAGTGTGTGTGTGCGTGCGTGCATGTGTGTGAAAGAATTAGCACTAAATAGCACATATGTGAGTTGGTCCTGCCAGGATGTGAACTGAAGACCTTTATTACGTAACTGGAGATGTCAGCAGCGAGCGTTTAAAACACAGAAACATCTTGCTGTGAACGTGTGTGTGTGCGTGCATGTGTGTGAAAGAATTAGCACTAAATAGCAGGTGTGTAAGTTGGTCCTGCCAGGATGTGAACTGATGACCTTTATTACATAACTGAAGATGTCGGCAGCCAGCGTTTAAAACAGAGAAAAATCTTGCTGTGAGTGCGTGCGTGCATGTGTATGAAAGAATTCGCACTAAATGGCACTGTGTGAGTTGGTCCTGCCAGGATGTGAACTGAAGACCTTTATTACATAACTGAAGATGTAAGCAGCGAGCGTTTAAAACACAGACAAATCTTGCTGTGAATGTGTGTGTGTGTGTGTGTGCGTGCATGTGTGTGAAAGAATTAGCACTAAATAGCACGTGTGTGAGTTGGTCCTGCCAGGATGTGATCTGAAGACCTTTCTTACATAACTGAAGATGTCAGCAGCGAGCGTTTAAAACACAGAAAAATCTTGCTGTGAATGTGTGTGGGTGCGTGCGTGCAAGAATTAGCACTACATTGCACGTGTGTGAGTTGGTCCTGCCAGGATGTGAACTGATAACCTTTATTACATAACTGAAGATGTCAGCAGCGAGCGTTTAAAACACATAAAAATCTTGCTGTGCGTGTGTGTGTGCGTGCGCGCATGTGTGTGAAAGAATTAGCACTAACTAGCACGTGTGTGATTTGGTCCTGCCAGGATGTAAACTGAAGACCTTTATTACATAACTGAAGATGTCATCAGCGAGCCTTTAAAAAACAGAAAAATCTTGCTGTGAGTGTGTGGGTGCGTGTGTGCATGTGTGTGAAAGAATTAGCACTAAATAGCACATGTGTGAGTTGGTCCTGCCAGGATGTGAACTGAAGACCTTTATTACGTAACTGAAGATGTCAGCAGCGAGCGTTTAAAACACAGAAACATCTTGCTGTGAATGTGTGTGTGTGCGTGCATGTGTGTGAAAGAATTAGCACTAAATAGCAGGTGTGTGAGTTGGTCCTGCCAGGATGTGAACTGATTACCTTTATTACATAACTGAAGATGTCAGCAGCCAGCGTTTAAAACACAGACAAATCTTGCTGTGAATGTGTGTGTGTGTGCATGTGTGTGAAAGAATTAGCACTAAATAGCACGTGTGTGAATTGGTTCTGCCAGGATGTGAACTGAAGACCTTTATTACATAACTGAAGATGTCAGCAGAGAGCGTTTAAAACACAGAAAAATCTTGCTGTGAATGTGTGTGCGTGCGTGCATGTGTGTGAAAGAATTAGCACTAAATAGCACATGAGCAAGTGTGTGAGTTCGTCCTGCCAGGATGTGAACTGAAGACCTTTATTACATAACTGAAGATGTCAGCAGCGAGCGTTTAAAACATAGAAAAATCTTGCTGTGAATGTGTGTGTGTGCATGCGTGCATGTGGGTGAAAGAATCAGCCCTAAATAGCACGTGTGTGAGTTGGTCCTGCCAGGATGTGAACTGATGACCTTTATTACATAACTGAAGATGTCAGCAGCGAGTGTTTAAAACAAAGAAAAATCTTTCTGTGAGTGTGTGTGTGCGTGCGTGCATGTGTGTGAAAGAATTAGCACTAAATAGCACATGTGTGAGTTGGTCCTGCCAGGATGTGAACTGAAGACCTTTATTACGTAACTGGAGATGTCAGCAGCGAGCGTTTACAACACAGAAACATCTTGCTGTGAACGTGTGTGTGTGCGTGCATGTGTGTGAAAGAATTAGCACTAAATAGCAGGTGTGTGAGTTGGTCCTGCCAGGATGTGAACTGATGACCTTTATTACATAACTGAAGATGTCAGCAGCCAGCGTTTAAAACAGAGAAAAATCTTGCTGTGAGTGCGTGCGTGCATGTGTATGAAAGAATTAGCACTAAATGGCACTGTGTGAGTTGGTCCTCCCAGGATGAGAACTGAAGACCTTTATTACAAAACTGAAGATGTAAGCAGCGAGCGTTTAAAACACAGACAAATCTTGCAGTGAATGTGTGTGTGTGTGTGTGCGTGCATGTGTGTGAAAGAATTAGCACTAAATAGCACGTGTGTGAGTTGGTCCTGCCAGGATGTGATCTGAAGACCTTTCTTACATAACTGAAGATGTCAGCAGCGAGAGTTTAAAACACAGAAAAATCTTGCTGTGAATGTGTGTGTGTGTGCGTGCATGTGTGTGAAAGAATTAGCACTAAATAGCACGTGTGTGAGTTGGTCCTGCCAGGATGTGAACTGATGACCTTTATTACATAACTGAAGATGTCAGCAGCGAGCGTTTAAAACACAGAAAAATCTTGCTGTGAGTTTGTGTGTGCGTGCGTGCATCTGTGTGAAAGAATTAGCACTAAATTGCACGTGTTTGAATTGGTCCTGCCAGGATGTGAACTGAAGAACTTTATTATATAACTGAAGATGTCAGCAGCCAGCGTTTAAAACACAGAAAAATCTTGCTGTGAATGTGTGTGCGTGCGTGCATGTGTGTGAAAGAATTAGCACTAAATAGCATGTGAGCACGTGTGTGAGTTGGTCCTGCCAGGATGTGAACTGAAGACCTTTATTACACAACTGAAGATGTCAGCAGCGAGCGTTTAAAACATAGAAAAATCTTGCTGTGAATGTGTGTGTGTGCGTGCGTGCATGTGGGTGAAAGAATTAGCACTAAATAGCAAGTGTGTGAGTTGGTCCTGACAGGATGTGAACTGATGACCTTTATTACATAACTGAAGATGTCAGCAGCGAGTGTTTAAAACAAAGAAAAATCTTTCTGTGAGTGTGTGTGTGTGTGTGTGCATATGTGTTAAAGAATTAGCACTAAATAGCACATGTGTGAGTTGGTCCTGCCAGGATGTGAACTGAAGACCTTTATTACGTAACCGAAGATGTCAGCAGCGAGCGTTTAAAACACAGAAAAATCTTGCTGTGAATGTGTGTGTGTGCGTGCGTATGTGTGAAAGAATTAGCTCTAAATAGCAGGTGTGTGAGTTGGTCCTGCCAGGATGTGAACTGATGACCTTTGTTACATAACTGAAGATGTAAGAAGCGAGCGTTTAAAACACAGACAAATCTTGCTGTGAATGTGTTAGTGTGTGTGTGTGTGCGTGCATGTGTGTGAAAGAATTAGCACTATATAGCACATGTGTGAGTTGGTCCTGCCAGGATGTGATCTGAAGACCTTTCTTACATAACTGAAGATGTCAGCAGCGAGCGTTTAAAACACAGAAAAGTCTTGCTGTGAGTGTGTGTGTGAGTGCGTGCATGTGTCTGAAAGAATTAGCACTAAATAGCACGTGTGTGAGTTGGTCCTGCCTGGATGTGAACTGAAGACCTTTATTACATAACTGAAGATGTCAGCAGCAAGCGTTTAAAGCACAGAAAAATCTTGCTGTGAATGTGTGTGTGCGTGCGTGCATGTGTGTGAAAGAATTAGCACTAAATAGCACGTGTGTGAGTTGGTCCTGCCAGGATGTGAACAGAAGACCTTTCTTACATAACTGAAGATGTCAGCAGCGAGCGTTTAAAACACAGAAAAATCTTGCTGTGAATGTGTGTGTGCGTGCGTGTGTGTGAAAGAATTAGCACTAAATAGCAGGTGTGTGAGTTGGTCATGCCAGGATGTGAACTGATGACCTTTGTTACATAACTGAAGATGTCAGCAGCGAGCTTTTAAAACACAGAAAAATCTTGCTGTGAGTGAGTGCGTGCGTGCATGTGTGGGAAAGAATTAGCACTAAATGGCACGTGTGTGAGTTGGTCCTGCCAGGATGTGAACTGAAGACCTTTATTACATAACTGAAGATGTAAGCAGCGAGCGTTTATAAACACAGACAAATCTTGCTGTGAATGTGTTTGTGTGTGTGTATGTGCGTGCATGTGTGTGAAAGAATTAGCACTAAATAGCACATGTGTGAGTTGGTCCTGCCAGGATGTGATCTGAAGACCTTTCTTACATAACTGAAGATGTCAGCAGCAAGCGTTTAAAACACAGAAAAATCTTGCTGTGAATGTGTGTGTGCGTGCGTGCATGTGTGTGAAAGAATTAGCACTAAATAGCACGTGTGTGAGTTGGTCCTACCAGGATGTGAACTGAAGACCTTTCTTACATAACTGAAGATGTCAGCAGCGAGCGTTTAAAACACAGAAAAATCTTGCTGTGAATGTGTGTGTGTGTGCGTGCATGTGTGTGAAAGAATTAGCACTAAATAGCACGTGTGTGAGTTGGTCCTGCCAGGATGTGACCTTTATTACATAACTGAAGATGTCAGCAGCGAGCGTTTAAAACACAGAAAAATCTTGCTGTGAGTGTGTGTGTGCGTGCGTGCATGTGTGTGAAAGAATTAGCACTAAATAGCACGTGTGTGAATTGGTCCTGCCAGGATGGGAACTGAAGACCTTTATTACATAACTGAAGATGTCAGCAACAAGCGTTTAAAACACAGAAAAATCTTGCTGTGAATGTGTGTGCGTGCGGGCATGTGTGTGAAAGAATTAGCACTAAATAGCACGTGAGCACGTGTGTGAGTTGGTCCTGCCAGGATGTGAACTGAAGACCTTTATTACATAACTGAAGATGTCAGCAGCGAGCGTTTAAAACATAGAAAAATCTTGCTGTGAATGTGTGTGTGTGTGTGTGTGCATGCATGTGGGTGAAAGAATTAGCACTAAATAGCACGTGTGTGAGTTGGTCCTGCCAGGATGTGAACTGATGACCTTTATTACATAACTGAAGATGTCAGCAGCGAGTGTTTAAAACAAAGACAAATCTTTCTGTGAGTGTGTGTGTGCGTGTGTGCATGTGTGTGAAAGAATTAGCACTAAATAGCGCATGTGTGAGTTGGTCCTGCCAGGATGTGAACTGAAGACCTTTATTACGTAACTGAAGATGTCAGCAGCGAGCGTTTAAAACACAGAAAAATCTTGCTGTGAATGTGTGTGTGCGTGCGTGCATGTGTGTGAAAGAATTAGCACTAAATAGCACATGTGTGAGTTGGTCCTGCCAGGATGTGAACTGAAGACCTTTATTACATAACTGAAGATGTCAGCAGTGAGCATTTAAAACAGAAAAATCTTGCTGTGAATGTGTGTGTGTGCGTGCATGTGTGTGAAAGAATTAGCACTAAATAGCACGTGTGTGAGTTGGTCCTGCCAGGATGTGAACTGAAGACCTTTATTACACAACTGAAGATGTCAGCAGCGAGCGTTTAAAACATAGAAACATCTTGCTGTGAATGTGTGTGTGTGCGTGCGTGCATGTGGGTGAAAGAATTAGCACTAAATAGCACGTGTGTGAGTTGTTCCTGCCAGGATGTGAACTGATGACCTTTATTACATAACTGAAGATGTCAGCAGCGAGTGTTTAAAACAAAGAAAAATCTTTCTGTGAGTGTGTGTGTGCGTGCGTGCATGTGTGTGAAAGAATTATCACTAAATAGCACATGTGTGAGTTGGTCCTGCCAGGATGTGAACTGAAGACCTTTATTACGTAACTGAAGATGTCAGCAGCGAGCGTTTAAAACACAGAAAAATCTTGCTGTGAATGTGTGTGTGTGCGTGCGTGTGTGTGAAAGAATTAGCACTAAATAGCAGGTGTGTGAGTTGGTCCTGCCAGGATGTGAACTGATGACCTTTGTTACATAACAGAAGATGTCAGCAGCAAGCGTTTAAAACACAGAAAAATCTTGCTGTGAGTGAGTGCTTGCGTGCATGTGTGTGAAAGAATTAGCACTAAATGGCACGTGTGTGAGTTGGTCCTGCCAGGATGTGAACTGAAGACCTTTATTACAAAACTGAAGATGTAAGCAGCGAGCGTTTAAAACACAGACAAATCTTGCTGTGAATGTGTTTGTGTGCGTGCATGTGTGTGAAAGAATTAGCACTAAATAGCACATGTGTGAGTTGGTCCTGCCAGGATGTGATCTGAAGACCTTTCTTACATAACTGATGATGTCAGCAGCGAGCGTTTAAAACACAGAAAAGTCTTGCTGTGAGTGTGTGTGTGAGTGCGTGCATGTGTGTGAAAGAATTAGCACTAAATAGCACGTGTGTGAGTTGGTCATGCCAGGATGTGAACTGAAGACCTTTATTACATAACTGAAGATGTCAGCAGCAAGCGTTTAAAGCACAGAAAAATCTTGCTGTGAATGTGTGTGTGCGTGCGTGCATGTGTGTGAAAGAATTAGCACTAAATAGCACGTGTGTGAGTTGGTCCTGCCAGGATGTGAACTGAAGACCTTTCCTACATAAACTATTGTATACTTTAAACAAGGTCAAGGTGCACCACTTTAGGATTTGTAGACACTGATAACTTTTGATGAGATTAACAGCAATAATCACATTAGTTTGTTACTTGTGTTCTTTTAGAGTTCTTTATTGAGTTCAGTTGAGAGTAAAAAAACACACAGGAGCTACAGCCGACGCGTTTCGTCCTCTTGGGACTTCTTCAGGGCTGTTTACAAAAAATGACAATGTACAAAAGACATACGATTAAAATCTACATTAAAAACAAAAGCAATTATGTTCATACCGAAAATGCCAGGCTTCATAAACAATTCATTACAGGAATAAAATCTAGTGCAAGTAGTCAAAACAAATTGCCAACAACAGTTAGGACTAGATGTCTGCATTAATTGACAGAGAGCAGTTTGAACTTTTTGAATTTTTTCAGAAATTTTTCTTTTTTTCTTTCTTTTTCTCTTTTTTCTTCTTCCTCAAAAAGTGGTCAGGGTGTTCTGAGTCATTGCATATTGTACCCCATATGGGTCCTTCCCTCTTATATCGTTAACCCTACTCTCAGAAATAGACAATTTATATATCTATAAGGAAGTGGAGAAATCAGCATCCAAAAGTGAGTAGAAAGGGAGAACAATGGCTCTACTACAGATATAAGTAGCACTAGAATATGGAACATACCACAATGAAGGGTGAGTTAATGTCCTTGTATCCTCTCCCGCAGTTATTTGGATTCGTAGAATTGTCTGTGACGAAAATCTGTGCTCAAATAGGCATCTAGAAGTGGTTTATGAGAAAACATAGATGAATGGTCAAAAAACAACCATCTTGACAATAGAACAATCTAAGAAGAACGGGGAGCTTGAGCTAGCTATAAATGGTTGTAAGTAAGGCCTATAACCTACCCTGTTCAACAAAATGGTTTTCTGTGGAGGAATCTGATCTGACCACGCTGTTCTTGATCTTAGGAGAAATGTATCTATTTGTAGTCTTGTTCTGCAACAGCTCTTTTATAGCGGGATTTCAATGTTGTACATATGATTCTCCTATAGGACAGTCACATTTTTAGAGTGCTCCTCAATAACAGCTCACCAGATTTTCTACGTTTACTATTTGAGGTGGAGAGGCTAGTCAGTGATATAAGGGTAACGGAAGTAAATGTTTCCATGATACCTTTATCATATTGTACTTCAACAACCAATAGGGTAGGCTAACCAGTTCTTTATATGCAAGCAAAGGACAAAAATCACATCACTTACATCAAGAAATGGGTGATGATCCAAAAATAGAGCTGGAACCAGGGTAAAAAAGCATTGAATGTAGATTCTGTCTGACTATCTACATCAAAAATAGAGAGGGAGAAAGGGAATGAGAGTTATTAGCAAACTAAGCGTGTAGAGCAATAACCTAAGGTTTCTGCCCCTGGCTATTCCTATCTATAATTTCTTTATTAAGCAAATCAAATTATTATATATATATATCATTGCTCATCGCTATCTATGTTGCCATGAAAGGCAGAACCTTTTACAGTAAAAGTCCACCAAACATCTAAGTATGTGCTTGGTGGTTTATCTTACCTATAATTGTTAACTTGTTGTAGAGGGATTGGTTATTGGTCCTCCTGCTTGGACACTCTGAATAGATTGTAGAAAGAGAGGAGGAAAATTAATAGGGTTCCAATTAAAAAAAAATGACCCCAAAAGAACTTCCTTTTTCCAAAGTCCCATCTCTCTCTATATATTAAAACCTTTGTATTAAGCTTGCTTAATCTAAATGAGCAAAAGGTAAATTAGGATTATGGTCCCCATTAGCTGAAAATGATGAGCTAACATTATTGATTGCCCAGGATTCTCTTTTTAAAGAAAGACCCAAGGCTCTATTAAATCCCTGGTTAATCTATTTGAAAGTCCCTCTTACCTTGATAAAGTGAGCCAAAACATCCCCTGGTTCCTAGAGCAGCATGCACTATAACGTCCTCCTCCGTCAGGTAGCAGCAGACTAATGATACATTTTGGCTCTGTTTATATATTGGCTTCAATTGATCCTAATGGAAAACACCTGGTTTAATTACTAATTTGGAATGACAATTATCATGACAGCCATGTCATGTAAGTAACTGAATGCCTAATTGTAGTCTAGTGTGAAGTTTGATGGTCGCCATCTTGTGTTTACACCGAGTCCCATTTTAACCTATGATACTTGAAGGTATTTGAGGGACAATTTAAAGAAATAAATAAACAATAAATAAACCCCTATACTCATATGCAGCCTACCACCTCGAGATTTGCAATGTCTATCCTAAACAAACCAGTTTTGATGTACCCATGAATAACATGGGGGCCATGTTGCTTAAGTAACCGAATGCTGTTTGTAGATGCGACATGAAGCCTAATAGTCGCCATACTGGATAAGAACGGGCTCCCTTTCCAAATCCAAGAGACATTGCTTGTCTTTGTCAAGGCTATTGTGACGGGAATTGAAAATTAATAGAATTGTGCGTTATCCCTAATACATGTATAGCGCATTGGTGGATTTTAGAGTCCGTTTGCGTTACAATCGCGGTGATGTCAAAAAACGGAGTGGGTTGCCCAAGTGACCTATTATTGTAATATTAGAAGAGCGCTATAACATGAATTCAATTCAGTAGCGCAGGGGGAAGGAATTAATTCTTTCCTCGGTGATATTCTAGAAACGAAAGAAGTATGGCGGCCATTTTGGCTTGGGCTAAGCAAACCAGTTAAAATATCCCGGCGATTAGCATGGGGGCCATATTGTGTAGGTATACGAATTCTATTTATGGAAGCTACATGAAGCCTAACAGTCACCATTTTAGATAAGAACGGGCTCCCATATAGATTCGAAAGAACATTTCTTATCTTATGAAGCCAGTATTCGAGGCTATTGTGGCAGGATTTAAAAATTAATACATTAGCGCATTATCACTAACATGTGTATAGCGCATTAATAAATTTTAGAATCCGTTTTGGCTGCAATCGCGGTGGGGTGAAAAACGAGGCGGAAGGCCCAAATGAGTTGTTATTGTGGTATTACCAACGCGTTTTAGCATGGGTACGATCCAATAACACAGGGTGAGGCAGTTGGTGTTTCTCTCTATGGTGTCACAAAACAATGAAAAAAGTGGCGGCCATTTTATTTTGGGCTTAGGAGCAAGAGGAAATAAAGTGATTATGTGTGGTATGTTCCTTATGTTTACAAAATGTATAGTCTGCAACAATCTGTGAAAAGAAGGGGTTTGGGTAAGGGTTTCCCTGACCGAAAACCGGACCTTATATGTTTTGAAAGGGTCCATTTTCCAGAGCTATTGGCATTGACCCATATGGGAACAACATGCAATTGATTTGTGATTAGAATTTAGCTTGTCACTCACAAGGATACTTTTTTTTGTGTTGTCAGAGATCAGGTACAGGTCAATAGCACCAATTATCATTTAGTGACATACAGTCATTAGATATACCATTTCATTAACATTTGCAGAGAACATTCTAAACACATTAAAACCTGGTGGTAGTAGATGAGATACAGAATACAAGACTTGATGGTATTAAGCTATCAATTAGTTGAAGAAACAAAAATGGAGGTAAGCACAACATTCGACCTATGAAAGTCAAATGTAACTGACTTCCCAGGTTACTCAAGTTGTCTGCGTACAATTTATGAAATCAGGTAATGCATTTCATCATCATAATTATGTCCCAATTCCACACTCCGCAGTCTGCATATCCATTCTGCTTCACATTTTCTTAAGGCTAGGGTTCGGTCCCCTCCTCTAGGGTTAACAGGGACATGATCTATTCCCATAAACCATAGTTTGTCATCTGGTTTATGCTTGTCCTGCATATGGAAGGTCATCGCATATTTGTGATCATTATTGCGATAGGCCCGGACATGTTCCTGGATCCTTTGTTTCAAAGGTCGTTTCGTGCTACCCACGTAGATAGTGTCACATGGGCAGCCTATGATGTATACTACGAAAGTAGTGTTGCAGTTTATGAAATGTTTGATTTTGTGTGTTTTATTTGTATTAAAACAAAAAATTTTGGTCTTATCCTTTCCTAAATTGCAAACATTGCAGTTTCTGCACGTAAAAAAGCCCATGGTTTTAGGCGGAAGCCAACAGTGTGTGAGTTGGTCCTGCCAGGATGTGAACTGATTACCTTTATTACATAACTGAAGATGTCAGCAGCGAGCGTTTAAAACACAGAAACATCTTGCTGTGAATGTGTGTGTGTGCGTGCATGTGTGTGAAAGAATTAGCACTAAATAGCACATGTGTGAGTTGGTCCTGCCAGGATGTGAACTGAAGACCTTTATTACGTAACTGAAGATGTCAGCAGCGAGCGTTTAAAACACAGAAACATCTTGCTGTGAATGTGTGTGTGTGCGTGCATGTGTGTGAAAGAATTAGCACTAAATAGCAGGTGTGTGAGTTGGTCCTGCCAGGATGTGAACTGATTACCTTTATTACATAACTGAAGATGTCAGCAGCCAGCGTTTAAAACACAGACAAATCTTGCTGTGAATGTGTGTGTGTGTGCATGTGTGTGAAAGAATTAGCACTAAATAGCACGTGTGTGAGTTGGTCCTGCCAGGATGTGAACTGATGACCTTTATTACATAACTGAAGATGTCAGCAGCGAGCGTTTAAAACACAGAAAAATCTTGCTGTGAGTGTGTGTGTGCATGCGTGCATGTGTGGGAAAGAATTAGCACTAAATAGCACGTGTGTGAATTGGTCCTGCCAGGATGTGAACTGAAGACCTTTATTACATAACTGAAGATGTCAGCAGAGAGCGTTTAAAACACAGAAAAATCTTGCTGTGAATGTGTGTGCGTGCGTGCATGTGTGTGAAAGAATTAGCACTAAATAGCACATGAGCAAGTGTGTGAGTTCGTCCTGCCAGGATGTGAACTGAAGACCTTTATTACATAACTGAAGATGTCAGCAGCGAGCGTTTAAAACATAGAAAAATCTTGCTGTGAATGTGTGTGTGTGCATGCGTGCATGTGGGTGAAAGAATCAGCCCTAAATAGCACGTGTGTGAGTTGGTCCTGCCAGGATGTGAACTGATGACCTTTATTACATAACTGAAGATGTCAGCAGCGAGTGTTTAAAACAAAGAAAAATCTTTCTGTGAGTGTGTGTGTGCGTGCGTGCATGTGTGTGAAAGAATTAGCACTAAATAGCACATGTGTGAGTTGGTCCTGCCAGGATGTGAACTGAAGACCTTTATTACGTAACTGGAGATGTCAGCAGCGAGCGTTTACAACACAGAAACATCTTGCTGTGAACGTGTGTGTGTGCGTGCATGTGTGTGAAAGAATTAGCACTAAATAGCAGGTGTGTGAGTTGGTCCTGCCAGGATGTGAACTGATGACCTTTATTACATAACTGAAGATGTCAGCAGCCAGCGTTTAAAACAGAGAAAAATCTTGCTGTGAGTGCGTGCGTGCGTGCATGTGTATGAAAGAATTAGCACTAAATGGCACTGTGTGAGTTGGTCCTCCCAGGATGAGAACTGAAGACCTTTATTACAAAACTGAAGATGTAAGCAGCGAGCGTTTAAAACACAGACAAATCTTGCAGTGAATGTGTGTGTGTGTGTGTGCGTGCATGTGTGTGAAAGAATTAGCACTAAATAGCACGTGTGTGAGTTGGTCCTGCCAGGATGTGATCTGAAGACCTTTCTTACATAACTGAAGATGTCAGCAGCGAGCGTTTAAAACACAGAAAAATCTTGCTGTGAATGTGTGTGTGTGTGCGTGCATGTGTGTGAAAGAATTAGCACTAAATAGCACGTGTGTGAGTTGGTCCTGCCAGGATGTGAACTGATGACCTTTATTACATAACTGAAGATGTCAGCAGCGAGCGTTTAAAACACAGAAAAATCTTGCTGTGAGTTTGTGTGTGCGTGCGTGCATCTGTGTGAAAGAATTAGCACTAAATTGCACGTGTTTGAATTGGTCCTGCCAGGATGTGAACTGAAGAACTTTATTATATAACTGAAGATGTCAGCAGCCAGCGTTTAAAACACAGAAAAATCTTGCTGTGAATGTGTGTGCGTGCGTGCATGTGTGTGAAAGAATTAGCACTAAATAGCATGTGAGCACGTGTGTGAGTTGGTCCTGCCAGGATGTGAACTGAAGACCTTTATTACACAACTGAAGATGTCAGCAGCGAGCGTTTAAAACATAGAAAAATCTTGCTGTGAATGTGTGTGTGTGCGTGCGTGCATGTGGGTGAAAGAATTAGCACTAAATAGCAAGTGTGTGAGTTGGTCCTGACAGGATGTGAACTGATGACCTTTATTACATAACTGAAGATGTCAGCAGCGAGTGTTTAAAACAAAGAAAAATCTTTCTGTGAGTGTGTGTGTGTGTGCGTGCATATGTGTTAAAGAATTAGCACTAAATAGCACATGTGTGAGTTGGTCCTGCCAGGATGTGAACTGAAGACCTTTATTACGTAACCGAAGATGTCAGCAGCGAGCGTTTAAAACACAGAAAAATCTTGCTGTGAATGTGTGTGTGTGCGTGCGTATGTGTGAAAGAATTAGCTCTAAATAGCAGGTGTGTGAGTTGGTCCTGCCAGGATGTGAACTGATGACCTTTGTTACATAACTGAAGATGTAAGCAGCGAGCGTTTAAAACACAGACAAATCTTGCTGTGAATGTGTTAGTGTGTGTGTGTGTGCGTGCATGTGTGTGAAAGAATTAGCACTATATAGCACATGTGTGAGTTGGTCCTGCCAGGATGTGATCTGAAGACCTTTCTTACATAACTGAAGATGTCAGCAGCGAGCGTTTAAAACACAGAAAAGTCTTGCTGTGAGTGTGTGTGTGAGTGCGTGCATGTGTCTGAAAGAATTAGCACTAAATAGCACGTGTGTGAGTTGGTCCTGCCTGGATGTGAACTGAAGACCTTTATTACATAACTGAAGATGTCAGCAGCAAGCGTTTAAAGCACAGAAAAATCTTGCTGTGAATGTGTGTGTGCGTGCGTGCATGTGTGTGAAAGAATTAGCACTAAATAGCACGTGTGTGAGTTGGTCCTGCCAGGATGTGAACAGAAGACCTTTCTTACATAACTGAAGATGTCAGCAGCGAGCGTTTAAAACACAGAAAAATCTTGCTGTGAATGTGTGTGTGCGTGCGTGTGTGTGAAAGAATTAGCACTAAATAGCAGGTGTGTGAGTTGGTCATGCCAGGATGTGAACTGATGACCTTTGTTACATAACTGAAGATGTCAGCAGCGAGCGTTTAAAACACAGAAAAATCTTGCTGTGAGTGAGTGCGTGCGTGCATGTGTGGGAAAGAATTAGCACTAAATGGCACGTGTGTGAGTTGATCCTGCCAGGATGTGAACTGAAGACCTTTTTTACATAACTGAAGATGTAAGCAGCGAGCGTTTATAAACACAGACAAATCTTGCTGTGAATGTGTTTGTGTGTGTGTATGTGCGTGCATGTGTGTGAAAGAATTAGCACTAAATAGCACATGTGTGAGTTGGTCCTGCCAGGATGTGATCTGAAGACCTTTCTTACATAACTGAAGATGTCAGCAGCAAGCGTTTAAAACACAGAAAAATCTTGCTGTGAATGTGTGTGTGCGTGCGTGCATGTGTGTGAAAGAATTAGCACTAAATAGCACGTGTGTGAGTTGGTCCTGCCAGGATGTGAACTGAAGACCTTTCTTACATAACTGAAGATGTCAGCAGCGAGCGTTTAAAACACAGAAAAATCTTGCTGTGAATGTGTGTGTGTGTGCGTGCATGTGTGTGAAAGAATTAGCACTAAATAGCACGTGTGTGAGTTGGTCCTGCCAGGATGTGACCTTTATTACATAACTGAAGATGTCAGCACCGAGCGTTTAAAACACAGAAAAATCTTGCTGTGAGTGTGTGTGTGCGTGCGTGCATGTGTGTGAAAGAATTAGCACTAAATAGCACGTGTGTGAATTGGTCCTGCCAGGATGGGAACTGAAGACCTTTATTACATAACTGAAGATGTCAGCAACAAGCGTTTAAAACACAGAAAAATCTTGCTGTGAATGTGTGTGCGTGCGGGCATGTGTGTGAAAGAATTAGCACTAAATAGCACGTGAGCACGTGTGTGAGTTGGTCCTGCCAGGATGTGAACTGAAGACCTTTATTACATAACTGAAGATGTCAGCAGCGAGCGTTTAAAACATAGAAAAATCTTGCTGTGAATGTGTGTGTGTGTGTGTGTGCATGCATGTGGGTGAAAGAATTAGCACTAAATAGCACGTGTGTGAGTTGGTCCTGCCAGGATGTGAACTGATGACCTTTATTACATAACTGAAGATGTCAGCAGCGAGTGTTTAAAACAAAGACAAATCTTTCTGTGAGTGTGTGTGCGTGCGTGCATGTGTGTGAAAGAATTAGCACTAAATAGCGCATGTGTGAGTTGGTCCTGCCAGGATGTGAACTGAAGACCTTTATTACGTAACTGAAGATGTCAGCAGCGAGCGTTTAAAACACAGAAAAATCTTGCTGTGAATGTGTGTGTGCGTGCGTGCATGTGTGTGAAAGAATTAGCACTAAATAGCACATGTGTGAGTTGGTCCTGCCAGGATGTGAACTGAAGACCTTTATTACATAACTGAAGATGTCAGCAGTGAGCATTTAAAACAGAAAAATCTTGCTGTGAATGTGTGTGTGTGCGTGCATGTGTGTGAAAGAATTAGCACTAAATAGCACGTGTGTGAGTTGGTCCTGCCAGGATGTGAACTGAAGACCTTTATTACACAACTGAAGATGTCAGCAGCGAGCGTTTAAAACATAGAAACATCTTGCTGTGAATTTGTGTGTGTGCGTGCGTTCATGTGGGTGAAAGAATTAGCACTAAATAGCACGTGTGTGAGTTGTTCCTGCCAGGATGTGAACTGATGACCTTTATTACATAACTGAAGATGTCAGCAGCGAGTGTTTAAAACAAAGAAACATCTTGCTGTGAATGTGTGTGTGTGCGTGCGTGCATGTGGGTGAAAGAATTAGCACTAAATAGCACATGTGTGAGTTGGTCCTGCCAGGATGTGAACAGAAGACCTTTATTACGTAACTGAAGATGTCAGCAGCGAGCGTTTAAAACACAGAAAAATCTTGCTGTGAATGTGTGTGTGTGCGTGCGTGTGTGTGAAAGAATTAGCACTAAATAGCAGGTGTGTGAGTTGGTCCTGCCAGGATGTGAACTGATGACCTTTGTTACATAACAGAAGATGTCAGCAGCAAGCGTTTAAAACACAGAAAAATCTTGCTGTGAGTGAGTGCTTGCGTGCATGTGTGTGAAAGAATTAGCACTAAATGGCACGTGTGTGAGTTGGTCCTGCCAGGATGTGAACTGAAGACCTTTATTACAAAACTGAAGATGTAAGCAGCGAGCGTTTAAAACACAGACAAATCTTGCTGTGAATGTGTTTGTGTGTGTGTGTGTGCGTGCATGTTTGTGAAAGAATTAGCACTAAATAGCACATGTGTGAGTTGGTCCTGCCAGGATGTGATCTGAAGACCTTTCTTACATAACTGATGATGTCAGCAGCGAGCGTTTAAAACACAGAAAAGTCTTGCTGTGAGTGTGTGTGTGAGTGCGTGCATGTGTGTGAAAGAATTAGCACTAAATAGCACGTGTGTGAGTTGGTCATGCCAGGATGTGAACTGAAGACCTTTATTACATAACTGAAGATGTCAGCAGCAAGCGTTTAAAGCACAGAAAAATCTTGCTGTGAATGTGTGTGTGCGTGCGTGCATGTGTGTGAAAGAATTAGCACTAAATAGCACGTGTGTGAGTTGGTCCTGCCAGGATGTGAACTGAAGACCTTTCTTACATAAACTATTGTATACTTTAAACAAGGTCAAGGTGCACCACTTTAGGATTTGTAGACACTGATAACTTTTGATGAGATTAACAGCAATAATCACATTAGTTTGTTACTTGTGTTCTTTTAGAGTTCTTTATTGAGTTCAGTTGAGAGTAAAAAAACACACAGGAGCTACAGCCGACGCGTTTCGTCCTCTTGGGACTTCTTCAGGGCTGTTTACAAAAAATGACAATGTACAAAAGACATACGATTAAAATCTACATTAAAAACAAAAGCAATTATGTTCATACCGAAAATGCCAGGCTTCATAAACAATTCATTACAGGAATAAAATCTAGTGCAAGTAGTCAAAACAAATTGCCAACAACAGTTAGGACTAGATGTCTGCATTAATTGACAGAGAGCAGTTTGAACTTTTTGAATTTTTTCAGAAATTTTTCTTTTTTTCTTTCTTTTTCTCTTTTTTCTTCTTCCTCAAAAAGTGGTCAGGGTGTTCTGAGTTATTGCATATTGTACCCCATATGGGTCCTTCCCTCTTATATCGTTAACCCTCCTCTCAGAAATAGACAATTTATATATCTATAAGGAAGTGGAGAAATCAGCATCCAAAAGTGAGTAGAAAGGGAGAACAATGGCTCTACTACAGATATAAGTAGCACTAGAATATGGAACATACCACAATGAAGGGTGAGTTAATGTCCTTGTATCCTCTCCCGCAGTTATTTGGATTCGTAGAATTGTCTGTGACGAAAATCTGTGCTCAAATAGGCATCTAGAAGTGGTTTATGAGAAAACATAGATGAATGGTCAAAAAACAACCATCTTGACAATAGAACAATCTAAGAAGAACGGGGAGCTTGAGCTAGCTATAAATGGTTGTAAGTAAGGCCTATAACCTACCCTGTTCAACAAAATGGTTTTCTGTGGAGGAATCTGATCTGACCACGCTGTTCTTGATCTTAGGAGAAATGTATCTATTTGTAGTCTCGTTCTGCAACAGCTCTTTTATAGCGGGATTTCAATGTTGTACATATGATTCTCCTATAGGACAGTCACATTTTTAGAGTTCTCCTCAATAACAGCTCACCAGATTTTCTACGTTTACTATTTGAGGTGGAGAGGCTAGTCAGTGATATAAGGGTAACGGAAGTAAATGTTTCCATGATACCTTTATCATATTGTACTTCAACAACCAATAGGGTAGGCTAACCAGTTCTTTATATACAAGCAAAGGACAAAAATCACATCACTTACATCAAGAAATGGGTGATGATCCAAAAATAGAGCTGGAACCAGGGTAAAAAAGCATTGAATGTAGATTCTGTCTGACTATCTACATCAAAAATAGAGAGGGAGAAAGGGAATGAGAGTTATTAGCAAACTAAGCGTGTAGAGCAATAACCTAAGGTTCCTGCCCCTGGCTATTCCTATCTATAATTTCTTTATTAAGCAAATCAAATTATTATATATATATCATTGCTCGTCGCTATCTATGTTGCCATGAAAGGCAGAACCTTTTACAGTAAAAGTCCACCAAACATCTAAGTATGTGCTTGGTGGTTTATCTTACCTATAATTGTTAACTTGTTGTAGAGGGATTGGTTATTGGTCCTCCTGCTTGGACACTCTGAATAGATTGTAGAAAGAGAGGAGGAAAATTAATAGGGTTCCAATTAAAAAAAAATGACCCCAAAAGAACTTCCTTTTTCCAAAGTCCCATCTCTCTCTATATATTAAAACCTTTGTATTAAGCTTGCTTAATCTAAATGAGCAAAAGGTAAATTAGGATTATGGTCCCCATTAGCTGAAAATGATGAGCTAACATTATTGATTGCCCAGGATTCTCTTTTTAAAGAAAGACCCAAGGCTCTATTAAATCCCTGGTTAATCTATTTGAAAGTCCCTCTTACCTTGATAAAGTGAGCCAAAACATCCCCTGGTTCCTAGAGCAGCATGCACTATAACGTCCTCCTCCGTCAGGTAGCAGCAGACTAATGATACATTTTGGCTCTGTTTATATATTGGCTTCAATTGATCCTAATGGAAAACACCTGGTTTAATTACTAATTTGGAATGACAATTATCATGACAGCCATGTCATGTAAGTAACTGAATGCCTAATTGTAGTCTAGTGTGAAGTTTGATGGTCGCCATCTTGTGTTTACACCGAGTCCCATTTTAACCTATGATACTTGAAGGTATTTGAGGGACAATTTAAAGAAATAAATAAACAATAAATAAACCCCTATACTCATATGCAGCCTACCACCTCGAGATTTGCAATGTCTATCCTAAACAAACCAGTTTTGATGTACCCATGAATAACATGGGGGCCATGTTGCTTAAGTAACCGAATGCTGTTTGTAGATGCGACATGAAGCCTAATAGTCGCCATACTGGATAAGAACGGGCTCCCTTTCCAAATCCAAGAGACATTGCTTGTCTTTGTCAAGGCTATTGTGACGGGAATTGAAAATTAATAGAATTGTGCGTTATCCCTAATACATGTATAGCGCATTGGTGGATTTTAGAGTCCGTTTGCGTTACAATCGCGGTGATGTCAAAAAACGGAGTGGGTTGCCCAAGTGACCTATTATTGTAATATTAGAAGAGCGCTATAACATGAATTCAATTCAGTAGCGCAGGGGGAAGGAATTAATTCTTTCCTCGGTGATATTCTAGAAACGAAAGAAGTATGGCGGCCATTTTGGCTTGGGCTAAGCAAACCAGTTAAAATATCCCGGCGATTAGCATGGGGGCCATATTGTGTAGGTATACGAATTCTATTTATGGAAGCTACATGAAGCCTAACAGTCACCATTTTAGATAAGAACGGGCTCCCATATAGATTCGAAAGAACATTTCTTATCTTATGAAGCCAGTATTCGAGGCTATTGTGGCAGGATTTAAAAATTAATACATTAGCGCATTATCACTAACATGTGTATAGCGCATTAATAAATTTTAGAATCCGTTTTGGCTGCAATCGCGGTGGGGTGAAAAACGAGGCGGAAGGCCCAAATGAGTTGTTATTGTGGTATTACCAACGCGTTTTAGCATGGGTACGATCCAATAACACAGGGTGAGGCAGTTGGTGTTTCTCTCTATGGTGTACACAAAACAATGAAAAAAGTGGCGGCCATTTTATTTTGGGCTTAGGAGCAAGAGGAAATAAAGTGATTATGTGTGGTATGTTCCTTATGTTTACAAAATTTATAGTCTGCAACAATCTGTGAAAAGAAGGGGTTTGGGTAAGGGTTTCCCTGACCGAAAACCGGACCTTATATGTTTTGAAAGGGTCCATTTTCCAGAGCTATTGGCATTGACCCATATGGGAACAACATGCAATTGATTTGTGATTAGAATTTAGCTTGTCACTCACAAGGATACTTTTTTTGTGTTGTCAGAGATCAGGTACAGGTCAATAGCACCAATTATCATTTAGTGACATACAGTCATTAGATATACCATTTCATTAACATTTGCAGAGAACATTCTAAACACATTAAAACCTGGTGGTAGTAGATGAGATACAGAATACAAGACTTGATGGTATTAAGCTATCAATTAGTTGAAGAAACAAAAATGGAGGTAAGCACAACATTCGACCTATGAAAGTCAAATGTAACTGACTTCCCAGGTTACTCAAGTTGTCTGCGTACAATTTATGAAATCAGGTAATGCATTTCATCATCATAATTATGTCCCAATTCCACACTCCGCAGTCTGCATATCCATTCTGCTTCACATTTTCTTAAGGCTAGGGTTCGGTCCCCTCCTCTAGGGTTAACAGGGACATGATCTATTCCCATAAACCATAGTTTGTCATCTGGTTTATGCTTGTCCTGCATATGGAAGGTCATCGCATATTTGTGATCATTATTGCGATAGGCCCGGACATGTTCCTGGATCCTTTGTTTCAAAGGTCGTTTCGTGCTACCCACGTAGATAGTGTCACATGGGCAGCCTATGATGTATACTACGAAAGTAGTGTTGCAGTTTATGAAATGTTTGATTTTGTGTGTTTTATTTGTATTAAAACAAAAAATTTTGGTCTTATCCTTTCCTAAATTGCAAACATTGCAGTTTCTGCACGTAAAAAAGCCCATGGTTTTAGGCGGAAGCCAACAGTGTTTTTGTTCCTCAGTGGTCACTAAACTGGGACAAAGCATGTTCCTCAAGTTGTGACCACGTCTGTATACAATTTTGGGTTTGGATGGAAAGTCATTTTTGATGCTAGGGATCTCTGTCAAGAGATGCCAGTGTTTTCTTAGCGTATTAAAAACTCTACTGTTCTCGTCAGTGAATTTCGTAGAGAAAGCAAGGGGAAGTTTATTGTTCTTTTTTGGTGCCCTGTTTTCCAATCTGCTTTCCCTAGTTATTTTGGCGACTCTCTCCTTTGCTTTGTTGAGTATTTTTCGAGGATAACCTCTTTGGAGGAAGCGTTCCTCAGTTTCTCTAATGTTTGTTTGGAAACTCTCATCAGTACTACAATTTCTTCGCATTCGCAACATTTCGCCAAATGGTATATTATTGACCACATGGCGGGGATGAGCGCTTTTGAAGTGCAATGTACTATTGCATGCAGTGCTTTTTCTGTGTGTCTTGCTTTGAATCATGTTGTTCTCAACAAAAAAGGTTAGATCCAAAAAGTCAATTTGCTGTTCACTATATTCCATGGTGAGCTTCACATTGTACGGGTTGTCATTCAAAAATTCAAAATATGACAATAGATCTGGGACAGGTCCATTCCATAACATAATCACGTCATCAATGTACCTGCCCCAGAAAATAACGTGATCCGACCACCTTGCCGAGTGACGGCCCCAGGCATGCTCCCGCTCAAACCAGCCCATGAAAAGGCCAGCGTAAGCGGGAGCAAACCTGGAACCCATCGCCGTGCCCTGCACCTGCTGAAACCACACTGAATTGTGGAGAAAAAAGTTTTCAGACAGTATGATCTCAGTCATTTCCATGAGTACCTCATTGTGTAACCTGTGGTCTGCAGTCCGTTGTCCCAGAAAAAAGGCCAAAGCCCTCATTCCAAATTCTTTCTTAATGCAAGTATATAAACTTGACACATCCATGGTCACAAAAAGCATGTTTTCTGACCATGTCAAATTTTGAAACTTCGATAAGATGTCTTTGGAGTCCCTAATATAGGCTGGTAAATTCTGAACAAAAGGTTGGATATATGTGTCGACATATTCCGACAGTCTCTCTGTTGGGGAATTGATGCCTGCAATAATGGGGCGGCCCGGTGGAAAGGGACCGCCTTTATGAATTTTTGGAAGAATATATAAACAGGGCGAGGTCGGTGATGTTACAGCCAGATACCTATATTCTTCTTCACTAATTAGCCCTGTTTCTCGCCAATCTGACAATCTCAGGTTAATGTGGGTGGTAAGATTACCCACTGGATTTGTTGTCAATTTTTTGTAACACTCAGTGTTCGATAATTGCCGTTCAATTTCATTCATATAGTCAGTTTTTCTCATGAGGACAATATTGCCCCCTTTGTCCGCCTCGCGGATGACAATAGAGTTATCTGCCTTTAGATTTTTTAGTGCAGTAAATTCTTGGGGGGTGAGATTTTCCTGTCTCTGTGATTAACTGGAGAAACTGTAAGTTGTAACAATGTAATCCGAGGCAACACATTCTGTCATCCTTCAAAAGGTTACCCTATCAAACTAAAGGTAAATGCCACCTGTGAATCGAGCAATGTCATCTATGGGATCAGATGTCCTTGCGGCAAAATGTATGTAGGGAAGACGGAACGTCGGATTAAAGTGCGTCTAACCGAACACAAGTCAAACATCCGTTTGAAAAATATGAAATCTGCATTATCCTCCCATTTTGTTGAGGAACATCATAACATCTCCCAGATCAAATTCATCATCCTTGAAACGGTCCAGAAAGTAGAAGGCAGAGACAATTCTAAATACCTTCTGCAGAGAGAGAACTATTGGATACAAAATTTATCCTGCCAGAAACCACTGGGGTTAAATGAAAGAATTGAATTTGCATGTTACCTATAATTAATTGCTCCCCTGACTGTTCCTTGTGTATACTATGTGAGTTCATATATACATCTGACACTTAAACCTTACATTTTTAATATTCTTTTCCATATTCCACAATAGCTCTAACCATAGAACAGCCCATCTAACACCCTAACAGTGATAAGTTCTATTCCCGATATTTCTTTCCAACCACATCTATTTTTCAACCTTATTTTAATTTATTTATTTTCTTTAGTTTATTTCTCAGCATTTTTCGTAACCGGCTCTTCATGTCACTTATTTTGATAATTAGGATTTAGATTACTCTCAGTGACAGGGGCGTTACTTAGATATTAGACGCTGGTTCGCCACCCTCGGAAATGAGTCTTTCCTTTATGGCAATGCCATGTGATTCGTCACATGACCGGAATCTAGTTTAAATAGGTGAACGCGATCGGCATTTCATTGTGCCATCGCGGAGTATGAGGAGAGAAGGACGTATTCGCACGCCTATTCCTGAGCAAGGTTAGTCTGAGGGACTATACAGACCACACAGTTTTTTTGATAGAATGATCTCTGCCTTATGGACTGCCCCACCAGTTGAGGCTGTTTTTGTAATATCGCTTTATCTTTAATTTGCAGAATAACACGTACCGTTAGAGACCCAGCCATGTGAGTGATAGCTTTTTCTTTGCGAAATTCTTTCTGTTTTTTCACTATTACTAACCACAGCATGTGAATCACTGAACCCCTGGAGTTCACATACAGTTATATGCACATTTCATGCAGATCCTGTACAGTTAATGTTATGATTGATGTTAATAAGACTCATACAATTTTTGATGATATGATTGTATTATCCCTTGCTTTACAGTGTCTATTTCCCTGATGAAGGGCATGCTATATAATGCCCGAAATGCATTGGATGCCTTATTATGACAATGTCTGATCTACAAACACATGAATGATATCGAATGAACAACATGAAATAATGATGATAAATTCTTCTACAAATATAAAATAAACTTTATGAACATTTGAAACATTGGATTGAAAGTCTTCTTTGTGTGGGAAGATAAACATTTGTGTGCCCGTGAAGGGATGACACTAGAGATCCTCTAGTGCCACGTCTGTGTTATGTATCTTGACGTCGCAGGACCCTCGACGCCACCTTACGGTGCACCATAAAATACGACTAATTGTTGAACTTTGAGATATAACAAGTTGCTGTGCATTTATCCAATTCTATTATAGTTTGTAGAATCCTGCCATAACTCTTTTTTTGAATAAATCTATATTGGGGTGGGTGCCCACAGGTACAAAGTTTGATCTAGGTTTTAAACCACTAGATTTAGATGTATTCTCACACACATCCAACTCATTACAAATATCTTCTGTATCAATAGAAGTCTCGAGTTCAATGGTTATCAGTGATTGTAACAAATTTATTTCATTCACAGTATACTGAGTCACAGTGTTTACATCATTACAAACATCATTTGCTTTAACAGGATTTCTAGCAAAATGATCTTTTAGTTTCAGTGTGCGAACAAATTTACATAAATCCACCAATATTCCAGTGTCATCCCCTGTTTGATTTGGACAAAAACCTAGTCCCAATTCAAGTACAGACATTTCATCCTGAGAGAGACATTTATCTGAAAGGTTCACAATGATTGATTCATTCATACTCTGTTTACCTTTCCCCACTTCGGTGTTAATATCAATTAATTCTTGTTGGACCTTGTCCTCTTTGCAACCGTTTCTGCATTTGAGTTCTTGCCTCTGTTTGAATCTCTTCCAACTGCGCCCCCCCCTCCTTGTTTTGGGTCTTTGGGTCTTGTTCCTAGCCTCACCCTCTCCATTTCCACTAAAAAAGGATTCTGGCCTGGTCTTGTCTCTCCAGTTACCGTGGGTGCCGGCACCTCACTCGAGATTGAGCTTGCAATGGACGAGAGGGAAGTCAGACTACTTGCTGATGTTAAATCGGGGGTATCCTCTCTCTGTCTTTTACCATCCCCAGGTACTCTGATGTTATCAAATTTATGTGAGAAGGTGTATATGCGTCCCTCCTTGTAGTCTTTGTCATCTCTTTTGATTTTCTTCATTTTTTTATCACGAAGATATAACTGGTGATTCTCAAGGATACCATCTAGAATATCATAATTCTTCTTGATAGTATCTTTCAAGGGGGATGTTTCTATATCCTTTTCTAAGTCTTCTATCTCTTTTTTAAGTTTTTCACCTTTGATTTCAGAGTTTCTTATCAGTATCTTCATCATATTAAAGGAGGCATTCTCTAAAATCCACCAATGCGCTATAAATGTATTAGGGATAACGCACAATTCTATTAATTTTCAATTCCCGTCACAATAGCCTTGACAAAGACAAGCAATGTCTCTTGGATTTGGAAAGGGAGCCCGTTCTTATCCAGTATGGCGACTATTAGGCTTCATGTCGCATCTACAAACAGCATTCGGTTACTTAAGCAACATGGCCCCCATGTTATTCATGGGTACATCAAAACTGGTTTGTTTAGGATAGACATTGCAAATCTCGAGGTGGTAGGCTGCATATGAGTATAGGGGTTTATTTATTGTTTATTTATTTCTTTAAATTGTCCCTCAAATACCTTCAAGTATCATAGGTTAAAATGGGACTCGGTGTAAACACAAGATGGCGACCATCAAACTTCACACTAGACTACAATTAGGCATTCAGTTACTTACATGACATGGCTGTCATGATAATTGTCATTCCAAATTAGTAATTAAACCAGGTGTTTTCCATTAGGATCAATTGAAGCCAATATATAAACAGAGCCAAAATGTATCATTAGTCTGCTGCTACCTGACGGAGGAGGACGTTATAGTGCATGCTGCTCTAGGAACCAGGGGATGTTTTGGCTCACTTTATCAAGGTAAGAGGGACTTTCAAATAGATTAACCAGGGATTTAATAGAGCCTTGGGTCTTTCTTTAAAAAGAGAATCCTGGGCAATCAATAATGTTAGCTCATCATTTTCAGCTAATGGGGACCATAATCCTAATTTACCTTTTGCTCATTTAGATTAAGCAAGCTTAATACAAAGGCTTTAATATATAGAGAGAGATGGGACTTTGGAAAAAGGAAGTTCTTTTGGGGTCATTTTTTTTTAATTGGAACCCTATTAATTTTCCTCCTCTCTTTCTACAATCTATTCAGAGTGTCCAAGCAGGAGGACCAATAACCAATCCCTCTACAACAAGTTAACAATTATAGGTAAGATAAACCACCAAGCACATACTTAGATGTTTGGTGGACTTTTACTGTAAAAGGTTCTGCCTTTCATGGCAACATAGATAGCCACGAGCAATGATATATATATAATAATTTGATTTGCTTAATAAAGAAATTATAGATAGGAATAGCCAGGGGCAGGAACCTTAGGTCATTGCTCTACACGCTTAGTTTGCTAATAACTCTCATTCCCTTTCTCCCTCTCTATTTTTGATGTAGATAGTCAGCCAGAATCTACATTCAATGCTTTTTTACCCTGGTTCCAGCTCTATTTTTGGATCATCACCCATTTCTTGATGTAAGTGATGTGATTTTTGTCCTTTGCTTGTATATAAAGAACTGGTTAGCCTACCCTATTGGTTGTTGAAGTACAATATGATAAAGGTATCATGGAAACATTTACTTCCGTTACCCTTATATCACTGACTAGCCTCTCCACCTCAAATAGTAAACGTAGAAAATCTGGTGAGCTGTTATTGAGGAGAACTCTAAAAATGTGTCTGTCCTATAGGAGAATCATATGTACAACATTGAAATCCCGCTATAAAAGAGCTGTTGCAGAACGAGACTACAAATAGATACATTTCTCCTAAGATCAAGAACAGCGTGGTCAGATCAGATTCCTCCACAGAAAACCATTTTGTTGAACAGGGTAGGTTATAGGCCTTCCTTACAACCATTTATAGCTAGCTCAAGCTCCCCGTTCTTCTTAGATTGTTCTATTGTCAAGATGGTTGTTTTTTGACCATTCATCTATGTTTTCTCATAAACCACTTCTAGATGCCTATTTGAGCACAGATTTTCGTCACAGACAATTCTACGAATCCAAATAACTGCGGGAGAGGATACAAGGACATTAACTCACCCTTTATTGTGGTATGTTCCATATTCTAGTGCTACTTATATCTGTAGTAGAGCCATTGTTCTCCCTTTCTACTCACTTTTGGATGCTGATTTCTCCACTTCCTTATAGATATATAAATTGTCTATTTCTGAGAGGAGGGTTAACGATATAAGAGGGAAGGACCCATATGGGGTACAATATGCAATAACTCAGAACACCCTGACCACTTTTTGAGGAAGAAAAAAGAGAAAAAGAAAGAAAAAAAGAAAAATTTCTGAAAAAATTCAAAAAGTTCAAACTGCTCTCTGTCAATTAATGCAGACATCTAGTCCTAACTGTTGTTGGCAATTTGTTTTGACTACTTGCACTAGATTTTATTCCTGTAATGAATTGTTTATGAAGCCTGGCATTTTCTGTATGAACATAATTGCTTTTGTTTTTAATGTAGATTTTAATCGTATGTCTTTTGTACATTGTCATTTTTTGTAAACAGCCCTGAAGAAGTCCCAAGAGGACGAAACGCGTCGGCTGTAGCTCCTGTGTGTTTTTTTACTCTCAACTGAACTCAATAAAGAACTCTAAAAGAACACAAGTAACAAACTAATGTGATTATTGCTGTTAATCTCATCAAAAGTTATCAGTGTCTACAAATCCTAAAGTGGTGCACCTTGACCTTGTTTAAAGTATACAATAGTTCATGTCTTGAACCAACATTGTAACGGTGGGTGTTTTAGAAGTGTGCACACAGATTTTCCCATATATTATAGTGTGGGTCCAAACTAATATTGTGAGAATATTTGACCAGGTGCTGTTCGGTTGGGAATCCTCCACTGTTGTCTTTTTTCTGAAACCTTTCTTACATAACTGAAGATGTCAGCAGCGAGCGTTTAAAACACAGAAAAATCTTGCTGTGAATGTGTGTGTGTGTGTGCGTGCATGTGTGTGAAAGAATTAGCACTAAATAGCACGTGTGTGAGTTGGTCCTGCCTGCCTGTGAAGCTCTCTGTATTGCTGTGGCTGGTCTTATGCAATAATGGAGGCGGCTCGGGGAGCAAATGGCAAGCGCATGCACGGGCACATGCACTCAGCGTAATCCGCCTGGTTCACCTTTCCTGTTTCCACCGCTATATGTCGCGACATCTGCAATGCGCAAGCGCATTGGCAGAGGTCGAGACCTAAAAAGGGGAGATGTGGACAAACAGGATCTCAAGAGGTCCTTTTATTTGCACAATTTTCAAGCCCTAATCATGTTCAAATTGTATCAATAAAATAACCTTTAATTGCCAGGCTTATGCAATGCAGCCGGAGTGGGTTTCGTATGTTTTCCTACAGTATATTTCCTCTTATGTTTATACAGTAAGGCTGCTTTTGTGGATGAATTTGTTCTGGTTCCCTTATGTTGACCAAATTAAGTCACAAGCAGCTACCACATAGAAGCCCTTTTAGTTAACAAGTTTTCAAACTTAAAATCAGCAGCTTGTAAGTTCCTGAAAGTACACCCACAGGCTGTTCATGGTAGACCCTTTCAATCACAACATCTCCCCCATATGGCATACTGAGAGTGATTTATTAGGGAACTCTACAGAATACAATGATCAGTGGGCCTCTGCAGAGATCCTGAGGCTGGAACTGCATAATCATGGTACCATCAGACCCATGCATGCCGGAGTACAGCCTTTATATTACCCTGCTGTCACACTGTTTTAACCAATATCTCCAGCTGTCCCATTGTTTCAACATAGCTTCTCCTATGTTCGGCCTCTGGAATACTCTACTATGAACTACATTAAAATGTGGAGCACTTATAAAGTAGTCCCCTTTGGTCTACAAGGGATAATTATTATTAACCTCTTTTGCAAACTAGAACTCTACCGAGGGGGAAGAGTCCAGGCCCCAGCAAAACTTGCGGCAGGGAGCCGACGAAGCTAGCAACCTGTGCCCTGAGGTACAAAGGGCCATATGTATCAAGAAAATGATTTGCGATTCTGAATTAGCGATTTTTACCGAATCGCTAATCCAGAATCGCAAATCGGGATGTATCAACGCAATCGCAAATTATTAGCGATTCGGAGAAAATCGCTAAAAGTTTGAGCGATGCAAAACAGCGATTCCGTAAACGTAAAAAAATCGCTATTTAGCGAGTTCGCAACCAGTATTTCGCAAAATAGCGTGATCGCAGCCCGAAAAATGCAAAATTGCGATGTTCCCACGCGAAAAATCGCAATCCTGATGTATAATGATGATATCACCATCCAGGAAGTGAAAGATTACCCAAGGTGCTTCAGGACAGAGACAGAGAGTGTGAGAGTGTTGTTTGGAAGTCAGGAGCAATGGCAGAAGGTGGAAACCAGGATGTCCCAGCAAGCCAGCAGGACCAGCAAGAAGGGGAAGCAGGCAGGAAGAGGAAACTAACGTTTTCAGAGGCTGAACTGGAGACCCTCATCACCGAAATGGTGCCACACCATGAGGCACTATTTGGGAGGAGTTCCCACAAGGTTCCAGAAGCCAGCAAAAGGAGGATTTGGGAGGGCATCCAAGCCAAAGTGAATGCCCTAGGAGTCACCCACAGGACAGTTGAAGTGTTGAGGAAGCGCTGGTATGACCTGAGACAGCGCTCCAAGGAGAAGTTGGCTGCCAGACTGGAGCAGTCCCAGCTCACCGGTGGGGGAACCTCCCACATCCCTGATTCTACACCACTGGAGAAGCTGGTAGAAGCCACACTGCCTACGCAGAGTGTTGTGGGCGTGTCAGTGCTTGACAGCTCAGCACAACCTGCTGCAAGACCAGGTAAGAAGCATGCGTCCCCACCCTAAACCACCCCCAGCAACCCCCTGCAGCAACCTAGGGATTAGGGGAACCACATGGCAGACTAGAGCAATTACACAGGCAGACACAGCAATGCATTATGGGAGTTGTAGTCACCATAGACTGTAATGTAGAAAGTAGCTACAGATTTTAACTTAGTACAAAATTTACAGGTCAGGATAGGTGAATGACACAAGTAAAGTCAGAGAAGACTGTGAAAAATGTATTTGAACATCACATATAATGTAAAAGAAATTAACGTGTGCTGTTCTATCCACAGCACCTGCAAGTGGGAATGCTACAGCCACTGCACCTGAGACAGGACCCCAAGCCTCTGGAGAAGGCAGCCATGGCAATGATTCTGATGGGGAGGACAGTCCTTTCATCCGGCCACTGGGACAAAGTAGGAGGAACGTCAGACCATTGAGGATTATGGATGACGATGAAGATGAAAATGATAATGTGCAGTCTGATGCACCAGTACCCCAGCAGCAGGAGTCCAGAGCAATGTTCAGAGGCAGGCGTCGACACCGCACGGCCATCAGCTCCAATGTCCAACAGGAGGAATCTGTGTTCGCTGGCCTGGAGATGCACATGCTGCAGGTTCACCGGCTGCAAGCGAAGCACATGAAGGCCATTCAGAGGGAGATCAGGGCAGGGAACAGAGGAATACGGGAGGAAATCAGGGGGGCTGTGCAGGAGCTAACTGCAAAGTTGAGAGCGGAACGCGCAGCCAGGCGCAAAGAAATGGCCCGCATGGACCACTACACGCGTGCTATTAATCGCCTGGCTTCCTCCACCAATATGCTGGCAAGGCCTGCCATAGAGACACAGCGTGAATTCTCCCATGGTATCCAGAACATAGCCACTGTAGTGGTGCAGTCTACTACCACTCTTGACGAGCTGCGTGCGCTGCGCACTGCTGGACCTGGGGTGCTTACCCCCAGTGAGGAGGACTCACAGTCGGTCCGGAGCACTAACACACCCCCACCCACTGTTGAGAGGCGCCGTAGTGGCCGGAGCAACAGGCCTGCCACATTACAATAGGGACTGTTTTGAAAAGCAAATACCACACAGGGGAGTGATGGTGCCAGCAACAGTGTAGCACTTGCTGCACTAAAGACTGATTGGTAGCACTGTGATGGAAACATGTGCTTTTGTTTTGGAGACTTCATCCATGTTTGTTTTGGATGTGTTACATTGTTGCAATTGGGTAGTAAACACGTTTGCAAAGCAACAAGCTGTCAGTGTATCATTTTCACTCACCTAGAAGTAGTTTCGCATGATCTCATCACGCCTCTGTCGGCCAGCTGCTGCAGCAGCTACACCAGCTTCCATGTGTATGGGTCCAGGTCCCTCCACGTCAGAGGCTTCGGAGTCACTCAACTCCATAGGTGTCCCTTTCCTGGTTGCAATGTTGTGGAGCATGGCACAAGCTACAACAATTTTGCAGCACGTCTCAGGGCTGTATTGGAGGGCTCCTCCACTCTTGTGTATGCATCTGAATCTGCTCTTCAAAATCCCAAATGTTCTCTTGATGGTGCCTCTTGTGGAAATGTGTGCCTGGTTGTAGCGCCGCTGCCCAGCAGTGGCAGGATTCAGGTAGGTTGTCAGGATGAAATCCCGGACTGCATAGGCACTGTCCCCTGTGGATGGAAATGTGTAAAGGTCAGTCACTGTGATGCACATGCTGGCCATGTCAAATGTGGGCTGACAGTGTGTGCTGTTACCTAGTAGGTATCCCTCTCCAAATTCCCCTCTTGAGAGTCTACCATATAGCCCACTGTGTCGGAATATGAAGGCGTCATGTGTGCTTCTAGGGTACTTTGCCACTATATCGGTGATAATGTTTTTGACATCACACACCATCTGAATGTTCAGTGAGTGGTTGCATTTCCTGTTCCGGAATACATACTCTATGTTGGAGGGGGGTGAAATGGCTACATGTGTTCTTATCTTATCTTATCTTATCTTAATGTTTTGGTGAAGCGCTACAGCTGCCCCGGCAATGAGGCGTCCCGGCGCTGAAACCCAGATCCGATCCTGAGCTAGAGGGTCCAAGGACAGAGGAAAGTTTACAGGCAAGGGAATAGAAGAGTTTTCACTGCCTTCCGGAAAGCAGATAAGTTGTCCATCGCGCGAATATGATGTGGAAGTTCATTCCACATTTTGGCTCCCAGTAACCTAAAGGAGCGTCCGCCCATGCGGCAGAGTTTTATGCGTGGGACGCAGAGAAGGTTTTGGTTGGAAGATCTTAGGTTCCGTGACGGCGCATAGGGAGTGAGAAGGGGTTGAAGCAGAGGGGGAGTGTTAAGTTTGAGAATTTTGAAGGTCATGATGAGGGTCTTAAACTTGATTCTGGAGTCAACCGGGAGCCAATGCAGTTTTCTGATGGTTGCTCTGGCTGAGCATCTGCGGGGAAGGCCGACCAGAGTTCTAGCGGCCGAGTTCTGCACGCGTTGGAGTCGTGCTAACTCACATTTGTTGGCGCCAAGAAGGAGTACATTGGCATAGTCTAGACGCGAGAGGATGGTGGCTTGGATGATGAGTTGGCGGGTCTTTGCGTCAAAGAAGCCTAGTATGTGGCTAAGGCTTCTCAGTAAGCCAATGCAGGTGCCGGCAACTTTCTTGGTGTGAGCTCGAAAGTTGAGTGAGTCGTCCATCCAGACACCCAAGTTTTTCACTAGGGTTTTGGGGGGAGGGATGGTACCAAGGGAGGATGGCCACCAGTGCTCATTCCAAAGGCTGGTGTTTTTGCCAAGGAGAAGCACCTCTGTTTTTCCGCCGTTGAGTTGTAAACAGTTTGTGGTCATCCATTGGGCGACCGCAGAGAGTCCGTTTTTAAAATTAGAGGAAAAGTTGGAAGGTCCGTCTGAAAGGGCGATGGCCAGTTGTGTATCGTCAGCGTACGATACCAATGTCAAGCCCCATTCTTTGGCCACTGCCGCCAGAGGCTGAACATAAAGATTAAAAAGAGAGGGGCTTAGCGCAGAGCCCTGCGGGACTCCCTGTTCAATAGGGTGGGGTTTAGATAAAAAGGGGGGGGCAGAGACTCGAAAGGACCTGTTTTCGAGGAAGGATCTGAACCACTCCAAGGCACGGCCCGTTACTCCAAAGGTCTCCAGACGTTTAAGAAGGATGACATGGGATACCGTGTCAAAGGCCGCGCTGAGATCCAGAAGGATCAGCGCAGCACCTTGACCGGCATCCAAGATCGTCCGGAGGTGCTCTGTGGTGGCTAAGAGAGCAGACTCAGTGCTATGGCCTGGTCTGAACCCATTTTGTGATGGGTCCAGAATGTTGTTTTTGACCATATGCTGGGATAGAGCGCTGTTAACATGCGCTTCAGCGAGTTTGGAGAGCCATGGAAGCAGGGAGATTGGACGAAAGTTCTCCGGTTTAGATGGATCTAGGGTGGGTTTCTTGATGATAGGCGAAACCCACGCTTGCTTCCAGGCAGATGGTACACACGCTGAAGTAAAGGAGAGGTTCAGGATGGCGGTTAACGCTGGTAGGAAGAAGTTGAGTGATTCTAGGAATTGAGCCGGGCGCATGGGGTCTGCGGGGGAGCCAGACTTGACTTTATTGCATAGTCTGATAAGAATGTCTTTGGAGATTTCTGGGATGTAGGTCAAGGTCGAGTAGCTAGGAGAAGCGGAGGGATAGCTGATGGTATTAGGGTCATGCTGGGGGAAGGAGGTGTAGATTTTCTGCACCTTGTCAACGAAGAACTTAGCAAGTTCTTCGCACTGTTGCTCAGAGGAGATCATGGGGGGGGTGTTTTGCTGCTCTGTAGTTCTTGTACGAGTTTGAAAATTTCTTTCGCGGGGGTGGGGCTAGATTCAATTTTGTCGGCGTAGAAGGCGGTCCGTGCAGCACGGATGGCTTTATGATACGTTTTTTGTAGCAGAAGGTATTTAGCTTTGTCTTCTTTATTGTATTCCCTACGCCAAAGACGTTCTGCCTTTTTACACTCTTTTCGTAGATTTTTGAGTGTGTCGTTGTACCAGGGGTTCGATGGCGAGTTACGACCTTTTGTCCATTTAGCAGGGATAAGACTGTCTAGTCCGCCCGTAATCCACTCGTGAAACGAGCTATAGTTAGCGTTGATGTCAGAGTTAGAGTCAGGGTGGAAATCCCCTAATGTCTTGTGTAGGTCCTCATGAGACAGTTTATGCCACGGTCTTTTTAAACGGCTGGTCGGTGCCGTATTGTGCCTGCTTTTGTTGACCGGAATGGCCAATTTAATAAGGGAGTGATCTGTCCATCCCATAGGAAGGGGTGGCTCTGAGGTGAGTTCTTCTAAGTTGGAGAAGACTGGGTCTAGGATGTGGCCGGCTAAGTGAGTTGAAGTGGAGATGAAGGGGTTGAGTTGCAGTGCAGAGAGATCTGCAAGGAGTGTTTTGATCGTGGAGTCATTAAGTAGATCAAAATGGAGATTAAGGTCTCCCAGAATGGTAAAATTGGGGTTTTTGGTGATTAAAGAGGTTGTTGACTCAAGGAGGGCCTCAATGAATTTTGAAGAGGGGCCAGGTGGGCGGTAGATGTAGAGACCCGACACGGTGAAGTTGGGAGTTATGGTAATTTTGAAGTTGGCGCATTCAGAGTCTACCAGATCTTCCTTGACAAAAGAACAAGAGAGCGTTTTTTTGTGGATTATAGCGAGACCGCCTCCTCTACCCTCTCTGTTAATGGCCGACATCAGGTAGTCGTCTGGTAGAGTAAGATTGGGAATGGTGGAGGTGCCATCGCGAAGCCATGTTTCGCAGAGGAAGAGGATATCTGGATTTTCATCCAGTATTAGAGTGTTAACCTCCAGGTGGTGTTTAACTAGTGATCTAACATTGATGTGGAGTATCGTGATGGAGGTGGTTTTGTCCGGACCTATAAACTGTTGGACGGCGTGGGGTTTAGTAGTAGAGAAACTGCAGGTTTGGCATTGTAGGCAGGTGAAACCGGGCTTACCTGTAATGTTTACGCAAGATCTTCCGGGGTTCCAGCTATGAAGCGTCTCACTATCATAGGCGAGGAATGGTGATGATATTTGGCCAGGGGGTCTGGCGAGAGGCGATGACTTGGCGACGACGGGCGCAGACGGGCTTGCCTTAGGCGCGCCTTCGGCGCGCAAACGGCGCTCCCGCTGCGCTCGTCCGCTGCGCTTCCTAGACAGGCACATATCAAGGGAGGGAAGGGGTGTGGCCTGAAGGGGGCGGAGTCAGCGCGCACGCCTGGGAGATTGGCGGCAGCTGAGAAAGCGCGAGGTGGGCGCGTCAGCTCAAGGGCAGCTGTGCGCTGAAGCAATGAGGCGCTTAGGTGAGTGTTGTAATCTTAAAAACACAGAAAACAGTGACACCACACAAAGGAAGGAAATAGTAGAGTTTTGTTCAATTTTAAAATTTTTCGAGTACCTCCAGCTCCCGGCTTCCGCCTCAGGACTGGGTCAAAGGTTTGTTCGTTGCCGCTGGGAGTCAGCGGTTTAAGTATGGCCAGCAGGGGGCGTGGCCTGAAGGGGGCGGAGTCAGCGCGCACGCCTGGGAGATTGGCGGCAGCTGAGAAAGCGCGAGGTGGGCGCGTCAGCTCAAGGGCAGCTGTGCGCTGAAGCAATGAGGCGCTTAGGTGAGTGTTGTAATCTTAAAAACACAGAAAACAGTGACACCACACAAAGCAAGGAAATAGTAGAGTTTTGTTCAATTTTAAAAATTTTCGAGTACCTCCAGCTCCCGGCTTCCGCCTCAGGACTGGGTCAAAGGTTTGTTCGTTGCCGCTGGGAGTCAGCGGTTTAAGTATGGCCAGCAGGGGGCGTGGCCTGAAGGGGGCGGAGTCAGCGCGCACGCCTGGGAGATTGGCGGCAGCTGAGAAAGCGCGAGGTGGGCGCGTCAGCTCAAGGGCAGCTGTGCGCTGAAGCAATGAGGCGCTTAGGTGAGTGTTGTAATCTTAAAAACACAGAAAACAGTGACACCACACAAAGCAAGGAAATAGTAGAGTTTTGTTCAATTTTAAAATTTTTCGAGTACCTCCAGCTCCCGGCTTCCGCCTCAGGACTGGGTCAAAGGTTTGTTCGTTGCCGCTGGGAGTCAGCGGTTTAAGTATGGCCAGCAGGGGGCGTGGCCTGAAGGGGGCAGAGTCAGCGCGCACGCCTGGGAGATTGGCAGCAGCTGAGAAAGCGCGAGGTGGGCGCGTCAGCTCAAGGGCAGCTGTGCGCTGAAGCAATGAGGCGCTTAGGTGAGTGTTGTAATCTTAAAAACACAGAAAACAGTGACACCACACAAAGCAAGGAAATAGTAGAGTTTTGTTCAATTTTAAAATTTTTCGAGTACCTCCAGCTCCCGGCTTCCGCCTCAGGACTGGGTCAAAGGTTTGTTCGTTGCCGCTGGGAGTCAGCGGTTTAAGTATGGCCAGCAGGGGGCGTGGCCTGAAGGGGGCGGAGTCAGCGCGCACGCCTGGGAGATTGGCGGCAGCTGAGAAAGCGCGAGGTGGGCGCGTCAGCTCAAGGGCAGCTGTGCGCTGAAGCAATGAGGCGCTTAGGTGAGTGTTGTAATCTTAAAAACACAGAAAACAGTGACACCACACAAAGCAAGGAAATAGTAGAGTTTTGTTCAATTTTAAAATTTTTCGAGTACCTCCAGCTCCCGGCTTCCGCCTCAGGACTGGGTCAAAGGTTTGTTCGTTGCCGCTGGGAGTCAGCGGTTTAAGTATGGCCAGCAGGGGGCGTGGCCTGAAGGGGGCGGAGTCAGCGCGCACGCCTGGGAGATTGGCGGCAGCTGAGAAAGCGCGAGGTGGGCGCGTCAGCTCAAGGGCAGCTGTGCGCTGAAGCAATGAGGCGCTTAGGTGAGTGTTGTAATCTTAAAAACACAGAAAACAGTGACACCACACAAAGCAAGGAAATAGTAGAGTTTTGTTCAATTTTAAAATTTTTCGAGTACCTCCAGCTCCCGGCTTCCGCCTCAGGACTGGGTCAAAGGTTTGTTCGTTGCCGCTGGGAGTCAGCGGTTTAAGTATGGCCAGCAAGGGGCGTGGCCTGAAGGGGGCGGAGTCAACGCGCACGCCTGGGAGATTGGCGGCAGCTGAGAAAGCGCGAGGTGGGCGCGTCAGCTCAAGGGCAGCTGTGCGCTGAAGCAATGAGGCGCTTAGGTGAGTGTTGTAATCTTAAAAACACAGAAAACAGTGACACCACACAAAGCAAGGAAATAGTAGAGTTTTGTTCAATTTTAAAATTTTTCGAGTACCTCCAGCTCCCGGCTTCCGCCTCAGGACTGGGTCAAAGGTTTGTTCCATCTATACATCCTAATATGTGGGGAAATTGGGCTATGTTGTAAAATTCCTGCTTGGTCTGTGCTAGTTCCTGTGGGGTGCTGGGGAAGTGTATGTGATGTTGCATCCTATGTGTCATGGCGTCAAGGAACGCATGGAAAAAGCGCGACAGGGCACTCTGTGACACCCCTCCTGCAGAGGCTATGACCCCCTGGAAACTACCTGAGGCCAGCAGGTGTAGTGAACAGAGGACCTGGATGTGAGTGGGTATGGCTTGTGTCCTGCGGTTGGGGTGTTCTAGGTGGGGCCTGAGTTCCTCTATCAAATCAAGTATGCTGTCTTCCTCCAGTCTGTAATGAGTGTAGATATCCTCCTCAGTGCGTTGGAAGATGGTGGTGCGTAACCGGAATATCCTCTCCTGCCGTCTCCTCCTCTGCGCCAGAGCTCTCACTCTTCCCCTCCTCACTATCATGTACAGGCCGGACATTGTGGTAGGGAGTGTGGTGCATTCTGGGCTGCAATTTATAGTTTGCACCTGGTTACCACCTGCTCCCACTTGATAGTAATTGCTATTCCTTATTTTGCGATTTTGAGTATTTCGCTATTTGCGATTGTTTGGTACATTCCATTGCGATTTCTGAATTGCGATTTCCACTCTAGCGATTTTCGCAAACGGGTTGCATCGCTAATTTGATAATCGCTATTGTAATCGCTATTTTGCATTGTCACAACGCTTGGGAATGGCTAATTTGTGATTCATTATTTTGCGTCCGTTTTTGGCTTCATGCATTGCGATTAGTGATTTTTGAGTCGCAAACGCTACTTTTTACCGATTCGCAGCGTTTGCGACTCATTTTTGGCTTTATACATATGGCCCTTATTAATCAGTTTGGGATTTGCTGGCAATTCTATCTAGGGGGCAGACTCCAAGCCCCAGCAGAACTTGTAGTTGGGAGCGCCGAGTCCAGTAGCCTGTGCCCAGAGGTGCCTCAATCACTTTGCGAGCCCCGCAGTGCTTTTTTTTCTTAATCAGTTGGGGAGTCCCGCAGTGCAGGGAACTCCCATCGAGGGGGCAGACTCCAAGCCACAGCACAACTTGCGGCAGGGAATGGCCGACGCCAGGAGCCTGTGCCTAAAGACACTTCTTATTACGTTAAAGCGCGGGGCAGATTGTGGGCTTTTGTTAAAGTATTGATGTTAATCAGAGCCCGTGAAGGGGCTCTGATTTACATCAATACTTTAACAAAAGCCCACAATCTTCCCCGCGCTTTAACAGCCACATGCCCCCAAACCCCGAAGCCCGCCTTACCTGAACTCCGTTACAACTCTTCCGCACACCGCGCCCACATTCAAAGTGCCTGCTGTTCACGCCGCGCACTTGTTTAAAGCGGCGGCGCGACCCTCTCTTGCGCGCTCCAAACACAGACCTTAAAGGGAACGGTGATCTCAACAGTTAAAGTCTCTCTCACTGCCAAAGGGAGGAGGGACACAGAGGGACCTGCAGCTCCAGTCACATTGTATCCGTTGACGCAGGCCTCCGTTAAGTGCTCGGTTCAGGGGTAGTATGGCATTGCTACAATTACAATCCCTCAGTTGACAGGAGCAGCGATAGCCCCGATTTAATCAAATTTAGAATATTACTGCGCCACTCTAGGGCCAGCCTCAGCGCTCACTGTATGACCTCTGACAGCATAGCTTGTATGACGAGTCCTAGGTCTGACGCAGTCTTTAACAAAATCTCACACGATCACTCACTCCCTCGTGTACCTCAGAGCGGAATCCCTGCCGCATGCACGTAGTGAAGGTTTGTGTGCTTTTCATATCAAGGGGATGTTGAGCTGGCCCACTTCTCCTTCTCACGCACATTGCTAAAACTCAGCGGCACGGCCGCGAATCACGGCAGCTAGCGACAGCATGCATCAGTGAGGGCACTACAACGTTTCACAGCCTCCCCTGAGGCGGGACTTCCGCCTTCTGCGGGAAGCCTGCGCCCACTAAGTGATTGGACGAGAAGGGCAGAAGGAGGAAGTCCCGCCCCAGGGGAGGCTGTGAAACGCTGTAGGCACGTAGGAGGAGCAGAGGCCGCCGATACAAGGGAGAGAAGCCCCACGTGACGAAGCCTGTATGTCAGGACCCAAGCTTGTTACCTTAGACTCATTAGCCCATTAGCCTTATCGACTGTGCACAAAAACTGATGGGCAGCATGATACAAAACAAAATACAAGCCTGGATAGATGATAAGGATATCCTCTCCCCGTATCAAGCTAGTTTCCGCCCTTTAACCAGCTCTGTCGACCAGGTATTCCATTTTTGAACTATGTACTGGAAAAACGTAACCTTGCTAAACGGTCCACTATTTGCTGTTTTCGTTGACTTGAAGTCAGCGTTTGATTTAGTTCCCCGACAAAAGCTATGGGTAGTCTTGCGGGATCTCGGAATAAGCCCTGAACTACTGACTTTGCTTGTAAGGATGCACAAGAACAACTATGCTCGGATTAGATGGGGTGCCCAGGGAGATGTCACGGAACCCTTCCCTGTGGATAGAGGAGTGAGGCAGGGTTGCGTCCTGGCCCCCACTTTATTCTCCCTCTATATTAATGGCATAGTTGACTTATTGAAGCAATATCCGACAGATGCCCAACTACTAGATGGGGAGCGAGTTCCAGTACTAATGTTTGCAGATGACACCTTGCTGGTCTCGCGGACCCCTAGCGGATTACAAAAGACAATAAACGCTTTTGGTGACTTATGTCGGATTCGGGGCTTGGAAATAAACACATCAAAGACTAAATTTATGAACCTGAATCCCGCTAAAAAATTCAAGGGGAAAATGAACTACAATGGGTCCTCTCTGGAGGAAGTGAATGCTTTTACCTACCTAGGCATCTCCTTAAATGCCAACATGAACTGGAAATCCCACATGGACTCTGTGGTGCTAAAATTTAATCAGCTGGCAGGGGCAATAGCCCAAAAACACAAATCTTCATTTACTAGACCTATCCAGCCAATAATGGAGATTTACAGCATGAAAGTGTTGGGCGCCTGTCTTTACGGATCAGAATTATGGGGCTTCACCAATTTGAACTCATTAGTAGTTGCAGAAAACAAATTTCTTCGTCGCATAATTGGTGTCCCCCAGAGTACCCCCTCGACCCCGCTCCAATATGACCTCGGGAGGAAAAAGATCGAGGATACGGTCAGACTGAGTCCCCTCCTCTATTGGAGGTGGGTAAAAACTACTCCTGAACTGAGTCACTACGCAGCTGCCCTTTTGGATGTTGTTAATTCTGACATGTTTCATAAAGTACCCTGGCTCAAAGAAGTAAGGAAATTACTTCAAAAACTGCACCTTGAGGATTTGTGGACCGCAGTAGACCCACATGATTTTCCATCTAAGACTATATTGAAAAAAAATTACTGGGACATGATAAATAACACTGTATTGATTTCCAACCAACCATCCGTGTTGACATCCCAGTTTCTAGAATTTAAAACTATTCCAAAATTTGAACAGTACTGGGACTTGATTGCTAAGCCTCTAGACAGGAAATTGTATTTTCAGTTTAGAATTGGCTCTTTACCCCTC
Organism: Lissotriton vulgaris; assembly: GCF_964263255.1. Lineage (NCBI taxonomy): Eukaryota > Metazoa > Chordata > Amphibia > Caudata > Salamandridae > Lissotriton > Lissotriton vulgaris. The sequence goes on along the minus strand of NC_141694.1, from coordinate 1,377,863,134 downwards.
AATGCCTTCACGGCTAAATGGTCTTCTGGTAATGCAAATACTTGCTTTTACTGAAAAGCACATGTAGAGGACATCCCACATTTTCTGTTTGTTTGCACATTATATGCTGCCCCAAGAAGCAGATGGCTAAAGCCGGTTTGCAGGAATTTGGGGACAAGGAAATATTCAGAGGCTTTAAGGATTTTAAATTCTAATTGTGCCCCCAATCTTGCAATTGCTGTAGCCAAATACATGGGGCGGACTTGGATAATACGCACGCGCACTTTAAAACTGTAATTAACTATCTGAATGACAAATTTATTCCTCTAAGACCTTGTGCTGTGACTTGATTTTACAATGCCTAATTTTACTGAGTTATTCGTCAACAAAGTATAAAAAAAAGTATGAAATTTAATATGTATTTTAACTTGTTCTTAAAATGTTAGCGTAGTATTTATTCTGTTTAGCTTAGGGATATATGCTTTTATGACAATGTTGTCGAATAAAGTATTTAAACTTGAACTTGTTACCTTAGACTCTTACCAGTTCTTGCATGGGAACAGAGATGCTAGGTCCCAAATCCCTCTTGGCAACGCCAGAAGGTCTACACACAGAACCCTCTGGTCGTTACCTTAAGGGATGGGGGAAATGGGATAAAATAACAAACAAGAAGAGACTGGTCCAGAAAGGTTCCTTCCGTCTGTGGTTGACGAGTACCCTCTGGTCTGTCACTGGAACCCTGTAAATTAATGCATTATTACCAACTAAACATTTACACCCTACAACTTGAGTTTCTCTACTGAATTGCTCACCCACCCTAGCTCTTCTGGACCTTAGCTGCTCTTCTGATTTTAAGTGATTGTATCTATCTTCCTCATCAGTTAGTTGGTACTATTGAAGGAGAAAATGACATCATTAGTTTTCTTATAGATTATCCTAATGATTAATATATTTAATGTATAGGAATTACACTTCACTAACTGAGGAGTCTTTCTTTTAAGGGGATTCTGTATTGAGCATTCTCCAGATTAACCTTTCTTTCTCTCTCTTTTTAGGTTTCCAAGAATAACTCTATCTCTGCTCTGGTAAGTATTTACATATATGCTTTCATAGCTATAAGAGTTCTATTATGCTCCATTGGGTTAATTGGATTAACTAATTTCATTAACTCTTTCTTTTTCTCTTTATGACTGCTTCCTCTCCTAATTGCGACTGAACAAGCCAAAAGTCTTAAGAGGACTCGAACATTATTCAGGTAATATTTAGTTTATCATGAACTGTTATGCTCTGCGGACTCTTCCTTGTAAAATTCGTCATCTTCTCTCTAATTAGCTTCAAGCGTCTATTCACAGTTTATAACCATACATCCATTGACACTCTGGAAAAGCATCTCACAAAACATATTATTTTCTCTGTCACTTAGCTCGGAATGTTATGCTCTTCCTGTCTGACGAGATGCGTCACGAATCCTGTCAGCTCCGTTTTCTTCAACCTTGGGAAATAGCTTGCGCTGGAATGAATTGCCGAGTCTGGTTTTAACACTAATCAGTCTCTCTAAGAATTTTTGGCAAAACTACCTTACAAGAATTGCTGAAAACTCTAATTTTGGTAAGCGCTCCTTCACTCCGAACTATCTTGGCAGAAATCCTTGGTGAAGTGCGTCGTTAGTAAGACGCTCGCGCTGCACCTAATCTTCAAGCAGCTGTGCTCTCGGAGACTAGAGCACCCACCTCCTGCACCATTCCGGCGGCCATCTTAAGTCTCCAGTGATGGACCAGATCGGTCCAAGAATAGTAACTAGGGAACTCCTGACTCCCTTGTGAAGTATTTACGCTACAAACGCTGGCATCCAGTGGAGCGGGTCTGACAGTACCCCCCAACAAGGCAGCTTCTTTTCCTCTTGGTTTGGTGGGATACCGTCGATGAAATGATTTGATCAACCTAGGAGCATGAACATTCTCTTTCTGCTCCCAAGACCGCTCCTCTGGCCCATAGCCCTTCCAGTCAATGAAGTAGTACAGTTTTCCTCTCAACCTTTTGGAGTCCAGAATTTCTTTTACCTCAAACTCAGTTCCAGTCTCTAATTGAATTGGTTTTGGGGGTAATTGAGTTCTTAGATTTGCAGAAACTTTCTTTAGCAGTGAGATATGAAAAACTGGGTGAATCTTTAACCTAGGAGACAATTCAACCTGATATGGGACCTGATTGATTTTCTCTTTTACAGAGTAAGGTCCAATGGACCGGGGCTGAAACGTCCGATTTCCCTTTAACCTCAAGTTCTTAGTGCTCAACCAAACCTGATCCCCTATGTTCAGAGTAGGACCTTCACGTCTCTTTCTATCAGCATAACCCTTATACTTTTCTTTGGCCCTGGTAAGGTTATCTACTGCCCTCAGCTGTATTTGGTGTAAATGTGAAACTATTTCCTTGACCGCAGGAACTGTAATCTCAGTTTGTCGGATAGTTGCATTTGGATGCCTGCCATAATTTAGATAGAAGGGGGAGTAACCTGTCGAACTGTTCTTCGCATTATTATGGGCAAACTCAGCCGTCCACAAATAGTCCGACCAAATCCCCTCCTCCTTCAAAAGAAATAATCGCAGGTACTGTTCAAATTCTTGGTTAACCCTCTCAGTCTGACCATCCGTCTCTGGATGATATCTAGTGGAGAATCTGACCTCAGTTCCTAAACCCTCCATAAAAGCCCTCCAGAAATGGGACACAAACTGGGAACCCCTGTCCGAGATCACTATTTTTGGTATTCCATGTATCTTAACTATCTGTGAACTGAAATGGACTGCTAGCTGTTTTGCAGAAGGGACCCCCTTCAAAGCGGTAAAATGGGCCATCTTAGAAAAGGCATCCACCACCACTAAGATGGTATCATAACCCTGACTAATGGGTAAGTCAGTGATGAGGTCTAATGTGATTGTATGCCACAGATATGGTGGGGTGGGTAGTGGCTGTAGAAGACCTCTTGGGGCCTTTCCGATTTTCCCTGAGCGCAGATCTCACAGGACTTAACATACCTCTCGATATCGGAGGTCATCTTTGGCCACCAATAGTGTCTTTTTATCCACTCCTCTGTCTTAGCTTCCCCCTTATGGCCAGCCAGTTTGTCATCATGACACTCTCGTATTATTTGCTGTTGCATTTTGGTGGTGGGTACATATAAAGCATCGTGATGATAAGGTAACTGTTGGATGATTTTTCTATTTGAATCTTCTTTTGCCCAATCCTGCATAGCTTCTGGACTCATGACTTCTGCAATATTTTTTTCCAAATTGATTGAGGTGGTGACTCCTATTATCTTGGCACTTGGGATGATTTGTTGGCTTTCCGTAGCTACCTTCTGAACTTCTGTACCAATTCTGGATAATGCATCTGCTTTCCCATTCTGGGCCCCAGGACGAAACGTGATTACAAAATCGTAGTCCGCAAAGTATAAGGACCATCTCAACTGCCTGGGAGTGAGGGTTCTAGCTGTCTTTATAAATTTCAAATTTCTATGATCTGTAAACACTGTCACTTGATATAATGTCGCCACTCTTTAAAGGCATCTTTTATAGCTAGCAACTCCTTCTCGGTGATGGTGTAACTGATCTCAGCCGAGGTTAATTTCCTGGAGCGATAGGCGACCAGATGCAAATGACCCGTGGTTTTATGTCATTGAGACAAAACTCCACCCACTGCTTGGTCGGATGCATCCATCTCAACATAGAATGGTTCGTTAGGATCAGCATGTAACAGGATTGGCGCAGTGGTGAAATCAGTCTTTAATGATTGAAATGCTTCCTCAGTCTCTTTGGTCCATTCAAACTTGATTCCTTTCCTCAACAATTTGGTAAGAGGGAGTATTTTCCTGGAGAATTCCCCAATAAATCTCCGATAGAAGTTGGAAAATCCAATGAAACTTTGGACTTCTTTTACACTCGTAGGAGATTTCCAGTTCATTACTGCTTCCACCTTTCTCTGATCCATCAAAATTCCAGAAGGCGAAAGGACAAAACCCAAAAACTCCACTTGTGACACATCAAAAGCGCTCTTTTCCAATTTTACAAACAGTTTATTCTCTTGAAGCTTCCTCAAGACCCCTTTTACTTGCTCATGGTGTCTTGTCACATCAGAGGAGTATATTAAGATGTCATCTATGTACACAATAGCACATTAATCTATGAATTCCTTCAAGATGTCGTTGATGAAGTGCTGAAAGGCCGCTGGAGCGTTGCATAGGCCATAAGGCATCACCTGATATTCAAAAAGTCCAAACCTCGTCCGAAAGGCCGTCTTCCACTCGTCTCCTTTGCGTATTCGGACTAGGTGGTAAGCGCCTCTCAGGTCTAACTTTGTGTAGATTTGAGCTCCTTTTACTTGGTCCAAGAGTACTGAGATCAATGGCAGGGGATACCGATTTTTCTTGGTAATTTTGTTTATTGCCTTATAGTTGATGCACGTCCTCAAGTCTCCCTCCTTCTTGGGCACGAAAAATAATGGAGATGAGAAGGGGGACTGGGAGGGTCGAATAAACTCATTAGCAAGATACTTGTCCAGATACTCTTTCAGATGATGGTTTTCTTTTTCCGTTAGCGCATAAACACGACTGCATGGTAAATTCGAACCCGTTTCCAGATCTATCTTGCAGTCGTATACTCGATGTGGGGGTAATTGTTCTGCCTCCACTTCGTTGAACACCTCTTTGAACTCTTCATAGACTTCAGGAATTTCCGGAACATCGATTACACACATGGAATGTCCTGAAGAACACAAGGATAAGGCCGGATTATTCTCCCAGGATTTTTCCGCAGTACCAAAACAATTCTCTTGACAATAATTTGAGTCCATCATAATGGTTCTGGAACTCCAGTCGATCGTTGGGTTATGCTCAGTAAGCCATGGAAGACCCAGTATCAATTGAAATTGTGGTGCATCAATCAAATTGAACTGAATTTTTTCCTTATGTCCGTCTCCGGAGACCAGTTGCATTAACTCGGTATGACTCACAATTGGTCCAGATAAAAGATTGGTTCCGTCCACCGCCCGAACGGGTTCACTCCTAATCTTCATGATAGCGTGAATGCCCACCTTAGCCGCAAATCTCAAGTCACAAAAATTTCCGGTGGCTCCTGAATCAATCATGACTGATACCTCTGTCAGAATCATCTCTCTAAATCTCACTTCCATAGACAGGTTCAAATGTAGAGCCGCAGATTGCAGAGTATTCGCAACTCGATGTTTGTTTGGAGTTATTTCTTGAATCGCACCCCCCTGTTCAACTCCTCCCACAGGTGGTGCCGTTAGTTTTCCTTCTGCTTGTAAATATTTCTGGGCTTCTTCGGGCAATTTCTCATGAAATGTCCCCCAGTTCCACAGTACATACATACATTTCCAGCCCTTCGTTTGTCTTTATCCTCTTTAGTCAAGGGACCTCTGATTGTCCCAATTTGCATTGGTTCAGTTCCGTGTTGGTTTTCTACACTTCTCGAGCTATCAGGTCGAACCCTGTCAAATCTTGGAGTAATTGCTCTAAAGTCTTTTTTCTTTTCTCCTTTTCTTTCACCCTGGCGAAAGTCTATCTCCAAGACCAAATCTATTAGTGCCGAAATCTCCGTGGGTCGATTCAGAATTTGGGCCAAGGTATCTTTTAGTTCATCCTTCAACCCCCGGTAAAACACTGCCGCACTCTTGCTTTCTGGCCAGTTAGTCTCCACCACCAACTTGTTGAACTGGGCCAAGTAAGCTATTAGGTCTCGGTTTCCTTGTGGCAAGTCGAGTCGTTTATTATTCACCACTTGGGATATTCTCCGTCTGTCAAATATTCAAAGTAATTCCTGCTTGAATTCGTCAAAATTTCTTAATACCGGATCATCCCGGGAGAGTAGGGGCATAGTCCATGAGGCTGCTCTCCGCTCAGATATGAGAGTATGAACGCCACCCTAGACTGCGCATCAGGGAAGATCAAAGGGCGGCAATACAGTGTAAGGAGCATTGTGAAAGAAATATTTGCGCCTTCTGAGGATCTCCATTAAATCTTTCAGGAGCCGCCAATGGAATGGGGATAGAGAGTGAATTACCTGTGTGGTAGATCTATTGGTAGTTTCTAATACTGGATTCATTGATTCCCTCTCTAGTGTACTAGATGGCCTGAGTCTTAACGCTAATTCTGCAGTTTCCTTTCTTGCACTGACTACCTCTTGCCTAAGACTTCGATTCTCTTCTCTGACTGCTCCCAGCTCTTTTTGTATTGCATCCAAAATCGTTCCAAGGGACTGTATGTCAATCCCTTCCGCCATCTCTGTTCAGGTGCTAAAACGACTTGAGCACTTCACTCTGTCAGGACCCAAGCTTGTTACCTTAGACTCTTACCAGTTCTTGCACGGGAACAGAGATGCTAGGTCCCAAATCCCTCTTGGCAACGCCAGAAGGTCTTCACACAGAACCCTCTGGTCGTTACCTTAAGGGAAGGGGGAAATTAGATAAAATAACAAACAAAAGGAGACTGGTCCAGAAAGGTTCCTTCCGTCTGTGGTCGACGAGTACCCTCTGGTCTGTCACTGGAACCCTGTAAATTAATGCATTATTACCAACTAAACATTTACACCCTACGACTTGAATTTCTCTACTGAATTGCTCACCCACCCTAGCTCTTCTGGACCTTAGCTGCTCTTCTGATTTTAAGTGATTGTATCTATCTTCCTCATCAGTTAGTTGTTACTATTGAAGGAGAAAATGACATCATTAGTTTTCTTATTGATTATCCTAACAATTAATATCTTTAATGTATAGGAATTACACTTACTTCACTACCTGAGGAGTCTTTCTTTTAAGGGGATTCTGTATTGAGCCTTCTCCAGATTAACCTTTCTTTCTCTCTCTTTTTAGGTTTCCAAGAAGAACTCCATCTCTGCTCTGGTAAGTATTTACATATATGCTTTCATAGCTATAAGAGTTCTATTATGCTCCATTGGGTTAATTGGATTAACTAATTTCATTAACTCTCTCTTTTTCTCTTTATGACTGCTTCCTCTCCTAATTGCGACTGAACAAGCCAAAAGTCTTAAGAGGACTCGAACATTATTCAGGTAATATTTAGTTTATCATGAACTGTTATGCTCTGCAGACTCTTCCTTGTAAAATTCGTCACCTTCTCTCTAATTAGCTTCAAGCGTCTATTCACAGTTTATAACCACACATCCATTGACACTCTGGAAACGCATCTCACAAAACATATTATTTTCTCTGTCACTTAGCTCGGAATGTTGTGCTCTTCCTGTCTGATGAGATGCGTCACGAATCCTGTCAGCTCCGTTTTCTTCAACCTTAGGAAATAACTCGCGCTGGAATGAATTGCCGAGTCTGGGTTTAACACTAATCAGTCTCTCTAAGAATGTTTGGCAAAACTACCTTACAAGAATTGCTGAAAACTCAAATTTCAGTAAGCGCTCCTTCACGTTGAACTATCTTGGCAGAAATCCTTGGTGAAGTGCGTCGTTAGTAAGACGCTCGCGCTGCACCTAATCTTCAAGCAGCTGTGCTCTCGGAGACTAGAGCGCCCACCTCCTGCACCATTCCGGCGGCCATCTTAAGTCTCCAGTGATGGACCAGATCGGTCCAAGAATAGTAACTAGGGAACTCCTGACTCCCTTATGAAGTATTTACGCTACAAACGCTGGCATCCTGAGGTTCCGTGACAATTGTAAGTGGTGTTTTCGACTCGCACGAATATGGTCGAGTCTGGTATCTATGAACCGCAAATGACGAGTTTAGTAAGTGTGCGCAGTTTCGCTGTGCTAACTTAAACCGTTCGTTTGTTATGTGGGTTTTTCATCTGTACCCACGGGTTCCATCTTAGATACGGCATCCATTTTGTCTCTTGCCCTCAAGTAGCCAGCGAACGGACGCTGTCCGCTTCGCGACCCTGGGACTCCCAAGATATTGGCGGAAGACACATGTTCTTTGTAAGTGTCTTTATGGCGGGGGGGTTGCTGCTGTAAGGCAGGTGGCGCCGCTCGAGGCTCATCTTGCCGCACGGGCTTATTGTCTCAAGCCGTGCATCTCATTAGGCACGTCCCTTTGATGCCTGTATCTCGTGTTTCTCGATACCTCCCCTTTTACACCCTTTCCGATCTCCCCACTGTCTCCGTCTTCCTCTGCACCTGTCTTCGCTCCTATTTCGATCTACTTTACTGCTGATTGGAATTTGCTAATGGTGGGAAGATGGGTTTTTACAGTTGGGAACCGCCAAATGTTTCCGCACTTATGTTCCGGACCTTGTGTGTTTCTAAGTGACCAAAGCGACCCCTCTGGAGCTAAATGTGGGAACCGGGTTGTAAACTTTTGTGTTCAATGTTATCCTATGGGTAAAAACTGTATAAAAGGAGCGATCCACAGAACCAATTTGAAGCAGTCTCCCCGAACTACACTCGATGTACTTCCTGTGATTTCTGTGTTCCCTGCAGCAAATAAACCTTGAATCTTTGACGCCCAAGGAAGTGTCCCGTGTCTCTGTGACTTGTACGCCGGAGCAGGTTACCCACGAAGGTTTCAGGTGTTGTGCCCTGGCACCGCTGGGTCCAAAAGAACCCAGTCCTTCAGTTGGCGCCCAACGTGGGGCTGCATCAGTGGTACCGGTCCAAGCCCGACGATCGTGAGGAACTTCGTGTGAAATCTCCGAGGGAAGGTGCACCCCGCTTCATCGATCCTGTTGTCGAAATAAGTGGCCCGAAGACTTTTCCCGCGAAGATTCCCGCCTCCTGACGGCTGCGACGGACTGCTGCCCTGACTGTAGACCTGTTTTGGCGCCTGGCGTAGACCTTGGTATAGCGAGACGATTGACGGGCCTTCCTGAGGACGCCATCGATCTTTGAGTTAAGTATTCCATGGACGGAAGAATGTCAGAAAAGTTTTTCTGAATTACGTGATTCATTGTGTTCGGCTCCTGTGTTAGGTACCCCTGATTACAGTAAGCCGTTTATGTTATATGTTCACGAGCGGGAAGGTTGTGCTTTGAGTGTTTTAACGCAACCTTTTGGTGGTAAGCAACGTCCATGTGCATATTTTTCCTCGACCTTAGACCCAGTAGCTAGAGCATTGCCGAGTTGTTTGAGAGCAACTGCGGCAGCTGCGGTCTCCATCCGACAATCAGCAGGATTGGTCATGGATAATATGCTTACGGTGATGGTTCCGCATGCAGTCGATACTCTTTTGAATCGAACGAAAACTCAGCACTTGACGAGTGCAAGGTTGTCTGGGTACGAATTGACGCTCTTGGCAAGCCACATTCAGATAAAACGTTGTAATGTCCTAAATCCGGCAACTTTGCTACCAATTAGTGCAGAGTCAGATGAAGTAGCAGAACATGACTGTTACTTGCGGACAGAAGAGGAAACAAAAGGTCGAGTGGACCTTAAAAACACCCCATTGGAAGACCCGGATGGCACTCTGTATGTGGATGGGTCATGTTTTAAGTTGCCGAATGGCGATGTGACTACTGCTTATGCTGTTGTAACATTGAATACTGTTGTTGAGACTGCAAGATTGAATCAGAATTCTGCCCAAGCTGCAGAGCTGATTGCTCTCACTAGAGCATGTGTGTTAGCGAAAGGGAAGCGTGTGAATGTGTACACCGATAGCCAGTACGCTTTCGGTGTAGCGCATAGTTTCGGACGATTGTGGCGAGAGCGTGGTTTCTTGACGTCGCATGGCACGAAAATACAGCATGGCCAGCTTGTGAACGATCTTTTGGATGCATTGACTTTGCCTGCGCAAGTTGCAATTGTTAAGTGTAGTGCGCATCGTAAAGTGACGGATGATGTTGGTCGTGGTAATGCGTTTGCAGATGAGATTGCTAAGGAGACTGCCCGGAACCTTAGCACTCGAATGTATGTGACGAGTTCGGTTAGGTGGCCTGCAGAATCGGGTATGTGTGAAGATACCATAGAGAGCGTGAAAGCAATTCAGAATGAGGCCACCGACACTGAAAAGACGAAGTGGAAAGAAAGTACGGGAAAGTTGGATGTGAATGGTTGCTGGATTGATTTGTCAGATCAGAAAAGATGGATGTTGCCTGATGCGTATGTGCTGGCCGTTGTGACAATGGCACATGGGTTAGCACATATTAGCGCGAAAGGCATTTGCAAGTTGCTGGCTGCTGTGTGGAAGAATGATGGAATTACGAAATGTGCTGAACGTCTGGTGAAGAATTGTATGGTGTGCATAATGTACAATCCTGGCAAAGGAACCCCAACTCCCCCTGGCAGTTTTGCTCCTCCTTCGTATCCCTTTGAGGTGATCCAATTGGACTTCATCCATATGGAGCGATGCAATAACCTGAAATACGTTTTGGTTGTGGTTTGCGCATTCTCCCGATGGATCGAGGCCTATCCCCTCAAAGACAATACTGCTTTGTCTACTGCGAAAATCCTACTGAAGGAATACTTTCCTCGGTATGGAATGCCTAGAGTCGTGTGGTCAGATAACGGAAGTGAGTTTGTTGGAAGTGTGATGAAGAGTGTGTGTAAGGGCCTTGGAATTAATCAAAAATTCCATAGCGCCAATCATCCCCAGTCAGCTGGATTGGTTGAGGGGTACAATGGCACCCTTAAACTAAAACTAGCGAAGATTCAGGCTACGACTGGACTTTCGTGGCCTGATGCTTTGCCTCTAGCATTACTGTCAACTAGGGCGACTGTACACTCCCGAATAGGGCTTAGTCCCTATGAGATAGTGTTCGGCCGTCCTGCGAATGTGTGGGGGGTTCCTAGGCCAGGAATATTCTCTGATCTTGAGTATCCAATGTTGATTGACTATTTACATGACTTGACTGCTAAACTGAGGTTAATTCACCAACAGGTTTACGACGCCTTGCCGACGCAGACGGAGGGTCCAGGCCACCAGCTCCAGCCCGGGGACTGGGTGGTTACTCGTAACTTCTCACGCAAGAACAATCTGGACCCCCGATTTACCGGACCTTACCAGGTGCTCCTGGCCACGAGGACTGCCGTTCGTCTAGAGGGGCGGAAAAATTGGGTACATGCTACCCATTGTAAGCGAGTCCCTATTCCTTTGCCGGCAGACCCGTGGGTAAGGAAAGGCATTGCGTCAACAGAAACAGAAACATTGCCGGCGTTTGTGCCTTTCAGCGACGCACAGCTTGTTGGAGAATCCTCAGCGCAGCAGAAAGCCACTGTTGAACACTTGTCAGCAAAAGACTCAAGACCAGAACAATCAACTGATCAGCAGGACGCTGTTTCTTCAACGGATCCTTTGTTCGACGAGCAGACACGTCCCGGGAAACATCGATATTCCTTGCGATCTCACACTAAGGACAAATAAAATATTTTTGCTTTGCTAAATTGACAACTGCAATATCTTCGTTTCCCATGATCAGTTTTGAACATTCGTATCATTGAAAATTTTTTGTACATATATCAAGCTTCCTTCCTTGTATCTTTTTACTTCCACAGCTGAGAGACATTGTGCTTATATATATACATATTGTGTATTAAGGGCCGTAGGGCCGCGCGCGTACTTCCTTCTGGACAGTAGGTCTTGACGCTAGGTTAAAGGCCGTCGGTTCCTAGGAACTCCTGGGGATTGACTATTGCTGCACAGAACGGAGTGCGTCAAGAAACGTTGCGGACGGTCGTAGGGAATGGCATTTTCAAAGCTGAGTGATTTGGAAGGAGCTCAGGCATACAGATTCAAGCTGCAGCAACTCAGTCGTACCAAATGTTTCATATTTCAATTGTTTGTGTTGTTTCTGACTGCTTCTGCATTTTTGACGGGTGGGGTGTATTACACTATGTCTTACTTCTTACCTGCTACCCCTACTCCTACTCCTCACCCTAATCTTACCACTACTGCTTCTCCCCATTCCTTTCACATGTTACCGGAACACGAGCAGGCTAGACGTGTAGAATTCCGCAACAATTCCTTTATTCAGCTCCTCCATCAGCATCAGTTAGTGGTCAACACTACTAATTGTTGGGTGTGTGGGTTGATGCCACATACTGCGGGTAAGGGAATTCCATATCTGGTATTACCGTATAGTTCCCAAGGGTCAGCTCGAGCATTCCAAACAATGTTTCGAAGCGCACTGGGTTTCCACCCCACTCAAGAACAACGTTCCCCCTACTCTGGTCCTACCTCGTATCAGAGGCTGCTATCGATGGCAATAGAGGATATGGAAGATGAGATCCATGATCCTTTTCTTATCCCTGAAGAAGAGGTACAAGCCTATAGGGTCCTAAGTAGAGGGGAATATAGTATGTTCACTAGTGAAAAGCAGCTTAAAAGCTCGCCTCCAATATGGGTCGTACCCCACACTGGTAATCTTTGTCTTATGGGTCGTGGTTCGCAAGCCCCACTTGGAGCAAGTGCTTGCACTGAAAGTTACGTTCTGCCAATGTTCTCGTCCCCTGTGTTTCTGGCTGCCAAGGGTACCTACTTTATCTGTTATGATCGTGCATACACATGGTTGCCCGCAGACTTCATGGGCTCATGTTTCATTGCAAATCTGTTGCCTCCGACGTTCACTGTAGATGCCGATTATCATAAGACTAGAGTTGTACGAGGCGTAATTAGCGAAGAGGATACTGCCGGTCAAGAGGCAGGAGACTTTTTCAAGGGTTTCCTCCCGTTTTGGGGACCTATGGTTAATAGTAGGAACCTGAGACAGTTGACTCGAGTGGTAGAATCGACAGCTAATATTACTGCCAGTGCCCTTGGTAATATCACCACAGAACTTCAGGCGGAGAGACTTATGACGTTACAAAACCGTATGGTTTTAGATGTCGTCTTAGCAGATCGCGGTGGGGTATGTAGGGTGATCCATTCGAGCTGCTGCATTTTCATTCCAGATAATGCTCCTACTGTCTATCAAGCCATCTCGAAGTTGCATAAGATCTCCGAATCCATACACGTGGATGTAGGGGATTGGACGCTACTTGGATGGTTTTGGGGCCTGATATCGACTTGGGGTTGGAAGATTCTGATGATCATCGGGGTTGTGGTAGTGTTCCTGTTCACGTGTTGCCTTTGCGTGCAGTGTGGTCCTGCCTTATGTGGCCTCTGTGCTACAACGTGTATGAGACAACCATCTGTTACCAAGGGGACTCGGTTGGACAGAGCTATGCTACAACAACATCTTGATGGTCTGATGAATATCGAATATGATTCCGACTAGTGCTTGCCTACATGAGGGCAAAAGGAGCGTCTGAGGTTCCGTGACAATTGTAAGTGGTGTTTTCGACTCGCACGAATATGGTCGAGTCTGGTATCTATGAACCGCAAATGACGAGTTTAGTAAGTGTGCGCAGTTTCGCTGTGCTAACTTAAACCGTTCGTTTGTTATGTGGGTTTTTCATCTGTACCCACGGGTTCCATCTTAGATACGGCATCCATTTTGTCTCTTGCCCTCAAGTAGCCAGCGAACGGACGCTGTCCGCTTCGCGACCCTGGGACTCCCAAGATATTGGCGGAAGACACATGTTCTTTGTAAGTGTCTTTATGGCGGGGGGGTTGCTGCTGTAAGGCAGGTGGCGCCGCTCGAGGCTCATCTTGCCGCACGGGCTTATTGTCTCAAGCCGTGCATCTCATTAGGCACGTCCCTTTGATGCCTGTATCTCGTGTTTCTCGATACCTCCCCTTTTACACCCTTTCCGATCTCCCCACTGTCTCCGTCTTCCTCTGCACCTGTCTTCGCTCCTATTTCGATCTACTTTACTGCTGATTGGAATTTGCTAATGGTGGGAAGATGGGTTTTTACAGTTGGGAACCGCCAAATGTTTCCGCACTTATGTTCCGGACCTTGTGTGTTTCTAAGTGACCAAAGCGACCCCTCTGGAGCTAAATGTGGGAACCGGGTTGTAAACTTTTGTGTTCAATGTTATCCTATGGGTAAAAACTGTATAAAAGGAGCGATCCACAGAACCAATTTGAAGCAGTCTCCCCGAACTACACTCGATGTACTTCCTGTGATTTCTGTGTTCCCTGCAGCAAATAAACCTTGAATCTTTGACGCCCAAGGAAGTGTCCCGTGTCTCTGTGACTTGTACGCCGGAGCAGGTTACCCACGAAGGTTTCAGGTGTTGTGCCCTGGCACCGCTGGGTCCAAAAGAACCCAGTCCTTCAATCCAGTGGAGCGGTTCTTAAACTGTAGCCCGGTAAGTGGGGCGGGTGGGGCATAGTTAGGGGGGGTTGTGCCTGCGTGTATGTGCATGCGTGTGTGTCTGCGTGTGTGTGTGCATGTGTGAGTGTGGCTGTGTGTGCGCGCATGTGATTGAAAGGCGAGAGGCTGACTTGCTGTGCACAGTTTCTGGGAAGCGCATCCCCATAACAGAATGAGCGCGTGCCCGGTCTGTCTCCCTTGGGAGGCATCTCAACAACAATAGGTCTCGAGAGCGAGACCTAAAAAGGGTCTTTCTTTTACGGCTCACCGCACTCATACAGACTCTGACAGTTGTTATGCTATAGTGCACGTCACACTAGCAGGTAAACTGATCACTATTGTTAATTGTTATGGTCCAAATGTAGATGATCCTGGTCTATATGAAAGTCTTCTTGCGGTTTTGTGAGATTGGACGGACGCAGCGATTTTTTGGGAGGAGACCTGAACACGCACCTGGATCCGAGCAAAGATAAGTCTAGTGGTAGGTGCGGCTCATGCAATTAATTCAGGGTTAGTGGAACTTGGTCTGCTGGACGTATGGCGACACAGACATTTAGAAAAGCTTGAGGGCACGCATATTTCTACTGTGCACGGCAGTTGGTCTCGCCTTGATTATTGGTTGGTTAGTGAGGGCGTGGCGGGCTGGGTGACTGAGGTGGAGAGTCTGCCACGCACACACTCTGATCACTGCCCTGTGAAACTCACTCTCTGTATCCCCCTGGTGACTTCTCGACCCTTCACCTGACGCTTTTGCTACAAGTTATTGCTGGACCCTCTTTATTTAGAGACCATTTGTGAGTCTATTATACAATACTTTGCCAATAATAAGGGCTCTATATATGTGCTGGAGTACTTTGGGAGGGTTTTAAGACCACTATTCGAGGCACTTGCATCAGTACATACGTTGGTATATTGAAGGATCTATGGGACCAAATAGCTAAGGTAGAGGCTTCGCTGACCCGCCTTGAGCGTGACTACGAATGTGCACCTAGTGAGTCGACTCTTGCGTCCCTCAAGGAAGCCATGCTTGAACATGCGAAATTGGCAGATGAAGAGCTGCAATATATCTGTAAGCGACATGCGCCTTGTTCCTTTGGCGAGGGCGAAAGACCAGGACACCACTTATTCAAGAAATCAAAGGGGAAGTGAAGAGGGAAGAGGTAGAATCATCCTCCTCTCAATACTGTTATACAACACAAGGAATCTACCGCCTTTTTCCTAGGTAATTTAGGGAATTTAAGTTTTCTAATCAAGTTCTAAACAAATAAAGGATGGTGTGAAAAAGCAAGCACCTTCTCTTTTGTATTGGAAGGGCAATACTTTCGAAATTGTAAAGTACCCCTCACACACTGAAACCTGATTCAGTGTCATGCTTCATCATTGGGGTCTTCCCGTCCCTCTACGGGACGGGGCTTGCTATGACCTACGTAGACGCGGGAGCACTTTTATTCGTCATTATGTGTAGTGTGTAGGGTGGTAGGGTCGTGAAAGATATGTGAAATAGTTAAAAAATTCCCTGAGTCACTGTTTACAGGGTCAACATGTTTCAGAAGCCATACCCCTGGCTTTCTTCCTCAGGACCAAAAAAGAACGATCCCTACATCCCCTTAATCAGTGATATAATAATATTGTTGTACATATGCCTGCCGGTCAAAAGTACTGTTCTCTGTACGCCTTCCTAAGGGGATCAAAAGATATACCAATTGTATATTGTTTGCAAATCTCTGAAATGGAAAAACACAAGGGATAAACAACATAGCTCATTATTTATCGCACATTGTATTCACATCACCATCATGTGGAAAGTATTGTGGTGACTACCATAGCAATATATTTCTCTTTGCAGACACAAAAGACTTTTTGAGAAATCAGCACATTTGTGATGCAAGGTATATGGTTGGCTAACAGTAATCATCACCTCTCTGGCGAACTTTATCTTTGAAGATTCACTGCCTATTGGTTTCCTGCTTAATAAACCTACATTTTTACAACATGTTTTTCATAATTATAAACTTTTTTCCATAATCAGCAATCAGCATCCAGACGCAATTGCAGCCGAATCCAGGATTTCAAACAACAATCAGCCAGCCTAGTCCATAAACTGGAAGACAGGGGATACCCCACAAGGATCCTGAACACCACCTGCAAGAGGGTGCGAAACCAAAATAGGGAGGCGCTACTTGAGGTAACAACAAGGCCTCCTGAGGAACCTACTCTGACATGCGTCACCACTTACAATACCGTATCCAACCAGGTTTCCAGCATAATCAACAGGAACTGGAAGATTATTAATTCGGGCAACCGAAACTGGGAAAAACCCAGATTCGCATATAAAAGGGCGAAGAATCTGAAAGACTCCCTAGTACACACCAGACCCAGGCCCAACCAAACCACAAAAGACAACACTGTCCTCAATGCCTGGGGCTTACCAAAACTTACAGGACACCAGCCGTGCAATAATTGTAGTGTATGCCACCTTACATCCTCATCCAAAACCCTGGATTTAGAACCAGGCAGAATATGGACACAACGTCAGTTCACTAACTGTAATTCATCAAACCTGGTGTACCTTATGACATGTAGATGCGGCCTACGGTATGTGGGGATGACCACCCGCAAAGTACGGACAAGAATGACGGAACACCGTAGTACCATCCGTTGTGGCAAAAATATAAGTAAACTTACAGAACACTTCTTGTCCCACAATCACACCCCAAATGACTTCACTTGGACCGTGATTGAACAATTTGCCATAACTGCAAATAATGAAAGATATCTCCTCCAACAAGAACAACGGTGGATTTACCGTCTATCCACTCATACTGGGGGGTTGAACGACTCCATACCGTGGAATTCCCTCACCACCTGATGTATGATGTATGATGTTTCCTTTTCTTCTCTTAACATTGCTGTGCATTAACCCAATCCGTCTCACCCTGAGCTACCAACAAACTATTCCTCCCATCCTAAATTCTTACCCAGCACGTCTATACTATATTATTTTCTCCATGAGCAATAATATTATTTTCTCCATGAGTAATAATATACTTTTATGCCCCCAAGCGCGTCCTTCGTAAACAGCGAGCATTCCTACGCTCTTCTACACATGCGCGGCAACTGTACACAGCCTTTTGCTCCTCCGCGCATGCGCGGAACACCATAACCAAAGGCTCGCGCGCAGAATAGGGACCACTACCCACCGGAGCATGCGCAGTCCATAGATGACATGGCGCTTTTCGCGCAAGAGCACCCCTCCCTCTATCTCTATCCTCACCCAGGTGCAGGCAATCACGGAGGCTTTATAAACATGCTCGGCCGGGCCCTCCTTTCACAACCGGGCGCCGCAGAAGGACGACAGGTCCAAGGAGGAACCAGATCGACAGTTTCGTGAGTAATGAGGCTGCGCACTACAGCTACTGTTGGGGTAAGGTGTTGAGGTCTTCCCTTACAGGTCGGATATTTTTATAAACCAATACTACCTTCTTTTAGGGTCTTTTTCTCTGCCAGGCGACCCAAGGAGGCTTTGAACAGCAAAATACTGTGTGAGGATAATTTTCTTTCACTTACCTGAACCTCACATTGGTATTCCCGTTTTCTAGCTCACCACAACAACCGACTTCTAGATAACTATCACATGAGTCTTGCCACTGACAAGACCACACTTTAGCCATGCATAGTTCGCTCACTCACCTTATAAGACGGTGGAATGACGACTGTTTTTGCAATAATATGCTAATATGACTCTACCCTGTACGTCTGTCTGTCTCCCCTTTATGTTATATGTAGCAAAGCGAGAGGGAATCCCCTTCTCACCCATATAGCACCTTAGTGCGTGCTACACATAAAAACAAAAAACACTCACTGTAAATTAACCTTTTTAACTTCACACATACTCACTTGGTCCTGAGGAAAGCCTGTTTAAATTAAGAAAGGCCAGGCTGAAACATGTAGACCACACAGGACACTGGAGGTCATAATCCATACTCCACCGTGTCCTTCTGCCTTTTAATATGCCAACAGAGACCCAGTTTATTAAAATAGTTTTTTACCCTCGGGTGCTGGTATTTTTGTATGGCTTTTCAATCTTCACCTTCACACTCACCACACTGCACACTCAGTAAATATACCAGCTCCGCAGTAATCTGGCGTCAAAGCACACCCGGGGCACGTTAGGTGCCACTGTGGTGGGCCCGATGATGAAGCATGCCACCAACTAGGTTGGTGGGTGAGGGCTTTCAAAAAACCTACTGGTTTTCCTTGACACACGTACTCCATTGAGTCTTCCCTATAAAAAACCTAGCTAGTCTTTCTTGATTTTTGAAAGTACAACCTTTGCCAACACAACCGACTTAACAGGAAGTGTGGTCACAGTAGGCTCCCTCGAGATCCCATGAGCGGCGGCCATTTTTTGTTTAGGTTCATAATTTAGTAATCCTGTCTTCGACCAACACTAACACGTAACCAGGAAGTGTGGTTATGAAAAGACCTCTGCATGGACACAGTAGCGGCAGCCATTTCGTGAAGTGCTCAGTCTAGTGTTTCAGTCCACTGTTTTCCAAGGTTTGAGAGCGCTTTCATGTACCGGCAAACGAGTTAAAAGCCGGGCTTTGAAAACATCTAAATTATGTTTCGGCGAGCCATGAGAAGGTAATTCCTGGTTGAATGCGCTACCTCCAGCATGTAAGTAAGACGATGGCTAGTCTTTAGAAAACCGACCGCCGATTACGACAATCAAAATCAGAATACAACAACTTATCAGTTGTTTATACCCGTTTTCTTTAAAAACCGGCAGTGTCTGAACACAGGAGCCTTTAACCTCTTGTGCCAGCTCATGGGGCAACAACGTTAATATACGGATGTATATATACCAACTTAGGGGCCGATCAGGATCGCGGACGGACTTGCGTCCGTCCGCGACCCCAGAGCAGGAGGGAACCTCCGCATGGCATGCGGAGTTCCCTCCTGTGCAATTAGGATGTGACCGCCACCCTGGCGGTCACATCCTCTATTTTTAACATTGCGGCGGGTGCAGCTTCAAGCTGCACCCGCGGCAATGTTAAAAATGCACGCATTGCTTTTGCATGCAGAAAGAGGCAGGCACCGTGCGGTGCCTGCCGCTTTCTGCATGCAAATGCAGGGGGGTACCATAGGTACCCCCCATGTGCACCCCCCACCCCCCCTTCACCTAGGGGGCCCGCAACGGGCCCCCGCAGTGAAGTTCCGTATGCTTTTCCACGGCGGGAAACGCGCCGCGGAAAAGCATAATTCACTGCCCATCCTAATATGGTGGACGGTGTCTGAGAGACACCGTCACCATATTAGAGCTTTTCCGCCGCGGTTGTAAGCCAACCGCGGCGGAAAAGCTGCGGACGGAAACCAGGACCCACCAGCCATCCTAATGTGGCGGTGGGTCCTTGGTCAGTCCGCTGCGGTTTTTCCGCATCCTCGGGGCCGGCGGTGGCTTCCGCCGGCCCCGAGGATGCGGAAAAACCGCAATCCTGATCGGCCCCTAAATCTTGACAACACGATGTGAGAGTATGAGTGCTGACGAGTGAATGCTCACATGTATGCATGTTATCTAATTATTACATGTGGGATGCAATGAACTTCTAAAAGCCCACAATGATGCGTCAATGGGAGATGAATGAATGTGTAACCTAATTCATACGTAAATATTTTACTAACCAACAAGTTTTTTAATTCCTGCAAGTGAGTGGGAGTCACTATTGGGTTGCACAACACCCACTTGTTGCATGAAAATTGTATGTCTGCAAAGAGAAATATATCACAGTGGTAGTCACCACAATACATTCCACATGATGGTGATGTGAATACAATGTGCGATAAATAATGAGCTATGTTGTTTATCCCTTGTGTTTTTCCATTTCAGAGATTTGCAAACCATATACAATTGGTGTATCTTTTGATCGCCTTAGTAAGGTGTACAGAGAACAGTACTTTTGACCGGCAGGCCTATGTACAACAATATTTTTATACCACCGATTAAGGTGATGTGGGGATCGTTCTTCTTTGGTCCTGAGGAAGAAAGCCAGGGGGATGGCTTCTGAAACATGTCGACCCTGTAGACAGTGACTCATTATAGTACACCATCTACACCTCCCCATTTTTTACTATTTCTTGCTAGGGAAGGCAATAAAATGAGTTTTTCCACTAGCCAGGGAATTTTTAAACTATTTCACATATCTTTCACGACCCTACTACCCCACGAACTACACATAACCACAAATCACGAATAAAAGTGCTCCCGCACCTACGTAAGTCGTAGCACGCCCCGTCCCGTAGAGGGATTGGAAGACCCTAATGATGAAGCATGACACTGAATCAGGTTTCGGTGTGAGAGGGGTATTTTACAATTTCGAAAGTATTGCCCTTCCAATACAAAAGAGAAGGTGCTTGCTTTTCACACCATCCTTTATTTGTTTAGAACTTGATTAGAACACTTAAATTCACTAAATTATCTAGGCAGTAGAATCCTTGTGTTTTATAACAGGACACCATTTAGCCACAAAAATCAAACACCACCTGAGCCAAGATGTAATCACTAAGATCACTGACAAATCAGGGTTCGATCACTATAGCATCACAGATATTACAGAACAGTTCATACAGACATATGAGACATTGTACACATCTCAAGGTGAGACGGACATGGCGCAACTTGATGCCTAATTGTCGCAAGTGGCCCTTGCATGGTTGTCAGAGGGGCAAAGGGATTATTTGCGTCAACCCTACACGGTGGAGGATGTCCGTATGGCCGTGGTCTCCCTCCCTAACAAAAAGGCCCCTGGCCCAGACGGCTTTTCCTCTGAATTTTACAAGGCCTATGCTGAGGAGCTCACCCCCTTTTTTCTGGAAATGTATGTGGAGGCCTATGACTCGGTGTCCTTCCCCCATCTCTTTGTCAAGCATTAATCATTACCCTATTAAAAAAGGCCAAACCACCTATTTATTGTGACTTATACAGGCCACTGTCGCTCATTAATACCGATGTCAAAATCTTAGCGAAAATATTGGCCATTCGTCTCCAACCGCTGATGCAGAATTTGGTCCTACCAGACCAATCTGGGTTTATACCCATGCGGTCTACCTCTAACAATCTTTGTACTTTGTTTGCTCTGTTCCACACCCTTTCTCCTGAATTACCTGTGGCAGCCGTCATGCTCGGCGCTGCCAAGGCATTTGATTCAATCAAATGGGGTTATTTGTTCTTTGTCCTCCAGTGAATAGGCTACTCTCCCTTTTTTTTCAACTGGGTCAAACCACCTTATGCACGTCTTACGGCGCGGGTCCGCGCGGGGGACCTACCTCAGACTCGATTTCCCTCACTAGGGGCTCCCGACAGGGGTGCTCCCTTTCACCACTGCTGTTTGCCCTCACACTGGAACCCCTGGCCTGTCTAATTCGGCAATGTCACAAATATGCAGCTATCAATTTTCATAACCGACCACTCATCATTTTGCTATACGTGGATGATATGCTGCTTTTCATTCGAAATCCCTGTGACTATTTGGCGCCTGTTTTTCAGGAATACATCCGGTTTCCTCCTTTCTCCGGATTATCCATAAACTGGTCTAAATCGATGGTGATGCCATTGACCGCTTGCATGCCTCCGCATGAGCTAGAATGCCCCCTTGAGTGGCGACAGAGTCGGTTAATTATCTGTGGGTCTGGATTCACTGGGATCCTGATAGAGTACTACAGGAGAATTATGGCACTGCTTTAACGTGGTTGGAACATCAAATTGACAGGTGGATTTGTCTTCCACTCTCCCTTGCGGATCGCATCGCTCTTGTAAAGATGGTGGTGCTGTCGAATTTTTTATACCTTTTTTTTATTAATAACGCGCCTATCCCTCTCTCCCAACATTTTTTTAAGAGATTACGTACGTTGCTTCTTCGTCTAATCTGGGGGGTAAAGCAGGCTTGGGTGGGCTGGCAGACTCTTATCCTCGACTATAAACATGGGGGATTAAATGAGCCTGATTTTTATTTATATTATCTTTGTGCGCAGGCGCACTACAGTCATTTCTGGTTTTCACCTCATGATTTCATTCCGGATGTAGCGCTAGAGCATTGGGAGGCACATCCCATACCACTGAGCTCCATCCTTACATATGCCCCGTGATACAATCAACACTGTCAATTCGACGATTGCTGCCTGGCAGGCATTGGGTCGCTTGGCTGAGAAACTACCTTTATACTCCCCAAAGCTTCCTATTGCTTATCATGCTGACATTTCTGTGACTCATGAAGAGGGGATCATGCGCATCTTGGCTCAGGCGGGAATTGACAAAATGCAGGATTTATTTCCTCATGGCCCTTTTCTGACATCTGCCTATGTTGACTACATTCAACATAAAACCATGCTGTTCACATTTTCGCTTCAAACTGACGAAGGCGTTGCAGACTAATTTCCCGACGTTTCCTGCGGAACCTTTGACGTCATTAGCTCTGGACACTTTGCTTACCAGCCCCTCTCGACACAGGCTTGTTACTAAACTATACCGAGCTGCCAGAGCAGATAGGGCCCTCCCCGAAGATAAGAGCCTAAATAAACGGAATGAGTATCTAGACCCGCAGCTCCCCCTGGAGGAATGGAAACACTGCTGCGCTTTGACTCGCGCACTCACATCGAACGGAAATCTGCGCATTAAACATTTTAAATACCTTCACCAGACCTATCATACCCCACACCGGCTTTTTAAATATGGTCTCAGAGACTCAGATATATGTTTATGATGCTGTGCCTCGGTGCAGACTTTTTGCACCTAGGTTGGTCCTGCAGGCAGGTGAGGAACTATGGAAGTAGTTACTAGACTGTCCCAAATTGTCGGGTTGCTTTAACCTCTTTGCTCCAAGTGTGCCTACTGGAACTACTCCCCTTTCTAAAAGGTTCTACGGGTAAACTAACTAGAGTGGCACTACTTGTTGCTAAGAGGCGAGTGGCGTTGGTGTGGAATAGCAAACGGAGTCCTACAGTTGCACTATGGCTCAAAGATTTGATATATTGTAGAGCAAATTTAGTGTTATATTCAGAGGAGCTGCCGGTGACCGCCCGTCCAAATGATATCTGGGAACCTCTGTTGGCCTATCTACGTTCAAGTGCTTTGCATGATGGCCCTGAAATTGCGGCTGAAAAACTACTGTCATTGCCAGTGATTGTGCGCTGTGATGTTTACCACTGTACTGTTGAAGCTGGAATCTACCCTATATGTATACACCTCATGGTCACGTTTTTGTTTGATAGTAATGCTTTGTTTTCTTCTTTTACCTCTCCTCCTATAATGGCATTATTCTTACACTGCTGTTTCTGTGTATTGTATGAAGCTCTATGAAAATGACAAATAAAACTTTTTTTTAAAAACATTTGTTCAAAGTTATTTTTGGCGTGACTCAGTCTGTCAAGACATAGAGCTTTAAGTGAAGTCCTGCCCAATCTGTGCCCAGGCAAAGGCAATTCATAACAAACCTTTTGGATATCTATTTCCCTGCCTGTACCTCCTCAGCTTAAACGTGTTTGCCTGGTGTTTGATGCAACTTTGACTGAAGTGTACTAGGTTCCTGCTAACCAGGTCCCCAGCACTAGTGATCTTTCCCTAAAAATGTACAATTGTTCTCCCAGTTGGTGATACGTTTAGCATCCACAACAAGTACCTAGTAAATGGTTCCCCTCGTACCTAGGTCCTGAGGTAGTGAAGAGGGTCCCCAAGGGCTGAAGCACAAATTGTGCCACCCTTAGGGGCCCCTCACGAAACTCATGCAGGGCTTCCATCGCAGGCTTGGAGTTTTGGTGCAGACAAAAGTGAAAACTCAACTTCACAGGCATCCCTATGTGCTGGGCCCCCTAACACTACATGTAGTACCTGTAATTCACCCCTACAGCAGACCTTACAGCCCTAAGGGAAGGGTACTTGGTATTACATGTGGGGCATACCTGCATGAGCAAATATGCCACTGTGCTGGTCAGTTCCATTTCTGACAGTGCAAGTGAACAGGGAAGAATTTTAGAATATATGTTGGACACTGGTGAAAACGAGTTCCCCAGCTACATGATGGCTTCACTGAAAATAGTGATGTTTGGTATCAAACATCTCATATTGATGAACCCACACTGATTCCTGTGTTGGATTTACCATAAGACATAAATTGAGAGGCAACAAGAAACCAATCCTTTGGAAGCAATAATTCAAACAACGGCTTGGAGGTAAACAAGATCAGACAGTCTCTGCTTGTAGTTGTTTTCTTTTCTTTTATTACATTCCTTTTCAACAAGCTCAGCCAATGCGTTCCACCTGAACATAGGCTTCGCCAGCAAAAAACACATAACAGACATAAGTGTACAATATAAAATAAAAATAAATAAATAAATGACCAAATCACATACACATAAACATGAAGAAATTATTACACCACATTATACCGTTACTTTATACATTAAGTAAAACATTAAAATGCTGTCACAAAAAGGCATTTAATAAAAACAGACTAGGGACTTGAGACACAATATTCAGCAGATTAATATACAGACTAACCGTCATGCGAAAAAGTGCATCTTAGACCTCTTCTGTTAAAAAAACATCTAAAAGCATGTGTCTGACAAGTTACTTCACATTAATCAAGCATGACTTCCATATATCAATAGATAGGAAAAAAGAAACATACATGTATACCCTCCATCAACTGGTGTAGTTAATATCTTCACCCAAAGTCTGTGAGTGAGGGAAAAACATGGAAAAGGAAGAGACACATAGATTAAAAACACGAGTACGTGACTCACAGACCAACACTTTCTTTACTATACAAAACAAGCAGAGACCACAAAAACAATTATTTTACTCGCAGTAAAGACTTAGCAGAGCCAAATATGGCATAACGCGTCGTGTACGTTGTGCTGCACGTAAACTCATTTTGCCACACATTTTTCCTATAATAATACCACTCACGCAATACCTTTTGTATTCAGGTTGCCATCCCCAGTCTTTCGCATCTCCCCCTTCACATTTCTGTTGTTAGCAATTTCTTGGAAAAGCTAAATTTGGAAAGACAAACCATACCCAAACGTTGCACAGCTCCAAGGTAACTATGAAACGTAAGTCTGATGTCTAAAGGAACACTTCTCCTAAATACACGTTGTGAGAGTTGGCAATCTTCATGATTTCTTCCTACACAATCAACTTTTTCAAGTTATAGCCATGATTCTTTAGTCAGTGTCATAATCAGATCAATCCATTGGCCTGTTGCCTTCTTTTACCAGTGCCAGTCCGTACAGGTAAGCGCGGTGCGCCGAGGTTTGAAAGTGCATAGTGGGGCTAAGGAATATAAAATAAATAAATAATTAAAACCACTTACCTTGCGCTCACCAAATCATTGACTCAATGTGGTGACCGCAAGGTAAGTGGTTTTAATTATTTATTTATTTTATATTCCTTATCCTCACTATGCCACTTTCACCCTCTCACCCCAGCTTACCGCACTTACCTGCACGAACCACCACTGAATTTTAATCACAGCTTGAAAAATTCATCCAACTTGTCATGGACCTCAACTAAAACCATATTTGACATATCATACCCCTCGTCCTCCAGTTAAATTGAAGGTTAACCAGAATATGATAAATTGGTGATTCCTGTTACTTCAAGAATCAACTATAATTCTTAGTACACTGGAAGGGCTATGACGTAAGTGAATGCTCCTGCTCCATCCATGAATACCCTACCATCGAACCAATGATTTTTTCAGGACGTTCCTCGGAAGCCAGGTGCCTCGACGGTGGTTTACTGTTACGCTCAAACTGGCTGTGGGTGGCATCTTTTTTGAGGAAACTGCAGATCTGGCAGACTGAAAATATGTGGGCATGGTGGCAGAATTCTGGAGGAACAAGCAATCAGCTCCATTAACCCTACATTTCTGGAGTCTCAGTGCATCCTCCCCATCGGTCCTTGGCACCTCAACGATAATTCTCTCCTGAGAGTGCCGCTCCTCAGCTCAACGCTGGTTCTGGGTAGCAATGGGTGGGGGGAATCTCTCTAGCCTCAATTTGGCTTACATTTGGAAAGAGGGCAAACATTTAAGATTTGCAGAAGCCTTTTAGTAGCAGTCTTCTAATGGACTCCAATCTAGGTACTAGTGCTTTCCCTTTAACACAATTCAAGTTGGGAATATATATATATATTTTTTAATGAAGGCCAGTTATGTAATTCCCTGTTACCGGTCTTATACCCAAAGGGACGACTTTTCCCTTCTAAAGCTGCATCGCAGCACAGCCATGATATTTTTCAGTGGGTTCATTGGCCCTTTCAATCACTATTTCTGTCCCTACTTTCTTCCTCCTATAAGAATGTGCTCAGTGTTCCTGACTCCTTTCAGTTCTGGTTCCATTGCTAGTCTTCCGCAATAGCTGCTTCTGCAAGATTCTTAACACTCATAGATTTTGAAGGTCAAGATTTTCTCATCTGCCTTTGGAGATTTCATATGCCTCTGGCTTTTTCCATTTAAAACTATGGCCCTACTTGTGGACAAATGCCTTTTAATAGTGAAATAATAGTGAAATAGCACTGTTGCTTCAGGAAGGAGTCACCCTTATCTCAGGGAAATGAAGAGCGACTAAAAGAAGAAAAGCTTTTCAACTATCAGTGTTTTTGTGAATACACCAAGCTATCCTGCTAGAAATTCACTGCAAACACAGGCACATAGTTAGGAGCGAAGTGAATGATGAAGCATGCCACAAATTTAGGTGAGAGTTCAGTGTTCTTATAGAATTTTCTTCTAACTCAAATAGGTCAAAAATCTCGAAAAGTTATTAGTCTCATATAATGAACTAAGGTGATCAATGTATAAGTATCACATGATTGGGAGCATCCACTTGACCCTTAATAACAATTTGCTCTCACTCCGCCCTGGTTAGGATGGTTAGATTCAGAGATTCAAATAAGCAGTTGTAAGACCTCACGTCTGCTGCAATGAAGTGGAGATGCCAGTGAATAGTGTTTCACTGGCAAAAGTTCCTTCTCATTATAAGACACAAACAGAATGGTCCTTTCTTTTCAAATTCTGCATTAGGAAAGATTTATGAGGCATCTGTATGGTTTGCTTTTGCTTCTCAGTGGTTATAGTATCTGGTCTCCATGCATCACTAAAAGCAATATGCCTTCTTAAGCTTAGCCCACATCTTCAGGATGGGCTTTTTGTGGCTGTGATGCTCCAGAAATAGAATGTGGTAGCTAGCTTCTGGCATGGTTAGGCCTTGCTGTGAGACTAGTGTCCCACCATTCTCTTTGGCCAAGGGGCAGCAGAAGCGGCTTACGGACATATTACTGTCATCAGCAGTGAATGGAGATACATTTATTTATATGCTGCACACTATTGTAGTGTAGTTCCTATATTCCTAATAGGCTCTGCACATTGGACTATTATACCCTACAGATATGACATAGGACTGAGGTCAGTATGTCTCTATCGAATATACTAAACTTAATTGTGAATGCAAGCTAGCTCAGAGGTTACTAGAAACATTCTCGAATACACAAGAAGGGATTAGTTTCTGACAACCGCATAAACATTAAAACTTTGTTTCCCTAGGACTGGAACAAATATCTTCAGAGTCGTGGAAACAATAGATAACTATTTTACTCAGTCAATCGTGCATGCTTTGTTTCTACAGAGTTTGTAGAGAAAATAGAGAGACGGGCATTTCAATAAAAAGGGTTTATTGAACAGTCATCTTTCTCATACAAGAGAGGTGAACTGCTACAATCGTTAGACAGAATGCAAAGTATAATGCATACAGCGTAAACAGTAATATAAAATAACTAGCAGCCCCCCCCCGGCGTTGCCCGGGGCAGAAGGGGGCTGGAGCAGCATTGTGTGCTTTTGTGCAGTCCCTACCGGGCCCCCGCCAGCCCGACCGCCCCGACATTGCCTATACCGCCCCCGCCTGCCCGCCCGCCTGCCTCCCGCCTCCTGCCCGCCTGCCTCCCGCCTCTGCCTTACCTCAGCAGCGCTCTGGACTTCACCGCCACTCCCGGGCCCCCGCCCGCCCCGACATTGCCCGGACCGCCTCTCGCCTCCCGCCTCCCTCCTCCCGCCTCGCCTTACCTGAGCCGCCGCACCACTCCTCGCCGCTCGTCACCGCTCCTCCCCGCCTGTCGTCATCACGCAGGTGTAGGTCGCGGTCAGGCTACGTCGTGGCCGGCGCTAGTTTTAGGGGACTACTTTGTTTTTAAAGTTTAATTTTTTATTTACTTTTTTTTAATTTTATGTAGCCTATGTCCATCTACACACCCTGAGGATTACAACAATGTATTGGGTGTGTGGATTGGCACTGTGGTTCCCGAGTTTACCTTGCCAAAAGGTTTCTGTTCTCTCTTTATAATAGTAGTATAGATACTGTAATAGCATTGTATGGTTTCTAAGCCATATAAAAATACATACATAAATAACACTGGCTAAAATACTTAACTGGTGCTTCTAAAATATGCCTACCCCAATGTACCTAACCTAAGTCTAGTACGAGGAAGAAGTAAGTGTGGTGTTTAGCATAGGTTTAGTTTTGCTAAGAATCGCCAAAGGTTTCTCTAGGTTCTAATCAGCTCCATACCTTAGAATGAACGAGGTTGGTATCTCTGTCTCTGTCTCGGACTCCATTTCTCAATACCCCGCAAGGGGAGTCAGAAACACTGGAGCTGGAATCTCGCAGAGTAGGACAGCTTCCTTTCAGTGCATCAGCTGGAGAGCCGGATTCCTTCGGCACTTGCTGTAGCGTGCTGCCTCGGGCATGTAGGTTGTCGAACTGTACCGAACCAGACCGTGCTTTGCTATAGCAAGTGAAGGTATATTTATACCTTGAAGGTGTTTAGGAATGCCACGTTTGACGTAAAGTCAGGCATATGAACGTCATGGATGAACCGCTAAGGAATTGTTGTTCATGCATAATAATGAACTTTTGGAGAAATCAATATCCAGGCTAGGGGAAGTCCCTTCTGCTTAAGCGTATGATTTTCCAAGAAATCGTTGTGATATTTGGTGAACGGATGGAATTAGCCATGCCTATATTTGGGCAGCATGGGCTATGCCTAAATAAGGGCTTGACTTCTATGCCTATATGAGGGCAACACGAATTGTACCTAAATAAAGGCATGAATCAGGAAATTCATTCAGAACATAAAACGCCATAGAACACTATAACATTGTCCATGGGCACATATCGACTCTTGAAACACTCATATATACAAATTAAAGTTTGTCATTACTGATTATCCCACAGGAACAGGAGCTTATAAGCAGAAAGGTTTTAATTGCGAGCGCAACCCTATGTAAGAATGCTTTGTGTCTGCAATTACGGGCGCAAAACACTTGCAAATTACCACCCTCTTCAAGAGGGTGGTAATGGGGTCGCAAAAGGGAAGGGGTCTCCAGGGGACCCCTTTACCTTTGCAAATGCAGGGAAAAATATTTTGCTTGTCCTTAAAATGAAACAAAAATGTTTTTTTTTAATGCATCCCGTTTTCCTTTAAGTAAAACGGGCTGCATTTTTAAAAAAATCTTTATTTAAAAGCAGTTCCAGACATGGTGGTCTGCGAATCCCAGCAGGCCACCATACTTGGGAGAGCCTTTCTATTTGCGACCATATTGGGAATCGCTAACAGTGTGTTGCACACTGTTGTACATCAAAAATAG
The DNA here is from genome assembly GCF_964263255.1 of Lissotriton vulgaris. Lineage (NCBI taxonomy): Eukaryota > Metazoa > Chordata > Amphibia > Caudata > Salamandridae > Lissotriton > Lissotriton vulgaris. The sequence goes on along the minus strand of NC_141694.1, from coordinate 1,377,833,293 downwards.
GGCCCTCTCCAAAGACTCGCAATTTTCAAGGCGCTATTTTGGCCGTCGTACATCTGGCTCTTTCTGCCTTAGAAAAACTGGGGCATTCTTTTTCTGGCATTTAAACACCAGATATACACGTTTAAATGTGATACACTTACTAACTGTTAGCCAAGACAGACAATGAATGGCTTCCCCTGTACTTTCAGTCCTTATACCAGGCCCGTCATGTAGTAACAAATTATATAATTGAATCTATCCTGAGGACAGACATCTCAGTAGAGTTTTGGAGTAGTCTGTCTGTGTCTCGGAGGAGAGAGGACCGAGTTGCTCCACCTGCTGGTCAGAACAGAAAAGAGCCAGGAGGAGCAAAGTGCTGCCAGTCTCCCATGCCTTATCTGGAAGATATGCATGGAGCCAGTTGGTGCTGTGGTGGGGCTGGGTCTCCCCTGCAGCCCCATTGAATAACTGAGTGCCTGTGGGTGCTAAGAGTGAGACTGTGGGCCCCGAACAATACAAAAGGACGCAAAAGAACCACGGCACAAGCCACACTTACCTTTTGAAAAGCTGATATCTAATGTGCACAAACACAGGTTGGGAAGTGCCCCATAATGCCCTGCGCGGGCTAAACTATGCACATTTTGCTTCTTGCAGTGCCCCAAGGAAGGAAAGAGACACCACAGTTTATTAAAATGGCAGGGGCACCACAGTTTATTGAGGGGTGCTTGAGGGGCTGCAGGAGGGTCGCAGCCTCTTAATAGTGGCCCCCGTAATATTTTGCCTTAAGTTAAAGCATTTTCATAGTTGGGCGTTTTGCTCATGGGCTCTGGAGTATGGGGACCTCTTGTGGTTGGTCCTATGGCTGCATTTCTCCTTGTTGTGAGCGAAGTCAGATTCTGACACACAGGTTGTTCTGAATTCAAGTGTTTTATTAACAATGACAGCATTTGTGTCTGCAACTGAAACATGCCCTTGACTATTCTCAAAGTCATCTAAGTGCCTTGCCCGAATTTACCCCCTGGAAACCTGACTGTTGATGGGACGCATGAGTCCTTGCGGGATTTCCTCATTATACTGCGCCCTGAAGGGGTGGGCCGCACCAGACAGAGATGGCAGGGATGGGTTGGGGAATTGGAGATCGGCGAATGGTGGGAGGCTTGTATGGTTGCTCGAGAACTCGCCATCTCGGCGCAACTCAGAGAGGTTCAAATGAATTATTTACGGATATATGATGTTAGCACGCATACTTTTAGCACGCATACCATTACCACACATTTTTTACAATGCAAAACCTTTTACAACGAATACCTTTACAAAGCATTACACTACAACGCAGATACTATTACAACGCATACCATTACAACGTAAGTATAGGTGAGTATATATTTTTAAATAATGTAATTATTAATTATTCAAATTTTTTAATTAGTTATTAAATATTTTATTATTAAATATTTTAATTACTTATATTAATTTTTATTTAATAATTTGTAAATATATATGTTAAAAATACCCCTGTACCCCAAAACCCAAACCCAACCTTGAAACGTAAAAATACCCCTGTACCCCAAAACCCAAACCCAACCTTGAAACGTAAAAATACCCCTGTACCCCAAAACACAAACCCAGCCCTGAAACCTAAAAATACCCCTGTACCCCAAAACCCAAACCCAACCCTGAAACCTAAAAATACCCCTGTACCCCAAAACCAAAACCCAACCCTGAAACCTAAAAATACCCCTGTACCCCAAAACCCAAACCCAGCCCTGAAACCTAAAAATACCCATGTACCCCAAAACCCAAACCCAACCCTGAAACCTAAAAATACCCCTGTACCCCAAAACCCAAACCCAGCCCTGAAACCTAAAAATACCCTTGTACCCCAAAACCCAAACCCAATACCCCTAATAAATGTTTTTAACCCCTTCGAGGCTGATGACGAGCTGGGCTCGTCATGGTGTAGCCTCCTCAAACACTGATGACGAGCCCAGCTCGTCATGAACAATGGTTTTTTTAAAAAACAAGCACAGCAGCAGAATAAGAGCAGCGCGCATGTGGTTAAAAAAAGATATACTTACGTTGTAATGGTATGCGTTGTAATAGTATCTGCGTTGTAGTGTAATGTGTTGTAAAGGTATTCGTTGTAAAGGGTCCTGCGTGGTAATAGTTTCGTTGTAACTGTATTTCGTGCTAAAAGATGCGTGATAACAGTTACATACTATTATTTACACATCAGATACATGACCTCCCTTAGGCTATGGCATGCAAGCCTGCTCCCTGAACATGACTGCATCCGCTGGTTTTCTTCAGCAGCAGGCTTCTTTCACATGGTCTGGCAATGCTCACTGATCACCCAATACTGGAGCCGCATAGATAGAACTCTTCCCAGCATCCTAGATCGACCTGTACTTTTGACACCAAAGAAAGCTCTCTTTGGCCTTTTGAATGAGTTTGGGGCAGTGAGAGGAGACAGAATGCTGTTGGGACTGGCCATGTTGGTGGCTAACAGAGACATTACAAAATACTGGAAGTTACCACACCCATCTAGCTTGGCATTGTGTAGATCCAGCATGTTCAACAGGAGGAATCGATCTAGCCCGCTAGAGGTTTCCCTTGGAAATTCCACATAATTTGGAGTAAATTGTGGGAATATTATAGTTTGGAGCTCTGGATTCCTTGTAACTGCTGATGATTGGGGGTGGCCTGGGAGGTGGGGTTTGAATGGGAAGCAATTCTTGCTTTATTTTTGTTGCTGTTTATTAATACACACCAATTAAATGAGTTTATTTTAAAAAAATAACAGCATTGGTGAAGAGCAATGCAGAGTTAATACTTATAATGAATGCTTTTGAATACTGATTTGTTCCCATTAATTCCAAAGGTGTCACATTGACAAAGTATAAATTGAGGTTGTTGTTATTAATCTGGTCATATCCTGATAAATCCAGTAGGCTTGCCTTATGTATACTGACACCCCTTATATTGTGATGTTGCTGCAGTTATAAATGGGGGCGTTTTGTAATTTTAGGGTTTAGGAGCCATTTTGGGTGAAATATGATAGGATGGTGTCACCTAAGATATTTCAATTTAACTGGTGTATACGTTTGTTCTGCAATGTTTAGCACTCAGTAGTGTGTGAAATAAAACCGCTTTCTTTTTTAAAGGAAAAGCACTGACTGAACAATAATTTATTGAGAGTTGCTGCGTCTCCGTCAATTGGGATTATTAGCCCACACCACTTCCCCTGCACAGGCCTTGGACTGCTGTGCTGTGCTGAGAGAGTCAAGAGCAACAATGGGTTACTTAGTTCCCAATAAAAAGACAATTGTGTACACATTACTAGTACAGCCCTCACATACTTCACAACTAATAACCCAATTTATTACAGGTTCTCTCTGTTGAATCCGCTGCTCTAATCTAAAAAAGAATTCTTAAGGAGAAAGATATGGCTAAATGGCCAGTGTGGCTGAGCTTGGAATAGAGACACCAGATTTGAGTCTCAGCCCATTGTCACTAGAGAAATTGAGTCTCTAGCTGTCAGGGGTATGCACCTTGTTCAAGTAGGGTCTACAATTCTAGCAAGGGTAAGTAAACCACACACTTAAATTAACCTGTGCTCACCCTCTGGTAACATTATGGAGAGCAGTCAAATTTAACTTAAGGGGCAAAGTGATGGAGCAAGGACTCGTAGAAAAGAGACTTGCTCGAAGGCAATCCTCTCATAATAACTCATAACGTCATACTAATTAATGTATTGTGTAATTAATGTGCACCACATTTCAAATATCAAGTAGAAGAGAAGCTTCCGTACGTGTCTTATTAACAAGTAACTTGTGTGAAATCTAAAATGGCCGCGAACGCAGGAAATTGCATTGCGCATGCGTCAACTACATCCACGTAGTGATGGCATGCTTTCACTTGGGGGGAATTTGCTGCACTTGCGCAGACACCTCCAAAATAGCCGCCTAAAAACTCACATGCTAAGCATCTGTTTTGCTGAAACTAAAATACACTATTTTACTAATTGTTAATGCACGGAGAGCATTTATAAGTAAATGGGATTAGAGTAGAGATAGGTGGTATACAGTGAAATCATTTTATTTTGAAACTAATATACATTTTCTTGACTTTCCTATTCATATTCGGGCCTTCTGAGAGAAACCGTGGCCTATATCCCACGTGACCCGTTACACTTGCGCAGTTTAAGTGAGCCAGAAGCCGCACTGTCATCCATGAATGCTATCCAAGAAAAGAATCATCAACAATACCCTGGGAACCATCCTGATGTCCTGTGAAAGGAAGAATATAAAACCAAATGTATACTTTGTGATGACACAAATTGTGTATAATGATGGGAATAAAGATTTTTGAATAAAGATTAAGGGGAGGGATCACTAGACAATGAACTAAAAAAAATCTACTGAAACCTGACATGTGTGATGATCATCCCTTTTGCCTGGCCAACCAGAATTAGGAGTTCTATGAGAATGAAACATTAATAAGTGATACATTGCATTAGAAGAGTATAAGTGAGGTAGTTTAGTTAATTAGACAGAACAGAGTGACCGGAATGCTGCAGAGCTCGAAATGCCGTCGGAGTATTGAGCGAAAACTGAAGAAGAATCCTATTGCAGACTTATAATTAAGCCAAATAATTAGAAGATGATTGTGGAAGAATCGAGGAGGAAGATAGTGTCAGACAGGGGTGCGATGCAGGCGTTTGATCTAGAAGAGGTCACATTATCCTATCCTGAATCCTGAAGCCTTTGTCTCCTGTTTTTTCCCATGGGACCTTTCCTAACTCCTTGGTTAAGGGGTCGGTTCTCACACCATTCTTGGTAACTATAATGTGATGTAGATTTAATTTGTGCTGCTCTCTATATCCTCTCTTTTCCAAGTATCATTATTGAAAGCCTTAATAATTTGAATCTTTTTTTCCTTTCTTGGGTGACGGAGCCCATTCCGTACTTTGATTTTGGCTCACATTATTTTCATTAGATAAACATTTAAAATTTGCCGAGTCTGTGGTTATTTCCATTACAAAGAAAGTAGATTTTATTTCATGTCATTTCACCATCGACTAGTTCAACTAGTGGTCCATTGACCAGAGAAAAGACCTTTTTGATCTGTGAAAGATTTGGTTAGAAGTGTTTGATAACTTCATTTCAGACGGATAATTTGAAAATTGACCCCAGTGATTTAAACTGGCCTATGTGAGTGTGTGTGTGTTTATGGGCCCAAGGTGAATATAAGGTATTCAAATATCTGAGGCTGATTTACCACTGGATCAAAAGTATAAAGTATTTGTACACACTTAAGGTACAGTAACAGTAAAAACACCACAAAAACACTTCACATGAATTACAAAAATATTGTATTCTTTACTGAATATTACAAGACCAAAATTACACAAATCCAATCAATACCTCTCATGTTTTGAACACTTAAAGAATGTATGCAATTATAGTGATAAAAGAACACCTCTGCTTTTAGTAGGTTCTTTATGGTCGCACGGAGATTAAAAGCGATCCCACTTGGGGATCAGAACATAGGCTTTCTCACAGTGTCGGCAAGAAAGCAGTGCTTCAAAAGTTAATAAAGACAGTATGTCATATCAGGGTATAGAAGATTGATTGATCACTCCATGCTGGATGTCCGTGAGAGCGCAGGTAGGTGACAGGGAGCTTGCAAGTCCTGGAGTACACAGTACCTTTTTTGGGGCTGCAGTGATGCTGTCGCTGTCTGGATTAGGACCAACAGTGCTGTTGGCTCTCTTTGCTGGATACTATGTGGCGACCAGCCGCGCTGAAGTGAGGTGTGGCAGTCAGAAACACAGAGGGCAGACACGTCAGTCTCCCTCGGTAGGCCCTTCTTTACTTGTTGAGTGCTGTGTGCGCTGAGCCCTGGTGGGCTGCCTTTGGGTGAGGAAGATTCGGCGCAGTGGACAAACGTGATAGCCTGCGATCAGGAAGGCAGACACTGCAGTTCTTTTCCAGCATACATTGCTGGTGCAGGTAGATGTTGGAAAACGACTAGAGTCACTCTGCAGAGAACCCAGACTGGTGGTGGGCAAACCAGGCAGAGAGTCGGACTCCATATTGGCAGAGTCTATTATTATTATTATTATTAAAAATTTTATAGAGCGCGTAGTCACCCTGAGGTATCCCAGCGCTGAAGATCCCTACATCTGTGGGTCCGGGGGCAAAAAGGGGGGGGGGGGACGACAGGTTCAGAAGAGGAGATAGTTAAGTTAAGGGAACAGGTGAGTTTTCAGCCGTTTCCTGAAACGTAAGTAGTTAGGTTCTTTTCTCAGGTCTCGGGGGAGAGCATTCCATAGGCGTGCGGTGTGGACCGAGAAGCGTCTTCCACCCGTGCGAGCTTTCTTGAATCTGGGAAGGATGATAAGGGACTCCTTGTCCGATCGGAGGGATCTTGGGGCTTTGTATGGTTTTATGAATTTCCTAAGAATGGGGGGGCCTTGGTTCTGCAGTAGTTTATGCGCCAGGCATAAGGCTTTGAATATCACTCGTTCCCTCACTGGGAGCCAGTGAAGGAGCTTCAGTGCAGGTTTGGCTGAAGCTCTGGCAGGGGTGTTAGTGAGGATCCGGGCAGCCGCATTTTGGATTCTCTGTAGTTTGTTCAGAGTAGCTTCCGGTGCGCCCAGATAGATTGAGATGCTATAATCAAGCCTGGAAAGTATAAGGCCTTGGATGAGAAGTCTTTGCGAGGTGAGTGGAAGTAGGGGCAGGATCTTTCTCATTGATTTCAGTAGCCCGAAACAAGTACCAGCTACTTTTTTTGCTTGGGTGGTGAATGAAAGGTCGGTTTCGATCCATACACCCAGGCTTTTTACTTCCTGTTTTGGGTCTGGGGGGGGGGCCCAGACAGGGTGGCCAGATGTTCTGGGGGAAGGTGAGTCCTTTCTGACCCAGAAGGAGAATGTCCGTCTTTGAACCATTCCGTTTTAAGGCTGAACTGTTCATCCACCCTTGTATCTGCGTCAAGCAGTTGAATAAGTCCGCAGGTTGTTGACTAGGGTGGGATAGGGAGACAACTAGTTGTGTGTCATCCGCATAACTGACGATGCTCACTCCGAACGGGGTGACGACCTCCTCCAATGGGGACATGTAGATGTTAAACAATGTGGGGCTCAGGGAGGAGCCCTGAGGCACCCCACATTGGAGGGGTGTTTCGGAGGAGCGGGTGTTATTCTCCCAGATCTGGAAGGAACGTTGGGCCAGAAAGGAGGAAAGCCAGGATAGAGCAGTGCCTTCCACTCCTACCCTCTTGAGCCGTTTGATCAGGAGTTGGTGGTTGACGGTGTCGAAGGCCGCGCTCAGGTCGAGGAGGATCACTGCCACTGATCCTCCTTTGTCTAAGAGTGCTCTGGCCTCCTCCACCGCCGCCAGGAGGGCGATGTCAGTGCCCTGCCCTGGACGAAAACCTGTCTGCGAGTTTTTTAACAGGTTATTGGATTCAAGAAACTGGGATAGTTTCTTGTTCACTAGTTTCTCAGCAATCTTGCTGGTCCCGGGGAGGAGGGATATTGGTCTGTAGTTGGCCAATTCCGCAGGATCCAAGGAGGGTTTCTTTAGAAGCACTTTAACAACTGCCGCATTCCAACTAGGGGGGACGACTCCTTGTTGTAAAGACGCGTTGATCAGATGGGTGAGGGGGGGGATGATGATGGGAGCTACTTCCTTGAGGGTCCGTAGCGGGTCGGGGTCCCTGGGAGATCTGCTTTTGATGGTTTTTAGCGTATTCGCGACTTCTTCGGTGGTTATTTGCCCCCAGGAGGATAGGCGGGGGGAGATCGGAGTGTCGGGGGGATCGTCAAACTCGCTCGGATTAGTAGAAGGGATGGAGTCGAGGATTTTTTGAATCTTTTCTTTGAAAAAGCTGGCTAGCTGATGGCATTTTTCCTGGTCTGCTTTGGAGTCTGGGGGGTTTTTCGGGCCGGGGTCGGGGACCTTGAGGAGTTCTTTAAGGATGGTATAAGTTTCTTTGCTAGAGCAGGCGGCTTTTTCAATTCTTTCCTGGAAGAATAGACTTTTTGTCTTGCCAATAGAAGATTTGTATATTGATAGGGAGGTGAAATAGGCATCCTTGTTAGCATTGGATTTCTCCTTCCTCCAGGAACGTTCAGCTCTTTTACAGTCCTGCCGTAGCGACTTGAGCTCTGGAGTATACCACGGGGCCGAAGGTATTTGTTTGGTATGTCTGAGAGTGGCGGTTTTGGGGAGGAGTGTGTCCAAAGAGGATGTGATCCAGGAGCTAAACTGTTTATCGGCCGTAATTGGGTCATAGGAAAGCGTTGGAATAGAATTAGAGAGAATGGAGGACCATTCGGATGGTAGGAGTTTATGCCAACGTCTGTCGGTGACTTTGATTTTCGCGGACTGGGGGGTGGCAGTAGGAGACTCCGAGGAGATGGGGATTAAAAGTGATCGGTCCATGGCAGTGGCAAAGGAGGACTGGTGGTAAAATTGGCGACATTGGTGAGGACGGGATCTAAGAGGTGTCCCTTGTCGTGGGTGGGTTCGTTATTCACCAATCGAATGTTAAGTGACAGAAGGTCCACAAGCAGGTCGGCAGCGGTCCGGTCATTGGGATCTGTGAAATGGAGGTTAAGATCGCCTACGATAAGAAAGTTGGAAATGGAGGAGGCTAGTTGAGAAACCGTTTCGGTGACCGCGTTGAGGAATTTCCCAAGAGTACCCAGAGGGCGGTAGATTAGTAGTCCCGAAAGGGAGTGCGCCGGGGAGGTTTGGAGGGAGAAATGGCAGCTTTCAGAGTCTTCAATGTTGGCGTCATTGGTTCTACAGATGAGGTGTTCTCTGTAGATTATAGCCAACCCGCCTCCTCTTCCTCTGGGTCTCTGAAGGGTTTGGATGAGGTAACCTGGGGGGAAGGGCGGTGACAATGTCCTCATCATTACTGTCGGAAAGCCAGGTTTCTGTAAGAAACAATGCTTCTATGCCTTGATCTTGGATCATCCCATTGATTTCAAGTGCATGCTTGGGGAGGGAGCGACAGTTGAGGAGACCCAGCTGTAATCTAGAATTGGCTGGGGTCTGAGTGACTGGGTTGCAGCGCGTGCAGTTTGTGAAGGGTTTACCTGCGTCGTGAATGTAACGACATCCTCCTAGCAGCAGTCGTTGTGCGAATGAAGTCTTTGATGGTCCTGAGACTTCCTGAACAGGGGGCAAGCCAATAAGCCAATGGAGTTACTTAGTTGCAAGAGGGTAAAACTTCAAAGAGACCTTTGAACCTCACAAGATCCCTGCCCTTCCTTCCCTGGCTCCAGATGCACTACGGGAATAGGCAGCTCTTTGTGTGGGGACAGGCCCAGCCCTATTCAGGGGCAAGTAGCAGCACCTCCCTCTCAATCTATCTCATGGAGACCCATCAGCCTGGCGATGGGCCTTCAGAATATGCGTGGCATACCTCTGCTCACTTTGTATTTGAGGGTCTATAGAGAATGCACTAAGTCCAGCTATTACCAAGATGTATATTCAGAGATAGGCAGAGGCACAGAAGAGTTAAAGTAGGGAAATACTAACTTTATTAAAGAGCCATTTTCAAACTTACAATTTAACATCCCACTTCACCATAAGTTGAGATTATTAATTGTGAGTCCAGAGACACTAAACTCCAAATTTCTGTGGGCGTGGCCAAGGCAGCAACCAAGATGGCCACAACCGACTGAAGCTCCACCGGCCGGGCTATATCATCCTCTAATCGCCCGATGTAGGAGCGTCCAGGTGCCAGCAGACATCCTCCCACGATTCCCTGAAGCTGTGGTGCCCATACCGGTGATCGATGCGGTCAGCTAGGACTCCCGGGGCCGGCGCTAGAGTAATCTGCGCATTGGCCCGGTGCGGCCCGGCAGCATACCCTGACGGAGAACTCGCCCTGAGCGGGTGCGGTGAGTGGCTGCCTTGGCAGGTTTCTGGCGCTACCCCGTTCTCCCTTCTACGTTCCTCGTTGCGGGTCCTACTTCCCCCGGCCCCCCTGCTGTGGCTTTCTCTGGGTCCCATTCCAGGTGCGGTGCTCATGGGGCTCGGTAGGCCTTAGGGGCGTGTCCGCGCTGGGGCCTAGATTTCTGCTTATGGTGGGAGGAGTGGCGGGCTAGTGAGGGGACCCCAGCTTGCCTTCCTGGAGCTGTGGTGGCACTGGTTCCCGTCTGGTGTACTGTCTCTCCAGGGCCCCCTCCTGACTGTGGCAGCCCACCCCTGCGCTTTTGTTGTGGAGCGTGGACGCTCTGCTTGGTCTTACTTGCTGACGAGCGCTGTGATCCGGATATGGTGACGGACTTGAAGCCCTTCACACACTGCTGCTGCCCGGTGCTGGCCGTCTTCTGTTGGGGCCTGTGGGGGAGCTCTGGAGTCCTTCGCCCCATTCTCCTATCATCGTGCACACTATCTCAGCTTGCTCTGTCTTTTCAGTACTGCTCTGTATTCCTGCCTGACGTGTTGGGGGCTTGATGATCCACGATTCCTTGGTGCTCTGCCCGGTGCCCATTGAGGGCCCTTGCCTATCTATCCTGCTGGAGGGGCCTGTTTGGTCTCCTGCGGTTGCCTGGTATTGTCCCACCGCTGTTTCCACCTATGGGGCATAACTAGCATTCTACACTCGGTGCTTGGACTGGTCACCACTTACTTGTTCGCCTCTCTTTTGTTGCCTGCTGACCTTTGGGTTGCCTGGGATCCTACTCATTCGCAACCACACCACTCTCTGCTTCCATTAGGTCCATCCTTCACTGGCTAACACTCCCACTTAAGGGCATGCGTCCACATTGGGATCTGCACCACTTGAGCTACGTTACAACCTAATTTCTTGGTCGCCAGTATCGTTTGTCCCAAGGACGCCCCCCTAGGCGGATTGCGCTATTTTAATGGCTCCCTGATTTTCCATCCTTTCATCATGTGGACTGGGCAGACGGGCACTCTGGTTCTGCCTTGCTACTATCCTGGACTCTTCTCTGTAGCTGCTGCTGCTTCCTGCATTGGATGAAGGGCATCCTCTAGGAGTACAGTTGGCAGTCATCTTCTATCCTTTGTCCCTCTGTGGTGGTGGTGCCGTTGGTGCCGCCTCATTCTGCATCTTTTGCGGTGCCTTCCGCGATGGAAAAGAAAGATCCCAAACAAAGTAAATTGCCATTTGAAAAATCAACCGCTCAGACTTTGGACAGCCCCTCCTGTCATGTCTGGTGCGGCTTCGGGCCTTGAGGCCCCTGGAGATCCTACCTCCCTTGTATCTTCCATGTTGGCGGAGATGAGGGCCGGTTTCAAGGAGCTAGATAGCCATTTTGATGACCTAGATAAGAAGCTGGCTGACACGGGCACTAAAATTCAAACGTCGCCTGGATGTTGTAGAGGCGGGGGTTTCGGACATTGAAGATAGTGCCTCAACATCGCTGAAAAGACTGGAGCGGGTAGAGAATATTCTTAAGGCAAATGTTATCAAAAACGAGGACTTGGAATCGCGTAGCCGCCGCAATAACGTTTGCATACTTGGTGTTCCGGAGACAATGGCTAACGGACGGATGGACACCTTTGTGGAGCAACTACTGGCAGACCTATTTGGCAGGGAGAAGTTCACACAGAGCTTTCTTGTTGAACAAGCTCACAGATCCTTGGGCCCCCCTCCTCGCCCAGGTCTCCCCCCTAGACCTATCACAGCGAGGCTCCTGAACTTCAGTGACAGAGATACTGCTTTGAGATCAGCCCACGACATGGGAGATGTCCAATGGCAGGGCATCAAATTGACCTTCTTTCCTGCCTTTACCATCGTGGTTCAGGAGGCGAGGCGGAAGTTCCAGGGGGTAAAGGCGGCCCTGAGGAATTTAGGGCTAAGATATGGAATGTTGTATCTGGCGAGGCTGAGGGTTGACATTGATGGAAGGCCGCGCATTTTTGATACTCCTATGGAGGCTCGGGAATTCTGCCACAACTACAAAAAGAACTCTTCCGGATCCTCGGCTCCGCCTGCCCAGTCCCCTCCTCCGCGAGATTGCTCGCAGGACAGCATTGATCTCTTCTCCCAACCTGGGACTGGCTGACAGGTTCGCTATTCGATTTGCTTATTGATGGTGCATTTGTCAAATCTGTTTTGTTTGATTGGCTCCTAAACATTTACCTATGCATCCTTTAATTGCCCGGTCGGCGTGGTTTTGCCACGCCCTAAGGTGTATACCACTATGTCTTTGGTTCCTTTGTTCTTGCGGCTTATTGCTGTTGTTGGATTTTCAATATGTATCCTTGATTTACTGTACGAATGTTTTGTATTACTAGACTGGGATTGCCTCTGGTGGGGTTCTCAGAGGCTGGGTAGTGGGTGGGGGTTGGTTCTTATGTTCAGTCCTTATGGTTTTTGCGTAAGTATGCATTGTGGCACTAGTGGGCAGCGAATCACGCTCACATCTCCTACAGCTAACACGAAACTACACTTTTCATGGTTAACTTAGAACAGCAGCCCGGTCCTTCCGGGCTTTCTTTAATGTCATGAAATGTCAGGGGTTTAAATAACACCAGAAAAAGCAGACAGGTCTTGAATTATATTTCCAGACACCACATAGACATAGTGTTTCTTCACAAACCTCACCTTGCTGGAAAGGATGACACCACATTGGCTTTGAATTGGGGATCTCATAGGCATTTCTCTAATTTTAGCCGCTACGCTAGAGGAGTGGCAATATTAATACATAAATGTATCCCGTTTGCGTTACATAAAACCATTGTGGATCCTGAGGGACGCATACTAATCGTTTCAGGGTCACTGATGGGACGCATGGTTTCGTTGGTAAGAATTTACGGCCCTAATACTGACTCCCCGTCCTTCTTTGATGACCACCAGGTCAAACTCTTGTCGTTTGACCCCGGGCTTTTAATTTTGGGGGGAGATTTTAATTTGCTTTTGGATCCGACCAAGGATAGCACCTCTCTCTTGCCTCATGCCAAACCCCGTTCTCGACAACCCTTCGGAGACATATGCACGCACTTCTCCTTAATTGATGTCGAGAGACGCTTAAACTCCCCCCTGCCAGACTTCACACATTATTCGGGGAATCATGGTACGTGGACCAGAATTGATTATTGGTTGGTTTTCCCCGGTGTGGCTGGGTGGCTGGACGATGTACTCACCCTTCCCCGTACCCTGACCGATGACTCTCCTGTCATTCTCCGGCTGAACATCCCTAGACCGGGTGGCTATGAGCGGCAATGGCTTTTCCCCGGGAGTGCGTTGCTGGACAAAGTTTTTCACAAGGAGTTGAGAGATGCAATTGAGGATTATTTTGAACTCAATACTGGGTCGGTGGATTCCTGGTCCGTCCTTTGGGAGGGGTTTAAGGCCTACATCAGAGGGGTGTGTATCTCCAAGCGCGCCGGGGTGCTGTGGGATCTTCGCTCAACTCTAGACCAGGTGGAGAATGAAATTGCCGCGTTGGATCGTGATCTGATTACATCGTACTCTGCTGAGTGGGAGGCAAAACGCCTATCGCTGCTGCTTGAGTTTAGAGAAGCGGCAGAATGCGAAATGCTTTTCCTTACTAAACAACACTCTGCGCCGCATTATGGCGAGGGTGAGAGGCCTGGGAGAATTTTGGCACATACCTTACGCCTCCGACGTGACTATGCATATATCACCACAATTACTGGACCGCAGGATACCTTGGTGTACTCCTCCACTGACATCCGTTATCAATTCCTAGACTACTACAAAACACTGTACACTTCCACACTGGGTGGAAGCCTGCAGGAACAGGGGGAATATTTATCTGAAATAGCAATGGTCTACCTTGAAAGATATATGCAGGATTTCCTTGCTGTCCCTATCTCACCCGATAGCATTATTGAAGCCATTGACACACTTTGTGGCTCCTCGGACTGGACGGCTTCTCAGCAAGGAGTACAAGGATATTCTGGTCCCCAGATTGATTGAGGTTTATGCGGAATCCCTTGAGACGGGAACGCTCCCCCCTACGTTTAGGGAAGCAGTCATTCTTCTTCTTCCCAAGCCTGGATAAGACCCTGTTCTCTGTAGCTCCTACAGGCCGCTATCGCTTTTAAACTCCGACTATAACATTTTGGCTAAAGTCATCGCCATACGTCTGTCGTTACTGATGGAATCTATTATTGCTCCGGCGCAATCAGGTTTTGTCCCGCATAGGTCCACCTCACTCAATCTGCGTTCCCTGTTTGCCGTGCTGCATAGATGCGAACCTGACACACCGGCGGCCGCCTTCTTGTTGGATGCTGAAAAAGCGTTTGACTCCCTGGAAAGGCCTTTCTTTTTGTCAATTATGAGACGCATGGGTATGCCGGAATGTTTTGTCTCTATTGTGGCGCTTGTATACACTAGGCGCCCTGCCAGAATACACTTAAATGGCACTCTCTCTGAGCCCTTCGCGCTATCCCTGTTATTATTCATATTAGCTATGGACCCTTTAGTCCGTCATTTCCACGAAAAGCACTTACACAGCAGACTTCAGTTCCGCACAGGCCCCCTCCTGGTTTCGCTTTATGCGGACGATACTGTGCTGTACGTTCAGAACCCCTAGAGCCAACCTGGAACCCCCGATTCTTGAAATCATTAGATTTGGTCAATTCTCCGGTCTCTGCATTAATTGGCATAAGTCGATCATCTTCCCTCTTAATGCTGGCACTGCTGTCTGGCCTTGTGCGCTTCCACTAATATGGTCTCGGGGTCTTTATTCATCTGGATACTGACACCGTCATTAGATTGAACTATGGCAGGGCTGTTGGGGATCTGGACTTGCAGATTTCAAAATGGCTGAGCCTGCCGTTGTCTAAGGCCGGTAGAGTGGCAATCATTAAAATGATCGTCCTTCCTCGCTTTTTATATTTGTTTAACAACATCCCAATCCCCCTCACCAACACTTTTTTAAACAGTTGCAGTCGTTTCTGTTGCATCTTGTCTGGGCGGACAGGACTCCTCGAGTCCGCTGGCAGGCGATGGTGCTTCCGTACGAGAGAGGGGGGTTTGGAGTCCCTGATTTCTGTTTATATTATTTAATAGCATAGTGCTGTTATGCTCACGTCTGGTTTCATCCCGATGCTCGAATCTTGTACTCTAAACCGGAGGCCGACCTTGTACTCCCTCATCCACTTTCCACTGTCTTACCTAGGGGTTTCCCCCGGGACCCCCATAATATTCAAACAGTTTCCACCACTTGCTGGGCATGGAATAGGCTGCGCAGGTTGCTTGGTCTGGAGCGACTTTATACTCCGTCCCTACCCCTCCCTAATCCCTCTTGGCTTCCAATCACAGAAGAAGTTCTGGTCCAGCGCACATTGAGGAAGTTTGGTATACAAACGGTTAGGGATCTATTTCCCGACGGTCATGTGTTTTCTGTGTCTGAGAAAGCCCGCTTTTCTGATCGCTCTTTTATGGACACTTTTGTGCTAAAATGCTTACATTCCATGCTCCGTGCCACATTTCCTTCATTTCCAATGGCACCTGAGCCTACTCCCCCACTAACAGTAATATTGCAGACCCCTACTAGCGCACACTTGGTGTCTAAACTATACAAAATATGCGGCGCCCTCAGACCGATATCTGACTCCAGGGTGAGAGAAGCTTGGGAAGCTGACGTGAGCAGACCTATCACTGATGATCAATGGGAGTGGTGTTGTAGAGCCATTAAAGAAGTTTCTCTAAATAGCAGCCACAAAGTGCTAAACTTCAAATTTCTTCGCAGAATGTATCATACCCCCGCCGCTCCCACAGGATAGACCATACTAGGCCTCATCACTGTCCTAAATGTTTAGCCCCCTTTGCAGACTTTGCACTTAGCTTGGATCTGCCGTAAGATACATCAATACATCTTACGTTAGGAGAAATCCTAGCCATGCAGCTGCAGCCTATTCCAGAGATTGGATTGTTAGGGTATGTTGCTAACTTCCCCAAAAAGATCAGGAAATTGGCGGCCCTTGGCTTCCTATTAGCTAAGCACAAATTGCATTGTTATGGGGAAGCAAGAAGGTTCCCACCTCTCAGGCATGGCTCCGTAGTCTCGCTTATTGCAACACAAACAGTGAGGAGTACTCCACCCTGGTCCCCAGTGCTTCCCGTCCTACAGATATTTGGGGGCCATATCGTACTTACATAGCTGGAAAACGAGCGGTGCAGGTGTCTCCACTGGCTCGCGGAATTGTGCCCACAGGTGTTGGTTAAATCGCTGTGTGTTGGAGTGGCTGGACTTTGGTATTGTTTTTGTATATCCTGCCGGAGCGAATGTGTTTTCATCATGGCGGCCTGATATTTATGTCGATTGGTGTCTCTCATTATTCCCACTGTATTGTACATTCTCAAGATCTTGGACATTCCTGCATGATGTTGTACCCTTGACAATGCCATATTATACCTCTTTCTTTGTAATATTGCACATAACTCTGTTCCGTGATCAACCTATTGTACATGATTATTTGTCCATATTATTGAGGACTGCGCCATGGTGGCCACTCTTTTTTGTTCTTTCACAAAAAACTCCAAATTTCAGTTTTCTCCCAATTGGAAATTACACTTAAAAGATGTTTAAGGAAATCCCAATGTTCACCTATGGGAGAGATAGGTCTTGCAGCAGTGAAAAACGAATTTAAGAGTATTTCACTACCAGAACATGAAAATTTTAAAGTACATGTCCTGCTGTTCAAACACACTGCACTCAGCCCATGGGGCTGCCTAGGGCCTACCTTAGGGGTAATTTACATATAATAAAAAGAAAGGTTTGGGCCTGGCATGTAGGATACATTTTCAAGTCAATATGGCACACAGGCTCTGCAATGGCAGGCCTAAAGGGCTAGTGAGTGGATGACACAATCAGTGCTGCAGGCCCACTAGTAACATTTAATTCACAGTCCCTGGGCACACATAGTGCACTTTACAAGGGACTTATTAGGAAACTAAATATGCCAATTGGGGATAAGCCAATGTCACCATGTTCGGAGTATAGAGCATATGCACTTTAGCACTGGTTAGCAGTGGTAAAGTGCCCAGAGCCCTAAAGCCAACAAAAACAAGGCAAGACAAAAAGGGAGGAGGAAGGCAAAAGTTTGAGGGTGGGCCTGCAGAAACGGGCAGGTCGAACACTCACCATACTGTGTTTCTGGGCAAATCACTTAGGGCCTTATTTAGAACTTAGCGAGCCTGGTCCCACCGCCGCTTTCTTGACGGTTTCTCCGCCCGCCTACTAGGCGGTCTGCCCGTTCTTTTTAGATGCTGGAGGCTCAACGAAAGAAAGACAGACAAGGTGCCGCCGACTTCACCACCCTCGTTGACGGCGCAATATGCAAAAGTGTCTGTTGGAGGAAAGACAGTCAGTTTGTCTGCCGGGCCAATCACGATGTGCCGTACTGGCGACTTGACTGTTGCTTAAAACCTACCCCACTAGAGAGTGGCAGATTGGAAGGAATATAAGGCAGAAATTCACTTTTTCTCACATTCACACATCTTTATTCACCATGGACCCGATCTTCCAAGTCCAGCTGCTGCTTGATGTCAAACAAAATCAAACGTCACGGACAGAATTGACGGTAAGCTCCACTTTTACCTGCTACCTTTCGACTTGTCTGTTAACATTTGCACTGGACTTGTGCTTTTTGAAATCACTCTTACAAGCAATAGTATAGAAATGTGCAATGCATATGTCTGTAATGTTGACGTTTAAGAAATTTAAACAAACACACCTGTATGATCACGTTGTATGTATGAATTTGGTGCATGCACCACCCCAAAAAAACGTTAAAAAAAGAGACAATGAACAAGTAACAAGAAAAGCAAAAAGAAAACCTAACTTGACTGAGAAATCGCTGTGCTGCTGTGGAATTGCAAAGGATCACGGTCTGATATGGAGTGTGTTTTATAGTGTGGTTGCAGGTGTAAACCATTACCCGATACACATCAGATCTGCAAGGCTTGCATCCAGCCTACAGCCACAGGAGTAGTCCAATGTTAACACTGTCCCACATCGTAATCAGTCCATCTGCACCCCGCCGCGAGAACACCACCAGCACAACTGTGATATCTAAATCGGCTCATTAGAACACCGCCCCCCTGAGGGCGACAGAGTACTATTTGTCAGCTCAGAAGTCCGCCGTGCCAGCAGCGGTGAGGCACATACAAAGCAGTAAACACTCTGTCGACGCAGACAGAGTTAGCGAGCATACATCTAAATAGGGCAGATGGACTGCTGTCAGCTTGACAAGAGTACCTGGAGCCACCGCAGTGGGAGAACTGTAATACCGCTAACATCTAAATCAGACCCTTCATTTCTCCACACAACAAAAAATATGTAGTATAAAGTGCTTGGGCCAAGTTTGCATTTTATAAAACTGCAAAGAAAAAAAAAAGTGTATTCAAGAGAAAAATGCTAATTTTTATGTTTTAATGGGACGATTATAAAATACACTTAGATCCATGTGTTCATAATTTCCAGCTGTTACTCTTTAGCATGACAGTCCTGAATTTTAGATCTAATATATTAGATTGGTTTACTTTACTTCCTTTTTCTTCTTAAAAATCCATTCTGTTGAAAGGACCTTCCAATAAGGCTGACAATTCCAACAAACGAAAATTCTAAGTACCCTGCGAGAAAATTACACAAAAGAAGCAATTATGTATTCAAGGGAGTTTCTAGTGTAGAATCCCTTCTTTAAAGGAAGAAAGCCTTCGCCCACGGGTTGGTGAATGCTTCACCATAGATCTTTTCCTCACACCAAAAAAAAGGTGTTGCTGGTGCCGGCTACAGGAAAAGCCTCATGCTCCTCCATCCCACTTGTGACCAAGCCGAAAATCTAATCCTTTTGGCCACAGACATGCCAACCTGGGTTTTAATTGTCGTACAGAAAGTTACAAAAAACACTTTGCTGTGGATAATTCAATTCATCACTCCATGTGCATCAAATTATAAAAATATGCAATGTAAAAACTAATGCTAATGGTTGCTGTCTAGCACTGCTTTGGTTACATGTTTTGATCCCCGCTCTTCACATCCTGAGTTTTGTAATCTGATTTCAAACAGACAAAACATGCACAATTGCATTTAATGTACAGCACCTCATTTGACATACTCCTGCTCACAATAAAGGATCCTATGTGAAGAAAGTCAATACTCCTGTAAAGTGTTTAACCCCTTCCCTGCGACACGAATTTCGCAGCGGGGATTAAATTGCGTGCTCAGGATGGCCCCCGGCCGCCCTACGTCACACTGGGCATGTGCGCAGGACGGCCTGGGGCCGTCCGAACTTCGCCCTGGGGCCGTCCGAACTCCGCCCTGGGGCCGTCCGAACTCCGCCCACTAATTAATTCTCCAGCGCAGGCACGGAATTCGCGCCGCTTGGGAATCGGCGGCGTTTGGAAAGCCCCGGCCGTCCTGAGCACATGCTCAGCGTGACGTAGGACGGCCCCCGTAGGACGGCCGGGGGCCGTCCTGAGCACGCAAGTGGTTAAATTATTGCTTTGTTTATATAAATAAATCAGTATCTGAACTCTACCCTCATTTACATAACATGTGTTTCTTTGAAAAGAGGGCAAGATTCATCAAGGGACTGAATTGCCCTTGCATCATGCCGGGTGTCGCAAGGGCAACGCAATCCCTGTCAGATTTTCCAACCAACGCAAGGCCACCTTCCGTAGCCCTGCATTGCTCGGTAAATCTGGAGTAAAGCAAGGTAGCGCAAGTCACTGCCCTGCGGTAGTCTGGCCTGGGAAGGCGTTCCATGGTTGGAGCGTGGGTATTGGAACGCATCCACTGATAGATTTTGCTGCATTCCCAGATTCACCAACACTGGTAAACCTAGGAATGCGTCAAAATGCTATCCCAGGGGAGGCACAGAAGGAGAAATATTGTTAATTATACTTACTTCCTCTTTCAACGCGTGCTGCATTCTGAAACACACTTAGAAAGAGGAAGATGCTCTGAGGATTGTTCTTGTGGGGCGCCTGCGTTGGTGTAAGGCAACACAATGTGTGCCAGCAGAAGGAGAGGACAGGAATGCACCGTATAATGCTAAATATGGCGCATTCCTGCCCTCTCCTTTTCACGCAGCGCAGCAAGGTGTCTCGTGAGTCGCATTGCATGAAAGTAACTCCCATTTTGTATAAATAATTCTGAAATGTCATATCACAGGCGGAATGACACCAATCCAGCCCACAAATATACTGCTCCAAGAGTCATTTTTTTCTGACAAACACTGCAACGAGTCATCCCAGATGTTGACATGCGAGAATCGCATTCCCTGCGAGTTCTTAAACCAAAAAGGGAATTATAAGCACGGGTTCTGCATGCCTGCGCCTTAGTTCAGTGTAATTTCAATCAGTTTTCATTGGGCCACGATGAGTTTCTAGTAATAGTTGTCCCAATACGTCATACAATCCAACAGGACCGATAAGACCGAAGGCGCCCGCTTTTATGAGCCAAAATTGAATAATTTTAGTCGCTTCCCGCATGAACTTGCCTTTGCCATAATTCATATAAACAAAGTCCCTCGGTTAAAAAAATATATATAACAGCGGAGCGTCCCGTCGATTAAGTACGGTCCTTTGAAACATCCAGAACTCTAGCAGATTTAACACAAGAAACGCCCTTATTCCAACAACCTGCCCTGACGGTCGTAGTCCGATTTAGCGACTGTATGTACTTCTCCGCCCCTGGGCGTGACTCTTCGTCACTCTCTGCCGCCTTCTGGCTCATGTGGCGGAAGTTCGCAGGCTTCTGTGTCCCGCGTGAACCTTCTACTGGGCTTGTCATGTGACTTATTAGAGGGAAAAGAGCTGTATTGCTGACGGAAAAGCGCGAACAGCTGGGCACAGAGCCTTACGAGAGCCGAACGAAGGGAACCGGCAGGTGCTGCTCGAACTTTCTCCGAGGGAACCGGAAGAGCTAACCCCTGCACAGCCGGTCAGTAACACAGTCATCTCACAAATCACGCTTAGGGCGCTGGTGACATTTAACCAGCCCAATTGTCGTATGTAAGCGAGTTCAGTAACGTAGGAGCTCTGTACTCATGGTGCCCACACCACCTCCGCTGGCAGTCAGGACTTTACGGGGGATGAAAAGGGCGCGGTCTTCTCCAAAAGGGGCGTGGTCAGTCCAATAATGGGCGTGGCTCACGTTTGAAAGCACCGTATTTTCTTTTACTTTTGTCAATATCTTGGCAACTGTGTATCTCCTTCAAACACATTTGCACGGAATAGCTATTGCAACCGGAATAAAGAGGCAATTGTCCTGTATGCTCTGCAGAAAGGCGAAAGATTGCATGACCATATGTCCAACTTCTGAACACTTTTTGAAACACTGTAATTCTTAGAGACAACTCGGTTTGAAGTATGTTCCATCCAAGCATAGTATGCTGCAAAAACAACAATGGAGAAACCCAATTTCATGGAAATGGTTAACACTCTTAGGGAATAAAACAAGAAGTAAAATATAAACGGGAACTAAGTCGATGTTGTGAATTACCTTAAAGTTATATATTCATTTGTTATCAGTGTTTTTGCCAGCAAAAAAAGGAAAGGACATGAATAAAGAGCCCAGTAGGGACCAGTTTCAATGTCTTTTTAATCACTCCCATGTCTCAGACCCGGGGAGACCCTGCCCTTGTTGAGCCCTGGTGGCAGTCGTCAGTGGCAGCACCAGGAGGAGCAGAATGAATGACTCTCACTTAATGCTTTTTTAGGTCTCGACCTACCAATGCGCTTGCGCATTGCAGCTCGAGACATATAGAGGTGCATCAGGAAAGCTTACCAAGAAGGCTTTGGCAGGCGGATTACGCACAGTGCATGTGCTCCGTGCACGCGCTAGCCATCTGCTCCCCGCGCCTCGGGAGACCCGCCACAGCAATGCCGAGAGCTTCAGATTTCAAAGGAATGCTCTCCCCCGCCCCCCTCTGCGCAATGCCAGAGCTTGCCACTTCACCCGGTCTTTAGAATCAGCCCTCCTCCTAAGACTTGTTTACAGTGCTGCCAGCCTATCGCGTGCCTGCCGCATCAGACTTCAAAGAAAGGCTGCCGCTCCCCCGCCCGCCGCACTCGGACCGAACATATTTCAGCACAGTGACCTATTTGCTCCTATTAAAAACTTGTTTTTTTCTGTGCGCTTGCATCTTTAAATTAACCAGACTCCTTCACTCGGACCAAACATATTTCAGCACGGCGACCTATTTGCTCCTATTAAATACTTGTTTTTTGTGTGTGGTTGCATCGTTAAATTAACCAGACTCCTTCACTCGGACCAAACATATTTCAGCACGGCGACCTATTTGCTCCTATTAAATACTTGTTTTTTTTGTGCGCTTGCATCTTTAAATTAACCAGACTCCTTCACTCGGACCAAACATATTTCAGCACGGCGACCTATTTGCTCCTATTAAATACTTGTTTTTTTTGTGCGCTTGCATCTTTAAATTAACCAGACTCCTTCACTCGGACCAAACATATTTCAGCACGGCGACCTATTTGCTCCTATGAAATACTTTTTTTTGTGTGCGCTTGCATCGTTAAATTAAGCAGACTCCTTCACTCGTACCAAAACAGAGGAAAGTGAACTGCCACTAAGCAACCTCCCACCCCACCCGACAGCCCTCATTCAGTCTCACATTCATTCATAAACATCAAAGCCATTTGCCAGAATCCACTTTACGTGCTCTGCAGGTCATAAACTGGACCATCTGCTCGTGCCCAGCCCCCCTCCCAGCGCTGCCTTTCTTCTGCTCAGGCTTTAACTGGTGCCCTACATCGTACCCCTGCTGCCCCGCGAGGCTTGTTCTCTTTCACTCTGTGTTCTCCTGTTTGTTCATCATTTTCCTTTCTCGCTTTCCATTCTTTGTCTGCGCCCCCACCCCTTTGTCATGGTATTTCGTATTTATTTATGAAGTAAAGGGCATAGGTAAGTATAGGGGTTCTACTGCACAAAAAAATGCAAAACCAGCTCGAACAGACAAACCTCGCCCCAGGGAGATGTTGTCGCTCTTGACAAGCGCAGCCGAAGAGTCGTAGTGTGTGTCTCTGCTGTTCCTCAACCGCAGGTGATTTTCCGCAGGTCTCTCTTGATTGAAGGGCACATTTAAAATAAAACTGGTGTTCGGGATTAATTTGACGCATAGCTGCGTCAATTAACATGTTATGTTTTGATGCACTATGAATGCTACGCTTTCGTTTCTGTATTGTGTGGTCCATGCTTATCCTTCAGCAAAGCTCGCCGCCATACAATAAGGATATTTAAACCCTACATTACACCAAAAATGTAATCTTTACTTCTCACCACAACAGTCTCTTTTCAATACTTGTGTCTGTAGAACGGTCTGCTCCCCTCAATAACATTGACCATCATCCTTTTACTTCTGGGGAAATAATCCCTTGGCATCGTGAGTGAACACAATACAATGAGCAGCTCCAAACGTCAAAGAGCGCCAGTAATGGAACACACCCATGATTTGCACACAATCACAGGATGCTTGAGCCAAAGCCAGATTCGAACCTGGTTCCCCAGCTTCAAGGTCGGACGCTTTGGCTGTTATGCCACATCTGGTCGCAGCTCCCTCCTCTCCTGTTCCTCCCTCTTTCCTCCTCCTTATGTAGTCACTCAATCTAGGCACACCTCCCTCATCATTTGCCAATGCTTGTTATGTATGCTTTTTATTTGCATATTTGTGTGCTCATTTAAATAGTAAGCATAGTTTGTTGTGTACTTTTCAATAGTATTATATTGCTTTACAGGAAAACACATATATTATGTCCGTGCACTTAACTTTTCGACTGCTTCTGTCATAGTGCAACATGTGCTTCTTTGCTAAACTTCTCTTAATTCTGTCGTCAAAATTCAGTACTCCAGCATATTATTTACGTATTTGCTGTATATGTTTACCTATTACATTCAGTTTGCAGTGGTTTTTTTTTTTAGGTGCAAAATCTGTGCCCCTGTAGTCTACATTTGCCATGCCTTCCATTAAACTACAATTACATGCGTCACCTCTGCGCTCGTGCAGCCTCTCATAAACCTTTTCATCAATTTAAAAGTTAGTACCTCCAACTCCACCCTCCATCCTCCAACTCCACCCTTCAACTCCACCCTCCATCACTGGTTCAAATATGTTCTCTCAATGTTTAAAGCTTTATTACAAATGTCACAAAATATGTTAATATTTCACTCCTTTTCTTGGATTTTCATCACAATAAAATACACTGAATATAATCTTCACAAAAGTTATTTACAAACGTTCAAGCTATTGCCATTATAAATTACAATAACTTTTATTCAAGTATTAATTATTTAAAAAAAATGTAAAGCCATTGTCATTTGTAATATCAATACATCTAAGTCACGTAAATACAAAACATGTTGCATTACAAATGCTATAGGTGTCACATTTGCGAAAGTTAAAAGTATTGGCATTGTAAATGACAAAGCTATTAATTTTGCTTTTTTCAAAACCAACACATTAATAAAAAATGTCATTTACAAGACAAATTGCTCAAACTTTCCTAATGCGAGACCTATTGCATTGCAAATGCTTGTTTTAACTTTGCGCCCCAAGAAACAAGTTAAAATGATTGTAAATATGGTCTTGCTTTTGACCTTAGACTGCACTTCAAGCTCACGTAACGGGTTAAGATTCACCTATATTCAGTAGGTGTCAGGGTGTTGAACTGGTAGGATACCTGTGGTGGTTAATGCGTTAGTGGAAGAGATTAGTGAGTGTTCTCTGTCTACATAGTTGAATATTCATAAAATGTCTCAGCTTTAGTGTGTCTGCTATAGATGAGTGTAAGACACAGATATGCATTACATGCAAGGTGGCTTAATGGGTTAATGCTTTGCTGCAGAGACTTTGTGTTACCTGTAAAGTTGCAAAATTATTTATGCGCCTGCGTCAAAAGCTCTGTTTAACCCGCAAGTCTTAACTTGAGACCTTGCAGGATTTAAATAAATTTTTAGTTATTTTACAGTTGATGAAATGGGTCCTTATGAACAGTAATAAACAATGGAGTGACAAATTCAGTTTATGTGCTATGTAAATGATTCAGTGTACGTAAACACACACACATACACACACTTGGTATTTTTGAAAACATTCATAAAGTTCTGAGAAGACAAGATATAATAACAAGTCCACATAATTTTAGTATTCCAGTTGAAAAATATACGATTTCTTTAATTCTTCAAATCAGTTAAAGACTTCAGGTACCATGAAATCTTAAAGGTCTACCTTAGGATGAAATAACTTTTAATCATGTCCAACAGATTTCAAAATAAGTAGACATAGCCAACATGTGTTTTGCAATTTGGCTTCTTCATGGCTGTCGTGCACATATGTGAAAATATATATATATTCACTGAAAAAAAACAGGTTTCAGAAACGTTATAGTTAGTTGGACATTTCACTCGTACAAAACCAGAGAGATTCAGCCATTATAGTTAGTTGAGCTAACTATAACTCGCGCCCCCGCAATGCACTGCTGATGGCATCGCATATTACACCATTCATGACCTGGTCAGTGATATCACTGATGACGACATCCAGTGACTGTGTGTCTCTGTAAAGTTTAAATATGAGCAGGGAGATCAGTTGATAATTTTTTAGACCAGAGGAAGCTTTCTTTATGAGGGGTCTGATGTCTGCATGTTTCCATCTGCCTGTTAAGGTTGCAGTGGAGATGGAATTGTTAAGAATGTGGATGAGTTGCGTGCTGATTGGGTTTGTTACAAGATTGTAGAGTTGGTGGGGGCAGGGGTTGGTGGGCGCCCCGAAGTAGATGATGGCAGAGGTGGTCAGGGCGGTGAGCGGTCACCAGGTTGTGATTCTTTGGCTGGTGTTTGCTGGGTGGTTGAGCTCGTCTGGGTTGATGGAGGTGGGTTGGATGGTGAAATTGTTGTAGATGTTGGTGATCTTGTTGTGAAAGTAGTCTGAGAAGTTTTTGTTGGCAGCAGGATTGCTCACTCCATCATCAATCCTCACCTTTGTTTCTGCCCAACTCCCCTTTGTTTAATGAATTGTTGTCCATCTTGTTATCAATTCATTTTATGGCGTTTAGGTACTATTGGGAATATTTGTGTTTGTATGTATGAAAGACTGGTTGTGTGGTATGTATGAAAGACTGGTTGTGTGGTTATCTTTGAAGTGTGTGGTTATGTGAGTGAGATTTGAACGGTGTCTGTGGGACTCTATATGTTATATTTAATATGTGTGTTTTAACCTATTCTCTAATAATGAATTCATGCCTATTTTTGTAATATCAATTTATGAAACCTTGAAATTTGAGAAAAAATAAAATGTATATAAAAAAAATATATCAATGTTTGATTGGACCTGATGTCTCGACTCTGATAGGTAGCTCCGATGTTCTGTTTGCATCTTAGGATCCCTGTGCAGGACCTTATTTAAATATTACTGGCAGGGTTCTTCTTGTTCTTACTTATTTGTAGTCTGAGAAGGTGTCGCAGGGTTCTTGGGAGAGGTGGATGGTGTTCCCTATGGCTGTCTGGTTGGAGAGTTGTTTGACTATTTTGAAGAGTTCCTTTGTGTGGTTGGCAGCAGAGTCAATGAGTGTGGTGATGGCTGCTTTCTTGGCGTCTTTGATGTGCCGGTGATAGTTGCTGAGGGCTGTTTTGTGAGTGGCTCTTGTCAGCCTGGCTCTTGGTGGCGCTCCATCGTTTCTCCAGTTGGTGGCAATTGCGCTTGATAGTCCTGAGTTCTGGAGTGCACCAGCTGGCATGTTCGGGTCTCTTGTTGTTTTTTATGGGTTTTAATGGGGCAACTGTCGGTGCAGTTGGTGATCAGGCGGTGAAGTTGTGGACGGCGTGGTTGAGGTCTGTTGAGGGTTGGGAGGTGGTGAGGGTCTGTGACAACTGATTTTCGGTGACCTTGCTCCAGCTGCGGTGGGAGGAGATCTGCTGCCCAGTAAATCTATGCTGGGCATCGGCGATTATGAAGTGTATGATGGTGTAGTCAGCCCAGGTGAGTTCTATAGTGTGGCTGAATTTGATTCTGTCGCTGGAGGTGAAGATGGTGGTCGAGTATGTGTCCGGCTTTGTGTGTGGGTTTGGCGACTAGCTGGGTGAGGCCCATGTTGTTCAGGTTCTCCAGGAGGGCGAAGGAGTTGGTGTTGTTGGGATCGTCATTGTGGAAGTTAAGGTCACTGAATAGGAGGTAGTGGTGTGAGTCAATTGCTAGGGGGGAGATGCGGTTGGGGATGGCATCGCAGAATGTTGCTCAGGCTCCCGAGGGTCTGTAGACAAGAGTGCCTCTTATCGTGGTCTTCGCATCAGTTTGTAGTAGGAAGGTGATGAGTTACATGAGAGGTGTGGGCTTGTCATTGATGAAGGTGCATCTGATGGTTTCCTTAAAAATGATGGTGATGCCTCCTCCTTGTTTGTTGGTGCGGTCACTGTGTATCATCATGTAGCCTTTAGGAGTGGCAGTTGTGACATCTGGGTTCGAGCAGGAGTTGAGGCATTTTTTGGCAACGTCCGTGGAGAGGGTGGAGATTGTGTCCCAGATTTCTGTGGCATGCAGAGTGAGTGGGCGCTGAGCAGGATACAGTGGAGCGTCGCGGGCTGGTCTTGTCGGCCAGAGTGGTGCAGGATTTCTTGTAGGTTGTTTCAAAGGAGAAATGGCAGTGTCGGCAGGTGAATGGTCCTTTTGGGGGATCGTGGGGAGGAAAAGACACAGCTGTTTTGACATCTGGAGTCCAGTTCCAGGAGTTCCTTGGCGGTGTGTGGTAAATAAAAAACGTATTATTTACGCTGTCGGAATTTCTATAGTTACCCAAGTAAGGTAATACATAAAATGAGGAGCAGAGTCTGTGTTCTTCGAGTTTAAAAGGGCTTTATTCCAGAACTCGAGTTAAGGGAGAGCTCCTTCACCAAGCGGGTTCAGGAGTAGTCTGATTTACTTGGAACATAACAGCACTTATATACATTTACGAGTACAATCAAAAGAAGGAGTTCCCCGGACTTTGATTTAATCATCCATGATGTAATCATACGGAAGACATGGCATGCTTGTTCTCGTTTAAAGAATAACTTGAATTACATTTAGACATAGACAAACACATTGCATCAGGGTGATTGCGGTGACAAGTTACAGAGTTACTAGTGTCTGAGGACAGAGAATTGAGGCATTGTTACAGGGTCATTTCTGTCGGAAAGGTAAAGAGGACGAGGCATTGTGCGTTCCTTGCTTCCACACAAGGGCGGTGATGTTTCACAATGGTATGTGTGTGCAGCTGGGAAGAAGGAGAATGGGCCGTGGTTAACTATTCTTCTTCGTGACTGTCTCGTGTGCTTGTTTAGGATTTCCCTTGATTGTTGACCCAACCCGTGGCTGTCCCCGCAAGCTGAGAGATCATTGATGAGCGAGAGCTGCTCGTTCTTTGGTAAAGTTAGGGAGGGGGGGTTTTTGGCGAGGCAACCATCTAACTGACTCCGTTCTGATCTAAGGGAAAATATCGAACGGGACGGAAAACCCGTAAGATACATGATGGCTGGCCATCATTCTTTGCATGTGCCAGTACAACGAAAAGGAAAACAGGCAAGAGGGGGGTATAACAGGATTCGTGCTTAAAGTAAAAAAAATTTGGCTTGCCTGGATGGTGTTAGGGTGGATAGGGTGCATGATGGGACACCCGGGAAAAAAAGGGAGTTTTTAGTCAACTTCCACATTCCCTCCTTGTCCCATAGAAACCCTATTACAGAAATTCTTAATCAATTTCTATATTCATTAGGTCGTACACTTGTTCTTGCAACATGATCATTTCATTTTTCTTTCCTCTGTTTCGTGGACGAGGATTACAGGTAGTGGCACACAGTCCACAAAGTGCGGGGCCACACTGGACACAGAGGCAACAGGTGAAAATAGTGGCCAAAACGAGGCCCAGGACTGTTAGTGCCTTCCACCCCCAGGTGGACAGGAGGTCCCACAACCAGCCGGTCAGGGACCATGTGCCAGTGTCCATATCCAATTTATCGGATAGTACATGGAGGCGGGATAAAGCAGAATAAACTGATGGGGCATTGTCTCGAATAAATACACAACAACTGGACCCTATTACCTTACACACACCACCACGGTCGGCTAACAGGACATCTAAAACTATACGGTGCTGCAGTGTCATGAGTCTATCTGCAGCTTCTTCAGCTGTGATGTTATTTAAGGCGCCAGTGGAGAAATGTGGCTCAATGGTTAGAGCGGCAGACCCTGATGCAGAGGTCTGGCCCAGGACCAGGGTTCAATTCCATGGAACTGAGAGTAACTGATATTTTCGTGATCTTCGGCCCTCCCCCAGGTCACAGTAAGATCCACCATTTTAGAAACAGCCTTTACTATTTTTGTCTTTACTTCATTCCAATTACTCTCGTTTTTCAATTTTGTCGGGGGAATGTTTCTGACTGAGGCAGAAAATATCATGGCTAATGCATAGGCGGACCCTGAATAACCGAACGGGAGGGAGAAAAAGGGCATTTCCTTATGTACAGAATGTGGCATCAAGCCACAAACCCAACAGTTTGTCTTGTTGACTATGAGTTGGTGTTTATGGAGTGTGGAAATGAATGCATTATTTATAAATTCCTTTCTTCTGTCCTCGAGGTGTGGGGGAAGATCAACATGGGAATGCATAGTCGTGTTCTTTACAAGCGTGGAAGAGGGTGGAGGGAAAACTGTATATAAGATCCAACCCAGACAGGCCGCTAAACAGCAAACAAGTAACATTATTAATAAAAAAATCGAGAATCTGCTATGCAATAATTTCACATAATTAGTCCTTTTCAATTTGCGCATCATGTAATTTCTCCTCATATTGTCTATTAATTTAATATCAAAATGTATCTGTACATGAGATCAAAACGCCTCCCAGCAGCCGCTTCACCAAGAGCTTGTTCCTGGGCTTAACCCCTTCGATGCTCATGACGAGCTGAGCTCGTCATGAGGCACAGTGGAGCTGTGCTGATGACGAGCTGAGCTCGTCATGAACAATGGGCTCTACAACAATTCAGCACCGGAGGAAAATATCTCTAGCAGCCAAGGTGTTAATTAGCCACCGGTTCGTTATGATCAGGTGTAATGTCTTTAGTCTATTTTTGGTGAGATCGCAGCCGCGATCTGTATTCCTGTTGAGGAGTGAGTTCTGGAAGTGGTGAAATGTTATTTACATACGGGGCATTTATAGCCGTTGAACAGGGTGCATTGTCTGTGTGTATTGGTCCAAACATTTTTTTGCAATGGCTGGCGTGGAGCCAACCTTTTCTTCCTTCCACTTTGACGGCCGTCCTCGTGGTCAGGAGAACCAACTTGGGAGATGTCCACCTTTTCTCCAGGGGGCTGGTACGATCGAAGTTCCGCACAAGTATCCAATCACCAGGCTTGACCGTGTGTTCCTCAGGTGTGGTGTGATCTGGAAAAGCTGCTGCAACCTGTGAACGACAAGAGTGGAGTGCAGACATTAAGGAAGCCAAGTAATCTGTCAACATGTTAGAGTCAATTTCAGTTAGTTTCCTAGGAGAAGGGACACCCCAAATGTTAGGAGGTCTTCCGAACGTTATTTCGAAAGGGGACAGTCCCGTCCGGGAATGTGCCACCATCCGCATGTAAAAGAGAGCGACCGGGAGGGCAGTGACCCAGTCTATCCCTTTTTCTGCACATACTTTGGCTAGGTTCGTTTTCAAGGTTTGGTTGTGCCTTTCTACCAGGCCAGCTGCTTGAGGGTGTCGGACACAATGAAATCTCCAGGAATATCCCACTAGAAGCGAAACAGCCTCCATTAGTTTGGAAGAGAAAGGCTGTCCATTGTCTGAGTAGATGACCCTTGGCAACCCATACCTGGGGAAAAATTCTCACTAATTGCTTAGCGGTTGTCTGGGCACCATAGTCTGGGACGGGGTATGCTTCAGTCCATCGTGTCAGTGTACACACTACCACTAGTACATATTTGTATCCTCTACATCTGTCCATTTGGATATAATCCATTTGGAGGACTTCGAAAGGATGATCAGGAGGCTGGAATCCACCCTGTTCTACTGGTACTCCTTTACTAGGATTAAATTGGCAACATATCATGCTAGTTTTCACTTTTTGCTTGGCTGCAGCTCTCAGATGTTTGTTAAACCAGATGTTCCGTAAACTGTCTAGCATACCTTTCTCGCCTAGGTGAGAGAGGCTATGGACCGTGTCAATTATGACTTGTACCAGGGAGTCAGGGAGAAACCACACTGTTCGGTCTTTAGTCATCCAACCCTGATCAGTCTGGACCCCTCCTTGTTCAATCCATTTCTTTATTTCATCTGCGGTGGCATGTGTCTGTATGTCTTGCACATCTTTCAAGGGGTCCCTTACTATCATCGTGACTGTCTGTGTTGGTACCTGAGAGTCTGATGTATTCACTGGACTCTGGGCTGTCTGTTTAGGAGTCCGGTCCGCTAAGTCATTTCCTTTAGATATGGTGTCTGTAGCTTTGGTATGTGCTTTGCACTTCAGAATAGCTATGGCTGTAGGTAGGTGTATGGCATCTAGTAGGGCTTGAATCAGGGGGCCATGTTGTATTCTGGCCCCATGTGAGGTAAGGAAACCTCTTTCTCGCCATAGCACTCCAAAATTGTGAACTACACGAATGCGTATTGGGAATCGGTGTAGATGTTAACTTTCAATTGTTTTGCCCATATGCAGGCCTGTGTCAGAGCGATGAGCTCTGCTGCTTGGGCGGACAGGATGTCTATTCTTTGTGTCTCTATAATCTCACAGTCCGTGGTTACTGCATAGGCTGCCACTAACTCTCCAGCGCTTGTTCTCATGCACGATCCATCCACATAAAGCGTTACATCAGGATCTGGGAGTGCAACATCTGTTAGGTCTTGTCTTGGTTTTGTCACTACATCGATCATCTCCACACAGTCATGTTGTGTCGTGTCATCTGAGCTTGAGGGCAGAAGGGTAGCGGGATTCAGTATGTTGCATCGCCTTATCTCTATGTGTGGCTGGAATAGCGTTAGTTCGTATCCTGTCAGTCTTGCTACAGTCAGGTGTTGTGTCTGTGTTCTGTTTAGAAGGACTTCCACGGCATGTGGCACTTGTACTATCAGGGGATGTCCTAGCACTATTGAATCACTTTGTCTTATGGCCAGGGCTGTAGCCGCAACGGATTTCAGGAATGCAGGCAAAGCTTGTGCTACGGGGTCCAATGTGCTAGAAAAAGAAGCACAGGGTCTGTTTCTTCCTGCTTGGTCTTGTGTGAGGACGGATAGTGCTGTTCCGTCACGTTCTGTCACGAACAGGGTAAAATGCTTGCTGTAATTTGGGGTGGCCAAAACTGGTGCTTGACACAGAGCTAGTTTTAGAGCTTCAAATGCTTGGGAGTGTTCTGATGTCCAAGGGAGAGTTGTATGAGTGGCTGCTTCCACTGTAGTTAACTGTATGAGTGGCTTAACTATGTGGGCATACTGAGGGCTCCATTGTCTGCAATATGAGGTGAGACCAATGAATGCACGCACTTCTTTTTGTGACTTTGGTTGTGAAATTGTTGAAATCAATCGGATTCGTTCTTGTGTCAGTTGCCTACCCTCCTTGGACAGCAAATGTCCTAAGTAAGCCACTTGCTGTGCGCAGAACTGCAATTTTGAGGGAGACACCTTGTGACCTTTGTCTGTCAGGAAATGTAGAACTGTGAGAGATGCCTTTTCACAGTCTTGTTCTGTCCTTGCTGTGATGAGAATGTCATCCACATACTGTATCAATGCTGTGTTGGTAGGCATATTGATACTGTCAAGTTGTCTTTTCAGTGCTTGGCTGTAAATGCTTGGGCTTTCCGTATAGCCTTGGGGAGCTCTAGTGAACCTGAAACTCCGTCCTTTTAAACTGAACCCGAAAAGATATTGACTGTCGGGATGTATAGGAATGCTGAAAAACGCATTCTTCAAGTCGATGACTGTGAAAAATGCAGCTTCGGGGTCTATGGCAGTCAATAGTGAGGAAATATCTGGGACCACTGGATATTGTGGGATCACACATTTGTTCAGTTCTCGAAGATCAACCACCAGTCGGTAGACCAGGGGTGCCTGAGGGTCAGTCCTTTTGAGGACTGGAAGAACTGGAGAATTGCAAACATTTGAATCTGTCTCTACCACTACTCCATGTTCTATGAGTTCTTGAATTATTTTTAGTAAGGCTTGTTCAGCTTCGGGTGGAATCTTATATTGTTGTATACGGGTAGGACTACTCCCTCCTTGAGTGTGACCTGGTGTGGGGTGATGTCCATGTATCCGACATCAGTCGAGCTTTTTGCCCACAGGTGTTGTGGGATGTCATTTCATCTGGGGTCGAATTCTTTGACGGTGAAATGTCCTTTGAAGTCTCGCAGAAACAATTTTATTCCTTCCGGTGAACAGCATATTACTGCTCCTAGTTCTTTAAATGTCTTAATTCCTAGTAAATTCTCTGGGCACGTTTCTGTAAGGACTAGATCAGTAGTATGTGTCAGAGGACCCACTCCTAAAGAGACTTGTTCAGATACTTTGTTTATGATTGGTTTTCCTGAAAAGCCCAGAGATATATTATGTGAGCCAGAGAGAGGAACCTCTGGGACTTCCTTATGACTTATGGTAGTCCTACTTGCCCCCGTGTCTATAAGGAATTTTCTGTCTTGTCCCAGTAAGTGGGCTGGTACATATGGAGCTTTCTGATCCACTGGAACTGGGATAAGGGGCAAGTCACTTTCTCTCTCAAGGCTGTCTCATGCATATGGTTCAAACTCTGGGTAATCTGACTGTGCGTACTGGTACATCTGTGTGGCAGCGGCAGCAGGCGTCTGAACCTGTGGAGGCGTAATAGTCTGAGGCTGCTGAGTGTTACCTGGTCTGGGAGTGTGAGGGCGTTCTTTCGTCTTTCCTGTCGCTATGTTGTGTTTCAGGACTGGACATTCCCTCACAAAATGGCCTTGCAGCTTGCAGTAGTTGCAAGTACCTTTATTGGCCCCCACATTACCTTTGGGGCCCGTGTTTACTGGTGCCGTCTGTGCAACCAGTACTTTCATTTTCGTGTCTTTTACTCTTTTCTTTTCTTGTTCCTGTGAGGAAATATAAATTTTATGGTCAAGTTGTGTTCCCTAGCGCGTACCCCACCGTCCCCATGTACCAGCTTAAAGTGCATGTAACTTCCCTCCTGTGCCAGCTATGAAGACGCAAATACATTTGCGTCCAACGTTAACTTGTCCTCTTTCAGACCCACCCTGAATGGATTAAATAGTCCGTTCCTAAGTATGCCATGCCAACGTCTTTTTGTAGTGTACCTTACATGTTTTTCCTGCTCTGGCAAAGTAGGCCCTGAATTTCTGCCATCGAGCCTCTTTTCTGGCTTCTGACTCTGACAGCATTAGCTCAGGCTGCCCCTGTACCCGTGAACTCTGACTTACTTCCAGCGCGGCCCCTCCGGCTCAACTCAGCCAGCTTTCTGCCAAGACTGACTATAACCTTCGAGTTATCTGTTCCGCTCCTCGAAAATACATTCCTGCCTACTAGCTTCAGTAAACATCCTCCCCAGCTGCAGAGCCAAAGGGCCGACCTGTCTCAGTGCAAGTAATTCATAGCTTCTGTTACCATGCCTCCATGGAAGGCCCCGTGCCCCCACACTTCTCATGCAGACACTCAGGCGCATATACACGCATTCACAGTCAGTATAGAATAGCTTCTGCCCTAGAGACCTTTCCGTCCAGATAATAGGGTTCCCAAACATCAGATATCAGATATGATAGAAGTACAAGTTGATCTGACATGCCAGACTTCTGTCTCTTTCCGTTAGTGTAAATGTCAAGTCCCTGCACCCCTCCAGTTTCACGTCCATCACACGTCATGCAGCTGCGCGCGCATCCAAGCTTCCGATTTCTGCTGACATTGCAACATTTCTGTTAAGTGCCACCCCTTTGTGACACCCATCTGTGACGTTTTCTAGCATACACCTCTAGTTCACGCCTTCTGATTACGTACTAGTAACACGTGTATACTGTTATCTTGTCCTCTCTCAGCTGTTACGCCTACTATACTGTTTCTTATGACCTGAATTAAGTATATAAGCCATGTACTGTCAATAAAATGTAGCGCTCTATCCCTTCTTCCACCCCTGCGGTGGGAAGAACATGATATTATGGTCCTGACCATTCCTTTTTGAGGAATAAAACCCCTAAGAACTCTAACACCACGGACTCTGGTTCTTTCTTTCCGATTTGAGTTATTATTGATTAAGTACTTACCTGCATAGAAATTAAGAGAGTAAATTATATATTTACGTCATTTTGGCGCCCGAATAGGGACCCCTCCCCCACCTCACGCGCCGGTTGGTGCGTTGCAAGCTCTGCCCCCTGCCATCAGTTAGATGGAAACTACGCGTACCGGCAGGATTTCCTGCATCTCCCTCTGACCCACGGAGGTGACGAAGACTGCGATCAGTACCCAGACGAGGCGGTGAGGAGTGCGGAGGACCCCGACCAGAGCCTAGCCGAAAGAAGCAAGGTCCGAGGTGTCAAGAGGCCCACCAGTTTTCCGAAGTTTTTCCGAAGTTTTCCGAAGTCGAGCCGAGTCGAGTCCAGTCCAGTCGAGTTTTCCGAGGCCTTCTGTTTCCGTGCTTCCCGGTGAGTACCATTGCTGGGACGTATCTAGACGGGTTTGGGTACACAAGTCCGGTCTGCACTGTTTTTAGGCAGTGTATCTGTACTGTTTAGCAGTATATCTAGTATTCTGAATTTCTGAATTCCTGCACTGTTACACCAGTGTATCTGTACTGTTTAGCAGTACATCCAGTATAGAGGGTAGTAGTCATCTATGTCTCAAATGTCTTTTCATGTGATTAATGTCGTGGTATGAATGTGACCGTTTTTTTTTTGTGCATTATAGTGTTTCTTGTATAAACTAGCTGTATCCAGTATTAAGCAGTAAGGATTGAGTATTCAGTAATAAGCAAACAAGATGCCGTTTTTCAACAAGTTAAAGCAGATAGGAACTAGGAAAGGGATACTAGAGGAAGAAATTCCTATTCCCCCTAGGGACACTCCAGGTAACTTTATGTATCATAAACATGGCATAGATGCCATATTGTATCTAGAGTTATGGGCCGACTACACCAAGCATCTAGACGAAAGACACAGATGGCCTGTTACCGGAACATGGGATGCCGAGTGCATCATGAAGGTAGAGGAAGTACTATGGAAAAAGAAAGCGAGACAATCTCAGAAAGACGCCATAGAATTTTGGCGTAAGGAATCACACAAGCGTGCTGAAAAAGCACTACGTAGAGAAGACAGACTTAAAGAATCAGACAAAGCCCAAGAAAACGAATTAGTTACTGAAGGGATCCGAGTAAAAACAGAACAAATAGACCGTGCCCGAAACAATCTCGTAAACGGTATGTATCTCGCGGCCGAGGGTACATCTGAGGCCCTATCAGAAATACCGAAAAACTTACCGCCACCATTAGTTCCAATTAAAGTAATGCATAAGACTACTAAAGATATATTCCTGAATTCTTATCTAGAGGACGTAGCACCAGCTTACACCAATCTGCCTGTTCGTGCCTTGCCTACTGACAGGGACGGGGGTGGCACCCCGCCCCCGGATCATGTCCCACCGGTACCGCGACAGACCTCCCCCGTTCCGCCAGCCCCGCCACTTCCCGCACCCAAAATTGACCTACCGAAACCACTTCTACCTGATCCTACTAAAAGACAAATTCAAGTTCAGATACAGACTCCGCTGAGAGATAATGCCCAAGCATCCGCTTCAGGAGGTGCGACCGCGGGTCTCCGGACCCCGCCATTAACTCACAGATTCAATATCAGGGATACGCAGAGTCCTCTCACGTTCAGGTCACCCCGCCTTGACGCATTAAAAGAAAACCTTTCAGTTTGCAGATATGATCCAGTACCCGGAAAAGACGATCTAATGATATTGGCATCACTACGGTTAAGATCTGCTACTGATATCTTGCTATGCTATGTAGGAATGAAGGACCGTCTAGATAGAATATATGAGTTTGTTCAGACCGGGAAAGACCCTGACAGTATCAAGGATGCAATGGAGAAACAGAAAGTTGACGTTCAAGCACAGATACTACGTTTTTTCATAAATTGCCTAATAAGAGAACGAGACAGGCCCGGAACAGATCAGAGTGAATTAGATGCACTGAACAAGTGGGGTCAAAATATAGCTGAAGGAAAACATGACAAGGGGACTTGCATAGCCAGTATGTACAAGAAAATTAGAAAAGCAGTGATAACAGTACACCAGAAAGAAAAAGCTTCCTCCGAGGAGGAAGAAGAACTTGAAGAACCAGAAAGGACTACAGATACTATAGCGTATGTAGGTAAGGGAACTTACCTTAGGAAAGGCATCCGTCCGGAAAACAAGAGAGTTTTTCTCTCTGCTTTAACAAACCCGAATTCTTCTGAACATCAGTTCCAGGAGACTGATAAAAGACTACGAGAAAGAATGGGGTACCATGTACTCAATTCGATGGATGAACAAGAACTAGCCCGGTCAGCCATATTATGGGCCGAAAATCCAGACATATATAATGATGACACCTTAGCACAGACGTTTCTGAACCTTTCCCCAGACGAACAGAAATTAGCAGTTGTATACATGATAAAGCACCTCCTCACGAAATACAGAAACCAACATTCCGATCCAGGTCCCTTACACGAAACATTAGAAGCACTACTCATGGATAGATGGAGAGGTTTCAGTACCAAGTTAATACAAATAATTCTAGAACAACGACATAAATATAACACTTTCATAAGCCCTGAATATGTTCCGGCCCCGCCTCCAGAAAGGAAAATGTACCACATGCAATGCGGGAGTGGCATTGAAAGCCAGAACCCCTTACGAGAAGTACACCCAGTTATGGGTACGGATCATACCTTGAAACGTGTATATGTACACACCCCACTGACTAAGTTAGAACTGTTAGAAATGAAGAAACTAGTCCCGAGTCATGATAAAGACCCTGCAGGTTTTCACAGAGAGCTTAAAGACATGCTACTGATGGGGGATTACACGTATGATGATATTATGAAAATGTTAAAGGTACTGCTGCCCACGGGCATCTACGAGAAACTAAAAGAAAAGGAATGGGAGGTGGGAGAGAAAAAGATTGTATGGGCAGAAATAGAAGACGAAGAAAGTAAACGTGTCCCAGGGGTAGGCCTTGGGGACAGAACTAAAGCATTACCCGGTTTAATAGTACAGGTCCTGCCAAGATTATTGACAACTAGAAAGGAAGATTGGGACGCCATCTCGTCCTGTAAACAGAAACATGATGAGGATACTAGTGACTTCTATTCAAGATT
Source organism: Lissotriton vulgaris (assembly GCF_964263255.1). Classification (NCBI taxonomy): domain Eukaryota; kingdom Metazoa; phylum Chordata; class Amphibia; order Caudata; family Salamandridae; genus Lissotriton; species Lissotriton vulgaris. The sequence goes on along the minus strand of NC_141694.1, from coordinate 1,377,794,968 downwards.
CGAGAAATGTTTCATTATTAATAGTGGCCTAAAACCAAGTAGCGAATCATATCCGCACCTTTTTGTATCAAAATTAGTCGAGAACTCCTTACCATTAGTTAAAAACAGAGTGTACAAAGTTGAAAGTACTTGGCAGGCAAACACGCCATCTCAGATGTTACAAATGTTACAATATCATCAGAACAGAATTAGAGAAGAACAAGATCAGGAACAGAAGCGCATGAAAGACACAAAGATGAAAATGTTAGTAGCTCAGACGGTCCCAGCCGACGGTCAAAGAAAGGGTGGGACCCAGACAAACCACACTACAGCTCCCGTTAAAGAAACGTGCAATTATTGCAAGCAGCCAGGTCACTACGTTCATGAATGTCCAGTTCTGAAACATAACATAGCAACAGGGAAAACTAAAGAGAGACCGCATCCGCCTAGACAAGATCAGGTCCAGCAACAGACCTCACAAAATGTACAGCCCATGCAGAATACACAGCCTATGCATGCTCCACCACACTCAGCACAGACAGTAGCAGTACCACAGCCCATTGCCGCGACTCAGCAAGTTTCACAACAGATGTACCAGTATGCCCAATCGGCATATCCAGATTACCCCCGATATACATGAAACAGCCTAGAGAGGGAATTTGGCTTGCCTCTTATTGAAATTCCTGTAGATCAAGAAGGTCCTTATGTACACAGTCACGTATTGGGAAAAGACAGAAAGTTTTTAATTGACACAGGGGCAAGCCGCACCACAATCAGCCATAATGAAGTCCCAGGGGCACCCCTCTCAGGCTCACAGAATGTTTCCCTTGGTTTTTCAGGACAGCCTATTGTAAATGAAGTATCGGAACCAGTACCATTGGCTGTGGGTCCATTATCACGAGTTACAGATTTGTTACTTACGAACTCATGCCCAGAAAATCTGTTAGGAATTAAAACATTGAAGGCTCTAGGAGCTATAATCTGCTGTTCCCCGGAGGGAGTTAGACTCTTTCTACGGGATTTCAAGGGTCATTATGTGTTGCGAGAATTCGATGTCAGATTGAGAAATGTACCAGATCACCTATGGGCAAAAGGCCCAACTGATGTAGGTTGTATGCATATCACACCATACCGTGTTACACTCAAGACAGGAGTTGTTCTACCCCGAATCAGACAATACAAGTTACCGCCTGATGCTGTAGTGGCTTTACTGGAAATCATTGAAGAGCTCATTGCCCAAGGAGTGGTCGTAGAGACCGACTCCAATATCTGTAATTCACCCATCATTCCAATTCTTAAACGTACTGATCCCAATGCACCGCCAGTATATCGGCTGGTGATTGATCTTCGAGAGCTGAACAAATGTATTGTACCACAGTACCCTGTGGTCCCCGATATCTCTTCCCTATTGACTGCTATTGATTCAGAAGCAACGTTCTTTACTGTAATCGATCTCAAGAACGCTTTCTTCAGTGTACCCATTGACCCGGAGAGCCAATATCTCTTCGGATTCAGTTTAAATGGACGAAGTTTCAAATTTTCCCGCGCACCTCAAGGATTCACAGAAAGCCCCAGCATCTATAGTCAAGCACTGAAAAGACAACTAGATTGTATTCAAATGCCAGTTAACACCGCTTTACTGCAATACGTCGATGATCTACTGATCACCGCACGAAGTGAGCCCGAATGTGAACAAGCATCACTGACTGTTTTGCATTTTCTGGCCGACAAGGGACACAAAGTGTCTCCTTCGAAGCTACAATTCTGTGTTCAGCAAGTTGTGTACTTGGGTCACTTGCTGTCCAAAGTGGGGAGACAGCTCACTCCCGATCGCATTCAGTTAATTGTAAATATGCCACAACCCCAGACACAAAAGGAAGTGCGGGCCTTCATAGGCCTCACCTCGTACTGCAGACAATGGATTCCTCAATATGCATTTCTAGCTAAACCACTCATCCAGTTAACGACGCAGGAGGCAGCAACTTCGACTGCCCTCCCTTGGACTCAGGAACATACACAAGCCTTTGAGGAATTAAAGAAAGCATTATGCCAAGCACCAGTTTTAGCGACACCATGTTACAACAAACCGTTTACACTTTTTGTTACAGAACGTGATGGTACAGCATTGTCTGTCCTCACTCAAGATCAAGCAGGTTCACATAAGCCTTGCGCTTATTTTTCGAGTACATTGGATCCAGTAGCCCAGGCACTCCCTGCGTGCTTAAAGTCAGTAGCAGCAACAGCGCTAGCAATAAGACAGAGCGATTCAATTGTTTTAGGCCATCAGTTAACAGTACAAGTTCCACACTCTGTAGAGGTTCTTTTAAATAGAACTCAGACCCAACACTTGACTATAGCACGACTGACAGGTTATGAATTAACGCTATTCCAGCCACACATAGAGATCAGACGCTGCAGCATTCTGAACCCCGCAACACTGTTACCTACAAGTATGACAGATCCAGCCCGCATGATTGCATAGAGATCATTAATGCAGTAACAAAGCCCAGACGAGACTTAACAGATGTTCCACTGACAAATCCAGACCTGACACTTTATGTGGATGGTTCATGTATGAGAACAAGTACAGGAGAATTAGTGGCCGCATATGCAGTGACCACTGAAACCGAAGTTAAAGAAACACATCGCATCGACACACTGTCCGCTCAAGCGGCAGAGCTTATTGCTCTGACCCGAGCCTGTATTCTAGCCAAGAACAGAAATGTCAACATATACACTGATTCCCGTTATGCGTTCGGAGTTGTACACGACTTCGGCATGTTATGGCAAGAACGAGGTTTTCTGACCTCTCATGGTGCCAAGATCCAACATGGTCCCCTCATTCAAGCACTGTTAGAAGCAATACATCTGCCTTCAGGAATATCCGTCATGAAGTGTAAAGCACATACTAAAGTCACAGATTCTGTTTCCCAGGGTAACGACCTGGCAGATCAGACAGCAAAACACACAGCACTGACTCACACTCAGACAACTGACACAACAAAGACAATAGGACCGACAAATTGCATGACAGTCAGGGATCCCGCACTAGATGTTATCGATATTCAGACACATGCTACCCCAGAAGAAATAAAGAAATGGATTGAACTAGGAGGGATCCAGACAGATCAAGGTTGGATGACAAAGGGAAAATGTACATGGTTTCTCCCTGACTCTATGGTTCAAGTTATGATTAATACAGCACATAGTCCAGCACATCTAGGCGAGAAAGCGATGTTAGACAGTTTACAAAATCTTTGGAACAATAAACACTTACGAGCAGCAGCGAAACAGAAAGTGCGTACTTGCATGATCTGTTGTCAGTTCAATCCAGGTAAAAGCGTCCCCGTAGAGCAAGGTGGATTTCATCCTCCCGATCACCCTTTTGAAGTCCTCCAGATGGATTATATCCAGATGGACCGTTGTCGAGGATTTAAATATGTTCTCGTAGTTGTTTGTGCTCTGTCCCGCTGGACCGAAGCATACCCAGTCCCAGATTACACTGCTCCGACCACTGCCAGGCAGTTGGTTCGTGAATTCTTCCCACGGTACGGCTTGCCTCGTGTCGTGTACTCAGATAACGGTCAGCCATTCTCATCCGCATTAATGAAAGAAGTTTCTTTATTGCTAGGATACCAGTGGAAATTCCATTGTGTCCGACATCCAGAAGCCGCAGGCCTTGTAGAAAGGCATAATCAGACATTAAAGACACGCCTTGCAAAAATATGTCAAGAGAAAGGGGTCGACTGGATAGTCGCCCTGCCAGTGGCACTATTCTATATGAGAATGGTTGCCCATTCGAGATCAGGGCTATCCCCGTACGAAGTGGTTTTTGGCAGACCACCGAATATGTGGGGGACGCCCATTCCGAAAAAGATTACTGATGTCGATTGTAATATGTTGACAGATTACCTTGCCTCCTTGATGTCTGCACTCCAATCATGTCGTTCACAGGTTGCCGCAGCCTTCCCTGACAACACTGATGTAAAGCCACATGATGTCCGTCCTGGGGACCTAGTATTGGTGCGAAATTTTGATAGGAAGAGTCCGCTGGAGCCCCGCTGGAAATCGCCGAAGACCGTTCTTCTCACCACAAGGACCGCCGTGAAGATCGAAGGGAGAAAGGGGTGGGTCCATACGAGTCATGTGAAAAAATTCCATGAACTGAAACCAGACCGAGACTCGTCCACCCCCATCAAAGACTGTGTTGAGCCAAAAGACTTTACAGTACCTGAACGAGAAAAAACTCCCCAAGAGGAGTATAAATTAAAACTCCGATCTAGCAAGTCAGACAGTTTAATTGTTTAAGTCCTCCCCTAGGTGAATCGGTTAAATAGTTTCTGACATGTATCCCCTAGATCGAGATAGAGAGAGAGAGAGACGAATTAAGAAAATTGCATATTGTAAATCATTGCGTAGTCACTGTATAGTGACATTATTAATCATGTTTATTCTGAGTATTTTAATTATTGTTGCTAGCATCCTTCTACCTCTCTACTACCCTATTTTCAAGCGTGAACAATCTGCTTACAATGTTTCTGCTGAACATACTTTTAGCGAGTTACCTCCACACGAACTCTCCTACAGACTTGCGCTGCGCAACAACACTTTCATTAGTATGCTACATCATTCCCATCAGACTAACAATGCTACAAACTGCTGGATATGTGGCCGACTCCCTCCCTACCAGAATTATAAGGGAGCTGTGCCCCTCTTTCCGTACCCGTTCACTCACAATGGCTCCTGCGGTGCATGGTTTAAAATAATTAATTCCTTAGATCCTGATATTGCTGTTTTCGACGGGGGCTGGGTTTGGGGAAACCTGAACTTGGTCCTGCTCGACGTCTGTTACCCTGATAAGGAGGGACTCCCCACTAGAATAGGAAATGATCTAGAAAATGAAGTATATGGATTAGGTAATTACACAATTAGCCTCATGATTCTCACTGTTGAAGCGGAAGCTGCACCAGTTCTACCCATTATGTCAGTATTACCAGTTACTGGTGAATTATGTATCAGGAAGAAAGGTTCAGTACACTTAGGTCATAGTAAATGCACTACTGTGATCGAATTCAGTGATCATGGAAAATCGTCCTTCAAAGCTATCCGTCATTCCTATTTTGTTTGTGGTCATACCGCATACATACGCCTACCTCCAGATTGGGATGGTACCTGTTACATAGCATTCCTTCTGCCACCTGTCTTCCTAGCTCCTCCTGATTACCACAGAAATACAAATCTAGTAAAGAATAGACCCAGAAGAGATATCCCACTTGTCGACTACACAGAAACGGCATGGGAACAGTATACCGATTTTAATAAAGGATTCTTTTTCTTTTTAGGACCTGTTCAAAATAGTAAACTAATACGCAGATTAACTAGAACACTTGAAGCAGTAGTAAATGAAACTGCCTCCGCTCTAGGTAACTTAACCGAAGAGCAGTCCGCCATGCGGGTTGTTGTCCTTCAGAACCGTCTTGTTATTGACGTCATCTTGGCAGATAGAGGTGGAGCCTGTAAGGTCATCGGGTCAAGTTGCTGTGTTTTCATTCCACAAAACGCACCATCTGTATATCAAGCTATCACACGACTCCATAAAATTGCAAATCAGATACATCAGAATCCAGGCATCTGGACTTGGTCCGGTTGGTTCTGGACAACGTTAACCGCTTGGGGATGGAAGATCCTATCCTTCCTAGGCATTGGCCTAGTCCTAGTATTCAGTTGCTGCCTGTGCCTTCAGTGCGGGCCAGCGATTTGTGGACTGTGTGCCACACCTTGTATTGAACATTCCAGTTTTCTCTCAAAACGTAAAAGAAAGAAAGAAGAGCAAATGATGTTACAAGAACAAACTGATCGATTCATGAGGATCGATATATCATGAAGGGTCCCTAGGGAACAAGGAGGGAATGAGGAAATATAAATTTTATGGTCAAGTTGTGTTCCCTAGCGCGTACCCCACCGTCCCCATGTACCAGCTTAAAGTGCATGTAACTTCCCTCCTGTGCCAGCTATGAAGACGCAAATACATTTGCGTCCAACGTTAACTTGTCCTCTTTCAGACCCACCCTGAATGGATTAAATAGTCCGTTCCTAAGTATGCCATGCCAACGTCTTTTTGTAGTGTACCTTACATGTTTTTCCTGCTCTGGCAAAGTAGGCCCTGAATTTCTGCCATCGAGCCTCTTTTCTGGCTTCTGACTCTGACAGCATTAGCCCAGGCTGCCCCTGTACCCGTGAACTCTGACTTACTTCCAGCGCGGCCCCTCCGGCTCAACTCAGCCAGCTTTCTGCCAAGACTGACTATAACCTTCGAGTTATCTGTTCCGCTCCTCGAAAATACATTCCTGCCTACTAGCTTCAGTAAACATCCTCCCCAGCTGCAGAGCCAAAGGGCCGACCTGTCTCAGTGCAAGTAATTCATAGCTTCTGTTACCATGCCTCCATGGAAGGCCCCGTGCCCCCACACTTCTCATGCAGACACTCAGGCGCATATACACGCATTCACAGTCAGTATAGAATAGCTTCTGCCCTAGAGACCTTTCCGTCCAGATAATAGGGTTCCCAAACATCAGATATCAGATATGATAGAAGTACAAGTTGATCTGACATGCCAGACTTCTGTCTCTTTCCGTTAGTGTAAATGTCAAGTCCCTGCACCCCTCCAGTTTCACGTCCATCACACGTCATGCAGCTGCGCGCGCATCCAAGCTTCCGATTTCTGCTGACATTGCAACATTTCTGTTAAGTGCCACCCCTTTGTGACACCCATCTGTGACGTTTTCTAGCATACACCTCTAGTTCACGCCTTCTGATTACGTACTAGTAACACGTGTATACTGTTATCTTGTCCTCTCTCAGCTGTTACGCCTACTATACTGTTTCTTATGACCTGAATTAAGTATATAAGCCATGTACTGTCAATAAAATGTAGCGCTCTATCCCTTCTTCCACCCCTGCGGTGGGAAGAACATGATATTATGGTCCTGACCATTCCTTTTTGAGGAATAGAACCCCTAAGAACTCTAACACCACGGACTCTGGTTCTTTCTTTCCGATTTGAGTTATTATTGATTAAGTACTTACCTGCATAGAAATTAAGAGAGTAAATTATATATTTACGTCACCTGTTCTTCCCTTATTCTGTTGTGGTGATACTGTAACATTTGTAACATTTGTGAAGGACTATTTGCTTGCCAGGTACTCTCAATTTTTAACACTCTATTTCTGATGGGGGGTAAGGCATTGTCCACCAATTTGGATACAAAAAGATGAGGATATGCCTCGCTACTATGTGCGAGTCCACTATTTATAGAGAAACATTTCTCCAATCTGGTGTAATAATCACCCGTATCCTCGTCTGGCTTTTGTTTACAGGCAGAAATGGTATCCCATTCTTCCTTTTTCGTTGTCAATAATAGAGGCAAGACCTGTATGAGGAGACTGGGCAATTCCTCTACGCATTCACCAAGACCTTCACCTGGTTTTCTGTCTGTCTCTTCTTTTTCTAGGGCAGTCCACGTAATCTTTTTACCACCCACTTCCCAGTCCTTTTCCTTCAATTTGTCGAATATGCCTGTAGGTAGAATTACTTTAAGGAGTATTATTATATCTGGAAATGTAAAACTACCCATTTGGAGGATATCCTTCAACTCTCTATGAAATCCTCCGGGATCTTTCTCGTGAGAAGGTACCATTTTCTTCATTTCCAATATTTCTAACTTGGTGAGGGGAGTGTACACATGTATTCGTTGCAGTGTACCATCTGGCTGTGGTATGGGGTGGACTTCTCGTAAGGGGTATTGGCCTATACTGTAAGTTTCATGATCTGATGTAGCTAAGGTAAGTTGTAGGTAACGGAGGCGCAGGTCCAGGATGGTATTGATCAATTCCGGTCCCCGAGACCTCCATCTATCTGTCACTACTTCTTGTAACAATTTGTATAACTTATCTGGTCGGTGGAAGTTATTCTCGTATAAGGTAGCCAGGTGTTGGACCATATAAATACCTGCTAGCCGATGTTCTGCTCGGGGAAGAGCCAGAAACATTTGCGCTACTATATCTGGGCCGTATACCCGGTGTTGTGATATCCAATGGGTGGCAGACCAGGCCAATTCTTTTTCTTGTTGGGTAAAGGGAGGCTCATTGTCAATCCATTCATCTAGGGCTCTTTCTGTGGACTGGAAGAGGTCTTCCGATAAAGGATCTAATCTTTTAACTTTCTGTGACATTCGCGGGGTTCGCCACTTGGAGCCATGGCAATGTCGCGCTATACCCAGGAAATTCATTCTACCTAGTGTCGGACCCTCATCTTCCTCTGAGTCGTCTTCCTGTGTAATTTTCTCAGAGTGAATAGTAACAAATTTCTTAACCAGTCTTTTAGTTATTTTGTCGATCTGATGTCCCAGATCGTGTGCCCCTCTGTGCACCTGATCACTAAGGTCTATTAACTCAGAGTCTACGCTTCCATTGCCCGGGTCTAGTTCCCGGATCAGACAATTTATGATGAACCGCAGGAGCAGTCCTCTGATGGGAACTTTTCTGTTTTTCATGACCTGGACCAGAGTATCTGGACTTTCCCCTGTTCGTATGAATTCGTAAACTCTATCCAAATGCTTCGTTATATCAGGGACCTTTTGGAGTTGACCCAGGGCTTGTCTTAATCTTTCTGATCTCGTGGCCATTGGGCCACTACCGGGTTCGGGGTCGTAAGGACACTCAAGAGGCGGGACATCGTCTTTATCCTCAGCCCCGTTCCCGGACACTCCTAAATCAGAGGTGGAACTAGTTCAGGAGCACGTGTAGACGGGCGTGCTCTAGGCATGTTAACATAAGCGGGGGGTGGTTCGGACAGATAGGCAGGGAGAAAATTGTCGGGAGCAGTGGGAATTACTTTCACTGGGGGTTTGGGATGTTCTTCTAAAATTTCTTCTGACAAAACGGGATAAATGCCAGTAACAAGGGCGCTTCTCTCTCTATCTGCCTGTTCAGCTAAAACCTTCTCGCCTTCTTCCTGTAATTGCTTTTCTTTAACCTGTTCCGACATTCTCTTACTTTTCTCGACTATCCCTAGTTCTTTCTGGGCCCTCCTATGTGCTTCCTTACGCCATAACTCAATGGCTTCTGTCTGTGAGGGCCTCGCCTTTCTTTTCCATAACTCTTCTTCTACTCTCATAATACATTCCATATCCCATGTACCCGTGGCAGGCCACCTATACATCATTTCTAATTTCTCGGTATAGTCTACCCAAAGGTCTAAGAACAATATGGCACCCAATCCATGTTTGTTATACATGAAATGTCCAGGCGTATCTCTAGGCGGGATTTTAACTGGTTTCTCTAATAGATTCTTTTTGGTTCCTATTGTACGTAATTTGGAAAACAGAGGCATTCTTAAACTCAACTAATTACGGAAAAAAGACTTGAAATATACAACAAAAAAAAAACACTTTATACACTAGAGTATAGTGCAACCATACCGGTCTCACGAATGAGACTCGTCTTTACCGTTTTCCAAAAATGGAACCCGTCTTTATACTTTCCCAGTGGTACTTACCAAGAAGCAAAACTTGAAGACCTGGTCATCGGACTCTTGATGCTTGCGCAGGAATATTCGGGGCTCCAAAGACCTCGGACTCGGCGCTCTCACTGGTCGGGCTCTGGGTTGGGACGCTCCGCTATCTTCTTCACCGCCTCGTGTGGATGATCAGTCGCAGTCTGTCTCCTCCTCGTCTCGAGGGAGTTAGCGGGAACACCCCGCTGTTGTGCACTTGAAGTCTGTCGAAAGTATGGAAGGGACAAGGACCCGACTTACATCGCCGGCGCGTAGGGAAGAGGGAGCGTCCCTGTTTAGGCGCCAATTAATGTGGTAAATAAAAAACGTATTATTTACGCTGTCGGAATTTCTATAGTTACCCAAGAAAGGTAATACATAAAATGAAAGCAGAGTCTGTGGTCTTCGAGTTTAAAAGGGCTTTATTCCAGAACTCGAGTTAAGGGAGAGCTCCTTCACCAAGCGGGTTCAGGAGTAGTCTGATTTACTTGGAACATAACAGCACTTATATACATTTACGAGTACAATCAAAAGAAGGAGTTCCCCGGACTTTGATTCAATCATCCATGATGCAATCATACGGAAGACATGGCATGCTTGTTCTCGTTTAAAGAATAACTTGAATTACATTTAGACATAGACAAACACATTGCATCAGGGTGATTGCGGTGACAAGTTACAGAGTTACTAGTGTCTGAGGACAGAGAATCGAGGCATTGTTACAGGGTCATTTCTGTCGGAAAGGTAAAGAGGACGAGGCATTGTGCATTCCTTGCTTCCACACAAGGGCGGTGATGTTTCACAATGGTATGTGTGTGCAGCTGTGAAGAAGGAGAATGGGCCGTGGTTAACTATTCTTCTTCCTGACTGTCTCGTGTGCTTGTTTAGGATTTCCCTTGATTGTTGACCCAACCCGTGGCTGTCCCCGCAAGCTGAGAGATCATTGATGAGCGAGAGCTGCTCGTTCTTTGGTAAAGTTAGGGAGGAGGGGGTTTTGGCGAGGCAACCATCTAACTGACTCTGTTCTGATCTAAGGGAAAATATCGAACGGGACGGAAAACCCGTAAGATACATGATGGCTGGCCATCATTCTTTGCATGTGCCAGTACAACGAAAAGGAAAACAGGCAAGAGGGGGGTATAACAGGATTCGTGCTTAAAGTAAAAAAAATTTGGCTTGCCTGGATGGTGTTAGGGTGGATAGGGTGCATGATGGGACACCCGGAAGAAAAGGGAGTTTTTAGTCAACTTCCACAGGTGTACCGTTTCGTGGTGGGAGGGCCAGGTTTCCTGGTACAGGATTTTGTACCACCGGCGGTGCACCCGCTGTTCTCATCTGCCACGTGGTCGTGCTGCAGCCTCCTGGTGGTGGTCCTACAGGAGGCAGCGCAGGGCCAGGGACAGTGGGTGGCGCAGGGCCAGGGACAGTGGGTGGCGCAGGGCCAGGGACAGAGGGTGGTGCAGGGACCAGGACAGCTGGTGGTGCAGAGCCAGCATGCAGCGCAGGGCCAGGGACAGCATGGAGTGTGGGGCTAGGGACAGCATGCAGTGCGGGGGCAGGGACAGCATGCATCGCAGGACCAGCAGGCAGCACAGGGACAGCAGGCAGTGCAGTGACAGCAGGCAGCAAAGGGCCAGGGATAGCAGGCAGCGCAGTGACAGCAGGCAGCGCAGTGACAGCAGGCAGCGCAGTGACAGGAGGAAGCACAGGGATGGGAGGTACGGTACCTTAAGCTAGAGTCAGGCAAAAGGAGGGGTGGCCTACCCAGCTGCCTCTGGGCTCTGATGGGCACGAATGGGCCCGCCCTTAGCCCGCCATCAGGGCTGCTGGGAAATGTAGTGCAGTAGCCCACCTGGTCACTGCCTGCAGGTGTAGTCTGGAGGAGGTAGGGTGTCTTCAAGGGATGGCAGGCATCTCCTACAAAAAGGCAGAATGTGACATCCCTGAATGTGGGAGCTACAGGTGCCCTATATCCTGAACCAGGAGATGCCTCCGGGGCTGCTGGGAAATGTAATGCCATTGTGCGGCTGGCGTAGTCGGAAGGGGGTCTTCAGGCAATGGCAGGAAGGCAGGCACCTCCTAACTGCTGAATTTCTATGGTTTTGTGTGAGTAAATTTAGAACCTAACCATAAGGTCAGTGTAATCTTTGCTCTTTTAAGTACATTTCTGTGTTTTTTTAAATTCTATTCCCTAACTATAACGTCCCTGTAACCTTTTGTTTTTTAGGGGCCCCCTTGCGACCCCCCGGGGGCCACCACCTTTCAGGGTCTACATTAAATATAATGGGTGCCACACAGACCCCCCTTTCCCCTGGCCTCAGGGACCACCACCTCCCCCAAAGCAACAGAAGCAACAGAATTAAAGTTAGAGGGGCCACGGGGACCACCACCTTCCTGGGACAACATGAAATAAATATATGGGAAAGCCGCATGGGTCCCCGGGCACCACCACCTCCCCGGGACTACATTAAATAAATATAAAGGGGGCTACGCGGTCCACAGGGGACCCTGACCTCACTGGGGCAACATTATAAAACAGTTTGGTGGGTCAGGTGGACCCTGCGGGTTCCTGTGGACAACATGAAATATATGGGGGTCCCTGGACCTCCTGAGCCCTGGGGAACACTGCCTCCCTGGGGCTACATTAAATAATTGTATGGGGGGGGCCACGTGGACCCCCCAGGCCTTGGGGACCACCACCTCACCGGGCCCAAATTTTTTCTTTTTTAATGGGAGGGGGCTAAGTGGCCATCCCTGGCCCGTTTTGGCTCCGGGGACCCCATTCCCCGGGCCCAAACTATACATTTTAAAAATGTTTATAAAGGGAGGGGGCCATGCAGCCCCCAACCCAAGGCCGATTTCTACCATAGAGATCCCGTCCCTCACGGTCCAGCCATGTTTTCTGGCTGCCCTGGAGCCTACCCAGGGCACTCAGTGTGCAATGGGACCGTGGGGGGAGCTTCTAGCCCGCGCAATCCCAGCCGGCTCCCAACTCCTGCGGGAACCAGCATTGCTCCTTCAATCAGGAAGCTGCTTTAAATAGCAGCTCCCTGCTTCCAGGAGCAATGTTTTCGTATGTTTCCCTGCATGCATAATTGCATACACAGAAACAGATGAAAACTCCACTTTCTGCAGACGGAAGCTGTTTATCAGCTTCTGCTTGTGAAAGCAGAGTTATACTTGCTTTTGCTTCATGGTAAGCTGACACCTCCCACTAAGCAAAAGCAAACAGCTACCTCCCCAGGCTGAGCACCTTGGGAAGTAACTCATGCCGGGTCACCTGGGGGCTTCCTTAAAAAGAGGTACAAAAGGGGGTGGTGATGGACGGAGCATCTGAATCAATCAAACACTCACACCCAGTCAAAAGATCTGGGTTGAATCCATCACCGTTCTTTAGCCCACTCTGCAACCCCAGTTCAGACATGGCTATATGCAAATCAGTCTGACCATGTGCCTTATGGGAACAGTCCAGCCCGAACTGCATGTCTGAACTGGGGTGGCAGAGTGGGCTAAAGAACGGTGATGGATTAAACCCAGATCTTTTGACTGGGTGTGAGTGTTTGATTGATTCAGATGCTCTGTCCATCACCACCCCCTATTGTACCGCTTTTGGCCGCCATAGGTGTGGCAGGGTATGCTCAGACGTGAGTCCCTTGCTCACTTTGCCACTGGATTCAAACAAGCCAGGCTGAAGGTGGCTGGAATGCCAGAAACCGGTACCCGGAAGCCTGTTTCCGGTCCAGGGAAGACATGGCTTGGCAGTTCGGGCTGGACTGTTCCCATGGGGCACAGGGTCAGACTGATTTGCATATAGCCATGTCTGAACTGGGGTGGCAGAGTGGGCTAAAGAACGGTGATGGATTAAACCCAGATCTTTTGACTGGGTGTGAGTGTTTGATTGATTCAGATGTTCTGTCCATCACCACCCCCTTTTGTACCACTTTTGGCCGCCATAAGTGTGGCAGGGTATGCTCAGACATGAGTCCCTTGCTCACTTTGCCACTGGATTCAAGCAAGCCGGGCTGAAGACGGCTGGAATGCCAGAAACCGGTCCCCGGAAGCCTATTTCCGGTCCAGGGAAGACATGGCTTGGCAGTTCGGGCTGGACTGTTCCCATGGGGCACAGGGTCAGACTGATTTGCATATAGCCATGTCTGAACTGGGGTGGCAGAGTGGGCTAAAGAACGGTGATGGATTAAACCCAGATATTTTGACTGGGTGTGAGTGTTTGATTGATTCAGATGCTCTGTCCATCACCCCCCCTTTTGTATCGCTTCCTTAAAAAGAGGCATTGTTTTGCAATTTTGCCACGGATCTACCAGCGAATTGCAACAAAATTGCAAAAAAAAGATTTCTTTTTAATGCCAGGCAAGGTCACTGTGTGACTCCCTCACCATATCTGGGCGGTCAGGGTATTCCTATCCTGCCCCCTTGTCTTCATTTCTTTTAAAAAAAATTGTGGGACTGTGCTTCAAGCAGAGTCCCAAGTTGGCTGCGAACACTTACTGGTTCAAGTGTTGGCAGCCAATCAAATTTCAGCACAGGGGCTGAGGATCCTTGTCCCTAGATTTCTATATTTTTTTAACCTTGAATATCTCTAAAATTACTGAACAAATTCACACTTAAGCACAATTTCTGTACCAACATCTAGCTTTCTGGCAAATCTGGTGAAATTCTGTTCAGTAGTTCGGGCTGTAGTCATGTTCAAAATCCACATGGGAAAATGCATGGGGAAAATGTGTTTTGGCACCCTCCATTTTTCTCGGCCACCATTTGACTGATCACCCTGAAACTTTCAACACAGCAGCTGAACCGACTAAAGTATATGTTTTTACAATTCTGTGATAATTTGTCAAGCGCCGCCAGAGTTATTGGTAAAACAAATAATGCTCTTCCTATGGAAACTAGGTCTGATCTATATCTACTGGGGAGAGAGAGAGAGAGAGAGAGATATTTAATTTGATACTAACCTCACAGGTATACAAACCAACCACCATAAGTATTCAATTGACCAACTTCAAATACTACACGTTATTTTGTGCCTTGAGCAAGGCCCAAAATCAGGACACCCAAGGGATCAAAAACTAAAAATCCATTGTACTTACAAAGTTAAACATTTTAAAATTAGACTCCGATAAACAATCCGATTACAAACTAACAAGGTGGTATTTGTATAGAGCATACATAGATGTACATATCTTACTCAGACCAGAGACTGAGAAAATAAAACAGCACTTGGATGTACCTGTCTTCGTGAAGTTACATTGCAGCAGCACTTTTTTTTCTCTTGGCGATCCAAAAATCAGTTCAATTAACTATGAAGTAAGACATCCCTTTGCCAGCTATTCTTTGCTTAAAAGGAAAGTTAGCCCTCTGTAGCACTCCTGGAAGCTCATTGAATGTACACTGGCGTGTGACACAGGCATGATGCTTCCCAGATGCTCATCCAGATTCATGTGCAGACTCAAGAAGTGCTGTTGGAATTGGCCCATTTCCCACTATGTTCCAGCAGTTGTCTGAGGCTAGGCTGGGCTGTACTTCTCACCGAACAACCCTCCTCCTTCCTCTTGCGTGACTAGATAGTTTAATGGCACCAAACTATCCCTGTTCCTCTTCTGGCTTTCATTTTACAAATCCTTGTTATCACTTGAAATATTTATATTGTTTCTGCTATTATATTGTTTCAGTTGCAACAAATCATAATGTTTGTTAAATGAAAAGTCTGTACTGTTCTGGTAACTTAAAATCAACTGGTCTCTCTACCAAACAACTCTCTCAGACTCTGCTGTATCTAGATGTCTAATCTAGAAGACACAATATAACTTTCTCAGAGGCCCCTAGTCCTTCAGAGAAAAAGCAGATGTCAAAACATTAGAAGTAGACAAAGTTAGGATCCTGCCCCAGATGCAGACCTATCTGTGGCATTGTTCATTGTCTTAACAAGACACTGGCTCTTGATTATAGGTCAGTTCATGGTTTATATGGGGTGTGATAAGGAGTTGTTCAGTGCCACAAACTTCTGGGCATTTCTCCTCCCATTGGGTTCACACGGGACACTTTCACAAATCTTCAGTGATCTACGGAGACACTTGCACTTCCAAAGCAAAACACTCGCTTCAAGAACACTCTGGACACACAGGCCTTGTCGTCAACATGAGTGGTGCAGATCCTTCCGAACAGCAGCAGCAGTTTCAGTTCATCCCTTCCAGGCTGCTTTGCTGTCTTCATACTAAGGTGACAGAGTGTTGTCATGTGTTCCAACAGTCAGTTCTTAGACCAGTTCTGGATAAATCTGTCCTTTTGCTTATTCTACTTGGATTGGTCAAAGCCATCAGTCATGAAGTATGAGCAGGAAGGTGGGTTGGAGCAGGGGGTCTCCAGGCTGGGGAAAGCCAAAACTGAGGCACAGAAGGAAGGAAGGCTACTCCACTTAACTATCTGTTGACTTGTGGGGAATATCCCTTCCAGAGAAAAGCTGGCAAAGAAAGAGGGGAGAGGGACTTTCTGTATCCTTTCCTTAACATGCCTCCAGCCTACCCGCTACAAATAATTACTGGAATAGTCTGAGGAGAGCCCTGCGATTCACATCTGCAGTCTGGGCTCCCCCTCCAACCTTCCATTTTAGGTACCAGTAGATTGTAGCAAAACCAAAATGGATCTGTGTGGCTGTGGCCACCTGTGTTAAGATGCTGCATAAACGCATCCTCTGCACACTAAATGGTACATCTGCAGCATCCATGTCCCAAATGGATGGGTAAAGGACCTCGTTGCACTGGACTAGCAGGCCAATTTAAAAACATGGGAGAACCGTAAATGCCACTGTCCCTAGCAGGGGACAGGTAAGAATGTGCCTGTCTTGTAACTAAAATCATATTACTGCCACCACTGTCAGTGTTGTATAGCCAGATGAATTGACAGTAGCCACACCCATTAAAAGAAAGGGTGCACATGTGTGCCTCACTGATTACAGCTTCCGTATCTGGGTTTCAATCCTTGTCATAAAAGTGCCTGCTAAGGTAAGGGTAAAAAAGGCTTGGTGAATTACAGGTGAGGTCACATGCTCTACGGACAAAAGCAGGGGACATGTCTCTGTCCTACATCAACAATTTCCCAAAACTGCTTAATAAAAGCAGAGTTAACAATTTACTGTGTATTCTGACTTTTCCTTTTTCATGGACATATATAATTTGATTGTAAATAGTTCAATTTTGCAAGTGGTTCTTTTGCTTTGTCTCAGTTTCACTTTCTTCTCTTTAGGAGATGCCTGCGAAAAGGGCACCAAAGAGCAAGCTTCCAGCTCCACTTCCAGAAGGACACATCATGAAGGATTTGGAGGGGAAGGAATGGAGGCTGGGGAGGAAGATTGGCGAAGGAGGTTTTGGATTAATCTATTTAGGTAAAGTTGCTACGAACCTTTGTCGCATCTGATTACAATGCCTTGCCTCGGGGATACTGCACCTGGGCTAGTGGGTGAGGAAGGAGGTTTAGTTCATAACAAAGAACATTTAGAGCATATTGAAGGAACCTAAATGTGTGTGCTTGATGAAAGCATTTTAGTGCATAATGGGGAGCTTTTGTGCTTATCATGGTAATTAGAAACAAGAAACTAGATGTACCACCCCCTAATACATGGAGCTTCAATTAAATCCCCTCCTTGGCCTCTAAAGTTCTGATCTTAACTCGGGAATAAAGGACCCGATTCACAAAAGTAATCTGAGACAGAATCCTAACTCTACGATTTCCGGTATTCACAAAGGGCATTTAGGAGTCGTAAAATTAGGAATCCTAACTTTACTGCTCCTAAATACCCTTTGTGAATACAGAAAGTCGTAAAGTTAGGATTTTGGCTCAGATTACTTTTGTAAATCGGGCCCTAAGTTCCTCAGTCTAAATTGCTATACATAGGTTGCTGTAGTTCTGCCTCCACTTGGACCATATTGAAAGCCCCATTGATGACACTTATTAGAGATCCACCATGATCCCAAAAATTGTCACATTTTATCTGTAGATTGCTCATGTTAGGTGGAGGAGTATAAGACCTAGTTCTAACTACATTAGGAGAGGTTAGTCAAGTGGGGCTGGTTGATTGTCAGACTCCTATTAATTTGGAGCACTCTATGCCTTCTGTGTCTTCACTGGTTCTGTTCAACCCCTTAGCCCCACCACTACCTCTCGCTCTTCCGAGCATAGCAGCAGGGCTAAGCCTACAGTCAGTCCTTCAAGAAGCAGGCTCAATAGCTTCTACTAGAAATCAGGAAGATCCTAGCTCGATCCAGGATACCACCCAAGCCTTGAATAGTGATCTGGTGTCCACACTGCAGGCCTCTTTCCAGACAATGTTTAAAACTTTGGCAGCAGATATTAAAAAGGGGTTTGAGACTTCCGCATCCAATCAAGCTGATATTCGGTGTTACTGTCAATCGCTTGACAGTAAGCTAGGTGATCTTACTACTAGAACAGAAACGCTTGAATATTCTGTCGCGGAAGGGAATATTAACCTGAGTGCCACAAAAACTGAACTAACAAACCTCAGACAAGAAAATCAGAGCTTGTCCGATAGGATGGAGACTTTGGAAAATCATGCACGGAGGAACAATTTGCGAATTTTGAATATTCCGGAGGAGAAAGAGGGCTCAGACATTAAACAATTCGTGGTCTCCCTGTTAAAGGAAGCGTTAAGATTGGACATGTCTGAGCAAGAAATAGCTTTGGACATCCAGCGCATTCACAGAGAGCCTTTTCGAAAGAACCCTCAGAGAACTAAACCCAGAAAAGTTTTGGTCAACTTTCTTATCTACTCCCTTAAAGAAACCATTCTGAATATAGCATTGAAACAGAAGGTGGTAAATGCTAAGGGGTTTAACTTCCAGATCAGATCAGACCTGTCTAGGATAACGCTTGATAGACAATGGGAGCTTGGTAAGAGGTTGGAAGCGTTCAGGAGTCAGGGGGCCGTAGCCCAGTTGGTCTTCCTTGCGGCACTAAGAGTAATGTATAAGAACACAATGCACAACATAAGAACAGTGCAGGCCGCAGATGAATTCCTTTTAAGTATGGGTAGAAGGTCGGAGTCTCCTAAGTAGGTTCGGTCTACTTTCTATACTATCTGCTTCTGTGTTTATACTAGTTACTTTTCTATTTCCCTTGTCTGATCTCGGAAGAGTTTTTGAGGCTTGGTTAAAATATCTCTTAAAGGGTTTAAGAATCTACACCTTGTATTGAGATAAAGAGACTAAATATTCTAATTACAATAATACAATAAATGTGAGGTATATAGTACACAGTGAAATGCTTATGTGCAAAAAAAAAAAAAGGGATGGAAAGGGGGGAAGAAAGAGGAAGGGTAAAAAAAAAAAAAGGAGAACACCTTATCACCTGTTAATATATCTCTGCTAAACTGGATAATAATATTATATTTACTCACGATTCACTTTTCCATTTTTGATTCTCTTTAGGTCTTTCCTCTAAATTTTGGCACTTTGTCGGTGGTGGCGGGGGTCCATAGCGGGGTGCTATCTCTCTGGTTAATCCAGATAGATAGAGTAGGGGTTTCCCATGGGTGGGGGATCGGGGGGAGCAGGGTTAGGGGGCGGGGAAAAAGTAAAATTTGTCCTCTTAAATGTCCTTTAAAACAGTTCTTGGAGGGGAAAGTTATGAATATTTACAATTCATTATCCATAGATTGGCAGTATTGGTCCTTGGTTCTGGTAATTCAGTTTCAGTATAATGCATAATATACGCATTTTATCCTGGAACACTGATGGTCTTCGCACTACCCCAAGAAGGAACATTATCATGCAATACTTACGAGATTCTGTTGCACAAGTACTAGTGCTCCAGGAGACACACTTGGCAGAGAATGAAATGCAAAATTTGCTGTGTAAGAACAAATGGATAGACTTTGGGGTCATTACATCACAAACTTCACACATTAGGGGGGTGGCCATTCTTTTTAAAAAATCTATCAAGGCAAGGCTAATTTCTAAACAGGTAGATCCTTACGGTAGATGGGCAATAGCTTCTGTTATTGCTTCGGGCTCAGCGTTCACGATAGTAGGGTATTATGGCCCAAACCAGGACGATCCATCTGTTCTAACCTCACTTTTTTCGCAATTGTACCTATTCCCAGAGCCTGTTATCTTGGCAGGCGATTATAACATAGTATTGGACCCAGTATTGGATAAGTCACCCTCTAATAGGGCTAAAACTCTATCCAAAACTAGGATGTATTTACTAAATAACATGAAAGCATTGAACTACATTGATATTTGGAGGAAACTCCATGGGTCCCAAAGGGGGGTGACATTTAAGAATTTTAAATTTCATCACCAGTCTCGGATAGATTTTATATTGATTAGCCATATCTTGGTTAAACAGGTAAAATCAATCTCTCATTTACCTTCTTTATCTTTCTGACCACACAGCCATCCTTCTTGAGCTTGACGCTGCTCCTAGGCCCTCTCTAAGAAATTGGTCTTTTGATAGATCAATTCTAGCTTCATCCAATATCATAGAAGCATTAATACAGGAAACCAAGTCCTTTTGGGAGATTAATCAGGGGACTGCCTTACCCGGGATCACCTGGGATGCTTTGAAAGCCACATTAAGGGGTTATTTAACCAACTTATCCTCACATAAAAATAAGACCTACAGGGATGCAGTAGCCTCGCTTAAATTAGGGATCGCAGGCCTTCAAGAAGAGATTGATCTAAACCTAGGGTCCCCCTTAGTGGAGTTGCAAGATAGATTAAAGGTCTTGAAAGGAGATCTCTCCTCAGTTCTAAATGCTCGGGTCTTAGAGAGATGGGAGGCTAGTAAGTTGGCCCACTTTGAATATGGGGAAGGTGCCGGGAAGCTCCTGGCCTGGAAGGCTAAGACAGATAGGGTCCGAAACAATGTTAGTTCCATTTGTAAGGATGGAGTTCTATACTCTACAGATGAGGAAATCAGTGGAGCTTTTAAAAGTTTCTTCACGGAAATATATCAAGAGGATAAGAGGGTACAACCTAGTCAAGCAAGGGACTGGCTAACTGGTATATCTCTTCCGACCTTAAATTTAGAACAAAGGATTGCCTTAAATCGCCCTTTTACACAGGAGGAAGTAAACTTTGCCATCTCTAAAAGTAAAAAAAATAAAGCTGCAGGTCCCGATGGGCTACCCTCCGAAATATATAAAATTTTGTGCCCCATAATTCTTGCCCATCTAACAGACCTGTTTAACAGTATCCTAGTCGATGGTGCTTTACCTCCTGCATCCTGGGATAGGGCCTCCATAACCTTGATTTTAAAACCGGGTAAACCTACAACTAGCTGTGGGTCATACAGGCCGATCTCAATTCTTAGCACATATTATAAACTCTTTACATCGGTCCTTGCAAATAGATTGGGGGAAGTTGCAAACAACATTCTGCATGTGGACCAAAAGGGATTTGTAAAAGGAAGGCAACTCTACGAATTGACTTACGACCTTATCGGAGCAATAGACATGGCCACAATAGCATCTCTACCCTTAGCAGTTTTTACCCTCGATGCTACAAAAGCTTTTGATAGGGTAAACTGGGTATATCTAGAGGAAGTGTTGAGAAAGTTTAACTTAGGTGATAACTTTAGGCGAGCTATTAAATTACTATATAAAAGTCCTTCTGCTTCACTACTGGTTAACGGTGAACTTACTGAG
Source organism: Lissotriton vulgaris (assembly GCF_964263255.1). Taxonomy (NCBI): domain Eukaryota; kingdom Metazoa; phylum Chordata; class Amphibia; order Caudata; family Salamandridae; genus Lissotriton; species Lissotriton vulgaris. Next base: position 1,377,773,759 of record NC_141694.1, on the reverse strand, counting down.
TCATTTAACATCACGCGAGGAACCCGTCAGGGGTGTCCTCTCTCACCACTTTTGTTTGATTTATATACTGAACCTTTTGCTCAGTTAATTCGGGATAACTCTAATATAAAACCTTTTATTTTTGAAGGATGGGAGAAGAAAGTAGCATTGTATGCGGATGATGTTCTTATTTTTTCATCCGAGCTGAGCTCGTCCTTTCCTACCGTTATATCTACTGCGGAAGAATTCGGGACAATATCCAGATATGAAGTGAATGCTTCCAAAACTGATATCATGGTTTGGAATCATCCCGTACCGACTGTAGGGGTACAGCCCAGCTCTACCCTCAGATATCTCGGGTTAAACATCTATACTGACATCAATAAGATTGTCCCCTTAAACTTTGCTGAAGTAGCTAAGGAGGCTCGAAGATCGATGAGATTATGGTCTGCTCTCCCTATTTCCCTAATAGGCAGGTCTAACCTGGTCAAAATGACCATTTTGCCCAAGATCACATATCTATTCAATACAATCCCTCTTTTTTTTGACCCATCTTTGATTGCCAAACTTCAAACCGAAATAAATAGATTCATATGGAACAGTCATACGCCTACACTATCTTGGAAGAAGATCAGACGTCGTCGAGAAAAAGGCGGCCTTGCAGCACCAGACTTGCAATTTTATGGATGGGCCTTCCAACTCTCACATATCAGGATGCTCTTAAAGGCCCCTAATAATGCTGGCTGTGGGAAACTATTTTCAGCACTTCTAAGGGGGGAAAAACTGGGCCGACGAAATTTTTATTAAAATTTGGCGACCCTAAGTATTTCAAGAAGGTCAAACTAAAGGTTTTAAGAGACCTGGCTAGAACATGGGCTAGTCTAAGACGAACACTCAAATTGGATTACTATTCTAGTAGGGCCCCACTTTGGGATTCCCCAGGAGCGCCGTCTTGGCTTTTAGATAGCTTAGCTCTCCCAATTAGAGAAGCCGGACTTACATCATGGGGGGAACTATTTGTTGAAGGAACTTTACTCTCATGGGAGACTCTGAGCTTAACTATAGGAACTCGTTTTTCACGATTTAAATATCTCCAAATTCAGAGTTGGTCACAGGCCTATAGCCAAGGAAGGGGTAGGTTTAAAATAGGTATGGATAGTAATTTAGTAACTCACCTGATGGATAAACCACCCTTCAAAAAAGAGATTACATTTTGGTACAATCTTATTCTGGATGAGACTGATGGTGAGTTTCTGTTACCCCTCTCGCTTTGGAAAACCTTTATCACCGACACCGATGTGGAAGGCCTGTGGCTAAAATCATTTAGGATTTTGGGTGAGATTGTTAAACCATCTTGGCTCCGCCGCAACCACTTGTTTACTCTACATAGGGTGTATTACTCTCCATTGCGTCTATCAAAGTTCCCCAATAATGATCAGGTGGCATGCCCTAGATGTGGCTTGGTAGCAGCATCAGATACCCATATGTTTTTTGAGTGTCCATTTATATCAATATTTTGGAATTAAATCTGTGCTTCTCTCTCGTTAGCAATAGGCTCGCAAGTTAACCCTAGTCCTATGTTAATTTTCTTTGGTATTATACCAGAGCTTGACGGTATGTGTAAAAAATTGGTCTTCTATAGTTGTTTGCTAGCTAGAAGAGAAATATGCAGACGGTGGAAAGATAAGACACCCCCTCTCTTTACCGATTGGCGTGCAGCAATGCTACAGATGTCTAAATTAGACATGGCTAGAGAAGGTAACCAACACAAGAGAAGATTTTGGCTACTTTTGAACTGGTAATCTTAGAATATGGGACCAAGGGTTTTTTTTTTTTTTTTTTCCCCATGTCCTATGATTTTGCTGCCTGTTGGGTCGTTTATTCGATCCTCGCCTTTTATACATACCCAACAAGGGCGACGTCGGTTACAATCTGGGTTGTACTGAACAGTACGCTAGTCCAGTTGGTACCATTTGACGATCATTGAGGTGTCGATGCTTGGCACTGCGGGATACCCCGGTAGGATCCATGAAAGTCCCCCCCAGTTAATCTGGGTCAGTGTCTTAGTCATCCCCTCTAACTGATCGTTATTGTTTGGTTTCCAAGGGCAAATATGAGGACAAAAAAAAAAAAGAAAAAAGGGAAGACCTAGCTCTAACTGGAAATCACCTCACAGAGGCAACCCATGACTTCTATACAAATGGGTTATGTTGGTGTGTTGAAAGGTAGCAGATCACTCTTCAAAGTACCAGTGTTGGGATAAGCACCACACTCAAAAGCAGTGGCACCTCCTCCACTAAGGTGGAGGAGCGTCGCCCCACTACTCTGCAGCAGTAAAAGAAAGGAAAAAATCAAATGATAATAACGTAATGTTATTAATATTTTATTTTGTCCTCCTGCTGTGGCACCTTTCCGTGAGGGGGCAGGGCGGGGCTGTAGAGCAGGGAACGGGTGATAGAACCCTCCTATGTGCGCAGTAACTCTTTGGCTGGCCCTCTCAGGCCACCCAAAACAGTCATGCGCACTTGCCCTGTTCTCCATGCAGGCTGCATTACAGCCTGTTTGGAGACTATGCCCACTCTTCCAGCCCCTGGCTGAGCACCCTGTCACGGCGCTCAGACTAATTACAATTCTGCATTACAGCGTTGTGATTGGACATGAGTCCGTTGGTCGCAGGAGCAGAGACTCGGGACTAGGTGGCAAGGTACGTTTTTAAAATTTTTTTTATTTATTTTTCCATTGCGAGCGGGCGCGACAACCCGCCACCCGTGAGCCGTGCCGGCCGCCACTGCTCAAAACCACATCACTTAGCACACTCAATCCAGGCAAAGCACTTAGACTCTCCTTCTACAGAGAAGCCCTGTTGGGAACATATATAATGTCATATTAAAGTTTGCTGTTCGAGGTGCCAGGAGGTCATGTATTTGGCGAAAGCCATGCTGTTCAAAAGCCAAGTAGCATAACAAAAGTGTGTGACAAGAATCTTTAGTATGTACTACTTTCCCTTCACAAGAGCACTGTGGTTTCCCCAGTCTGTAACTGATTACTTACTGATGGATGGCATTGGGAAAACTTGAGAGCTATGATAAACTTAAGACCCATCCGCCAGTCCAGCGCACATTTCCTTGCACCGGAACCAACGGAGAACCCGACTCACCGACTCTGGTGTGACCGACCCCCTCCTTCGGGGATTTACAGCCGTCGGAGGGCGCGGGCCTAGACAGGGCTTCAAAGCTGGGGCCCAGAGTACTGGCGCTGGCCCAGCCGATGCGACTTCCGCCCCGCTGCGAAAACGAAACTGCGGCCGCTCCAGCCGACGACCCGCCGGCACTCTGGCACCCCGGATCGGGGCTGAGTGCTGTAGCCGGGGGAGGCATGAGGTGGAGGTGAGCTGAGGGGGCAGTGACAATGTCGTCGAGGCGGCGGCCGCATTCACGTCCGCGAGTATCTGAGCGGAAGCAGAGGGCCCGGGAAGGACAGGGAGGGGCGCCTAAAACCCCCGGTTTCTCTCTTCCCCCCGCCCCCCTCCCCCTGGTAGCGGCGTGAACCCAGGACGCACCAAGGAGTTTCAACACAATTTTTTTCCCTCTGACCAGTGGCGATTGAAACTGTGAAAAGCAATAGATTGGGTTAGAGGGTGAGACTTCCCTTCCCACGTTAGTGACTTTTGGCGCACTCTCAAAGGGAGTGGAGCAATGGATCCCAGGAGGGTGACAATGTTGGCTTATTTGTCTGCGCTGCCGGGGATAGTTCCTTCAGCCTTGGACTCACGAATGATTGCTTAAGTGGGAGTAGTGGCATGTAGTTATCTGGGGACGTGGACCCGGATGTGAGCCTTGAGACGACAAATGCACCGTTTTGGGGGACTGGACCCACTGACGCTGTGTTGAGGAAGATCCTTGTTGGATGGAGGTGCAGTGAGGAGCGCTGTGGAAAGGGTGTCTCAAGCTGGAGTGGCGCATAGAGGATGGCCCCACTGACGCTGACCCGCCGAGAGTCCCCAGGGTATAGGACCAGGCTATTGACCCTGTACTAGGCGTGTTAGAGCACATCGGAGACTCCTAGGCCGACCCTCACTGTCTGCACATAACTTAATCCTGCTAATGTTGGTAAAATGGATCGTGGAAAAGGCCCTGGTGCCAAGAACTCGAAAGCGGTCCAGGCCAAGAAGCTTGATCGGTACGCGGTCCGGAAAGAGGCGCAGCGGGGAAGATTATCAGAGGAGATGGCGAGAGGGAACCCGAGCGAGGAGGAGCCGGAGATTTCTCTGAAGGATGTCATGGAAGCTATCTTAGGAGTAAAAACCTCACTGGAACATAAAATGGACTCCATGGCCATAGATATTAATCTTATTAGGGCGGATATGGGGAAACCTAATGAGAAAGTGAAGCAAGTGGAACTAACTGCTAACAGCTTGGTTGAAGACGTCTCCCAACTACAAAAAGAAGTATGTGATTTGCAGACAGTAAGTCAGCTGAACTTAAACTGGATGATTGAGGGCCACCTCCGCCGAAACAACCTTCGCATCCTGGGTGTGCCGGAGCAGTTAGAGGAGCAGGCTCCTGACCTTTTTGTAGAAGACCTCATCCTCAACCACCTCATACCGAAAGGCCTCAGCAAGTTTTTTGTTATAGAACGGGCTCTCAGGGTCCCGGGAGGCCGTCCCAGACCGGGCGCTCCCCTGCGGCCTATGCTGGCCCGAGCCCTCAACTACCGCGACAGAGATGCGATCCTCCAGAACTCGAGAGCCAACGCTCCGCTCAGGTATGAGAATGCTACTATCTCACTCTTCCCAGACTTCACACAGAGAGTACAAAAGAAGAGGAAAACCTTTCCGGCGGTGAAGCGAGTCTTAAGGGAAAGGGGCCTGAAATATTCAATGTTGTTCCCGGCCCGTCGCAGAGTGGAAATGGATGGCCGATCATGGTTCTTCGATCATCTGGAGGCAGTGATGGCGTGGCTTGAATATCAGGAAGGTAAGGCCCCATTGGAACGAGGTGCAGATGACAATGCGGACAGTCAGCCTCCCTGAATCAGAGGCCTGTTAAACACTGAATTAGCCTACAATTAGGACTTGGGTTGTGGAAGGGGACGGGGTTGACGAGACTCTGGGGCTAGGGTGATAGGGGTGCAAGATATCTGACAGTCTGCTAACGCTATAAACAATAGGACCAACAATTTCATTGATCTGGGACTCTGGCAGGAGCTCAGGAATTGTTACCCCCTAAGTTTTCTTCTTTCTTTGAAATTTTTGGGGCGACAGGCACTCAAGTCAAGTCAAGTCAATCAGCTTTGTTTCGATAATAAAAATATCATAAAAGCATTACATAAAACAGCAGTTAAAATCATGTTGGTTAAAATCCACTTACTGGTTGAATAAAATAATTTATACATTTTCCAATAAATTAAATAAGAAGGTTCAATACATGACCGCAATTAAACAATGAGTTTTAACCTTTTGCATCTGATTGACCAGGCCCAGCCAAGGTATTTGGCCATGCCACAAACATACAGGGGCCTGGCATCATACCTCAAAATTCTAAGGGCGACTGTATGCTCTCTGGTACCAAGCTCCCTGCATAAGGGCTTTAGCCACAAGGACCTTGGAGTTTTGTAGGCCGGGCATTCAAATAGAAAATGGGCTACAGACTCCATTCTAGAGGTACAAAATATGCAGAATGGAGAGGTTTGGGCTGGAATGTTCCAACGGGCAGATAATTCTCTCAAGGGGAGTAAGCCTACCCTAAACTTAAAATACAACGATCAGATCCATATACGATTCACAAAGGGGGACATCCTTAATCATAAGGAACTCAGTGGATGTCCTGCTAAGCTTCGGATTTGAGTTAAGTTTGTTTGCTTGCTACCCACTGCCAATATAAGGACTTGAGGACAGATTTGGGGGGAGCACTCCTAGATGCCCAAGCATCACCAAGACCCATGCTGTCAAACATTGTTTTTACTTTTGTGAGCTACCCAATTTTTGACCATCCATACATTGACAATATTTCCGATAGTCCCTCTGCATAACTAACAAGTTCGGGGATTCTCCATAAACGTGCCCACAATAAAAGCGGGCGCAGTCAGGCCTGGTCTCTGATTGAGCGGCAGCCCATATCTAGTAATAGGGGAAGCGTGGGCATGCTATGGGGAAGTGACATTAGGTCCTTTGGAAATTTATTTTCCGATTTTAAAAGAAGGTCACTAGAGCCTAATCCCCAAAGTCCAGCCCCGTAAAGTGCTGCACTAACTCCCCTAGCTCTATAAATATCTAGGACTGGGGCTATGGGCCTAAATGAGTATGAGCGTTGCTCTTTGATCAATGCCCCCACAACCCGTTTATGACCCATCAGCAATTACTGGAGATGGGGGCCCCACTGCATAGAGTCTGATAGACGAATTCCCAAGTAATCAAATTCCCTAACCCTTTCTAGGGGCACAAGGTTTAGAGAGGGAGGGCGACCAGGCTTCCTGGGGGGGGGGGGGGGGCGGGGTTCAGTACTAGATACTTAGTTTTATCAGTATTGATTTTGAGGCCCCTGCTGTCACAAAAAGATTGAAAATTATCCAAGAGGCTCTGTAGGCCCATCGGTGACTTTGAGATGAGCAGAGTGCCATCAGCGAAAAGGAGCGTGGGTATTTTCTTTCCCGCCAAAAAGGGGGCGTCAGATGGTTGATTTAAGAGATGCTCCACCACCCCGTTCACATATAAGGAGAACAGGGTGGGGGCAAGGACGCACCCCTGGCGAACGCCCCTTTCCACTGGGATTTTGGCAGTCTTCTGGCCCTGAGTGCCCCACCTCAACTGCGCATAGTTCCCATTGTACAACTTCACTAATAGGGACAAAATGTAGGCTGGGATCCCCAGATCGGCTAGTACCCCCCACAAGCGGTCCCGAGGCACTAGGTCAAAGGCAGCCCTTAAATCGATAAACGCAAGATAAACACTGCCTTTGCCCAGCACCACCACCTGCCAGTAGATGAGCATCAGTCTAAAGACCTGCTCGATGGTCCCAGTCCCAACCCTAAAGCCTGCCTCGAATTCTGATAGAGTTTTATTCTCGGCCTCCCACTGGAGCAATCTCCCCAAGACAACCTTTCTGGCCACCTTCTGTGTAGAATCTATAAGACTGATAGGGAGATAGTTTGCTGGATCATCCCAACAACCCTTCTTAAAAATTGGGACGACCTCAGCCGCCCTTCCATGAATCTGGGATCGCCGCACCGTGCATAATGGCATTAAGTAAAGTTGATATAAACTTGCCCCAGTCTTGTGAATGCAAACGGAGTAGGTCCCCCGGTAAACTGTCAGGGCCTGCTGCTTTGTTTGGCACTAAAGATTTGATCACGTCTTCCACCTCCTTCGGTGTAAAAGGTAACACCTCGCTTGTCCCAAAAGGGCCCAAAACAGGAGATGTTCAAGTTCAAATTCAAGTTTAACATTTGTATAGCGCACTACTCACCCAGAGGGTCTCAAGGCGCTTGAGGGAGGGGGGTACTTTACTTATCGAATATCCAAGTTTTTAGTTGTTTTCTGAAGGAGAGGTGGTTCTGTGTAAGGCGGAGGTGGGTAGGGAGAGAATTCCAGGTTTTGGCCGCTAAGTAGGAGAAGGATCTTCCTCCCATGGTGGATCTATGGATGCGTGGGATTGAGGCGAGGGCTTGATTGGATGATCGTAGTTGACGGGTGGGGGTGTAAAAGGACAGGCACGTGTTGAGGCATTCGGGTCCTAGGTCGTAGAGGGCTTTGTGTGCGTGGGTGAGGAGACGGAACGTTATTCTCTTGTTGACGGGGAGCCAGTGGAGGTCTTTCAGGGGACTGGAAATGTGAGCTTGGAGGGGGATGTCTTGTATGAGTCTGGCTGATGCGTTTTGGATGCGTTGGAGTTTTTTCTGCAGTTTGGCTGTGGTTCCGGCGTCAAGGGTGTTTCCGTAGTCCAGTCGGCTTGTGACCAGTGCGTGGGTGACAGTCTTTCTTGTTTCGGTGGGGATCCAACGGAAGATTTTTTTGAGCATGCGTAAGATGTTGAAGCATGATGATGAGACTGCGTTGACTTGTCTGGTCATCGAGAGGGAGGAGTCCAGGATGAAGCCCAGGTTACGTGCGTGGTCCGTAGATGTGGGTGCGTTACCCAGGGCCGGTGGCCACCATGAGTCGTCCCAGGCGGAGGGGGATGAACCTAAGATGAGGACTTCCGTTTTGTCCGAGTTCAGTTTTAAACGGCTGTTCTTCATCCACTCGGCTACTTCTTTCATCCCTTCGTGTAGGTTGGTTTTGGCAGTGTTTGGGTCTTTGGTGAAGGAGAGAATCAGTTGGGTGTCGTCTGCGTAGGAGATGATGTTGAGGTTGTGTTGGCGTGCGATGGATGCAAGGGGACTCATGTATACGTTGAAGAGGGTGGGACTGAGTGATGATCCTTGTGGTACGCCGAAGATGACTTCGGTGGCCTCTGATCTAAAAGGGGGGCGGCGGACTCTCTGGGTTCTTCCGGCGAGGAACGAGATGATCCAGTCCAATGCTTTTCCTTGTATTCCGTTGTTGCTGAGGCGTTGTATAAGGGTGCTATGACAGACTGTGTCGAAGGCTGCGGAGAGGTCAAGTAGGATGAGGGCAGCTGTTTCTCCGTTGTCCAGTAGTGTTCGAATGTCGTCTGTTGCTGCGATGAGGGCGGTCTCGGTGCTGTGTTTGGCTCGGAAGCCGGACTGTGAAGGGTCGAGGGATTTGTTGGATTCGAGGAAGGCGGCGAGCTGACTGTTGACGGCTTTCTCAATGACTTTGGCAGGGAATGGGAGGAGCGAGATGGGGCTGTAGTTTTTAAGTTCAGTGGAGTCTGCTGTAGGTTTCTTCAGGAGGGCACTGAGTTCGGCATGTTTCCAGCTTTCCGGGAAGGTAGCGGAGTTGAGGGAGCAGTTGATGACGTCTCGGAGATGGGGTGCGATAATGGAGTCTGCTTTGTTAAAAATGTGGTGGGGACATGGGTCGGTTGGCGATCCTGAGTGGATGGAGTTCATCGGTCGGATTGTGTCTTCAGTGGTGATTGGGTTCCAGGCGCAAAGGTTGTAAGAGGGGGGTTTTGGTTCTGAGGTGGGTGAAGTGGACTGGTCTCCGGACTGGTTTTCAAAGCTGTTTTTGTTGTGGAAGAATGAGGCTAGGGAGTCGCAGAGGTCTTGGGAGGGAGTGATGTCGTTGGTGCCGGCGGTGGGGTTGGTAAATTCTTTGACGATGTTGAATAGTTCCTTGCTGTTGTGGGCGTTGTTGTCAAGTCGATCCTTGAATGCTGATTTCTTGGTGGATCGGATCAGTTGGTGGTGTATGCGGGTGGCATTCTTGAAGGTGGTCAGGTTGTCAGTGGTTGTTCTGTCAGGGGGTTCGACAGAACTTCTTGGATTTCTTAAGGTCATAGTTAAACCAGGGGGCTTTTTTGCTGCCTTGCTTAATTTGATGGTTTTTCAAGGGTGCTAATTCGTCGGCGCTGTGGGCGATCCATTGTGTGAGGTTGGTGGCTGCTTGGTTTGGGTCCGATGATTTGGCGGGAGCATTTGGGTGAAGCGATGTGAAGAGCTGGTCGGTGGTAATTTTGTTCCAGTTTCTTCGGGGAATTGGTTGTGGGTGGTTGTGGGTCGTGGTCTTTTTGTAGTTGAAGTGAACGCAACTGTGGTCCGTCCAATGGAGAGTTGTGGTGTGATTGAAGGAGATGTGCTTGCTGGAGGTGAAGATTGGGTCGAGCGTGTGCCCGGCATAGTGGGTGGGGGTGTCCACAAGTTGTTTGAGTCTGAGGTTGGCGAGGTTGTCCAGAAGGGTGGTGGTGTTGCTGTCGTTGTTCTTTTCCAGGTGGAAATTGAGGTCTCCCAGTAGAATGTAGTCCTCGGAGGGGAGGGCGTGTGGGCTGATGAAGTCAGTGATGTCTTCGCTGAATTGTGTGCTGGGTCCTGGTGGCCTGTAGATGAGGGTGCCTCTGATTGTATGATTTTGTACCCGTCCGGGATACCTATGGCGATGTCGGGAGCTGATGAGGCGTTCATCCAGGTTTCTGTAAGGAAGGCGACGTCCGGCGATGTGGTGGCGAGTAGGTTCCAAAGGTCAATGGCGTGTCTATGGACCGAGCGGGTGTTTGGCAGGATGCATTTTAGGTGGTTAGTGTCGGAGTTCTGTTTGGAGTTTGTGGATTTGGTGTGGGTCCTGATGCAGTCGAACTTGCAGGAGTGGCAGGTGAAGGGTCCATGGGTGTGTCGTGGGACGGCTTGGAAGCAGTTTGGAAGTCGGCCGGGGTTGAGTGCTGAGAGGGTTGCGGCGTCGTACGTTATGCGGGCGGAGTGAATTTTGCGGGGACCAGGGGGTCTGGCGCTGGGCGCGGTCCAGGCGCGGACGGGCGTAGACGGGCTTACCTTTGGCGCACCTTCGGCGGGGTGGTGGTCAAACCACGCCTGCCCCCTAATGTTGCATGTAATAAGGGTACAATCGGGCCTATTCCTGGTTCTTACTAGGTTCCAAAAACCTCCAGCATCCCTCCTTTTGCTGGCAACCTTTAGATCACACCAGAACTGGTCGTCCCAAGCCCTCCTGGCTTCCCTAATGGTGAACCTGTAATTATTCCGGCCAGTCCGGATTAGCACAGGGTCTTTTAGCTTGACTGCCTTCACTAAGGCTGTCTTTGACAGCCGGCATTTTTTGGAAAACCACCCTGGATTATGTTTCGGATTCTGGTCCCCCCTAGTATGGGAAACCCTACAAGGTTTTATATGTAGACTTCCCACGGCTTCAATGGTATTACAAAAGAGGCAAAGAACCTCAGACGGGGCCAATATGGAGGTGTCTAGCCTAGATACTGCCCCTTCAATCAAGACCCTTAGGTTTTGGACCAGCCCATCATCGAGGACAACTGTGCACCATTTAAGGCGCCTTCCACCATTAAAAGGACAGACATCTGAGGCTAATATGAGAATTGGAACCCCCTCTATAGCTATTTGATTGACCAGGGAAAAGAGGGGTTTAGAAACAAAAACATATCAAAATTCCCCCATGGTCTATTCTTATTTTCTTATGTGGCACAGCTCGCAGAGACTAGACAATTAGCCTTCAAATCAGTGCAGGGACAACAAAATATTTTCTTTCATTAAATATTTTTTATTATTTAGTTTTTTCATTCATTTATCAAAATTATTTAAAACTGTTTTTTTCTTCTTTTTTTGATCTTTTCTTGCGTGTATACATCAATTCATCATTATTGGTAATAATCCAATCAATTTAAAAGTGCAATGAGACATAACAACATTTTTCCAGACTTTCAAAAAGTGTCATATGTTTTCACAAAAATGAAGAAACCACTGATACCCTATCTGGCACACACTATCTCACATACACACCACTCATTCATACACATCTACAAACTTCAAAACAATTTCTAGGGTTGAGGTAACACAGTATGTAGTTATGTTATTTCCACGCCAGGTCTACGCGCGTTTCGGTGGGTTCGTACCACCTTCCTCAGGACCAACTCAGAAATGGTTTCATTCTTGCATCATCTTGTGTGTGCAGGGTACCTAAAATTACAAATACATTGTAATGTACCTAAGACTTAGCACTGAGATGAAGGACTGTTGATTTAATACAATCTTTTTCGTTTATAAAATCACTTGAACATTAATACAGAGACATCTGGTTAAACCAAAAAGTCAGTAGCACCAAACAAATACATGACCCAAATTATTCTGAGATTTAGAGCTAAATTATGGGCTAGAGGACAAGAACAGACGATTCCTTTGTTTTAGAAATTTTCATCATGATCAACTAAAGATTGACTCTCAAAAGGTATGGCAGGTGTATTTGTAATATACATTGTTTAAGGTTCCAGGATAGAGGCTATTCCTAGAATTTTATTCTGTGAACTCACCTTGAACTAAATAAACACTGGTCGTTGTGTAATCTATTTAGAAGTGAAGGTTATTCTTTCCTTTTTTCTTTTTTTCTCTTTCTCCTTTAGAGGTATTACACCGGTATCTGTGTGGGAAATATGTATATATCAAGGATCCTATGTACAGCTTAATGAATATACATTACTGTTATGTAAGCAGAGAAGATTGTTCTTACCACAGAACTTTTACGCATGCATCCATATGGGACTGCTTGTTATTTCCATTTTCATATGTAGTTTTCACATTTATTTAGTCAGATTTCTTATGGTGGACGTTCTAGATAGGATATATGGACTATAGGTACTGTTTTCTGTTACGCTGGGTACTAATAACAGTCTAAACCACGTTCTTACCTTGCGTTCATCGAAATATAAATGCCACTTAAAAGCCAATACTTTTGTCTCTGTGAGGGGGGCGCAGGGGCGAGTTAATTCTTATTGCTCTTTTTGTGGTTGTTCTGAAAAAATATACATAGGTACAAGTTGTACTCTTACACTGCATAGTGCTTACATACATATTGTATGTCTTAAATTGATTTGACTGCTCACCTTAATCAAACTTATGCGAGGTCAAAAACTTGATGTTCTTCCATTTCATGTATGCTCCAGCCTGTCCATCTATTCAGTGTTTCAGTATCAAAGTTGTCACTGTATATAATTTAAAAAAGCATTTTTGTTTAATTAAGTTGTCTCGTCCAATATTACAGCATTCAGTGCGTTATGTCAGCGTATGGTTGTCTATCTTCTTTTTGATATATATTTCAGGGTTGCTAACAAGTGCCACCTACATAGTTTTTATTATCGAGCGTACAGTCAAAGTTAAAAGTAATACTCGATTTCTGCCTGTGCTGATAGATTAATTATTGGATTTCCACATTATCGGACTGACACGATCTCTGCTTCTGGGTAAAACTCTCAGAAGTTAACTTAAAATCCCATTTTACAGTGTACATGTCAGTAGCGCGCTAAAACTTGCATAGAGGTATATAATTACCCTCTACGGTCATGTCTATTCCCGGAGATGTTGTGGCGTGTAGCGGAATACAATTACCGCATGGATATCTTACTTAGATCACCCCCAGGTTGCCGCATGTATATCTGACTTAAGTAACCCACGAGCTTATAATTCCGAGCTGATAGATAGCGCCACTTTGGTTAGTCAATACGCGGGAATATTTAAATAAGAAAGCTGCTTGGTGCTATTGCAGCAGATGATCTATCTAGTTAGGGGAGTTCTCACGCACTCATCGTACCTGTTCGTGACGGTGTACGCCTCAGCAACCAGCCTCCTGTCCGATCTCCCGCTCCAGAACCGGTGTAATTTACGAAGGTTTCAGGGCAGGTTTAAATAGGTTCCAATGCTTACCACCTGAATCAATTACTGATTCTAGGATACCGGATGCGATTGTATCTCGTTCCGGTTTGACTCTGCGCGCCATCTTGGAATTGGGTGATTGCAAAGTCCGAAAATACCGGAAATAGTTGTAATTCTCATTCCGCACTGACTGCGGGCGCCATGTTGGAACGGGATGGTGTCAGTATCACGAAAAATAACATATCGTTCTTGTTAGCTTTTTATGTCCCGTCTATTACTCACATTGAGTTTAATGTTGTTTAGCTACCTTAATGTGGGCTAGGAATGTATAATATACAATTGTGGCATGTTACTGACAGATATTCAATTATATATCGTAGCGCAATGAATAGAAGTAAGATATTAGATCAATTAGGATATTCATAGTCTCTGCATTACCTTACATACCCCAACTACCTTCATCTGTGTTCTGGGAATTTTATGATAATCTGAAAAATTCATATAATGCATGGATAAGCTATATTGGGAATCCCTTCCTGCTGAACCAGTATAATGTGAACGCAGATGGGGTTTGTCTATTTATTTAGGTTTAGTGACAAACCACGCTATATTTTCATTTAGTCCTCTGCGAACGCTATCCAAGTTAAAGACATCTGAGGCTATTCTAGGTTGTGGGAGGGTAACTAACGATGGACATGACCACAAAGGCTTTAAGCTTAGAGATAGCGGATTGTGATCACTATCTACAGTTGGCAATACCTCCATATCTCGCATATAGCTCCAAAACTTTAAGTTGAGTAGGATGTAATCTATCCGTGACAAATAATCTACCCTATTAAAAGTGTAGGCGCCTAAGTGGTCTGAAAATGTTCTGCCATTCACAGCTCTCAAGCCAAATTCTAGGGACAAGGGGCCCGATGAAGGTAAATCCCATTTACCGATTTTGAAATACTGAATTTTACCGATTCGGTATTTCAAAATCGGTAAATGGGATGTAAGTCCCAACATCTGGATTTGTTACCGAATCCTTAACAATTCATTAATTACCGATTCGGTATATACCGAATCGGTAATGCCCATTCATTCCTATGGGCTTTGAAGCCCATAGGAATGATTAGGCATTACCGATTCGGTATTTACCGAATCGGTAATTAAAGAATTCACAAGGGTGCAGGGGGTGTCACTTTGACACCCTCTAGCACCCCCAAAACGGGCATGTGTGCAATGTGGCACACAGACATGCCCTAAGGGCACGTCTGTCTGTCACATGGCACATGTGTACATGCACAGATGTGCATGTACACAGGAATCGGTATTTTACCATGGATTTGTATTCCATGGTAAAATACCGATTCTGTAAGCCATGTGCCAATAGAAAATTGGCTACCCACATAGCATTTTCGGTAATTTTACCGAATCGGTAAATATTACCGATTCGTTAATTATTACCGAATCGGTACTTATTACCGATTCGGTAATAATAACGATTCGGCAAAATTACCGAATATGTGCACCTACATCTCCCTAGCACTTTACCGATCGGAAACGGCCGAAAATCGGTATTTTCGGCCGATTCCGATCGGTAAAGGGCTACCTACATCTGGCCCAAGATGTTAAGCTGGATGGACCGTTGGGACCATCTCTTAATAGGCGGAATAGTGAGAGCTGAAATGCCCCATCTACTCTCCTCGTCAGTAGTGCCCAAAATGTCTTTGTCTGCCAGGGGTTCGAAAGTACAATTGAAATCCCCTGCGACCAAGACATTTGCACTTTTACTACACTTGCTGAGCTCCTCTCCAAGGATAGAAATAATGGGGGATTCAGAACCGTCGTTGGTGCCTCTGGCGTAGATATTGAATATCTCGATTGTGAGCCCTCGGTATGGACCCCTCACTGACAGTCTTAAAATATCAGGAGATTTTGAGGCAAGTTGTCTAATATGGCAGCTCAAGGAGAAATTGATACAAATTAAGAGACCTCCTGAAGGGCGACCTTTACGAGTGTGTGAGGGATTGGCTGGAACAAAAAACGTAGTGTAACCAACCTTGTGACAGGGTTCCACACACCAGGTGTCTTGGAAGATACAAATCTCATAGGACTCTATCAATGGATTCCAATCAGGAACATCTAATTTCCTGGAAATACCAGCTATGTTCCAACTTAAAATCTTTAGACCATTTTTCATGGTTGTAATCTCGGGGAGATAGGGTGGAACCTCCAGACTAGGTCCAGCATCAGTCTCAGGAGAGATGTTCACCTGCTCCCCCAACCCACTAGTATTCTCTCGAGCCAGGGGGCTAGTGCAGGATTGGTTAAAGACTAAACCATCATGATCCTCAATTACTCTCCCACAACCAGGAGAATCCCGACCCTTTGGTGGATATTCAGCTAGTTTAACAGGGGAAGGGAGATTGCGTCACCAACCATAACCTAGTCTTTGAGCCGCTATACCAAACCAGGGCATGAAACGCTGAGAGGTATCCTAGTCGGCTTCGGGGTACAGTAGATTGTCCCTCCAGCCCCTACACTGTTGGCTAACATTGGGTTGTGCAACCGGGAAAGTTCAAAAGTGCCAATCCCTGTGTTCCCTGCATTGGGCACAAAATTACAGATAAATCTGGCAACCCTAGGGTCTCTAAAATGTACCAGTATTCAATCCCCTGGCAAATCTTTGGGCCTATTCCCAACCCAACCAACCCTTCTGACATTAAAACCTTCCCATCAAGTGTGTTAGGCAGGGGTCTATTTTCGGATAACCAGAACATCATTTTTTTTTTAAGCTCATTATACGATTCCTGGATCCCGGATTTATGGGAAGGAACCCCTGTGAGCACCACTATATACGGTTGGCATTCTGGGGGTAGATTAATGGTGGGAAGGTCAATATCATTCTTAAGTACAGTAGATTCATTAGGTAAAACAGAATGTTTGACTTTCTGGCCCTTGCTATGTCCCATGGTGGTTTTGGTGGACTTGCTCTTGGAGGTCAAGCTTGTAGGGCCTTCATTTGCACCTTTGTCCAGACTGGGATTCTTACCAGCTTGGACATTTACTTCAACAGGACCATCTTGAGTGGTTAGGTTTTCACAGACGGTGGGCCCTGTTGCTTCCTCAAATAGCGGTTGCCCCCTGGTTACTGGAGATGTTAGGTCCAGCTGACTGACTTTAGTCATTTCAGAAGGCCCCCTCCCTAATTTCTGTGTGTAGTTTAATTAGGGACTTAAGAGAAAAAAAAGTTGTCGAGAGTAGCTTGCTCGAACCTATCGAGCCTCTCGGTCAAGACCTTCACCCTCTTGAGAACCGGGAGAATGAGTGACTTCAACAGTTTCTCAATTTGGGGTAGGGAAGGCAAGTTGTCAGTGTTTATTGATGTGCTAAAGGGGGCCTGCTTCCCACTATCTGGCTTGCTCGAGGTGCTTGGCACCTGAGCTCTGTGTAAAGGGACCCCAGATAGGGCAGAGTGGGAAAGGACAGTTTGATGGATTTCAGACTCCCCTCTCCCTGTGAATTTGACCTGTGCTTTAGGGCGTTTGCCCATAAACTTCTTGAAAGGATTTCAGTAATCAGCCCTTGAATGAAATGCGGCTCTTTTCCTCTTAATGGGTGCAGTTCTAAGTCTACTAATGGGTTCTGCCTCTAGCTGGACCGGTCTTTCCTCAGGGGAAATAGAAATGCTTACAATTGCTAGATCCCCTGTTAAAGAACAAGAATCGGCCCCCATTGATGGCTGAGTAGAAGGATATATGCTACAGTTAAGAGCATTAAGCCTATCAAGGCTGGCTCTAATGGCTCCTATTCTAGCCAAATCTAGAACAGGAGGGCCTTCAACCGGAGGGTCGCCGAGTGGCTGTACAGTAGACACTACCAAGGCAGTGGGGCCTAAGGAAGAGCGTCTCTGATTGAATAATTCATGAGAGAGACGGCGTTAAGTGTTGGCAATCTCTTTATCAATAGCCGAGACTGCTCTAGTAAGAAACTGATCCATCGTGCCTATGACAGAGCCGCCCCCTTCCCCTTGCCCCCTTCCCCTGGCCAGATTGAGTTGTCATTGGCATCCGCAATGGTACGTCCCCAAAGTAGTTTACAAGAGTTATCGAGGGAGACAGTACTCTACACACATATTAAACAGTAATTAAGCAGTACAAGTTAGGGGGGTGGCCCAGCCCAGCCCCTGCCGGCCTTGGACGGCCTAAGACGGTCCCGCCCTTGTCCCGGGCTTCTCCCGGGATGCTCCAGCGCGCTCCCGTACAGCGGAAAGGAGAATCCTGTAAATAGGGCACGCGGGGTCCTATGGGCGGGGCCGGCAAGAAAGGCGAGACCAGGTGGTGATAGTCGTGCAGGGACTCCTGGGAGATCGAGTCCCTGCCTACGCCAAACGCAGCCCCCATGCAGCCACAGCTCCACACAGGATAGTCTTTCCCCAGAGTTCAAGGTCCAAAGCAAAAAGATGCTCCCGCTGTTCAGAAGGACGAAGCGGCACCCGCGAAGCGGGTGCGGCGAGTTGCTGATAAGCTCTACTGTCAACACCAAGGAAACTGCTTTTCCAGACCCGCTATAATCAAAAGAGTAGCCCACAGGTGAGGGGGTACAGGCTGAATATATCCACACGGGCTCCTGTGGGCGAGGCCGGCAAGAAAGGCGGGACCAGGTGGTACTAGTCGTGCAGGGACTCCTGGGAGATCGAGTCCCTGCCTACGCCAAACGCAGCCCACACGCAGCCACAGCTCCACACAGGATAGTCTACCCCCAGATTTCAAGGTCCAAAGCAAAAGATGCTCCCGCTGTTCAGAAGGACGAAGCGGCACCCGCAAAGCGGCACCCGCAAAGCGGGTGCGGCGAGTTGCGGATAAACTCCGCTGTCAACGCCAAGGACACTGCTTTTCCAGACCCGCTATAATCAAAGGAATAGCCCACAGGTGAGGGGGGACAGGCTGAATATATCCACACGGGCTCCTGTGGGCGGGGCCGGCAAGAAAGGCGGGACCAGGTGGTGCTAGTCGTGCAGGGACTCCTGGGAGATCGAGTCCCTGCCTACGCCAAACGCAGCCACAGCTCCACATAGGATAGTTGCGGCGAGTTGCTGATGAGCTCCGCTGTCAACACCAAGGAAACTGCTTTTCCAGACCCGCTATAATCAAAGGAGTAGCCCCGGGCGACAGGCACTCTGCGTTTTTCAGTGGGCAGTTTGGAGCCCAAAGGGCAGGGCAGCGGGGTGGGGGGATTTTGGGGGGGATGTTTGTTTCACCTGTTGGGTGGTTTGTTGGTTGCATCTCTTTCAAACAACAGTGGTCCCATGCATATTCCAGTAAAAGACCAATAAATATAGACTAAATCAATTCTATATTTAGAAAGACATGTCCAGCCGGACAGAGGTCCTTCAAGTTTACTTAATAAACAATCTTTTTACAAGATAAAACAAAGATACCTTCCACAGGACCCCTGTGTGGTACACAAGCCTGTGCCCAACACTTTAGGGGTGTTTACAGTTGGAGAAAGATAGGAAAGGTTTTTAAGGCAAACAAGCGTTCTTCTGTTCATATGTTGATTATACAGATATTGATATTGATATTGAGATGTATTTATAAAGCGCTCGTTCGCCCGGGGGCTTCATGGCGCTATAGACAGGGACACAACGCATCAGTCACAGGAAGCAAAGAGGAACTCATCAAAACGCTTGAGAAAAGAGCCATGTTTTGAGGGAGTGTCTGAAACTAAGGATGTTTCCGCACATTTTAAGGTAAAGAGGAAGGGAGTTCCAGAAGGCAGCTGCAAGGTGGTCAAAGCAGCTGCCTCCAAGACGCTTCCTTTTATAAGTAGGGACAGTCAGAAGATGTTTATGCATGGAGCGAAGATTCCTAGGGGGGTCATATTTTTTAAACAGATCTCTGATGAATAGGGGGCCTGATTGTTGTAAGGACTTAAATAAAATACAACCAGTCTTAAAAGCCACCCGTTGCTCAACAGGCAGCCAATGTAGTTGTTTTAACCCTTTCGATGCTGATGACGAGCTCAGCTCGTCATGATGCACAGTTGAGCTGTGCTGATGACGAGCTGAGCTCGTCATGAACAATGGGAAAGAGGTGCCTGCAGCACAGGAGGGGAAAACACCTAGCAGCCAAGGTGTTAAGCCCAGTCTGACAGACTGCCTCTTAGGTAGATTCAGAATGAGTCTAGCTGCCTGATTCTGAATCAGCTGGAGGCGCTTTAACTCGCCGACCGGGAGGCCAAGATAGAGACTGTTGGAGAAATCCAATCTAGACAGAACCAGGGAGATAACAATCTGTGTGAGCGCCTCCAAAGAGAAGAAACGAGCAATTTTCTTAATTTTCTTCAGCTGAAATAGACTGGAGGACACCACTGCGCTGACCTGCCTTTTCAGAGACAGATCTTCGCTAAGGAAGATTCCTAGGCTCTTAACCGAGGACGATTTAAATGGGGGGGCTCCCATGCTGGACGGCCAAAAGCCAGGGTTCCAGCTGAGTACACTCTGCCCAGGCAAGACCAACTCAGTCTTGCCTGGGTTGAGCTTCAGGTGATTGCAGCTCATCCAACTCAGGATGTGAGACATGGTGTTTTGAAACACTACCACTGAGTCCTCGGTGTTTAAGGGAAAGATGAGCTGCAAATCATCTGCGTAATTGAAGATGGTGACTCTGGTATCCCTGAGGGAGTACAGCAGGGGGCGTAGGTAAAGATTAAAAAGCAAAGGTGACAGGGAGGAGCCCTGAGGGACTCCACAGGTAGTAGGGATAGTGGGGGCCGTGAAGGGGCCCAGTCTCACGGATTGGGTGCAGCCAGTAATAAATGAGCGAATCCAGCTCAGCGCAGGACCCCTAAGGCCGGCCTGTTCGACACGGTTGACCAAGATGGTATAGTCAACCGTGTCGAATGCCGCTGATAGGTCTAATAAAACCAGCGCCTGATGGATCCCCTTGTCTGCATTCCGCCTCAAAGTATTCTGAACTGAGACGATGACTGCTTCAGTGGAATGAAGAGGACGGAAGCCAGCCTGGTTAGGCGCAAGGTACTGTGTTTTTTCCAAGAATTGGGACATGCTATCACAAACATGAGCCTCCAATATCTTGGCACAGTACGGCAGCAGGGAAATGGGCCTGTAGTTGAGAGGATCCGATGGATTAGCCCCAGCTTTTTTCAGCAAAGGGATGAGAAGGGCTTTTTTAAAACTGGCAGGGACCAAACCCTGTGAGAGGGAACCATTCATCATGAAAAGAATGCTCTCAGGGATAGCGGCTCCCACTTCCCGCAGGATGTAGGGAGGGCAGACATCATCAGGAGAACCAGATTTTACTTTAAAAAGAAGTTTGGATAGACAGGCCGCATCAATGGGGGGGAAGGATTCCAGGGTAGAGGGATTGTGATAGATGTCCGGGGAAGGAGGGGATAGGGTGGTAAGAATGCTTTGCTTTATGGTGCAAATCTTATTCAGAAAGAAGGTATTTAGTGTGTTGCAGAGATCCTGAGTGGGGGCCACAGCTGGGGAAGTTCTGTCACTGCCACAAAGACCCTCCACAATGTTGAATAAATCTCTGGATTTATTGCGTGAGTGAAGAATTTGCTCAGAGAAATAGTCCGTTTTGTGCTTCTGAATAAGTTTCTGATACTCCTTCCGTGCCCTACAATAATCAGCCTTGTCAGATTCTAAATAGGCCGACCGCCACTTACGTTCCCTTTGACGAACTTGCAGCTTTGCGGCTTTAAGATGAGGTGTAAACCATCTATGAGCGTCATGAATACGGGAACGGGGGAAATTGGAACAGGGAGCATGGGCATTGGCGGCCTGAAATAGCCAGCTGGAGAAGGCTTCTTCATACCCCTCAATATCCTGATCGAACGGGGGGAGGGATGAAGTTAAGGTATCAATGAAGGCAGGGAGGTCAGCGTGCTTCCAGAGTCTGACTTTCCCTCCTTGCTGAGGCGGCTGTTTCCTGTTCTCAGTGATGGTGATAGAAAAGTCGATCAGAAAGTGGTCCGACCAAATACATGGAGTGATGGAGTTAATGGTAAGAGGGATGTCCTGCGACCAAATCTGGTCGAGGCTGTGTCCTTTTTTATGGGTGGGGAGATGAATCTGCTGAATGAGATTCATATCCGAAAGGGTTTCTTTCAATGCAGCTGCCTGCCCCACCGGCTCAGCAGAGTCCAGCCAGAAATTAAAATCACCCAGCAGCACAATTTTCTTATAACTGATTATCAGAGGAGCCAAAGATTCTGCTAAAAGTGCAGCGAATGTGGGCATGCTCTGGGGGGGGGGCGGTAGATGAGGACCATAAGTAAGGAACCGCTATTAGTGTCCATCCTAAAGATCATGTTGTCCGATCCTACAAGATCGAGGGAAGGGAGAGGGGAGAAGATGTGGTTTTTTGATATGATAGCGGCAACTCCTCCGCCCCTTTTATTGGCAGGTCTATCCTCATGTAAAATATAATAGTTAGAGGGGACTGCAGCCAGGATGTCAGGTAAGGAGTCAGCATTTAGCCAAGTCTCCGTGAGGAGTAAAATGTCTGGTTGCTCGGCCTGAAGTAAGAGGAATATGTCCATGTGATGTTTCACGATGGACCTTGTGTTTAGATAAAAACATTTAAGAGTTGTCTCGACCCCCAACGAGGGAATAGGGATGGCAGAGGGGTTAGGACAGATGAGCGGGTCAATGATATATTTAGGACGTATGATGCCATGGATAGCGGCACGCTTTAGGACATGCGCGGGTAGGGCGGGCCCTGTGTCGTCGGAGGGTCGGAGACACAGCAGGTCAGGAGAGGAATAAGACAGTGTTTGACCAGGGGTCCTGGCCCCGTGCCCCGGTCTGCCGCGGACGGGCGCAGACGGCATATGTTACTCAATCGTAACTGGGCAACGCCAGCGTAAGCCGATATTGACGGTCATGGAGATTGAGTAACACGGCATTCCACGCCCTAACTGGGTCTGCTGGTCCGGGTCGTACTGATTATCAAAACGGCCAGACATTACTCACACGCTGCCTCGGTATTTTGAGGGTTAGCGATAAAGGCAATTATTTGTTTGTCCTGATGATGGTCCCCATGACCCTTTAGGGGGACCGAAACGCCGTCGACTTGCTTAAGCACCTTATACAAGTATTTTGATTGCTAAAATTGATGTAATGGTGCTACTTAATATGTTCTGTATAATCAACATATGAACAGAAGAACGCTTGTTTGCCTTAAAAACCTTTCCTATCTTTCTCCAACTGTAAACATCCCGCAAGTGTTGGGCACAGGCTTGTGTACCACACAGGGGTCCTGTGGAAGGTATCTTTGTTTTATCTTGCAAAAACATTGTTTATTAAGTAAACTTGAAGGACCTCTGTCCGGCTGGACATGTCTTTCTAAATATAGAATTGATTTCGTCTATATTTATTGGTCTTTTACTGGAATATGCATGGGACCACTGTTGTTTGAAAGAATTGTTCCCCGAGGTCCCCTGTTGACTAAGTTGGGGCCCCTTGTTGCTATCAACATAGTTGTTGGTTGCATCAGCGCAGTAATTTGGTCCAATAGACGTAATGCAGGGGTTTGCGGGCTGTACCGGGTAGACGATGGGGGGTCGGGAAATAAAGGTGTTGAGTTGGAACGTTAACGGGTTGGGGGACAAAATTAAATGAAGTGTGGTCCTTCAGTATCTCAAAAGACAGGCGCCAGACGTGGTGCTGCTTCAGGAGACACATCTCATTGGGAACTCATGCAAGGCTCTACACAGAATGAGGTACAAACTGGTCGCACACTCAGGATTCACGTCTGGTTCCAGGGGTATGGGCATATTAATTCGTAGGGCATTCCCATTGGCAGTGACTACCACATGGGAAGATGGGAGTGGCAGATATATTGGAATCACGGGCACGTGGGAGGGCCAACACGTGACCTTCTTATCCATCTATGTTCCTCCGGGGCTACAGAGCACAACAATAGCAGACTTAGTGACGGTCCTACTTTCACTCTCTGAGGGACTTTTACTTTTAAGGGGCGACTTTAACACGGTCATCTCTGGTATTGTGGATAGGCACCCCCCACGGGAAACGGGGCAGGCGATGAGGTGGCTCCCAGACTTTATAGATACAGTGGACCTAGTTGACAGTTGGAGATTACTCCACCCAGATCAAAAGCAATATACGTTCCACTCTGGAGCGCATGATAGTCTCTCGCGATTGGACTACTGTCTGGTCCCTGTCGCACAAGCTTCCTGCATAACAGAGGTTATACACTTGGCCAGAGGCATCTCTGATCACTCTCCATTGTGGATCCACATAGTTGTAACTCGGGGCGCAGCGGGAAGGATGGCCCCAATCAATCCGTGGTATCTACGCAATCCTAAAATTCGTAAAGACCTCATCGCAGCGCTAGATGAATATTTCACTAACAATGTGGGATCTGTGTCCTCTTCTGGGTCCCTGTGGGAGGCCTTTAAAACGGTCATCAGGGGCCAAGCCCTGTCTTTGATAGCGGGCTCTAAAAAGGAGAGAGAGAGAGAGGGAGGTGGTGGAGTTAGAGGCTGAAATCGGCAGGTTTGAGGGAGAATTGGAGCTGGGAGTAACGCGGGCTAATCTTAATCAGTTGAGCCTGAAACAACACGACTACAAGGCGTTAGTCATTGATAGGGCCAAGGCTCTCGGTAGGGAACAACAGGACAGGCTCTACGATTTGGGAGACAAGGCAGGGAAGCTTATCGCCGGGCTAGATAAGAGAGATTGGGCCTGCCGTCTGGTCCCAGAGTTCCTAACAGAGGAAGGGATACAACTCACAGAACCGCAGGACATAGTTGTTAAATCCGCTGACCACTTCAAAGCGGTTTACACCTCTGTCTCCCCTCGCTCGGAAGCTGACTCCCAACTGTTACTCTGAGACATACAGCTCCTGTGTCTTTCACCTAAAGATCAAAATTCATGGATAGCGCGCTGACAGCGGACGAGATCGCCCAGACCATCCGTTCCTTAAACTCCGGTAAGGCGGCAGGCCCCAACGGACTCCCTATTGAACTTTACAAACTTAAGCCAGATAAACTTGCACCTTACTTGAAAGAAATGTTTGTAGACTCCAGAGACGTAGGGGTCTTCCCTAGAGACCAGAGACTTGCTACAATAGTCGTGGCTATAAGGAGGGGAAGATCAAGACGAACTGTGCCTCGTACAGGCCTATCTCTCTTTTAAATGCTGAGCCGAAGATTTTGGCTAAGCTCTTGGCAAATAGACTGGTAAAAGTTATTAGCAATACGGTCCCCTCTGATCAATCAGGCTTTATGCCCCACAGAAACACAGCCCTGAACTTGCGTAGATTACATGGGGTATTGGCCAGAGTTCATACTCTTCAGGAGCCAGCTACAATCGCGTCTCTTGACGCAACAATGGCTTTCAACACAATTGAATGGCCTTATCTATGGGCTGTCTTGGCCAAATTTGGGTTTGGCCCCGAGTTCATCGGATGGATACGTCTGCTGTACACGGAACCGCTCGCTTAAGTAGTGGTAAACCATAGAGCTTCGGCTCCATTCTTGCTCGGACTGGGCACTCGTCAGGGGTGTCCACTGTCCCCCCTTCTCTTCTCACTGGCGCTGGAGCCTCTTGCCGCCTGGATTCGTTGGGAACATTCGATTAGGGGCATGCGGTGGTCCCCTGAATGGGAAGACCGCATATCTCTGTATGCAGATGATATACTCCTTTATTTGACCTCTCCCCGTAAATCCCTTATCGTGATCTTTGATGTCCTGGCCTCCTTCGAGAGAAACTCAGGACTCTCAATCAACTGGGAGAAATCCTTGTTGTTTTTTTGAGGGGCGATTCCCCCAACCCCTCCACGAATATGTCCCATACAGATCAATACAAAAGGGTTCAAATATCTGGGAATATTCGTCTCTCTGGACCCCTCGGTTAGGTATTCCAGAAATCTCCTTCCCCCTCTGCAGAGGCTTAAGAGCGACATTTCCAGCTGGAGGAAGCTCCCCCTCTCATTGTTGGGTAGAGCAGCCCTCTTTAAAAGGATTGCTCTCCCGGGCTATCTCTACGCCCTGCAAAATACCTTGGATGTGGTGCCGCCGGTTTACTTCCGTGAGATTTAGAGCCTTCAGCGGAGTTTATTGTTGTAGGGCAGGCCCTGCATTGCTTTACACAAACTAACACTTTCCTGGTATGACGGAGGCATTGCCC
Organism: Lissotriton vulgaris; assembly: GCF_964263255.1. Classification (NCBI taxonomy): domain Eukaryota; kingdom Metazoa; phylum Chordata; class Amphibia; order Caudata; family Salamandridae; genus Lissotriton; species Lissotriton vulgaris. The sequence goes on along the minus strand of NC_141694.1, from coordinate 1,377,748,381 downwards.
TCCCAGACATCAAAAGATACTACTGGGCCTCCCAATTGCCGGTGAATAACCACTGCACATACGGCTGGGTGGATGACCCTGGATACGCTATGGATAAATGGCTTCTTCCCGGCGGTAGATATAATAGAGCATTATATTCTCGGCCGAATAAACTAGCCTTAACAGGACCAACTAAACACTAGGTTCAGATCTGGCATGATGGCACAGCTTCGCTGGGCTGGAAGAATAAACTGACTATGGCCACCCCGCTGTGGTACTCCAAAAGACTTGGCAAACTTTGTAAAATTAAAGGATATGATAGGTGGGATGTTATAGGGATCTCCATGATCAAAGATATTTGGGGGAAGGGGAGAATTAAATTGTTTGAGGAAATGCAGGTGGAATACGATCTAGCAAATGCCGAATACTTCCGTTATGAGCAGGTTCGTCACTCCTTTCTTTCAGCGCTCCCCAGGGAGACATGGCCCCCAGAGGCCTCCCCTCTGGAGGACCGGATACTGGACGGACACCTTCCCGACAGAACGATCTCCTTGCTATACAAAAAGTTGATCAACCACAGGTCTGGCCCCCTTGAGGCGCTTAGGGACAAATGGATGCAGGATGGGATAGAGCTAGATGAGGAAGATTGGCAGACCGCAGTGTCCTCCCCAAGAGAAGTCGCTATCCCAGCTCGCCTGACGCTAGTTCAACTAAAAATTATGCGCAGGATCTACCTCACGGGTTCACGATTTGTACAAATGGGACTTTCTGATGGGGGATTATGCAAACGGCAATGTGGTCTTCTTGGAACCTTTACACATACCATCTGGGAGTGCGAACACATCACCACATATTGGCGCAACATTCATGACACTATGCATAGAGTCCTGGGGGTCTCCCTTTTACCAGGGGCGGGGAGGTGCTTACTTAACATTTGGGAGCCGACTGACTCAACTACCTCACAGAAGCAATGGGCTGCACTGGCTTTCATGATTGCTAAACTTAATATAGCCCAATTGTGGGGAGCTGAACAACCTCCCACTCTGGAAGTGTGGGAAAACAATTTAGATTGGTGCATGTTTAGGGAGAAAACTGTATATCATGCGAGGGGACGCCCTCGAAAGTGGTCAATGGTTTGGGGTCCCTGGAACAGTTACAGAGGGGAAATTTGTACCCCACCCCCGAATGCTGCTTTTGATATCCCCCCCTCCCCGTGAAGTTCCCTTACAGTCGTAAGATTTTTGTATCCTGTGACCCCATGGTGTAGACTCGGTGGTTCTGGCTGACCCTCTGTAATGTGTTTCTTGCTGATGGTTTCATTAATAAAAAGATATATAAAAAAATATCCCCAATTTTACAAGTCTAAGTTAAAGTAAGTACATAGGGAAGGCCCAAACAAAGGGTTAAAAAATAATATGGCTTAAAATGACTGTGTCTTAGCCACAGGCCTATTTAGCCTGTGCCTAGACGACCTTGCAAAAGTTCCTAAATTAACTCATTCCTGCACCCCAGAATTTAGAAGTAATTACTTATGGAGTTTTTACAAGTCAACAACTTTATTTTCAGACTAGACCTCCAACCATAAGTTAAATGCATTACAGTTTTTCTGTGAACTTCATAAATTTACAGTTGTGGATTGTAACCTGTCTCTTGTGTTAGCAAGTGGCATATCGCAAAGGAAAAAGTACAGTGCGGGGTGGATGGGGTTGCACAAAGATTAGCACAATATGAAATGACAAATAGAGGTGAACATTGATGGGAATCGTGGAAGCACCAATGGGAATACATACTTTACATGTATGACATAACTCTAAGAGTAATTCATGATTATTGGCTTTATTTTAAAAAACATTTCTTTTCATGAGGTCGAGTTCTAGGTATCAACACATAATTTTCATATTGTGGATTTATCGTGCGCAGTTGAATGTGAATTTGTGATATTTGTATCTTTTGTTTTTTATTTTCTTGCTGATGTTTGCTGCAACAAAATACACAACACGATAGAATCTTAATTAAAAAGTAATTGGCAATCATTTTTGATAAAGGCTCAGTTTTTGTGACCAGTTTGAAGAGTAGGGGTTGTTACATCTTACTTTATGGTAGGCAGAAAATAAACTGGAGATAATCACATCTAATAAGTAACTTGAAACTACCTTTTCTGGCTGTTTGACTTAGAGCATTAGGAGACGCTTGGATCCCAATTTCCTTGGTACTGGAAGAACTCATGATATTTAGTGGTTAGGTCAGGGTGCTTTGAACTTTCTCTTTTATTTATAGCTTATTATGGAAAGGTATCCCCTTACTAAGTTATAGCACTGCATTTTTAGCTTTAGAAAACTAGATCTGGAAATTATCAATAAGAAAGTGATTGGAAAGGGAACTTTTCATAATAAAGTCTTGGTCATGGATATAAATAAAAACTCTGTCTCTGACAAAAGATCATAGACGTGATGCTTTAGGAGAGAGCACAATTTAATTATCTAATCTATATGCTTAAAATCACCCTTCAAAGCGAAACTAAGATTTTACAAGGGTATCAAGTGCTAATGAATTCCACAAAAGTGAGTGAAAGGAAGTGCAATTGTAAACTCAGTTTAATGTACTGCTTGGAGCATGTTTTTAGATGGTCATTATTTTATTTCATAAATTGAAATGTTAGTTTGTGGCCATTGTTTTAAAAGTACCGCTTTTTAAACTCCATCAAGTCTGCTGATCCACTATAATAATGTTTTTGCGGATTTTATTTAAAACTAGCTTACCCGTCGCGCTTTGCTGCGATCTCAGAAGAAAGAAACTTGTTATGATAATATTCAATTTACATTGTGTCATTTTTATTGAAACTTATTCATTTTAATATGGAAAACATTTTAAAGTGTTGTTTTAATTCTGTTTATTTATTCGAGTGCTTGTGGATACACGTTTTTTTTTGTTTTTCTGTCTGGTGCGTACACCAATAAATCAGAAGGTTTTCCTACGCGTGAGCTGGCCACATACAGTTGACCATGTGAGAAGCACGGATTCTCCAAATGTAGTCCACACACTTGCAGCGATTGTCCTTGTGCTTTGTTGATGGTCATTGCAAAACCGAGTCGCACCGGAAACTGTAAACGTTCAGTATTGGAAAGATTATGAGGGCCCAGGGGGGCCGGGGGGCCGATATTTATCACATTTTTTTTTTGTTGCCAGAAACCTTCGCGGGAGTGTACTCAACAACTTCCCAAAGTTTCATGACGATCGGATGAATGGTGTAGTAATGCATAAAGGACAAACAGACAGACATACATTTGTTTTTATATATATAGATGTATTTTAAAAGGTTGTATGTTTTTAAGGCATATCTTCAGTGTCAGAGCGTGTAGGATACTGTGTGCCTTCAAGGGACTAGTAGTGGTTGAGTGATCAAGAATCTTTCGGCAATAAGTGGCGAGTTTGTCAGTGTGAAACAACCTGGGTAAAGTAGAGAAGACACAAGGCAATGGTTGTGCTCTGCTCATCTTCCCTAGTGGTAAGAGAATAGGTTAATCTCTCTTGGAGGACCCTACGTTTGCCACCGAGCCTTCTCCGGCTCAGCTCAGAAGACCTGGAACTCCCTCCCACCGGAAATACGTAGAATCTCTTCCAAGGATGCCTTCAAATTAGAAGTAAAAAGATTCCTTATGAGCAAGTTCTTACCTTAATAGGTTATTGGTTTGTCTGCTCTAAGACATTGGGCTTAGACCTTTAAGCCCTTGCGCTGGTTGCTATTCCATCTCGATATGTACCATTTATGTTCTTATTATTCTACTGATCCTGTGTACATGTAACCGTTCTTGTCCTGTGAGTTTTATTTTGATATGTGATTTTGTCTGGATTCCCATTTGACACATGTACTGCATCTGTTACCTTCCTTTCCCCACAACTGTAGAGTGCTCTGATATCCCTCGGGATCATGTTCGCGCCATATAAAACTTTATAAATAAATAAATAAATGCCTTTAAATTAACCTCTTCACAAGAGGAGAAACATTCCAAGGGAACCAAGGGGTGGACTAGGTAGTACTTTGGTGATTTAGCCACCTTTAGTAGATACACCAAAATTCTCTTTGTCACTGGCTATCTCTGAAATTGTATGGAAGTGCTAGATATGGAGCAGCCAGTGAAAATCCAGGTCCACTGGACTCCTGCATGAAGGTGACTGAGGAACACATTGATGTTCTTCACAGAAACAGCTGCCAATTTTTGTGGATGAGAGAGTGTAAATTGGGCCCCATAATATGCCAAGGAGGTGATCCCTGCACAGTGGTTTTTGCACAGCGGGGCACAGTTAGGTTAGCTGTTCACTGTGACTCACCTGACCCTGTCCTTGTCTCACACATTGCTGTCCTTGTCCATAAGAGAGGAGATGCAACTCGTAGGAATCCATTCAGGAGGGTGGAGGTGGCAAGGCCTCGAGCGAGGAGACAGGACTACAAAGATTGAGCAACCTTGTTTCTTTAGTGGTAAATTACTATTTTAGCCAGTTGTCTATGTGATAGTGGATTTGTGTATCACCTCTTATTGGTTTCAGTTTGAGAATGTGCCAGTGCCCCATTGCAGTAGTGCATTTCACCTGCAGTCTTGTCAAGGATGTGAGGCTGATGACCGCCACAAGTTCTTGTGGAATTGGTTGGGTTTCTTTACCTGCCCCGTAAGAGTATTTCTCGGGGCCTTATCAGCTGCTGTTTCCCAATGGACCAACGAAGTACTCACACTGGGTTGGCCTCTATCCTAAGTGTGCTTGTAGTAGTAGCTCAGGTTGGTCAAAATACCTTCATCTGCTATTCAGCTTCCCACTCTTGGCGGTCTTTGTTCCACAGCTTGAGCAATATTGGTCTGCCAGCTTGACACATCTGTCTGCCAGCCAGTACTACCAAAGTACTCCACAAATCGAAAGCTGGGACAACAGCAGACACAGGGACACTTAGGATGCCTAGAAACTGGTTTGAGGAAGGAGAAAGCCCAGCCAGAACTAGTTGTTACCAAGAGTGGCAGCATCTTTAGCAGTGCTGTTCAAAGCCATTCATAAGCATTTTTGATATGGTGAAAAGTGCTAGCCCTGCTGGAAATGTTGCCCATTGAATTGAGCCAATAACCGTGAAAGGGGAGAGACTAAAAAAGGAGCCTAAAGGGAGTAGAGGGAGATTCAAAAGATGGTGTCAACTAACCTTATTTTTTTCAAACAACATTGGTCCCATGCATGCAAAGGAATTGAAAGCAAATAAAAATATAGACAGAGTCAATCTATATTAAGAGAGACATGTCCAGCCGGACAGTGGTCTTTCAAAGTTTTTACTCAATTTTCATGTAGTTGATATCACACAGAGTACCTTCCACAGGTCAGCCAGTGTGGAACACAAGCCTGTGCCCAGCACTTCCAGAGCGGGTACAAAGGGTGGATATAGAAAGCAAAGAAGGGCTTTATAAGGCAAAACACGTTGCTCTGTCATAAATGCAATTGTACAGAGTATTACAACTAAGCACCTCAGAACACATAGTAATCGCGTTTTAGTTTTTTGGTGCTTAAAAGGTCGACGGCGTTTCGGACCCCTAGTAAATCACGGGGTCCATCATCAGGACATTTGCAGTGAAAGCCTTAACAAGGATTTAGCCTCTAAATGCCAATATACATCAATGGTTGGCAGTTGGAGATAACGCCCGCCCACAATCGGGCGGCGGTAGCCGCGATACTCGATGGTATCCGTCGGCAGCCAGGGGAACCGGGTCAGTCGGTTGAGGATCTCACTACCTGGCGTTGATATCACTACTCTGTGTGATATCAACTACATGAAAATTGAGTAAAAACTTTGAAAGACCACTGTCCGGCTGGACATGTCTCTCTTAATATAGATTGACTCTGTCTATATTTTTATTTGCTTTCAATTCCTTTGCATGCTTGGGACCAATGTTGTTTGAAAAAAGTATGTTCCCCGAGGTCCCTGCTGACTGATTTGGGGCCCCTTGTTGTTAAAAAGTCAACTAACCTTAGGCGTGGATTGCTTCTTTCTAACCTAGTCAGCAAGCAAGAAGGATTAAAACACTAGAGCCTGCCCTATACAGTCACACGGAAAAAGGGAAACGGAATCCAAAGACCAGTGAAAGAAACTGGTCTACCCTGAGGCCTGATACTAGGCTCTGGAATTAGTCTACCCCTGTCAAGCTATACACTAGAAAGAATTGGGTTAATCTGAGAGGTAAGAGCCCCATATTTGGAACTGGCTTGCCTAATTCAGGAATGTTGTATCTTTCTGAATAAAACTATCTTCAAACGTGTACAAAGGGTTTGTCCCGCTGTTGCCACTATTGCATGCCCCCAGTGAAATAGCGATCTAGATGGCCTTGGGTTGAACTTTAGGGAAATAGTTTGGTTACCTTTGTAAAAGATTAGAGAGTGGAGTATAGCTTGATGAATGATAGTCTTTTTAAGTTATGAATATTAGCATTGCATACAACAATTTAATTAGCCGCAGCATCCTACTGACCAAACCTATCTTGCGTAGTATGGAAACATGCATTCCCAGTCAAGCATACCAAAGACTTTCTCCAGGTACAGTACCAGGCCATCTGAGTAGGAACACAAAGACGGTGCCTCCTCCAGGAGTCGTGCAGTCTGCATATATTGAGGGATGTAAAGTTCCTTGGTTTGATCGAGGAGGATGAGCTCTGGCATCGCTTCCATCAAGCACTACACCTAAACCTTGCTCAATATTTTGTAGTCGTGCCAAGCATGGGCAACGCCCGATAGGACGCTACATCCAGCAAAACACGGGCCGGTTTTAGGAGAGAGATCAGGAGGGACTCCCCCATGGAGGGGGTCAGCTCACAGCATTATATATCTCAAAAGTCATGGTGCCAGTATGTCAATGTAAGTTTTATAAAATTCTATGAGTAGGCCATCAATTATCACAAATGTTGTGCTCTAATTGTGCTGACTAGCGCGATTATTCGGTCTGCTGCCAGTCTTGAAAGTGCCACTCCATCAAGGAAGTCCACTATCTGGGCCTGAGAGGAGAAGCTCATGGGGACATATAGAGCCTGGTAGTGCTCGCGGAAGTCTGCATGGATCGCCTCCTCTGTGTAGGCCGCTTTGTTGGATGGCAGATGGATAACTGTGATGGTGACATTAATGGGTTTTGTTTGATCAGACTCGCCAGGAGCCTCTCTGATTTGTATTCTATATTCGTTTTAGCCAGGTACGCTTTATAATCAATGCACCACAGCGTCTCAGTTAATTCTGCATGTTCTTTTCCTGGCTCTTGAAAGATCCTTTTTAGCATATTCACACGTCATGGACCTTTAAAGATCACCCAGAGAATGCTAGAGCTCCCTCTTTGATGTGCTACGTGCCTCCGGCACCAGGGCTATGCAGTGTTCTCATCAGTGATTTTAAGTCGTCCCGTTCAATAATGAGAGTGCTGGCAGTTTCTCTGTTTTCAGCAAGAAATTAGTTATAGTCTCTCGGAAGACCTAATCCTCCAGTGTTAAAGGCTGTAGGCGCCAGGTCAGGACTGGGGATACATGCTCTCCCCTCTGAAGAGTCAGTAATAGGGGATTGTGATGTAGATGGTCTTACTGATAAACGTAAGTTATTTTTGAGTTGGATGGATGGTGAGCACAGGAAACGGTTGAGTCGCACATAAAGGTCATGTGAAGGGAAATAAAAGAACTCCCTCTCACCTGGGTGGAGTGCCTTCCAAGTGTCTGTTAAGATCCACTGTGACAGTCATTATGAGAAGTAAGCAACAACGAAGATTGTGGGCATGTGAGGTGGTGGAGAGTTTAACTCATCTAAATAGACATCCTGTACACAATTGAAGACCCCTGCCCCACCCAAAACATGAGAGATGTTCCCAACAAACGAGGTGCAGTGACAGCTCTGCAAGAATATGCGGCTGTCCTGTGTTTGGAGAGTAAATGCTGCCCATGAGTATTGCAGTACTGTCCAAGACACCTTTCACCAACATGTACCCCATGTCCGCATCAGTCCCCAGTGGTTACACACTTAAAGGGGATAGTGCCCCGAATCCATGTAAGCATCCCTCTGGCAAACCCAGAGTACTCAGTGCGTTAACACTGCCCTCTCCTGCATATTTTTTTTTTTTTTTTAGTTTAGACCCCTCGCCTTTTGCCTAGTGGGTCTCCTGCAGCAAGGCAACGGGAGTGCCCTGGTGCTTAAGATACATGTATATATTGGGACGCTTCTTCACAGAACCCATACCACGGACATTCCAGTTCATAAGCGTCAACTTAGTCATGTTGTATTGTGTGGTGTATAGAATACATGGGACCCTGGTTGAAAGCATCGCCCCCAAGCTGTACCCGTGACTGAGCATGAGTGCATCATCTGTCATCTACTGAAGACCAGGCCTGGTCATATGAACTTCCTAACAACCCTAGACTGGCGTCTGACCACCTAAAAAAACAAACTTGGAAGAACATTTAGCCTGTAGGTGCTGCAAAACCGCAATGGGTTTGCGTGGGGGTGGTAGTGGCGGTAAGGGGTTTGAAATGCAGGTGGTCTCCTCCCGGGCCCAACAGAGGAGTCAAGAGATGAAGAAGTGAGAAAGAAGGGAAGGGGGGAGTTCAGCACCCCACACTCCCCGGGCCAGATTCCGCCTACTTAAGATCCTGAGGTGATGTATCTCAAAGGTGGATCATACCACAGTTGTACGTGGAGGGTCAAGCAAGAATGCCCGCGGCTGAGCTAGGGACAAAGGTTTGAATTGTGTGGTTAAGCAGGCATCAGCGCCATGTCTCGGGTTTTTTGGTCCAGGGAGATTCCAGGCTACAATCTATCAGTGTGTCTTATGGGTGTACTGGTTGAAAAATTATATGATCTTGGATTATGGCATCAGCAGTTTGTGGGGTTAAAGATGACTGAATTGCTGACTAAGAACAATAGGGGATTGACCCTTTATTATAAGAAGCAGTGTCAGAGTTTTTGGGGTCTCTGCAGTGGCCTGGATCATGCAGCCTAGAAACTGAGGACGGGGCCGGGAGCCTCTCCAGTTGCGATGGCAAAGGACCACTGGCTATAGAGCGACTGGGGGATGTCTTGTCCCAGGTGCAGCGCCTAGTGCGAATTGAATAATTTGGGGGGAGGTTGGGGCGATAGCTTATTTAAAGCCTTTTTGGTACCTTTCCACCCTGTCCCAAGCGTCTGTTGGTTCCATAAAGAAGTACAAGTGTTGATTCGCCATGATTTTTAGTTTTGCAGGAAAGAGCAGGGTGTACTTGAGGCCAGAGTCTCTCAACCTACGCTTCACTCCAAAAAGATTGCACTGCAATGTTGAGCCGTGGCTGTGTATTCAGGAAACAGGATACAGGTATTTTATATAGGAGAGCTGGTCAACCTGCCTGGTGGCTCTCAGGAGCATGTCCTTGTTCCCCATCCGCCATCAGGGACATTCAAGCAAATTATAAATAGCTGCCTGCTTAGCTGCATGACTCTGGATATGTACATGCTCCTGTGCTTGTCTCTGCCAGTATTGTACACTTCTCGTATTTTCATGAATATACAACCAAGAGCTACAAGTAAGCAATGAGGCAGACTGCTTGAAAGGCAGTTTAATGGTGCATGGTGAAAGATTTATTCTTTGAAGAATATGTTTGTTGTTTGGTGTGGCAGGTAAAGTTTTTAACTAATAAGGTTTGGTGTGAAACGCTTGGAGCTTGATTAGGTAGGTTTATTATGAGAAGGTTGGGTTACGTTGCATGGGACCAGGTTAGCACTTGATTATGTATGTTAGTGCATATTTTTAAATACCAAATTTGTTCATTGGTGAGATTGAAAGTAACTTTGGATGGATGCTTTGGAATCCCATGGAGTTGATGTGTATATAAATTGCACACATGAGCAATAACCATCTGGTCAAATATAGCCCAAGCATCTCTAGTCATGTGGGACTGTTTGAATCTCTTTGTGTGTACTACATACCTTTTTTGCTTGTTTCACATGCTCTACATAGTTATGCGTAGAAATGATTTGATAGCGGTTATCATTAAAATGTCAAAATATGTTAAATTGTCTGTATTTATGTTCTTGATCATTCTTTTTCCTCTTTTTTTTTTTTTGCAGCATCCCCTCATGTTGGTAGATCTGTAGAAGACAAAGCAGCAATACACGTCATTAAAGTGGTAAAATCCGTATTTGTGATAAATCATTGTGAGAGGGGGACAGCCGGTTACTGGTATAACACTGACACAGGACCACTCTAATAGGCTGGAATAGGTGTTTATTCTGAAGGTAGTTACACCACTCGAAAAGAAATACGAGATGCGTGTCTCTAGAGGGGGAGAAGTCCTCTCAATCCAAATCAAAAGTTCATAAGGGGAGGATAAACAACCAAGGAATCGTGGGGGTCTTCAAGTCCTTCCAGTCTCCAACAGTTCAGTTTTTCAGACAGTCATGCGGCTTGGATTCATCCAGCTTCGCCATGTGAAAAGGAAAAAAAAAAAAACCAATCCTGAGGTTACTAGTAGGTTCTGGGGTCCGATCTAGAGGAGGGGGTAACGGGGAGTGAAGGAGTCACCAGGGCCCTACACCAGGAAACAAGTCATGCCCAACACGAACTGTAGTGACTGGGGAGCGTGCTCGGGGGTGAGGATTTCACAAACACACTTGTGGTCCCGTGACCTCCCTCAATCCTCCCCTACCCCTTCCCACCCTGTGAAGAGAAGAGACCCTTTAAACGGCCCGTACCTTTTCCAGCCACACTTCTCCAGAAGTATGGCAGGGCGACTCGTGGTGTCAGTGGCCTCCTGGCGTGTCCGTTCTCCTGGTCTGCTCGTCTGCTTCCTCTCCCGGGTACTCCTCCCGAATGTGGCTCGTCTCTGGCGTCTTCTCTCCTGTTCCTCCTCCGGCTTTCGCGTTGTTCAGCTGTCGCTGGGTTTCCTTATTTGCCTCTGACCCTAGTTGGTCAGACGCGTGCAACATCAGGACTGCTGGCTCTGCCTCCGCTGGTGACGTCCATGCCGCTTTAAAGGGGGGTAAGGTATCCTGAGGACGGGGCGAAAAGGAACAGCTGTTAAAGTCCTAGCCCCGTCCACCGACGTCATCAGAGGCCCTGTGACAATCATTAAGTCAGTTAGATAATTCAAGGCATCTTAATTTGAACCCTTTTTATTGCTAAGATTTTTGTTTTAATGTGTTCTATTTACCATTGGTGGTAGGTGGATGGTACATGAAGGGGTGGGCAAAATGTTTAGTTTGTTTAGAAAAGTATTTTTCTTATTTCAGTAACTGCGAACAATTGAGGCTCGATGTGATAGTAACAGTGAATTTTCTCCTGCTTTTTGCAAGAAGTTTGAGTTGGTGGCCATCACACAAGTCGTTATAGCTCAATAGAGATACAAGTGTTCTAACTAAAAATGAGATCATCAGGATCCCTTAGTAGGGTGGAGGAAACCAGAGGTGTTCTTTACAGTCAAAAGTTTCTTTAAAGGGAATAAGAATAATTAAAGGTAGTTATATTGCATAATTACAAACCATTTAATAGAAGGAGGTCGCCAATCAGTATAGCTCGCAGCCTACTTTTGTTCTGGTTTTGGGTTTTGTAAAGGCTTTTATGTTTATTATCAACTTAATGCAGTCAGAGTGCATTTGGGAACATGCTGGGAAACAGTGCTTCATAGTGGAATAGTTTTGTGGTGGTCGAGATTATTTAGTAATTGTTACCTACACAACTTATGCTATTGTTACCTACACAACTTATGTTATATCTGTAAGAACAGGTGATTTCTTAAGAACGTGATTTTGATCAACCCTGTTCCTCCTAGGAGTAAGTCCATTGAATACCCCCAAAGACTTTGGGAATGCCCTGCAAACATAGAAAATCTTCTGCTTTTGATCCTAACATACAGAGAATGTGATTCCACACAGGTGCACACGAGTTTCTCTATTTAAGCCATGTTGATTTTTCAGAATCAGCCGACTTATAAATAATTATATTGCACTACCTCCGCCAATGTTAATGTTTAATTTGTGCATTCTGTCTCCTACAGACCCCCACAAGAATTAGCACTTCTGAGATGGAATTTATCTGGACTCCCCCTTTATTTAAATGGATGTTGACTAGTGGAAGTTCATCCAAATGGTTGCTATTGTTGTAGTTCAGAAAACACAGGTAGCCCATTAAGCCTATGTTGAAGGATTTGTTATATTATCCACTCTAGTGAGGGCTGTGAAAAGGGGGAGGTCCAAGGTTGGTTGTGATCTTTTTCTAAAGGGGATTTAGAGGCAAACCTTTATAAGCATAGAACCTTACAGCTGAAGTCTGCTGAAGTGGGACGGACTAATATATTTTGCAGAGAGAAGGCCGGGAAACGGCGTTTTATTACCATGAACATAAACCCAGATAAAAGAGAGGACACAATTGTTTTGCCAGTGTACAGTTGGTGGCTAGCTGTATTGATGAAGGCCTTAATGCATGAAAAACTGTTCTAAATTGGAGGAGAGAAACTCTATTGCCAATTTACATAATTGGGAATATAAGTGACCCAGATTAATTTATACCTGTACTTGTGTATTATAGGGAAGATGATACAAAATCGATTCTTTGAATGGCAGGATTGGATCACTGCAGCCAACATTCTGCCTAATCAGGCACATGTTGACAAAATCAATAATGAAGCATTGTGTGGGCTTAAAAGCATTTTTGAGAAGAGTTAGAAATTGGGTCTCTAGTTGGCAGAGGTATGCACCCTGTCCTAGTAGGGACCACAATCCTAGTCAGGGTAAGTCACAACACAATCCTAAATTATCCTGTGCTCACCCTCTAAAAGCTTGGCAGGGAGCACGTAGGCAGACAATGGGTAAAGTATTTGTGCAAACAAAATACAGTAACAAAGTGAGAACACCTTAAAAAATACCCAACACCATTTCAGAAAAACAGAGAGTATTAATTTGAGCAAAATAGGACCAAAATGACAAATCCAATGTATAGAAGTTCAGATATTGATTTTGTAAGATTTAAATGCAGTAAAGCGCTCATAAGCAAGTAGTGCTAAACATGTTACTTTCGGTCACTCTGTAGTGTAGTTCCTATATTCCCAATAGGCTCTGTGCATTGGAATAATATATTCTATAGATTAGACTTAGGTTGACTAGCTCTCTATCGAATATACTAGACTTAATTGTGTGTGCCAGCAAGCTCAGAGGTTACTAGAAACTTTCTCGAATTCACAAGAAGGGATTAGTCTCTGACATCCGCATAAACATGACAACTTTGTTTCCCCAAGATAAAACGTATCTTCAGAGTCGTGGAAATAATAGATAGATATTTCACTCAGTCAATCGTGCATGCTTCGTTTCACTATAGGTGCAGAGCAAGTAGAAAGACATGCGTTTTCAATAAAAGGTTTTATTGAACAGTCTTCTTTCTCAAGCATAAGAAATGAACTGCTACAATAGTAAAACTGTTTGTAAAATATAATGCATACAGTATAAATAGTAGAATAAAATAATACTGTAAGAGCATTGTATGGTTCCTAATCCATATATAAATACATACATAAATAACAGAGGCTAAGAAGTACTCCACTGGTGCTTCTAAAATATGCCTACCCCGGTGTACCTAACCTAAAATTAGTACGAGGGAAGGAGTAAGTGAGGTGTAGCATGAATGTGGTATTCTTTTGCCAAGGATCTGCTCCAGATTTCTCTAAGGGTCTAATCCGCTCCAAACCTTAGATTAGAATGGAGAAGGCTGGTCTCGGGACTCGATTTCCCAACAACCCGCAAGGGTAGCTTGGAAACACTGGAGCTGGATTTTTCAGCAGGAGAAAAGACAGCATCTCTCTCAGTGCATCTGCTGGAGGGTCGGCTTCCTTTTCACTTGCTGTAGCAGGGTGCGTCGGGCAAGTAGATAGTCGAACTGCTCCAAACCACTGTGTGCTTGCTTGGGCGAGTGTGGGCATATTTATACCTTGAAGGTGCCGACTTTGACGTACAGTTGGACATAATAACGTCATCAAAGAGTCTCTCTTCTTTGAAAACTAAATGAGTTCTTGGGTAAATCACTATTCAAGCAAGGGGAAGTCCCTGACTGCTGAAGGCGGGTTTTTCCAAGAAATCGTTGTGGATATTCGGAACGAATGGAAGTAGCCCTGCCGTATTTGGACTGCATGAGCTATGCCTAATATGGTTAGGATTTCTATGTCTATATAAGGATATGGTGATTTATACCTATATAAGGGCATGAATTGTGGAAACTTACAATAGGGTTCTTAAATGATACATAACACCCACTCCACGCTATTATGTTCATCTAAGAGTAAATACTAAAACATATAATCTGGAGCATGTGTGTACAACTCCTAAAAATCCATGTAAAAAGCATTTTGAAATGGCTGCACACGAAAAAATGAGCATTTTGTATAGTACACATTTGAAAGAAATTACTTCATTGTAAGCTTATGATCTGATATTAGCAATGCTAACTAAATGAATCATGAAAATTACGTTTATGAAATGGCTCTTAGTTATGAAGAAAAAGGTCGAGACCCTCCCATAGCAGAATATACAAACTGTTTTGATTTGAGGGTCATGCTAATATTGTTTCATGGAAGTGTTCAAGGAATTCTTGATCTCTAAGAATAGTTCTACTTTAAGCAGATTACTTTTTTGGGCCAAAGTTCATTAGTTATTTTCGGTGTCATGGGAAAACATTAAGTCATCAAGGCTGGCAAAGAAATTGTCTACCACAGTTGATAAAAGTTCGACTACTTCATTAAGAAGGTCCATTGTGCACATAGGTAAAGCATCGCCGTCAGCGTTGGTTGCCGCGTTAACAATGTTCATAGCAGATGGGGCCTGTTGATCCACGTATCTCACCTTCAGTTGGATTTGCCGGTGAGATCTCAATAAATGCCGTCATCAGGATTGGTAGCTGTTGGGGCAACACAACACATGAGCCGTTACCGGACCCGGTAATGCGTCAGCATCCGTTGGCATAACCGATGGTAGTGTTAGACAGACATCTAACATTCATTGCTCTCCACAAAGCAGGCATTGTAGAACAGGTAAGATGCAATCTTGCCAGATTGGTCTGAATGACAGGAACCATGTGGTATTCAGATCTCTCAAACAAGCCAAGCCAAGGATCTGTGTTATTCTCTCACAATACCTCATCGTCTGGAGCACATTTTCCATGCTGTCTTGGGTATCGCTGGTGGCCGGATTTGCCATAACGGAGCAGGAGGAATAAAAATAAGATCCCAGCTACGAGTCCCAAAATGAGAGGCAGGCCGCAGAACACAGAGTGGACGAAGTTAGGAAAAATGCCCGGACTGCTTCAAAGGGTGCAAACAGTCCGGAAAAAATCGTCTTAAATACATGTGCAATACCGCTGGTATCAGACATGTTAAAGATACGACCTAACATTTCTGCGAAATGTACTGGGCAGTTTTGTTGATAATAATGCATGTATCTCTGCAGAGGACCTTGCAACTTGCAGATCATAAGTCTCTCTGCACGTGGTCAGTGGCATAGTTTTTTTGCAAAAGAATGGCTTTCATTCTGCTTAAAGTATCAATTCGTATAGAAGAGATGTTCAGTGACGGCCATAGTGGCGACTCCCCTTTTGTCTTTGTTTTAAGAAGCAATACTTGCATACAACAAGTGACCCTGGCTGACACAGTAACAAGATAGCTTATTCCTGGCTTCATTCCACAACAGCTGTGATAATTTAACATAATGTAGCTACCATTGGAAAGCTTCCTGAAAATTGGATATATCACCGCTGTGGACGAACCCTGCAGGTGGCAAGAAAGGTTATTGGAAGAACATTTGCAGGCTCTGTGCAAATTAGTATCTTGACACAATAGTGTACCGCTTACTGAGCTTTCACAATTTTTACCACTAAGAAATACTTCCTTTCCCTCACTCCAACATTTGTGTGTGTATGGTAAATTCCAGGTCAACTTAATGTATTCTTTACCCAACCTTTCATACAGGCCTGCTGGTATGTGTTTTAAGCAATACAGAAACTGGAAAGTCGTCACTGGTATCGTGATGGTGCCATGTATTATCCATTCAACTGATGATTTCTCAGAAACGGTCAATGGTAATCTCTCCAGTTTTTCAATGCTCAGCACCGTATAGTCTTCTCCACTCTGTGCCAACGAGATTTGTTTATCTGTAAGGTTAAATACAGTAAACAGTGACGTAGTGTTGATTAAACACCAGGGCACAGAGCCAGAACGAAGGTTTTGCAACGTCCAGTCTAGTAGCAATATAGAACGTAATTGAGACTGGCCATGTTGTAACATTAGCAAGTCCTGTTCCATTATGTCTATGGCAGATGCTACAATGCTGTCCAAAGAATAAATTCTGGACGACAGAGTTATTACCCGTTGTCCACTACAGAGAGTGATTTCTCTAAATGAATACTATCAATTTCTCGTATTCTTTCAGCTGTTTCCATTTGCGTGACTTTCCTAGCTTCATTGTAAGCAGCGTATATACCGGTGTATATGGAACTTTTATGACGTGGATTACGAGGTCCAAGTAAGAATTTTCGTAAATCAACGCCATCTTTAAGCAAAGATAAGTGTTGTTTTATTTCCGGGAGTGTGGATTTCTGTAGCCATTCAAGGCATAGTTTTCCTACACTATAAGTTGCTATAATCCCTGGATGTTGTCTTTGGATATATCTTGGATCTGGCCGAGGTACTCTAAACCCTTGTGTCTTGTTCAGGAATCTATTTTGACAGTTATTAGTGTCTGTGGGCCAGATTAGCCATTTTTTCCATTCAGGATGTGTTCTGTTCTGTTGTAAAATATAATTTACTTCTTCCTCCTCATCTAAGTTAAATTACTATCAGGTGTGGGCTTAGGTATGGACGGTTTGTTTAAATCTTTTATCTTAGCAATGCCAAGACAAGATGTCTGTTGAACAGTGTCATTTAGGAACATCATTTGTTCTGGGATGATGCAGGCTCTGAACAATGCTTCTAAACCTTGTACCTGCCAGTCTTTTGTGCCCCAAACAGTTTTCGTCTCAATGTTGTCTTTCCAAAAGTCAAAGCCTAAGGTGGACAATTGAGCATAAAAGGCAGCAGAATAAATTTATTTAGTATTTGTCAACATACTTTTCATGCCTGTCTTATTCACATTTTTAAAGTAAAATTTTTCTGGGTTTGTAACATTAAAACCTTTAAAATATGGACATTTTTTAAGAAACGTTTTAGAACTACCTTTTGGAGGAGTTGGACAATGTTTCCATTAATTATAAGTTAAAACATTTCTAGGGTTTGCAGATTTATGCAAGTAATGATGGCCAACATGATTAAAACAATACATTTCTTCATAATTTGCTGAACCTTCTAAGTATTCATGTTTTGTAAATTTTGCTGACATTTATAAGTCTGCCATCATGTTATTAACAGTCTCAAAGTCCCAATCATCAGAAAATGTGCTTGGTGAGATGAAATCACTCAAGGAAACCTTAAATTGATGAGGAATCTTCAGCAGCTCAACAGGGCCATAAATGTCATAATCAGTTGTATCCCATGCTATTCCACCAGGTAGTGGGACCGCTGTGTTGTTCACTGATGACAGGTCTCGTTGTTCACGCAGAGATGATTTGTGTGGCTTCAGGAGCAAGTTGATGTTCTTACTTGCTGTGTCCATTTTAATGTGTTTTCCATCTATCAGCTTTCCCAAACTTAAAACAAGAATGAGCCATAGCGGGAGATAAAGAACACCGAATACAATCCAAAGTTCAACCCAAGGAGAAACCAGATCTGTATTTGTAAGCTCTTGACCAAGTTCCTTTACTTTTTCCTTGAACGATTTCTTTGCTGGCGTAGTTTCAGGTTCACTTGGATCCTCAGAAAAGTTATCAAAGTTGATAAAATAGCCAGAGGCAGTTCTGTCAATTGTTGGTATCGCATCCGGATTCTTTGAAATCGCTGGAGTTGCTTGTTCCCTTGACATGTTTGTATAGTCAGATGCTACATCATTGTAGGCGGGAGTTTCTTGACGAACTGGTTATTGGGTATCAAGAGGCACAAGTTCCATGGCTTTGTTGCATAGTCCTTCTTTTCTCACTGCAGGTTTATCAAAGGTGATAAGTATTTCAGTTTGAACCTCTTGGATAGTAGCAAGATTTGGACGTCTGCTACATCTTGGGAGTCCACTGGGCCTACTACTTATTATCGGCCACATGGTGTGGTTTTACCAGGTCAATTGACACAGACCGGTTCTGCTTTGTTCCTGCAAGGGGCGGCAAATTTACTGTTCTTGATCCATGGATTGCTAGTACAGGTACTGGTTTTCTGTAAGAAGGCCTAAATTCCTTCTTGTCTGCTATTTTCTCCCTGACCAGATACTAAATCTCTGGAATCCAGACAGGTCTTGGCTGGGACAGGTGTTTTTTCTTCAGTGGTAGTTTATTTTTCGCTGGTATTGTTAGACTTCTTCTTCTTTCATTTAAGTCCTGTAAAACAGCCAAACGATCTTTGATATCAAAGGGTGTTTGTTCCAGCACTGAAGTGTGACGATCGAGATCTTCAACCAACATTCTAGTACCAAAAAGGATTTCATATGGAGTGATTTCACCCAGAGAATTTCTTGGCACGGTATTAAGACTACGTTGGACATTTATTAGATGTTTGACCCACCCATCACCCAAACCTAATACCCTAGCTGTTATAGATTGCTTTATGTCACGTTTTTTTCTCTCCACCACCAAATTTCCCTCAGGATGGAATGGACTTGAAAATCGCAAATGCAAATCCTAAGCTGGCCATGGCTTCCCGTAAGCCCTAGAGCTAAACGCAGGACCATGGTCAGAATGTAGTGTGCCAATTGCGTATGTGCCGATAAAGACTCGCAAATCTTTTATAACAGTTCGAGCGTCAGCTGAGCGCTGAGGCCATATGCAAATATATCTCGTTTTAATATTTGTGGGACCGCATTCGTCCATGGTGACGTCTGCAGGTAGAAAGCCCAATGCTGTCTAATAGCGGTGTCTGTACTGGTCGGGCTACTTTGTAGTCAGGAATCTGGTGGTGTTCAAAGCTGTGGTCTCTGTAGCTGACATCACAATTAAGTCCACATTTTTAAATGTGGAGACTCATCCCTGGCCACCAGTACATCTTTTCTAGTTCTACTAGCGATTTTGAGATCCCTTGATGTATCAGACCCTCTCCTATGTGTGCTTCAAAAACGAAAGCACCTCTCCGGTTCCTGTTTGGAATGACAACATCCCCCACTCCAGGGATTCGAGCAAAAGGAACAAAGTTAGCATCAATTATGTATGTATACTCGAGTGGATAATTTAGAGGTAACGTGGCCCCACTGCCTTTGCTCGTGGCATTGACAGCAAGCATGGTTTCACCATCTATCGTTGTTTTCAAACGATTGATTGTAGCTACGGAAGCGGTTCTCACAGCTGCCTTCGCGGCTTCATCAGCCAATGAATTCCCTTCAACGTGAACGCCATCACGCTGATGACTCCGTGTATGGATCACGTGAATCTTTTGTAGTTCTTTCTGTAAAATAACTACTCGTTCCCAAAGCTTTTTATGCTTGATTGTGCCACCTTTTGTATATTTAAAACCATTTTGAACCCGGGTCTGTAGATATTCATTGTAATTCCGGACGCAGTTATACGAATCGCCCACTATGAGTGTGGGGAATTCGCGATCTGTATTTTCAAGCGCCATCTTGAATGCCTGTAGTTCAGCTCTCTGAGCTGTACAGTCTAAGAGAGATTGAGTTTTTGTGACCATAGGTCTGAATTTACCATATTTTTTTTTTTTGTACGGTCTTATATAGCGCTCGACTTACCCTGGGGCATCTCGGCGCTTGCCTTGGGAACCCGTCCTGGCTTTTTCCCTGTGAGATAACCCGTACTGGGCATCCCCAAGGTGAAAGCCAGGCATCCCGCCGCGGGGGCCGTTGTGGAGATTAAGCAAGCTAATGCCCAGAGTTGCAGAGTGTGAACCCATGGTTCGAGTGGGCACCGAAGCGAGAATTATCGAGTCCGTGGACATTTGGGCTCAAGACCCTGCCGCGTCGGGAATTGAACCCTGGTCCCGGGTCTGACCTCTGCTTCTGGGTCTGCCTCCTATAACCAGTGAGCCACACTTCTCCACCATCGTGCCAGCGACCTTTAACAATCGTGCACGCAGCACTGTAGGCTTGTTTACCCCCAATTGCTGGCTGTGTTGATCCGTCCATATATATTATACAGCCGTAATGTTCTAGAGGTAGAATTTCAATAGGCCGAGGACATTCATGTTCGTTTTGGAGAAATTCTTGTGTCTTCAAGTAATGGTCAAAAACGTATTCAACGTCTGTTGCAGCAAGAAAATTAACCCATTGTATCCATTTTGGATGTAGAGCTTTTGCATTTGGAATGCTTTCCTTTGTCACTGCCTCTAAGGCAGGTACAGGTGTAACGATTTTTATGCCTTTACCCTGTGCGAGGGCTCTCTCCTTTGCTACAGCAGTCTGAACTGCTGTCAGAATTTTTTCTGTTGAAGTGAATTTCATTTCAGCTTGTGTGTACAAGTGTGATTTGTAAGCTATTGGTACCTTTCCCCTTCGTTAAAGGTTAGGTATATGAATCCGCATCTTCCTGGGATTATTCGGATAACAAGGTTGTGTACATTGTCGCGTGTTTGTAAGTGTGTTGTTGCCAACATGTCTGTTTGTACTGAACGCAAAATTTCTGTGTGTTTTTGAGTCCAATTAGTTGGTTTGAAATCAGGTTTGATTAGTTCGTAGAAAGGTTTAACCCTTTAGGCGTAATTCAGAAAGTAAGTTCTTTCAAAGTTTAGGAATCCTAGAATTGACTAAGTTTTTCAGCGTTTTTGGAGTTTTGAGCAGCGCACATTTTTCTAAAAAGTTTGCTTCCAGGCTTTTACCTTCACTCGAAAGTTCGTATCCCAAGAATAGGAAGTTGAGGTGGGAAATTCTGGACTTTTTAACGTTTAATTCATACCCTTCTGAGGCGAACCCAAGTATTATGGTGTTCACCCTGTTCAAGTGCATGTCCAAATCATCATCAGTAAGGTAGATGTCATCGACATAGGATAATGTCTCATCATCATATATTTGTAGTAACTCTGTTACTCTGGCTGAAAATAAACCAGGACTGTGCTTGAATCCCTGGGGGAGACGACAGAAGTGTTGTTTTGTCCCCATTATTGAGAAAGCGGTCAAATACCTGCTTTCTGGTGCAATGTTTTGACAGAAGAAATCGTTTGAAATATCTAAAGTAGTTTTATATTTCTTCCGAACAATATTATTCATCAGTGATGCACTGTGTGAATTTTGTTTTGCAAAAGTTTTGCAACAAGAGTTCAGATGTCTGTAATCCAAAACTAGACGATATGTTTCTTCTGGTTTGGAGACAGGAAACTAAGGATTGTTCATTGACGAGGTGCATGTTTCAATCACCCCTTGGTATTCAAGTTGATCTAAGATCTCCCTGACTTGTTTTTTAGCATCCGGCTTAACTGGATACTGCCTCTGAGCAGTAGGTTGATTTTTTAACTGGATTTTATGGTGAGGAGAATCCTCATCCCATCCCACATGATTTGTATATAATGCTGGAGCCTGGGCCACAGCCCATTTTCTGGCAAAGGTGTATTTTTTATGAATAGGAATATGATTGGAGAAAGCTGGCACAATGATTTCTTCGCCATGTGGGCACTCCCTGACAAATTCAGGTGGACAGTCTTTTTCAGCTAGAATTGTATTGTATTGTATTGTGGCATACTTGTATAGCGCAACCTGTCACCACCAAGGGCATCCTGGCGCTTTGACCCGTACTCAATGAAAACAGTAGCTCAGCCTATCCTGGGAAAAAGATGAGTTTTTAGAGCCTTTCTAAAAGATAAAAGATCTTCAAGGCTTCTCAAGGATATAGGCAGAGAGTTCCAGAGTTTGGCTGCCGCTACTCTGAACGAGCGGCCCCCCATCCTCACTCTCTGGAATCGTGGAACTACCAGTAGCCTGGATGACGAGGAGCGTAGAGCTCTAGATGGACAATACCAGGCAAACATTCGCCGCAAAGGAATTGGGCCCAGGCCATGAATAGCCCTGAACACAATACACGCTGCTTTGTAGCGCACCTGTAGATGGACTGGCAGCCAATGAAGTTCTCGCAGTGCTGCCGTAGAAGAACTGTGGTAGGGGCGAGAAAGGGCGAGTTTAGCAGCAATATTTTGCACCCTTTGCAACTTGCCCAGGAGTGTTACCGGGGCCTCCAGAAGTAGTGCGTTACAATAGTCAAGTCGACTTAGGATGGTGCAACGCACTACTTCTGGTCTGGCTTGCACAGGGAGGAGAGGAAGGACCTTGCGCAGCATACGAATCAGCATCATACATGTAGAAGAGATCTTATTCACATGTAGATCCAACTGCAGGTTAGGCCCAAAAGTGACGCCTAAATTGCGCCGCAGACACCGTCTCTGAGAAGGACGGAGGCCAGAAGTCTACTGGGAGATCGCGAGGAACTCGATCAGTGGAACAGTGTAAGACCTCCGTCTTTGTTCCGTTGAACTGTAGCGAGTTCAACCGGAGCCATTCCGCTGTCGCCTGCATGCACCGGTGAAAGGTCTCCAGTGTGACTGCATCCTGTCCCTCCAGAGAAAAGACCAGCTGGGTATCATCCGCATAATTAAATGCGGAGATACCAAAGGATTTAATGAGCTGGACTAGGGGGCGGAGGTAGACATTAAAGAGTATAGGGCTGATGGCTGAGCCCTGAGGAACTCCTTGTCCCACTCTCCGCTCCTCTGAACTGAAGGGGGGCAACGAAACCCGTTGCTGACGGCAGTCCAAATAGGAGATTAACCAATCCCTGGCCTTGTCACTGACCCCGCATTCCTCCAGCCTAGAGATCAGGGTGGGATGGCTGACCGTGTCGAACGCGGCCGACATGTCGAGCAGCACCAAGAATGCTGCCCGACCGCTGTCGACTCGCGCCCGCAGATTGTCTAGCACGGTCACCAACGCGGATTCCGTCCCATGCGCTGGGCGAAAGCCGAATTGCGTCTCATCCAACCAGCTGTTCCCTTCTAGGAAGCTGGACAGAGCGCGGGTGACCAGCTTTTCCATAATTTTAACCGGAAAAGGGAGCAGGGAAATTGGCCGGTAGTTAGAGAGGCAAGCAGGAACGAGCGTAGGTTTTTTTAAAAGCGGGGATACCACTGCCTTCTTCCAGCAGCTTGGAACAGTAGCTGTCTCGAATGACTGACAGCAGATGGCGTGCAGGGGCTGGAAGAGGTCCTCTTGAAACACCTTCCATAGTCTTGGAGGGAGAGGATCCAAAGGCGAACCAGAAGAAATCGTCAGGGCTAAGTCGCCGAACTCCTTCAGGGATGGAAGGGGGAAACTACTCAGCTGGGGTCGACTGGCCTCGCTCGCCGGAGCTCCCAAACTGAGAGCCGGCTCCAAGGAAGGAGAAAAGGGACTCCTCTGCTGGGGTCGACTGGCTACAGTCTCCGGAGCTCCCAAGCAGAGAGCCTGATCCAAACTGGGGACGGAGGGGTCACTCAGCTGGGGTCGACTGGCCTCGCTCGCCGGAGCTCCCAGACTGAGAGCTGGCTCCACAGGAGGAGGAAGAAGGCTACCCTGCTGAGGTCGACTGGCTACAATTGCCGGAGCTCCCAAGCAGGGAGCCGAATCAGGGGCTGCGAGGGAGGAACTGTTCAGCTGGGGTCGACTGGCCGCAGTCGCCGGAGCTCCCAAGCAGAGGGCCTGATCCAAAAGAAGGAAAGGAGGGCTACTCAGCTGGGGTCGACTGGCTTCTGCCGCCGGAGCTCCCAAGCTGGGGGGCTGCTCATCTGGTCGGGGTCGACTGGAGGGCGTGGCCGGAGCTTCCTGACAGAGATTAGTAGCCCTCTGCAGGGGTCGACTGGCCATCTCCTCCGGAGCCCCCTCCTCAGTGGTGGAATTCCGTGGGTCCTGCAGACCTGCTAGGATTTTACGGATTTTTTCCTCAAAGGCATCCGCAAGAGAGTCACAAAGAGCTTGCGACGAGGGAACAGCACTAGCCACACACGTAGGGTGAGCCAGGTCCTTAACGATTTTAAAAAGGGCCTGAGCCTTGTTTGGGGCCTGATTCAGAGTGAGTTCAAGAAAGGTCGCTTTCGCTATCTTAATTTGAGCTTTATATTTATGCATAGCAGACCTAAATGCAATTTTCTCAGAGTCTAGGTACTGTTTCCTCCAGACCCTTTCCGCGCGTTTACAGTCGAGTTTGAGCTGGCGAAGTTCGCTCGTGTACCAAGGACTAGCTCGGTTCACTCTTCCTCGCGACTTCCGAAGGGGCGCTAGCTTATCCAGCGAGCTAGCTATGGACTGACAGAAGAGGGTATAACTTTGGATGTCATAACCTTTGATAATTTTTCCCAAAAGAGTGCTTTTATCTTCCTAGTTATATCCCCCTCTATTCGGAGTGTTACTTAATGTAACTTATGCGGTACACTAACCCTGGTGTCAGCAGTTTCAACCCGAATGCATTCATTCAGATCCACTGTCTCCAGATGATCTTTCAGGATCCTGCGACCTATGGTGACCTCTGCTGGGCTGTCCAGCATTGTCTGGGCCCACTACCCGTTCTTGAGTTGTGTCCTCAAGGTTCTCTGCATGTCTGATTTTAATACTTGCTACCTTCTTTTAGGAGAATTGAGTTTTCTTATTTTTTGGAACGTGTCGGTCATCTTTGGACTTCACGCGTTCTTCTTTTTGTTCTGATCGTCCTCTACTTTCGGATTTCTGCGAGGAAGTCTGAAAGGTACGAGAGGATCTAGTATCAGTATCTTGATATCTATCAGGTTATCTTAAATTATCCCTATTTCTAAGGTTATATCTTTTTTCAGAGTGCTCCTTTTGAGGAGATCTACCTCTGGACTGAGAGCGCTTCTCTTTAGGAAGTGACTGTCTACTATTTTCCGATTTCTTTTTAGGAGTAGTTAGATTGTTTTCAGGATATTCTGTTAGTTCAGGCTTTACAGGTTTCCTTCCCAAACTATCTCTTCCTAGTTCTTCATAGGATTTTTCAATAAGTCTGGTAGGTTCATACGGTCGCTTATTAATATCAAGTTCTTTTAATTTTTGGCGGATTGCCACTGATGCTGCTTCACCTTTAATGTCAGCTAATAAGATAGCTGAGACCTGTTTGAAATCTTTCAGTAATTTCATACCTAGATTCAAGGCCGGTTTTGGACCATATTAATTTTGAATCTGTCTCAGAACGTCTGGTATTACTGCCATAGACGGGACACCATGTGCTTTTGTGTAGATTGAAGCAAAGGCTGTACCCCAAGTGCCACTGTCCTCTACGTGTGGGGCAATCCCCATTGGTAAACAGATTGTTAGAATCCTGTGTTTCTCATGAGGTGTACAATCAGGAAATACTGCCTCTATTTGAGTAATTTTCTGGGCTAACCAGAATGGAATTTGTTCCCTTTTTGCTGGCAACTTACCGATTACTGACTGTATAGTCTGTGGTGTGAGTTTGTTTGTGTTCCCCTGATGAGGGGTGTACTGTGGAATTCTTATAGCAGGTCGGACTGTTAAGGTCCGCATGACATATTGTACCAATTGTCTATGTATTTTTATTAATTGTTTTAGCTGAGCTAACAGTTCTACATCTGACATTCTTTTAATGTTAGGATGTGGTGTATAGCTGGCTAGTACCGGCCATGTAGCTCCTGGTCTACCTAGTGGACCAAGCCTGGTAATGTGATTTAGATGTTGTAGGGCGCCATTAAACCAGAGCTGATGCTCTTGGTAAGTTAGTGGAATTTCAACGTCCTCGAAAGGAACGTATTCCGCTGGATGTTCCTCTATCTTATAGAAGTGGAACACATGTGTTGTTGGATTTGCCTGTGGAAAGACAATCCATGAATAGAATACCTCTGTTTGCCAATATTCATGTGCCTCTATGACAAATATGACTCTACCACCTCTCGATGATAGGCCATTTTCTATAAGTTTAATAGCTATAGTTTTCCTCACGTTTTCCGGGATGATTATAGCATCCGGGTCATTTTGTTGGAGACCTGCCTCGTCTAAACCTTGTCGGGCTGTAGTCCTTGCAGCTCCACCGTTCTCTTAGTCACTATCTTGCATTCTGTTGCAAGTTTTGCAGAGAAAGTTTGAAGGAAATAAAGATAAGGTGCACAATATTTTGGAACACTGTATCCTTCAACGTTGAACAAACCAAAAACTAATACATAGGATTTTCGTCCTACTCAGTTATGGCGGATATTTTATCCTTTAACTGACTCCAGACGTCTAATGGAGTTTTTACGGGATAAAAGGGGTCTCTGTGAAAAGCACAACTGAGTTACTCTAGTATCTAGCGTTAAATTAGTGCCTTACCAAACGTTGGGCACCATGTAGTGTAGTTCCTATATTCCCAATAGGCTCTGCGCATTGGAATAATATATCCTATAGATTAGACGTAGGACTTAGGACGACTAGGTCTCTATCGAATATACTAGACTTAATTGTGTGTGCCAGCTAGCTCAGAGATCACTAGAAACGTTCTCAAATTCACAAGAAGGGTTTAGTCTCTGACAACCGCATAAACATGACAACTTTGTTTCCCCAAGATAAAACGTATCTTCAGAGCCGTGGAAACAATAAATGGATATTTCACTCATGCATGCTTTGTTTCACTAGAGGTGCAGAGAAAGTAGAAAGACGAGCGTTTTCAATAAAAGGTTTTATTGAACAGTCTTCTTTCTCAAGCATAAGAAATGAACTGCTATAATAGTAAAACTGTTTATAAAATATAACGCGTACAGTATAAAAAGTAGAATAAAATAATACTTTTAGAGCATTGTATGGTTCCTAAACCATATATAAATACATACATAAATAACAGAGGCTAAAAAGTACTCAACTGGTGCTTCTAAAATACGCCTACCCCGGTGTACCTAAGCTTAGTAAGTGAGGTGTAGCATAAATGTGGTATTCTTTTGCCAAGAATCTGCTCAAGATTTCTCTAAGGGCCTAATCAGCTCCATACCTTAGTTTAGAATAGTGAAGGCTGGTCTCGGGACTTGATTTCCAAACAACCCGCAAGGGTAGCTTGGAAACACTGGAGCTGGATTTCTCGGCAGAAGGAAAGACAGCGTCTCTCTGTGCGTCTGCTGGAGGGTCTGCTTCCTTTGGCACTTGCTGTAGCAGGGCGAGTCGGGCAAGTAGATAGTCGCACTGCTCCAAACCACCGTTTGTTTGCTTGGGCAAGTGTGGGCATATTTATATCTTGAAGGTACCGACTTTGACGTACAGTTGGACATAATAACATCATCAAAGAGTCTCAGTTCTTTGAAAACTCCATGAGTTCTTTGATAAATCAATATTCAAGCAAGGGGAAGTCCCTGACTGCTGAAGGCGGGTTATTCCAAGTAATCATTGTGGATTTTCGGAACTAATGAAAGTAGCCATGCCGTATTTGGACTGCATGAGCTATGCCTAATATGGTTAGGATTTCTATGCCTATATGGTGATTTATACCTATATAAGGGCATGAATCAGGAAACTTACAATAGGGCCCTAAAATGATACATAACAACTCTGGATGGGGGCAAAGTCAGTGTTTGGGCCGACCACGTGAAAGTGCAGACCGGGTACATGATCCAATCTGGCCCCGGTGAACAAAGTATACTTCTCATGGTCACAAGCAACAAAATGTGTTGATCTTATCCACACAGTGAAGGCAATGCTTTGGTTCTGACTCACGCAGACGTGTTGAGTCGCAGTCGAGCCTTGCAGTCAGGACCTTGGATCGGCGCTGCGTCATTGTTGACCCTGGCAGTCCTACCCCACTATGTCGTTGAGCTGCTCAGGACTGTCTTCCTATCGACATTGCATCAGTGTTCAAGGGCACTGCACCAGTTCTGATCCATGCAGTAGAGATGATGCGTTTATTTTGTAACAAAGCAACTGCCGAACCCGCTTCTGAGGCAAGTAACTTGCAGGGGGCACCTCAGGCAAGGGTAAGACTCGCAGAAGGCAGTTTCCAGCAGCAGCAGCAGGACTGCAGGAAGTATTTTGTGCCCCTGAGACTTCAGAAAACAGGAGTCCAGTTGTGTCCTTTGAGCAGGACAGCAGTCCTTTTGACAGAGGTTCAGTTCAAGAACCAGAAGAGTCTTGATTTGTGTGGGTCATGGATCACATACTTATTCCCAAAAGTGCCTTTGACGTAGAGGTGACATTAAAGTCTGGCCTCTGAAGTGCACCCAATCCATTTCAGCCCTGTCCTGTCTACCAACCCAAGCCTGGGGTGTAAATATGTGCTTTGTATGTGGACAGAACACTACATATTGAAGTGTAAGTGTCGGCCCCTCCCATTCCTCCCTGCTAGGGAAGACCCATCAGAATGCAGACAAGTGCTCAGATTGCAGATGAGCCTCACGTTCCTATGTTGGTCGGGTGTCTAGAGGGAATGCACAAAGTGTATCTGTTACCAAACCTAGACATGTATTGGAGACAGGCTGTAAGACATAAATCAGTTAAGAGCAGTGAAATGTTCACATTTCTAAAACAGTAATGTTAAATTTAACTTCACCAGTAAAGAGGATTTATCAAGACCATTACAAAAATATGAAACAAGAAATAGCCTCTACTCTCTGATCAGGAATTACAGCTTAAAGGTGTATTAAGGAAATTCCAATGCTAGTCTATGAGAGGAGTAGGTCTCACAGTAGTGAACAACAGATTTTTGGGTTTTGTCACTACCAGGACATGGAAAACATAAAAGTACAAATCCTACCTTTTACTTCCATAGCACTCTACCTTTTAGGTTACCAAGGGCCATTGTTAGGGGTGACTTATATGTAATAAAAGGGGAGTTTAAGGCTTGGTAAGTAGTTTTTAAATGCGAAGTCTAAGTGGCAGTAAACTGCACACACAGGCTCTGCAATGGCAGGCCTGAAACAGATTTGAAAGGCTACTTGTGTGGGTGGCACAATCAGTACTGCAAGCCCACTAGTAGGTCAGTATTGATTCAAGGTAGTTTAAAATCGGTTATGTTTATAGTGGGAACAAAGAGGCTGTGCACGCAGCATTCAAGTTTTTCCAAGAAACACTATAATTTTGTTTTAAAGCTCCAAATGACCAATAGTGCTTCTTTATTTCATATGTAAAGCATGATGGGTTGGGTTGGTTTTAGATTATTGAATACTAAGCATTCACGACTCTCTTTTTACAGTTGATTGTAACACACATTCATATCGTGTATGGCAGTACATGTTTGTCTGTATGATAAGCCATATGCTTAGGAAGGTAAACATCTGATGTTTTGTCTGACATGGAGTCTAAACTTTTGAGTCTTTTGTAATAACTTGGGTGCATATTCTCCAAGTCAGATTTTTTCACACATGGTGGGGAACTCTAATGTACACAGTATTAATGATGGAGTCCTTCTGAACATGAGGCATGCAGTATAAACGGGGCTACAGCCAGGGGTGAATATTTAATTGTGTTAGCTTTCTAACCTTTATAACTATGAAACTTCATAATGCCATTTTAAGAAATAAACCCTTCCATAAATTTAAAATGAGGTGCACTTGTAAAAAGTGTTAATTATCATTGTTAGGATAACGTTAAAAGAACATTTTGACCCTCCACTTGCTTTGCAATGCTCTAAAGTCTGATTGAGACCTAAATGATTTGTTTTGTCATCTAAAGGAAAGAATATATGTTCATATATTTTATTACTCCCAAGTGTTTTGACACATTTTGAAATTTTCTGGATGTCTGGTTGATTGCAGACCACAAATCTGTAGGACAGTTATGACAATTGCATTGTGGAAAAGAAAGATATGACTTGTTATTAGATGTTATGACAAAAGGATGAAGAAGTACTCTCAGTAAGAACTGTTAGCACTCAGATTACTTTGTCCAGTGTGAACTTCCTCCCTAAACTATTTTAGCATGCACTTTTATACAGGAAAGAAAACCAACTGAGTAGAAGTTGTTTATTAACTTTCTGTGGAAATGTGGACTTGCACCTTAGTACAGTTCATAATATGGCCTCAAAAGGGAGATGTAGTAGAGGAGCTGGGAGTGTGGTGTTGGTAATTTTTTAATGCAATCTCAAGAGGATTTGAGAAGTATGAAATAAATAAAATGTCATGTTACCAAATAACAAGCAGCTCTAGTTTTCGTATTAAAATGCTTTTGAGCAACATTGATTGCCTATCTGTTGCATCTACCCTGTTTCCCTCCTAACATTTCTTTATGCACCTCAGCGGTGGTTCATGGCTTTTCTAGGTGTATGAGCCACTGTATGCTCTGTTTGAAATTGCTCCCTAAAATTGCATCCGCTGTTACATGGAACTGATCTGACTTTGTTTCATATCAACGGGCAGTGTATTATGTATAAGAAACTTTAAGTTGCTTACAGAGCGACCCCTCTCCAATCTGTATGTACTAAAAGGTCTTGTGATGTCTTTGTGTGCCACTCAGGTTTGCCAGCCCGTTCTTGCAGCTTGGCCTTCTCAGTATGGTGAGAGAGGTTATTTTTCATTACCTCCCTGCGTCTTCTCTGACTGTGCTCTGTGTCTATGCTCTTGAAGATGGAGGAGGGGCAGGGTAGTCAGAGGTTGCTTGTTGCTCTCTGTCAATGTCCTTGTATTGCAAAGCGGTTGGGCTTGTAATAGTGGGACGTTTTCTAGTCCAGGAGGACCTTAATTACCAAGAGAGGCCATCCAGTCTCATGGTCAGACCACCATTTGCTAGCTTTCCAACATAAAACACCACAAAGCAACAAACCTAAAACCACCTTGCATGCACCTGTTAAAGATTGCAGGAATCTGTTAGCATGAGCTGAACGCCATTTTGTACTTGGCAGCCATTTTAGTTAGCCATGTGCTTGCCATGTGCTTTCTCCCTCTTCCAGAGCCTTACACATGCTCAGAAAGGCCTAGCTATTAAAATGCACCTTCTCCTAGTTTAGAGCTGTCAGGCTATTCTTGCTGATGTAAGGAGAAATATCTCTAATCCCACTTGTTGAGCAAGCACATTTTGTATAGCCATATCAGTAAGTATTCTTGTATGTGCCAGGACCTCCCCTTGGTTTAATGCTGACTATGTAACCTATGCATATATAAGGCCCCTGTTCTCTGTACTCCTTAGAATGCTTCCTACAGTGGCCAGAGGGTACTGTGTGACTCAATCTCCCTCATGTGAGGTTAATAAATGCATTATTTTTATATTACAGCTCCTGTGCCAATCTCTTCTTTGTTGGTTAAAAGAACCGGGTGTATCTGTGAACCCCTTAAGAAGTTTATATTTCTTCACATCCACCTTTTGACCATGGAATAAACTTAATTTTGAATACTTAGAAAAACAACTAATACCCAACACAGACTGAGACACAATAAATTCCTTTAAAAAACTGAGTGGCTACTGGAAGATTTTGACATCCTAATTCAACTCAGAACAACAAAACTGTACAAAACAAAATGGGTATCTTGGAGAAATTGAGAACTAAAAGTGATAAAATAGCAAATTAGCTGCAATGCACCTGGCTTAAAATAAAGAGCAATCAAGACAAACTTCACCTACAGAAACGTATTTTTTTTTTTAAGTATTGTATAACGCAAACATGACCCAAGTGGGTATCAGAGCGCTTAACAGGTTATACAAGTTAGTTATCAAAAAAGCTTAAACTAATTGCCATTCAGACAGTATTTAAAATACAAAATGTACAAATAAAGAATTTTACAAATGTTTCACAGCATTTCTTAAACCTAAATGAATAGAAAGAACTCCATACCATTACTCAAGAATTAACAGACTAACTGGCAAATCATTACATAACCAAAGCAGACACGTTGGACTCCTATTTAAAACAAAGGAAAACCACCACCATTTCCAAAAATATCCTCCAAGAGTTATATTAATGCTTTATTGTTTGTGGTTATATAAAACCTTTAAAATTTGAAAAAACAGGTTCACTTAATAGAACAGAAGTTGGCGTCATACATATTAAAACACTGTAACTAGCAATGTAGAACAATACAAACATTAGGTAAAATGGAAAAGCCTTGAGACAGCTGTTTTTACAGAACAAATGGACGGTAAGCTAAGGCAAAAGGGTCCTCATTACCAACAGAGCAGTAGTCTGGTAAAGTGCAGGTGCAATGTTTCCTGTAAGGCTGATTTTGTGGTTCTTTAAGAACGTAATCACGTCTGGGGACTGAAGTTTCTGGGTGAGACCGTTGACATTCCATGAATTTCCAGGAACACCAGGACAGTGATGGTGGCTTGACACAGGTAGATGTTTGAGGACTAATTCAGTCAACCATAAATAGCGCAGAGTGATAATCAAAGTTGACATCCTCTTGTTTTCATTGCTCAAGTGTCTGCTGCTATATACAGTCAATGTGGCTGATCTGTTTCAACAGATAGTTTAGCTAGATAAAAATAGCAGCTTGTTGTTCCTCATTGGTAGCAGCACAAGAATTAGGTAAAGTACAAATGCCTTAAGAAAACTATTTTTACCGAAAAAATTGACTTCCAATATGTGCCATCTGGCTAGCTTAAGTCAGATTAGCAGCAAGGTGTTCCTCATTACCTACCGAACAGTGGTCTGATAATGTTCTGGTACAATATAAAAACAACCATTAGTAGCAGCAGAGCGACCATCAAAGCAGACGCCCTTGGGTTTGCATCGCTCAAGGGACTGTTGTGGTTTAATGCAATTCAATGTGGCTGATCAGTTTCAACAGATAGTTCAGGGGAGTGTACGGGGTCCAGCTATTGAAGCCCTAGCTGGCTGAACATGTTGGATGCAATGGTGACAAACTTCGTCAGCAAAATTTTCAGGTTTGTGTTGTTTGGGGTTACAGAGGCGATGAGGGCCTGCCGACATGTGCGAACTCCCAGTTTGTTCCACTTTCTCCATCATCCTTCCCTGCGCTCATACAGCAGTGCTGTGCGGAGGCATACAACGTGTTGATTCTTCGCAGCCACCACAGCCCCTGCAGGATGTATTCTCGCTTGTGAGACGCCAACTGGCTAGATGTTTCAGAAATGGTTACTCCACTAGCCTTGGGTCTTGCCTTCGAATGGAAGGCGTACCTGCAGAGAAGATATAATGCTGGGGTCGTTGGCTGATACCTGCTTATCACTGCCCAGGTATGGTAGTGTTAGCGAGTAGGTCCCTGTCTGAATTAAATGACCATAAGCAAACACCCTTTTTCATACTCCTTTTGAAGTGTTGTTGACTGGAGTTGCTGGCCCAAAGGTCTTTCACATCTACGAGTTGCTTGCAGTCTTCTAGGAACCGACTGCGCTTGGCTGCTCCGCCTGCAGCTGATTTTGGACCATAGCAATGCCTCTAGGCTACTTGCCCGGGCCCTCCGTAACTTGTGACCCAGATTAAGGTAGGCACTAGCACCGGCTGCCCATTAATCAGGGAGGCCAAGTTCAAGCCTGAGCTGAGCGGCAGATGAAGACTTCGGTATTCCAAGGACTCGCTTGTTGATCTTTGTGACAAGTTTATTCAGCAGGTTCTTGTCTCTGCCTAATAACATTTTGCAGCCATAAGTAAAAGTAGAGATTTTGGTCCTCATACCTTTTAGTAATGGAAAGGCTTGGGTCCTGTAACAATTTCCCCTATTTCGATAGCTTCACCTGAAGGGTCAAGGCTTTTGCTTCAACTTCTTGTTGCTTCACAAAACAACCTCTGGCGTCGATGTATACCCCTAGGTAGAATTGTTCCGATGTGATTCTGTTGCAATTATAGGACCATCATCCTCCCTGAAGTTTTTCAGCCCAAATGTTACAACCTTCGTTTTTTTCAGGCTCACCTCTAGTTTGTTGGTAGTTGTGTAGATGTACAGCTGGTTAAGTAGTCGTTGGAGGCCTGCCCTTGTGCACCTAAATAGGGCAAGTTACTGACCCGGACACCACCTATTTTTGGGGAGTGACTATTAGTAGCATCAAGTTTCTGCTGTAGGTCTGCAATGAATGGATTAAAAAGCAAGGCACACGCCCCTGCTTCACTCCTTGCGATGTCCTAATTTTTCTGGATATGTAGACGCCATCTCCCAGTTTAATGTATATCCATGTGTCGGAGTGTAGCTGGATCATAACCTCCAAAAGATCCGGGGTATTTTCCATCTCTGTAACTTAGCCCACAGGGCTCCCCCTCGGCACTCAATCGAACGCTGCCTTGAAGTTGATGGAACAGCAATGCAGCAGAGATTTTGAGGCTGTTGCTTTATCCATCAGGACAGATATTGCAATTAGATTGGTTTGCATCCCAGATTTAGCCATGAACCCCGATTGGTTGTAAAGGAATAGCTGATTGTGTTCCGCCCATGTCCATAGGTCTTCTAGGAGTAAGCTGGCATAATATTTGGCGTCATTATCAAGAAGGGCTTTCAACCTATAGTTATTTGGATCCACTCTTGTACTGGCTTTATATATTGGGTATAATATGGCGCCTCACCATGAGTCTGGTATCTGTGAGGTCCTCTGGCAGTGATCAAAGAGCCTGGTAATTTGTTCAGCCCAGAACGGGATGTCTTGTTTATATAGTGCACACCATTGGGCCCAGGAGCCCCATCCTTTCTTCCTTTTGTTCTGGCATGAACTATTAGAGATGTGAGAGAGGTTGGATGTCTGTCATTAAGGTGTTGGAGGTCCAGATCTTGATGGAATGCTACAATGTCTGTTGTGGGTGCCATTCTCACACTGTTGTCCATGGAATTAACTTCCTCCTTGGTGGCATTAAGGTATAAGGGGTCCACACTTGGTGGAAGCCTCCAATGCCGGTCAAGGGTACCATTTTTCACACAATTGTCCATGGAGCTCACTTCCTCGTCAATGGCCTCAAAGTGTTCAGTTACAAAGGATGCCCCTTCGGCTACTGGTGTGTTGGTGCAGCTCAGGCCCCTTTGGCCATTCATTTGTATTTTCACCAGGGACCTAAAGCCCCTTGAGTTAGGATTATTACTGGCATGAAGCAGTGTTGTCCAGAAATGCTCTGACCGTTTGAGCTTCTCAGTGAAGACTGTCTGCCTTACTTGAATGCGTTAAGAGGCTCCCTGTCACTTGGAGACTTCGGAATTCATTTAAAAGCTTTATTGCATATTTTCTTGAGATCCTTGATCGCGGCTGAGGTGATAGATTCACTAGAGGACGCAAGTTGACTGGTAGGTTGATGGAATTTTGTAAGCAATTGCATGGTAAAGTTCACCGATTTACGTAGTTTGGGATCCATTATTGCTACAGGTTTCATTTAAATGCACCTTAAATGCAGCCATAATGGTGCCACTGATGGAATCGGTCCATTTGAGCTGTTTGAGGTTCTCGGTGTGTTCCACTGAATGTCAACCTTACCAAGGATTGGTGCAGGAGATTGAATGACAGGGTGATGATCTGTGGGTGATGGTCACTCTCTGCCCGTGGAGTGATGTGCTCATTTTCTACAAGGGGGCTTAGCCTGTTCAGTGATTTTTGGGAGCTCCCTAGGGTGGGTTCCTCGTGGTCTTCTGAGAGATCTTTGAAGAGATTTTGTTAAAATCGACAGTGATTAAGCATGCTTCTATACGGTAATCGCTAGCTAAGTTGCACAGGCTTTGTATTAAAAAATTACATTTGGACCTTTTCTTTCTTGCATTTGGACAGATGCAAACATTTATCAGTAATGTCAGTTCCTTCGGTCTCAGGTTACTGGTCTAGAAACCTGACAGACAGTTCTCAAATGAAAATGATGCAATTATCCCTTTTAGCTTTACTGAGGTGTAGATAGATCACCTCCCTTTTGATCTACCATGCTTGTGTTCTCTAAAGGCCGGGGTCCAATGATCAATGTAGCCTACAATCAGGAGACTTGTCTCGGCCAATGTTTCCTGTAAGGCTGATCACGTGGTTCTTTAAGAGCGTAATCACGTCTGGGGACTGAAGTTTCTGGGTGAGACTGTTGACATTCCAGGACATTCCAGGAACACCAGGACAGTGATGGTGGCTTGACACAGGTAGATGTTTGAGGACTAATTCAGTGAATTGAGTCAATGCTTCTGCTGGTTAATGCTGCAGCCAGCCAGACCCCATCTTTCCCCATGTGGTCTGTGGTTTGCACCCTTTGTTTTCTATAGTTTGTTATGACACAACCATGGGCATTTTTTTAAATTGAGGACCGCTTTTTCTTACCGTACTCTGTGGTTTTACTAGAAGGGACTTACCTTTCCCCAGAACATCTGGCCACCCTGTTTGGCCCCCCCCGACCCAAAACAAGAAGTAAAAAGCCTGGGAGTATGGATAGAAAAAGATCTCTCATTTACTACCCAAGCAAAAAAAGTAGCTGGCACTTGCTTTGGGCTGCTGAAATCCATGAGAAAAATCCTCCACCTTCTTCCCCCTACCTCGCAAAAACTCCTTATCGAAGGCCTTATACTCTCCAGGCTAGATTATAGTAACTCAATATACCTGGGCGCGCCCGAAGCAACTCTAAACAAATCACAGAGAATTCAAAACGCGGCGGCCCGAATCCTCACCAACACCCCAGCCAGATCCTCAGCAAAACCTGCGCTGAAGCTCCTTCACTGGCTCCCAGTGAGGGAACGAGTTACATTTAAAGTCTTATGCCTGGCGCATAAATTACTGCAGAATCAAGGTCCCCCGATTCTCAGGAAATTCATCAGACCATACAAGGCCCCAAGATCCCTCCGTTCGGATAAGGAATTCCTCATCATCCTTCCGAGATTCAAGAAAACTCGCACAGGGGGTAGACGCTTCTCGGTGCATACCGCACGTCTTTGGAACGCCCTCCCCCGAGACCTGAGAACAGAACCCAATTATTTACGGTTCAGAAAACGCCTGAAAACTCTACTGTTCCCCTAATTGTAACCTTTCCGACCTAAATCCGCCCCCCCTCCCCCCCTCCTCCCCCCCCCTTCTTCTTCATTTCTGCCCCGGACCCACAGAAGCAGGGATCTTCAGCGCTGGGATACCTCAGGGTGACTACGCGCTCTATAAATTTGTATTAATAATTATAATAATAACTGTGGGTTAACCTATCTCTTTGAACTGGATGATCTTCATACCCCATGAGCTAAATAACTCTAATCTGGATAACATTAGCTGTACAACTGTTGTCAAAATAAATGTTGCTACTTTGAGTCCTGTTATTTGATGACCTTTAGGAGGAAGGAATTGCAATTGCTATGATGTCACTGGACTCCAATCTGCTCAGTTCGGGGATGGACTTAATCAACCTAAGAATGTTCCCCCTATTCAGAATGTCATGGGGACCTTCCGAGTGATTCTCCGGCTGAACAGCAGCCTTGTATTTTGATTTGGCAAAGCAGTTTCATGGTTGTGTTCTTGGTTGGGCCTCAAGGACCTGCACAGGGCCTTCTCTACCTTGTGTTGATCCTGTATTGTTCCTTAGTGGCGCTCCTCTTGAAGGCCATGATATAAGTGCTGTATTCTAAACGTTGCTGCCATTTGAGGAGTTTGGGGTCCCTGGTCCTTTGTTATCGTTACTCTGATAGAGTCCATTAAAAAGTGTATTGGGTCATCACAGACCGATTTGGTAAGATTGGGTTGCTCCTGGCTACGTTGGGGGTGGGTGTGGGGGACAGCAGGTTTTTTCCCTCGGATTCTCACTGACAATCATTATTATTATTATTATTATTATTATTATTATTATTATTATTATTACTGCTAATAGAGCGCACGGCTACCTCCAACGGAAGTGTCCCGGCGCTAACCGCAGGAGTACAGGCGCAGCCAATAGGGACCAGGAGGGCTAATGGCCAACAGGGCTATATGCCCGATCAAACAACCCCGTTTTCAGGGCTTTCCTAAACACAGGTTCTGACCTGGCCTTCCTTAAGTGCTCAGGCATAGAGTTCCACAGTGCCGCTGTTCTTACCGAGAAGGCCCGGCCACCAATCCTAGCTTTTGCAAAACAAGAAGTCCCCAGTAACTCTTGGTGATTTGACCGCAAGGCCCTGGTCTGATTGTATTTCCGGAGCGTTTGCTTAAGATATTGGGAACCAATATCTCTGGTAGCTCTGTATGCCACGGTCCGCGCCCTAAATTCTAACCGTTTCTTGATCGGTAACCAGTGTAGGCTCGTAGATGGGGGGTGATATGGTAATGGAGTGGCACATTCCTAATAAGCCTAGCTGCCGCATTTTGTATAATCTGCAATTTCCTAATCAATTAGACTGGCAGACCTAGGTACAGACTATTTACATAGTCAAGTTGGGAAATGACTAGTGCATGGACCACTGATTTCCTGCAGTCCATTGGCAAGAGAAATAGGAATCTTCGCATGGCTTTCAACTTCCAAGAACAGGGAGAGGAAACTTGGCAGATCTGAGATCTGCCTGATAAATTGGTATCTAGCTTGAACCCTAGGTTCCTTGTCCATGCCGCTGGATGAGGCGGAGGATTTAACTCGGCAGGCCACCGGAATTCCGACCTGGGGGAAGAGGATTGATTAAAAAATAAAACCTCTGTTTTTTTCTGTGTTTAACTTCATGCAGCTATCCGTCTTCCAAGTCGCAATTCTCCGCAAACACTGTGAATTTAGTGAAGGCAGCCTCTGTCTGTTCCCCAAAAGAGAACACAAGCTGAGTATCGTCAGCGTACGAAACAACCTTCACCCCAAGTTTACACATGCATAATTGCTCATGCTTAAATGCAGCTGACAAAAAATTTCTAGGAGTACTATTTCTTGGCCTACTTCTGTAAATTCTTGCGAATTCATGAACGCTGTAGATCTGCACTGAATGAATGGATGTATACCATGGGTGCACTTTTTAGACTTTTTTTAATTATTGGGCCCCTAATTAGGTCTGGCGTTAACCATGATCTTTTGTGTTTAATAAAATGCTGCATGTCTCTCTCTCTCTCTCTCTCTCTCTCTCTCTCTCTCTCATGACACATTGACACCGCCAAAAGGCTAACCACCAATTTCAGAACTGCCAGATTAGCCAGAACTTGTTTATTTTTATGTTTCGCATAATCTTATTGAAACTGTTGACACTGATTTTCCATTATGAATATGTTGGGGGAATGCTAGTATACATCAAAACATTTTACTAAATGATGCGGCAAATAAATGGTACATCACATTTTTACAGTAGTCTAGTGAAACTTTTTTTCATATTTGCATTATTTTGTGAACATTTTATTTTGAAAGCAAAGAATCATCAATCTTGCTTTCAAGCATCTACAGATATTTGAATCTAATCAGAGAACATTCTGGGAGCATTAAACATAGCCTCATATTGCTAAACTTTGAAAATATATGTACAAATCTTTAAACTGAAACCACTGTCATGAGTGCAGTCCAAGCTTACACCATTTACTTAGAGTGCTCACCCAAATAATAAAGGCTTTGCATTAATGAAACAAAAATAAATGTTTGAACAGCACTAACACATGGACGCAAATATTACCTTAACTGCAGACAATGCCCTTCCGTGGTCCAAAATGTGGTACTGTAAACTGGCAGCCAAAGGGTTTGTGATGTAGGGGGTTGGGCCTACTTGTACCAAGGACAAAATACACAAACTTGTTGCCCTTGCACCCAGACAATATGTCCTGGGCGTTGGGCTATAGGAATTCCACATCCCTGCTCTGAGCGGGTCCCCCAGGGAGTCTCTTGATTTTGGTCAAAACTGTACTACGGAAGTTTGGGAGCAAGAGCTGACTTTTAGCATCACCATATATATTGCACCAAATTGATGTTTGATTGTGCTCTTACAATCCGTTTGTTTAGATTGTTCAATTTGTTGTCGATTCCTGCCGTGAATACTGCCAGTGAGTTCAGAAGATCAACTTGCACATTGAATTTATCAAAGTGGTAATTTGAAACAGAAACTGTGGATTGCCAAGTTGGTAGAAGCTGAGGCCAGACTGTGCTATAGAGTTCTGTTGTTATTTTGGGGGCAGATCTGTCTTGTGAGCCTGGGATCTTTGTAGGATCCGTGTGGAAGAAGGACCATTCCAAGAGCTATAGGTCATTGGGTGGTTATGTACCTTCAGGTCTGTTTCTGGGATATTCTGAGCCATTGATGTCGAAAGATTTCAAAGGTGTAAATGGAGCCCGGATCCATTGAGACGCAGGTGGGCAAGAGATAACCTTTGTAACTGGGATCTTTGATACGGTTGATCACCGTATCCTCCTATCTCGCCTTAACAACATCGGAGTCACGGGCAAGGCCCTTAGGTGGCTTGAATCTTTCCTTAGGGATAGGTTTTTCAAGGTGTTTGCGGACAACAGCTGCTCCCACCCGGTTCCGTTGCAGTGTGGGGTGCCGCAGGGCTCCTCCCTCAGCCCCACACTGTTTAACATGTACATGGCTCACCTGGCGGAGATAGTGG
Source organism: Lissotriton vulgaris (assembly GCF_964263255.1). NCBI lineage: Eukaryota > Metazoa > Chordata > Amphibia > Caudata > Salamandridae > Lissotriton > Lissotriton vulgaris. The sequence continues at coordinate 1,377,708,049 of NC_141694.1, read as the reverse complement.
CCCCTTTCGGGATTCAACTGGTAAGTTACTCCGATGACACCCAGCTGGTGGTCTCCTTGAACCAGGAAGAACATCCTTCCATGAACCTGTGCAACTGTCTGGAAGCGGTTGCAAGATGGATGGACCAGTCCCATCTCAAGCTGAATGGCGGAAAGACTGAGCTGATGTTACTCGGAAGGCGGGCCACATTTGACAACTCTATATCCTGGCCCCTCTGTATGGGTCCTGCCCCACTCCTAAAACTGAGATTAAGAGCCTTGGCTTTTGGCTTGATGCGGAATTGTCATTCAGGCTCCAGGCAAGAAAAACAGCGGCCACTTGCTTCGGGCTACTAAAGACAATCTGCAAAATCCTCCCTCAATTGCCAGAAAAAGCCAAAAAAATTCTAATCCAGTCATTAATTCTTTCTAGGATAGATTATGGCAACGCAATCTACTTAGGAGCTCCAGCATCGGTGACCCAGCAACTTCAGATTGTTCAGAATTCGGCGGCAAGATTGCTAACGGGCATCAGTCATCGCTCCTCCGCTAGACCCGCGCTGAACGCAGTTCACTGGCTCCCGGTGAAGGAGCGGATCCATTTTAAGACACTCTGCATGGCACATAAAACTTTCTATGGGAAAGGCCCTCCTATTTTAGATAGGATGGCCAGACCATACAAAGCTCTCAGAAACCTTCGTTCCAATGATCTGAATCTTGCAGTGATCCCCAGAATTAACAGGTCCCGCTCTGGTGCCCGTCTTTTCTCATATAATGCAGCAAAATTGTGGAACTCCCTTCCTCCATCTCTTCGCCAGGAGCCATATTTGCTTGCATTTCGGAAAAAGTTAACAACCTGGATCTTTTCTAGGACTTAGAGCCTCTGGCCATGGCCCTCTGCACTTCAATTCCCCTTTGGGCCTTTCCTAAGCGCTGGGATGCTTCCGAGTAGCCATGCACTATAGAAGAGTCTTTTTCATTTCATTTCATCTAGTTGCCACTATGGTGGATGCCTTGCACATCCAGTTGAGAAAGTTCCTTAACACCTTAACCGCGGTACGATTTACCGTGGTGTGCTGGAGATTTTAAAAACCCACTTTACATGACGAGCTCAGCTCGTCATCAGCATACGAGCGCCGTAGCTGATGATGAGCTGAGCTCGTCATCAGCAGCGAAGAGGTTAAGTGAGGATATGGCATCCAGACAAATAGGTGAATTGTCACTTCTATAACTATTGATGAGAAGGTTTATTCGGAAGAGCTCATCCGAAGAGGAGACTATGGGTTGGCCTTTTCATTAGGAGACTGTGTTTCCAAAAATGCAGCTTTTTTCACATGGGTTGCAGGTTTTATTGCCTCTTTCACCTCGGTTAGGCTACCGAAGAGGGCATTATCGCCCAGCGATGGCAGGGATGTGTGTACCATAGCATGGAATGTGAATAGCTGGGGTCTCTGTTGAGTACTCCAAGTTAGAGTGTATAGTAAAGGCATTCTCTTTCCCTGTGTCCATGTCTGTGCTATCCCGTCAGCAACAGGGGTTTTCTTGAAAAAATCCCAGAGCGCTGCTTTACGAGGGCCTAGAGTAGAGCTTTCAAACTGTGTGTCCCGACACAGTACTGTGTCGCCTGCAAATGGTGGGTGTGTCGCGGGATGACACTGGTATTAAGGGCACTTAGCACATAACTGCTGCTAATTATTCCTTTGAAAGAGTGTCTCTGGACTCCAAGACACTCTGCTCCATGGGGGCCAGGTGATTCACAACAAAGCCCCATTAACAAGTAAATGGTCTTTTAAAGACCTGCAAAGTACTCTGGGGCGGCTGTGTGTGTGCCCTGTAAATTCGGGTGAGGTGACAGAGGGTGACAGGCAGAGTGAGACAGACATAGGGTGACAGACAGAGGGAGGAAGGGAGACAGAGGGAGACAGACCGAGGGAGAGGGAAACCGTCCGAGACAGAGAGAGCGGGAGACAGAGGGAGGGAGTCCAGGGTAGGCAGAGGGAGGCAGACAGAGAGAGGCAGACAGAGAGAGGCAGACAGAGAGAGGCAGACAGAGAGAGGCAGACAGAGAGAGGCAGACAGAGAGAGGCCGACAGAGAGAGGCAGACAGAGAGAGGCAGACAGAGGGAGGGAGACAGACAGGCAAAGGGAGGGAGACAGAGGGAGAGGGAAATCTTGGGAGACAGAGAGAGAGGGAGACAGAGGGAGGGAGACGGAGACAGAGAGAGGCAGACAGATAGAGTGAGGGAGACAGAGTGAGGGAGACAGAGTGAGGGAGACAGAGTGAGGGAGACAGAGTGAGGGAGACAGAGTGAGGGAGACAGAGTGAGGGAGACAGAGGGAGGGAGACAGAGTGAGGGAGACAGAGTGAGGGAGACAGAGTGAGGGAGACAGAGTGAGGGAGACAGAGTGAGGGAGACAGAGTGAGGGAGACAGAGTGAGGGAGACAGAGTGAGGGAGACAGAGTGAGGGAGACAGAGTGAGGGAGACAGAGTGAGGGAGACAGAGTGAGGGAGACAGAGGGAGGGAGGGAGACCGGGAGGGAGACGGAGACAGAGAGAGGCAGACAGATAGAGGGAGGGAGACAGAGTGAGGGAGACAGAGTGAGGGAGACAGAGTGAGGGAGACAGAGGGAGGGAGACAGAGGGAGGGAGGGAGACCGGGAGGGAGACGGAGACAGAGAGAAGCAGACAGATAGAGGGAGACGGGGAGGGAGACGGAGACAGAGAGAAGCAGACAGATAGAGGGGGACAGGGAGGGAGACGGAGACAGAGAGAAGCAGACAGATAGAGGGAGACAGAGAGAGGCAGACAGATAGAGGGAGGGAGACCGAGTGAGGGAGACCGAGTGAGGGAGACAGAGTGAGGGAGACAGAGGGAGGGAGACAGAGGGAGGGAGGGAGACCGGGAGGGAGACGGAGACAGAGAGAAGCAGACAGATAGAGGGAGACGGGGAGGGAGACGGAGACAGAGAGAGGCAGACAGATAGAGGGAGGGAGACCGAGTGAGGGAGACCGAGTGAGGGAGACCGAGTGAGGGAGACCGAGTGAGGGAGACCGAGTGAGGGAGACCAAGTGAGGGAGACCAAGTGAGGGAGACAGAGGGAGGGAGACAGAGGGAGGGAGGGAGACCGGGAGGGAGACGGAGACAGAGAGAAGCAGACAGATAGAGGGAGACGAGGGAGGGAGACGGAGACAGAGAGAAGCAGAGAGATAGAGGGAGACAGGGAGGGAGACGGAGACAGAGAGAAGCAGACACATAGAGGGAGACAGAGGGAGACAGACAGAGTGAGGGAGACAGAGGGATAGAGAGGGAGGGAGACAGAGGGAGAGAGGAGGAGAGAGATAGAGAGAGCTCCCTCTCTCTATCTCTCTCTTCCTCTCGAGAGAGGGAGGGAGACAGTGAGAGAGGGAGGTAGACAGAGACAAATTGAGGCAGAGACAGGGGCATAGACAGACAGACGGAAACTCACAAATCTTCAGTTGCCTTATAGCTGTTGATCAGTGGATGATATAGAGCCATCTCAAATGGAATGCTTCCAAACTGGAAATACTCACATGTGGCGATTATAATTTTTTTTTACCCACTTTGTGCCTGGCTTGATGATCTGGTTCCACCTCCTAAAATACCTAAGGAAGTAAGAAACCTTGGAATTGCCATGGCCTCCAAGTTGCACAAGTGGACAAGTGGACAAATTAACAAGGTCAAGCTTCATTATTATGAAAACTTTGTGATGCATCTGCCCCCTGCCAACCTGGGATTTCCACACAAGGTCCAAGCCTCTATATCTTGTACTGTCTAAACTTGATTACGCCAATGGCCTCTACCACAGAGCATCTTTATCAGCTATGAAAAGACTACAACGGATTCAGAACTCTGATGCCAGCCTACTCCTTTATGTAAAGCCACAAGCCCACATCGCCCATGCCTTTAGGGCCCTACATTGGTTACCGGTTGCAAGAAGATACACATTCAAGCTGCTTTGTATCACCCACAAAGCAATACATGGAACAGGACAGCTTTTTATCAGAAATAAAATCACCAAATACATTCAACAAAGGAACATCCGGTCCAGATTGGCAACTCACCTCAAAATACCAGCATACAAGAAAAAAAAACATGGGTGGCACATCTTTCTCTGTTTAAGCAACCAAACTATGAAATTCATTACCCCAGAATGAAAGATCCGCAGATAACTATCTTATCTTCAGAAGACTACTCAAGAGTTGTCTCTTTCCTACATAACCACCATACTCAAACACAAATGTACAGCATATCCATATTCATTTGATTATATGTATGTATCTAGATATGCATATTTCTTGATATAAACATGAAGGCAGGTCAGACAAGAAACCTAAGGAGCACCAACACTCTACTTCTTATCCCTTCTAAAACTCACAAACAAAAAACCACATCTCGATCCTTCGCAGGAAGTGCACCCAAAATCTGGAACTCCATCCCAGTACACATCAGAACTAACCCCTCCTACTTAAAATTCAAAAGGCAGCTCAAAGACCTCCTCCTCAACAGATCTCTCCCGAAGGGTTAGCTACAGCCTAACACCAAAGCCTGCCTACATCGGCACACTGTCACTTTGACCTTAAGACCTCTACCTCACTCTTCCCAGGACTACCTCAGTGATCCCCCCCCCCCCACATCCTGGATCAAACCCCAGCAGGAGACAGGGTGCTATCTACGATGTGATCATTCGGAGCGACCTGAGACACTGTACACACAACTGTGTTAACATTTATTTACAAGCGACTCAGTGCTTACAAGGCGATCATATCCCATGTCCCAGACCAAATCCTATCAAGAGACATGGTGCCTTCTACGATGACACCACTCGAAACGTCTTGAGACATTGCACATACAACGGTGGTAACATATCTCACAAGTGACTCGGGTCTCGCTAGCGTTCTATAAATTCTTAAATAAATAAATGTACATGTACTTGTGTATCTATATATTTATTACTTTACTCCTGTATAAAAAAAAACCTTCTACTCTCTCCAATGCACTCCCCTATATTGCACCCTATACCCCTTTTAATATGTCCTGTACCGGTCCCAGGATGCTGGTTTCCGGTCCAAGGAAGACATGGCTTGGCAGTTCGGGCTGGACTGTTTTAATGAGGCACAGGGTCAGACTGATTTGCATATGGCCATGTCTGAACTGGGGTGGTGGAGTGGGCTAAAGAAGGCTAATGGATTAAACCCAAATCAGTTGACTGGGGGTGAGTGTTTGTTTTGCTCAAACGCTCCATCCTTCATCCCCTTTGTTATCGCTTTGTTCACCATAAATTGGCAGGGTATGCCCAGACGTGGTTTGTCACTGGATTCAAGATAGCCTGGCTGATGAGGGTTATGAACCCGAAACCGGTCCCAGGATGCTTGTTTCCGGTCCAGGGAAGACATGGCTTGGCAGTATGGGCTGGACTGTTCCCATGAGGCACAGGGTCAGACTGATTTGCATATGACCATGTCTGAACTGGGGTGGTAGAGTGAGATGAAGAATGATGATGGTTTACAGCCAGATCAGTTGACTGGGGGTGAGTGTTTGTTTTGCTCAAACGCTCTGTTCACCATCCCCTTTGGTATAGCTATAGTACTTCTTCTCTAGCTCATTCCAAACCTCATTCTACTACTAAGATCACCAAAATACCCCTTTCGAGACTTGTCCCCCTCTACTCCTCCGTGGATCACTCCTAACCTCATTTTAACACTGTGATCTCCCAAACAACACTTCTAAATTATTCCTTCACCTATCCCTCCTTTGACTCGTCCCAAAATATATTTCACTACTATGATCTCCCTAAACCATTTCTAGAAATTCTTCCCTCCTTTATCTTTCCTTATACTCGTCCCAAACCTTCTACTATGATCTCCCAATCAACACTTTTCATACTCTCACGGCTTCTATCCCCTCATTATCCTTTTAAATCCAACTAACATGTTCACTGCTCAAATTAACTTAAATTTCACTATACTAATCCACCACTAATCCTTTTTGTGTTCCGGAGTAGCATGGTGCTTGCTGGCACCTTGTAGGGGTAGTAAGCACTATATAAATACAATCACAATACAGTTATAATCCTAAAATTGAATGTTATCTTTTATTGTTTTTTTATTGAGATAAATGTTCTAATAGTTACCTGCAGAAAGATGGGGTTTTCATTAAATCTTGATCCGTATTCCACTTTTCTCCTTTTTCTGACACTTTGAATAGTACAATGTTCTCATGAATGTAACTTGTTTTGGACATTTACGCTCTTCAATTCTTTCAATATATAATTTATTGGTTTAGTTACATATAACCCCACATGAAAATTTCGTTTGGCTACTAAAAGACATCCAAGGATACCCTTTGGGAGGGTGGTTTACCCTTGTGGATCCTCGTGGTTTGGCAGCATGGGAACTCATTCACAGCTTAAGACTTTGACACCCCATCCCTTCATCTCCCAATAGGCCACAAGTTGGGTTCCCTACATACATGTAATCAATGGATCAGTGTCATATGGCCTTTTGCACTCCTACATGAATCTTGGATGACCAAAAGTTGTTCCAGATTTTGTGGATTTTAGTATAGTAGTGAACTAGTTTTGTGTAGTTTCACAAACTTGAATCTCGCTTTACACCTAGATTGTCATTTAAAGATAGTTGGTTGTGAAAGGCACCCATACCTCATTTTTTTTGTTTATCAAATAAATAGTTTTTTGTTGCTTAACACACAAAGCTATCTTTTGTCAATATTCATACCTTCATAAGTGGCTTATGTGTGACAAGGAAAATTCTTGACTGTTTGTTAAATCAGAAAAGGCCGGGAGGATGATTCTGTCAAAAGGTTGCTGCTGACAAATGCAGTGATCTTAAGGCCATGTTTTTGAATCATGGCTACCTGGCAAGGTAGGTTCATAGACTCTGCCTTCTGAACTCAGTTAATTGTTGACCACAAATTAGGTTATTATGCCAACTGTGGTATAGGGAAGAAGTTTGGGACAGGGCTAGTCAAGCTTCAGAGCGGATGTGGTCTCTTGGAGCTCCAGTGCAGCTGTACCTTTCTGGCTGGAGCCCTGACTAGCAGCTGAAGGAGAGGAGATGAGTGGATGTCATGGCCTCAGGTGGCCTGTCTGCTCGGCTAGTGTTGTATTCTGCAGGTGAGAGGGACGTTGTGTCTAAGCTGAAAAAGAGAAAGTGAGCAACTCTCAGGACTGTTGATTTGTAAGATGGCGATTTAGATCTGCAAGTTAGCCTTTGCAGAGTGCGAACCAGACTATGAGTGATTGAATAATAGACGCAGGGGCGTGGGGTTTTATGGGAGAGGACAGTCTTGAGCTGGAGTGGAGATTTGTTGCTGGGACCAGCCTGACAGTGCCTGGAGATTAGCGAAGGTCTGTGGCTTTGAAGTGTGATTTGGAGATGGCGGGGTAAGCTGAAGAAAAGGGCCATTACAGCCCTCTAGGCCTACAACATATGATGATTGGACCCAGTTGTTACCTTCGTGGATTGTCTTGACAGACAAATAATTTTCCTGAAGACAAATACTTATGAGAAATGGCTCCTAAGGTCGATTAAAGGAAAACCGAACATAGGAGAAAAATGAAAGATCTTGCTTCGATGTGTCAGGTTACTGTCTGACACGATGAACAATGTGAATACCAGTAGAGGAGACTCAGTCATGGGTTTCAGACAGTGCATCCTTAATGTTGACTTGCAGAGCACACCTGCAAACATTGATCAAAAGGGGGCCTCAGTGGATGCTGCACTTATTTGAATGGAGGATACTGTGAGAGCAACATCAAACGCTGATAGTGCTGAACACCTTTGAGTAAGATGGACTTCTTTTGTTGATGGTCCAGAAAGTTCTGGAAAGAGATATCCTGGCTGGCTCAACCAATGCAGGGGTAGTGGTACCTGGGGCCTGCTGGCTCGCCACCAGTGATTTGGGGAGAATGTGGAAGTCCAGATGACGGTGACTGGGGGATTGAGTAACCCACCAGTCAGAAAGGTAATCTTGTGTGCAGTGGCTAAACAAAGACAGGATAATCCGCAGGGAGAAGCCACTCTATTTGCAGACTGCAGCCATACCGCACCAATCATAAGTAGCCATTTACAATGTATAAAGAAGAGCCTGTTGTGTCTGGATCAAAGCATTTATTTTGGCAACCAGCAAAGCTGAAAGTCAGATACAAAAACTCACAGAACTTGTTAACGCAGGTTCTAAGCAGCTGAACCCTTTGTGGAGGCGAGCTGATGAGAACAGGAGAGATTGCCTGATAATCTTCAGCTATGTAGTTCAAGAGTTTTGAGTGTGTTCTCTCTATTCTTCAATTCTTTACAGAGCCCTAGGCAAGATTGAGTTGCTCCCTTGATAGTCCTGTGCAGGTTTATAGGAGAGTAGGGTCTGCTTCCAATGGTCACCCCCACTTTTTGCTTTGCTTTACTGGTTTTCGACTTAGATATGGCGGTGGGCCTGCTAATCAGACCCACAGCACAGATGCACTCTCTCTAAATTTACACCATGTACTCTAGGTACATCCACAATTGGGAATTGGTTCACCTTGTCAGCCCCTGTAGAAGTGTACCCTAGGAACTCAGGGCATAGGTGTAACCATGGTCTACCAGGGGCTGCAGCATGTATTATGCGACCCCTGGCTGGCCACTCAAATAGACACAACTGGCTGATCACTCAGCTGGGGCAAGGTTGTGTAATCACCCCTTGCTTAGGTATAGTATTCCTATACATACTTGTAGACACATAGTAACCTATAAGTCACTCCTATGGCAGGCCTTAACAATCCTGGAGGCAGTGTGCTTGGTTATGTGTGAGATGGTGCTCTAGTATGAGCTGAGCCTGTCTGCAGCTTTCGGAACCATGTCCTTATAGCTGTTCTATGATATCGCCATACCATATACTCTTAAGTGCAGTATAATCCTCGCAGTTAATGCTAACTTTGGTGTGGCTTTATCCAAACATGTCGTGTAAGGTGTCATACGCTTTGGAATACTACCCCTTCGCCAATTCTGGCGACGGGGGTAGCATTCCACCCTTCTAGAGGGAGAAGACATGTTGTTGCTGACTATCCCGGTTAAAGTTAACCAGAGCCCCAGCGTCACAAAATGGATGCTGCTGCCACCGACACAAGTCTGATCTCCTGCTGCTGGGAGTCCTTCCAGTCACAGAGGTTTACATACATACATACATACATACATGCACACAGTAGATGTATCTTTTTTTCTGCAATGAAAATATGAAACCTAAAAAGTAGAAATGTGGTATGAAGGACTACATAAAAATCATGGGCCCTATTCACAATAGTAATTGGAGACAAAACCCTAACTTTCCAACTTTTGGTATTCACAAAAGGCATTTAGGAGTAGTAAAGTTAGGATTTTGTCTTCGGGTTTAGTTTTAAGACAAAATCTTAATGGACGCGTAGACTAAGGTTGTGGGCTGATTTTACTTGTCTGGTTCGTCATGACGCCCTTCATGCGCACACATTTTTCGAGGACATTAGCAGTGGATATTTCACACAGTATCTGTCAGCGATTGGGTGGCAGCAGGTTGTCAAGCCGTGTGGCCTGCAAAGTTGTTTCATTCGAGTTCTTGTTGCTAAATGTCCATGAAAATGATGAATCTTATTCCAACATCATCCATGATTAGCCTTTCATACCTCATCTTATACATTTTTATTGTAGGGGTCACCATGCAGAAGTCTCATTAATAGTTCAGATGTGTACCTTTTGGACATATTTCCTAATTCAGAGCTAAGCTCTAGTGTTTATCCTAGTGTACGGGTTTACTGGTGTTAACTCACTACTGTAACTCAACTGCATTATCAACATAACATGATTATCACAATATCTTGCCTGCATTATATGTCTTGATGTCTTGCATTGTATACCATGCTACACGCCATTTGCTTTGTCACTGTATTGTATAAAAGAAAAACTTCAATAAACCGATGCCACCAAAAAAATCTGTAAAGATTGTGCATGTAGGTTATATATAAAAATATTATTTTGAAAAATCGAAAAGCTAATACATGTTTGTTTACAGGAATATCATGAAAATGGACCGTTGTTTTCGGAGCTAAAATTTTATCAACGTGCTGCAAAATCAGGAGACAGTAAGTAACTGCAGTGATTATTTCTGTGAAATAAATTACTCATTGCATGTGTGGGACAGGTTTTATGCAAACATTTACTTGTGCCTAAATAAAGTATTGTGTTGACTCACAATTTCCGTATAAATGGGCCACTTTTTAATCTGACTAGCCTCTGCCAGTGCTGTTCTACGGCCATCTAGAATCTATTTGCTGTAGAACTGGCCCTGTTGTTGCTGTAGGAGAACCAAAGAAACAAATGCATATTAGATAGGATATGAACATTCTATATCTTTGTCTCACTTTCCCAACTCTGAGAATCTCCTTCCCTCTTCTTTGGGGAATTCCACGACACGGGTCATGTGCTATCCACCACATCATTTTCAGGAAGTGTGATTGCTGAACCCAGCACCCCCATTGAAGCACTCTGAAACGGGTCATGTGCTATTCACCACATCATTTTCAGGAAGTGTGATTGCTGAGCCCAGCAAACCCATTGAAGCACTCTGAAAATGCGAGGAGCCTCACGTGGTTGCACGGATTAGGAGCTTCTTGTTCTTAAAGAAAACAGTGATACTGTAGTTTCTTTCTTAAAATAAGGCAAGTAATGGCACGTTATCCTCAGGTCTCATGTCTTTACTCGAAGATGGTGAAGCAAACCCAAATCTTTGTATCGTTATTGCAGGCCTCGGTCTAGCAATAAATTAAGGTGGTGAAGGGCTTTTCCTGGATCTTGTGAGCTAGTTATGGGTTGTGAGGGTGCGGGTGGAGGCTTTGGTTGTACATTTTAAATAACGGAGTATTGTGGGGCGGGCTGTCGCCTACTCTTGGTAGATGGCACAGACAATTTGTGTATTGTGCTTCACAAGAATATTGTATAACTATACGTCATTGGATTTTGAAATGGGTGTTGTGAAATGTGTACGCCCTCCGAGATGGGTTACTACTTTCATTTGCTTCCCCTTCCTTATTGTAAAATGAGAGCACTCCGAACCATTCATTCATTCGCATGACTGAAGTTACAAATATAATAATCTGTCCTTAGAAGTTGGAAGTAAGCTGTGGAGAGGTGGCTGCGGATAGCACCCATATGTTCGCGACTTGTTCGAAACTCTCCCAATTATTATCTAAAATCGAACTGAGGCTGAGGGCAATCTTGGGTATTTCTTTGATACTTACCCCGCTGACAGTCATGTTGGGTATTTCTGTTCAAGTAATGGATGAAAATCTTAAGAAACTTGTATTTGTTGCCATGGCTGTCTATCGTTTATGTATAGCTACAGTATGGCTAGATGTAACCCCTCCGACTGAATAGGTTTGGCTCAATAAATTTCTGTCTATATATAATTGGGAAATGGCGGTGGTGAAGAGGAGAGGAAGGCGGGCTAGAGAGAAAGGGGAGAAGCTCTTTGTTGTCTTGTCGTCTTCACTTGATGTGGATTCACGTTACACAGATTTGTGGAAGAAGATGCTTAAGGATCAATCACAGTGCCGAAATGACATGCAAACAAGGTCACTGGAAACATTACCCCGTGATTCTTTACACTGCTGTAGTGCAGAACATGCATGAGATATTTACCTAACAAGGTAGCACTTAGTAAAAAGATGAAAGTACTCCAGCTGGGTAGACATTTTTGGCAAAACTGGGGACTCTTCTGGGGGGAAAAAGGAGGTTCCAGCCTGACCCTGGTGCTCATTTCACAAAAATTAAACCTCCACAGGAAGCACAAATGTTCATAACTACTTGGGCTTGGCAAAGGCCAATCAAATGCATTTCCTCTTGTATTCCACGTTGGAAAACAATCTGAAATCCTTAATGGATGTGAATGCATCATTGATCTAATGGAGGACAATCTGATTTGTAGTGACTGATGAGTGGTTTCTTTCTTGTAGTCTCCTGGAGAGAGCAGAGTCCATGGTTCTCCCTTTTAAATACCCTAAGTATGTAAATGCCTACAACCCTTTGCGACACTCACACATGCACACCCAGACCCGCAAAGCAAAGAAATAACATGTAAAAAAAACCTGAGAAATTCACTGAATTAAAAACAGGTTATAGGGACGTTAAAGTTAGGAAATAGGAGTAAAGAAAACATAGAAATTCACTGAAAAAAACAAAGGCTACAAGGACGTTATAGTTAGGCTCATATTTCACTCATACAAAACCAGTGAAATTCAGCAGTTAGCTACCTTGGCTAACTATTAACATATACATAAACGTATTCACAGACCCATACAAGCACTCACAACCCACTCACTAATCCATAGCTACTCAAACATCCACTATATCAACCATACATAAACTTACACATCCACTTGCTCACCCATTTACCTGTACAACATCTGACACAGCCACTCAGTCATCCATACACACTCACACACCCACAGAACCACTTACATACCCATTCACACACCATACAACCACTTGCACACCCACCCTTACAGCCACTTGCACAAACATTCACTCTCCAATTTGGCCATTCACTTATACACACACTGAAATGGCTACTCACTCACCCACACAGCCACTCTTACCCCTACAGCCACTCTCACAGCCACTCAGTCACTCATGCAGCCACCCACACACATATGCAGCCACTCATCCAGCCACTAGTTCACCTATACAGCCACTCACACACCCATACAGCCAATCAGACATCCACTCACACATTGATACAGACAACCACACAGCGATTGAGAGGAAATGATATGGCTAATTACTAGTACGGAAAGAATAGTAATTTAACTAATGCTGTAGCTTTGTATGTATATATATGTAAGCCTCCAACATTTACAAAACACACTCACAGGATGAAGTCATCAATTATGTCATTTGAGATGTCATCAGTGACGTCCTTGCCTCACCACCTACCGGCAGTCCAGAGGCACGCACTACTGTGCCCTTGCTTTACCTTAGCCCTACCGACCTTTCGGAGGCACCGGCCAGTCTGAATACCTGGCACTTTCTCTGTAGGCCAGTCCTCCGCACACAGCCCTGAGCGTGCCAGTATCAGCCCATAGCATCATCTGATTCTACAACAAAGAAACACACGGAAAGTCCACTTTATACAGAACCTCTTACGGAAACAGGATAAGTACTTCTGCAGACACAAACATTTAACCGTCGCCCTCCCTGCAATCCCTAAAGATATTATAGAAGATGAGAGAAGCGCAGCTCTTAATTGTTACCATGTCTTCTCGGGGTGGTCCTCCTGGACCCCAGAGCGTGCCCACACACCACAGCCAAATAATAAAGAGCGAGGACGCGAGATGTCCCGGGCGGCCCCATCTGTCCCGGGATGAAGACAACAAACTCTTGCAGGAAGGGTCGTGCACAGTGCCGCGTCCGAGGGCAGCCTTCAGCCGGGGTCCGCAGAGCTCAACTTTCAGGATCATGATTCAACCTTGGTCCTAACTTATCCTTCTATTCTCCCCGAATTGGAGCCGGACGGCCCAACCCTTGATTGTTCCTTCACGGTAACATGGCCACCGTCCTGATGAAGACCCCGTTTTAAGGTTTCATGGATACCTAATGTTACTGTTGGGGTCGAAATGTCGACAGCCTACCTCCCAACCAGCTTGCGCTACCCATACTGAGGAGACTTGTACAATGCACATGTAGCATGGCTCCACTGAAATGTGTTTTGAACATTGACTGCTCTTCTGTTGCTATGCTGGCTCTATGTTGAAGCTAGCACTGATTAATCTAACAAACCTTTAGCTAATGAGCAGCGTTGTGTATTTATCTGAACCTTGTACAAACCTTCCTCTCACATGCACCTTTCTTATCCTTTCCTTCCTGGGGCACTAATGTTATTCTCATGAAAAAATTAGTAACTGTATGATATAATGTATCTCTGTTCACATTGTGATTAAATAACAGTGTGTTCAACTAAGTTCTTAACTCTTTGCATTTATGTATAAATAATCTTATGAATGTCCTTTTTTGATTATGTACTGGGACCGCTCTTCTACTGTATCGCATTGCACCCAGGTCCCAGTGACTATAATGGGTTTACCCTTCTACTGTAACACCCAATATTTTATACAACATTTACCTTTGTTCTCTGTTAGCAGAGAGGCTCTGTGGTCAGTCAAAACCAATTCTGTCCTCTCTGGTCCAGCCTACTGGCAGGAGGTGAAGACAGCATTGTGTAAGGCAGACCAGGCCCATTCAGGTGAAAGGAAATCTCCTCCTAATCTAAATACAGCCCAGGTATATTCAGACCAGTCCTGACTCATCCAGGAAAGGCAGGACACACCTCGAACACCTTAGTGACTGTCTACAGTGAACGCACATCCCCAGCCCCTGTCACTCGATTGCCGTATAGTCAATCCACAAACAAGCTGAGGCGCACAGAATGGCTAAGCAAGAAAATACCTACTTTCTAAAAGTGTTTTTTTCAAACACATTATGTAAATATCATCCTTACCAAGAGATGCATCTTTATATCCTGAGTTCAGGCATACTAAACTCCACCTTCCCATCTTGTCCCAATGGGAAGTTATGTTTCTAAGATGTTATAAATAAACTCCCATTCTATCCTATGGGACAGATAGTCTTTCAATAGTGAAAAACGAAATTCACTGTAGTTCACTATCAGGACATGTTACACACATCAGGACATGTCCTACCTTTCGCATACACTGCTCCCTGCCCACACAGGTACATTAGTGGTGACTCACATGTACAAAAAGGGAAGGTTATGGCCTGGCGAATGTGGGTGCACTTACCAAGTCGATATGGCAGTACCAAACTGCGGACTGGCAGTGCATTGGCAGCTCTGAGAACCTTTCGCTAGGCTGCTTGTGTGGGTGACACAATCAGTGCTGCAGGCCCACTGTTAGAAATGGAAATTTCTGGATGGCTAAGGCTTGCGCCAAAGCCAGGCAGAAACCACCATTCTACGTCAGGGCAAGGAAGTCACCCGCCAAGATAACCCCTGCTCACCCTCTTGGTAGCTTGGCACGAGCAGTCAGGCTTATCTCAGAGGCGATGTGTAAAGCATTTGCGCATGCACCCACCAGCAGCAACATCCCAGGCCCCCCACAAAAGTAACTCCACACAAGGTTATATCAAAAATAGCCTTTGTATTATACCAAACACATTAGATAATAAACACACAATTTACACTGTGCCACTGGTATGGGCGGAATTTACAGGGGATTATGCACATAAGACAGGGCCACATGGACCACTGTCAGGAATAAGCACTTGGTAGAACTAGCACTTAGAACATAGAACAATTGTAGCACCAAATAGCAAATGTAGCACACAACCAGTAACCACTGGTAAAAGGTAAGTACACCCCACACAGTCCTAAACACCTTAGGCATATGTCATGCAGGGAACCAGGAACTCACTAGCATAACTATACTAGGTAAAACAACCTCCTAAGCATAAACATATTTAGAAGTATCAGAACACAGGGTGCGCAAAACATACTATACACAGTACATTTCCTAACACCAAAAATGCAATAGCACATGAATCATCACAGCACATAAATCACATTAGGGTCCAGGTTGCGCCACTGTGCAAAAACCTAAATGTAGCAGCTGCCCACTACTTGCTGGGCAGCTGAGGACAAGAACAGGGCCTAAAAACGCTGCAGCTGGCACTAAGTGCTGCGCATCTGGGGAAGGCCAAGGTAGGGGTGAAGGAGTGCGTCTCACTCCTGAGTCCAAAGAACAAGTCCCCTAGAAAGAAAACCTAAACGGAGCAGCTGCCCACTACTTGCTGGGCAGCTGAGGACAATTTGCGCCAAAATGTTGGAGCCCTCTAGTCTCTGGAACAAGTGCTGCACACCTTGGAGCCCTCTAGGCTCTGAAAATGAACATGCCTCTCGTTGGAGCCATCTGGCTCTGTAAATAACTGCGCACTTTGGAGCCCTCTAGGCTCTTAGAGAAACACGGGGCCTTGGAGAACTCTGGCTCCTTAAATAAATAAATGACCCCTCGTTGAGCAGCCTCACTATCAAGCGGGGCTGCTTAAAAACACAGGAACTCCAGCGTGTGAGACCTCAATTTGGTGCTCTCTCCTCCCCGCCCTCCTCCCAAGCAGCTCTACTTACCGGCTGCTTCTCCGGGGGCGGCGGGGGCATGCACCACACTTCACCCGGTCCCCCATCTCGGGACCGGGACTTTGGGAGGCGGAGCCCTCGCGGCTCCGGGCTGACTCCTCGGCCGGGGCTCCCTCCACCGCATGGGAGCCCCGCAACACTGGTGCTGCACTCTGCTGGCGGCCCCGTGGCTCTCCCTAATTCACGGGAGCCTCGGGCCACCGGAGGCCATGACTCAGCCAGCTTCTCTTCCTGTCTCGGCGGCGGGGCGGGCAGCCAATCGCGGCGCGGCGGCAGGGGGGACTTCCTGGAAGCAAGTGCATGTCCTGCCCGCTCCAGGCGCCTGGCCGCCTGATTTCCTGTCTTCGGCCCGGCCGCGGCGGTGACTGTTCGGGGGCCAAAAGGAGGGGTAGGCTCCCTCAGTGAATACAATAAAATTAGAAACGGGGTGGGCACCCGTTAAGATGCCTATAAAAAGGGGCGGCACCCTGAATTAAATTATGCAATAATGAAGACGCAGGGTGGGCACCTGAGTATCTGCCCTCAAAGACACAGGCATCATGCAGGGTAGGCACCTGCTCGTAAATAATTTAATGAGCGGGGTAGGCACCCACGCTGCGATTCGCAAAGGCAGTAATGAGGGGTAGCCTCCCTCAATAACAGTGCAAGCTAGAATAAAGCGCTTCCCATGCGCAAGGGGGCACAAAGACCACCAGAACCCCAAGGAATGACCCCCCAGGAAAGAAAAGGGCCCAGCAACAAGCAGGACATTCCAGGACAAGGCTTCCAGGGCCAGGAAGAAGGGTGCACAAGAAGTCCATCAGCATCCAGGGCATCCAGGGGCTGGGCAGGGCCCAGGGAGACAAGCCTTCCCCTGGGCCCCAGCAGTAGCACGCCCCTGGTAGATTGAAGTCAGGAAACAAGAACCTTTAATATGAGGTCACAGCCTCTTTTTATACACTAAATCCCTTTGTCTCTAGGGTGCAGGGTGGGGGGAAACCAGACACAGCTGGTTTTGGAGCACTTTGTTTTGCTCAGCCCCTAACCCTATTCACAGGAAAGGCTAGGGTCATCAGTCGCACCACACGGGGCGGATCCAGCATTGTGTGGGGAAAGCCCAGCCCTATTCAGGTCCCAGGTGCACCCCTACCTCACATCAACATGCAGATCTCTCCAATCGCCAGCAGGGCAGACCCATCCTGACTCTTATAGCCAGGCACACCAGCAAGTTCCAGCCAATCACAAGCCAGACCGTCAATTCACATTTACTGCACAGGCAGGCCAACTTCTAGAAGTGGCACTTCCACACTAGCCACATTAAAGCCGCACACATCATCGCGCAGCATTCAACCTCACGAGTTCGCACATACCAAACTCAACCTTGCACTCCCCACGCGTCAGGAATTACCACGGACACACATATTCCCCATGCATTCCTATGGGAGGGCAGGCCATTCTCACACACGCACTCAGAGAGCCCACCACTTTACACTGCGCCACAGTGCTAAAGTGCACAAAGACCAGAAATCACTACAATGATGTAACATTAAAAGGCAAAAAATTCAGGGGTGAACCTGCCAGAAGGGCCAAGTCCAACACCCACTAGCAGCAGTAGACTTACAGGCACATAGTGCACTATACTAGGAACTTAGTAGTAAGTCAAACAAGCCAATCATAGAAACCCCAATCCATATTCACAATTTACCTAGGGAGCACTTGCACTTTGGCACTGATCAACAATGGCAAAGTGCCTAAAGCATCTAGACCAGCAAAAACGAAGTCCAGCACACAGCAAAAACACAGGAGGCAGAGGGAAAAATACAGGGGAAACCACACCAAAGATGCCAGGTCTAAAAGTTGGGAGCAGCTTCATCTTCCTTCTTCGAATGTGCTTCTGATATATTGTTTTGTGGGCGTGGGCATTGAATATATTATTTTCAGTAGGATGTTTGTGATTTGACTCATGAAACTGTTGTACTGTCATTGTGTGTACAAACTTGCAGCCTCCATCTTAGGCATAGTGTGAATTGTTGTTTGATGTGGCTGTAACATGAAGCAAGCTCTTGAAATGGAGGTCGCACACTTTTCTCTACATGTTTTCGGTTTTTATTTCATTTGCAGTCAAGAAGTGGATCGATAAGAATGGTTTACGATACCTAGGAATTCCTGGCTATTGGGGAACTGGCACAACAGAACACGGAGGGAAGAAGTAAGCATTGCACACATTTTGAGTTGCACATTGTAAAATGGTGGAACGATTCACTCTTAGTATCTAGAACAATATTTTCAGGGCACAGGCGTTGTACCAAAGTGGGTTTTATTATGCATGAAAATCCGTAGTGTCTTCCTTTTTTTGTTGCTTTTGGAATTCTGTTTTTTGCACCTCTGCCTAGTTGCGGGACCCTCACATGGATTACCATTGTAATGTTCTTTGTAAAAGGGATATGAGGCATAATCTCCAGTGTCCATCTTTAAATTAACACCAGCTGCTGTCTTCATCTAAGGCAAGGCACTCGCTTCAGCTTGTACATGACAGGTGTGCACATGTGTGTTTGCAAACATTTAGGCTAAGGGAGGAGGGCTGTTTTCCGATTCAGCATGGCATGTGCACACTTTTGGAACTGTGGTAAATGGAGTCAAATCTAAAAAGTTATAGTTCATTCCAAGATTAAGAGACATTGCACCGTTCCATTTGGGTAAAGTGCTTAAATATATAGTGCATTTTCCACTCTGTGCATTATATGTCTAAATTGTATTTGAGCTGTATCTTTAGATTGGAATTTGGTGCAAAGGTAAAAGTTTTTTTTGTTTTTTTGACCCTATATGAAATAATTAAAATAGTTTATGAAAGATCGTATTTGTCTGAGTCAACTCTTTTTGGAGTTTCCCCTTGGAGCTGGCTGGTAGAGTGACTTATTAGCTGGGCTTCAGCACCAGGTAGATTTTGGTGAGTTGATAAGGATATGGGATTGCCCAATGTGAAAGTTACAAGAATTGGCATCCATGGAATGAATTGCCATAAACTTTTACCTTTTGGAAAGCGCTTCGACATGCGAGCAAACTTACTTAATGATAGTGCATTGTAAAGGGGAATGATTTTGGCAGAGACACTTTTGATGCTTTATGCTTCAAAATGAAAGAAACCTTTGGAAATTTGGTGCATCTCTTGCCCTACACAGCCTTTGTATATCCAGGCATCTGTCAATAGGAAAAGTAAATGGTCCGACCAGCTTTCTTCTCACAATTAGATACATCACGTAAACATGTCAACAACGTGATTTCCACATATCTCTGGAACAATGCAATGGGATCACTCTACAACAGTAACATTCGACATGACTGGGATTTTCCAAAGACATGGAGTATATTTGACAACAGAAGGCAATAGGATTTTCCTAAGCAACCTGAAGGAATGTATCCAGTTCTATCTAGAAGTCTACACCAAACAATAATGGAGAAAAAGGCTGTTCTTAAAGCTACCTTCACTTTATAAATGCCTGATTTGTTTTAATAAGTTTTTTGCAGTTTTATTTTAGAACATCAGGCCCAGTTCCAGTGTAGAACCTAATTATGTTTCATGATTTTCCTATAGCTCCATTGATGGGTTCACAAAGGATCAGCGGACCCTAAAAATTGCAAAAGAAGTAATGTCTTATTACTCCCACGAGCTGTTAGGCAGAGGGCCTATTCTCCAGCCAGGTGCTGCGCCCCAACCTCTGCAGGCGGCCGTCATGCTGTGCAGACTTAAGCTACCCTCATTGTGGGTGTTCCACAAGGCATGGTCTCTGTGTATAGTGTGACAAAAGCAGAGTGGTTTGAACAGCTTGAAATAGAACCTGGGAGGATCAAGACAACCCAAAACAATTGTCACTGGTGTAAACAGTTTCTAAAACCTCTCAAAGTACCAAAGTAGTTTGTCATGGAACATCAGTAGGGATCACGGTTTTGGTGCTCAATGTGGACAACAAACAGTCATGGTGGTTTTCCTAATTACAACAGTAAGAAGAGAGGGCTTGCGCATGCATGCAGCATGACTGTAGTGAGCGGTCTAGTTGTTTTTGGGGTCAAAAGAGGGGCTATAAAGGAATCAAACTGGCGCAACCGCGCTTCGCATGTTTGTAATGCTGTGCCTAATTTCTTTTTGCACAGAAGAACGGGGGAGAAATTGTTTTTAGAAATAATGTTTTAAACTACAAGCCTGTTTTAAAGAGTGTGCTGCTGCTACCTGTTTTTGATTCTGAAGCCGCTTGACGGCCACGATTACTTCTACTGCAGTTAGCGATCTAGTTGTTTTTGGCTCAAAGGAGGGGCTTTAAAGCAACTAAGCGTGCAGTGAGTGCACTGTTAGCGCCTTTGCAAGCCCGTCTGCGCACCGACTTTGCACAACACTAGGCATTCTGCCGGTTTAAGTACAGAAGGGCTCAGACAGTCAGAAAGAATCACTTACTCAAGTAAGGAGCTACTAAAACTTAGGCCAAGTATAACTAAGGAAAGGAATGGGAAGGGGCCCCTGGAGCACGGGGGAAAACACTATGACAACTCTGACTAATATGAAGGTAGGAGGAAAGAAGATCAAGTGTGGTCTACTAAATGCATGCTCATTGGTGAAACACGCATTTGAATTGAAGGAAGTATCCTTTTGGACTCAAATGAATGGGATATCCTCTTTGTTACAGAGACCTGGATCTCCCCAGAGTCAGATGTTGATCTGGGAATAACCTGCCCCCCCTCCAGGTTTTCAAGTAATTCATCAATCAAGAGTATAAGAGTAGAGAAAAGAGGAGGAGGTAACTATCATACAAACTGATAAAATACAGGGGTTGGGCCTGTTTGGCTTTTCCAACAAGTTAAAAGTGGGGTAGCCTTTTCAGGAGTCCTGTGTTATTGGCCTTCAGGGACAATTAAATAACTTCATAAAACTATTTCTGAAATTTAGCACAAATCTTGCACTAATTCACTCCAACTTCTTCGTGGTAAGGGTTTTCATTATATGGGCAGAAGATAGTAACCTCACCCAATCTACAGAACTCTTTGGTACCTGTGTGATAATAGGAATGGAAAAACTTGTAAGAGGTCCCAAACATTTAACACCCTTGATTTTGATATTTGCCCCAACTAACTAGATTAGAGTAAAGGACATGATCCCACTAAGCTGGTCAGTTCAAGGTAGCACGTGGTACAAATTAAGGAAGTTTAAAGAAGAAATATGTTTAACACCACAAATTGTCGCCACAAAGGGGCTACAGTTGATAAGAATTATAATTATTTACAGGACTCAATGAAAGGAACCCATTGTAAAATAATACCTATAAAAATATGACACAGCGACGCAAACCATCAGCACCGTGGTTTATGGAAAGCTTAATAGAAACTAAAACCAAATGCAAGAAACTAGAGAGGCAGTGGCATAGGATATACTTAGAAGATTATAAGCTACAGTTAAAAATGCAGTGAATAATTATAAAAATGAAATTTGAAAAGCCAAAGAAAATCACTACATGAAAATAATCACAGAAACAAATACGTTGAGAAAAATATTTGGCATGGTAAGGTACCTAGCGAACCCAGATTGTATGAAACCAGCTGTAAAACCTTCGCAAGAACAGAGTGACAGACTGTTGAAGTTTTTTAGCAACAAAATTGAGCTAATTCTAGGAGACATAAACAAAGATACATTGTTGAAAGATCTACCCATAGATGAGACCTAGTACAGTGACATAAACAGGTGATTAGAACAAAACTAGAAAACAAAAAAATGATGAATGAGGAGGACTTTGTCGCTGGCCTGGACAATCTCCTCGAGTCCCTACTGGACACAATTCAACCTAATATGTGTATAGAAAGGGCAATGGAATTCAATTTAAGCCTATTACAGATTTTCAATCAATCTCATGACGTGCACAGTACTGCAAGCCTGGAAGAAAGCTCTGATTGCCCCGTTACTGAAAAAGCCAAACCAACTTAAATGACCCCAGTAATTACTGTCCTATCTCACAACTCATATACGCACAAGAAACCCTATTGTTCAAAAGGGGAGGGAACAAGAGGCTACGGGAAAGTCAGGGTAAGCTGGCCTCCAAGTACCATGTATCACACAACAAGAAGCTACCCTGGCTAGGTGTCTGATTCTTAAAGAAGGTAGAGGCACACTATGCTGATTATACCTATGTGGTGGTTATCATCTCAAAAAAATGTAAGGACTGTCCTCACACACCACCAGGTGTCATGCTTCATCATCGGCAGTCCTCGCTCGCTAAAAAACACATTTGATAAAGAGCGGGCCTTCACCAAGGAGCCTTATTTACTCCCTAATTATTTTTTGGTCATGAACCAGCGCAGATAACCCTAAGATATTTCTGTTAGTTCGAAACCTAGGAGTGTACGTTGATGAGAAGCAATCCATGGGAATACATATAAACAAAACAGCAGCCACATGTTTTTCCGTGATTCGTAGGAAAATTGTCCCACTACTACCCCAACCAGCAAGGAAGCTAGTTGTTCAGTATACTGTCTTGAGTAGAAACAACTATTGTAATGGACTCATACTGGGTGCACCATGCTACCTAATTAAAAGACTATATAGAGTACAAACAACAGTAGCAAAACTTGCACTGGATTCATCCAGCTACAACTCTTCCTCGAGCTACTTGAAAGAGCTAAACTGGCTTCCAGTAAAATGGAGAATTATTTTTAAATCATTGTGTGTGGTCTACAAGGCCCTAAATAGAACAGGACTGTGTGTTGTTACAAAGAAAATTCAGATATTGCAGGTCACAGAGGTACCTGCGGTCCTTGTCTGTTAATCTAGTCTGTGTTCTGAAATTCAAGAAGGGTGAGGTCGGGGGAAAGGAACCTTCGACTAATGGCAGCTCAAGTGTGGAACAAACTTCCAGCTCCACCTAGAGCTAGTGCAAACTTCATCTGCTGTCGGAAAAACCTAAAGACCTGGCTTTTTATGAAAAAGTAGCAAGGACCATAGTTAGGATGGAATAGGAAAAATTATGTAGAAGTAAGGTGAATTTTGATTAAGGACCCAGCAAGGTTGCTAGGGACCCAGCAAGGTTGCTATAGAGCCAAGATACTTGCAAGGTGAACGTTTGCTCTTTACAAATATTTGTTACTTACGTATTTGTTAATTACTTACTTAGGCGGTGTACCACCATAGTAGGGATGCTCTTTCTCCTTAACAGGCTGAGGAAATGTGTTTCCATCATGGCCTTAAACCGAATGGATTCTTTGTGCTTGATCTATAAGTTAGTGACGTTTCGGCACTTCTGTGACCCAAGTAGCACTAAAGCAAGTAAGGGCCCTTTGCCTCTGCCTTTTGTATGATACTTAGGGAAGGACACCCTATGCCAGGTGTGACGCGGGGGACCCCGACGAGGGCCCCCCTGGTCTGCCTAGTAATATGTCAACTTTCTCTTCGCAGAACACCGAGGCCTGGAATACCCCTGACATCGTCCGGAGACACCCTGCAGCCGTGGGCCTACAGGACTACACCTTTAAGGGGGCGGAGACGGATTGGCGCCACGCCCGTCCCGACGACGTAAAACCCATTCCGGAGTCCAGCCAGGTGTGCGAGACACCCGGAGGTGGAGTTGGAGGTTGGTGGAGCGAGTGGAGAGAGAGCGGAGGCGAGTGGACGGAGGAGGAGGAAGATCGAGAGCGGAGGACGGAGGAAGAGCAAGAGCGGAGGTCGGAGGAAGATCAAGAGTGGAGGTCGGAGGAAGATCAAGATCGGAGGTCGGAGGACAAGGAGAGCGGAGAGAAAGCAGGAAGGTGGAGCCGGACGGAGTCGGAGACGAGTCTGAGCTACGGGACGACTCCAAGGAAGGAGCCGGCGGCGGGACCGGTCTACAGACCTGAGGTGGAGTACCGCGAGAAGCCAGGGGGCTCTGCGGGACGCGCATCGCCCAGCCACACTAACACGGAAGTGTGGCTCACCCAGGTACGGTCCGACTCCAGAGCGTGGGAACCGGGTAGCCGAGGGAAACCCGCATAAAGTAAAAACCCCCCCTACACACCCTTGGGGCTTTCTCAAGGGTTCACGTCCCACAGTCAGATTTGGGTCTTGCACGTGTGATTCCCCTCACTCCCTTACCCGTGGAACGTTTGGCTCAGCACCAGTACTGAAGCGTACTTTGTTTTCTTTCTTTCCTTTCTGGGATACCGGAGCCCAAAGGCCAGCAGGACGGCAGGGAAAAGGCCTACAACGCCCAGAAGACCTTGGGACTGGCGAGGAATAGGAGGTCGGGCAAGAACGGAGGAGACGGACTCCCCCTACCCTTTTACAGAGTGCCTATTCGCAAACGACGCCTGTATAAAGCAATAAAACCTGCACTACCCAGTACCCCAGTGTGTGCGAATCTTTTTGAGAACCCCGCAATACTGTCGCAACCCCCGTCCGAAGTCCCACAAGTGGTGGAGAATGCGGGCATTGTAACCGGGAGCAGCATCGAGGACACAACGATGGATGCGATCCTGCAAGCCCTCGTGAAGGGTCAAGAACAGCTGGCATGGGCTGTGGAGCAACAGCTAGCGGCAGCCCAATTGGACAGGGATACGTTCCGGAGTTCAGTAGTACAACAATTGGAAGGAATGAGAGTAACGGGAGACCCGGCCACGGTCCCCGTACGTGAGACCAGGGCTAACCCCACGCCTGCAGGCATATCCCTGCAAAAATATGTCCCGGGGGAGGACCCAGACGCATTTCTGACTAATTTTGAAAGGGTGGCCCTTGCTTGTGGATGGACTGTGGACAAGTGGCCGTTTTTCCTGGCCCCGTTGTTGAGTGGAGAGGCCCAAGCAGCCTATCAGGTCGCGAACAACAACGGTACTACCCCGTATGCCCAAATCAAAACTGTGATTTTGGATCACCTAGGCTTAGATGCCGAAGCCTATAGGGTCAGGTTCCGTAAGGAGAGGGGACAAGCTGGTGACAACCCCAAGACCTTGTTCTTTCGTTTAAAAACCGCGGCCGACAAGTGGCTCACGCCATCCACAAGCACCAAGGAGCAAATCATGGACAGAATCTACCTTGAACAGTATTTAGAAGCCCTTCCATATGGGACACAGCGCTGGCTACGTCAGCACTCTAATTTGAACACGGCTCAAGCCATGGAGATGGCCACCACCTACGCCCGGGCCCAACCCCGTCTACATAATGCGGAACCAGAGAAGCCAAGCAAAGGACCGACAAGACCCGAGCGAAGACCAAGGGCATCGTCGGGACCCCTCCCTCCTCCACCCCGACCCCCGGCTGGCGATCATCCCCCTTTCCGGGGCCCACAGTGTTTCGATTGTGGCCAGTGGGGCCACATAGCCCGTCTGTGCCCCCTGAAAAGAGCGCATGAAGAACCAATGGACGTTAACTATCTGCCAAAGTCAGTGTTGTACTCGGCTGAGCTAGGAGGCTCCTTTCATGTGAGTGTTTCTGTTAATGGGGTGATGGTTAGGGCCCTTCTTGATTCTGGCTGCAAGCAATCCGTCATACAAGGGATATATGTGACTCCAGACCAGTTAGTACCTGAGAACAGTGTGTACATCAAATGCGTACATGGGGACGTAAAGGAGTATCCAGTGGCTAACATTCCGCTAGGTCTAGAGGGGATGGAACAGATGGTAGTGAAAGTGGGGGTCATGGATGCCCTACCCGAACCGTTGATCTTGGGCACCGATAACCCGAACTTCCTGAACCTCTTCAAACGCCGGCTGGGCCGAGACAAGGAACAGGGAGAGTCTCTTCCCAACTTGCTGTCCACGGGTCCCTGGGAAGGAGATAGATCATTCCGGTTTGCCCAGGCCAATGACGAGACCCTCATCAATGCTTGGGAACAGGCCCATGCTAACTTAACTAATCCTAGTCTCTCCTACCCCCACTTTCTGATAAAAGAAGAACTATTGTATAGAGTACCCTCTAAGGATGACCCGATGCAACTGCTGGTACCGGTCTGTTTCCGCGACCAAATAATGTACTATGCCCATACCCACCTACTGGCGGGGCACATCGGGAGCGAAAAAACGACCCAGAATGTCCTCCGGAACTTCTACTGGCCGGGTATCTACAGCGACATAAAAAAAACATTGTCAAACCTGTGACCTATGTCAACGGAAGAATGCCCAACGTCCGGTGGCGGTGCCCTTACAACCTCTGCCAGTCATTGGGACCCCATTCGAGAGAGTGGGGATGGATCTAATAGGCCCTTTGACAACCACAAAAAAAGGGTTTAGATATGCACTCGTTATCGTGGACTACGCCACTAGATTTCCTGAGGCGTTTCCTCTAAAGTCCCCCACCTCCAGGAACATTGCCGACAAATTCCTCGAGTTGTTTTCTCGAGTTGGGTTCCCTAAAGAAATCCTCACGGACCAGGGGACCCCATTCATGTCCAAGGTTATGCAGGAGGTTTGCCAATTGTTGGGCTTACACCAGATCAAGACGTCCGTGTACCACCCACAAACGGATGGGCTGGTTGAACGTTACAACAGGACCTTGAAAACGGTCCTGAAGAAAATGATTGAGGTAAACCACTCTGACTGGGACTCCCTGTTGCCCTTGGCCCTATATGTGATCAGGGGCCAGCGACAAAGCAGCTTGGGGTGTTCCTCTTTCGAGATGCTGTATGGGAGACAGCCGCGGAGCCTGCTGGATATGACAAAGGATATGTGGGAAAAGGAACAAGGCGGTGAAATAAGAAGTCTTCTCGAATACAGCTCGAATCTGAGGAACAAATTAGGAAAGATCAGGGAACTCGCGTTTACACACTTGGAGGACAGTCAGAAGCACCAACAGACCCATTATAACAAGGGGAAAAAGTGGAGGTCGCTAAAAGTGGGTGACTGGGCCCTGGTGTTGCTGCCATCAATGTCCAAAAAGTTTAGTAACGAGTGGCAGGGCCCCTATGAGGTCGTTGAGACGATCGGTAAAACGACCTATCGTCTCCGTCTTACCAGCAGAAAGACTCAGATTTTTCACATAAATCTCCTAAAAAAATGGCTGGGAACCCCACCCAGGGCGGCCCATCTGGTCCTGAATCCCGCCAAGTCCCTCAGCTCCACGATGGAGGACTTGGTTGTCAGCGAGGAATTGTTTGAGGCTGAGCAGAAGGGCCTCCGTTCGGTACTGAGGAAACACTCATCCATCTTCTCGGACCTTCCGGGAAAAACCTCTTTGGCTGAGCACCGAATTGAGACGCCGCCTGGTACCGTGGTCAAGCAACGACCGTATAGAATCCCTGAGGCTAAGCGGGAGGCCATAGCGAAAGAGGTGGCAGAAATGCTCAGGTTAGGGGTGATACGGCCTTCCCGGAGTGAGTGGTCGTCGCCCATAGTCATGGTGCCCAAACCCGACGGCAGCAGCCGTTTTTGCATGGACTTCCGGGCATTAAACGAAGTGTCGGCTTGTGATTCCTACCCCATACCCCGGATCGATGAGCTCATCGAGAAACTCGGGGAGGCAAAATATATCAGTACTCTGGACCTGACGAAGGGGTACTGGCAGGTGCCCCTGCGCGAAGAGGACAGGAAAAAGACGGCCTTTTCCACCTCGGAGGGGCTGTTCGAGTTTACGGTTTTGCCCTTCGGTCTACATGGGGCGCCCGCCACGTTCCAGAGACTCATGAACACGGTTCTAAGGGGGCATCATCAATATTGCTCCGCTTATCTTGATGATATCATCATCTTCAGTCCCTCCTGGGAGACACACTTGCAACATCTGGATACCGTGTTCAGTTTGCTCGAATCGGCGGGTCTACATGTCAATTCCAGGAAGTCCAGGATCGGGTACCATAAAGTGAAATATTTGGGGTACCTTCTAGGTCACGGACTCATTGAACCTCAGGTAGAAAAGGTTCGGGCTATCGCGGAAACCCCGTTTCCGAAATCTCTTAAGGACATGCGTGCCTTCTTGGGTTTGGTAGGGTATTACCGGCGTTTTATTCCCTCCTTTTCTGAGGTCGCGGCGCCCCTGACCAATACCCTCAGGAAAACCAAGGCCCGCCTGGACTTCCACAACCCGTCGCCGGCCATGTGGACTGCCTTCCAGACCCTAAAAAAAGCCATCACCACCAGGCCGGTTCTTACTTCACCCAACTTTAACAAGCCTTTTGTACTGCATACGGATGCCTCTGACTTTGGTATCGGGGCGGTGTTGTCCCAGGACTCGGGGGAGGGGGGTCTCCGCCCCATTCTCTACATCAGTCGGAAGCTGTTTCCAAGGGAGGTTAGGTACCCGACTATTGAGAAGGAGTGCCTGGCCATCAGGTGGGCGGTGGACAAGTTACGCTACTACCTGGAAGGGCGCTCTTTCCTGTTGTACACGGACCATGCCCCTCTCATATGGATGGCTCGGAACATTTCGAACAACCCTCGCGTCATGCGCTGGTTCCTGGCCTTGCAGCCCTTTCGGTTTCAGGTCCGGCACCAGAAGGGGGCCGAGAACGTCCATGCGGACTTTCTGTCTCGTTACCCTCTCCCCGATCGGGAGAATCCTAGGGGGGGGATGTGTGACGCGGGGGACCCCGACGAGGGCCCCCCTGGTCTGCCTAGTAATATGTCAACTTTCTCTTCGCAGAACACCGAGGCCTGGAATACCCCTGACATCGTCCGGAGACACCCTGCAGCCGTGGGCCTACAGGACTACACCTTTAAGGGGGCGGAGACGGATTGGCGCCACGCCCGTCCCGACGACGTAAAACCCATTCCGGAGTCCAGCCAGGTGTGCGAGACACCCGGAGGTGGAGTTGGAGGTTGGTGGAGCGAGTGGAGAGAGAGCGGAGGCGAGTGGACGGAGGAGGAGGAAGATCGAGAGCGGAGGACGGAGGAAGAGCAAGAGCGGAGGTCGGAGGAAGATCAAGAGTGGAGGTCGGAGGAAGATCAAGATCGGAGGTCGGAGGACAAGGAGAGCGGAGAGAAAGCAGGAAGGTGGAGCCGGACGGAGTCGGAGACGAGTCTGAGCTACGGGACGACTCCAAGGAAGGAGCCGGCGGCGGGACCGGTCTACAGACCTGAGGTGGAGTACCGCGAGAAGCCAGGGGGCTCTGCGGGACGCGCATCGCCCAGCCACACTAACACGGAAGTGTGGCTCACCCAGGTACGGTCCGACTCCAGAGCGTGGGAACCGGGTAGCCGAGGGAAACCCGCATAAAGTAAAAACCCCCCCTACACACCCTTGGGGCTTTCTCAAGGGTTCACGTCCCACAGTCAGATTTGGGTCTTGCACGTGTGATTCCCCTCACTCCCTTACCCGTGGAACGTTTGGCTCAGCACCAGTACTGAAGCGTACTTTGTTTTCTTTCTTTCCTTTCTGGGATACCGGAGCCCAAAGGCCAGCAGGACGGCAGGGAAAAGGCCTACAACGCCCAGAAGACCTTGGGACTGGCGAGGAATAGGAGGTCGGGCAAGAACGGAGGAGACGGACTCACCCCTACCCTTTTACAGAGTGCCTATTCGCAAACGACGCCTGTATAAAGCAATAAAACCTGCACTACCCAGTACCCCAGTGTGTGCGAATCTTTTTGAGAACCCCGCAATACTGTCGCAACCCCCGTCCGAAGTCCCACACCAGGCAAATTTAAGGAGGCAGGATCAAGCTGGACTTCATGTGCTGGAGTGTTTGGAACCTTGATTTTGTCTAGATTGAAGATACCTTTTGCTTGGGCAATGGCCTCTACCTGGCTGGTGAGACCTACAGAGCCAGAGCATAGAACGTTGTCATTCTATAAAGCTAGAAACTCTCCACAAGGCATATTACAAGGGGTGATACTCTTACTGCAACTCTAGATGATATAAAGCATGTTCCCCTTTTCAGAAACTCAAACATATCCAACACAAAAGAGCAATCCGAAACCCAACACACTTCCTTAGAAGCTACTTCAGCCTTCATAAAATAAACAATCTGCCAAAACGTTAATGGCACCCTACACGTTCTACAGCTGCACCTCAACTGAACACTGAACTCCAAGGGTCCAATTTTTCTAAGCTCTTGACCAATTATGTCAATCGCATTATCCTCATAACAATCAATATTGGCAATTTGAATAACTAACTTTAAAATTCATCACTCATTTTTACATCTAACAATATTGCCATACACAGGCAACTTTCATAGCTTTTCTAAATTGCAGTGGTCCCTTCCTAACCCCTTTTAACTCTGGTGCATACTAGGAGTGGGAGTTACATTTATATTTCACTGAACACAAGCAGTGAGGTTGGTCATGCTCCAGACATGGTACACTCACAAGTAGAGGGGCCCACTCTGATTCCAGGTCCCGGTCATGCGCTAGGTTGCCATCTTCGGCAACTTGAAGACCAAGTCAAAGGACAAGTTTTTCCAAAAGCACAAATAGCCAAGTGGGACTCATCCCTGTCTGACCACTGCAGTAGCCTGGAGAAGTTACACACTCCAGTGACCTGAATTCTCTACCATTGTCTGACTCAAAGCCTGTTCTATACTGATCCCAGTGTGCTCTGAGTTTCCTGAGCCATTGCTGACCCACAGAAGATAAAGGCCATTAGGTAGGCCATGCTGCTGCTTTTCTGGGTGATGACTGCCCCCTCAGGAGAGCCTTGTGGCCCCACAGAGTCACAGCGGCACCCCGTCAAACTTCCATTGGGAGGGACAACCCTGCTCCTGACTGGCATTGTTGTACCTCCATCCAGTTCCATGCTTGCCCCAGCCCAAACTTCTACTCCTGTGCCAGAGTGATAGTTGGTTCACCCTGATCCCCTACGTTAGTGGTGCCCACTATATCCCACTCGGATGGCTGTTTCAAGCCTAGAGTGATGTCTGCCCATGCCCGGCCTACGTCTCTGTATGAGATTGCCAAGACGCATGACCAACTTTGAACCTCTGTCTAACTCTCAACACCAGTATTATTGTAGAATCTTAGCCATGTTTGGATCAGATTCTGACTTCATTCAAGGTCCCAAGAATGATGATGATGATGATGAGGAAGTGGACAATTTGCTTCCCCCTCATTACTCTGATGTTGGACAATATACAGAAATACCACTGACCTAGATAATTTCCTGGAAAGTGAGTTGAATCCCCCACAAGGGCCCCCACAGAGGCGAGTGACTCTTTTCTGGTAGACTGGTAGTAGTAGTCTGCAGAGTAGCAGAAGTGCTGGACCTTCAACTACCTACCTTTAAAGACCTCTGTGCTGGGATGTTATCACAAATACGTTCGCCCTAACAATCCAAGATGGAAAGTACCCAGCAAAATATGTCTTGATGGCTGGCATGGACATGACAGACCGTGGAGGTTGTGGTATGGGCAAAATATCGTCATCTGCCATCATGGCTGGTGCAGATCATAGGATTTTCTGATGACATCCAGGCGTCCCTTCTGGATGCGCCGTAAGACAGTTCCAGGCTTTTGTCGAGAAGGTGGATTCTGAGCTGAAATATTTTGAAGACTGTGATGCTGCTATATGCAATTTTGGTTTTCTCTATTTTGCCTGTTAATTCCATCAACAATACCAAAAATTCTGAGGATAGTCTCTGGGCTGTGCCTATGTCCAAAGCAGCCCTTGCAACCCTTATTGAAGGCAATAAAGTCATTTCACAGCTCAATAGGAAAGGGAGGTGGCAAAGGCCATAGGCACCAACAGGTCCAGCAGTCCTATTCTTCTACCTCCTCCTCTGCTGCATCTGCAGCCAAGTTGTTGAGATCCCTTCTCCCATGATAATGCGTGAATGATGATGAACAGAATTCATTTTTTCCTACCCGCTGTTCTGCTATAAGTTCAGACCAATGGGTGCTACAGATTGTTTAACAAGGGTATGCCCTCTCCATCATATGCACTCCCCCTCTTATCCCACCTGTTTTCTTTCAGTCCACAGCATATAATGCCCCCATACTTGTACAGGAAGTTAAGTTTGCTGGCTAAAGGGACCATAGAAAGAGTTCTGGCGGCGGCGCAGGGTAGGGGTGCTATTTCTGTCATCTTTTTGCTGCCCAAAAAAGATGGCGGACCCAGCCTGACTCTAGACCTTCAACATCAGAACACCGTCCTGCACAAGGACAGGTTCGAGATATTGACTTTGACCCATGTTCCCACAGGCACTTTGTGTGTTTCATAGTAGAGCCCCTCAGATATTTACAAAGGTGATGCCGGTGGTCACAGCCGATCTTCACAATCGGGAATCCATATATTCCTGTACCTTGAAGACTTGCTTCTGAAGGCAGGCCCGCAGCAGACAGTCATGGCCACCTACAGATCAGTCACCTTTTGATCATCCCTGAGGTTTTCAATCGATGAGCAGAAATAACACCAACAGCCTAAACAGATGTTTCTGTTAATAGCCTCCATCCTGAACACAGTGACATTAAAGGCATTTCCACCCCCACAGTGCGTTTGCCACATTCAGGTTATGATTCTCTCTCCTGCGTTCTGGTGTAGACTATTCTGAGGCATTTTGGCTGTTCTTTACTTCATTCATCTTGTTGGTCCCACGTTGCAGTTGGCATTTATGGGCCTTATAGTGGAACCTCAGCCTACACTGGACCCAGCACTGGAGTTGCCTTGCCGACAACATCTGCATTTCAAAGTAGGCAGTCCAGGACCTCCGTGGTTGGCTGCAATACTCCAACCTTACGTGCTGCATGGTGTTCTCTGTAGCCTGTCCTGAGCTCATTGTCGCGATGGATGCATCGTCTGTAGTTTGAGTCAATCTTTTGGCAGAAGCTCCACGTCAGCATTCTGAAGCTTTTTGCCATCCGGTTGTCTTTGAAAGCTTTCCTCCCATCCACCAAGAGGAGACTGTTGAGGTCTTAACAGATTTCACAACTGCTGGGTGGTACTGCAATAACTAGGGCAGTGTGAGGTCTTGAATCCTGTTCCACGAAGGACGGCATCTCTGGAAAGGACAGGGCCATAAATGCCAATTATTTGATGGGACTCTCTGAACGCCAGGGTGAATGAGCTTAGTAGACATCAGTTGCTGGACCACAAATGGCATCTTCATCCAAAGATGGCCCAAGGCACTTTCATCTGGTGGGTGTGCCTTGACTGGATCTTTACTCCATTGCCAAGAATGCACAATTGGAGTTTTTGATGTGATGCTTCCTGGGAAGCTCATTCTGCATGTAGTAATGTAATGTAATGTATGTGGTCTTGTAAAGCGCACTGCTGCCCTGAGGCGTCGTGTCGCTGTAGA
This sequence comes from Lissotriton vulgaris, assembly GCF_964263255.1. Taxonomy (NCBI): domain Eukaryota; kingdom Metazoa; phylum Chordata; class Amphibia; order Caudata; family Salamandridae; genus Lissotriton; species Lissotriton vulgaris. The sequence continues at coordinate 1,377,674,745 of NC_141694.1, read as the reverse complement.
CCGCTGGGGAACCCGTCCTGGCTATCCCTGTGAGATGGTCCCTACTGGGTATCCCCAAGGTGAAACCAGGCATCCCCAGCGAATGTGGGGGGCCGTTGTAGAGGTGAGGCAAGCTAATGCCCAGAGTTGCTGAGTGTGATCCTTGGTTAGAGTAGGCACCGAGGCGAGAATTATCGAGTCCACTGACCCTGGTCATCGACCCTGCTGCGTCGGGAATTGAACCCTGGTCCCGGGCCGTTCTCTGCTTTCGGGTCTGCCGCCTCTAACCAGTGAGCCACACCACTCCACTAGTAGGACTCCGGTTTCCTATATGCCTTCACACCTCTGCTTCTACTACCTAGAGTTCTAAAGAAGCGCAGGTAGGATAGGGTTTCAGCGTATTATTGTTGAGCCTGCGGACTTTCTCCCTCCACCGATACACATACTTCAGGAGCACATCCTGTTTCAATAACAGGGCAGGGTCCTGCCCCCAAATGTCAATAACCTTCATCCACATGCTTGCCATGAGTGGTTCCAACTGAGCAGATTTGATTGCTCGATGAAGTAGTGGATGATTTTCTCCCTGCTTGCACCCACCTACCAAACCTGGTTATTGCGTGCCGTCATAAGTCAATGTTTGTTGTCTGGTGCAAAGACCGTCATGTTTACCCTCTGCAGGCATAACTGTTAAATGTTTGTTATTTGTTCTGTCTATGGCCCAGCAAGGCTTTGTGGTGAGCACTGTAAAGGTTATTTGTTATCCATTTCAGTCTTGCTACATTTGCTGGATCTATATCTATATTTGTTATTAAATCACCAGCTATGATTTTTTTTTAACATGAGTATCTCACACGCCTGAGCAAAGAAGTTTTCAAAATCAAGACCATGAATCTGTGTGTACTTGTCCACTATCTATGTTTATCAGAATGAAATCATTCATGTATATTCATATATTTAGTAGATCAAGGCTGTCAACAAAGGGTGAACTATTTACATACAAAAAGTGATCATGTGACATATGTGCTTAGTGTTAAACAATTGTGCAGTATATACAGAGTGGTCAGGATTTTTGTACAGGGGAAAAGAAAACAGATGACCAGACATAAAGACCAATTGCTCTGTTAGCTAATGGTGCTCCTTTTGATCTGCAGAGCCTTGGTCAATCTGGGCCTTATATAGTCGTTGACGTTTCAACCCATAGTGTGCTCCATTGGGTAGTCACTTAGGGTCTTCATCAGGACAGAGTAGGGGAGGGGCAGTGCCAATCTATTGCAAACCAGAGAGAGTCCTGGCTGCATGTACCTCTATTGGCGCCTGGAGGTAGAATTACGATGGACCCGGGCGTGGAATTTACTTCGGAAGTGTAGAAGAAATCAGTGAAGCGGCGAAGGACAAACAGGCATCATTCCTGCGCTGTCTCGGCAGCGCAGGACTGATGCCTGCTTGTCTCGAAAAGGTTTTTGATGGGTGTTCTTTGTCTGATGGCACAGAAGAGTTCAAAGAGTACTGGGGTGATGCCCATATGTTTCAGCAATATGATTTCCAGATGCAGAGCAAGGTCACAGCAGAGTCCTACTGTGTCACCTGCTGGCTTGCAGGAACATTTGTACCGCTTTTGGCCGTCATAAGTGTGGCAGGGTATGCTCAGACGTGAGTCCCTTGCTCACTTTGCCCCTGGATTCAAGCAAGCCGGGCTGAAGACGGCTGGAATGCCAGAACCCGGTCCTCAGGAGCTTGTTTCCGGTCCAGGGAAGACATGGCTTGGCAGTTCGTGCTGGACTGTTCCCATGAGGCACAGGGTCAGACTGATTTGCTTACAGCCATGTCTGAACTGGGGTGGCAGAGTGGGCTAAAGAACGGTGTTGGATTAGACCCAGATCTTTTGACTAGGTGTGAGTGTTTGATTGATTCAGATGCTCCGTCCATCACCACCCCCTTTTGTACTGCTTTTGGCCGCCATAAGTGTGGCAGGGTATGCTCAGACGTGAGTCCCTTGCTCACTTTGCCACTGGATTCAAGCAAGCCGGGCTGAAGACGGCTGGAATGCCAGAAACCAGTCCTCGGGAGCTTGTCTCCGGTCCAGGGTAGACATGGCTTGACAGTTCGGGCTGGACTGTTCCCATGAGGCACAGGGTCAGACTGATTTACATATAGCCATGTCTGAACTGGGGTGGCAGAGTGGGCTAAAGAACGGTGTTGGATTAGACCCAGATCTTTTGACTGGGTGTGAGTGTTTGATTGATTCAGATGCTCCGCCCATCACCACCCCCTTTTGTACGGCTTGCAGGAACAGTCGCGATAATGAACGTTTCTGATCCAGTCAGGCACCTGGGGGAATACAGAAGTTGAAAAATGTGCTGCTAGAGAAAAGGGTTACTGAATCTATGAACTTGTTCATCTTGTCCTGATTTTGCCCATCCATATCTTTGCCCACAGTTCTTTCCACAGTTTTTCATAGGCATAATACAATGCACTGATTGTGGCCCAGAGTGATCGCTGGTGCCGGAGATTGATTGAGGCATTCCTTCCATCACTTTGTTGTTTATTAAAGTAGATGCCCTAACAGAATTGATATGCCGCGATATGGTCCCAATGCTTGCTGTGCAACAGGACTCAAGCTATACGTCTTTGATGAGGCCTCTGTAGGCTGAAACCTGTCTGAGTTGCTAGTGATTCCATCTTGAGGGGATGTGAACTGGCTGTGTACAGCCAGTCTCTGTCTAGAGTGACTCGTTGGACAAAAAGGATATACTAGAATCTGGCCCTGAGTGATCGCCAATGGCTGGGATTAATTCCAGCATTCCTTCCCCTTCCATCTCTTTCGTTGTCACTGTTACAAAAAAGCACTTTGCTGAAATATGTTGCACCTGTGAGGTTGTTTGTTCTCAGTACAAATTTACAAAAAGAAAGAATCCCTGGGAGAGACCTACTAGTGATAACTAAACTTCAAGCATACTTCATTCACAGGGGTGTCAAAAATCAGAATGCCCCTAATCTATACATTTCCCCCCCAAAAAAGTAAAAATAATTAAAAATTATTACAGGAGAAATCTAAATTAGAAAAATTCTAGTACAATTTTATTGATGCAAACATTAAGTAAATAAAACCACTGTATTAAAAAGTGTTTTCGTACATACACAATCTACCAAATCATTAAAAGTATTCATCAGAGACAAAAGAAGTGAATCATTTAGTAAAACATCATGAATTATTAATCCGACTAGAATCTAAATATTGTGTCCCGTTAGTATCAATTGATGGCATCCTAATGGTTCCTCGGATTTAATACAAAGAAGTATGCCTCAACGCGTTTCGGTGTTGTGACTTGATGTACACCACCTTTTTCAAGACGAAAATGATATGTTGTCTCTTATTCGAATTAAAATAAGTAAAAAACAACAAAAACATGTATCAATATTACAGCCTTCAAAACAAGTTGTTCTCAGTAAAAGCCAGCATACTTCCTAATCCTCCATGAGAATACAAGAGTGCCATAAAGGTTGTCTTTCCAAACTTTAAAATTCAGCACAATTCTTTACTCTTTACAAGATATAACTAATACCTGAAACACAACAACCCACTTCACAACAGGCCAAATCAAACAACCATATGATTATAGTCACAAGGGTGCTTGATGTATTTACGACAAAGACTCCAAAGCGATCCCTTCCCTTCACATACAGACCTGTGATTGACCAGTTGGGGAGCAAACCCTCAATGCTATCATTCTTCAGTGAAGTATGTAGAACAAATGTTGCATTTTACATGCTATCCCTTCTCCCACACCTCCACAACAGTGGGACACATACTGGCAGCAACTACCTCAACAAAACACAAACCAAGCTCAAAGGACTGACTGCAGGTATCTCACATGACATTTCTCACACCGGCTTTTCTACAGCCATACACTCTCCCCACCAAACATGCAGGCCTACCTGTAATAGCTTTGGACTGTTTGAGCATGACATTTGGCTTGACACAAATACTAGATAACCTCTCCTGATTAGCTCTCGCAACACCCCTTTTCTTTCCGATTGTAAGGAAGGGGCGAAGTTCTACAGCCAAGCCAACGAGAAGGCCTGGAGTATATGGGTGCTCACTGTGTTTGGGCTGAGTGGACTCCTGGTTGAGTCTAAAGGCTTCGCATAAAAAAGAAGGTCCCATAGTGCAGTTTGTGGTGCATAGGAATGTTGGGTAGCTATTGGTCAACAAGCATATCCCTAAGAAAGGATCTGATTCACCTTGAGGTAAAATCTGTGGTGAGAGGAGCCTATAACTGGTAGTCCTAATTGTGGTCCTCAGTAACAGCTGACACTTTTTACCTTTTAAAATACCCTACATGATCTGCACTAAGGTGAGAAGGTTCTGGAACAGATGAAGAAAAGACGTCTCTGCATTGCTGTGCTGAATAATTCATGCATGAGCACCAGAAGACTCCTACTAGGAAAGAAATTGCGCCTCATCTAAATTCCATCCTGTGGTTGGGGGATGCAGGTCTGGTAGCAAAAGGTGTTGCTCCCTAACTGGAAGAAAACAAGTGGAGCAATTCCAACCTGCCATTTCCCCTGCTTGCCATTGTGGAACTTTTCTTTTTGGGCTGCAAGCTTCAAAATCTGCTTTGGAGGAAGGATTCAGTTGTTTCTGCACTGCAGTAATGAGGGCCAGAAGGAACTGTACATTTTGTTATGGACGTGTACCGGGTTATGGGGAATCCCTTGTAAATGAAAACTATGAACTTGATTCTGAAAAAACATTCTTGAAGAGTTTACAAAGTCCGTAGTAGAGCAGTGCACTATTTGTATATGCTAGGACTGTGACCATTTTAATCTTCGGAGAATAGGAATCGTGTACCAAGACTGGCATGACCTTGGCAGTTTTTCTCGATCCTGCCTCGTGGCATGGCAATTTTATGCTTTCATACTTGAGGACCCTCCTCTTCACCTAAGATTCCAGGCTTGCCCTGCTGCTGAATTTCAGTTTAAATACAGCTTAAGTCCTCAAGTCACTCACGTTTTGGCCCTAAAGAGTGCATAGGTCCCCATCTAATACATTAAAATGGGATGTTTAGTTTCAGGATGCTTTAATGGACCTGTGTTCATTCTTGTTATAACTTTTGATCCTTGCTTCTGATTTCATTTTCAATTTGTGTGGTATTTTACCCATTACATTGTTATCTTTTCAACTATTTTGTATCCTTTAAGTTTTTTTTATATTTTCGACCTGTGTTATTGTTTTGATTAGTTGTTGCAGATTTGCACAGAACATACTGCTGTTTTTGACGTGCTACAGAGGGAGAGCCAAGATTACCTCAAAGATCCACTTTACTTTTAGAGGTCGAATTATTTGACTGATTAGTGAGGTTCAATAGCACTAATTCTTTATGGCGCCATGGGGCTTTGACTCCTCTTCTGCTGGTGTCCTGGAGTGCAAGTGACTTTTTAGCGCCTTACTAAAGTACTTCTGATGGGCAAAAAAGGCGGATGTTTATGTGAAGTATGTTTCAGTCAGGAGCAGCAAGAAGATAAAAAGAAAGATCTCTAACATATGCATGTTTGATGAGTGACAACAGCAAATCTAGACCTCCATATTGCATACTTTGGTCTTGTGATAACTCGGACACAGTTTGCACCAAAATTCTTGCCTACATACAACTATTTCATAAAGCGAATTTAATTGTGTTTTTTCCAGTTACAGATTTATGGTCATCGATCGACTGGGTCGTGATCTTCAAACGGTTCTTGCGCAAAACAAATTAACAAAGGAAAGACTTCTGCAGATAGGCGTACACGTGGTAGGTGTGGAAAATGTATAGAAGAAATTGCTTTTAGCGAACATGCTTACTTAAAATTGTACGTATTTGAATGACATTTAATTTAATTTAAATTAGCCAGAAATATTGGTCTGTGGTGATAACTTCTTCTTTTAAGAGCACAGTCTTGTTGACCATGACTTCGACTGACCGCTGCCCTGTTTCCAATATGCAAACAGGACAGAGGGGAGGCTGATAGGTGTGAAGTGGTTGTAAACTCCTTCGTTCTCATTTTTGTGACGTTGTGACAGCTCATTAGGACCCCACTGTGTGCCGGGGGCCTTCTATTATCTGTGTCACCCTTGGGTTTTGTGAGGTAATAAAGGGCAGTGGTGTAATGCAAAATGCTGCCCTCCCCCTGCAAAATGTGATAAGGGCTCCCCCAAGTCTCCAATATCTCACAAATATTCAAAGGCGTTTGGCTGAATGGTGAACCCCCTGAAGGGTTGCCTCCCCCCCCCCCTTTCTCCCCCCTGCGATGCACGGGCTGTCTTATACCCCTGAGGATGGGGCAAATATACACCCTCTTCCTGTGACCAGTGCGGTGTTGACACTATATGTACCCCTGCCTTTGAGCAAGGTAAAGGACTTATGCGTGGCAATGCCCGCCTCCATTAATCTAGCCAGTGGGTATAGCTAAAGCCCCCTACCCATCCCACGATTTCTTTTAAAAAACTTACCTGATGATTGTAAGCATTCAGAAAGACTTTAAAAAAAACGATTCCCTCCTTGCCTTTCAGCAGGGCAGGATGTCTAAAGCTTCCTGTGCAGAACCCAAACCTCCTTCCCTTTAGTAAGGAAGGATAGGGACAGGACGGACTAATTGGTTTCAACAGAGTTGTAATTTTTAGGTCTTGCCTGCCGTTAGCAGTGCACATACGCTGCTCTCGCCATGCGAGGGCTTCTTGGACTCAATATGGTTCCAGAGGTTGTGTCTCTGCTCCGCCTGTAATTTTGATTGACATGCGTCGTTTGTTGTCATTCATCATGCCGAAAAGAGTTCATTGATTGGACCGGAGGGTTTTTAGTCCCTCCTGGTTGCCACGCTGTCCTCTTTAGGCCCTGCCCACCGGGATAGGATGTTTTACTGGCGGTGTGAGACAGTGGGTTTAATATTTACTTTCTGCACTTTTTTCTTTACTATTGCATGCGTCTTGCGTGTCTTCATGCGCGGTGTCTTGTGTGTGTGATGCATTTTGTTTATTATACGCAGTCTTGTTAGTATACGCTTAAGGGGCAGTGTCTTGCGCGTGGGCTGCATTTTGTTACTTGCTTACAGTTTAACTGAATGTTTGCCTAAGTCCTTCTTCCTGCCTGTTGCTCTCGCTTGTGCTTCTCCCCATTACCTTGCCACGCATTTCATGTTGTTTCCCTTAACCCCCATTTTGATTCTCCATATCTGTGTTCGTTTCACCTACAGTCCTTCTCTCCTCTGTGTTGCTTACGCCCACCTCCCACCCTGCCTGCGTTGCGTCCATATTCACCGTCTTCCTTTGTGTTGCTTCTAGGTCCCCTGTTGCTTATGTCCCGATTCCCCCAGCTTGCTTTGAATAAAAACAATCTAGCAATGTCCAATGCGGTTGCTAACCATCTTACATGTCTTGTAAGTGCAGGTAAATCTGAAACATCGTGCAGCAGCGCCATGCAGGCACGGGGCGTATGAAGGGCAGCTTCAAGCAGCCCCATAACTAAAGCCAGTGCTCTTCAAGTTTTGTGTAGCCCCACAGATGTGCACCATATTGCTGTTGTGTTCCGCGCCTCTCCAACTTCGGGTCTGGAATGCTCACAAAGTTTACTCTGAATAGTGTCTCTGGCGACCAGTGCCAGCGGTGGAAAATCTCCAAAAAGCTATATTTCAGGCAAGCTTCACTAAGCCCTTTGTAATTATTTGGCTAGTCTGGTTTCCCACCCTCCTTCACGCTGTGTTTCCCCCTATGTGCACGGTGTGTAGGATGGGCCGGGGAAGACACAGTGATTAATCAGTATGGCAGATAACCTCCAGTATATAGACACAATCTGTCACCTCGCCCTTAGATTGTGTTAGCCACGAAAGAAACCAGGATTAAAAATACAATAGGTCTTGCCTTTCATTAAGTTAAAGCCATTTGCTTTGCTGTACAATACCATTAGCAAAGCAAATGGCTTTAACTTAATCAAAGGCGAGACATATTGCATTTTCAATGCTTGTTTTAAATTGTGCGTGCTATTGTTACATAATTGGAATGTTTATTTGAAATAGCATATTTTCAGAATAAATATCGAATTTCTCTATGAAGTGAGGTACAGGCGTCCCTGCCTGCCATCTCACTTATCCTATCGGTGCAGGCAGGGCTTTAAGTGGACCAGGTCCTGCTGGTGCAGTAGTTCTAAAAAGCAAGTGCTGGGACGGGTCCCTGTTGGGCTCTCTATTTTTGCCCCCACCCACAGAATGAAAAAAATATCTTAACTCTGCAGCAGTGCCACCCTTCACTGCCTTTCAGGTAAATTCAAAGAGTCTCATTATAGTACTTTCACTGTCTCATTATTTCCAAACTGAAGCATTTTCAATATTCCATACAACGAAGCCAGTGTTGTTGCTTTTTTATCTTATGCAATTAACAACCATTGGCAAAGACAATAGTCCTAGCTTGTTGTAAGTGTAATGCTACGTGTTGTATTATATATCTGGATGGAATGACCGAATCCGCAAATTAAATGTTGGATGGCACACTATGCTGAGCTCAGATTTTTACCTTACTTTTTAAACCATGCCCTAATTACATTGGCCACACCCCTTTTAGAGACCCCTCCCCCAATTTTTTCAGACCACTTAAAGCCCTGGGTGCAGGTAAGAGGCATACAACTTTTTTTTATCAATAGTTTATTTTATTTTTGTGTAATTGGAGAAACACAGCACAACAAAATTTAAAGCATTTCAGTAAAACGTACATTTCAGTTATTTATAGTTCATAATATAAACAGTCCAGGACCAATAAATAATATATTATAAGACGTCTGGCTAAAAAGTTTCATATTTTGTTCAGTGTCTCCCTAGTCCATAGGACTCCCCTCACCAAGTTGCTGCTTAAGAATCTGATGTACGGTGAGTTGAGCTATTGTAAGTTCAGAAAAACCAGTCTGCAACTTCTGTTTCCCAAAATAATGAAACGGAAATAGTATTTGATATAAAATACATAAAAATGACAAAAATAAATGAATACACATCTGCGCAGAAGTATGACGGCAGGGGCATAGCACTGCATTAGGATACGGAGCCTCCATTTTATAGAATACTAATCAGTCCAAACAAAATTGCAATCTAAAGTGAGTTAATACATTCTGGTCATTAGTAACTCACAATATTAGATCTCTATTCCCATGACAGTTTTCAAAATAATGAAGATTTTGACTGAAGGCTTGAAGGTCTTGTGGAGGATGCAGAGGGCGTTGAAGCAGCTGGAGGTAATGGCGTTGACCTGTCGGTTCATGGTGAGTGATGAGTCTAGTACGAAGCTGAGGTTCTTTGCGTGGTCTGAGTGGGTAGGTGGGCTTCCGAGGGCGGTCGGCCTCCAGGTGCTGTCCCATGCAGAAGGGGTGGTACTCAGGACTTCTGTCTTCTCGGCGTTAAGCTTCAGGCAGCTGTTGGTCATCCAGACGGCGACGTCTTGCATACCTTTCTGGAAGTTGAGTTTGTCAGTGGTGGGGTCTTTGGTGAGGGAGAGGATGAGCTGGGTGTCGTCGGCGTAGGATACGATGTTGAGGCTGTGCTGTCGGGCGATGGCTGTGGGGCGGCCATGTAGATGTTGAAGAGGGTGGTGCTCAGAGATGAACCCTGTGGGGCTCCGCAGGTGATTTTCGTGAGTTCGGAGAGGAAGGGTGACAGTCTGAGCCTTTGGCTTCTTCCGGTGAGGAATGATCCGATCAGTCCAGGGCTGCTTCTTGTATGCCTGCATTGTGTAGTCTGGCGACTAGTGTGCTGTGGGAGACGGTGTTGAAAGCTGCTGATAGGTTAAGTAGGATGAGGGCTGTGGAGTGGCCTTGGTCCAGGAGGGTACGGATGTCGTCTGTGGCAGCAAGTAGGGCGGTCTCTGTGCTGTGGTTGCTTCGGAATCCGGATTGGGACGGGTTGAGGACAGCGTTCTCTTCAATGAATCATGTCAGTTTCCTCTTGACTGTTTTCTCTGCAACTATGGCTGCCAAGGGGAGGAGCGAGATGAGCCGATAGTTATTGAGGTCAGTGGGGTCAGCTGTGGGCTTCTTGAGTAGAGGTCGGACTTCTACACGCTTCCAGTCGTCTGGGAACGTGCCTGTTTTGAAGGTGGTGTTGATGGTGCGTTTTAGTTCGGGTGCGATGGCGGCCGTGGCTCTGTGGTAGATATGAGGGGGGCAAGGGTCGATGGGAGCCCCCACGTGGATGTTTTTCATGGTGTAGGCAGTGTCTTCGGCCTTGATCGGTGTCCAGTGGGCTGGCTGGTGTTTCTGGGGGGCAGGGCTGTCTGTGGCGCCTGGTGGGTGGTCGATGAAGATGTCGTAGAGGTTTTTGATCTTGAGGTGGGAATAGGTTCCAAGCTTGTCGCAGAGGTCTTGGGATGGGGTGATGCCTATGGCTTCGCTGCGTGGGTTGGTGAATTCTTGAATGACACTGAAAAGTTCCTTGGAGTTGGTAAAGTTGGCCAGGATTTTGTTGTGTATGAAGTTCCTCTTGGTGGCTCTGATCTGGTTGTGGTTGTCCGTCATGGCGTCCTTGTAGGTGGTGTGGTTTTCGGGTTGTCTTGGTGTTTCTCCAGTTCTTCTTCAGGCGTCTGCAGGTGCGTCCGGCTTCTTGGAGAGCGGTGGTGAACCAGGCGGCTTTCCTGGGGCGTTGTCAGTCGGGGTTGCGTAGCGGTGCGAGCTCGTCTGCGCAGTCGGAGATCCAGGTGTGGAGTTTTCTGGCTGCGTCGTTTGTGTCGGGTGCCCAGGTGTGGTTGTCTCCGGTGAGGGCGGAGTTAAGTTTTTCCTCGGTAACCTTGCTCCAGTTCCTTCGTGGTGGGCGTGGGGCTGGTTTGGAGTTGGCAGTGGTGATCGGTCTGTTGCGGCTGCATTGTGTGGCTGAATTGGACGCTGTTTCCTGCCCCAAAGATGGGGTTGAGGGTGTGTCCTGCTCTGTGGGTCGGTGTGTTGATGAGTTGTTTAAGTCCGATGCTGGCGCGTTGTCAGGATAGTGAAGTTGGGGTTGCTGGGGCTGTCGAGGTGGAAGTTCAGGTCTCCAATGAGTATGCATTTTGTTGAGGCAATGGTGTGGGGTGCGATGAAGTCAATGATGGTGGTGGCAAAGGGTGTTCGGGGGCCGGTGGGTCTGTAGACGAAGGTTCCTCGGAGTGTGGCTTTGGGCGTAGTCTGAATCTGGAAATGCATGTGTTCGACAGAGGGGAAGGTTTAACTGGAGGTGGTGAAGCAGAGGGTGCTCTTGTGGGCGATGGCGAGGCCCCCTCCTGGGTGGTTGGGGCGGTCTTTCCTCTGGATCTTGTATCCTTCTGGGATGGCGGTGCTGATGTCAGGGGCAGAGGATGCGTTGGTCCAGGTCTCTGTGAAGAAGGCGATGTCTGGCGAGAGAAGGTCGAGTAGGTTCCAGACTTCCATGGCGTGTTTGCCTAAGGAGCGTACGTTGAGGAGGATGCATTTTAGGGTGTCGCCGGTGCTGGCGTCGGCGGTGTTGGAGGCCGGGGTGGTGGTGAGGGTCTGGCGGCAGTGGCAGCAGGAGAACTGGCCGTGGGTCGTGTTCGTCAAGGCTTGTTGGCATTCTCTAAGTCTTCCAGGATTGAGTGCGAATATGATGGTGGTGTCGTAGCGATGGGCAGTGGGAGGTCAAGGGTTCCTGGCTCTGGCAACAGTCGGGTCGCAGATGGGCGCAGACGGGCTTGCTTCGGCGCGCCCGCTGCATAACCGCGCAGCTGCCGCCACTGAGTGGGGGAGGTGGGAGGGAGGAGAGGCTGGAGCGAGGGAATTCTGGGGGGAAGGGGCTGCAGCGGCGAAAGGAACAGGCAGGCATGAGAAAATGAAAACAGTGGTGAAATTAGAGCAAGACACAGATGGGCACAATAACAGTGGCACAACAGGGAAAAATTAAGAAAAAAAGCATCTGAGAAAGGTTATGTGGTTGCAGGCAGTCTGGTTCCAGTTGGAGTGGGCAGCAGGCGCAGCAGCGGTCAGCAGCCTCGAACCTCCCAAGTAGGAGGTTGAAGTCTGGAGGCACGAGACGGCACAGCAGAGCTGCGGGGAGAGTGGACCTAGACCGAGGGTCAGAGGCTGTCACCCAATTTCCCACCTCCTCATATATAGTCATTAGTTACATTCAGTAGCATGGTTAATGGCTTGTAAAGCCCTGACTCTAATCCTACCTATAGGTGTCAATGTAAACCTCTCAAAGGGTGTTTTGGTCTGACTGTTGTAGTTTGGGTTGATGGCCCAATGTCTTACCTAATGATAACAGAAGTGTTCTAGCTCTGACACCCCGAAACAGGTTTTAAACTCTATGAACGATCTGAGGGTAGCGTCATGGTACATATCCAGTATCATATAGCACCCTTCCTCCTTCCATTTCTGAAATGCTGTTCTGTCCAGCACTAGGGAGTTATAAGGTGGTGGTGTTAATGGAGTGGGGAACATTGCAAAGTGACAAAGTATCCATTGAGTTGGATTTGTCCAGTAAAGTGCTAGTCACTTGGTTTTGGTAGAGATTGTGGGTTCTGGTATTTCTTGTGGATACATGTTAGGCCAAACAGCGCTCTTCCCACCACGGAATGATCTATATTTTCCCAATGTTTGCCTGATGATTGTTGCAACCCTTCCCTTTGATTTTTTTCTGTCCTGCTCTTTATTAATCTTTAACCTCTGAAAATCCCAGACCTGCTCCATTATTTATGGCCTTCAGCCCTTTTGACCGATTATTTGTGAGAATGATTTATATAAATTCCCCAGTGTACCTGCGAGATCCTTGTGCTTGCAGTTTTTCTACTGTCTATTGGAGCATCCAGTTTTTTTCTGTTCTTAAGGGTGGGTTGGCACTAGGACCCCCTTCAAAAATGTCTAAAAGAAATAAAATGAAGAATAAATGAGTGGCAAGATCTGGTCATTTATTGTTCACTGCTTCTGCAAGGAGCTCTCATAGTGCCAGATGTAGGTAGGCCGTTACCGATCGGTAACGGACGAAAATACCGATTTTGGGCCCTTACCGATCGGTATACTGCCATCGAGATGTAGGGCAAAGAAAAAAGTCCAAATCGGAGCGAAAACCGAATCGGAATGAGTACCGAATGGAAAAGAATCCGATACGTACATACCGAAAATCGGATATTTTACGAATCGGTAACACACCGATTCGGATGCAAACACCGATTCGGTCCATGTACCGAATCGGTAGAGACACCCAATCGGAAAATAACCGATTCTGTCCATGTACCGAATCGGTAGTGACACCGATTCGGAAAATAACCGATTCGGTCCATGTACCGATTCGGTAGTGAGACCGAATCGGAATTAAGCCGATTCGGTCCATGTACCGAATCGGTAGATACACCGATTCGGACATAAGCCGAATCGGAGAACCTACCGATTCGGTAGAATCACCGATCGGGAAATTCCCCGAATCGGACAGATGGGGAGATGTAGGGAGGCACAGAAACACCGATTTCGGCTCAAAATCGGTAGAATTCACTCTGTATTTACCATGGATTACAATCAGGTGGTAACCAACTCCAACCCATTAAACAGCCCCAAAATGCATTGCAACTTGCAGGATGGCAGCTTTTTATGTCATTGCGAGGCGGCTACGGCTACAGCAGGAAGGACAGAGGGAATGGCAAAGAAATGAACAGGTCTACAGACAGAGGATAACCCTGTTCATGCTCACAGAAGCAGAGATCCTACAGAGATACAGGCTGGACTCTGACACCATTCTTGAGCTCATCAGGGACCTCAAACCATTGTTGGACCACCCCACCCCAAGGGCACACGCCATCCCAGCACACGTCCAGGTGCTATGCAGCCTACACCTGCTTGCGTCTGGCAGCTATCAAAGTGGAGTTGCAGCGGCAGGAGGGGTGACCCAGAGCAGCCTGTCAAGGTTCTTCCACACATTCCTTGACGCCATGATACACAGGATGGACCAATACATCTCTTTCCCTGCAACCCACGCAGAACTGCTACAAACTGAAGCTGACTTCTACCAGATGGCACAATTTCCCCAAATCATTGGCTGCATAGATGGCACGCACATTCCGATTTGCCCACCAGCTGACACAGAATACATATACCGCAATCGGAAGTCTACGCACACCATCAACGTGCAGGTGATCTGCAATGCGAAGTGCACCATCACAGACCTGGTAGCAAAATTCCCAGGGAGTACCCACGACTCCTATATTTTCCAACAGAGCGGCATCTATGCACGGCTGATGGCTGGCGAATTTGGTGAAGGATACCTCCTAGGTGAGACACATCATCAGACCCCCATAACACAAAGTAGCTAGGTGTAATACATGAATGCATGTGTGTAATGTTACCCCTTTTCCTTCCAGGCGACAGTGCATATGCCCTCCGCTCATTCATACTCACCCCCTACCTCAACCCCTCCACACCCAGCCAAAGGAGGTATAACCGGGCCCACAAAAGCACAAGGAATGTCGTCGAACGGACCTTTGGCATCTGGAAAAGTAGATTCAGATGCCTGCACAAGAGTGGAGGTGCAAGGCAGTATACCCCCATCACCTGCTGCAAGATCATAGCTGTATGTGCAATGTTACACAACCTTGCGGTGACGAAGGGCACTGAGGTGGAGTTGTCTGACTACGAGGACCATGACGACGACGAAGCTGTGCCACTAACACAGCCAGCTGGGGTGTGTACGCCAAGTGATGGCATATACAGACGTGAGGAGATTACAGAAAACTATTTCTGAGTGAGTACAGATGCACAGACAGGTAAATGGTTGTGGTGAAAAGCAAATTTTAATACTGTTGCAACACCGTTACTGCACTGATGTGCAACAAAAAAAAATGTAATAGCTAAGAAAACAAAAGTCTAAGGTCCAGGTTACCTCACCCGCCCTTGCAAGCCTACTTCTTGGAGCGCTTGGCAGCCCCAATGGGGTGTCCCTCGCCCCCTTCAGAATGTCCTGCCGCTTCTGCGGAGCGCCTGGTGCTCCTGCGCGGCTCTGACGCAGCGCTGGCCGGGCTGCTGCGGCTGCTGCTGTCCCCAGCATCCCCCAGGTCCAGGGCAGGATTGGCGGCAGTGTTTGAGATTATCATAGCCTCCATTGCTGTAGTGATGCGGGCCATTCCCCTGGTTATCTCGGCGGTATTCTGGGTTAGACTTGACTCCATATTGGCACCGCGCTGACAAAGTTGCGCCGTTGCAGCAGCAAGGCGGCTAATGGAGCGGTTTTGCACGCGGGCATCCCGCCTGCGCGAGAGTTCATGCTCCTCTAGTCTGCTGCATAACTGGGTAATGGCAGTGGTCAGCCTGCCAAGACCTGCTGCTACCTCCTTGTTGGTATCTACAAAGGCCTTGAAACCTTTCACCATCTCGCCCATCTGCAGGTTATGGTTGCGGAGCTGGCGCTGGCAGGCCATGATGGACTTCGCCTGCTGCCTTTGGATTTTCACCATGTTCCCTTCAAGGCCCAGGAAGACACTGCCCTCCGGTGCCGGCGCTGCAGTGCTGGGAATGGCACGCCGCCGGGTACTGCTGCTGCCGCCCTGCTGAGTGGGCTGGGGTGCCACTGGTGTGGGTGTGGTGGTGGCCGGGGCCTGAGCCCCTGCTCCCAGGATAGGGTTTACTGGAGCCACAGCCATTATCGTGCCAGGAGTTGGTGTAGGTGCATGGTGGTCCCTTGTCGGTGAGTTGTCTGGGGAGAACAGCAAGGGGGGTGTGCTCGGCATTTGTGGGGAATGAAGTAAGTCATAGTCAATTGCCAGGTCTCCCTCAATACCCAGCCCTATGGTGTTGTCCTCCTCCTCCTCGGCAGCCTGACTCGTGCTCGGCCCTGCGACTGCACTGGTAGTTGGTGCTGCTGCCTCTGTTGTCTGTGGTTCTCCGCCTGATGGTGCCCCTAGGTACAAAGAAGCATTTGTAAATTGAGTGCCGATGTATTACAGTCAGTACAATTAAAGCATTGCACATGTCCTTGCATCTCCTTAGAATGTGTTCCACTGTTTCCTATCTTGTGATTCTGCACTGCCGTATTTTGCTAACTTCTGCTGACTACATATACCATGATGCTTGTCTCTTGTATGTTGGTTACAGTACTGGGCTGGGCTTTGGCTGTGCATTGTGTCTGATGGGGAGGTGTCTGGTAGGGTGTGTCATGATGCGCATGCTTCTTACCTGTAGCTGTAGCTCTGGCTGAGCTGTCCAGGGTCCCGATTCCGGTCACGCTCTCCCTCTCGATGGTGCTGGACACCAGTTCCTCCAGCTCCGTGAGGGGTGGCGCCGGGTTCCTGCCTCCACCTGTCCCTCCAGCTTGCCTCTGGATCTCAGCCATCTTTCGTTTGGTCAGGCTGCGGATATCGTAGAAGCGTTTTTTCAGCTCATCAAGGGACCTGGGGGTGACACCTACAGCATTGACCTTTTCTGCGATCTCACTCCAGAGCCTCCTCTTAGTGCTGTCCGGCACAGTGAGGGACAGCTTCCCGAATAGCTGCCTGTGCACCCTCACCACCTCCTCCACCAACACCTGCAGCTCCATGCTGCTGAACTTTGGCTTTCTCTTCTGGCTGGCCTTCTGGCTCTCACTGGGGTTTGCCACCTTGCTCTCAACAGTTCTCTGCCTCCTACTCCCACTGCTGCTAACTATGAGTGATCAGCTCAGGCTGGCTCTCCAGAAAGTTCTTAATTAGCTGCACCTGCCAGGGTTGCCACTCCCTGTTTGGGTGGGGGAGGGGGGATCCACCTCATTGGCAGAATCGGCTTTTACCGAATCGGCTTTTACCGAATCGGATTTTACCGATTCGGATTTTACCGAATCGGATTTTACCGATTCGGTTTGTTCAATGCATTCCTATGGGCTTTTTGCCCATGGTTGTGTTTTCAAAACTCCGATTCGGTAATTGCCGAAACGGATTTTACCGATTCGGCTATTTCCGATTCGGTGGTAGCCGATTCGGCTATTTCCGATTCGGTGGTAGCCGATTCGGTACTTTCCGATTCGGTCCGTGCCGATTCGGTACGTTGCGATTCACATTACCGATGCCGTCCGATTCGGTATTATTTCGCTGATTATTTCCTACATCTCGTTTTCCGATTTCAGAATACCGATTCGGCCCGCCTCGGTATTTTGAAATCGGAAAATCCCTTTTACCTACATCGGGCCCATAATGCCCTAGGGCTTTTAAAAATAAATACTTTTTTGTTGAGGGTACCCCATAAAAGAAGCTAGAAGACAACCAAACATTTCTTTTAATGTTGTGGGGGCGGAGGAGCTGGAGCAGCCCTCAGCAACATTAAAACAAAAACCGTAAGTCTCCCGAGTTATTAAATCCAGGAGAACATCATACTTTTCAAAAGCTCTTCTAGCTGGAGCTTAATGTTTTCACCTGAAGTGACATGCCCTCTTATAGTTATTGTGATGATTACATTTTGTCGACTGAAAAATGTTAAAAGAAAGAAATCGACATGTTGATCCTATTTTTTTTATAAGAAAAAATATCAAATCAACAAGTCTTTCTTTTAACGTTTTTCAGCCCACAAAATGCAATTGTTAAAACATCGGAAAAACAAAGACTCAGAGACATGTTGATTTGTATTTTTGTTATTATTGTCCCTGTGCTCAACCTTACGCTGTGCACGGTGATGGACATCTTTATTTTATGTTAACAAAAAATCGTAGAAATTCATAAAGTAACTATAAATCACGCCCTTGCTATGCACTTCTAATTACCTCCCATACACATCTCTCTTGCTATGTCCTATGATATCATTGATAACATCTCTGCAACCCCTAATTTTACATTTTTTATGACTACAGTGACATCTCTGCAACCCCTGATTTGACATTTTTTATGACTACAGTGCACATACCGGGGGCGCGAGTTATAATTACTTTAGCAAAACACACAAGATGATGGACGGAATGTTGCACAATGGCAAAACATTCACACCCTGTCACAGATCTGGGTTTAATCCATCTTTATTGCTCACCAAGCCACCCCAGTTGAGACATGGCCATATGCAAATCAGCCTTAACCCTCTGCCTCCTGGGAACAGTCCAGACAGAACTGCCAAGCCATGTCTTCCCTGGACCGGAATCAAGCATCCTAGGACCGGTTTCTGGCTATCAGCCTTCATCAGCTAGGACAGCTTGACAACAGTGGCGTAGTGAGCACGGGACCCATGTCTGGGCATACCCTTCCCACATAGGGTGAAAAGCAAAACACACAAGATGATGGTCCGAATGTTGCACAATGGCAGAACATTCACCCCCAGTCACAGATCTGGGTTTAATTCATTGTTATTTTGCTCACCAAGCCACCCCAGTTCAGACATGGCCATATGCAAATCAGTCTTGACCCTGTGCCTCCAGGGAACAGTTCAGACCGAACTGCCAAGCCATGTCTTCCCTGGACCGGAATCAAGCATTCTAGGACGGGTTTCTGGCTATCAGCCTTCATCAGCCAGGATAGCTGGCTGATGAAGTGGCTCCAGTGGCGTATTGAGCACGGAACCCACATCTGGGCATACCCTTCCCACATAGGGTGAACAGCAAAACACACAAGATGATGGACGGAACATTCACCCCAGTCACAGATCTGGGTTTAATCCATCGTTATTTTTCTCACCAAGCCACCCAAGTTCAGACATGGCCATATGCAAATCAGTCTTGCTTGTGTTATAATTACTTTAGGACACGAGTTATAGTTACTTGAGATAACTATAACTGGTGAATTTCAGTGGTTTTGTTCATTTAAATGGTCTTTTTTTTAACTTACATTTTACCCTAACTATAATGTTCCTTAAACCTTTATTTTTTTAATGAATTTCTAAGGGTTTTTAAAAAATTGAAAGTAACATACAGTTAAAATTTCTAATGATACCGTGACTTTAACTTTTGTTTTTTCAAGAGAAAACAAATGTGTGTGTATACATGTTTAAGTGTGAATCCCAATTAAGGTTTTGGCGTGCATGCACAAAACCACTGTAACCACTGAAATTCGCCATTTTTATAAGAATGGACTTCGCACATGCCGTAACTCGGTGTCCACAATGAACAAAAAAATCCATTTGCCAACAGCACAGACACAAAAACAGTTAACAGGAGAACAGCATGGTGGACGCTGCAAATGATAGTGTGTTGTGAGCGTGCATAGCCATGACTGTAGAGCTTTATTGGTTTTACATGTTTGAGCCAGAACAATAGTTACATTTTTAATTGTTTTATTTTCTTACCATGAACTGCATTGGTTTTATATAATGTACCTAATTTCCAACTCAGGTAGTGCAAGCCTTCAGGTATATACAGCGAGGATGGGCTTCGGGGCCTTGACCCCAGCCAAGCGCTTCCCAACCTGCCCTTGCACGAATGGCTATGGCTGCCCTGTGGACGAGATACAGTCTTCAAGAAGCAGAGAGGGAAGGGGCACAGGGCCTGACCTGCATCCTCACTGTGTGCCCTACTGCTTGGTCTTTAACAAGTAAAAGGAAACGCTCCTTTTAATGACTTTTCTTGTGGATTTTTTTTTTTTTACATTGTCTGAAACTCGCAAGTCTGGTTGAATCCACAACTTGAAATGAATGCTAGTGAGCTTGTACATCACGCACCATTTTAGTGCTTTTTTCCTCCTGTTTTATTTTTTATTTTTCCACTCTTCAGGATACACGCAAGCTAAGCCCTGAGGTTGGTCACTTTAAGGATTGAGACACAGTAGCGGTTGGTGGTGGGAGTAGCTGCCGGGCGGTGACGAGGGGAAGGGGCAGGGTGGGGGGTAGTAATCTATGGATTACGCAGGATTACAGGTGAGTAAACCTATAAATAAAACTAATTCTGATGCAGTGCACGCAACAAAATTTGTTTTATTTATTTATATGTTTACATACCTGCAATCCTCCGTAATCCATAGAGAACTACCCTCCACCTTGCTCCTCCCCCTCCCCACATCGCCGCCCGGCAGCTACTCCCACCACCGACCGCTACTGTTGGCACCCCATGGCTGTTGACATTGTCAGCATAAAACTTGAGTTTTGAGATGGCGGAGGGGAGGGGGGGTGGAAGGAAATTCAGCTCTAATACAGCCCAAATACATTTTGCAACAAAAATAATCTGAAACTTTCTTAATTTCTTATATTAAAAAATTGCTGATGGATACATACCAAACTAAGCCTTCTGCGTGAAGTACTCCTGTGTACATCCAATCAGCCATTCGGGTTATAGATGTGCGCAAACCTTCCTATATGATTTAAAATTGGAAATCAATTGTTTTTTGAGTGCGCCTAACTTTGTCTGGTGGATGTAACTTGCATGCTAAAAAATAGCTAACTAAGTAGATTGCCAAGTTTCATACTGATAGTCAATGGGATGAAAGAGTTGTAGGCAAACATAAAACTTCCTTTTCAATGGAAGTGGTGTCTGAAACAACCTATAGAGTGGATATCATCGTTGTGTAATATATATTCTGTTTGGATACTTTTATTGAACAAAAATGTGGTTGTGTAAAAACTAACACTTGATAGTGAACCATGGAACGAGAGAAATAGTTCATAGTTCCATATAAAATGCAGATTTCATAATCCTAATGACAGCCCCAAGCCACTCTGCAGAACTTTATCATTGTCTGGGCTTGTAGAATTATTCTGCATGGAAAACCACTTCATGCACCAAGGTTTTCCTAATTATGTGGCAAATTAAGCAACTTTATCAGCACATTCTCTGGGAGTATTGGTTTAAAACATTTTAGCTAAAAGGAGCATTTTTGTTTAATCTGCATATTTTGCAAAGTATGTGGTGCCTGCAGTAAATCCACAATTATTATGTGGTAAAACTGCAGCCACAGATTTGCATAAGTCCTCTGTCCATTAGCATTGCCCATTGTGTTATCAACCATTATTCATGAAAGGTAATCTAATTGGAATCATTGTCCATCATTAGCTGCAATCTGAAATAAAGCACATTTTGTAATATGACCCCAAAATTTGCAGGTAATCGGAAAATAAACCATTATGGGTAACATGTCCTATGTTCCTACTTTTTTACTTTGACGTCCCGGTGACCGTTACTAGCATCTTGGCCTTCATCCTTGTCGTTTATCGTGCCATTAGAACCCCTTGATGGCAATGGACCATATTACACAGTTACCTGTTATGTATACTTACTTAATCTTTTTTACTCTCTTATATGTATATGAAAGGTAAAGTACCCACTGCTGTGCGTTATAAGGATATCACAAGTTATTGAGGAGTTCCATAACGATATAAAGGAATGAAGCTGAATGCCGAGTTCCTGTATAAGGTTATGGAACTCAGAGGTGACTTGCAATATCCTGATAATGTACAGGGTGTCCTTTATCCACTATAGTACATGCCAAACCATCACCCTTCCCACAAACCACTTAAACCCTTGGTGTGTAGCTCTTTCATATGAAGGAGCGGGCATGATTGTAAACACGAAGAATAAAAATAAAACCGGTAGTGCAAAATTGAAGACATCAAAAAGATTTAGGTATTAGAAACAGTTCAGTACAGGTCAGTTGTAGCTTGGAATGTGTATAAACATGCTGAAAGATTCTAGCTTTTCTCTAACAATCTAATGAGTGCCAAAAATAAACATGGTGTCTGATTGTCATTCTAAGCTAGAAAAATAGAACAGAAGAAAGAAAAGCAATAATTGTTAAACAGCTCCTTCAATTATGCTTAGTGACCTGACCTGCCTTTCACCTCAGCTGCTAGCAGCAGGCATTGTGATGTCAGGACTCTACTGAAATAACTTTATAATATTTTCTTTATAATCCATGATAGGGTGTATTACACGTCGCCTATTATAAAGGAATTGAAGATGGACAAATATGCAGGGATTACAGAATCCCATATATTATTTATACATATACATTTTTACTGAAAAAAACAAAGATTACAGGGACTTTCTAGTTAGGCTCACATTTAATTCGTACAAAACCATAGAAAATCTGCGCTTATAGTTAAGTGAGCTAATTATAACTTACGCCCCGCAATGAAAATATTACATCTCTCGTTACATGGTCAGTGACATCGCTCTTGACATCTCAAATGAAATCACTGATGACATCATCCACAGAATGAGTAAATGCATTAGTAGAGTATGAGTGAGTGAATGGGTCTGTTAGTGGCTGGTCTATGGGTGAGTGAGTGGGTGCATAAGTGGTGTATAGGTGGGTGAGTAGCTGTGTCAGTATCTGTGTGAGTGGTGAGAGGCTGTATGAGTAGGGTATGAGTGAGTTGGTGTGTCAGTGGCTGCATGGGTGAGTGAGTGCATGATTGGTGCACGGGTAGAGTGAATCAGTGCTTGAGTGGTGTACGGATGATTGAATGGATGTATTAGTGCCTATATGGGTGATTTAGTGGGTACATGACTGCCGATATAAGTGACTTATTGGGTGTATCAGTTCTTGTAAGGGTGAGCGTGTGCCTTTGTATGTGGCTGTATGAGTGTGTGTGAGTGCTTGTATGGTGAATGACTGCCTGCAAATCACTGTATGGGTGAATGAGTGGGCGAGTGAATGGCTGTGAAAGTGGCTATTCATGGGAGTGAGTGAGTGGCTGAGTGAGTGGAAAGGTGCATACATGGTTCTATAGTGTGTGAGTGGCTGTATGGGTGCGTGCATCAGTGGATGATTGGTTGAGTGGATCTGTCATGGATGTGCCAGTAGCTGTAGGAGTGACTGGGTGTATGAGTGGTTGCATGGGTGTTCGAAATGGGCTTTCTGGTTGGCTAGGATATGCACCTAAGCCAGGCAGAACCTGCCATTCTAGTCAGGGCGAGGGAGCTACACGCTGAAGATAATCCCTGCTCACCCCCTTGGTAGCTTGGCAGAGCAGCCAGGCTTATCCTAGAGGCAATGTGAAAAGCGTTTGTGCAACACGCTCACACAATAGTGACACATTAGGCACACCACAAAAGAAACTCAACACAAAGTTATATAAAAGAATATCCTTTGCATTGCACATAAAAACGCATTAGACCATA
This sequence comes from Lissotriton vulgaris, assembly GCF_964263255.1. Classification (NCBI taxonomy): domain Eukaryota; kingdom Metazoa; phylum Chordata; class Amphibia; order Caudata; family Salamandridae; genus Lissotriton; species Lissotriton vulgaris. The sequence continues at coordinate 1,377,651,792 of NC_141694.1, read as the reverse complement.
ACTCACTTTGTAGCATGAAAAACACATTAGACCATAACTCACTTTGTAGCATGAAAAGCACATTAGACCGCATAACATAAATCACTGCACCCCTAGGCGCTTGTCATAAAGGTTTACATAAACCACCCAAGACTGCATTTGCATACATCACTGTGCCACTAGGCGCTTGTCATGCACTTTGCCATAAGGCAATGGTCATAATATTGCAGGTAGGGCAATCACATAAATCATACTGGGAGATCATACATCTTATCCAACCTTATGAGGAACCCCATTACTGGATTGCTCATACTGTCCCAATACACCTTTTTGCCTCAGGACCCCAACACGTGGAGCAGTTAGATCATGCCCCCAGCACAGGAACCACTCCTGGTATCAGGTGTTAGAACAACTGCAGTCACCATAAGTCGAACACCTTTATATCGTCCACGTTCCTCAATATAACTAGGGTGCAGCTCCTCAGCAGGACCGGGACCTCTGGCGAGGGATTCCCTCCTGGCCTGCATCCAATTCCCAATCTCTTGAGACTCCCCACACAGTGTGCCCACAACGAAAGGGAGGAAGGGCCCCACACCCTTCCCGACGTGGAAAACCAGGTTGTTCGGCTGCCCGTGGGCACGTGGGGCCGCTGCAGCCAATCACTGCTGCACCAACAATGGAGGCCTCTGTCAAATTCTCCCCGGGTTGGTGACCGCTAGGTCTGGGACGTGCAATCCTCCTGTAAAGGCGGGGAACCTCCCTCCCACCGCAGGCAGACTATTTCAAAGTGCAGCAGGCATGGCTGCACGGGTCAAAAAGGGCCGAGCGGGACCTCCATCGAGGGTTCCTTCCAGCTCAGTTTATTTATTTTTTATTTATTTATTTATGCATTTTTATATAGCGCGGACTTTACCCGAAGGTGTCAGAGCGCTTCACAGAAGGAACAGAAATTAAACATAATGAGAAACATTACAAAAGAACAGATTGCAAACGCATACATTACAGTACATAAGGTAATAGTGACATTTGTGAGCAAACAAAATACATGAGGTAGTAAAAATTGTGAGCAATCAAAAATGCATGAGGTAGTAAAGGTAATGGAATGGAAGGAGGGCAATGAAAGGGAGGAAAGGAACAGGGGAGGGGGTAGATAGGAACGAGTGGCTGAGGTACGAGAGAAAATGAGTGAGACAAGAAAGGGCAGCACAGAGGTGGCAAATGGATGCACTAATGGGAACATTTAAATATTTATTTTCCCAAGCCCCCCCCCTCAACTTAAGAGAGTGTTGCACTTCATGAAGACATCGGTTTCTTGAGAAAGGCCAGCCCCCCTGGGGGAGACTGACACACTCCTGCTTTCCTGGGAGGAGATGGCCCAGTTGGGGTTTGGGGGGGTGTAGGTCTCTCACTTCTCTTAGAGTGCTAGCACAGGAGGTGTCTCGCCTGAGTCCTCCTCACCTACTTTTATTTATTTATTTATTTATTTATGCATTTTTATATAGCGCAGACTTTACCCGAAGGCGTCAGAGCGCTTCACATTAGGAACAGAAATGAAACATAATGAGAAACATTATAAAAGAGCAGATTACTAAAACATACGTTACTTACATAAGGTAATAGTGACAATTGTGAGCAAACAAAGACATGAGGTAGTAAAAATTGTGAGCAACCAAAAATACATGAGGTAGTAAAGGTAGTAATGACAATTGTGAGCAAATAAAATACTTGAGGTAGTAAAAATTGTGAGCAACCAAAAATACATGAGGTAGTAAAGGTAATAGTGACAATTGTGAGCAAACAAAATACTTGAGGTAGTAAAAATTGTGAACAACCAAAAATACATGAGGTAGTCAAAAGTGCACAAGAGGAAAAGTGACAGGTGTGCAGTTATAAGAGAAGACAGAGTATAATTTGAGGTATAATACTGCAATAAGTGCTAGGCACAAGAACAGGCGTTACGTAGGCAAGGTGGCACTTGTGCAAGTATCAAAGGTAAAAACATGTGAGAGGTAGCAACCGTGTGTTACAAGGGCAAAGTGTTGTGTGCATGTTACAAAAGGGCACCGAACACAAGTACATGGAGAATACTGCAAAAAGGCAGACACTCCCACCACAGGAAAACACTGGGAAGGCACTCCCATGGTCATGGAAAGTAGAAAATATCAGTAGTGGGAAGTCCTCCTCCAAATAGCGAGAGGACGTGAATTACTTTTGGAGGTGTCTCTGGAGGAGGAGAACTTTGAGGTCCCTTTTGAAGGCCTGGGAGGAGGCGGTGGTCCGGAGCTCAGGCGGAAACGAGTTCCAGATTCTCACTGCGTTGCCTGAAAAGGATTGGGCCATTGTTCTTTCCTTCTTGAAAGTGGGAGGTTCAAGCAGTAGATTCTCTGCATTGCGTGAAGGTCTAGAGCCTCCAGAGAGTTTCAGTTTATTCGCCAGGTAGCGGGGAGAGGAGGAGTGCAAGGCTTTGTGGGTGATACAAGCGGTCTTGTAGATAGCTCTAGCCTCGAAGGGAAGCCAGCGGAGGGTGGATAACATCGGTGTGATGTGATTGCTTCTTTTGGCCCCATAGATGAAACGAGCTGCTGAATGGAAGACAGACTTAAGTGGGGACAGGTGAGATTTGGGGAGGCCAGTAAGAAGAGAATTGCAGTAGTCTAGTCTGGAGAGGACCAGCGATTGCACCAGGGTTATAAGGTCCTGCTCCGGGAAGAAGCAACGGATTCCCCAAAGAAGGCGCAGTTGGTAGCGAGCAGATTTTGCAATAGAATTGATGTGGGGAGTTAGATTGAGTTTTTTGTCTAGAATGACACCAAGAGATTTTGCGCTGTCGACAATGATGGGTTTGTTGTTTAGTAGATTCATCTGATCCATCCATGATTGAACCGGGGGAGGAGAGAGTGAGGAGGAGAAGAGGAGGAATTCAGTTTTGGAGGGGTTCAGAATCAATTGATGAGATGACATCCAGTTTTGAATGGAGTCAAGAGTAGATCTTAGGATGGAGAGATCATGAGTGGAGGCAACCTTGAGGTAGAGTTGAGAGTCATCTGCATAGAGATGATAGTGAATCCCGGATTTGCTTAGGAGGATTCCCAGTGGTTCTAAGTAGAGATTGAACAGTGTGGGTGCAAGTATAGAGCCTTGGGGAACACCTTGACCCTCCGCCACAGGAGCAGAAAGACTGTTCGCTATTTTGATCATTTGAGATCTGTCAGAGAGGAAGGAGGCAAACCATTTAAGCACAGTGCCCTCCATGCCCATTCTCTGTTGAAGAATATTGAGGAGGGTGTTGTGATTAACAGTGTCGAAGGCTGCGGAGAGGTCAAGGAGAATTAGCAGACAGGACCCCCCTGAGTCGAGTATCCTCAGCGCATCATCAACCACTTGCAGTAGGGCTGTTTCAGTGCTGCAGTCTTGGATGAAGCCGGACTGACAATTGTCAAGAAGATCATTGTCCTTGATATGACGAGAGAGTTGTTTGGCTACACATCTTTCCGTGATCTTTGCAAGAAAGGGAAGGTTAGTGATGGGGCGGAAGTTGTTGAGGTCATTCGCATCAGCAGTGGGCTTTTTCAGCAGAGGGGTGACCTGCCCAGTTTTGAAGGAGACAGGAAGGGAGCCTTGCCAAAGGGAGAGGTTGATCAGAGTGGTCCAATAGGAGAGGGAATGGGTATAGAAGTCAAAGGCAATGGCACTGGGGATAGGGTCAAGAGAATGGTTGGAGGGCTTTGTTTCGCGTATGCACTTGAGAAGGGCATCTTCAGATATGGGGTCAAAGCTCTGCCAAATGGCTAAGGATTTGCGCTCCTCTGGAGGTGTAGGATGAGCAACCTGATCCACGAGTGATTTCACCTTTCCATCGAAGAAAGTAGCGAAATCCGCTGCTCTCTTTGTAGAATCCTCCACCTTGGAGGTTGGGGGAGAGCAGCTCGGATCTTTATCAGCCCCAGAAGAACCTTGCACCTCCGGCCCGGAAGTTCAATTTAGAGCCCAGGGGGAACAGGGAAAACCACTGGAAGAAGCTGAGTTGCTAATGGGATTGAACAAAAATGTAATACTAGAAGTAGATCCTGTAGAAACATTAATCATCCCCGACACTCTCCAGACGTTCTCACAGCAGACAGGGTCTAAAGGGGAGAAAAGAACTATGAAGTTTATGACATGGAATATCTCTGGCCTACACTCTAAAAGAGAAGACAAAGAATGGCTTGATATCATTAAACAACACGAAGTGATTGCACTCCAAGAAACATGGGATACCGAATGCAACTTCTGGGTAGAAGGATATGTATCCCATTTTAAAGCTGCACAAAAGTCTATTAGAGGCAGAAGCAAGGGTGGACTTGTACTTTTAACCTCAGTTAAACATATGGGTTTGATGAAAACTAATGACATTAACTCCCCTAATTGTTTAATTCTAGAGGTCTCGTTGAGTACGGGGGAAAAACTCCTATATGTCAATTTTTACAATTCAACAGAAGGGTCTCAAGGGGATGAAAATGTCCTAATGTTGACTAATTTTTTAAACAATTATAAGAAGAGTCAAACTACTTTGGTTTATTATATCGTTTTTGGTGATTTTAATATACATCTTTGTCAGTCTAACTGTTATAATGGAAATTTTTATGATGATGACTATTTGACTCACCCGCACTTTGAACATTCTGCTAAGGGGGGTGCTTTAGAAGAATTGTTGATTGAGATGGATATGTCTGAACCCGCTTTTGTGAACCCAAAAGACAGAGTGCCAACATATAGTGCGAGAGGTAGTAACACTATCATTGACTATATTTTTGTGTCACCTAGCATCCTCATGAATGTCATTTCCTACAATGCCATTATAACAGCATTTAGTGACCATAACCCGGTTATTATGGAAGTATTTAACATAAACCCTACTGTAGTAAACCACGACCTACAGTCAACATACCCTACAGTAATTAGGGCCCATGACCAAGGTAGGCGGGTTAAATGGTCTAAGATTAACATTGATGAATTTTTTACTAAACTGTGTGACGAATTACGTGTGGAATTTAACATATGTAGGGACCCATTGTCAACTGGAGGAAATGTAATTAACGCTTTTGGTATCATATGCAAAAGTGTAGCTGAGGCACTCACAATTAAATCATCTGAAAAACCACGAAAGGCTCAGGGATGGTTCAATGCGGGCTGCTCTAAGGCACATAAAAATCTCCTAGAAGCCCTTAAACGAGAGCCTCGTAATATAATTGAAGTTTCCAAATTGAGGAAAGACTATAAGAGTACGATTGAGGCTCGTAAAACAGAATTAAAACATAAGGCCTGGGAAGCACTTTACGATAACCTCACGCTAAGGGACAGTGCAAAATTTTGGAAAATAGTGAACTCTCCTTTGTTTAGCGGTAAGGAGAACGAGATACTAGAGGCTAACATTACCGAGAAACAATGGCTAGATCACTTTGAAAACATCTATGGAAGCAAGTCCCTTACTACTCCTTTTAGTCCTATAGATTCTGTATCTACAGATATGCCATTAAGGGTCTCGGTAAAAGAAGTTTTAAATGCGATCGAAAATACTGCCGGCGGGAAAGCCCCAGGCCCAGATGGGGTACCCGCAGATATGTATAAAGCACACCCCCACATATGGGCAGTAATACTTGCGAATGTTTTTAATTTAGCATGCATGAATATGTCTGATACTCCCACCACTTGGTCACACTCGGTTATTATACCAATTTTTAAGAAGGGGCAAAGGGGTGACCCTAGATGTTATAGACCTATATCGTTACTCGATTCTTCATTTAAGATTCTTGGCAAAGTTATTTTAAACAAAATCAATTTATGGGAACAAGAAAATGCAATTCTTTGTGATACGCAATATGGATTTAGAACAGGGAGGGGCACTGAAGAGCAGTGCCTTAACTTGTACATGATTGTGTCTAAATATACTGATGCCGCCAGCGGGTCAATCCATCTTGCTTTTATGGACTTGTCCACAGCGTTCGATTTAGTAAACAGATCGAAACTGTGGACAATTTTATCTGAGTTGGGTTTAGACCCTGCCCTGATAAATTTCTTAGCTTTTTTGCACTGCGACCTGACGGCATCGATTCGGATGACTACAGGTGGCAAGTGCACTAAGGGATTTAGGTCAGTTAGAGGGGTGAGACAGGGGTGCATTTTGGCACCCATGTTATTTTCACTGTATATTAATTCCTTGTACTCCGTTTTAAAAACTGCTACCCCAGACCTACCCATGATGGGAGGATCACCGTTGCCAGTACTGATGTACGCCGACGACACGGTCCTCATTGCCAGAACCCCTAATGGTCTACAGCAGCTCCTTGATTCGTTCGGAGCTTTCATGAAAAAACTAGACTTGGTTGTAAATATGGAAAAATCACACGTCATGTCCATAGGGAAAGGAAAGAACAACACCAAAACCCTGCGATGTAACGGAGTGATTTTAACCCAGGTTAAAACATTTACATACCTAGGAGTCATTTTTGACGACACTGGCACTTGGACTCCTCAGGTGGTTAATAAAGCAATGGCGATCAGGCGGTCGTTTGGAGCGATACAGAGTTTCGCTAAAAGACTGGGGGGTAAACCTACAGAAGCCATCCTCAAGCTGTACAAAGCCAAAACATTGGCGCTGGCAAGATACGGGGCTGGGATCTGGGGTTTCAGGGATTTGGTCCTGATACAGAAGGAGGAGAACAGGGCTATGCGGTCATTATTGGGCTTACCACAGTCCACACCCATTTTTTCTGTCTTGACAGAATTGGGGCAAGGGTACATTGAAGACACCCTTAACCTTGCCCCATTACTGCTTTGGGTGAAAATATGGATGAACCCAAATTTGAAGTTAAATCGTCAAATTATTATTGACTGCATGGGTAGAGACAGAGTTAATGATATTAAATGGCTAAGCTATATTAAGTCTGCTGCTACCCATTTGGGTCGAGTCGACTTGTATAGTAACCCCGAGAGGCTGTGTAAGGAAGATGCTAATTGGATCAAAACACAATTCTTAGAGTCCAAGAATATGCGGCGAGAAGCACTAGAATTAGAGAAAATTACTGTGAGGGCTCATTATATTGCCGTATCTACTATGTCCATTCAGCCATATTTAAGGGTAGTGAATAGGCCGTTTCATCGGTGGCTTCTCACCAAATTCCGTTTCAACCAGATGCACTTTCTCCTGGGGGAATACCAGAAATGGAATAAACCTAGGGATAATATCCCATGTAAATGTGACTCCTTCTCCGATCAAGACCTGACCCATTTTATGTTTTTTTGTCCCTTTTTTGCGGAGGGGAGAAAGAAATATATACTACCGCTGCTGAGAAATAGGGGATTCATGCAAGTAAAACCTGCTTTACTGTTTCTGCAAACCATGGAAACTTCTATTGTAATGTATGGGGTCGCAAGTTTTTTGGTGGCAGCTATGAGAGCCAAACGTCTCAGATCAATAAATCCATTAAATCCCTTAAATATTGACTGAATAATGTAATTATAGGTGTAGTATTACATAGCCTATGTTTGTAGATTTGTATAAATATTTTGCACCATATAGTTTTTTTATATTTTTTGAAATTGCCAATGAATGAATTATTTATAGAATATACTGTGAGAATGTATCGAGGCGTTAGATTTACCTTAAAAAGCACAAGTAAAAAGTTAATAGGAAAATCTAAATGTGACACCCGTCCCCGTTTTTTCCCTCAGTAATTGTTCTTTTAATGTTTTTACTGCCTTTTAAATAATTTTTAAATGTACACTACATCACTGAACCATGTTGTTGAAATATGAATGAATTGATACCCCCAATGTTATATTTCTGTACATGTTTCCATACTGTTTTATATACCCTATATGCATTTATATGTGTCTATGTAGTATACTTTTATGATTTTAATTAATCGAATAAAGTATTTTTGACTCTGATAGAGCCTTGGGGAACACCTTGACCCTCCGCCACAGGAGCAGAAAGACTGTTCGCTATTTTGATCATTTGAGATCTGTCAGAGAGGAAGGAGGCAAACCATTTAAGCACAGTGCCCTCCATGCCCATTCTCTGTTGAAGAATATTGAGGAGGGTGTTGTGATTAACAGTGTCGAAGGCTGCGGAGAGGTCAAGGAGAATTAGCAGACAGGACCCCCCTGAGTCGAGTATCCTCAGCGCATCATCAACCACTTGCAGTAGGGCTGTTTCAGTGCTGCAGTCTTGGATGAAGCCGGACTGACAATTGTCAAGAAGATCATTGTCCTTGATATGACGAGAGAGTTGTTTGGCTACACATCTTTCCGTGATCTTTGCAAGAAAGGGAAGGTTAGTGATGGGGCGGAAGTTGTTGAGGTCATTCGCATCAGCAGTGGGCTTTTTCAGCAGAGGGGTGACCTGCCCAGTTTTGAAGGAGACAGGAAGGGAGCCTTGCCAAAGGGAGAGGTTGATCAGAGTGGTCCAATAGGAGAGGGAATGGGTATAGAAGTCAAAGGCAATGGCACTGGGGATAGGGTCAAGAGAATGGTTGGAGGGCTTTGTTTCGCGTATGCACTTGAGAAGGGCATCTTCAGATATGGGGTCAAAGCTCTGCCAAATGGCTAAGGATTTGCGCTCCTCTGGAGGTGTAGGATGAGCAACCTGATCCACGAGTGATTTCACCTTTCCATCGAAGAAAGTAGCGAAATCCGCTGCTCTCTTTGTAGAATCCTCCACCTTGGAGGTTGGGGGAGAGCAGCTCGGAGTCTTGATGAGATCGAATAGTTTTTTGGGTCTATTTTTGGCGGAATCAAGGAGGGTTTTGAAGTGCGTCGCTTTCTCAAGGAAGATGTGCTTGTGGTATTTGGATCTTGCTGTGCGAAGCAAGGCTAAATTGTCAGTGGAAGGCAATTGCCTCCATTGCTTCTCCTGGAATCTTAGCTGCTTCCTTTCCTCATAAAGGGATTTGTTGAACCAAGGTGCTGAGGGAGTGGGCCTTATCCTTTTACTTTTGAGTGGAGCAACGTTATTAATTTCAGCTGCAAGAACTGTGAGGCATTGGGAGGTGAGATCGTCAACAGCTATGTTCGGGTCTAGCCTTGGAAGTGAAAGCAACGCTGATTCACAGAGGGGACCAACATCAATGTTTTTGGCATCACGGAACCAGGAGATGGCCCTCTTGGGTTGGCCAAGAGTTATAGAGTGTGAAAGTTGAAGAGAGAATGGGATGAGGTGGTGGTCAGACCAATCTACATGAATAGGGGTAGTAGTGGAAAGCATGCCTGCTTTAGAAATAACAAGGTCCAGGATTGCGCCCTTAGAGTGGGTTGGTTCAGTGCAGTGTTGGATAAGATCATTTGCCGAGAGGAAGGTGGCCAGTGAGTTCGCAGAGGAGTCTTGCGGTGTGCCCCAGTGGAGATTGAAGTCACCCACGATGGTCTGGTTGTCACTTTGAGAGTATTGGTCACTGATGAAGTCTTTGAGATCTTCTATAAACGAAGAGCTACTACTACGAGGCGGGCGGTAAATGATATGGAATCTGAGCGGTGAACGGTGTTGCAATTGAAGCTCAAGAGAAAGGCATTCAAAGGTGTGGGAGGAGCTGCTAGGAGACGCCTTAAGTTGGAGGTTGTTTCTGAAGATGACTGCAACACCTCCCCCCGTGTTTTCAGTTCTGTCATTCCTAAATATGGAATAACCTGTGGGTAATAGGAGATCAAACATAGAGTGAGAGGTATCTTTGAACCAGGTCTCTGTGAGGAAGAGCATGTCAAGTTTGTGAAGGGTGATGGTGTCGGAGATTTCAAGTTTGTGTTTTACTGCAGATCTGCAGTTGTGAAGCATACAGCGCAGCTCTGACAAGACTGTTTTGGTGACGGGGCACTTGGGCTCTGAAGGGTGATCGGGATATTGTACATTTGCGGAGGTGCTCGGGAGGGTTTAGGTGGACGCTTTGTTCTGACAGAGGTGATTGTCGGAATAGTGTAGACAGTGGGGTTGCTAGGGTATGCCTGTTGAAGAAGGGTCGATTGAAATAAGGGGGGGTGGAATTGGTGGTGGACGGCAGGGAGAGGTGGGGGGACAGGGGGGGTGTTGGGGGGTGGGGTTCACAGGTGGGGAAAGGTGGAGGTTGGGAGCGGGAGTAAATGAATTGGGGGTTAACGGAGAGTTGTCATTGTTGGTGTTGCAAGAGGGAGAGGAATTAGGGACAAATTTAGAGGGAGAAATGTGCGGAACACGTCAGTAGGGAAGTAGGAGGGGGGAGGCCTGTGTGGCGTCATGGGAGTGTAGGAGGTTTGGGTGGAAAAGAGGTGCATTGGTTGCGGAGGTCCTGTCAGTTAGGAGAGGTAGCAGTGAGGGAACGGTCATCTGGCAGAGTGAGGGGGGTTGAGAGAAAGGGAAGTTGAGGAGGGGAAGTGGTTCTGCTGGGCCCGAGGGAGGGAGAAGGAAGGTGTTCCTAGGAGGGGAAAGGGGGTAGTGCGGCAGTACTGGAGGAGTAGGAGGGAGGAGAGAGATGCAGTGGGAATGTGGCAAACACGGGGTGAATGACGAGGGAATGAAGGGGTGGAGAGGAGGGACGGAAGGAGGGCTAAGGGGAGCATAGAGACAGTTAATTGGGGAAGAGTGTTGGAGGAGAGGTGGACTAAAGAAGGGGGTGATGGGAAGAAGTATGGGGGAGGAGAATAGATTGGAGTATCGTGATAGTGCAGATGGGACGAGGAGCGTGTTAGCTAGTGGTAAGGCTGAAGTAATGCGGGAGGGGATATACTGTGGGGGGGGAGGAATAGGAGATGAGGTAAGTTGGGGGGGAAAGGGAAGAGGGCCGACCTGCGCTTCTCGAGAGTGCAGCCAATTGGAGTGGGGTGGGGTCGGCGGAGGAGAAAGGGAGTAATGGGTGGAGCTGGAAGGAGAGTCAAGGGGAAGCCCGGTTGCAGAGACGGGGAGTAAGGTGGGGAAGAGGTGGTCAAAGAGCGAGAGGCAGGAGTGAAGGACTGGGTTCTTTAAGACCCAGCGGTGCCAGGGGACAACACCTGAAACCTTCGTGGGTAACCTGCTCCGGCGTACGAATGACAGAGACACGGGACACTTCCTTCGGCGTCAAAGATTCAAGGTTTATTTACTGCAGGGAAACACAGAAGTCACAGGAAGTACAACGAGTGTAGTTCGGGGAGACTGCTTCAAATTGGTTCTGTGGGTCGCTCCTTTTATACACGATTCTCCCATAGGTTTACATGGTACACAAAGGTTTACGACTTGGTTCCCACAATTATCCCCAAGAGGGGTCGCTTTGGTCACTTTGATACATCCAAGGTTCGGGGCATAAGTGCGGAAACATTTGGCGATTCCCAACTGTAAAAGCCCATCTTCCCACCATTAGTACATTCCATTTAGCAGTAAAACAGATCGAAGAAGGAACAGGAACAGGTGTAGAGGAAGATGGAGACAGTGGGGAGATTGGAAAGGGTGTAAAAGGGGAGGTATCGGGAAACACGAGCTACAGGCATCAAAGGGACGTGCCTAATGAGATGCACGGCTGAGACAATAGACCGGCACGGCAAGATGAGCCTTGAGCGGGGCCATCTGCCTTACAGTATCATCCCCCTCGTCATAAAGACACCTTCAAAGAACATGTGTCTTCCACGGATGTCTTGGGAATCCCAGGGTCGCGAAACGGACAACGTCCGTTCGCTGGCTACTTGAGGGCAAGAAACAAAATGGATGCCGTATCTAAGATGGAACCCGTGGGTACAGATGAATAACCCACGTAACAAACGAACGGTTTAAGTTAGCACAGCGAAACTGTGCGCACTTACTAAACTCGTCATTTGCGGTTCGTAGATACCAGATTCGACCATCTTCGTGCGAGTCAAAAAACACCACTTACAATTGTCACGGAACCTCAGACGCTCCTTTTGCCCTCATGTAGGCAAGCACTGGTCGGAATCATACTCAATATTCATCAGACCATCTAAGTGTTGCTGCAACATAGCTCTGTCCAACCGAGTCCCCTTGGTAACAGGTGGCTGTCTTATACACGTTGTAGCACAGAGGCCACATAAGGCAGGACCACACTGCACACAAAGGCAACACGTGAACAGGAACGCTACAACAACTCCGATAATCATCAGAATCTTCCAACCCCAAGTCGACATCAGGCCCCAAAACCACCCAAGTAGCGTCCAATCCCCTACACCCACGTGTATGGATTCGGAGATCTTATGCAACTTTGAGATGGCTTGATAGACAGTCGGAGCGTTATCCGGAATGAAAATACAGCAGCTCGAATGGATCACCTTACATACCCCACCTCGATCTGCTAAGATCACGTCTAAAACCATACGGTTTTGTAACGTCATAAGTCTATCCGCCTGAAGTTCTGTGGTGATATTACCAAGGGCACTGGCAGTAATATTAGCTGTCGATTCCACCACTCGAGTCAACTGTCTTAGGTTCCTACTATTAACCATAGGCCCCCAAAACGGGAGGAAACCCTTGAAAAAGTCTCCTGCCTCTTGACCGGCGGTGTCCTCTTCGCTAATTACGCCTCTCACAACTCTAGTTTTGTGATAGTCTGCGTCTACAGTGAACGTCGGAGGCAACAGATTTGCGATAAAACATGAGCCCATAAAGTCGGAGGGCAACCATGCATACGCACGATCATGGCAGACAAAGTACGTACCCTTGGCAGCCAGAAACACAGGGGACGAGACCATCGGCAGGATGTAATTCTCGGTGCAAGCACTCTCTCCAAGTCGGGCTTTCGATCTTCGGCCACGACCCATTAGACAAAAATTACCAATGTGGGGTACGACCCATATCGGAGGCGAGCTTTTAAGCTGTTTTTCACTCGTGAGCGCACTATACTCGACCTTACTCAGGACCCTATAGGCTTGTACCTCTTCCTCTGGGATGAGCGACGGCTCATAGATATCTCTATCTAAATCTTCTATCGCTATGGACAAAGGCTTATGATACGAGCCAAGGCCAAAGTAGGGAGAACGTGGCTCTCGACTGGGGTAAGAATCTAGTGCGCTTCAAAACATTGTTTGGAATGCTCGAGCTGAACCCTGGGAACTATACGGTAAGACCAAATATGGAATTCCCTTATCCGTGGTATGTGGCATTAATCCACACACCCAACAATTAGTAGTATTAACCACTAACTGGTGCTGGTGAAGGAGCTGAATAAAGGAATTATTGCGGAATTCTGCACGTCTAGCCTGCTCGTGTTCGGGTAAGATATGAAAAGAAGGAGGAGATGCAGTGGAGGTAAGTTTAGGGTCAGAAGTAGGAGTAGGTATAGCAGAAGGTAAGAAGTACGACATCATGTAATACACCCCACCCGCCAATAGTGCAGAAACAGTCAAAAGCAATACGAACATTTGAAACATAAAACATTTGGTACGAGTAAGTTGTTGTAACTTGAACCTTTGCGCCTGAGCTTCTTCCAAGTCCATCAGCTTTGAAAACGCCATCCCCTATGACCGTCCGCAACGTTTCTTGACGCACTTCGTTCTGTGTAGCAGTAGTCAATCCCTAGGAGTTCCCAGGAACCGACGGTCTTTAACCTAACGTCAAGACCTGCTAACCAGAAGGAAGTACACGCGCGGCCCTACGGCCTTTATTCACAATGTATATGTAAAATGTCTCTTAGCTGTGGAAGCAAAAATACATATGGAACAAAACTCAATATATATATACAAAAATAATTACAATGATACGGGTGTTCGGACTGATCATGGAAAACGGGATAATGCAATCGTCAAGGGGCAGAACGGAATATTTTATTTGTCCTTAGTGCTGGAACGCAAAAAATATCGAGTTTTCCCAGGACGTGTCTGTTCATCAAACAAGGGATCCGATGAGAGAACAAAGTCCTGTTGATCAGCCGAATATTCTGGTCTCGAGTCTTTTGATGACAAATGTTCAACAGTGTCTTTCTGCTGCACTGAGGATTCTCCGACAGGTTGTGCGTCGCTAAAAGGTACAAACGCCGGCAATCCTTCGGATTCAGCTGAAGCAATGCCCCTCCTCACCCACGAGTCTGCCGGTAAAGGAATAGGAACTTTCTTCGTATGGGTGGCATGCACCCAATTTTTCCGGCCTTCTAGACGAACGGCAGTTCTCGTGGCAAGGAGGACCTGGTAGGGTCCAGTAAACCGGGGTTCCAAGTTCTTTTTGCGGGCAAAATTTCTGGTTACCACCCAGTCTCCGGGCTGGAGCTGGTGGCCTGGACCCTCCGTCTGCGTCGGCAATGCTTCGTAAACCTGTTGGTGAATTAACCTCAGTTTAGCAGTCAGATCATGAAGATAGTCAATCAACATTGGGTATTCAAGACCGAAGAACACAGCAGGTCTAGGGACCCCCCACACATTCGCAGGACGACCGAACACTATTTCATAGGGACTAAGCCCTACTCGGGAGTGTACGGTTGCCCTAGTTGACAACAAAGCTAAGGGTAGAGCGTCAGGCCACGAAAGACCAGTCGTAGCCTGAATCTTCGCTAGCTTCAATTTAAGGGTGCCATTATACCCTTCAACCAAACCAGCTGACTGGGGATGATTGGCGCTATGGAATTTTTGATTAATTCCAAGGCCCTTACACACACTCTTCATCACACTCCCCACAAACTCACTTCCGTTATCTGACCATACAATCCGAGGCATTCCATACCGAGGAAAGTATTCCTTCAGTAGGATTTTTGCAGTAGACAAAGCAGTGTTGTCTTTGAGGGGATAGGCTTCAATCCATCGGGAGAACGCGCAAACCACAACTAAAACGTATTTCAGGTTATTGCATCGCTCCATATGGATGAAGTCTAATTGGATCACCTCAACGGGACATGAAGGGGGAGCAAAACTACCAGGAGGAGTTGGGGTTCCCTTACCAGGATTGTACAACATACATACCATACAATTCTTAACCAATCGTTCAGCACATTTCGTGATACCATCATTCTTCCACACAGGGGACAGCAACTTACAAATACCTTTCACGCTAATATGTGCTAACCCATGCGCCATTGTCACAACAGCCAGCACATACGCATCCGGTAACATCCATCTCTTATGTTCCGACAAATCGACCCAACAACCATTCGCATCCAACTTTCCCGTACTTTCTTTCCACTTCGTCTTTTCAGTCTCGGTGGCCTCATTCTGAATTGCTTTCACACTTTCGATAGTGTCCTCACACATACTAGTCTCTGTAGGCCACCTAACCGAACTCATCACATACATTCTAGTGCTAAGGTTCCGGGCAGTCTCCTTAGCAATCTCATCCGCAAAGGCATTACCACGACCAACATCATCCGTCACCTTACGATGCGCACTACATTTAACAATCGCTACCTGCTTAGGCAACGTAAGTGCATCCAAAAGATCATTCACAAGCTGTCCATGCTGAATCTTCGTGCCATGCGACGTCATAAAACCTCTCTCTCTCCACAACCGTCCAAAATTATGAGCAACACCAAACGCATATTGGCTGTCAGTAAACACATTCACAAGTTTCCCTTTCGCTAACACACATGCTCTAGTTAGAGCGATCAGCTCTGCAGCCTGGGCAGAGTTCTGATTCAATCTCGCAGTTTCCACAACAGTATTCAAAGTCACAACAGCATACGCAGTAGTCACATCACCATTCGGCAATTTAAAACATGAACCATCCACATACAAAGTTCCGTCTGGATCTTCCAAAGGAGTGTTTTTAAGGTCCACTCGACCTTTCGTTTCCTCCTCAGTCCTCAAATAGCAATCATGGGCTGCTATTTCATCTGACTCTGTGCTAATGGGTAACAAAGTTGCCGGGTTCAGAACACTCACTCGACGCTTGCCAGCTGAGTGGTCGCTCCCTTGAGCAGCGGTATCGTTGCTTAGCGCTTCCTTCCTCAAACTGTGTCTTCTGCATTGCCTGCTGTGCGCTCTGTTTTCCGCTGTGATTATTTCACTGTTGGTGTAATTTACATTGTCTGGTGTGCGCTCTGTTTTCCGCTGTGATTATTTCACTGTTGGTGTAATTTACATTGCCTGGTGTGCGCTCTGTTTTCCGCTGTGATTATTTCACTATTGGTGTAATTTACATTGCCTGGTGTGCGCTCTGTTCACCGCATTGATTATTTCACTGTCTGCCAGCGCGACTTGCCGACCTGTAAAGCGCATTCCCCCCAAGCGCCCTCCATTTTGTTGTTGTTGTGCTTCTACCTAGCCCGCCCCGCCTCCCAGCTAAGACGCCCTCCCACAGACTACTTCAGCGCTCCGTTACCTGGAAGCGCTGTGACTCACTCGACGCTTGCCAGCTGAGTGGTCGCTCCCTTGAGCAGCGGTATCGTTGCTTAGCGCTTCCTTCCTCAAACTGTGTCTTCTGCATTGCCTGCTGTGCGCTCTGTTTTCCGCTGTGATTATTTCACTGTTGGTGTAATTTACATTGTCTGGTGTGCGCTCTGTTTTCCGCTGTGATTATTTCACTGTTGGTGTAATTTACATTGCCTGGTGTGCGCTCTGTTTTCCGCTGTGATTATTTCACTATTGGTGTAATTTACATTGCCTGGTGTGCGCTCTGTTCACCGCATTGATTATTTCACTGTCTGCCAGCGCGACTTGCCGACCTGTAAAGCGCATTCCCCCCAAGCGCCCTCCATTTTGTTGTTGTTGTGCTTCTACCTAGCCCGCCCCGCCTCCCAGCTAAGACGCCCTCCCACAGACTACTTCAGCGCTCCGTTACCTGGAAGCGCTGTGACTCACTCGACGCTTGCCAGCTGAGTGGTCGCTCCCTTGAGCAGCGGTATCGTTGCTTAGCGCTTCCTTCCTCAAACTGTGTCTTCTGCATTGCCTGCTGTGCGCTCTGTTTTCCGCTGTGATTATTTCACTGTTGGTGTAATTTACATTGTCTGGTGTGCGCTCTGTTTTCCGCTGTGATTATTTCACTGTTGGTGTAATTTACATTGCCTGGTGTGCGCTCTGTTTTCCGCTGTGATTATTTCACTATTGGTGTAATTTACATTGCCTGGTGTGCACTCTGTTCACCGCATTGATTATTTCACTGTCTGCCAGCGCGACTTGCCGACCTGTAAAGCGCATTCCCCCCAAGCGCCCTCCATTTTGTTGTTGTTGTGCTTCTACCTAGCCCGCCCCGCCTCCCAGCTAAGACGCCCTCGCCCCTCCCCCTCCACTATCCATATATGACAGTTCTTCCCGCGCGCAGCGTTCACGCGCAGCGACCGCGCCCAATCCGCGCCGAAGGTAAGCCCGTCTACGCCCGTCCGCGCCTGGACCGCGCCAAGCGCCAGACCCCCTGCCCCTCGCGCAGCCCATACCTCCCGCATTACCTACGATGCCGCCACCCTCCTAGCCCTTAACCCCGGTCGCGCCCCCACCTGCGTCCAAGCCGCTCCCGGACACACCCATGGACCATTCTCTTGCTACTCTTGCAAATTCAGCGGCACCGACAACATCTCCGCTACGACCACAACAAAGATCCCCGACCCCAACCACCTAGAATGCATCCTTCTCAACACCCGCTCGGTCCACAGGCACGCCATTGACCTATGGAACCTACTAGACACCATCTCTCCGGACGTCGCCTTCCTAACGGAAACATGGATGAACGCTTCCTCCGCCCCTGACATCGCCATCGCTATCCCTGATGACTATAAGATCACACACAAGGACCGCACCGACCATACAGGAGGTGGAATCGCTATCGTCCATAAGAAATCAATCCGCATTTCAACCAGCTCTGACGCCAACCTCACCAACTCCGAACACCTTCACTTCCAGATCCACATCGACCCCAAGACCACACTCAGAGGCACCCTCCTCTACAGACCACCAGGACCACGCGCAAAATTCAGTGAAGACATCACGGACTTCATCACCCCACACGCGCTCCCCTCCAAAGACTACATCCTTCTGGGAGACCTCAACTTCCACCTTGAAAAGATCAACGACCGCAACACCGCCACCCTCTTGGACAACCTCGCCAACCTCGGACTTAAACAACTGGTCACTTCCCCCACCCACATCGCAGGCCATACTCTCGACCCCATCTTCACCTCCAGCAACCATGTCTCCTTCAGCCACACTACGAATCTCCTCTGGACTGACCACAGCTGCGTTCACTTCACCTACAACATGCCGAAACCCATCATCCACCTACAACCAACTCTACAAAGAAACTGGAACAAAATCACCACAGAGCAGATCTCCACATCGCTCCTTCAAACCTCCCCAGCCCTCTCCTCTAACACCAACGAAGCCGCCTCCAACCTCACCCTTTGGTTATCCAACACCGCAGACAACTTAGCACCACTGAAAAAACGTCAACACAAACTTGGCACCAAGAAGGCCTCATGGTTCAACGACGACCTCAAGAAGTCCAAGAAACTGTGCCGCTCCCTTGAAAATGCCTGGAAAAAGGACCCATCCACCAGCAAGAAGGACGCCTTCAAAAGCGCCATCCGCACTCACCACCAAATGATCCGAAAAGCCAAGAAAACAGCATTCAAAGATCGACTTGACAACAACGCCCACAACAGCAAGGAACTGTTCAACATCGTCAAGGAATTTTCCAACCCCTCGGCCAACTCTAACGACATCACCCCCTCTCAAACCCTCTGCGACTCCCTAGCCTCTTTTTTCCACAACAAGATTGCTGACATCCACAACAGCTTCGACAACCAACCTGGAAACCAACCCACCCTTCCATCAGCTGACCATCTTCCCCCCGTTAACACCCTTAACGCCTGGAACCCAATCTCCACTGAGGACACCATCCGCCTGATGAATTCCATCCACTCTGGATCCCCCACAGACCCATGCCCTCACCACATCTTCAACAAAGCAGACTCCGTCATAGCTCCGCACCTCCGAGACGTCATCAACTGCTCATTCAACTCCGCTACCTTCCCAGAAGACTGGAAACACGCTGAACTCACCGCCCTTCTGAAAAAACCCACAGCGGACCCCACCGAACTCAAAAATTACCGCCCCATCTCGCTTCTCCCATTCCCGGCCAAAGTCATCGAGAAAGCCGTCAACAACCAGCTCGCCGCCTTCCTCGAAGCCAACAAATCACTCGACCCCTCACAATCTGGCTTCCGAGCTAAACACAGCACTGAAACCGCCCTCATCGCAGCAACAGACGACATTCGTACTCTACTGGACAATGGAGACACAGTCGCCCTCATCCTTCTCGACCTCTCTGCAGCATTCGACACAGTCTGCCACAGCACCCTTCTACAACGCCTCAATAACATCGGAATCCAAGGAAAAGCACTTGAATGGATCACCTCGTTCCTCACCGGAAGAACCCAGAGAGTCCGCCTTCCTCCATTCAAGTCCGAGGCCTCTGAAGTCCTCTGCGGCGTACCTCAAGGATCATCACTCAGTCCCACCCTCTTCAACGTATACATGAGCCCCCTCGCGGCCATCGCCCGCCAACACAACCTCAACATCATCTCTTACGCGGACGACACTCAACTGATCCTTTCTCACCAAGGACCCCAGCACCGCCAAAACTAACCTACACGAAGGAATGAAAGAAGTCGCTGAATGGATGAAACAAAGCCGTCTGAAACTGAACTCAGATAAAACAGAAGTCCTCATCTTAGGCACATCCCCCTCTGCTTGGGACGACTCCTGGTGGCCGGAAGCCCTCGGAAAAGCACCCATTCCGACAGACCACGCACGGAACCTTGGCGTCATCCTGGACTCTTCACTCTCAATGAACAGACAAGTCAACGCCGTATCCTCTTCCTGCTTCAACATTCTTCGCATGCTCAGAAAAACATTTCGCTGGATCCCCTCCGAAACAAGGAAAACAGTCACCCACGCTCTGGTCACGAGCCGACTGGACTACGGAAACACCCTCTACGCAGGTACCACCGCTAAACTCCAGAAGAAACTCCAACGAATCCAAAACGCCTCAGCCAGGCTCATATTAGACATCCCACGCAACGAACACATCTCCGGTCACCTTAAAGACCTCCACTGGCTACCCGTCAATAAAAGGATCACTTTCCGACTGCTTACCCATGCACACAAATCACTCTACGACATCGGACCAGACTGCCTCAACTCTCGACTGTCCTTCTACACCCCCTCCCGCCAACTACGCTCTTCCAGCCAAGCCTTCGCCACTGTACCTCGCATCAACAAGACCACCATGGGAGGCAGATCCTTTTCATACCTGGCTGCTAAAACATGGAACTCACTCCCCGCTTACCTTCGCCTCACCCAGAACCACCTAGCGTTCAGAAAGCAGCTTAAAACGTGGATATTTGACAAATAATCCTCCTCCCCTTCCTAAGCGCCTTGAAACCCTCTGGGTATGTAGTGCGCTATACAAATTTTATGACTTGACTTGACTACAACGTTTTATCTGAATGTGGCTTGCCAACAGCGTCAACTCGTACCCAGACAACCTCGCACTCGTCAAGTGCTGAGTTTTCGTACGATTCAAAAGAGTGTCGACTGCATGCGGAACCATCACCGTAAGCATATTATCCATGACCAATCCTGCTGATTGTCGGATGGACACCGCAGCTGCCGCTGTTGCTCTCAAACAACTCGGCAATGCTCTAGCTACCGGGTCCAAGGTCGAGGAAAAATATGCGCATGGACGTTGTTTACCACCAAAAGGTTGCGTTAAGACACTCAAAGCACAACCTTCCCTCTCGTGAACATATAGTGTAAACGGCTTGCCGTAGTCAGGGGTACCTAACACAGGAGCCGAACACAATGAGTCACGTAATTCAGAAAAACTTTTCTGACATTCTTCCGTCCATGGTAAAGGAGTTGAAACATCCTTGCACGTAAGAGCCACCAATGGTTTCGCTAGCAATGAAAAATTTGGAATCCATTGCCTGCAATACGACGTGATACCTAGAAAGGCACGCACATCTCTTTGGGTTGTTGGCACAGTCATTCGCGCAATTGCTGCAATTCTCTCTGGGGTCAACCGTCTTCCCTCCTTTGACAATAAGTGACCTAGGTAGGTTACTTCTTGACAACAATACTGGAGTTTAGAAGGTGACACCTTGTGATGTAAGTCACAGAGATCAACATCGTAGCAATTTTGCAAATGCCCTGAGTATCTGCAGCCACCAACAAGTCATCGACATATTGGATTAAGGCCGCACCAGCCGGCAACGTAAACGCATCCAGTTGACCCTTCAAGGCTTGACTGTAAATCGATGGACTCTCACAGTAGCCCTGAGGAGCGCGTTTAAACCGGAAGCTGCGACCACCAAGAGAGAAACCAAAAAGGTCTCTGCTTTCTTCAGCAATCGGAATGCTAAAGAAAGCATTCTTCAAATCGATCACCGAAAACCAAGATGCAGAAGCTGGAATCAGAGTCAGTAACGCCGTGATGTCAGGCACAACAGGAAACTGAGGAATCACAATTTTATTTACCTCCCGTAAATCGATAACAAAACGATAAACAGGTGGTTTTGAAGGTTCAGTACGTTTTAAAATAGGCAGTACAGGACTGTTGCACACGTTTCCCCGCGTCTCTTCAATAACATCTTTCTCGATTAGATCATAAATGATCGCTAACAGTGCTCGTTCACCATCAATAGAGATACGATACTGGGGAATACATGGCAACCGTACATTAGATTTCAGCTGAACAACGTAAGGGGAGATATCAAGCAGGCCCACATCATTGGGACCTGTTGCCCACAAAGATGCAGGAAGAGAACTCAATTCCGGTGGAAGCTTATCGAGAGACAAGTACATAGGAGAGACAACCCTCTCTCCTAAAGTAAGCTTTACACCCGCAGGAGAACAATACAGAGTAGCATACAAACGTTTTAGCAAATCCAGGCCCAAAAGATTTTCACCACAACCAGTAGTTAAAATCAGCGGAGCTTGAAGCTCACGAGGCCCAATTGTAAGGGGCAAAGGGCGTGAAACTGGATTGCTAACAGGGGCGCCAGAGAATCCAACGGAAACATTTGTTAAGCCAGACAAAGGTGCGCCAGGGAGTTTCGAATGCATTATGGAACTTTTCGCTGCACCAGTGTCCAACAGAAAAGGCTCAACGACGCCCGATGTAGCAACTGCGACGTAAGGCCCTCTCTGATCAACCGGAACTGATACCACTCCCTCTCCTTGTCTATGGCTGTCCTAGTAATTGCTGTCGTCAGTTCCCTGATCAACATAATAATCGTCCACATTGTACTGCGCAGATCGTCCTTGCGATGATCCACGTTGATCAAAACAGTTATTGGAATTGGATGAGTTATCTGAACGATCATTTTGAGCACCACGACCTCTACCACGTGATGTCTGTTGAGAACCACCACGGCCTCCTCTAGATGAGTTACCATTGTTACGATCGTTTAGAACGGGACAGTTGAATTTCAAATGACCCTCCTGTCTACAATAGGCACACTGATTGTACCCTAACGAAGATCTTTGGGAAGAGGAGTCATTTCGAGGTTGTGACCTATTTGATTGCGACTGCGATCTATTTTGCTGCGAAGCATTCTGATTCGAACGCGGGGGATACGCCTGCTGTAACAACACTTTAGTTTTAAGTTCTTTCGTCTTTTTATCAGCGCGGTCGTTCTCTTCTTTCTCTCTGTTCTCATAATACTGTGCCGTAGCCAATATTTGAGCCGAGGTAGAAACGGCCCACGCACTCTCAGAGTTTTTTAATTTATTGCTCAAGTCGGGCAATAAGTTAGAGACAAATTTGTCCACAAACAACCGTTGACCACCCTCAGTGCCCATATCCTGACCACTATGATCGATGAATGCCTCCTCAAATCTCGTAAAGAAATCAGAGACACTCTCGTCCTTTTTCTGTTTACAAGCTGACAATTTGTCCCAGTTCACCTTCATAGCTGGCATAAGCGTTTTCATTAAGGTAATTATTCTTTGAGGGAGAGCAGTAATGAGCTGCTCAGGCTTAGCCCCGCCAACTTGTCGCGTGTCGGCCGCAGTAAGAGTAGCCCAATCACCACCTAATTCGTTTGCGTGATCTTCGTGCCGAATCTTAGCCCATACCGGTTGCGGTACGACATTGCCGAACAGCATGTCGATATCGGCAAGATTCATTATCGTAGCATCTACAAGCTGCGACAATTCTTTATAATACCCTGCAGGATTTTTGCGAGGGTCAGGCAAAGATTGCTTCACCTGTAACACTTCCGATCGTTTCCATGGGAGATGTATCCATACTCTCTGGAAATGTGGCAGGATCGGCGGAGCTTGGGTGGCATCACCTGGCATCCACACTGGTGGAACCTCACGCATGGGAAACTGATTGGACGCATCTAACTGACTTTCAACATCCTCAACGAACAAGGCTTGAGGTATAGGAGTGGGACGAAAAGATAGCAACCGCTCAACAGCACGTCGAACGTTAGTATCCACTATCAGTCCGTTCGAGAACTGAAGCTGTAGATCTGACAAAGCGGTCAATACATCATCAGGTGCATCGGCTGATATCTGATCACGCAGTACCTTGCACATTTCCTCGAACACGTATCTTTGTGTCGGTACATTGAATTGGCAAAACGTATCAAGTACAACGCGTGGAGGATTTCTAAGAGGGTGCGTCATCCAACCCATCGCCATATTATATAGCGCAGCACGTTCCCTGTTACCGGGAAGCTGACTACGTCTCTGAGGACCATCTGAACCAGCGGACCCAAAAACGGGTCCGAGAGAATGAAAAAAACTAGCCGCAACAGGAGGAGTACGACTACGAGTAGATGGAGAAGTATAGCACAAGGGACTAACAAGAGAAGGAGTAGAGACAGAAGAAACAACTGGAGTAAGTAAAACAGGAGCAGTAGCGGGAGCAGGAGTATGTGGAAGCGGAGGAGCAGTAGGAATAGCAGTAGGCAAAGGAGCAGAAACAGTCGGAAGAACAGGTGCAGGTTGAGGAACAGGTTGAGGGACAGGTACAGGGGGGACCACGGGAGCTGCGGTACCCTGTACGTACGGAGGAGGTGACTTCATAAGATAAGACATTAAAGGATCCTCAACTGATTCTTCCTTCTTATCCGACTCCGTTGGCAAAGCAGGATAGCACTTATCTATGGACATACGCTGTAGCCTATCAAACACTTCCTTTTCCTTAACCTCCTTATCACGCTGAAACTGCTCTGCTTTCTTTACAATGGTGGCAACACCATCTCTCTGATTATGTTTAGTCTGTCTGATTTCTTTCTGTCGGGCTTCTTTACGCCACAACCGAAAGGCATCAAACATGGCCGGCCTTGACTTTTTCTCGAACAATTTAGCCTCTAGATTATCTAAGATCGGGGTCTCAAAACTACCATGAGGTGGCCAACTAAGGACACCGTCTTTCTTAGTGTAACGGATCCAGTAATCATTAAAAGTAATCGGGCCTAGCCCGTGTTTGCTGTAGAGCTCATAAGTGGGAGTTCCAACCGGAGGTATCGGACACGAGTCCTCCAGTCGGGAATCCGTACCACAACGTCTGAAACAACTAAACAAAGTACTGCGACCAGGCATCTTGCACACTAGCCGAGTGTCACAAACGTCCAGGGTTACGGGATTTACCAAGTCCCTGCAAAGAGCAACAACCCTCGGTTTTTGGCGGCTGCAGTCGTCACATATCACAACGAAGTACCAAGAACCACAAATGCAATGGAACCATGCAACAACTAAGCAACCACAACCAAGAACTCTGGGAGCGACCCACAAATACTTAACTCAAAGATCGATGGCGTCACCAGGAAGGCCCGTCAGTCGTCTCGCTATACCAAGGTCTACGCCAGGCGCCAAAACAGGTCTACAGTCAGGGCAGCAGTCCGTCGCAGCCGTCAGGAGGCGGGAATCTTCGCGGGAAAAGTCTTCGGGCCACTTGTTTCGACAACAGGATCGATGAAGCGGAGTGCACCTTCCCTTGGAGATTTCACACGAAGTTCCTCACGATCGTCGGGCTTGGACCGGTACCACTGATGCAGCCCCACGTTGGGCGCCAACTGAAGGACTGGGTTCTTTAAGACCCAGCGGTGCCAGGGGACAACACCTGAAACCTTCGTGGGTAACCTGCTCCGGCGTACGAATGACAGAGACACGGGACACTTCCTTCGGCGTCAAAGATTCAAGGTTTATTTACTGCAGGGAAACACAGAAGTCACAGGAAGTACAACGAGTGTAGTTCGGGGAGACTGCTTCAAATTGGTTCTGTGGGTCGCTCCTTTTATACACGATTCTCCCATAGGTTTACATGGTACACAAAGGTTTACGACTTGGTTCCCACAATTATCCCCAAGAGGGGTCGCTTTGGTCACTTTGATACATCCAAGGTTCGGGGCATAAGTGCGGAAACATTTGGCGATTCCCAACTGTAAAAGCCCATCTTCCCACCATTAGTACATTCCATTTAGCAGTAAAACAGATCGAAGAAGGAACAGGAACAGGTGTAGAGGAAGATGGAGACAGTGGGGAGATTGGAAAGGGTGTAAAAGGGGAGGTATCGGGAAACACGAGCTACAGGCATCAAAGGGACGTGCCTAATGAGATGCACGGCTGAGACAATAGACCGGCACGGCAAGATGAGCCTTGAGCGGGGCCATCTGCCTTACAGTATCATCCCCCTCGTCATAAAGACACCTTCAAAGAACATGTGTCTTCCGCGGATGTCTTGGGAATCCCAGGGTTGCGAAACGGACAACGTCCGTTCGCTGGCTACTTGAGGGCAAGAAACAAAATGGATGCTGTATCTAAGATGGAACCCGTGGGTACAGATGAATAACCCACGTAACAAACAAACGGTTTAAGTTAGCACAGCGAAACTGCGCGCACTTACTAAACTCGTCATTTGCGGTTCGTAGATACCAGACTCGACCATGTTCGTGCGAGTCAAAAAACACCACTTACAATTGTCACGGAACCTCAGGAGTCTTTGCCTTGGATCATGACAGTACCGTTGTTATAGAGTGAGATAGTGAGGTAGCCATTGAAGCACCCTGAGGGGGAAATTTTTAGTTGTTTCCCATAAGGGATAGAGGAGGAGGAGGAGGTGACGTTAAGGGAATTGTAAAAACTGTTGGACCAAAAGGGGATGTCGCGAGTGAAGAAGATGAAATCGTTTTTGAGCCTCCTAAGACGACCATTGTAAAATTGATCAACAAAAAGGGAGTCCGGGAAACGTTCAATAGTGTTATGCTTAAGTCGTTTTATTGTAGCTTTAGTCTGGTCGGGAGGATAAATGATTTTGTAGCAATTGGCTCCAGTCTTAACTCGAGAGGTGGCCATGTTGGGAAGCTGAGGCGAAGGAGGGTGGGGGAGAGATGGGAGGGGTGTTGCTGGGAGAGCGGTAGTGAGGAGAAAAAAGAGGGCAAGAAGGGGGCGCATAATCCAAACGGTTATGGTGGAGAAACCGGGTTAATGTGCCGTCAGGCTGTAAAAAGGTCTAAACGATGCAGTTGGCACTACTTGCTGCGCAGCTGTCAAAAGGCCTAAACGGTGCAGCTGGCACTACTTGCTGCGCAGCTGTAAAAGTCCTAAACGGTGCAGCTGGCACTATTTGCTGCGCAGCTGTAAAATTGTTCAAAATAAATACCACACAGTTAAAGAGTTTAGCGGATGGCGATTTTGATGGAGGAATGCATTACTCGCAGACGCCCGCAGGGATGTCCGATTGCTAGACGGAAGCACTGGCCGTGGAGAAGAAACATCTGGAAGACAGGCTGTGGAATCACTTAATACAACTCGGTAATTAGGAGTGTAGGTGCGCGCTGCGCGCGGCGTCGAGGTCTCAAAATCTGCCATTTTCAGGTCAGGCGGCATGAGCTGGTCGTGAAACAGCCATTCTGAGCCAATATGGGGACCGTTTGAGGCAGGGTCAGTAAGATTGAGCTAAGGCAGGCAGTTTTAGGCCGTTACAACAGTGCAGTGCTCGGAGTCGGCGCCATTTTGGAGCACATGTGCCAGTGCTGCCAGACTTGTAGGGCTTATCCGGGAGTCAACAGGGGCTCTCCGCTCACACTTCCGCAGTTTAAGGTGCTACTAGTCGGACCTGCAGATATGCCGGCGCCGTTTTGGAGCACCTTCCTCATAAGTGTCTGTAGGTGGCGCTATTTTATGACCCATAGTGAATAATGACCCTTTAATTTCGAAAGATTGTTTTCCTATATCTTTGCAGTTTAATATAGCGCGACTCTGGCTCAAGAGCACTTCAGCACTTTACAAGAGATCCAGCACAGCTCTTTACAAGATATCCAGACACCTCCCAGGCACGGGGAAGAGGGGTTTTCTCAGGTGCTGCCTTGGACGAATTCGTGCCGATTTTCAAATGGTGCCTGCCCTGTCCCGGGCGCCACCATCTTAAGGTCAGGCAGCTAAGTTAAATCAGATTCAATGCAATTGTAGGGCCCCCGCCCGCCGCTATGGGACACCTCCTCACCACAGTCACAAGCGGGAGAATCAGCCTTCCCTCCGGTCTCAGCAGCAGTGTTCTAGCGTCTCCAGAGCGGCCACCAGACTCGTCAGTCCCCCTCATTGCCTGGTGCCAGTCTGAGGAGGGGGCCGCAACCTCCAAGGTCTAAGTGGCGGTGGCCCCGTGTAGCAAATCGCTGGTGGGGAGTATGGGGCCAGGAGGACTCTCCCTCTGTGGAGTCGGCAAGCCGGGTGTTGGCCAGCAGCAGTTGACTGACCTGAATTCATATGCGGAACCTGTGTTGGCCCAGTGAGGAGGCGGCAGGATGCCCCCTCGGTTCTTCCTCCCTCCTGTTGGACGGACACACTTTCACCTCTCCTTCCGTGGAGGGTAGGTGCGGCCTTCCTTGCCGGCCCCGCCCACCGCAAGACGTCAGCAGAGCTCTTCCTCTTCCTTCTCCGGTCTTCCCATTGGGGGTGGGCTTCCTCTTGGCTTCCTTGTTGCTTGAAGCAGCAACCCTGCTCCTCCGGACAGGCGGCCTCCACTGTAGAGGCGCTGGGGTACTTGGCGCGGTGTCTCGCTCTGGTGAGGCCTGGCAGGGAGGAGGCAAAAACAATTCCAGCGCCAGGCATGAACTCCGCAGTCGACAAGAGGAGGCACCCGGAGTTTGAGGTGTCGCTTTCAGCCCTCCGCACGCACTTCCTTGTACAGGCAACCTGCAGGTGCCTATTTTTCTGGGCTCGATGTCCAGACTGTCCTTGCCAATTCCTGGTTCCCGGAAATGTGGAGGAATCAGCCACGTGTTCAAAGGGTGACAGAACTAAGCACTCCCCATGTGCTTTATGAAAAGTTGAGGAACAGCCCAGTCCCTCTCCTCTCAAATGAAAGTAAAACGCATGCAAACTTTGCAAAACAAAGAAGCACCAGGGCTCTTATAAAATAGAGCACACTTGCCAGAACTTTCCTACAGCAAGGGGAAAGTATGCAGAAGGAAGACTTTGATGTCCCTGAGTCATCCAGAACAGGAGGCCAGCACACACAGGCCCTTGGAGATCTCCTTCAAGCAGGTGACGCACCATACAGCAAAGTTATTTTCCTTTCCTTGGCAGAAACACAACTACTGCAGGCCAATCCCACACAGCAAAGGGGCAGTACTTCTCCTCAGTCTCTTCAGCTCTTCTCCTTGGCAAAAGGTCCTCTCGAATTCCACGGATGATCTGATTTACTTGGGTTATAGGTCACATACTTATGCCCCAAAACGCCTTTGATGTATTTGTAGCAAGGGCTCTGAACCCAGTCCAAACCAGTTCTGCATTCACTGGTGCAGCATGACCACAGAGGGCGGAGGCAACATTGTGCTAAAGGAGACCCAACCTATTCAGGAGTAAGTAATTCTCCTCCCACAATTCTAAATGCAGACCAGGTCTATTCAGCCCTGTGCTGAGTTGATTCGCCCAGGCAAGGCAGGGTACACCTCAAACCCCCATTAGGGCCTGTGTAGAGTGAATGCATATCTCAGCTCCTGTCACCCATACACCAGACGCTGAATCCACAAAAAGCCAGAGGCACGCAGAACAGTGAAGTAAGAAAATGCTCACTTTTTAAAGTGAAATTTTCAAACACAGGATTTAAAAAACACCTTTACCAAAAGGTGTATTAATAAATTCAGAGTCCAAACAGGATTTTCCTATTTTGTCCCTAGGGAAAGTTTCCCTTGTAAACATGGAACAGTGCAACCCCATTATAAGCCTATGGGACAGATAGCCTTTCAATAGTTAAAAACGAATTACACAGTATTTCACTATCAGAACATTTCACACACACACTAATACATGTCCTACCTTTCACATACACTGCACCCTGCCCATAAGGGTACTTTGGGCCTACCATAGGGGCGCCTTACTTGTAAGGAAAGGAAAGGTTTGGGTGCACTTGCCATTACAGCATGGTAGTTCACACATGCACTTTCATACATTACAGTGGTTGGTCTGAGTTTTATTTACAGGGATACTCATGGGTGGCACAACCAGTGCTGCAAGCTCACTAGTAGCATTTGATTTACAGGCCCTGGCACACACCGTACACTTTACTAGGGAATTAGCAGAAAACCAAATATCAATCATATCATTTGTAAAGCGCACTACTCACCCGTTAGGGTCTCAAGGCGCTAGGGTGGAGAATGCTGCTGCTGCTTGAAAAGCCAGGTCTTGAGGTGTTTTTTGAAGGTCAGCAGGTCTTAGTTCTGCGGTAGGTGGATGAGAAGAGTGTTCCAGGTCATGACGGCGAGGTGGGAGAACGATCTGCCGCCGGAGGTCGCTCTTCGGAAGCGGAGGACTGTGGCGTGGGCGAGGTCGGCGGAGCAGAGCTGGCGAGTGTTGGTGTAGAAGCTGAGTCGTCTGTTGAGGTACGTTGGTCCGGGGTTGTGGAGAGCCTTATGTGCGTGGGTGAGGAGCTTGAAGGTTATCCTCTTGTTGACCGGGAGCCAGTGCAGGTCTCTCAGGTGGGGTGTGATGTGGCTGCGGCGAGGGATGTCAAGGATCAGACGTGCAGAGGCGTTCTGGATGCGTTGGAGCCGTCTCAGGAGTTTGGCCGAGGCTTCTGCATAGAGGGCGTTTCCATAGTCCAACCTGCTGCTGACGAGGGCCTGGGTGAACTTTCTTCTCTTTTCAGTGGGGATCCACTTGTAGATTCTGCGGAGCATGCGGAGGGTGTTGAAGCAGGAGGAGGAGACGGCGTTGACCTGTTTAGTCATGGAGAGGGTGGAGTCGAGGATGACCCCTAGGTTGCGTGCGAGGTCGGTGGGTGTTGGGGCAGTTCCCAGTGCGGTCTGCCACCAGGAGTAGTCCCAGGCTGAAGGGGTGGATCCGAGGATGAGGACCTCTGTCTTGTCCGAGTTCAGCTTCAGTCGGCTGTTCCTCATCCATTCAGCAACGGCCTTCATTCCTTCATGAAGGTTGGCTTTGGCGGTGTGGGAGTCCTTGTTGAGACAGAGGATCAGCTGGGTGTCATCGGCGTAGGTGATGATATTGAGGTCGTGCTGACGGGCGACGTGGGTGAGCGGTGCAATCATATCACAATTTATATAGAGAGCATATGCACTCTAGCACTGCTTAGTAGTGGTAAAGTGCCCAGAATCCTATAACAAACAAAAACAGGGTCAGAAAAAATAGGAGGCAAAAGGCAGAAAGTTTAGGGAAAAACCTATCAAAAGGACAAGGAGTAACAATGGATGAATGAGTGGTTGTGTCAGTGAATGTTTACATGAATGAGTGAATGTGTTAGTATTTGTATGAGTACGTGAGTGGGTATCTGAGTATCTGTATGGGTGAGTAATTTGGTATGTGAGTTGCTCTGTGGGAGAGTGAGTGGCTGGCTAAGTACAAGTGGTTGTATGGGTGACTGAGTGGATGCGTGAGTGAGAGTGTGTGTGAGAGAGGGTCTGTTTGGATGTGAGCGTGGCTGTATGGATAAGTGAGTAGATGTTTGAGTAGCGGTATGAGTGAGCATGAATACTTGTCAGACCTCAGGAAAGTGGCAACACAATTGTATGAGAGTTTTCTAGCATTCCTTCCTGTAAGAAACCTCTGCACGAGTATGTCAAAGAAGTATTTCTGTGACATTAGAAGTATCTAAATATATCTAAACACATATCGCTCCAAAACCTATAGTAAAAGAAAAAGAATAGAAATAAAAGTTAGTATTTGATTTACAAAATTCCATAAACATAACAGTACACTTTGCTCATGATGTAACAGTTTATCACAATTTAGTAAATCATTTAATGTTCTCTTTTTTATATGTTTTGCTTTCATACTTTTACACCATAAACGACTTACTATATGAAGCTTCATCCTTGAACAGTGGGGAAAAAACAATTGTATGTATTGTAGAAAAAAAAGCCAAACTGTGCAGTACATCACTGTTAACAGGTGACGCTGTGAATTGCACACACTACAGTTAAACGGTTGTTCTGCCTTTACATACTGCACTAATGTAAAGAAACTTTTCCCTTTTAATATTGTACCTGGTACACTACTACTAATAAATGTATACCACTTTTGGAGATCCTTTTGAAAAAATCATCGAAGTAGGCCGGATAATGTCTAAAACGCTGATGATCCACAAAAACGAAATACAGTGTATAACTTTTTTTATACCAGAAATAGTACATAGGAGTTTGGTTCAGTCAGCAAATGGTGAGAATTCAGTAGTTTGAAAGGGAGTTTGGGTTTCCATTGAAGGTTGCTGTGATTGCATTGGGTCCCTCTAGTTTCAGTCTTTAATTAGAGAGTGTAGTATCCACACATTATATTGACTCATTTGTGGAAAATAAAAGGACTCTTGAATTTTGAAGAACTCTTTGAAGACATCACCCCTGATAGGCCGAATGAGGTCTAAAACATTCACGATCCATGTACAAGAAACGTAGTTTAAAAGGCAATTTTGATTTGAATTTAAGGTTGCTGTCATTGCATTCCACCCATCCACATTTACTCTTTAAATAGACAGTGTAGTGTCCTAGTTGTTAGAAAATCTTTTGTGAAAGATAATAGCTATAGTCGTATAAGTGCTTGAAAAAAAGTGATATTTGTCCAGCTTTGAAGTTTGTAATTTCAGTTTCCAGTTTAGATCCATCGGTTCTGATTCGTTGTAACATTGAGATAAAATATTATCCAGTTCTTTGTAGATACAACAAAGACATAAAATCTGATTAACAATTTGGTTTGCAGTTTTAATCAGTCTGTCAAAAGGCACAGTTTTGCAATCTGGTAGTGTTAAGTACAGAAATTCGTCGGAATGTATTTCACTTATTGATGTAAAAGAGCAATCTTCATGGTCATGGTTCCATTAGCAATCTAAAAAAAAAGTCACCAATATTTTCTTCTTCTTCTAAAACTCCAAGGATGACCATTATAAATTCTTGTGCGTCTTGTTGGGTGTTGCATTATATATCTAAAAGGTCTTGAATGCCTGAAGCAGAATGTATTACAGTTCTGTCAGTGAGTACACGTTGGAGCAAATGATGCAGTGCAGAACACAACCACCTATCTAGGTTTTGTTAAATTTGATTTACAAGATGTGGTAGATGAAACTTATATTGAGAACAACAGTGGCATAATAGTTGACACCTGAACTGTTTACCAACTGGTATCCGAAACATTTCCCTCATTTTCTACTTTTCTTCTTCTTCTTAACGCCTTCTAGCTTGTCCTTGTTTCCTTTCTTTTCTTGAACATCCGTCGACTCTTTTGTAAGCTACCGTTTTGTACAGATTATACGTTTCTAATAAATAGGATACTGACTTAAATGAGGACCGTATAGACTTCTTAACTGATTGTACTCTTACACAGCTTGCTTCAGCACTAACTTTCCTATCTTCAAATTCAACTAAAAAATAAACCGTACAATGTTCTATCT
This sequence comes from Lissotriton vulgaris, assembly GCF_964263255.1. NCBI lineage: Eukaryota > Metazoa > Chordata > Amphibia > Caudata > Salamandridae > Lissotriton > Lissotriton vulgaris. Next base: position 1,377,619,061 of record NC_141694.1, on the reverse strand, counting down.
CAGGAGAATGCTATATACAACATAACTTCCTTAAGTACTGTACTTAAATATTAATATAAGCTGTGTCTACACTTAAACCTTGAGATTTATAAACAGTTACAGCATATGCTCGAGCATAAACTGTTGCTGTCGCACATATAAGTCCTTTACAAGCAAAACAAGTACAATACATTGGCGAGTCTGGTTCACACCATCAATCTGATCAAATTCTATAGTCAAATGTTCAACCTCATCCCTATTTGGAAAATAAATGAAATCAATAATTTACCCATAGCCCCGTTACTTATCCTTCCTCCAGATTTAAATTACTCAGCAGAACTACTCAACAGTTTTTGGAAGCGCATAAACACTTTTCTAATCCTGCAGTCCTTGATACAGACTTCTCCAAAGAATTCAGTTTTGCTTGTAGTTTTTCAGTTAGTAGTATTGTTACTCCCTGGTTTTTCATTTTATCGATAGCTGTAATTTCCAAAATATCTTATTTCTCCTGCTTCAGTAATTGTTTTTTAAAGTTGGAGCACTTTTGAAATGTAGTCATTAAAGAGATTATGGATTTGTCTTTTTCAATAAAATTGTACATTAGTTGTGCTGTTGTGTTGCTAGATGAAAAGAGTTTATTGGTAAGTCGTCTTTCCAGAGCGCTTTTTCCCTACTTTGTCAAAACTCCTACTCTAATGTCCATATTCCACATCAGATGCTTAACGCATATTCTTCAGTAGTCCTTGTATTTGAAGTTTAACCAAATATTTACATTTCCAATACTTCACCAAGAATTTCTTGTTTCATTATGGAGAAGTGTCTTGAAAACAGGTTGTCCTTATATGGGGTAAGTTGCAGTAGGTCACAGAAGACAATTAAACACTTTCCTCTAAAAAGCACATCATGCTCTGTTTTTAAAATCTACTGCATTCTCAAGTTTGAAACCATGCTCCCCTCATCGATGATTAAAAGCTTCAGTTTCTTCAAATCTCTTGACATGCTTCACCAGATAACTTCTGGTATTCCAGTTTATTGTCATGTTCAGCAGGAACATAAGTAGTTCATGTAAAGTAATTCATTTAATGTTGTGTGCAGCTAATCTAGTTGGTGCTGTTACTACGCGTGATACATTTGATTGTGTAGTATCCTGTAGATAAGCAGTGAAAACTTTAGTTAGAAAGCTTTTCCCAGTGCAAGCTTGACCACTGATGTATAGTAGTATTGGCTTAAACGAAGAGCATTTACATTTTCTCTTCTCATGCAGAAATCCATGCTCTATTTTATCTTTTATTTTGATATACATTTCTTTCTGTTCGTCGTTCAGTTGTGCTACTTAGTGTTCGAAATCAACACTTTAGTCTCTTGCTTGTTGCATTATAGGCTCGCCTCATTCATGTCAATAGCTGCTTCATTGCGAATAACTCGTTGTCAAGAGGATCTTGACTCGGTGACCCAGACTTTTATGAACTCCCCTTAGCTACCTCAGCAGCAATGGTTTCTTCCTGTTCACTCTCATCTTTCAACATTTGCAAGTAGTTTGAAAAGACTGGACACTGAATGCTGTCTTTAACAGCATTAAAAGAGTCTTCAAAGCAGTTGTAATTTCAAAGTAGTTCTGATTCAGAGCGCCAAGGCTTGAACAATTGCAGAAGTGCCAAAAAAAAAACTCTTTTCTGTCTGTAGTTTGGAAGATCAGTTTTCTATGGTTAATTGGATATCCTTTTTTGTGACTCACCAAACAACCATCACATCCAACTACAGCATATTCTCCTTCTATGTTTCCCATTACTTTCCTTTTGTATCTATAGTATTGAAGTAATTCATAAAGGCACCTATCTTCTATATGTGGATACCTTCTTCGATAGAACGTATCTGACATATTTTATTTCACAATCTCTGTATTTTCCGGATCAAACTCTGCTGGAGACTTAATTTCTGGGAAAGACTTTAACACTCTGTTTCATGTGCTTGCTAGGCCTAGACTTATCCAATCAATGCCCCTTGACTTTGAGAACAAACTAGCTGAGCTCAACTGGTGACAGCTCTCATAGAAGCCCATCTCTCTATGGGAAAGCATTTTAAATCTGAAGCTGTATAATTTCTTAGATAGGCTATTTCTGCTGAAATCTCCTCGCACCTCTCATTCATCTCTAGCTTCTCTGATTTCGAAATGTCCAAAGTGAGGTACTGAGCAACAGTGATGGCGCTGTCCGCAACAGATTGTAGATCGACATTTGCATTCCACATCTTCAGAATCACAAGATTGCAGTCCATATATTTGGAGGCTTCTGTTCTTCTCTGGTTGTATGTGTGTTTCAGTGATTTCCCTGTCCGTGTATGTCTGACTGCAAATCTAAAGCTGTTCACTCTTCCTTGAGAAATTACAGGATGTGGGAATCCAAATCAACATCTTGCATAAAATCTTCCCTTGCATCTGTATTTTCGACGTCGATACTTCCCACATCTATGAGTTTCAAAGCGTAGAATTTGATGTCTCAAGCACTTTTCAGCATTGTCTTTTGGGATGGCTCATGTATACACTGTTCTATGAAAGACAAGACAAACTCATTACTGCCTGCTCCAAACTTTGGTGGATCCTTTATCCATAGCAGCATGTAAATATTAGGTGCACTGTTGCTTGGTACACTTTTTGCAAAAAGAAATTAGTTACTTCGTTTAGAGGAGGATTTCTGTTGTTGCAGATGAGACATCATAGCTTGAAACCTGTTGTTAAAATATCTGCAAACATTAGCAGGATCCAATGTCCAATTGTCTTTACTTTGATATCTTTAATGTTAGAGTTTGCTTCTCTGAAAAATTCAGGCAGGTCATCTCAGGCTTACTCAGCATAACGGAGTGTCAGAATCCAACTAGGTGAACTTTGATTTCTCAACATGCACTTCAGGTCTCTATGTCAGCGATTCCAAAACTTGTTGGTGTCGCGTTGGCACACCATCCAATTATTCAAGTTGTACTCAAAGTTTTCATCCTTGTTATGAACTTTGTGAATGAGTTCCTTTACGGGGAGATTTTGAGGATTAACCCTTCAGTATATGGTTAACAGCTGAGGAAAGCATAGACAAGACACTCTCAAACAGAAGATGAAATATGTACAGAATACACTGCCGAAATCTTGGATCCTCGGAGTATAATCTTGTTGACTGGTATTCAGCTGCTGGTATCTGTACAGGGCGGTCATCATAGCGGCCACCTTCTCCCGTGGGAAACAGTTGTGAAAAACAACAAGCTTCTAAAGCTTTCTCCAACACACTCATGGGAGCTTCTTTTGATTGTTTCATTTGAAAGAGATCAATAGCATCACCAATTACCTCTTTAGAATGCAGAGGATGAATTCTGTAGTGTTCATGAATTTCTTCTGGTCTGGATCAATCCACTTTTATTTTATGTCTTCTTAATGGCAACGTTTCATCTTTTATATGTTACATCTCAAACCACATCAACATTTTTATAATCAATATTATTTTGTACCAGGTATAATGCTACTATTTATTTACTTTACTAACATCCACGATCTATTTTGTGATTCTTGGTAAGCACACCATTTACTAGAATAACAAGTGCTTCATGACGATCTCTGTGTACACCGAACGTTTCAAATTTCTGTTTAACTTCTAAAGGTAAGTAAACAACCTGAAGGCCTTTCTGAAGGTCAGTTGGGGCAGGTTTCCTGTCTTTGGCTCCCTGCGAACTATAGCCTGAAATGGGTGTACACATTTTAGAAGAATAGATTCATAAACATTTAAATCACATAGTTCTTCTAGAATAGATACTAATTAAAACGTATTATATACTGCTCTAGTTAGCACTTGTTATAGCAGTACTTACATAAAATCTGCCATGTAGACAACTCAAACCTTTTTTCTACAAATAAATAAAAATCAGATTCTTGCCACTTATCTCTGTTCTCCTGTTCTGTTTTTGAGAATACACCTACATTCCGAGTTTGGCTTTTGTAGAGAGTGTGTCAGGTGGTCGGTCTTTTCACTATCTGGCTCCTCGGGGCTGGAATGAGCTACCTCTGTCTTTGAGAAAGGCAAACAGCCTTCTAGCTTTTAGGAAAGCATTGAAGACCTGGCTTTTTGTCCAATAGTAGCGCTAGATCTCCCTCAGTTTTTAGCTGTTGTGTTGTTACTCTGTACTTAGTTCTCTTCGCTAAAGCGCCGGGATGCTCTTGGGAGTAGCCGTGCGCTATAGAAGAAAATAAATAACATAACATAACATAACGTAACATAACAATAGCAACTACAAACAGTTTGGTTCCTACATAAAAACTGTGTTAAACTTCCTAATCTGTAAAGTTATCAACACTAATACTTGTGTTGTGTCCTCTACACCTCCAGATACCAACTCCTCATTTGCCATAGACTCCTGTTCAGGACCAAAGAACCAAAATGGAACAGCTTTACACATTTTCTACCTCTGCTACTGTACCATACAAAATAACTCTATTCATTTCTCTGAAACACAGGGCAGAAGCTTTGAAATTGTAAAGCCTCCTAACAAAATTTCACGTTTCAGAGTGGTGAACAGCTAACATTCTAAAGTCAAGAAAGCTGCTTTGGCACACTTTCTTTGATAAACATGCTAATGAATGTCCCTATAAATTTGTATACTTACTTACTTTGCATGGATCTAATCCTTGCAAAAACCCTATTTTCTGTTTTAGACTTCTGCATGGAAACATACGTGGAAAAGTTCAAAATATATCAATTGATTCCTGACAAACATTTAAAATACTGCTACAGTTCCATTTGTATACAGGGGCCTGTCTGTCTTCCATGTATCTCTTCATCTATCACTTCCTCGACATTCCTAGGAACCATCTTCTCTTTTAGAATGGAAGTACCATCCTTCACCTCATACCAACGATCAGTTACGCTTCAAGGCAAATGCTTAATCTACTACACTTTCTATGTGTTCTTTTTACTTGTAAGCTACTGTATTTTTTCTTATACTGCTTTATATTTCTTTGCAAATTTTGAATGACCCTACTCCTAAACATTCTTTTCTTAACTCTTATTGTGTCTGTCTTACTATGAGATGAATTCTTTTTGCAGAACTTTTTCCAGTTTGAACAGGAGTTACTGCTTTTCGTTTTTTAGTTCTTGGTAAAGCTTCCATTTTTTTCACATTTTCCAAATTTTTCTTAAGGACGGTTTCACGAAACGCATTAGTTCTTTTACCAGCAGATCTTTTTTACCTCACTAGATTGCGTGCACCGTCCTCTTTTGTGTTCTCAGTTTTTTCCAGGTAGTACTGTTTTTTTTGTGCTTTTCTCCTCTGTTCCTTTTTTGTCATCTTAAATTCTTCTCTTTGACCACAAGTAGATATTTGAAAACTGAATACAGTATACATTTTACATTCCATACTTAAAGAAACTAAATACCTACATAATTCGTTGTGTTAGTCTTTAATACCATTCCAGAGCTATAAAAGCTAGCAGCAATATTGCCTGACAAAGTACATGTCTTTTTTCGTAATCATATACCACCCAGTCCAATAGCCTAATTACACCCCTCCTTAGGGGTGACTTATATGCAGTAAATAGTAAATGTAAGACTTAGCAAGAGATTTTAAATGCAAACTCACACTGGCATGAAAACTGCACGCACAGGCTCTCTAGCAGCACACCCAATACATGTTTAAAGGGATACTTGCCTGGATGGGTGACTAGGAATGTCACTACTTCACTATATATCTGAGTAAGTGTTTCTGTCCTTCTTTGGGTGTGTCATTGTATGTGTAAGAAATATATTGGTATATGAGTCTCTCTGTTATTACCTCCATAGGTATATAAATCTGTATGCAAGTTGCTAATAGATACCTTACTAGCTGTGTTACTGAGTGTTGGCATATGTAACTGTGTGTTCAACTGGCTGTGTTAGTGCTGGATACATAACTACTGTGTGTGAGTGAATATGTAAGTGCCTCTGTCGCTGTATCTTTTTGTACATAGGTATGTGAGTTGAAGTATGGGTGATAGACTAGATGTTGAACTGCGTATATGGGTGTGGAAGTGTGTATATGGCTCACTGACACTTGAAACTACATCTCTTACCTTTTAAGCAGATACCACCCTGCCCTATGACCTATCTACAGCGTACCTTAGGGGTGACTTGTATGTGGGAAAAGGGAAGTATAAGGGTTGACAAGAGGTTTTAAATGCCAAGTCGACCTGGTAGTAAAACTGTAAAAACAGGCTCTACAGCAGCAGGCCTGAGACAAGTTGAAAGGGTGACTAGTCTGCATAGGTGTTTTGTTAGTGTCAGTTATTCAGTACATATCTGAATGAGTATCTATCTCTCACTTTGAGTGTTTTATTGGATATTGAAGGAACTATGGTGGTAAATGGCTTGCTCTCCTTCTTAGTGTATAGGTCTTTAAATGTGTATGTAAGGGTCTGCTTGTATTGCTTACTGGCTGCATTTGTGAGTTTTGGGGTATTTAACTGTGCGCAATAGCCTCCATAATTGTTGGATACATAAGACCTGTGCGTGTGTGTGTGAGTGTAAGATTCTCTGTGACTGTCTGACTGGGTAAATTAGTGGCTGTATCCTTTTATACACAAGTATAAGAGTTGCAGTATGGGTGGGAGACTGAATGTATAACTGGACATATTGGTTTTGAACTGCACATTTAACTCACTCGAAATTCAAAGTATAACTCTTACCTTCTAAGAACATAGTTCCTTGCCTTATGACCCACATGCAAGCTACCTTAGGGGTGACTTATATGTAGTAGAAGGCAGGTATAAAGGTTAGCAATTTGTTTTAAATGTCAAGTCTGCCTAGCAGTAAAACTACACAAAGAGGCTGTACAGCAGCAGGTCGGAGACATGTTGAAAGGGTTACTTGCCTGCGTGAGTAACTTGTTAGTGTCAGGACAGTTCTTTTGAAGGTATCTGAATGTGTCTCAGTCCCTATTTGGATGTGATGTTGGATACTTAAGGAACTATGTTTGTATATGACTGGCTCTCATAGTGACTCTATATGACACTAAATGTGTATGTCAGAGGCTGCATGAATCGAAATTTGCCTAGCTTACGTAACGGTAAGTTTCAATTCTATTAAGGACACGGAGGCGAGGATTATGCTATATCTTCCTTCGCTTTATTAACATAAAGAAACCACAGCAGCTTAGGAAAAGATATAATAAGAACAAAAAATGCTTTAAACATAAAGCATTGACGTAATGTTCAACAAAAAATCAACAACAACTCCCAAGAGTCTCTTTGTTATAATCATAGTCCACAGTCCTTTGTCACTGTTCATCATCCCTATATAACCGGACTTCCCATCATCTTCCTCCTCTTTCTTCGCGCAGATCACGCTTAAGCCTCATTGGTCCTGTTTAGCACCGTCGTTGCCTGCCAAAAAAGGAACAGCATCAGCGAGGTGGCCCAGGAAAAGCTACAACAAGGCGAGGAGCATTCAGTGAACAACACAGTACAGACAACGTAAAGGAAAACGCTTTACTTACTGCCATACGGGTGGGTAGAGACACCACCGTAGTCCGGGTGGGATAATCCTCGCCTCCGTGTCCTTAATAGAATTGAAACTTACCGTTACGTAAGCTAGGCAAATTTCGATTCTATGTCAGGACCGGAGGCTTCAGATTATGCTAGTTTAAAGCTTACTTACCACCAACTGAGCTAAATCCACCACCGGCTTAAAATAAAACCTCTTGAAGGTGGAATCCGAGGACCAGTCCGCCGCTCGCATAAGGTCCTCCAGACGAGCACCCACCGAGAATGCCTTAGAGGCCATGGCCCCCCTGGTGGAGTGTGCTCCAAAGAGAGAAGTATTGATGCCCGCTTCTTGCATGACCCAACGCACCCACCTAGCGATAGTGGGGGAGGAGACAGCTTTGTGTGGCTTCCGCAGGGCAATCAACAACTGACGCTCGCCCGGAGGGCGTAGATCCAAGGTCAGGTCCTCATATGCTTTGAGGCATTGCACGACACACAACTTAGGAGTGTCAGTAAAGGCTGGATAAGAAATGGAACGCGACGACGTCTTAGTGCGTCGACCCACCGTAAAAGTAACCCCCTCCGGGGAAAAAATGCGTGCAGAAACATCCAGCGCGCGCACGTCCGAGACGCGCCTACAAGAGACCAGACATAACAACATGGCTAATTTCGCCGAAAGCTCCTTCAGAGACAGATAAGAATTCGCTGGCCACGATAGGAACAGGTTCAGGACCAAATTGACGTCCCAAAGGACGGAGTACCTGGGCTCTGGCGGCAGCGCGAGGCGAACCGCTCGCAGAAGCCGGCACACAAAAGGGTGTTCCCCTACCGGATGGCCATCGATGTTATCATGGCCTGCAGAAATCGCCGACCGGATAGCATTGATCGTTCTATACGCCAAACCCTTGTCGGCCAAATGAGCCAGGAAATTCAGCACGGGAACAAGGCCGGCGACCATGGGATCCAAATCCCTTCGTAAACACCAACGCATCCACTTAAGCCAAGCGGATCTGTAACGCTTCGTCGTACTATCGGCCCATGCTTTGGAGAGCAAGTGCTCAGCTGACCCCGAAAGGCCCGGGAGCGTCCAGCGTCTCCTGAGAGCCTCCACGCCACGAGGCGGAGAGTGTTCTGCATGACGAGAGGGTGAGGTTCCCGATCCGGGCTCGTCAGGAGCAGAGGAAACAGGGGGAGTAGTTTTGGAAAATCCCAGGAAAGTTCCAGGAGAACCGGAAACCATACTTGAGACCTCCACAGCGGTGTAACCAACACCAGGTCCGCACCCTGGCGGCGTATTTGAGCCGCCGTCCGCATGATCATGGAGAACGGGGGAAACGCAAACGGCTGTTCCCGACTCCAATCCTGCAAGAACGCGTCCGTGGCCTCCGCCAGAGGGTCCGGCCTCCAGCTGTAAAACCGCGGCAGCTGGTGGTCGAGACGGGACGCGAAGAGGTCCACCGAGAAGGGGCCCCAAAGGGAGTGTAGCCACCGGAAGACTCCCGGATCCAGTTTCCACTGGCTGGCATCCCTGAGATGTCGAGAGTGCCAATCCGCTACCTGATTGGACTGGCCTGGCAGATACTCCGCCGTCACCGCAATGTGACGAGACAGGCAATAATCCCAGAAGTCCTTCGCTAAATCCGCCAAGGCGCGGGACCGAGGACCTCCCAGGTGGTTCACATATCGGACCGCCGAAACATTGTCCATCCGGAGCAGGACACAGGCCTTGACCGAATCTTTGGTCCAACAGCGAACCGCGAAGGAGCCCGCAAGGAGCTCCAAACAATTGATATGCAATTGTTGTTCTTCTGACGACCAGGCGCCTCCGGTGGAAAAATCCCCGCACCGGGCGCCCCAGCCCGACCTGCTGGCGTCGGACTCTATGATTAAGTCCGGAGCCGACCCGAAGATCGCTCGCCCATTCCATGCCTCCATGTGAGACAGCCACCATGACATCTCCTCCTTCACTTCGTCCGTGAGGGGAACCCACTGATCGTAACACATCCCACGGCGCAAATGCTGCGCTTTCAGGCGCTGAAGAGCCCTGTAGTGCAGCGGGCCTGGGAAAATCGCCTGGATGGAGGACGACAGAAGACCCACCACCTTGGCGACATGGCGCAGTGACGTACGATCCCTCGCGATCGTCTGCCGAAGCAGGTGCCGTATCTTTGCGACCTTCCGGCTCGGTAGGCTCAAGACCGCCTGCACCGAGTCCACCACGAAACCTAAAAAGGTGATCTGCTGAGTGGGAACCAAGACCGACTTGGAGCCGTTGACGACGAACCCCAGTCTCTGAAGCAGGCCGACCGCTTGACGCAGTTGTCCTGCCAGCACCTCCGGGCACTGCCCCATGAGGAGGATGTCGTCTAAGTTTACTATCATACGGACCCCCTGGCTTCTGAGAAACTCCACTACCGGGTGAAGGACCTTCGTGAAGCACCACGGGGCCGAAGAAAGGCCGAACGGCAGGGCGGTGAATTCGAACACCCGGCCGTCCCACAGGAATTGTAGGAAACGACGATGAGGGGGGTGGATGGGAACGACCAAGTAGGCATCCTTGAGATCCAGTCGCACCATCCAATCCCGAGGGAGGAGCACGTCCCGAAGGAGGTGGATCCCCTCCATCTTGAAGTGACGGTAGACCAACCACCCATTGAATTCCTTGAGATTGATCACAGGCCTCTTGCCCCCATCCGTCTTGTCTACCAAGAAGACGTTGCTGAGGAACCCATGCGGGTGGCGCGTTGATAGGCGGATGGCTCCCTTGCGCAGCAAGTCCGAGACCTCCCCGTCTATCAATCGCGCGTCGGAATCTGAGAAAACCATCGGGCGCGGGGGCCTCACCTGAGTTGGCTGGTCGTGAAACTCTATATGGAAACCTCTCACAGTTTGCAAAACCCAAGCATCGGCAGTGAGCAACTCCCACTCCCCGTAAAAGCTTGCCAGCCGCCCCCCAATCGGAACTTGATCCAAGCAAAGTACACTTACCGGGGGCATTTCCTTGTCCGGACTTCTTTTGGAATCCTCTTCCACCATAGCGTTGTCCCCTCGTGGGGTAGAAATTGGTGTAGTTGGCCGAGGTCTGGTACTGACCTCTTCCGGAGCCTTGTCCACGGTTGTTGGTCTGCTGACCACGGCCGATCGCGCGGCCCCTGCCGCGACCGCCCCCTCCAGAAAAACGCTGGTGAAACACCCTCTTGATGCTGGACTGGGCCTTGTCCAGCGACGTGAACGTGTTCACGAACTTTCCAAGCTCGCGGATGAAAGGTTCACCGAAGAGGCCACCCTGGGCCACGGCACCTGCCTCCGACGAGGCCAGGTCCCCCAGCTTCGGGTCCAGCTTAATAAGGAGCGACCGCCGCCGCTCCGTGGACAGGGCACAGTTGGCGTTGCCCAAGAAGACGATCACCCTCTGGGCCCAGTTGGAGAGCACCTCCGGTGAAATGGCGTTGCCATTCGTTCGAGCCTCCTCCGCCATATCGAGGATCTTCGTGGCGGGCCCGACCGCATCCAACAGCTTGTCCTGGCAGGCCCGCCAGGACCGATCGATCCCCTTCCTGGGGTCCTTCATGAATTTCGCCTGGAAGGTGGCCATCTTGGGGTCCAATTCTGGGGTCATAGCCACCTTCCCCTCCAAAGTAGGCCGAGGGCATTCCCCTCGCAGGCAACCCCTCGCCTCCTTCTCCAGGGGCTTGCGCAGCCGGCCCGCGACAAACTTCGCCACCGTCTCCCCCGGGGCCCAGGCCGCGGATCGGGGGTGGACGATCTCGTCCGGGTCCAGCATGCCCGACTCATCTCGGGGCATCTCCTTTCCCGAAGGCGCCGGGAGCCAAGACCGTGTCGACTCCCCGTCGTCATCCGTGTCCGGAGAGTCGTAGATCGGGGAGGCGGGCGCCGTTGACAGACCGCCCGAAGTGCCAGGGTCCACCAAGGGCGTCGGAGGCACCGCCGTCGCCTTGGCCAGGAAGGCGTCACGAAGACGCTCGAAGGCGCCCTTATCCACGCCTTGGGCCTCCGATGAAGGCTCCTCACCCCGGGGTCTCTTCGGAGCGGGCGGCAACCCGCCGGACGTCCCCGGGAGCTCGGGGGGCGGCGGCACCTGCGCCGCTGCCAGCTTGGCACACTCCTCTACGATGCGGGCCGAAAGGCGGTCCTCCATGGGCCCTACCACCTCCGTCACACAACGATAGATGGAGCTGTCCACCGCCTGATAAAACTCATCATCCTGCAGATAGGGGCAGGCCTCCTCATCATACTCCCCTTCCATGTCGGAACCAAGGGCAAATGCGGGGCACCCAAGAGGGCGGCAACCGAGAAAGTTCTCGAATGTGGGCAGGCCCAGCGGCTGCGATCACGTTTTGGGCCAGCTGACGTGGCAGGTGGGCTGCACCAACCCCCAAGCGCGCAGACCCTCCTCGCCGGGACCGGGTCTACGTACCCCTCAAGCGCGCTAGGCCACACACGAATAAAGAGGTGCACAGATCTCGCCCGAAGGCGATTCACGCGGTCAAAACCGCCATACAGACCCCAAAGGGCGTCAATATGTGAAGTACAGACCCGGAGCACCAGGTGTCAGAGGGGTACGCGAGGGTCGGCCCCTGCGCAAGCAGACCCCACGGCGCGGCTCCTCGCACCGCGGAGGCGCGCCGGAGGGTCGGCGAGGCGACAGGCCGCCCCCTTGCGGTCTATGTACACACCGCACACAAGTGGGAAAAAAGTCGCGTAGGAACGGCAGAACGTTCCCGCAACTAAGGGACTCTGAAAGGAAATAAACCATGCAAGGAGTCCCCAAAGACCGCAAGACATCAAGCACAATAAAAGAAGACAAATAGAAAAGCACTTATCTGGCTGCGGGAGCAGCGAAGAAAGAGGAGGAAGATGATGGGAAGTCCGGTTATATAGGGATGATGAACAGTGACAAAGGACTGTGGACTATGATTATAACAAAGAGACTCTTGGGAGTTGTTGTTGATTTTTTGTTGAACATTACGTCAATGCTTTATGTTTAAAGCATTTTTTGTTCTTATTATATCTTTTCCTAAGCTGCTGTGGTTTCTTTATGTTAATAAAGCGAAGGAAGATATAGCATAATCTGAAGCCTCCGGTCCTGACATAGAATTGCTTACTAACCGTGTTACTCTGTTTTGTGGTATTTGGCTGTGTTCAGCTGCCTCCATTAGTCCTGAATACATACGAAGAGTCTGCCCAGCAGTGGGAGACATGTTGAAAGGGTTACTTGCCTGCGTGAGTAACTTTTTAGTGTCAGGACAGTTCTTTTGAAGGTATCTGAATAAGTGTCTCAGTCCTATTTGGATATGATGTTGGATACTTAAGGAACTATGTTTGTATATGACTGGCTCTCATAGTGACTCTATGTGACGCTAAATGTGTATGTTAGAGGCTGCATGAATTGCTTACTAACCGTGTTACTCTGTTTTGTGGTATTTGGCTGTGTTCAGCTGCCTCCATTAGTCCTGAATACATACGAAGAGTCTGCCCAGCAGTGGGAGACATGTTGAAAGGGTTACTTGCCTGCGTGAGTAACTTTTTAGTGTCAGGACAGTTCTTTTGAAGGTATCTGAATAAGTGTCTCAGTCCTATTTGGATATGATGTTGGATACTTAAGGAACTATGTTTGTATATGACTGGCTCTCATAGTGACTCTATGTGACGCTAAATGTGTATGTTAGAGGCTGCATGAATTGCTTACTAACCGTGTTACTCTGTTTTGTGGTATTTGGCTGTGTTCAGCTGCCTCCATTAGTCCTGAATACATACGAAGAGTGTGTTTGGGAGAGTTGATGTCTGCCACTGTGGCTGTATGAGTGACTTTATCCTTGTGTACATAGGTATGTGAGTTACAGTATGGGTGAGAGACTGGATGTGTAGCTGAACATATGGGTACAAGTTTACCTTGTAATCAAATAGCTCTCTGCCCTATTCCCTACCTACAGTCTACCTTATTGTGGCATGTAACTGTGTTTGCAAGTGCCTCCATTAGACTTAGATACATAAAAGCTGTGTGTGTGTGTGTGTGTGTGTGTAAGACTAAATGTTTAGGTGCCTCTGCGACTATCTAACGGGGTGTATTAGTGGCTCTATCATTTTGTAGATAGCTATTTGAGTTCCAGTACGGGTGAGAGACTGGATGTATACTTGGACATATGGTTCTGTAAGCTCATGTGTCTCAGAAACTTCCAATTACATGTATTCTCTTACCTACCTAGAGCCTAAATTAGGGGTGACGAACATGTAATAGGAGAGGAGTTTAAGGCTTAGCAATGTGTTTTGAATTTTATTTCGGCCTAGCAGGAAACATTATACACAGGCTGTACAGTAGAAGACCTGAGACATGTTGAAAGGGCTACTTGTCAGCATGGGTGACTTATTAATGTCAGTCCTTTAGCAAATATTTAAATGAGTGTCAGAGACCCTATGTCGGTGTGTCATTGGCTATGTTAGTAAGTATGTTGGTAGATATCTGTCTCTTTTGATTACTCTGTGGGTCTGTCAATGTGTATATAAGGAACAGCATGGATTGCTTACTCGCTGTGTTAGTGAGTGTAGGAAGTTGGCTCTATATAGTGTGCCAAAATGAAGTACACTGTGCAGAGAGTCCAGTGGATCCCCAATAGGTGTGAAGAGGTAAAAGCAAATAATTCTAATTCGCTTTTTGTGGGAGTGTGGGTGAGCAGTTAGGTTTATCAGAGGGTAGTGCTAAGTATTTGTTTTCGCACATAAAGGCAATAAGTGAGACACACACTCAAGAATAAATCTGAGACCAATTGGTAAAAAATAAAGCTGTATCTATATGTATATTTTTAGAAACGAAGAACTTAGTTCAACAGTGAATAAGCGCTTTGTATGTCAATTTTCAAACAAATGCAGTTAAAGAAACATTTGCTTACGAGTTTCAAGCAACAGCTGTCACCACTATCCGGCAGAAACCGTTGTGTTTAGGGAAAAGAAAAGCATAGACTTAGATAGCGGAGTACCACCAACACATTTACCAGTACGGTCAATGGGACCACCACTCCGCCATGGACAACTGTTGCCCAGAGTTCAGGGATAGTTTTACTCCAGGGGAGTTGGTGTTTTGGAAGTACCAGAGCTTAGTCACAGTAGGCATTTCTATGCTACCTGGGTCGGGGGTACAGGAGTTCTTGGGATGCAGAATTTGTTTTTCACTGGTGGCGCTCAACTACCAATGCAACAAGGGCCGTCCGTCGCGGTTGGGGTGGTCGTGCCCCTAGTTGCACCGTAGTGAATGTGGTCGACATGTTTCGACGTCGAGGGCTTAAACGCATAAGCTGCACAACAGTGAAGCATGATCTAGATCACCCCACACAGTGGAACCCTCTCACCTAAACCTGGTAAGAGTGGAGCCAGTTTTCTCCTTTCGGGCCTGATGAATGCCATGTACCCTTCTGGGCAAACTGGTCGAAACATGTCGACCACATTCACTACGGTGGGGGGACAATAGAATCCCCAACACACTGATCACTTATTTTAACTACCATATAGATGCCAGTTATATTAAAGTTGATTTGACATCTATAATGGCCTTTTAAATCTCACTGTTTTCTTTAAGGGCCCCCACTTAGTTTTAGGCGTGCATCCCTTTTGTCTGGTGTATGCCCACCCTCTATTACCAAACCAAGTTTTTAGAGGGCGAGGACTGGTCAATGATGAAGCATGACACCAGGTGGTGTGTGAGACGAGTATTTCACTTTTTGTGAGATGCTTACACTCACAAACTAATACCTTAGCACCACTGTCACTTGACTGGGAGCGGCCCCTTTTGTGCTGAACTAGGAGTTTTAAATGCCAGTTTAACCTACCAGTAATACTGCACATACTGGCTCTGCAGTAGCAGGGCTGACACATGTTTAAACTGCAACTTGCCTGGATGGCTCACTTGATTGTGTCAGTATTGGAGACCATATTTAATGAGTATACTATTTTCTCTGTGTGTGTGTCACTAGATCTCTAATTACTATATCAGTATATGACTGTCTCTCTTACAAACTCTATAGGTCTCTACATTTGTACGTTAGTAGCTGTATCAATGCATTAAAACTGTGAACTACACAAACAAGTTGTAGAGTAGTATGCCTCACATAAATTTCAATTCCAACTTTTCTGTGTTGCACACTCAAATATGTAATCCGTTTAGTAGTAATTAATCTAAAGAGCTTATCTCACTTACTTTTGAAATCATGACTACGTCCGTGAGCACTTCCCTAAATCTATAAACATTTTTCGCTTTATTTTTAGCTGTTACAAGATATCTATTTCCATTTTATTACATTTAACCCACACGCTTGTAACTCAGTATATTTCTATATACACATTTTCAATGTTAACTTGCCAGTGAAATCAATTTGTTGATCTCCAAAGTTGAACGAACTAGTACTTGAAATTGCTTATCAGGCAAATTATTAAGTACCACTCTCAGTGAGAAAGAACCAGTTATGGCAATCTTTCCCACTCTTTTTCCAGTGATGCTGATGTGCTTAGCAAATGATAACATTTGCTTCATTTTGTTCTCTTATTCCATCTTTATTTTGGTCAGATATTTTTAACCCTTTCTTAGTCTCCTGACAACAAGTCCAATCTGGTAGTGTCTGTTGATGGATTAGCTACTCCATTGCGGCGCTTAGTGCAGCCCCCCTGTGTAACTGCACAATGGAGTCACAAATTCATGCTGGAGTTCATTAAAGTATTTATCAATAATCTGCTATCTTTTTTTTAATCTATATTTGACTTTCTGAGGTGGTAGTGATTAAGGAAACTAGGGCTAGATGTAGGTAAAGTAAATTTACCGATTCTAAAATACCGAATTTTACCGATTCGTTATTTTAGAATCAGTAAATGCTATGTAGGGAAAAATTCGGTAAGTATTACGGAATCGTTAAGATTCGGTATTTACTGAATCGGTATTTACCTGTGGTCTATGATTTTCTGTTGATCCGACACTAGCAATCCTCAGGAATCCTTCTGAGGAAGTGCCTAGCGGATACCATCTTTCCACTAAAACCCAGATGACGAAGTTCCGCTAATGAGTGGGCTGATGGGTATCTTGTCTTTATCTTTGATCTTTCATTTATCTCTCCTTTGTAACCTCTTAGATAACCCCTTGGTATGTGTGAGTATGGATACTACAAATAGGTACCGACCATAGTTAATAACTAAAAAAGACCCTTGATATCTTCCGTGTGTTAATATATTGTTCATTTGGGGGACAAGATACAAGCTGGTCTATAAATACTGATTCCCCTTGGGCCCCTTTCTCATATTTTCTGTTTTTGGTACTCTAACATTTGCCAAAGGCAGAAATGGAAATGGTCAGACGAGTTCTGTCCACAGATTAAGCCAGAAAAATTAAAACTGTTTCTACATTCCTCGGAGACATAACATGAGCTCCTTCTACAACAATGCACGCTTTGACATGGAGGGTATATATAGAAGTGACAGAGTACATTTCTTAGAGAAAGGCAGCAGAGTATTCCTGGACAACTTGAAAGACTGCATCTTGTATTACATGTAGATGTAGATGTAATCTACACACAGTCAACAAAAAGGCTGATCTAAGAGCCACCCTTAACCCAAACACTAGTTAATTTTCAATTAAAATCTGTTTTTTGGGCAGGGAGAGTCGCAAATCAGTTTCAGAATCACTCACCAAAAACGCACATTCAATTCACAACAGCAACTGTAGCATCTATAAGCCTCTGTTGCACTATGTGCATGTGGCAATGACTCTGTGAGCAGCTGTGTGAGTGTCTAATGTGGTCTATGATTGGGTGCATGAGAAGATCCGTGAATGGGTGCATAAGCGTCTTAGTGGGTCTGTGATTCAGTGTATGAGTGTGAGTGGGCCTGTGAGTGAGTCTATAAGTGGGTGCTTTAATGTTTGAGTGGGTGTCTAAGTGTCTGAATTGGTCTCTGAGTGGCTGCATAAGTCTGTGAGTTGTTCTGTGAATGGGAGCATGAGTGCCTGAGTGAATCTGTGAGCGGGTGCATGAGTCTCTGGGTCTGTGAGTGAGTCATGAGTGTGACTGGTTCTGTAAGTGTGTGTGTGTGTGTGTGTGTGTGTGTGTGAATGTCTAAGTGGGCCTGTCAGTGGGTGTATCAGCCTCAGCGTGGGTGAGTGAATTGGTCTGTGAGTGTAGCAGTGTGTTTGTGAGTGCCTGCCTGAGCCTCTCAGTGGGTGAGTGAGTGCATGAGTGTCTGAGTGGGTCTGTGAGTGAATGTGCGAGTCTCTGACTGGGTCTGTGAGTGGGTTTGTGAGTGTCTGGCTAGGTCTGTGGGTGTGTGTGTGTGTGTGTGTGTCTGAGTAGGTCTCTGAGTGGGTGCACAAGTCTGAGTGGGTCTGTAGCTGGGTGCATGAGTGCCTGAGTGGATCTGTGAGTGGGTTTATCAGTGTTTAAGTGGATCTGTGAGTGAGTGCGTAACTGACTGAGTCTGTGAGTGAGTGTCTGTATGTATGAGTGGGTGCATGAGTGCCAGTGGATCTGTCAGTGTGTGCATGCGTGTCTCAGTGGGTCTGTCTGTGGATGTTAGTGCTTGAGTGGGTCTGTAAATGGGTGCGTGGGTATGTGACTGGGTGCGAGTGGGTGTGTCAGTGAGTTGATCTGTGAGTGAATGCATGAGTGTCTGAGTGGGTCTGCAACTGAATCTGTGACTGTCTGAGTGGGTCTGTGAATGAGCATTTTTTTTTTGTTTTTTTTTTGCGTAAGACCTTTATTAACACAAAGCAAATTACACAGCATGAGCCTACAACCCTGGGGCCGGCTCGCCACGATACGATGGACATCCGATAAACAACAAGTTAGCCATGAAGAGTAGTGTAGAAACTTCAGGCAGAGCCGCCCTGCACACCCTCTGTAGGACTCTTAGCAGTCAGTCGATATGAGTCTTACATTTTGTCTTTTTATAGAGAGGAAAAAGTTCAACATACCCCAACTTAAGACCTTACATTGCCCTCACACACAACCTAGACAGTGAATGTAACAGTGGCACCGGTTCCCCCCTAAGGCATCCTCCATCAGACATGAACTCGCGCACCAAACATCACACACGTCAATATAACCAGAAGCCGAGCTAGTCCTCCTCACCTTCCTGCAATGAGCTTAGGTAGTCTGTCAAGAAACCCCACATGTCCTTCGGTCTTGATTTCACCGGTAAGTGCTCCTCATATGTTTGCAGTTTATCCCGGCAGGTGGACATGTCATGGAGCCACACTTCTTTTGTCGGTACCCTACGGCTGTGCCAACATTGCGCCACCTGTCTCTTTGCTAACAACAAGGCGATTGCACAGAACTTGCGTTTCAGCGCTCTGAATTGGGGTACAATACCCAGCAAACAGACCTGTGGCGTGCATTGCACCTCCTCCTCCAACATGACCGTTAGTGTGGCGGTGATCTCCTCCCAGTACCCCGCCACCCTCGCACAAGCCCAGGCCAGGTGTACAAAGTCCGCACCCTCCCTGCTACAACGCTTGCACCTGTCTTCCTCCTGCAACCCAAATGTAAGCAGTTTTGTCGGTGTGTAGTAGGCCTGGTGAATAAACTTGAAATGAATAATTCTCAGATTTCCGTTTGGCGTCAGTATCTGCGTTAACGCGCAGGAGCTATGCCATTCCTCATCTGTTAATGGAGTATCTAGTAGCGCATCCCACCGCCCCTTAGCCTTAAGTGTGTGCCCTGCTATTTCTGATTGTGCAGCAGTATACAGTCTGGACACCAAATGTGACAGGTCTCTTGTAGTAATCAGCAGTTGCAGAGGTGCTAGGCATTCCGGTTCCGCTGGGAATGTCGGGTAATGTTCCCTCAACGCCCTGGTTAACCTATAGTACGTGAAGCGGAACATAGGAGTCTGGTTCTGGATATAACTCAATTGGTCGATGCCTAAGAACATGCCTCCTTGAAACACGTCACCCAACTTGTCTATCCCAGCTCGTTTCAGTAAAGACATCCCCACCTTTTCGTTAGTGACGGACAGCGCCTGATGATACTGCAATGGCATGCCCGGTGCATATAATGGGGTTTTGTGAGCCAACTGCCCAAGGTTGTTCCATGCTTTAATCGTGGTGTCTACAGTGTTTATATCCTTTGTATGTAGTGGTGGTCTTGTGTGTGATAAGATAGCAGATAGGGGGATAGGATGGGCATCACCCTCCTCAATAGCCGTGTGGGTGAGATAGGGGACCTCATGGTACCAATACGCCGCATACTGCGCCTGGGCACAGAGGTAATATAGGAGAAAATCAGGCACCCCGAAGCCGCCCTGCGCAAACGGGAGCGTCAGTGTCTGCAGATCAATGCGAGCTTGTTTACCCGCCCATATCAGGGTCAACACCAGGGATTTTATGCGGCGGAAGACTTCTCGCGTTGGCGTGATGGGTATGTTATTAAAAAGGTATAGCAGCTTGGGCAACACGTTCATCTTGACGATCGCGATTCTATCCGCTAGCGATAGAGGCAAATGGATCCAACGACGGATCTTATCTTCCAGTTTAGAGAGTACCACCCCATAGTTTGCTCGCATGATTTCTTCTGGATCCCTGTGAAACATTACCCCCAGGTAGCGAATCGGATCTTGCTGCCACTCTAGCGGGTAATCGACCTCAAAGGGAGTTGTAGCATCGGTGAGTGGTATGATTGAGGATTTGGACCAATTGATCGCTATCCCCGAGTGTCCCCCGAATCGGATGTATTCTCTAAGTAGCGGGTTTAGATGAACCTCAGGGTCACGAACGTATAGCAGCATATCGTCTGCATAGAGCGATATGTGGAGCGGTCTGGCCACAAATTGCAGTGCTGATTCCTTGTAGTTTTGTCGCACTATGCACGCTAGGGGCTCTAATGCCAGCGCAAAGACCAGGGGCGACAGGGGGCAACCCTGCCGCGTGCCCCGCTCAATGCCAAACGGAGCTGAAACATAGCCATTGATCCGGACCCTTGCACACGGTTGCGTATATAGCAAGGAGATCCACTGGACAAACCGTTTAGGGAAACCCATCCTGTTAAGGACGGTGAGCATATAACTCCATTCAATGGGATCGAATGCTTTCGCGGTGTCAAGCATGACAGCCACCGCCCTAACCGAGGGTCTCAGGTAGTGCGAGAGTGCAAACAGGGACCTGGTATTATGCGAGGTGGACCTGGTGGGAACGAACCCCGATTGATCCGGAAGGGCCAGGCGGGTCATCAAAGGGGTTAGCCGAACAGCTAGCATTTTAGCGAGGATTTTCGAGTCTACGTTTATCAGGGATAGAGGTCTGTAGGAATCGCATTCCTCCGGATCCTTGGATGGTTTCAGGAGTGCGATGACCAGTGCTTCCCGCAGCGTGGGGGGGACCAACGATTTCTCAAAGGAAGTACCATACATGTACACCAAGTAGGGGGCGATGACATCCACAAATTTTTTATAAAATTCGGATGTGTACCCGTCAGGGCCCGGTGCCTTGCCATTTGGCAGCGAAGCGATCACCTCAGTTACCTCCTCCACCGTGATGGGCCTAGCCAAGTATTCCCTTTGTGCGTCCGATAGCCAGCCAATCGCCACATCATGCAAATATTCATACGTTTCCTCCGCTGTCGCTGAGGGCTGAGATTGATATAGCGTGCTAAAGGAGTCCACAAAGCATTTCAATATGTCTGTGGAGTGTGTTCGTAATACACCCTCCCCAGATTTGACTCGGAGTATCGCCGATTGTCCCCGTCCCTCACATATTTTCCGCGCCAGCACACTCCCTGGTCTACCCCCCTCTGCAAAGGCTCTAGCTACATGCTTGCGGTCCAAGTATTTAATTTCTGACGCCAAAAAATCGGCATGCTCAGTGTGTAAGTCGCGTAACGTGGGCAGCAGCGAAACATCCTGCGTTGTATCATACAGCAGTTCTAAGTCCCTCATTTGCTCCTCGCAGCGGCGAAGCTGGCACCTGATGTCTTTGAGTACCCCTATGGTAGTGCCTATGCAGACACCTCTGATTGTGGCCTTGAAGGCTTCCCAGAGGAGACATGGGTCCTCCGTAGTCTGTGAATTAATATCGAAGTAGTCCTTTATCGCCTTTGTCAAGGTGTCAACATATATTGGGTCTGCGAGGGCCTGGGAATTAAACCGCCATTGGAATGGGGGGGGTGTGTAATGCGGAATGTCTAACTGCAACAGGACCGGGTTGTGGTCCGACAACGTGCGTGGCAGTACCTGCAGCCTACGAATCCACAGCGCCATGTCCTTAGAACCCAACCAGTAGTCCAGCCTGGACCAACTATTGTGAGACGCGGTGATGTGTGTGGCGCCTGGCGCGTCGGTGTGTTGTAGCCTCCAAAGATCCGCTAAGGCCAGATCTCCCATCATGTGACCCACCATCAGTCTTGACTGCTTGTGTTGCTCCAATGAATGTGAGGAGCGGTCCAGTCCGTCCTGTAATGTCACGTTCCAGTCCCCTCCACATAACATGTGTGTGTTGGCATGTTGCTGCAAATGCCCCCAAACGTCCGAAAGAATTCCGGTGCGTCAGTATTTGGTCCATATACATTAAGGAGTGTCACGTGTTGGCCCCTTAGCATACCCGTTACAAGCATGTACCTGCCAGAGGGATCCTGTGTCACGTGTTGTGCCTCAAAGTTGATCCCTTTCTTAATCAAAATAAGCACCCCACGGGAGTAGGAGGAGTATGAGGCCCTGTATGATGACCCAGCCCATCTCGACCCCAATGCAGCGTGAGTGTTTGGTGCGAGGTGTGATTCCTGCAGGAATGCTATATCAATGTTCCATCTGGTAAGGTTAGCAAATACCTGTCTAATTTTCTGAGGGCGCGAGAACCCCCGTATGTTCCAAGTAAGAACGTTTAGGCACAGTCTGCCCTCATTTCCAGAACCTGGCGTCCGTAAATAATGCAATACAACTCATCCCTGCACACTCAAGTGTCATACCTGGTGCCTGTCCATACTCAGTACAATAAACATACGCATTAACGTCAGTCCCACTTCGTGGAGAACCTAAGAATGTGTACATTTGCAATGCCTTTGGTCTTCCTAAACATTTAAACACCCCCCCCCCCAGACCCCACCCACTCCAGCAACCCCAACCTGCCGAAGCCATATCCCCTCAGAGCACAAATCCCACAGCCACATAACCAACAACTCAGTGCCCATCTAAGAACTCGTGTTGGGTACTACCCTCATGGAGGACCGCCGGGAGCACAACCCTTCACCCGGTGGACGGGTGCAGGCGATACTAGGAAAACTGAACATATTCGCAATACATGTGTCCATTGATCCACAGTCCCCATGTACCCACTACAACTCCCCATACGTGTGCAAGTAGTGGCGTAGACATAGAGGAAATGTATCCATACCCCACAATCAACAGATGAATATGTTAGGAACTAGTCTTGTACCGGTCAGAGTTCAGCTCGCCCTACATACAGCAATTACATGATCCCATGTAGTTAGGTAAATGGAGGCGGGCATGCACGAGCTCACATCTGCAAGTCTGCACCCCGCAACGTGGTGTGCAGCATAGTGTTAAATGTTCTCCCGCCTCCTTCGCCCCCTTGTTCGTGACAGGAGGGTCTGCAAGCTCATGTATGTGGAAGGGCTTGACCAGTCGCCCTTAGCATCAGAAAAAGGAACAGTCTAACGTGGCCTTGCGACCAATTACACAGTGGGGAGAGCGTGGTAGCAAGGGTCAGTCACGGGTGTCGGCCACAGTTAAGGGCAGGATTGTATTCCAGCCCTTGCCACCCCAACGGATCACAACCCCTCCAATGCCCATGGTTGAGTAAAAGCGTTAAAACCCTGCCCTCAGGAGTTTTGCACCAGTCGGCGCAGCCCAGTACGGCTGAGAGTGGCCATGTAGCAGTCTATTTTAGCCATCTTTACAGCAAAACTCACCGCTGTTCACCGATGGATATCACCAGCGGCTTCAGTCTGAGTCTCTGTGCTGATCATTCTGGGACGCCGACCTCGCCTCCCGCTGTATCTTCTTAACAAAGTCTTGGGCCGCTTTGGGTGTCGCCAGCACGATCGTCTTCTCCTTCCACACCACTCGAAGTCGGGCAGGATATAACATAGAGTAGCCAACGTTCAAATCACGCAGCCTTCACTGCGGTGTATTCCTTACGTGCTTGCGACCGTGTGATCCGGGTAAAACTCCAGAGAGTTGCCCTGATGGGTGATTTTGCCCTTCTCCCTTACGAGCCTGAGGATCGTGTCCCTGTCTCGATAATTGAGAATCCGTGCCACAATCGGCCTAGGTGTAGCACCGGGCGGTGGCTTGGGGCCTAGCGACCTATGGGCCCTCTCCACAATGAAGATCTGCGACAGGGCCTCCGCACCAAAGAGATCCTTACATAGACCCTCGACGTAGTGCTCCATTCGCCCAGTGTTGGTCGATTCCGGCAGGCCCGTGATTCTCACGTTATTGCGCCTCGAGCGCGCTTCCAAATCCTCCTCCTTCGCTTTAATCACCTCCAGGATCCGTTCCATTCCCGCGCATTTGGTGGTGGAGGTTCGTGCTTCGTCTTCAACGGCCGATATCCTCGTTTCCGCCTCATCCAGACGTTCGCCATGTTTTTCCTGTCGGGCGGCCATGCCATCCATCCTGCACGTCAGATTGTCCAGCTTACCATTTATATCCTGCAGATTCGATTGAATTGCTAACAGAATCTTCTCTATGTTGTTAGTTGGCGGCGGTTCTGAAGATCCGCCGGTCTCCGCATTGTCCTCAGCAGGCTTCGTCGCCTTTCTGTTGTCAAAGGAAAGTTTTGGCTGCTGCTTATCCGGCTTCCCCATTGTGGCGGCCGGTGAGTTCACTTTCCGCAATGTGGGCCCAGACGCCCTCGTTATTCTTACCGCTGTCGCCGCGATTCCCCGGCAATGGTAGCAAGCAGCTGCCCGTGGAATTAACTCAGCAACTGTTCAGATGCCGCCAAGAGTCCTTCGCCAGGTCCTGCGGGCTATGGGAGGGACGTGGTCAGATGATGCCAGCAGCCGCGCGAACTCAGTCGATAGGACGCGCCTTTGCCTCCGGGGGGACCCCACCGCGGTCAGCCAGTCAAGGGAGCGCAACCCCCTCTGCGCGATCTCCCGCTGCCGGAGCCTCCCGTTAGATCAGGAATCCTCCCCCCGGCTCACCAGATTGAGTGGTGACGGGACGCCGGTAACGAGCAGTCCCCGAGTTCTCACGCCCAGCAATGCTATGTCCAGCAGCTCCCTGCGCCGATCCGCCGGTCAGCGAGCCCAGCACCGCTGAGTCCGTGTTCACTGGCACGAGAATGAAGTTTCCGTTACCTCAGCAAGAGGCGCAGCCATGTTGTCAGGCGCGCGACTTGGGATGATGGCAGACTCAGCCGGCAGTTCCCGGGGGTGAAAGCGGCGCACAACAGCCACTCTGGGCCAGGTAGCAGGTTCTTACCCCCGGGCTGTGTACGCTGGGCTAGCAGGTCGGTCCCACGCTGAATCCGCTGTGCTCGCTTGAGGTCCGCAAGTCTCCGTCGGCCATTTTGTCAGGCAGGCCGTTCTCACCACAATCGACACGGCAATGGTCCCAAAAGCAGGGGTAGTGTTCGCTTCCCCTCAGGTCCGCTGATGCCCCACATCTTCCCCCACACGTGGATGGTCGTGAAATGTGGGTTAGCGGGGCTGAAGCGGCAATGGATCACATCGTAGGTGATCGCCCGGCGGAGCTGCGGTTCAGGCAGCCATTCCGCTGTGCGCCCCCTAGCGCCCCCTGTGAATGAGCATTTGAAGGAGACTGCGTGGGTACATGAGTCTGTCTGTGTGTATTAATGTTAGAATGATTCTGTGAGTGGGTGTGTCTCTCTGAGTGGGTCTATGAGTGGGTGCGTGAGTTTCTGAGTGGGCGCAAAAGTACCTGAGTGGGTGTGTAAATGTCTGAGTGGCTGAATAAGGGCCTAATTGGCTCTCTGGGTGGATGTGTAAGTGTCTGGATGGGTCTATCAGTGTGTGAGTGAGTGTGAATTTATATCTATTTTTTGGGCAAGGTTCACTACTCCACAGCAACGCTGTATGGAGGGGAAGCGCTGAGCATCGCGACAGTCGTGACTCTCAGCACGTGGAAAAAAAGTTCAATGGTACTTATAAGCCCATAAGGAGTCACTCCTCACAGACCCCTATATTGCCCCCAGGGGATCCGGCTACCTCTACCCTGCCCCCTTCTACTACATTTGATCTTTTTTAGTTTTTTACTGCTTGGGTACGTTCACTGATGCCTAACATGGCTGTTGCAAATTTTTACTCAGGTTGCGGCCAGCCAATCATGACTTCTCTGTTGGCTTGGATTTGCGATGCGTCACGAAGGAGTCGTGGAGCCTCTGTGTCCCTAGATATACAAATTTGATTTGATCTTAATATCTCTAAAACTACTAAAGAGATTTACACCAATTCCAAAAAAGGTCGCTTTTGGACCAACCCCTACCATTCTGCTAAATTTAGTGTAATTCTAATCTGCAGTTTGGGCTGTAGTCGTGGCTAAAATCTCTATGGAAATTAGCATTGGAAACACAACTTTATTTACCTCCTCCTTCTCTGGGCTCCCTCTAAACAGATCGCCACGAAATTTGCTATGCACAGCAAGACCCAACTTGACACTTTTTTAGGAAAATTTCATGACGATTCGTCAAACGGGGCCAAAAATTACAGAGTTGTTTAACCATAAACCGAACACAAGGGGTTAAATCCATCCAGTTCAATATCATCACAAGAACTAGGCCTTGTGAGATTGGCCCAGATGCAGTCTTCTTTATAGTAATTCTAAAATTAAATCAATGGGACATAAACTACTGTTTTTTCTTATTAGTAAAGCTTTACATCTGTAATAAAACCTTTGCACTTTAACCGTTTTTGCTTTGGTTCGATTTAAATAATTTAGTTTAAAAGTACTGCACAAGAAAAGTAGTTTGACATAAACCATACATGCAGATGCAGTATGGAAGCAGTGTCAGGGGTCAGGACGTGAGCGAACCAAACCGAGAATTTGGATATCAGTGTGCCTGAATAAAAACAATGTATGGTTAATGATGTAAAGATTTTGATTTTCAGACGACAGGAAGGTGAGAGAGAGGACGAGAAAGCTGGTAAGGAAAGAGGGTGGCCTTCAGAGAAGAGGAGACTTTCTGCACTTGAATCTTTGCCACCTCACTAGAAATGTGAAGTGCTGGTATAATTTCACTTGTAAGTTGTAGAGTTGTCATCAGATGGAAGCAAGCAGGACTCAACCAACACAGCCTCCCCTGCTTACCAATTAGATGTGTCCCGAACTCCCCTGAATTCCTGGCTGCAGTAAGTGCTTTGTAAATGCAGAGACCCCTCTGTTGTTCCTGCATAATAGGACAGATTAAGGGCTCATTTTTCATCAAAGCAGCGCGATTGTGAGGAGTTTACGGTTCAATGTTTGCTCATGAAATTTGCTAGGCTGTAAACATCAACTTTCCCTTTATTATTTTGTAGCTGGAGGTCCTGGAATACATGCATGAAAATGAATATGTACATGCGGATATTAAAGCTGCAAATCTAATGCTGGGCTTCAGGAATCCAGATGAGGTAACACTTTCAGATATTTCTCCTCTGCCAACCGCGCCATCTCTATTTTTTTTTAATACTGTGTTTATCGTTTTAATAGGAACATAAGTTATTTGGTTATCATATTCCTGAATACCATGGTAGGTCAGAACTGCGGGATGGCACGGATGCTTATTTTTGTCTAGTGGGATCCAGCACTGCGTGATTGGTTCTTTGTTATGGCGTGGACCATGTCATCTTTATTGCATAGTATTCATGGTTTCTTATTATTCTTGTTATAATGCTGGCATAATGTATTAACTTCACAATCGTATGTGTCTCTTCTTCGAATGTAAACTTTTCTTGATGTATTTCGGATAATACAACAATTTCATAGTATATCCGATCAATAAAATACTCGTTTGTATTGTCCGATCAATAAAATACTAGTTTGTATTGTCCATAAGTGTTGAAATGGGTTTATTTGGTAATAACACATTCTTCATGTTTGCCTATCACTAAGTTGCAAGCATTAGTGTTCTAAAAAAACATATTTCATGAATATTAATTCATGCCCTTGAGTTCAGGTATCAGGTGACAAAAGGTATACCAATATACGGTTTTAGATGGAGGAAAACAATTATCCTTGGGAAACCTGTGAAATGGTGCTGTCATGTCATCCCCGAGCTTGGCGGTTGCAAACCACTCAACTATAGGCTTTTGGTGGCCATCCGGTACAAAATGAGCAACATACGCATTTACCCAATATGTATTTTCATAAATCTTTTTCAAAGTCATACCTAAAAATAGGTGTATCTGTCCTGTCTGCCTGATGTGATAATAAATATATATACATTCATAATCACATACATACAGGAGCTTTGGGTGAGCCCTCTCTTTATGTATTGGTCTGTTCGGCTGTGATTCACATTTTGCTTCTGCCTACAACAGCATTCGACACACAATTGATGGACGGAATGCAGAACCAATGAAAACATTCACCCGCAATCAAGAGATCTGGGTTAAATCTGTCATTCTTTTGCTCACCATGCCACCCCAGTTTAGACCTGGCCATATGCAAATCAGTCTTGGCCCTGTGCTTCATGGGAACAGTCCAGCCCGAACTGCCAAGCCAGGTCCTCCCTGGACCGGAAACAAGCATCCTAGGACCGGTTCGGGGTTTCACCCCTCTTCAGCCAGGATAGCTTCAATCCAGTGGCACAGTGAGCCCGAGACCCACGTCTGGGCATACCCGGCACACTTAGGGCGAGAAAGCAAAAGACACACAATTGATGGACGGAATTCAGAACCAATCAAAACATTCACCCCCAATCAAGAGATCTGGGTTAAATCCATCATTCTTTTGCTCACCATGCCACCTTGGTTTAGACCTGACCATATGCAAATCAGTCTTGGCCCTGTGTCTCATGGGAATAGTCCAGCCCGAACTGCCAAGCCAGGTCCTCCCTTGACCGGAAGCAAGCATCCTAGAACCGGTTTCGGGGTTTCACCCCTCTTCAGCCAGGATAGCTTGAATCCAGTGGCACAGTGGACTGGACTGTTCCCATTGGGCGCAGGGTCAAGACTGATTTGCATATGGCTGGGTCCAAACTGGAATGGCATGGTGAGCAAAAAAACGATGGATTTAGGCCCAGATCTCTGTCCTTGGGTGAATGTATGACATTGTTCTGCATTCTGTCCATCAATTGTTCTTTTTGCATTTGTCACCCCGAGTCGGACGGGTATGCCTAGACGTAGGTCACGTGCTCTTCATGCTACTGGAGTCAAGCTATCCTGGCTGATGAGTGCTGAAAGCCCGAAACCGGTCCTAAGATGCTTGTTTCCAGTCCAGAGAGGACCTGGCCTGGCAGTTTGGGCTGGACTGTTCCCATTGGGCGCAGGGTCAAGACTGATTTGCATATGGCTGGGTCCAAACTGGAATGGCATGGTGAGCAAAAAAACAATGGATGTATGCCCAGATCTCTGTACTGTGGTTAATGTATGACATTGTTCTGCATTCTGTCCATCAATTGTTCTTTTTGCATTTGTCACCCGAGTGGGACGGGTATGCCTAGACGTGGGTCCCTTGTGCTCCATGCCACTGGAGTCAAGCTGTTCTGCATTCTGTCCATCATTTGTTCTTTTTAAAACAGCATACAGCATCAGGCACTGGGGTAGCCTACATGAGCCATTGGCTCTCTGACACTTTGAGTGACAGCATGTTCCCGGTTTCCCTGTCCACATCACTTAGAAAGAAGTGCGCTTCAGAGCCAGAACTGGTGTAGCGCAATGTTACTTTCCAAATACACTTTTCATTCAACTCATTATATTCTTTTCATTTATTTTGTAGTCATCTTTGTGTGTTTAAACAGTGTGTTGAGGTTACAGCAGTTTAAAGCCAATAGGTATTTTATCTGCATCAATAAGAATCGTAGTGTGGAGTAGAGTACAACTAAAAATGGTTTCTATACATGTTCTAAGAACACCTATACCGTTATCCCCTTAAAACTATTTGCAGAGGTTATTTTTTATTATTCATTTTTTAATTAATCTTGGCAGTGCAACCATATGGCCACTACAGTTAGTTGTGCACATTTCTTTTTTGCTTTTCATATTTTTGTGGCACATGCTTGCAATAAAAAATGGTAAAACCTACATCAGCTTGCTATATATAAACTTAGTGGCTTTGCCAGTTTTTTTATTAAGTTTCCCAATGTCTTCAAGCATCTACATCTTCAGTTTGATATTTACACTAGTACATGACTTTGATTTTTTGGTTTGTTTTGAGAAAGTAGATTAATTAAATACAGTTACACTGTAAGTTTGTTTATTTGAAGTAGTGAGGCACAAGAAAAGCATGAAAACTGCACGTTTTTAGTGGTTATCATTTTAACATCTACTGCTGCAATAATCCATGGTTTTGTTGCGATAAATATCCTTTTAAAATAATAACTTGTTTTTTATGCAGTACTAGCTACTTCCATATTGGCATTTTTGAGGGTAGCGTTTATGATTACCTGAGGCAGCAGAACTTATTTTATTGTCTTTAACCCGTTAAGCGCGCCGCAAATTCCGCCCCAGTGCGGACGTTTGATTGCGCTAACGGGATCCGGACGTCCAACGGTCGTGCGCAGCACTAGCGAGGTAGTGCACGCGACGACCGTTGGACGTTCGCAGCACTGAACGGGTTAAAGGGTGAAATCCTGGGTCGGGAGGCGCTGGGATTCAAGCAGCCAGTTTGTGTACATATACTAGCAGTAGGTACCTACCTCAGGGAGCCGAGTGGCATTATTAGTATGCTATCATAAAGACATTTTCTACTTTTCCCTCATTTTCGTTTAATCTTGCTGTGTTTTTTTTTTTCATTTTTATTTGGTAAGTGTTGTTCTCTTTGCACAACAAAATCTGGCAAAAATGTTCTCCGCGATCATATGATAAAATATAAGTATCTTGGGGTTTTGCACTCTAAGTGCCCCATAATTTAACGAACACGGTTAAAGAGAAGAGCAGCACTAGAGGCAAACCCTATCGGGCAAGATCTATTTTCCACGTGCCTTCATTTTGATAAATTAAAAAAAAATGTATTCTGCTTCATTAAAATGCTTCACCTCCTCTTGTGGAGAAAAAAAACCAAGGAGCCAAAGTTGGTGGAAAAAACCAGGAGAAGACCCTGCCTGGAATAGCATTATGTAAAGTCAAAATTACAAACATGTTATGAACAAAAGTATGAAATACTTTAATCATTTTTCATAATTAGAAATAACAAGGCTGTAGTGAACAAAAATAAGAAGGGGAATTAACATAGGATAGGAACCCGACTCTTAACTTTGCAAAAAAAAAGGGAATAAAGTACACACCAACATGTTACAATTCTTTAACAAAAGGAATGGCAAAGTGTGCATAGAACTGTTTAACGAGCAAGAAAAAAAAGCAGACTGAACAGTGTCTAAGATTCCAGTAGTTTTTTTTTGTACGGCAACCCTGAACAGAAAAAAATGCAACATAGAGCAAGAAGTAGAGTGGCAGCGGAAAAAAGTATGGAGGAGAGCGTGGAGGTTCAGAATGGGAAAGAGTCTGCAGGTGCTAAGAAGGGGAGTTGAAAAAAGGAGGGATGTGGAAAGGAGGGACAAGAATTATGAGGACAATAAGAGGGTGTGTACTCATGCTCCCCTCTCCAACCCCAGAAAGAAGGGAGAAAAAAGAAAAACCCAACATAAGAAGGGATGATCGGTGGTGTAGAGAGAAGGGAGCATTTATAAAGGAATTTGAAGATACGGGCACGCAATAGGGTGCTGGGAAAGATTTAGAGGAATATTGGTGTTGGCCAGTTCCTCTGATAAGAAAGAGGAATAGGTGAAGCCCGTTTAAGGAGCAAGGACGATAACACCAGTCTCTTTCCCAGCCCCCAGGTAGAACATATGTCCACTCCACTATCTGGCAGAGCAAGCAAGAAGTATAAGAAGTGAGGGAAAACGTGGACGAGCAACCAGGAACAAAGAAAAGGGAAGCATATCTGTTCAATCCGAGAAAAATAACTTACTTGATAAATATTAATTGAGATGCAAGTAAGTAAATTCTTTATTGCTCGGTTAATTAAAACCATTACAATGTATAACATTCTGCAGCATTTAAAACAACTATTAGGAAATGAGGAAGGAATAATAAATAGGAAAAGGGGATGGGAAGAGAATTTAAAAGATGAATATGAAAACTATGTTACAAACAGGCTGTCACTGGTTTCAGTGAACTTTGCTGGGGCACAAATTTGTCTTTCAAATATTAATTGAGATGCAACTTTCAAGATCTTTGAGTCAGAAGGTGTTGGTGCTTTGAGTGACCCTTGGAAAAATTGACAAAAGGAAAATGTGTGCAGTTGGGAATCTTGACAAATTTTGAGAGCACGAACAAACCCCATACTCTGCTTGTAGTATGAGATGAGTAAAGTACCTATCATAAGTAACGCAGTGTTCGAATCTAGGAATTATATTTGAAAGCTGCTTTTCAAAAGAACTGTCTTTGGAAGTAACACTTACCAGATAAGGAATAGTCCTCTGCTAAATGGAAGTGGATTGCTCACTCTTCAGCAGTGTTTTCTTATTTTTTTTTAGCTAATCCTGGTATTAGTAGTTGTTTAGGTCTGTAATAAGAGGGAGGCAATGAGACTATATGCCCTTTCTATTCGGTAAAACATGACATTAAACTAGCTTTATCAGTAAGCTATATATGGTAATGCTGATATTTATTGTTGTCTGGTTTTGTAGCGAATACCATGCACTCAGCAATGCTGCAGCATATTTCGCCTGCCAAGTTCTATAATTCACATTTAATGGAGCACTCCTTGCATGGCTGGCTAGTTTTATCCCTTTTTTGTTTGCCTTTCTGTGATCCCACTCGCATAAACTGTTGGTGCTTTAGTAATTAAGGTTGACTAGACGCCGGTAGGCAGCATTTGTTCTTGTAGAGAGATATTCAGTACTAGTAGAGTGGCTATGCCTTTTTCTTTTAATTGTGCATGTATTTACAAATGAAGATGCACATTAATCATGTATCTGACACTGAACCAATAACACTACAGTAAATCTGACCTTAAAAGCACATAAAATGATAGCAATTAGCCTCCTTCTTCTATAGACCAAATGTATGATATTTTGAGACTGTAAATGTGTTTAATTAAGAGGGTAGAGAATATAAGATATGGTTCCATGACATCCTAAATTGAAAATCTGTGAGGCAAATTCCTAACCAGAAAATCCATTTTTTCCATATTTTCTGTAATGGGAAAACGTTTGGATTGCATCGCATTTCTTTTCAGGGGTGCATGAAATCTGTTTAGAGGTCCTTTAGAGCTCATGTATTCTGATAGTATTAACATGAGTTGCTTGATACACTTTCTTTCTTGTCAAGGTGAGCTGGTGAGCTTGTTGCCCCCTTCTGGTGCTTGCACAATGCAAAGTAGCCCTCAGGTGCAACATACATATCATTCCTATGTGTAGTCAGTACACACATATGAGGTACCTTGATGTGATAGCATAGGAAAGCTTTTTTAACACAGTGTTCGCTAAAATGATCTATGACTGTACTAGCCTAAGGAGTCATTATGATGAATGAGAAGATTGTTGGACAGAAAAATCCACAATTTGTTTGCTTAAAGGTCAAATGATTGCACTTGTATAAGAGAGCCATTGAAATGGATTTCTTACCTTTACAGGACAAAATATTACATTCCATTGATGCAGATTGCTTTGAGCGCAGGCACAAAGAGCAGAACCCGAGATTTGGACATAAAATTGATAATTAGAAGCCACTGGTAAGCCATGCCGAGGACTTGAGGTTGAAATTGAAGATTCAATGGCAGCATTCGCTAATTGCAAAAAGAACAATTGATGGATGGACTGTTGAACACTGTCTAGCAATCACTCTCAGTATCGAGATCTGTGACTAAATCCATAGTTTTTTTGCACATCACGCCATTTCAATTTGGACCCAGCCATATGCAAATCAGTCTTGACCCTGCTTCCCATGGGAACAATCCTGTCCCAACTGCCTAGCTAGGTCCTCCTTGGATCGGAAACAAGCATCCTGGGGCAGGTTTTGGGGTATCACCCCTCATCAGCCAAGCTAGCTTGACTAATGGCATGGAGAGCACAGGACCCATGTCTGAGCATTCCCATCCCATTTAGGGCGACAAATGTAAAAGGAACAATTAATGCTAAGCTGGTGGTCATTTATAAAGCAAGAACAAGAACCACCTTCACAGCAGTTCCTTTCAATGCATTTCGCTGTTTGGTGCAGGGCTCTGTCAGCGGAGCCCTGCACCAAGCAGTTTTTTTTTTCAGTTGTCAAAAAGAAAATCCTGAAATGAAAAATTGTTTAAAAAAAAAAAGACAGTGCCTCTCTTGCCATGGGAGTGTGCATTTAGTAGTTTTCCCTGCCACTTACCACCATGGTTTTCAGGCATTGTAAAGTGACCTCTAACTGCCCAGGTAAATCAGGTGGGTGGAATTACAGGTCTGACCCTGACATCGCTTTCTCCAAAGGGTTGTCAGAGGAGTTTAATCATGGCGGAGATGGAGTAGTCTCTACTGTGATTAAACCTACGTTCTGCCCACAGCTAATTTGAATTGGTGCACAATTATCCTGGTGGTAAGCATACTCCAATGCCATGGAGAATCCTTACCGCCAAGATATAAATCTGGCCCTAACTCCTTTTTAGATTCACGAAGGAGAGCAGTACAAAGGACCTCTGTTGTCTGTAGCTCGTGTCACTATTTTTTTTTTTTTAAACCTTTATTTATGAAAAGCACTTTACACAGCGTCTGCCTACAACCCCTCAGGGCCGGCCGCTATGACATACATTGAAAGAATAGAGCAGGACAGCACGCTTTAAGGCGATCACTGGATGCAAATTATAATGTGGAGCATAAAACAATACTTGAAGGATATCAAAGGTTTAATTTTATGATTTTGTCGAAAAAACATAACAAACACAAACTCATGGCATTATACTGGCAAAGGTCATGAGAGGGGGAGGGAAGGGAAAGGAGTGCAGAAATAAAGAAACAAGTATGACGAGGGGGGGCGACCATGGGGGCAGAGAGGATACAGATAATGTAGGAGACAAAGAACGGAACGCCAATCACGGGGAGGAGGGGATAGGGAAGTCATAGTCAAGAGGAGGGGAACAAATATCACCACGGTATGAATTCCATTGTGCCCAAACCCTGGACCACTTTCTGGGGCGACCCCGCGCCTCGTACACCGTCTTTTCTCGAAACATGCACCAGTCCATGTTATCTTTCCAGGCACTGAGCCGTGGTGGCCTGGCGGAGCCCCAGAGCTGGGCTATGTCCCTCTTGGCAACCATGTTGCCGAGAGTGACCCAAAACGTCTGAGACGCAGTACAATCAGTAGGCTCCCACACGTTAAGTAAGCAGCGCCGTGCCTCAGGACGGAGGGGGACTCCAGTGACACGTGCCATCACATCATGCACCCTGGACCAGAAGGACGAGACAACCGGACATTCCCACAGGACATGAAGAAAAGTACCATCCATACCACATCCACGCCTACACCGTCCATCCGTCGCAAGCCCCATTCGCACCAGTCGCATACCTGTTACATACACACGGTGGAGGATCTTTAGTTGAACAAAACGAAGGCGGGCCGGAATAGCCACTTCCTTAGGGGAAGAAACAGCCGACTGCCAATCCTCATCGTCTAATTCAAGCCCGTCCGCCATCCAGGAAGCACGGAGTTTCCCCAGCTGGTCAGTCCTGTTGTTAATGAGCTTCTTATATATTAAGGAAATCGTGCTATCGGGGACGTGGCCGTCTAGGATACGATCCTCCAGTGGGGAGGATTGAGGAATATCAGTCCCGGGGGGAAAGGCTGAGGTCAGGGCATGCCGAACCTGCATATAGCGGAAATACTCCCTATCATCAAGCTGATATTCCAGTTTCAGTGATTCAAAGGACTTCACAGTGCCCCTGGCCCAGAGATCCTCCACCTTACTAATCCCAATCATGTCCCATCTGTCAAACCCTTTCGTCTGCCAAAGGTTGCCCAGTCGATCAGAGTCGTACAGTGGGGTCATACGCGTCAGCTTGCCATTCCAGCCTGTAGCCACAGTTGCATCCCTCCAGGCCCGCACCGCACACTTCGTAGGACCCGTAAGGAGATGGATTGGTGACTTTGAGTACAAAGCCCTATTGAAGTTACCACCGGGCAGTAAAAATTTGTCGAGGGCAAAGGCAGGAGCGGGTTCCGATGAATACGTTACGTGGTTAATGGCGCTTAGGTGTGAGGCCCAGTAGTACCGTTTGATATCTGGCAGAGCAATACCGCCGTCATACCAGGGAAGGGTAAGCTTAGACAGTGCGATACGGGCACGTCCGTCCCAGATCAATTGCCGCTGTAGACTTTCGATCTCGCGAAAGTAGCAGCAGGGACCGGATCGAAGAAATTCTGCAGTGCATAGAGAAAACGAGGAAGCGACATCATTTTGAAAAGAGCCGCACGGCCCAGCGGAGACAAGGGCAATTCACGCCAACGCCTCACATCCTGTTTAAGACGACGGAGCGGAGCATAGAGATTCCGTTCATAACACACCGCAGAAGCCGTGGAGACATAGATCCCCAAATACTTAAAGCCGTCATCTGCCACCAGAATCGGAAACCTACGAGGCAGTGGCGGCAGGACCCCAGCTATAACATAAACACAGGATTTGGTCCAATTGATGACCAATCCAGAGTTCTTTCCAAAGGATGTAAGAACGTCGAAGAGCACGTTCAAGGACTTTTGAGGGGAGGTAAAGTAAAGGAGGATGTCGTCTGCATACAGTGAGACGCGATCTTCCAGATCTGGCGCCCACCTGATCCCTTTAATCGAGGGTTCCCACCAGAGCCACGCCGCGAGGGGTTCAAGCGCCAGTGCAAACAAAAGCGGGGAAAGCGGACATCCCTGACGGGTGCCGCGTCCCAAAGGGAAGGGGTCAGAGCTTCTGCCATTCACCACAACCTGGGCCAGCGGTTGTTCATAAAGAAGCTTCACCCACGCAATAAAGTTAGGGCCAAAGCCAAACTTGGAGAGAGCCGCCCAAAGATAAGGCCATTCAATGGTGTCAAAAGCCATCGTAGCGTCTAGGCACCACAGCAGGCTCCGTGAGAGTTGAAGCTCTCGCGAGAACACCATGTAGCCTGCGCAGGTTAAGGGCCGTGTTCCTATGTGGTATGAAGCCGGATTGATCTGGATGAATCAGGTCACAGATCACCGTCAACAATCGATTGGCCAGCACCTTGGCAAGGATTTTAGGTTCCGCGTTTAGCAGGGAAATGGGGCGATAGGAGGTACAGCGATCACAAGGTTTGCCATCCTTATAGATGACCACTATAGTGGCTAGGCGCTGTTCAAGCGGGAGGACTCCGGCCTCGAACGCGTCCACAAACATGGCCCGCAAATGGGCAGCCATCTTGTCTGGTCGAAGTTTGTAAAGCTCGATAGGTAAACCACTGGGCCCCATCGCCTTACCCGAGCGCAAGGATCTGACCGCGAGGGCAATCTCATCCACCGTAAATGGAGCTTCCAGAGCCAGACCCTCCTCCTCCGAGACACAAGCAAGAGTTATATCACGCAACAGTAGACGGGAATCAGCCTCATCACGGTCACTCACCGGGGTGTAAACCTTCCGGAAATGATCGACAAAACAATCCACGATCTCACCAGGGTCAGACACACATTCACCAGACTCACGAACAATGACTGGTACAACACGATTCGTCCTTTCAGCCTTATCAAGCCACGCAAGGAGTTTGCTGGCCTTGTCGCCCACATCATACAGTCGGCCCAACTGGTTCGCTCGCATCAACTTGGCAGCATCAGTTACACAAGCCTTGTAATCCGCCTGTTTCAGCTCTAGAGTATGTAAAAGCGCAGGCGTGTCATCCCCACCCAGCTCACTTTCCAGCGCAGTAATTTCAGTCTCAAGGGCCAGCACGGCCTCCCTCTTAGCCCTCTGTTCCGCAGCAATTAGAGACAGTGCAGATCCCCAAATGACCGTTTTAAAGGCCTCCCAGAGAACCGTAGGGGAGGTCACCGAACCCACATTTTCATCAAAATAGCAGTCAATAGCTTTCACCAAATCGGAGCGGAGCCGGGGGTTCCGAAAGTGCCAGGGGGGAACAGGGGGAACTCTGTTACCAGAAATACCACCCACAGAAACCTTAATCAGCAAGGGGGAATGGTCCGAGATACCCCGGGGGAGATGACAGACCTCCCGTACCAAGGATAGGGTAGAAGCCAGCATAAAAAAGTAGTCTATCCGAGAGAGGCTGCCATGCGCACCAGAGTGGAAGGTATATTGCGTCTGGGAGCGGTGCAGCGAGCGCCAAACATCCACCAGACCAAAAGTTTCAGCCATATCATGGAGCCACATCTGGGACTGCGGCAGAACTCTAGGGGGCAGTCGATCACATTCGCCAGACATCACAGAGTTAAAATCCCCACCCATGATCAGCAAACCATCGGGGAGACCAAGAAGAGTCTTGCCAAGATCGGCATATGTGGTCGCCTGCACCCCCGGGGGGATATAAACAACCAGTAACACAAGTGGCTTCCCCTCCCATCGCCCCGAGACAGCTGCAAAACGTCCCCGATCATCTAGGACAACATCATCAATATCAAGGGCCAGGGAGGATTTAACCATTATACCCACTCCCCGGGAGCCGGAGGTGAAACCAGCGTGGGCGGCTAATTGGTAGCCCCGACGGTCAAGAGCTTTACAGGCATTACCAATCAAGTGGGTTTCTTGAAGGAACACAACATCAGGAGCATGACGTCTTATAAATTGCAACACAATGCCACGTTTAATCCTGTCTCCCAAACCATTGACGTTCCAAGAAAGAACCCTCATCTCACCCCCCCCATCCCAGGAAGAACGACCCAACCCAACTCCCTCCCGTAACCATAGATCCAGAATGCTTGCAATCAGTAATATACCATGAAAAAAGAGAAACAACAAAAAAACACATAACACAAACCCACCAACCACCCCCCAACCAAGAACCCGTTACAACGCCCCCCACCCTGCACCCCTGCTGACTAAAGAGCCACCCCAAACTGCAGTGTGCCGGTCGCCCCATCTGATCTACACAAAGAAACCCCCGAGGAGGAAGGGAGAAACCACCCGTACCCGCACCACCACGGGCACAATCATAAAGCATACAATATAACTACTCTGTAAAGTTCACAGTCTCAAGCTGGACCTCTGGGGCCCCAAGTTAAACCTGGGCCGTCGCACAACCTTCCGCGCCGCCGGGGTCTCCGCTCTCGGCGTCATCCTTGGGCAAAGAGTCTAACCAGTCACCAGCACGATCAGGCTGATCAAAAAAATAGGCACGTTCTCTGAATTCAATCCGCAGGCGAGCAGGAAACAGCATTGCGTATTTCAGTCCCAAATCCCTCAGGCGACGCTTTACTCCAAGGAAACCAGAACGCTGCCGTTGCACTTGGGGAGTGAAATCAGGATAAATCGAGACAGAGTTGTTATCGTACTTCAACGGGCCGTGTTTACGAGCGGCCTGAAGGATGGCATCTCTGTCCCGAAAGTGAAACAGTCTAGCGATGATAGGCCTCGGAGGGCCCCCCGGCTTCACCTGACCACCTGGGAAGCGATAGGCACGCTTGACCGCAAAAAACTTGCTGAGGCCTGCGGGGGCGAGTTTAGCTGAAATGAGTTCCTCGACCAATAGATCGATCGAGGCATCACCATTGTCCTCCGGCACTCCGACCAAGCGTATGTTGTTCCGCCGGGCCCTATTATCGTAGTCCTCCATACGTTTCAGCAAAAGGTCGTGTGAGGAACATAGATTCCCTATCTCAGACTGCGCCTCCGCCATATCTGTCACCAAACTCGATGCCTTTAAGTCCAACGCCTTGACCCTTTCGTTCGTCTTGGCCAGATCCGCACGAATTAGAGTAACATCCACCGCCACCGTGTCTATCTTGGACACCATGGCCTCGTATTGTTGACTCATGTCGGCTTTGAGGCCTGCAATGGCAGCCAACAAGTCCTGAAGGGACACTTCTGAGGAAGACGACATGTCTGTTCTCGGGTCCTCCAGGCCACGACTGGCAGTGCCAGGGGAACCCCTCGGTTGGGTATAGCGCTCGATCATGTTGGACTGGATCGACCCCCCACGAGTATTGGTCTTCCTGCGCTTCTCCACTTCGGGTTTCGTCGCCATGATGTATTCAGCACCGGCCAGGGACACCCGGGTGCCGCCGAACGGTGACGAACCTTGAACCCCAAAAGTCGAGATTCGCGAGAAAATGTCGCGGGCCACCTAGCCGGCACCGAGAGAGAAAGCGTTCTCGGCGGGAGCAGCAGAGCAGGATGAAGTTGCAGGTCTCAAGGAGTCTGAGACAAGAGGGCTGGAAACCGAAAGTGAAAGTGGCACACCACCGGTGGAGCAGATGCCAGGCAGCCGTTGTTGTTGCATTACAAGTCGGCCATACTAGGCAGCAGAGACCCCGGTCACGTTGGGGGTTAGGCCAGAAAGTTGAAGTCGGTGTAGAAATGGTCCCCACGGCCCGATATCGACCAAAAGAGGATCGATGGTATCAGTGAGAGTAGCACTTCGAAAGCCCGTCGACGCGACCAGGATAATTGCAGGATAAATCAGGCAGGGCGGCGCGGGTCTCAGGAGCTCTCTGCTCACGCAACCATCTTGGATGCCCGCGTAGCTCCTCCGCTCGTGTCACTATTGACAGTGTAGTGTTACCACCAACAGCTGTTGCAGTGCCTCAGTTAAGATTGGCTAATGTGAAGTTGATTAGGTGATGCTGTTGGTGTGTATATCAATGACTTATGCTGCTGCTATTTCACATCATACCTGGACCGGGTTTCACCAATGTTTCTTTGATAAAACTTTGCCCAGGATGAAAACATTTTCATTTGCAGCACACTTGTAACCATTTAATTTAAACATAGATGGAGTGTAATTTGGGGTTTAGTATTCAACATTTTATACTGTGAACCCTTTCTTTCCATTTTACCTTTTTTCTTCTTTCTTTTTGGGCTTCTTTTTTCCTTCAGTCTTTCTTGCCTTCTTTACTACTTTTGTTCCTTCTTTTCTTATTTTGTTCTTTTAACCTTTTTTTCTTTACTTCCCTTTTTTTACCTTAATTCATTCCTATGCTTCTTTCTTTCCTTCTTTTTTGTTTTTTTTCAGATTTTTTTTGTTTTACCTTCTTTCATTCTTTTTTGTCTACTTTCCTTATTTCTTACCTTCTTTATTTTCTGTCGTCCTTCCTCTTTCCTTCCTTTATTTCTAGCCTCATTAACTTTTTTGCTTTTTTCTTATTGCTTTCTTTCTTTCCTTCTTTCTTTTTAACTTATTTCCTTTTCTTTGTTTTGCCTCCTTTCTTTGTTTTTTCCTTCTTAATTAATCTTTCCTGCTTTGATTTTGTTTGTCTTGCCTTCTTTCTTTCTTACCTTCTTTTTGCCTTTTATCTTTTTTTTCTGTTGCCTTTGTTTGCTTTTTTCTTTCCTTTCTTTCTTTTTGGCGTCTTTCCTTCTTTCGTTTTTCCTTATTTCTTGCCTTGTGTCCTTTATTTTTTCATTAATTGTTTGTGCCTCCTTTCCTTCTTCTCTTCTGTCTTGTTTTTTACCTTCCTCCCCTTTTTTGCCCTTCTGTCTTTTTTTTGTCTTCCTTTCGTACTTTTTTGTCTGCCTTTCATCCTTTTTGTCTTCCTTTCTTCCCTTCTTCTCAAAGGTAAAGGTAGCAGCCAATGCCAGACTGTTTGCTTCTTTTAGGTCTGGGTTAGCCAAGACTTTTACTAAAAGCATGTATAGCATAGTTACATGTAGGGGTTTTCAGCAAGACTTCATCTGTTACTCTGGAATTTTGTCATTCACATTTTTCTTCCACCCAATCCAGCATGCTTCAAAGGGCAGTGTTAGCCCACTTGAGCCTTTGCCTCACTTAATTATGAGTTATGGCATGCTGCCCTTGCACACGGATCATTTCCACACACAAGGTTCTCCCTTTAGTGCTAGATGTACCATGGTAATGTGTACTTTTGTGAAACCTGAAAACTACTTTCCTTTAGCCATTATTTTGTCACATTTATTGAGGGGCCAGCAGCTTCCCAAACAATAGCGTTTTGCAAAAACCAGGAAAAAATAACACAAGAATAGCCAAGAGACAGGCCGTCAACGCCAGACCTATTGGTTTTGCCAATGCTTGTTCATCTAACTTCCTGTAAGAATAATATCATCAGTTTAGCCTCCATGCTTCAGACTCGGGCCCCTTGTTTCTCAGTCGGCTCAACTCTTTTCAGCAGGGGAGCATACATCTTGTAAGTTCTCCACAGCCTCCTAGTGATGAGATTCCTCAGACCTTCAGCAAAGTTGGCCGAACTGAATTCAGGATCAGTAGTGCACTAGCGGCTACCAAACGTGTAGGCCCTGGAACTACATATCTTTTAGAAGACTTGAGAAGTGAAGCTGATTTTAGTTGAGGTATGAGTTACTTGTTTGTAAAAAAAATAAAATATATATATATATATATATTTATATATATATATATATATATATATATATATATATATATATATATATATTTTTCAATTTAAAAACATTTATATAGCGCGCTTCTACGATGCGGTTTCTTGGCGCTTTTGGGTTGCGAGGAGACAGCAGGAGCGGAGGGAGGTCAGACCTTGTAGGCTTGGGAGAAGAGCAGAGTTTTAAGACCCTTCCGGAACTCGATGTAGGAGGATGTCATGCGGAGTTCCGTCGGAAGGGAATTCCAAAACGCCGGAGCGAGAACTGCAAATTTTGTTCCGCCGGCCTTTTTCTTTCTGAAACGGGGGGTAGTTAGCAGGGCCTGGTGGGTGGATCGAAGCTCTCTACCTGGCATATAGGGCTTGATGGCGGAGCAGATGAACTCCGGGGCGGTGCCCATTTTGGCCTGGAAGGTGGTACAGCCCAGCTTGAACAAGGCTCGCTCTTTCACCGGCAGCCAGTGCAGTGCCTGCAATAGGGGAGTAGCTCGATGGAATTTGGGCAGGCCATGAATCAGGCGGGCAGCCTGGTTCTGCACTAGCTGCAGGCGGTGAATGGCATAGGCTGGGGCTCCGTTGTAAATGATGTTGCCATAATCAAGGCGCGAGAGCACCATAGCCATCACTATGATCTTTAAAGCAGGTAGAGAGAAAAAGTGAGAGATCTTCCTGATAGTTCTAAGGGAAAAGAAGCAGGAGGAAACAACCGAATTGACCTGTGAGTGAACGGAAAGAGAAGAGTTAAGGAAAATGCCGAGGGTTTTGACCTTTGGGGACTGGGAGCGGGGGAACACCAAGTGAAGAGGGCCAGTGGGAGGGGGACCAGGGACTGCAACCACCTCCGGTCAAGACTAACTCCGTCTTGTCTGGATTGAGTTTGAGGTGGTTGCAGTTCATCCAATCCTGGATGAACAACATGACGGATTGGACGTTCTGGGAGGATGAGGAAGAGTGGGAAAGATTAAAGATTAGCTGGAGGTCATCGGCGTAATTGAACACCGTGACCTCGAGCTGCTGTAACATAAAAATGAGGGGGTAAATGTATAAATTAAACAAAAGAGGGGAAAGTGAGGAGCCTTGGGGAACTCCACATACAACCTTACGAGAGGCAGCGGTGAATCCAGCTAGGTGGACCGCCTGAGCCCTGTCGCTCAGGAAGGACTCAAGCCAGGCGAAGGCCAGGC
This sequence comes from Lissotriton vulgaris, assembly GCF_964263255.1. Taxonomy (NCBI): domain Eukaryota; kingdom Metazoa; phylum Chordata; class Amphibia; order Caudata; family Salamandridae; genus Lissotriton; species Lissotriton vulgaris. The sequence goes on along the minus strand of NC_141694.1, from coordinate 1,377,575,811 downwards.
CCTCAATGCCCGCCGCCCTGACACGGGTGAGGAGGATGGAATGGTCCACCGTGTCAAAAGCGGCGGACAGGTCTAAAAGAATGAGGGCCTGCCGGCGGTTGGTATCAATGCCCTCGCGTAGGCTGTCCATCACTGAGGTCACCACCTTCTCCGTGGAGTGGAGGGGGCGAAAGCCCGCTTGCCGGGGGGAGAGGCAGTGGTTGGTTTCCTCATTGGTGCTCAGGGTGCTGGTCACGTGGGTTTCTAGAACCTTGCCCAGGTAAGGCAAAAGGGAGATGGGACGGTAGTTAGAAGGGGAAGAAGGGTCAGCACCGGGCTTTTTTAGAATGGGGATGACAGCCGCGAATTTATGGGCAGTGGGGACCACTCCATTACTGAGTGAGTCATTCAAGAGTGTGAGGGGAGGAGTAGGGCAGTTTAGGAAGCTTTCTCTTAAAATATGAGCGGGGGCAAAGTCAAGGGGGGAACCTGACTTTACCTTTTGGAGCAGAGGGAGCAGCGTAGCCTTGGTTAGGGGAGGGATGGAAGTGAGTTTAGAGATGACAGCAGGTGGAAAAGGGTTGGTGAATGTAGGGGAAGAGGGGGGGATGTTGGCTTTGATTTTTGCGACCTTATCAACGAAAAAATCGTTGAGTGAGTCGCAAAGCGGTTGGGAAGGGGGAATCGAAGCCGCGACTCTATTAGATGAGGCTAGTTCATGTACTGTGGCAAAGATTTCCTTAGTTTGGGATTCTGCTGCCAGTATCCTATTAGAATAGAACAAGGTCTTGGCATCAAGGATGCCTTGCTTGTATGCCTTGAGCACGGAGAGATAGATGGGTTTTTTGGCAGGGCAGTATTCTCTTCTCCATGCGCGCTCTGCTCTGCGTGCGGACAGTTTCTTCTCCTTGAGGTCAGGGGTGAACCAGCGGTTTGCAGCGTGAGCTCGCTTAACCGGGATCCGCCTCAAGGGGGCGAAATCATCGCCAGCCTGGGTCAGCCAGCCATCAATAGTGGCCAGTTGAGCCGAGGCGGCGAGGCCGGAAAGGTCGGGCAGGAATTAGCTAGGGATGAGTAGAAAGATGGCATATCTGCCTTTCCCCATTTCCTAACCCAGGTGTTCTTGGGAAGGGGAGGTTTGGCCGCTGGGGCTAAGGCAAGGGAGAAGGAGATTAAAAAATGGTCTGACCAGGAGCAGGGGGAGATGCTAGGAGAAGTGGTGGGGATATTCAAAGTCCAAACCTGGTCAAGCGAATGGCCATGCACGTGGGTAGGGTTGTGAACATGGGGAGTGAAGTTGAGGCTGGTCATAAGATCAGTGAATTCTTTGGATTGAGGACTTTCGGCGGGATGGTTGGGCCAAAAGTTGAGGTCGCCTAGGACCAACACTGACGAGTTGTTGACGACCAGTGTTGCGAGGATGTCCTGAAGGCAGGAAACAAAAGTGGGGGTGGGGTTGGGGGGGCGATAGATAAGAACAGCAGTTAGGGGAGTCAAATGAGAACTAGCGCGGATTATCAAGCAGTCAACTTCAGGGATGGGGGGACAAGGAAGAATCTGAAAGTGAAGATCAGTATGAGCTATTAAGGCCACACCACCGCCTCTTCTACCCTCCGGTCGATCTGCTCGGATGATGGAATATGAGGGACGGAGTGCGGCTAAAACATTAGGTAGGGAGTCGGCTTTAAGCCAGGTCTCTGTTAAGAACAGAAGATCCGGATTGTGGGTGTCAAGATAATCGAATAGCTCATACTGATGACTGACTGCTGATCTGGTGTTAAGAAGTGCAGCGGTGGTGTTAAAAATCGGCGTGTGGGGGGCAGGAGGAGGAGGGAGAGTAGGGGAAGTAAAGCAGGGCGAGGGAAAGGAGCTTGATATGGCGACAGGAGCAATGGGCGGAGGGGTAGAGAAAAGACATAGGTCTTGCAACAGATAGGACACATACGGGCTGATGGTACCTGGGATCCAGTGGGACAAAAGTTCAAGGGAAGAGTATGTCAGCAGAGGGACATGAGGAGGTGCCCCTTGCTCCGGCCTGCCGCGGACGGGCGCAGACGGGCTGGACTCTGGCGTGACTCCGGCGAGCCTACGGCGCGCCCGCTGCGCTCGTCCGCTGCGCTGACACATGGGGAATGTTTAAATGGAGGAGCAGCGTGGGGGGAGTGGCGTGGGTGGGGTTGGGCAAACCAGCCCAAACCAAGATGGCGGCCACTGCCACTGGGAGCCTAGAATACTATCAGCTGCCAGCCAGCCCCGACCGAGCCCCTGTAAAGCAAAGTAGGAGATTAGAGGTACCTGTAAATTTTCAGTGCAGGTTAGACACAAAAAGCGATCACAATTTAAAAACTGACGCGTGTCACCGCTTTAATCTGCGTGACAGCGCGTTAAAAACAAAGTGCACAAACGCAGCCCTCAGCTCCAGCAAGCAAGCCCACTGCCACTGCAATCACACACAAAGTTTGCCTGTTGAAAGGAGGCCCAACGTAGGTAAGTACAATTTCTGCCCTCTTTAATGGTTCGTGAAAAACAGTGTTCAGGCGTTGGGCTTCACTTTTTATTGCTGAACACTGCAGGTCGCCTGAACACTGTTTTTCACGAACCATTAAAGAGGGCAGAAATTGTACTTACCTGCGTTGGGCCTCCTTTTAACAGGCAAACTTTGTGTGTGATATATATATATATATATATATATATATATATATATATATATATATATATATATATATATATATATATATATATATATATATATATATATATATATATATATATATATATATATATATATATATATATATATATATATATATATATATATATATATATATATATATATATATATATATAACCCATGATAATGTGGATGTGTATCAGGAATTGATTACCAAGGACTTGAAGAAACTATACATTGCCACCAATAAGAAACATGCTGCAATAAATCAGAAAAATCAAAGTTACAATAATCTGATCAAGAAACTTGAATCTAACAAATGATATTGTTAGACAAGCAGACAAAGGCGGGAATATCGTTCTATGACCACGCCAAATGTACATAAGGGAAGCAGAGACACAATTACAGGATCCCTTATGTTACAGAAAGAGCAACATTCTAGCCATAAAATCAGCATGGCAAGATCAGAACTCGAAATTGATGGCATGGAGGAGTAGCAATCTAATTTCCAAAGAAGAATTTTGTTTCCTCAAGAAAGATCACCCTGTAATCCCAACATTCAATCTGATACCCAAAGTTCATAAGAATACTGACATGCCACCTGGTCGACCAATAATCTCCGCCATTAACAGTTCCACTGAGAATATTTCAAAGTATATAGACTTTTTCTTGCAGGACTGGGTCAAAGGACTATGTTTCTATGTACAAGATACCTCAGATTTCATTTGTAAACTGGACAATGTTACTTGGAATTAGGAATGTCTGTTAATAACTAAAAATCCCAAAATGCAATGCAGAATAAAGCGCACCAGAGTGAATCAATGAGGTGTTTAAAAACACCAATCAGCACGTGGCTTTGAAATGCTTGAACTTACCTGCAGCAACCAGCAGCCCAACCTATGATTAAGGAGTAGAGGACTCCGAAACCGGTCAGGCGAAAATAGCTTCCGGGATTGAAATTACTGGTTTCTTCAAATAAAGGTTTGTGTTGAACAGCTGCCGTTTGAGTGCTTCCCATGCTTTTGGGCAAACTTGTTGAACAGAATACTCATAATACAGGGTACATGGGCATTTAATAGTATACTTGAGGGGTTTTATAACACCTATAACACCTATACACATAAGACATGCCTGCCTGTGCAACCGAATGGCAGACCAGAACTAAGATGATTTGACGACCTATAAAAGAAGCTACCCCCTTTTTAAGCTACCATCTTCAGTTGCATGACACATGTGAGAATACATGTGCATGTGCATGTAGACATATACTTCAGTCACAAGAGCATGCAGAACTTTAAACTTGACAGCTGGCAGTTCCCATTTGAATACAGAAACCGGCGAGAGAAGTACAGAAAGAAACAAGAGAATTGCAGAAAAAAACAACAGGTGCAGCAAGAGTAAGAAGTGTGGAAAGAGGCAAGAGAAGTGAGGAAAGAGGCAAGAGAAGTGTGGAAAGAGGCAAGAGAAGTGCAGAAAGAGGCAGGAGAAGTGCAGAAAGAGGCAGGAGAAGTGCAGAAAGAGGCAAGAGAGGAGCAGAAAGAGGCAAGAGAGGAGCAGAAAGAGGCAAGAGAAGTGTAAAAAGAGGGAAGAGGGCTGCAGAAAGAGGCAACAGGGTTGTACAAAGAATCAAAAAAGTTGCAGAAAGTAGCAAGAGAAGTGTAGCATGAAGGAAAATAGGTGCAAAAAGATGCAAGAGGTGCAGAAAGAGGCATGAGGGGTGCAGAAAGAAGCTACAGAGCTGCAGAAAGAGGCAAGAGAAGTACAGAAAGTCAAGAGAGGTGCAGAAAGGAGCAACAGAGGTGCCGTAAGAAGCAACATAGGTGCTGAAAGAGGCAAGAGGTGCAGAAAGAGGCAAGAGAGGTGCCGAAAGTCGCAAGTGAGGTGCAGGAAGAAGCATGAGAGGTGCAGAAAGGCAAGCGAGGTGCAGAAACAGGCAAGAGAGGTGCAGAAAGAGGCAAGAGGTACAGAAACAGGCAATAGAGGTGCAGAAAGAGGCAATAGAGGTGCAGAAAGAAGAAAGAGCGGTGCAGAAAAAAGCAACAGGTTCAGAAAGAGGCAGGAGGATTGCAAAAAGAGGCAAGAGAAGATCAGAAAGAAGCAACAGAAATGTAGAAAGAGGCAAGAGAAGTGCAGAGAAAAACAACAGGTGCAGCAAGAGTAAGAAATGTGCAGAGAGGCACGCGAGGTGCAGAAAGAGGCACGTGAGGTGCAGAAAGACGTGCAGAAAGAGGCACACGAGGTGCAGAAAGAGGCACGCGAGGTGCAGAAAAAGGTGCAAAAAGAGGCACACGAGGTGCAGAAAGAGGCACGCGAGGTGCAGAAAGAGGCACGCAAAGAGGCACGCGAGGTGCAGAAAGAGGCACGCGAGGTGCAGAAAGAGGCACGCGAGGTGCAGAAAGAGGTGCAGAAAGAGGCACGCGAGGTGCAGAAAGAGGTGCAGAAAGAGGCACGCGAGGTGCAGAAAAAGGTGCAAAAAGAGGCACACGAGGTGCAGAAAGAGGCACGCGAGGTGCAGAAAGAGGCAAGAGGGGTGTACAAAGAAGCAAGAGGGGTGTACAAAGAAGCAAGAAAGGTACAGAAAGAAGCAAGCGAAGTGTAGCATGAAGGAACAGAGGTGCAGAAAGAGGCAAGAGGTGCAGACAAAGGCAAGAGGGGTGCAGAAAGAAGCCACAGAGCGCAAAAAGAGGCAAGAGGGGTGCAGAAAGAAGCCACAGAGCGCAAAAAGAGGCAAGAGAAGTGTAGAAAGAAGCAAGAGAAGTGCTGTAAGAAGCATCAGAAGTGCTGTAAGAAGCAACAGAGTTGCTGAAAGAGGCAAGAGGTGCAGAAAAAGGCAAGAGAGGTGCAGAAAGTCTCAAGCGAGGTGCAGAAAGAAGCAAGAGAGGTGCAGAAACAGGCAAGCATTGCAGAAACAGGCAAAAGAGGTGTAGAAAGAGGGAACGGGTGCAGAAACAGGCAAGAGAGGTGCAGAAAGAGGCAATAGAGGTGCGCAAAGAAGCAAGAGAGGTGCAGAAAGAAGCAACAGGGGCAGAAAGAGGCAGGAGGCTTGCACGGAGAGTCAAGAGAAGATCAGAAAGAAGCAACAGAATGCAGAAAGATGTATGTGAAGTGCAGAAAAAAGCAACAGAAATGCAGAAAGGTATGAGAAGCGCAGAAAGAAGCAACACAGGTGTCTAAACTGGTAAGAGAAGTGCAGAAACATGCCTGAGAGGTGCAGAAACTGGCAAGAGAGGTGCAGAAAGAAGGAACAGGAGTTCAGAAAGTGGCAAGAGAGATGCAGAAAGAGGGAGGAGGGGTGCAGAAAGTGGCACGAGAGATGCAGAAAGAGGGAAGAGGGGTGCAGAAAGAGGCATGGGAGATTCAGAAACAGACAAAAGAGGTACAGAAAGAAGGAACAGGGATGCAGAAAGAGGCAAGAGAGGTACAGAAAGAAGCAAGAGAGCTGCAGAAAGAAGCAAGAGAAGTTCAGAAAGAAGCAACAGAGGTGCATAATGAGGCAACAGAAGATCAGAAAGAAGCAACAGAAATGTAGAAAGAGACGAGAAGTGCAGAAAGAGGCAAGAGAAGTGCAGAAAGAAGTAACAGAAATGTAGAAAGAGACGAGAAGTGCAGAAAGAGGCAAGAGAAGTGCAGAAAGAAGTAACAGAAATGCAGAAGGAGGTATGAGAAGTGCAGAAAGAAGCAACACAGGTGCATAAACAGGCAAGAGAAGTATAGAAAGATGCAAGAGAGGTGCAGAAACCGGCAAGAGAGGTGCAGAAACCGGCAACAGAGGTGCAAAAAGAGGGAAGAGTGCAGAAAGAGGCAAGGGAGGTGCAGAAAGAGGCGAAGGAGGTGCAGAAAGAGGCAGGAGGAGTGCTGAAAGAAGAAACAGAGGTGTTGAAAGAAGCAAGAGAAGTGATGAGAGACAAGAGAGGTGCAGAAAAAAGCAAGAAAAGTGCAGAAAGAAGCAGCAGGGGTGCAGAAACAGGCAAGAGGTGCATAAAGAGGCAAGAGGTACAGAAACAGACTGGAGAGGTGCAGAAAGAGGCAACAGAAGTGCAGAAAGAGGCAAGAGGTACAGCAAGAAGCAAGAGAGGTGCAGAAAGAAGCAAGAGAGGTACAGAGAGAAGCAACAGAGGTGCAGAAACAGGCAAGAGGGTGCAGAAAGAAGCAAGAGAGGTGCAGAAAGAAGTAATAGAAGTGCAGAAAGAAGCAAGAGAATTGTAGAAAAAACGACGGGTGCAGCAAGAGTAAGAAATGTGAAGAGAGGCAAGAGAAGTGTGGAAAGGCAAGAGAGGTGTAGAAAGCAAAGAGAGGTGCAGAAAGAGGCAAGAGAGGTGCAGAAAGAGGCAAGAGAGGTTCAGAAAGAGGCAAGAAGTGTAGCATGAAAGAACAGAGGTGCAGAAAGAGGCAAGAGGTGCAGAAAGAAGCAAGAGGTGCAGAAAGAAGCTACAGAAAGAGGCAAGAGAAGTGCTGAAAGAAGCAACAGAGGTGCTGAAAGAAGCAACAGAGGTGCTGAAAGAAACAACAGAGGTGCTGAAAGAAACAGAGGTGCTGAAAGAGCCAAGAGGTGCAGAAAGGCAAGCGAGGTGCAGAAAGAGGCAAGGAAGGTGCAGAAACAGAATATACAAAGTTACCCCACAGTTAAACACTCCGCATACCATCACAACGAAATTTCCACAACTCGAAGGCCATGACCCCGCAACTTTTTATAACGACGTAAACACAACGAAAAGTTTATGCAATCAATTAAAAGTACATTTAACACGCAGCCTTTTACAACGCATGCCACAGCAACTAAAAATCTATGCTCAAATCAGTTTTTTTAATTTAGTCAGAAGCGAAAATGCAGATGATTGTAGGGATGCTGAATATTCAAAGACGAGGCATGATGAATGTAGTTAGTGGGTAAGTGGAGACTAAATCCATTCCAATATATTCTTCAATAAGCATATTTTTTTAAACGAATGCACTTTTTTTGCATTTTTTATTTTGATGCTATTTTTCACACTTACTTTCCAAATAAATGAATCCTTAATAATTCATTCTTACCTTTAAGCTGGTCTCTCCTGCAGCCGTTCTCATTAAAGTCCAACAGTAAAGTTAAAAAATGAACGTATTTGCGCATTCGTCATATTCAAGAATAAACATAAAAAATAGACTAACTTATGTGGCCCACTGCCTCTGCATACCTTATTACGCGCTTCAAGATTGGTAGAAATTTCTTGAATCTTCAGCAACCAAGGCAACAGTCAGCAAATCTTCGGCAACTCGATGCCTTTCCCAGCAGGTCCTCCTCCTATGTTACCATGACGGTGTAGCACTGTGAGCTGCTTAACTAGCCTTGTCCAGGAAGCTGAGAGTCCGCACACAGCAACAGTTTGTCCATATGGTGTGAGTCTTCGAGCTGGTTCCTTACCCGTGTCAAAGAAGGTGAGAGTCCAGTTTATCCTTTAAATGATGCATCATCCTCAAAACCATTACAAATAATATTTGTTGTAATAGTATTTCGTTTTAATGGTTTGCGGGGTGAAAATCCATGCGGGGTAAAAGGAATCGTAATGATTGACTATGGGTTTAAATGGGATGCGGTGTAAAAGTATTCATCGTAAAAGATTTGTTGTAAAGGGTATTTACCGCAGAAACAGGCAATAGAACTGCAGAACGAGGCAAGAGTTGCAGAAACAGGCAAAGGAGGTGCAGAAAGAGGGAACGGGTGCAGAAAGAGGCAAGAGAGGTACAGAAATAGGCAACAGAGGTACAGAACAGGCAACAGAGGTGCATAAAGAGTCAACAGAGGTCCAGAAAGAGGCAATAGAAATACAGAAAGAAGCAACAGGTGCAGAAAGGCAAGGGGATTGCAGAAAGAGTCAAGAGAAGATCTGAAGGAAGCAACAAATGTAGAAAGAGGCAAGAGAAGTGCAGAAAGAAGCAACAGAAAAGCAGAAAGAGGTATGAGAAGTGCAGAAAGAAGCAACACAGGTGCATGAACAGGCAAGAGAAGTACAGAAAGATGCAAGAGAGGTACAGAAACCTTCAAGAGGGGTGCAGAAAGAGGCAAGAGGGGTGTAGAAAAAGGTAAGTGGGGTGCAAAAAGAGGCAAGGGAGGTGCAGAAAGAGGCAAGAGAAGTGCTGAAAGAGGTAAGAGGAGTGCTGAAAGAAGCAACAGGCACTGAAAAAAGCAAGAGAAGTGATGAAAGAAACAAGAGAGTTGCAGAAAGAAACAAGAGGTGCAGGAAGAAGCAAAAGAGGTGCAGAGAAAAGTAAGAGAAGTGCAGAAAGAAGCAGCAGAGGTGCAGAAACAGGCAAGAGAGGTGCGGAAAAAGGAACAGGGGTACAGAACGAGGCAAGAGGTTGAGAAACAGGCTGCAGAGGTGCAGAAATAGGCAACAGAAGTGCTGAAAGAGGCAAGAGAGGTAGACAAGTGCAGAAAGAGGTGACGGGTGCAGAAAAAAAGCAAGAAAGTTGCAGAAAGAAACAGGAGAGGTACAGCAAGAGGCAACAGGGGTGCAGAAAGAAGCAACAGGGGTGCAGAAAGAAGCAACAGAGGTGCAGAAACAGGCAAGAGAGCTGCAGAAAGAGGTAGAGGGGTACAGAAAGAAGCAAGAGAGTTGCAGAAAGAGGTTAGAGGGGTCCGGAAAGAGGCAAGAGGGGTTCAGAAAGATGAATGAGAGGTACAGAAAGAAGCAAGAGAAGAACAGAAAGAAGCAACAGGGGTGCAGAAAGAGTCCAGGGGTACAGAAAGAGGCTAGAGAAGTACAGAAAGAAGCAACCGAGGTGTAGAAGGAGGCAAGAGAACTGCAGAAAGAGGCAAGAAAGTTGCAGAAACAGACAAACAAGGCCCAGGAAAATGGAACAGGAGTGCAGACCGAAGCAAGAGATGTGCAGAAGAAGGGAAGAGGGGTGCAGACATTTGCAATGGAGCTGTAGAAAGAAGCTAGAGAGGTGCAGAAAAAAGCAAGAGAACCGCAGAAAGGCAAGAAAAGTGGTAAAAGAAGCAACAGAGGTGCAGAAAGAGGCAACAGAGGTGCAGAAAGAGGCAACAGAAGTGCAGAAAGAAGCAACAGATGTGCAGAAAGAGGCAAGAGGATTGTAGAAAGAGGCAACAGGCAAGAGAGGTGCACAAAGACGAGAGGTGCACAAAGAGACAAGAGAGGTGCAGACGGAGGCAGGAGAAGTGCAGAAAGAAGCAACAGAGGTGCAGAAAGAGGTAAGAGGATTAGAAAAAGGGAAGAGGTGCAGAAAGAAGCAAGAGAGGTGCAGAAAGAAGCAGTTGAAGTGCAGAAAGAAGCAACAGAGGTGCACAAAGAGGCAAGAGAAGTTCAGTAAAGAAGCAACAGAAATGTAGAAAGAGGCAAGAAAAGTGCAGAAAATAGCAACAAAATGCAGAAAAAGGTACAAGAAGTGCTGAAAGATGCAAGAGAGGTGCCGAAAGAGGCAAGAGAGTTGCAGAAAGAAGCAAGAGAGGTGAAGACAAAGGAAGAAAGGTGCAGAAAAAGGCAAGAGAGGTGCAGAAAGAGGCAAGAAAGGTGCAGAAAGAAGCAAGCGAGGTGCACAGAGTGAAAGGAGGAGCAGAAAGAAGCAAGAGAGTTGCAGAAAGAAGGGAAGTGCAGAATGCGGAAGAGATGTGCAGAAAGTCAAGAGAAGTGCAGACAAAGGAAGAAAGGTGCAGAAAAAAGCAAGAGAAATGCAGAAAGGGGCAAGAGAGACGCAGAAAGAAGTAAGCGTGGTTTGCGCACCATTAGTACCAATTTAACACCCCCATTTAGCAATAAGTAACAGGTGACCATTCCAGCTTTGCAAAGGGCCTTCCACTAAGCTGTAACACTTGTCGCTGCATTTTTGGTAACGTTTGAGCTAGAAACAAGGCTTTTTTTGTTTGTCTTCAAATTATGCAGCAGATGATGGCTTGTGTGGCAAATGCGGAAAATGTATAATTATGTGAAAATCCAGTTGCCCTGTTCATACCTCTGACTGGGTCCAGAAGTGCTCCTCAGTGGTTCCTTCTTTTTTTTGTCTCAAGACTAAATCTGAGGTTACCACTCCACAACACAGACTACCATATCACATAATTACTCTCCATAACACATATTCCCACTCGCCATAATCCCATACACTAGTTACCACATACTTTCTATCTACATAATTTCACTGCATAACATACCACATAATTCCACTACGCACAACATATATCCACTCCAATGTTTTTAATTGAAAAGGGAGGGGGCGCGAGGACCCCCTCCTGAGGCTGATTACTCCCCGGGGACCCCATTCCCCCGGGGCTAGGCTTTGTTTTTTTTTTTATTTTAAAAGAGGAGCTCACCTCCCCCGGCCGATTTCAACATGGCCACGTATATCTTTTTAAACTACATTTAAGGTAGGGGGCCGCCTTCATGAGGCCATTTTTGCCCCAGGGACCCCATCCCCTGGGGAACTCGCCTTTTTTTTTTTTAAATCCATTTTATTTTCAGGGAGGGGGCGGGGTGTCCCCCCCCCCCCTCCCGGGCCATTTTCGGCCCCAAGGACCCCATCCCCTCGGGGCTTTGCCTTTTTTTGAACAAAATTCTATTTTATTTTCAGGGAGGGGGCCGCGGTCACCAGATACTAATTTTTCTAAATAAATGAATTTCTCAGGAACTCTTGAACGGATTTACACAATTTAAAAAAAGTTCGCTTTCTGAACCATTAGCTACCTTTTTACTAAATTTAGTGTAATTCCATTCAGCAGTTTGGGCTTTAGCCTTGTCTAAAGTTTTCTATGGAAATTAACATGGAGAAAATGCGCTTTACGTCCCCCCTTTTTTCTCGGCCCCCGCTTGACGAACCACCACAAAACTTTCAAGACTGGAGCTGACCTGAGCGGGCGATTAGTTTTGGAAGTTTTGCAAAGATTCATCAAACGGCGCCAAACATATTGGTAAAAGAAAAAAACGCTTTTTTGAATAGAAACAAGGTCCTAACTAGAACTACCTACTGGCGACCACCAGTAGGTAATATATGTGTATAGAGAGAGTGCAGATAATGCATTTCTTCTGAGTTCAAAGACAATGAGGCATGGGATTCCAGTGTTTGGAAGTCTGGAATGAGAGTGATCTAAATTGTCCTGTGGATTTTCTGAAGTGGGCAATGCCAGTAATGTAGACTGGAAAGAGAGACTAGAGGGACAGGATTTACAGCACAATGAAGGAAACCGGGACATTTATTGTGCATAGTTTGAAAGTCGGTGCAAAGATTTAAAAAGCTGTCCTGTGATCTGTGAAGGTTTACGATGGGCACAGAGATGGAGGCTAAAGATAAGGCGATCTGCCAAGGGTCGGAGTAATTAGTAGATGAGTTAGCAACAGTATCAGGCGACCAAAGAAGAAAGGAAATCATGGCATTTACGACCATGTCCCAACAATAAGGTGGAAGGGGAGAGTGAAAAAAAAATAGAAGCAGGCAGAGGCAAGGAAGGAGGGCTGTCAAATAAGAAGCTGTGATTATGTACTTAGATTGCTGCCCTGGTCAGATCTCCCAATTCTGTTGGCCTATTGGTTGAGGTCCACAGTCAGGGGAGATGCCTCAAATATAAGTTTTGTCAGAGTTGTGTTGTACTGTATCTGCCGCCCCCCAGTGCCAGGTAGTAATCTGCATGATGGTATCTTCCAGGTTCTCATCAAGCTAGATACTAATCTGTGTTATCATCAAAGTGACAAGCAAAACAGTATATAAGTGTAGGTAATGTTGATACATAGAAAACGAATAGTGTTGTCCAAGGAGTGGAACTCTCTAGAGCTCCACAAGTCAAACTGGCAAAACTAAAATAAAAAGGAGAAATATGCAGTTCGGAAGAAGCTTGGAAGAAATCATTAAATCAAAGCTAGTGCCGGATCTCGAACTCCCTTTGTGGGTAGCTGATATTGAACGTCAGGATCCCCATTGTGAAATATGGTTGAAAAATCTAAAAGGGTTAAAGCTGCAACATTGCTGGAACGCAAGCCTCCAGAGAGGTCGTCCCAGTGGTGGCTCGCCCATTGGGGCGTGGTGGCATTGTTTCACTGCTTTTTTGCGGTGGGAGAAGGCAGAAACATAAACGGTAAAAACCACCATTTATGTTTCTGCCTTCTCGCATTGCGAGAAAGCAGAAGTTCCTCTGTGCCTGGTTGGGGGCGGGCGGTCCTGCCCGAGGGCAGGGGGGAGTGGCTTGCCCACTGTTGTGGCTACTGACTGTTTGGTTGGCCCAAGTGTCTCTTGCGTATATAATTACAACGACTCCAGTTTTGATAGAAAACGTCCACGTCACAAACCAGATGGGATAAAATGACACATGTTCACTTCAACACCCACAATGTGTGTTAAAAAAAGGTACTTTATTAAATTAAAATAAACCCTAGATGTTATTTTCACTACGTACTAGTAAATTTTGTCATTTGTAGCAAGAGATTTTAGAATAACACGTTTAATATATTTTGAAAAGCAATATATTATTAATTTTGTAAATGTTAAGAGTCACTTAATGCCATTTGCGCCACACACATGCATACATTTCCAACAATACCTTTTAGGTATATTTACAACAGGATTCTCCAACGAGTAGTTTCCTGTGTGCAGCCCAGCCAACTAAATTAGAGGCTTTTCCTTGGTTGAATAAACATAAGCATACCAAAATTGAAAAACGTGTATTCGAGATGAAAAAAATTGTATTTTCAGAACTTTTAAGCTAATGTTTGGAGAAAAATGTTTGAATTGCCAAATTATATTTAAAGCTATTTGAGTGATAAATTATGTGACATGGGGAGACTTGTTACTCTTACTATAACGTTGACGCCAGGGGCTTTGATACTGGGGCTGTTATGCATTACCCATGTATTTTTCATTCCATATAGATCAAACCTTTTTTGCATTATTACTGGCAACCCTGCCTGATGCACAGAGGTTATCACCGCTGACCTGTGTAGGTTGGCAGCTTATGTAGTCTTGTCTGATGTGGTCGCTATAGGAGACTAATAAAATTAGTAGCTCAGCATGGTTTTTTAAAAATAGTAGCTCTTATTACAGAAAATGTTAGAGACCCCTGATTTAGAATTTTTGTGTGGAAACAGTAAAATAAATGTTCAACTAGAAATACTCAAACGTGTCCAAAGTTAAATAATAAGTAACATTTTTACCAGTGTTTTTAATGCAAATCCTGCTAACAGCCTGTGTTAGCGAGTACTTTGAAATATTCAGGACTTCTTGGGTCACATTGGGTACTCTACTGATATTAGAAAGACAGTACTCGAGCCTGACAATATTTCATTTTCTTATCTGGATCATAAGTTTTGCCTCAAGGCCTCTATTCGCACCTAGGGATCCGAAGAACACCAGGGAGCAGAGAATAACAGAGGTGCTTGTCAGGCACGGTCTTCTGGTGGTTGATTCTACCATTTGGACCTACACTCTCCAGTAGTTCAAATGATCATTGAGGAGATTAAAAAAGATGGAAGAGTGACAAGGTAGATGTAAAATTTTCCACCAAGGTCTTAGACCATGCTCTGCACTTGGTTTGACTGGACAGTGACCAAAGAAATGGGGAAAAAAAGAAAGGCCAAGGATTGGACCAAGCTAAAGAGCATTTATCTACGTTCAAAATCAGGTGGATGCGGGCGGTTTGTGCTGGACATGAAACTGGTCAAGCGCCAGGTCAAATTGTTACACATTATGGTGGAGAGATTTCTACATACTCCTTGTTAGTTCCTGGTTTTCATTGGTGCTACAACTGTATTTTTGGCTGCCCTTTCCCTTCAAGTCTCCATGGCATTCTTCATTCTTTACCCCAGGTGATTGCAGGTTTTTGGTAATCTCTGGTGCCTCTGTTTATTCTCTTTTGGATATTGCACATCTGTCACTGAGGAAAGCTGTTGTCAAACACTTTTTGCTTTGATTAGCTGGCTCTGTTTATTTCAGTATTTGAGCATTTATATACTGTAAACAAAGTCAGAGGCCTCTCCTTTCTTCTTGCAATCCGTTGCTCTTTGCGTTTGTCCCTGTTTTAGTTTTAATAGCACACATTTATTTAACCAGCATTTTTTGTTTATTACAAAACCCTGTTGAAATTCTATGTTGGAAGTCTACTCTGGAGCTTTCTTTGTAGCCCATCCTCTTTTGATAGGACTACACTCTTAGAGTGACAATGAAAAATTATTTTGGATTTACATTGATTTTAGATGGTGTAACTTTGTGTTGATCTTTCATGTGCCAGTTACCTCATTTCATAACGACTGATGCAGAAGAGTAGGCTTGTGAAACAAGGAATATCAGTGAGGAATCTAAGCAATTCCATCCTTTTCCCAATGACACTTCAATGTAATCCTTCGAAGTGTGTCATGAGCGTTTGTACTTGATGTTGGAGAGTAGGGTCTGCTTCCTATGGTCACCCCCACTTTATACTGTGATTCTCTGTTTTTTCGACTTTAATGTGGCTGTGGGCCTGCTAATCAGACCCACAGCCCAGCTGTTCTCTCTCTAAATTGATACCATTAACTTTAGGTACATACCAGATTGGGGATTGGCTCACCTCTGTGAGCCCCTGTATAGTGTACCATAGGTACCCAGGGCATAGGTGCATCCAAGGCCTACCAGGGGCTGCAGCATGTATTATGCCACCCCTGGCTGGCCCTCCAAACTGACACCATAGGCCGATCACTCAGCTAGGGTAAGGTGGTGTAATCACCCCTTACTTCGATATAGTATACCTATATCTACCTTATATATAGACACATATGCACCTATAAGTCACTCCTATGGTAGGCCTCGACAATCCTGGAGGCAGAGTGCTTGGTTTTATGTGAGAGGGTGCCCTAGCATGAGCGAGCCCGTCTACAGCATCGGAACCATCTTCTTATAGCTGTTCTATGATATAGCCATACCATATACTCTTAAGTGCATTATAATCCTTGCGGTTAATGCTAACTTTGGATTGGCTGTATCAAAACATGTCGTGTAAGGTGTCAAACACTTTGGAATACTACCCCTCGCCAATTTTGGTGGCGGGGGTAGCATTCCACCCTTCTAGAGGGAAAAGACATGTTACTGCTTTACCCGGTTAAAGTTAAACAGAGCCTCAGTGTCAAAAAATGGATGCTGCTGCCACAGACATGAGTCTGACCACCTGGCGCTGGGAGAAACTCCGGCAAGGGCGGCCTGGACAATAGGTTTCCTGTCAACGGAGGTGCCAGCACCTCCCCAGACAGGGGTTATGTGTATTGGGGCAGGGAAGGCTGCATTCAGTGAATGCATCTAGACATTGCCTGGGGCACACAAGGTGCTCCATGCATAGCCCGGTACAAACCAGTTGCTGAGGCACTCTAGCCCCAGCTCTGGCCCGAAACTGGACAAAGAGAAAGGGGTGTAACCACCCCCTTCTCAGGTCCACCCATAGGAGGGACCTAGGCAGGTAATCCAGCCCCTTAGCTTAGTATAAGTGTAGGAGCTGTGTCCCCAGGACTTTAGATTATCCTGGAAAGAAACTTTGATACAGAACTCTTGAACCTTCGACATTCCATTCTGACTAGAAGATGGAAGACATCTCCCTTGTGGTCAAGGAGTGACCACCTTGTGCAAAAAGGCACCACCAGTAACTTCCCGGTCTGCTTTGTCGACGCTCCAGCCGGAACCCGAAGACTCAGCGACACAGGAACTGGACTCTCAGACTTCTCCAACTCCGACCCACATCCACAGCAAAGCTGAGACCCGTGGCGGAAACGAGAGATGTGGGACCGGACATCCTGCATTTTGCTAACAGCTCGGCTACCGAGGTACCCTCGCAGTTGTGCATTGGGGTACGAGAAGCTCCAGACCCGAGCACCATTTGCACCGAAGCTCAGCCCTCCACACTCCACGAGTTCCACATGGGGCCCGCTCTTGCATTTCAGCTCGAAGCATCTTCCCGGTTCCTTGCCCGTTGGCTAGTGAGCTCCCTGAAGACTTTTCTATCGAACTAAACTGCTTTCCTGGTTGCTCCAGGCTTGCTCCAGCTTCCCTTCGAAGGTGAAGCGCCACGGACCTTGCTGGTCTGCAATAGAGCCAATCTCGTCATCCTGCGTGGGTTGCAGTTGCCAAGGCTTGTTGGCTCCAATCCGGATACCGTCACCGCAGTCAACTAGATTCGTCGTGGGACAGTTCGAATCCAGGGCCTGGTCATCGTCGATACCTCCTGGACCTCGTGGCTGAAGAGACAGGTTCACCTTCACCTTCAAGCACACAACATCGCCTGGTTCCTTCCTGGTCCCTGGCTAGTGACCCACACTCTGTCCCCTCTGCTTTCAGGTTCTTCACATCACTGATCCACCCTTGGATCCACCCGGACACTTTTCCTCTGGTCGCCTGCAGCACTTCTTTGCAGATCTCCATAGAAAACGACAACAAAACCCGACACGAAAAGAGACATATGCACCCGGCTTCCCTGGGTGAGGTAAAACGAGTACTCCGGTGCTCCCGTGGGTCTTGACTCTCGAAGTGTCCTAGTTTAAAAGGGTTCCATCCTAGTCCATCCGGAAGTGTCCTTAAACAGTAACTTTGTAACTTCTTTGTTTCCCATTATAAGTCAATGGTAACTCGCGACTGTGTTTAGACACTGCATGCGTATCCGGTGGGCCTCCTACTTCCTAACCTTTGGTTGTTTAGTGTAGCTCCAGCGATTCTACAGGCCCTAGGCCTGCTGTCTAACTCTCACGTGGTTCTTATACCACTTCTTTAGTACATGGTTTGTGAGGCCCCTAGGGCATAACTGTATTTGTGCAACTTATCGTATGCTAATTGAGTAACTTGTGATGTACTTTTACCTCTGACCTCATAAAGAGTGCAGAGGGGTTGTGTTTAGAATAAATACATATATATATATGATATATACCTTGTGTGATGTCCTTGTATTTGGTATTCAAGTGATTATAATTGGTAAAACAGCTTGCTTCACATGCTCTCTGAAGTCTTAGCCTAAGACTGCTGGTCCATGCTACCACTAGGATAGCTTATCTATAAGGTTGACTTTACAACCACTCACTTGTCCCTGCAGAAAATCAAGGTCCGTGTGAAGCTGGGAGCTGCTCGTTGCTCGTTTTCCCTGACTGCCGCCTCCCCAAGGACTCGCTTGTGTGAGCGAGCTCTGCAATCGGCAGAGCCAGCCCAGCGCTCCCAGCTGGAGTCCTAGGGTCAGAGGCTTGGGCAAAAACTACGTACTGCAAGCCGGGGGACTGCGAGGACCAGCAATCTCTAGGTTGCTCAGCTGGTTCCTCTTCCCCCGGCGGACACGCCCACGGACACGCCCACCCTCGAGCCAACTTTTAACCTTTCGTGACACCCGCTTTGCGGGTGCCACTCACTTGTCCCTGCAGAAAATCAAGGTCCGTGTGAAGCTGGGAGCTGCTCGTTGCTCGTTTTCCCTGACTGCCGCCTCCCCAAGGACTCGCTGGTGTGAGCGAGCTCTGCAATCGGCAGAGCCAGCCCAGCGCTCCCAGCTGGAGTCCTAGGGTCAGAGGCTTGGGCTTGGGCAAAAACTACGTACTGCAAGCCGGGGGACTGCGAGGACCAGCAATCTCTAGGTTGCTCAGCTGGTTCCTCTTCCCCCGGCGGACACGCCCACGGACACGCCCACCGCCGGCAAGCACACAAGCACATAAACACCACCATTTCACCCGCGACGCGGGACGCGCGCGGGCGAAGACCGGGCTAAGAGCGGGCCGTTTTGTGGCCGTTCGGGGGCCGAAGGAGGCCGGGCTGGGCAACCCCTTTTCGCCCTAGGTATTAGATCTACTCATCGGTCCTCGCCTACCTCATCGGAGCCAGTAAGCCCTGTTTTGTATCTTTTTGTTTGGGGATTACCAGTCCTTGCCCTAATTGGGGTCACTTATCATGCCTCCCGCTAAATCTGTAAAACCTTTGAAAAACTCTGTACAAACTCTCACAGCCATTGATCGCATGCTGCAGAGGACCATAGGAGCTGTGACAACAGTCATAAAACAGACTGAAAAACGTTTATCCCTACCTGCTGTGACATTACCCCCTCTGTCCAGTACTATTTTACCTGATATTACTAACATCTCCCAGGATTCGTACCTTTTGCCTTCCTTTGTTTCTCTTCCCTGTGCTCCTCATATCGTACTGGATCCACTCACCCAAGACCAACAAAGGGAGGCTAGTCCTATGGATTTTCCCTCTCTTCACTCTACGGCCCTATCCTTTCCTTTGATCGATGATATTCTGGAATCTGTAGATGCTGTTAATAAAATTATTTCCCCGAAAAATCCCTCACCTACCAAAGCAATATTGGGGGATATCAGTATCCCCCTTCAGTTACGTGATCAAACCACTTCACCTCCGCCCATTATAGACCTAGTAGGGAGTGAGACTCAATCTCAGGAGCGCGGCCCCCAAAATATATCATTGCAAAAGCAGAAAAACAATTCTCCTACTACAGCTTTAAATACCAAGAACCCTCCCAACTCCAGAAAGAGGAAAAGGGACATAGAAACACATCAAGGTAGAAGGGCCAAAGCTAGTAAGAAAATGGTCCCTACAAGTAAACCCAATAAGAATGTAGTAGAAAAGCCCAACACCAATAAAATAAACATCATTAATGATCCACCAATACAAACCGCCCCAATTAAAGAGCTGGTAGAGAAGTTCGAACACTTGGTCACTTCCTTAATTTTACCCCTAGTTCATCGCTTAAAAATTATTACAGAAAAATTGGGTGAATTAGAAGTCACTACACAAACTAATGTGGAACTGACCAGACAACTTGTGAATCAGAGAGACAAGACCACAGGAGTTAGGAAACCCAATACGACTTCAGCCCCCACCGAGAAATCTGCTAGACCTGTAGACAAATCAGGGACTAATCAACAAAACTCCAACTCCTTAATTCAAAAACCCAGGTCGACCCAATTGCAATCAGGTCAGCCTCAAACCAACAACAGCAATTTAATTAAATTATCCGAAGGTGCGAATAATATAGGGGAAAAAACCAAAAGAGCAGACCCCGCAACAAAAAATCTTAATAAAAATCCTACAGACGCTCCAGTCCCTAGAAATAACCCCAATGCGGCAGAATTTACAAACACTGGGTCACCTCAAACATACAAAGGAACTAGACCAAAACGAGAGATACAAATTACTCTTCCACCGGAATCGGCCCCATTCGTGGCCATCCTGACCGGGGTCCCTGAGCTTCTACCGAATCAGTTCGAGGACTATGGGAGCCTCAAAAACAAAATAATATATTGGCTTAAAAAAAAATCGTCCTTTGCCACCAAATATAAACGGGGATATTCTCCTTGTCAGAAGGGCCAAATGGCTGGGTCTTAGACCAAAAGACATCAGTGGGGATGTCATAATCATCAATTTTAGAGACTATAGAGTGATGAAATATCTAAGAGAGTGGTATCAGGAGAGAGATAACCTGGGCATCCAACTTCAGGAATTAACATACTTCTACCCTAGGTCTCTGGTAGCCATTAGGCCCCAGCAGGAACCTACTCAGTGGAATTATCAGAGGCACCAGAGACCTCAACATGAGGATTACTATTATCCACTATCCCTATCAAATAGATATCAGGCACTGATGGGAGCAGATCTCTTAGACTGATGCACCCAGGGATCTTCCTCCCCCATACCCAGTCCGCAATTACAATCACTCATTGTAGATCCCCAAACATCAAGTCAATCATCATTACTATTGGTGGCAAACTTAATCCCCGAACCGGGCACCCAGGATAGGGGTATAGACCCACCCCATACCTCTCAAAATATCTCGTCCCATTTGGAATGCACAGAAACCCATATGTCTGTAGTCTCATGGAATGTGGCAGGTTTAGCAGGAAAGATTGATGACATACAATGGCAGGCGATCACAACAGTTCATCCTGTGATCGCGATCCAAGAAACATGGGCTACCGAGGCATTCCATATTCTGGGCTATAAAACTTTCTTTACCCCAGCTATAGCCAGCAGGAGAGGTAGGCCAAAGGGAGGTCTAACTATATATACATCTATAACCTCGGGCCCAGTGATTCAAAAAATACTTCTGGACGATAACTATTTTCAAATACTCCTTTCCACATGGGGTTCTCAGAAAAATCTATTAATCATAAATTTTTATAATAATATCCCACCTCAGGAAGCGGAAAACGTGCTTAAGAAACTGGATTCCACTCTTAATGGTATTGAAGAGTCATCAAAAGACGATATGACAATTATATGGGTGGGGGACTTTAACTGCTCCTTATGTCCCTTGAGTACAAAGGGGGTGTGCGGTTGGGAGGGCGACGAAGAGGCGATGATTTATCATCACTTCTGTCATACAAAATTTGGAGATCAGATGAATAGGATCATGGGGCACTACTCCTTGGCTTTCACAAATGAGCTCTGTACTCCACCTAAACCGTTCACACCTACCTTTAATGGAAGAGGAGCCAACTCAATAATCGATTTTGCCCTATTTTCAGCACGGTATTCAGCTCAGGTAATTGATTGGCGTACTCTCGATTCACCTATGAGCGACCATTTTCCTATCCTTTCTATTTATAATTTCAAACTTAGCAACCAACTTCACCCTCTTGGCAGCTGTTATGACGTTACCCCGATTTTAGGTAAAAAAAATGGGTTTACAATCAAATGGGAAAAGGTAATCCCAGAAACCTTTAATAAAAACCTGATAAGCTCCTCCCTGGAAGATTTTAATATCTGTCTATCTCTAGATGAGGACCCACTAACTGTCCTTAGATCCTTTGGTAACATCTCAGGTAAAATTAAGGATAACCTTGTAAGAACCCAATCCAACAATCAAAAAGGTCCTTTCGGGTGGTTTGATAAGGAATGCAGAAGTGCCCTTACTGCATTAAAAAATACCCTGCACTGTAGCTCATCTACGAGAGTAGAGATCAGAACTGCGAGACGGAACTATCGCCTTGCCTTAAGCTTTAGGAAAAAAGAACTGAAATTAAAAGCGTGGGCTAACCTGCATGAAGCATGTAACAAAAGGGACAACGTTGCCTTTTGGAAGGCCGTGAGCGCTCCATTTTACCAGGAGCGAGCGGGCCCCTCAATAGACAACGCAATCTCAGCACAGGAATGGGTCCAACACTTCCAGAAACTTTATAGCTGTTCAGTCCCTATTGATGAGGACCACACGACTACAAGATCTACAAATGTAATAGAGGGTTTTAGCTTTCCAATAGATATTTCCTTTACCCTAGAAGAAGTTCAAAGAGCTTTAAAAGAAAGTCCAGCGGCAAAAGCGCCAGGACCAGATAAGGTCCCATTAGATGTTTTTAAAAATCTCCCTGACCTTTGGGCCCCAATTTTAACAAACGTCCTTAATTCCTCTAATAAAGTCGGATTCATCAAAACCTGGCAGGAGGCCATCCTGGTCCCTATACACAAAAAAGGGGATAGAAATGATCCTGCCTGCTATAGGCCCATCTCGCTCTTAGATGGCCTAATGAAAACAGCAGGCAGAATCATCCTTACCAGGATGCAGGAGTGGCTCGAAGAAAAAGATATCCTATCTACAATGCAGTACGGCTTTACTAGAGGAAAGGGAACAATTGAACAAGGTTTAAATCTTGCCCTTATTATGTCAAAATATGTTCATGCCAAAAAGGTTAATTTGTACATAACATATGTAGATCTCAGTTCTGCTTTCGATTGTGTAAGGCATGACACCCTGTGGCAGATCTTAGAAGATATCGGTCTAGATAGCAGGATCATAATCTTTATCAAAGAACTCTACTCGGGGGCTGGCGCACGGGTGAGGTTCGGCAAGGGAGGCGAATGTTCGGATTTCTTCCCTATCCGCAGAGGAGTAAGGCAGGGGTGCATTCTTGCACCCCTGCTTTTTAATCTGTACATAAATGATGTGGGAACCTTGCTATCAGAGAAGTATAATCACTATCCAGTGATTAAAGGAAAACCCATACCCATACTCCTTTACGCCGACGATGCGGCTATCTTGTCACAGACTAAGAGAGGCCTGCAAAACGCAGTAAATACATTCTCTGAGTACATGAATAAGAGGGGTTTATCTATAAATGTGTCCAAGACTTTCACCATGTCCTGTGGCCCACGGAAACTCAGAGCTCCATGTAATATAAATTTGGATAATAAGTGTGTTGAATTAGCAGACATTTTCTGTTATCTTGGGGTTCATATGGACAGACAAGGTAATTGGAAACCAGCAGTGAAAGCAAGAGCGTTGGCATTCACTAAAGCAACGGGAGCTCTCCTCAACTTTGCGAAGAAGATTGGATCAAGGCCACCAAGGGAACTTTTACAAATTTATAAATCTAAATGTCTTTCCATTGGCACGTATGGGGCTGGGTTATGGGGGATACAGTCTGTGGAAATCATCCAACGAATAGAGAACAAATTCTTAAGGTATGTCTTGGCAGTGCCGCCCAGCACATCAATATATGTCCTGCATGCAGAATTGGCCATACAACATATCTCTGATACCATTAAGATGGCACCAATCTTATTGTGGCATAACATCTGGACCAACCCTGCCACAAATCTCAACAGAGCGGTAGCAGAGGACTGCCTGCAGTGCTGCGGGGTAAAAAACATCATGTGGCTTAATTATGTTAAGAGTCTGTGCTCTGAGATCGGCTGTCCAGAATATTTCTCTAACCCAGCCACCATGGACTCTATCTCCAGATCCACGCTAAAGAAAATACTGACTGAACATTGTGAATCAAACAGATGGAAAACCCAAAGGGTCAAGATGTCAGTCAGAAATCACGATGAAGTGACACTTCATAGAAACATCCAGTTGTACCTTACTGTTGACCAACCCTTTTTTTATCGTAGAATATTAACATCTTTCCGATTTGAAACATTTTTCAGACTTATTACTCTTCCAAGGTGTAACGACTGGTCCAAAGCTAAACTAATTTGCCCCTGTGATAAGCTGTCAGTCCAATCCAATATTCACTGCACTTTATATTGCACTTTATACGCACTTCCAAGGCGACCAATATTACGGCCCCTTTTGTTAAAGTGGGGCATAAGAAAATCGAGAGAAGCATATAATAAATTGCGATCCCTGGAAGATTACTATACAATTAATACTGTAATGATGTATTTAAGAGCAATATTGAAATACAGACGGGACATTACGCTAGAATAAGCAACGTTATATTGATGACACAACGGCTCTGCTCGAGGTTATGCTCTATTTATTACTGAATACATAATTCCCACATGTCGTTCCAATTTTAGCATATACATGGATTTTTTATACTGTTTTTGTAACAAGAATTAGTTTTTCTGCTTTCCTGATTGTATGTATGCTTTTATGAATTGTTTTTAACATTTCGAATAAAGCTTTTGAACTGAACTGACTTTACAACCACCATCAATAAGGGTTGATTAGACTGGTGTAAGGTGCCCACTAGAATAGTGGACACCATATGCCAGGCTAACTTCTCACATTGGTGTGCAGCGGATGGGATAAGAGCTTGCTGTTGTTTTACCATACAATCTTTAAATGTCATTTGAAAGATCACATTAAGGTACCTGTAGGTACATATAAATCAAGTTCTTATAAAACATAAGTTCTACTGAAATTAGCAGTTGTAGGTGGTAAGGGCCTAGCACACCCTGACCACAACTCCTAGAGAGGTTCTATTAGGAAACCATTTAGTGTAGGTAGGTGCACACACCACACCTCACTAGAAAATGTCCTTGGAAGCAGGCCCTAGTGGACCTCTTCAAGAAGAAACCCAGAGGGTGCCTTCTAAGTAAGACTCATTCACTTTTCATGAGTTGAGAAGCCTGTGTGCAGTCAGAAAGTTGAGTCAAGGACAGAGTCCAACCTTTAACCACCTGGTAGATATCTTAGTGACTCGTGATGTAGAGAATACATCAGACCCAGGTAACCAAGGTAGTAGAGAGGGGGGCCATCTTTCAGCAGAGGAAAATACCACTGGAGATGATCCATTGGTCTCTGATGAGGATGATGACCAGGATGCAGCTGATGAAACTCCCCTGGGCAACCTAGGACTATCTGGAGGTAGAGAGGGCCAAGGGAGGCCCCCCTCCACTCACCCCAGTAGGCCTAACCTAGGAAACCGAAGGCACAGACCCAACTCCAGTGGGTCTGATCATTCTGACTCCTCCGTAGGGTACAGTGGCTCTGCTGTGAGGAGGATGACTTTCCCTCAGAGGAGAGAGCACAAAGCTAGGATGAAGGAAGTCAAGCTTAGGATCAAGAGGCAGGAAGTTACCCTTGCAAAAGAGACCCTGGCTCTTGAAAGAGAGAAAAAGGCAGCACAGTACCTAGAGATAGGGAAAGGTATTATGACAAAAAAACTGAGCAAAATTGTCCCTCCCTACAAGTGTGGGGGTGACATCCACAAGTGGATAACTGCTTTGGAGAGGGCCTGCAAAGTACAGCAGGTACCCCAGAGTCCGTGGGCAGCAATTTTGTAGCTCTCCTTTGCAGACAAAGGCAGAGATAAGCTCCTGACAGTTAATGAACAGGATGCTGACAACTACAATGTCCTGAAGAGTGCTCTGATAGAGGGGTTTGGCTTAACCACTGAGCAGTACAGGTTACTGTTCAGAGACACCCAGACGACACAGACTCAGACTCGGTACTGGACTGACTTTGTAGATTGTGCTACTAAGGCTCTGGAAGGCTGGTTACTGGGCAGTAAGGTTAATGACTATACAGGATTGTATAATTTGATCATGAGAGAATAAATTCTTAACAACTGTCAGAACCAGTTATTGCATCAGCACCTGGTTGACTCTGATCTGACCTCTCCCCAAGAATTGGGAAAGAAGGCAGACAAATGGGTCAGAACCAGGGTGTAGCAGAAGGTACAGAACCATGGTGGTGATCAGAAGAAGCAAGACCAAAAGGGTGGGGAGAAAGCAAAAGACCAGAAGTTTTCTCAAGGTCCCCAAAAAGCTTCTATGGTGGGGGTTCCCAACCTGCAAAAAAGAAAGAAGGGTCTAAGAAACGATGGTGCAAAGTATGTAAGTTAAATGCTCACTGGACCAGTGAATGCACCAAGAAGGAGGCAGCTCCAGCCACCATTGCCCCTAAGGCAACTTTTCCCCCTGGTTCAGCTCCAAATGGTGGTTCTCAACAGAAGGGTGTAGTAGGGTTAACCCTGGGAACTGAGATGGATTCTGGCCTAGTCAGAATACCAACTCAAGCTGTTCTTGTCTGTGATGTGGACATGGCTATGTCCTCTACTGTGAGCCCCAGTAACGAGGACAAGTACAGAAAGAATCATTTAATTAATAACAAAATGGCTCAGGCCTACAGGGACCCATGTGCTAGTGTCACAATGGTGACACCCAGCTTTGTGGGCCCAGGACAGATAATACTAGGTGACAATTCAATGCAAGCAATGTCACTACCACCCATAGTATGGCAATTGTTAATTTCTCCTGGGGAGGGGTAACTGTCCTCAAAAGAGTTGTTGTTAGTTCAGACCTCCCTGTAGAATGTTTGCTTGGCAATGACCTAGAATCTTCAGTCTGGTCTGAAGTGAAGTATAGCACTCATGCAGAGATGTTAGGTATATCAGCACATGTCCTTGTTGTGACCAGATCACAGGTCAAAAATTGCAACACTGAACAGGCCCTGGATCCTGAAATAATGGACCAGTTGCCTACCAGGAGGAGAAGCAGTACGGTTAAGGCAGCGCCTTCCCACTTGCCGCAGGAAGAGGATCAGCTTTCTCAGGAAGATGATTGTGAGACCAAGGAGGAAACTGTCCTAGAAGAGCTTTAGCCTGATCAGGTTGAGTTTTTGGGACAGGGGGACCCTCCAGGGCAGTGGGCTGCCCTTCTCTTGAACTCCTCAGACAGCTGGCTGCTGCTGAGGCTGCTGGGAATGCTAGTGGGACCCACAAAGTCTATTGGGATGATGGGCTCCTGTATTCAGAGGCTAGAGACCCCACGCCTGGTGCTTCCAGAAGGTTGGTCATACCTTTGGCATTCAGGGGCTTCCTTCTTACCCTAGCCCATGATATTCCCCTAGCAGGACATCTTGGCCAGAACAAGACTTGGCACAGGCTTGTCCCTCACTTTCACTGGCCCCACATGTCCGAAGACAACAAGGAGTTTTGTCGCTCCTGTGTCACCTGCCAAGCCAGTGGCAAATCAGTTGGCACCACAAAGGCCCCCCTAATATCACTACCTGTGGTGGGGGTTCCCTTTGAACGTGTAGGGATTGACATTGTTGGACCAATGGATCCCCAAACAGCCTCTGGGCACAGGTTTATTCTGGTGGTAGTGGATCATGCCACCAGATACCCAGCGGCTATTCCCCTAAGGACCACAACAGCACCTGTTGTGGCAAGAGCCCTCCTGGGAGTTTTCTCAAGAGTGGGTTTTCGGAAGGAGGTTGTCTCAGACAGAGGTGCAAACTTTATATCTGGATATTTGACTGCTATGTGGAAGGAGTGTGGAGTGAACTACATGTTTACCACACCCTATCATCCACAGTCCAATGGTCTGGTGGAGAGATTCAACAAGACCTTAAAGGGCATGATTAAGGGTTTACCTGAAAAGCTTAGGCGAAGATGGGACATCCTACTGCCCTGCCTTTTGTTTGCTTACAGAGAGGTCCCACAGAAGGGTGTTGGCTAAAGCCCTTTTGAACTTCTGTTTGGGCATCCTATAAGAGGACCCCTTTGCCTGGTGAAGGAAGGATGGGAGTTACCTCTCAAACCTCCCAAGCAAGACATTGTGGACTATGTACTTGGTCTCCGCTCCAGGATGGCTGAGTACATGAAGAAGGCATCCAAAAACCTTGAGGCTAGCCAGGAATTGCAAAAGACCTGGCATGACCAAAAGGCTGTGCTGACTGTTTACCAGTCAGGACAGAAAGTGTGGGTGTTGGAGCCAGTGGCCCCAGCAGCTCTCCAAGACAAATGATCTGGACCCCACACTATTATTGAGCAAAAGGGAAACGTAACCTATTTGGTTGATCTTGAAACTCCCAGGAGCCCCACAGGGTGCTTCAAGTCAACAGATTAAAACCATATGTTGACAGGGCAGACATGGGCTTGCTCATGGCTACAGATGAGGGACAGGAGGAGGAGAGTGACCCTCTCCCAGACCTACTTTCTCAGAACCCTGATGATGGTTCAGTTGATGGTGTAGCCTTGGCAGGCAGCCTCACTGACCAACAGCAACAGGACTGCTGACAAGTTCTACAGTCCTACAGACATATGTTTTCTCTGACTCCAAGTCAGACTACCTGGTGCACTCATGAAGTGGACACTGGGGACAGTCTGCATGGAAAAAATAAGATTTACAGGCAACCTGATCATGTCAGGGACTGTATCAGGACAGAGGTCCAAAAGATGTTGGAGTTGGGAGTCATTGAGCCCTCAGAGAGCCCTTGGTCCAGTCCAGTAGTCCTGGTGCCTAAACTTCACACCCAAGATGGTAAGCGAGAGATGCGGTTTTGTGTGTATTACAGAGGCCTCAATGCTGTCACTAGGACAGATGCGCTCCCAATACCAAGGGCAGATGAACTCATTGACAGATTGGCATCTGCCAAGTTTTTGAGTACATCTGACTTGACAGCTGGCTACTGGCAGATCAGACTAGCTGATGATGCAAAAGCCAAAACAACATTTTCAACCCCAGGAGGACATTATCAATTTGTGGTAATGCCCTTTGGTCTGAAAAATGCACCTGCCACATTCCAAAGGTTGGATAACCAAGTCCTCTCAGGTCTGGATGACTACTGTGCAGCTTATCTTGATGACATTGCTGATTTAGCTCCACTTGGGAAGATCACCTGGTCCACCTGAAGAATGTTTTGGAGACCCTACAAAAGGCAGGCCTAACTATCAAGGCTACCAAATGCCAGATAGGGCAGTGTCAGGTTGTATACCTGGGCAACCTTGTAGGTGGAGGTCAGGTTCAGCCATTGGAGAGCAAGATCCAGACCATAAAGGACTGGACTGCTCCCACCACCCAGACACAGGTCAGAGCTTTATTGGGCCTGATTGGGTACTACAGGAAATTTGTCAAGGGGTATGGTTCCATAGTGACACCCCTTAATGACTTAACTTCCAAGAAAATGCCAAAGAAAGTTCAGTGGACAGTAAGCTGTCAAAAGGCATTTGATGAGCTGAAGCAGGCCATGTGCACTGCTCCTATTCTGCAAAGTCCAGACTACTCCAAAGAATTCATTGTTCAAACAGGTGCTTCTGAGTTGGGTGTAGGTTGTCAGACGAAGTCTTCCTCGGAATCTGATGCGATGATATAAGGGCCCACCTCTCGATACCTCCAATTCTGATTGTAATTATTACACAGAATATTGAAGTGATCAAGCGGGGGGACAAGGGGAGTTGGGAAGGGAACAGCTGGGAGGGAGATCTGAAAAGGAAAAAGTTAGACACACACTAATACCTATTTACTTATATTTCAGTAAATTCTCCTTAATGCAAGCAGCAATCTAAGCATGGAGTTTTCATGTAAAACTAGATTCACTTCACAAAATTCTGAGGAATAATATCGCAATAAACCTCTTGCAATTTGACCTTTTACACTAATTATTCTCCAAATGCTTGATATTTCTTTGCACATAAAACATCTGTACTTTTCTAATAAAACTCTCTCAGAAAAAATTAGCACGATTTACATTATCTTCTTTAAATTGTTCACTGTTAGATAGTATCAAAACCTTTAAACTTGTTCACATAGCACGAAACTGTGTATTGCAAAACACTCTAATATTGTCTTGTTATAGCTTCATAATCAAGTTACATGTAGAAAACATAAGCAAGAGATTTATCTTGTTTCTGTGCTAAAACAATAACTTTCTATTCGAAATATTATGTTGGGTTTACTTCATACCAAAAACATTGAAGATTTCTAATTCCTTAAATAACATGATATAAAAAACTGAAACAGCGTTTAAATCTTTCTTGCTCTTTAGATTCTGTAAATACAAAAAATAAAAACCTTTTTGTGCATTAAATCGCCTTCATACCTAAAGAGTACGACCTACTCTTCATTATAGGTTCATCTGCAAACTCTGGACCCCAAAGGAAGAAATTCCTCGAAGAAATCCGGTCCCAAACCACCTTCTGAAAGACTGCCGGAGAAGTTACCAACTCAAGAAGCTCCTCCGGAAAGGTCTGCTCCAGCGGGGCACACACAAATCTGCATCAAAGGGTTAAACAGCATACCAAAACACAGAGCCTGCCTGGAATCAACCTCCTTCTCAGAAATCTCCAGAATAGTGAGCACAGATCCTTGGGTGTGGTCACGTACATCAACGTAACCACACCCGAGTAATTTCCCCTGCTTGCGGCGTTGAAATGCGACAGCATGCCAAATTGCACGCATCTCGCGGTACGCGGTTGCCAAAGTGCACGCATCTCGCGTACCCTGCCAAACCTCACTCATCTCGCGTACCCTGCCAAACCTCACTCATCTCGCGGACCATAGGGAATCAATGGAATTTTTAGGGCAAAATGCATTTCCAAAGTTTAGCCTGCCCTAGCCCTATAACAAAGCAACCACCAATGTCCAGCAGGGGAAGACCCATGAGTCTTTCCACATAAACGTTTGGGACATGGCCAAAGGCCAAATGGGGCGGGCCCTAGACCGCAAGCGCCCCTGGGCCTGACCGTATTCCCCCCTCCCTGCAGCGGTCTAGGGCCCGGCTTCGAGGGATGAAGGAGGTGGAAACGTCGCACCAAGCGAGAGGCATGAATGTTCTCTGCCGGTTCCCAAGAATCGTTCTCGGCTCCGTAACCTTTCCAGGAGACAAGATACCACAATCTGCTTCTCCTTAGTTTAGAATCCAGTATGTCCTTTACCTCGTATTCCCAGTTACCCTGAACGAAAACTGGCGCTGGCCTAGTTGCAACATTTTGTCTAGCTGGTTTCAAAAGGGATGTATGGAACACTGGATGGATTCTCAAAGTTTTTGGAAGTAACAATTTGTACGTTACTGGATTGACTTGACGAAGTACTGAATATGGTCCAATAAACTTAGGATGAAACATACTTTTTCTTTTGAAGGTTAAGTTCTTGGCAGACAACCAAACTTTATCCCCAGCAACATATCTTGGACCAGGTCTATGATGTTTATCATACTGCTGTTTGTACTTTTCCTTACTTTGTAGTAAACGTTGGTGAGTTTGTTGGTGAACAGTTTGCATATGTTGTATAGCATCCTTTACTGCAGGTGTATCACTTACATGTTTGGGCAATACTAAAGGAATTGTGTTTGGTAAATAGCCATAGAGAGCCTCAAATGGAGATGACCCAGTTGAAGAATGCGGTGATGTGTTTTAAGCCATTTCTGCAATCCAAAGCAAATCATACCAAGATCTCTTGGAGTCTTCTACGTAACATCTTAAGTATTGCTTTAATGTCTGATTTAATCGTTCAGTTTGACCATCAGTTTGGGGATAGTAACTAGTAGACATATTAGATGTGATTTGTAGACTTTGACACCATTGCTGCCAGAATTTAGATGAAAACTGAGACCCTCGATCAGACAGTAACACTGAAGGCAAACCATGTAATCGCACAATGTTTGTTAGTAGTATTTGCGCTAATTGTCCTGCTGTTGGCAATTTTTTACAAGCAATGAAATGGGCATGTTTTGTTAAACTGTCCACTACTACCAAAATTACTGAATGAAGATTCACTAGTGGTAAATTCGTGATGAAATCTAAAGAAACATGTTCCCATGGTTTGATTGGTGTTGGTAAGACTTGTAACAAACCTTTTGGTTTGCTATGATCAGTTTTAAATCTAGCACATGTTTCACAGTTTTGAGCCATCAAAGAAACATCCTTTTTGAGAGTTGGCCACCAAAACAAGTTTTGAATCTTTTCTACAGTCTTTTTTGGACCTGGATGTCCTGCCATAGGATGGGAATGTAGCCAATTCAAGACCGTCTCATGTAATTCCTTGGTTGGAAGGTAGACTTGTTTTCCATGAAATGGTATTCCCTCTTTGATTGTTTGGTTTTTCTTCTTGTTATTCCATTTCTCCCATTGTGATGGAGGAAAATTCTCATGTATACTGTCTAAGAACTGATCAGCATTCAACAAACAGATCACTTTGTCAGGTTCTATTATTGCTTGTGGAGTTCCTTCACACTTATGTAGTGTTGAGTCTTTCCTGGATAAAGCATCCGCCTTTTTGTTGTCTTGTCCAGGTCGATAGGTTACTATGAAATCATATTC
This sequence comes from Lissotriton vulgaris, assembly GCF_964263255.1. Lineage (NCBI taxonomy): Eukaryota > Metazoa > Chordata > Amphibia > Caudata > Salamandridae > Lissotriton > Lissotriton vulgaris. The sequence continues at coordinate 1,377,543,978 of NC_141694.1, read as the reverse complement.
TGCAAAGAACATCATCCATCTCATTTGTCCTGGAGTTAACATTCTGGCTGAACTCATGAATTGTAAGTTTCTGTGATCTGTATACACTGTTACTGTGCATTTTGCTCCCATAATATAATGTCTCCATTCCTTGAATGCTTCAAGTATTGCAAGCAACTCTTTCTCTGCAATTATGTAATTCTGTTCATCTGCATTCAATTTACGAGACATATAAGCGACAGGATGCATTTGACCAGTTTTGTGATGTCTCTGAGATAAAATGGCTGCAATTGCAACATCTGAGGCATCCGCTTAGATTATAAAAGGTTCATTCACATTAGGATGCATCAAAATTGGGGCTTCAGTAAAAGCTTTTTTCAAACTTTGGAATGCTTCATTTGCTTCTGTAGTCCATTCGAACTTCACCTTTTTTCGTAACAGACGAATTATGGGAGCTACGACTGCTGAAAAGTGATCGATAAATCGTCGATAGAAGTTTACGAAGCCCAAAAAACATTGCACATCTCGAACAGATTTTGGGATTGGCCATTCTGCTACTGCCTTTATTTTTCTATCTGTCATTTTCATGCCCGTTGGTGTGAGCAGTACTCCAAGAAATTCGACTTCAAAGACATGAAAATCGCATTTGGATAACTTGCAATACAGATTGTGTGATTGTAATGCCTTTAAAACTTGTTTGACATGACCTTCGTGCTTTTCTTCTGAATCGGAATAAATTAAGATATCATCTATATAGACAATAACAAATACATCTAGAAATTCCCGTAGAACATCATTTAGGAAAAACTGGAAGGCTGCTGGCGCATTACAAAGACCAAACGGCATTACCAAATATTCGAACAGTCCATATCTAGTTTTAAATGCAGTTTTCCATTCGTCTCCTTGTCTGATTCTCACCAGATGGTATGCTCCTCTTAGATCAAGCTTGGTGTAAATTACTGCTGTTTTTACTTGATCTAAAAGAACTGGGATTAATGGTAAGGGATATTTGTTTTTGATGGTGATTTTGTTCAAAGCCCTATAGTCAATGCACGTTCTTAATTCACCATTTGCTTTTGGAATAAAAAACAAAGGGGAGGTGGCTGGTGACTTTGAAGGACGAATGAACCCATTTTCAAGATATTGATCCAAGTATTCTCTCAAGTGTTGATTTTCTGTTTCAGAGAGTGCATAAATCCTACAGTTCGGTACACATGAACCCGGCATGAGATCGATTTGGCAATCATAGCTGCGATGAGGAGGAAGGACTGCTGCTTTCTCTTCACTGAATACCTCCTGAAACATTTTGTAACATTTGGGTAGAATTGTCTCTTTTTCTTCTGCAGTAGCAATTTGACTGATTGTTTTTGTGAGAGTTCCCATACAAGATGATTGACAAAAATCAGATTGGAATACAAGTTCTCTCTTTTGCCAGTCAATAATTGTATTATGTAGACAGAGCCATGGCATTCCTAAAATAAAGCCGTATTGAGGTGCTTGGATTACATCGAATTGAACCTCCTCTCTATGATATTTCTTTTTTGAGTCTTCACAACACATTATTACCTTTGAGGTTTGCATGGTGACTGGACCTCCGGACAAAACTTTTCCATCTACGGCTTGGACTATTTCAGGAGTGTCTTTTTTCTCATTCTCGTCTTTTGACAATGGTTGTCTAAGGGTTCCAATTTCCATTGGTTCAGAGCTAGATTCAGAATGTGTGAACTGAGTTCTGGGTTTAGTTTCACTTTTCCAATTAGGTTTCTCTCCTCTTTTTTTATCACCCCTTCGTTCTGATAGTCTGTGATCAAATCTCAAAGTTAGATTAATTAAATCTGAACAAGTTGTTGGTTGTGGGTCAATTTGAGCTAACACATCTTTCAGATCGTCCTTCAACCCTTGATAGAAAAGTGCTGCTCTTTTTTCTTCAGGCCAAGAGGTTTCTACGACCAATCTATTAAAATGTGACAAGTAGGCAATGAGATCTCGATTTCCTTGTCTTAATTGTAACAGTTCTCGATCTGCAGACAAAGTTACTGTTCGTCTGTCGAATACTTTCTCAAATTATTCTACAAAGCGCCGCCAGTTATACAATAGAGCGCTATCTTGACGTACTAGCGGAACTGCCCAATTTGCAGTATCTCCAGACAGATAAGAAATTAGAAAAGCTATTCTGGATTGAGGGGTGGGAAATGCTGCAGGTCTACAAGAGAAATGCAATTCTATTTGTGTTAAAAATATTTGAACCTTAGAAGGGTCTCCTGAAAAACGTTCTGGCGCAGCCAGAGGAATTTGTGGTGGAACAGTTACTGATATATTTGTGGAAGCTCTAGTGTCTTGCGCCTCCTCAGGAAGGGGAGTGTTCAAAATCTGAATATTATCTACTTTATCAGACAACAATGCTGTAGCAGCCATAGTTTCATTTAAATCTGCCTGCATTTTAACTATTGCCGCAAGTAAATCATCCATGGTGGCCATTATGCCAACACAGTCGGATCGGGAGGAAAATAATTTGTGGGCTCACTATTCTGTCAGACGAAGTCTTCCTCGGAATCTGATGCGATGATATAAGGGCCCACCTCTCGATACCTCCAATTCTGATTGTAATTATTACACAGAATATTGAAGTGATCAAGTGGGGGGAAAAGGGGAGTTGGGAAGGGAACAGCTGGGAGGGAGATCTGAAAAGGAAAAAGTTAGACACACACTAATACCTATTTACTTATATTTCAGTAAATTTTCCTTAATGCAAGCAGCAATCTAAGCATGGAGTTTTCATGTAAAACTAGATTCACTTCACAAAATTCTGTGGAATAATATCGCAATTAAACCTCTTGCAATTTGACCTTTTATACTAATTATTCTCCAAATGCTTGATATTTCTTTGCACATAAAACATCTGTAGTTTTCTAATAAAACTCTCTCAGAAAAAATTAGCACGATTTACATTATCTTCTGTAAATTGTTCACTGTTAGATAGTATCAAAACCTTTAAACTTGTTCACATAGCACGAAACTGTGTATTGCAAAACACTCTAATATTGTCTTGTTATAGCTTCATAATCAAGTTACATGTAGAAAACATAAGCAAGAGATTTATCTTGTTTCTGTGCTAAAACAATAACTTTCTATTCGAAATATTATGTTGGGTTTACTTCATACCAAAAACATTGAAGATTTCTAATTCCTTAAATAACATGATATAAAAAACTGAAACAGCATTTAAATCTTTCTTGCTCTTTAGATTCTGTAAATACAAAAAATAAAAACCTTTTTGTGAATTAAATCGCCTTCATACCTAAAGAGTACGGCCTACTCTTAATTATAGGTTCATCTGCAAACTCTGGACCCCAAAGGAAGAAATTCCTCGAAGAAATCCGGTCCCAAACCACCTTCTCAAAGACTGCCGGAGAAGTTACCAACTCAAGAAGCTCCTCCGGAAAGGTCTGCTCCAGCGCGGCACACACAAATCTGCATCAAAGGGTTAAACAGCATACCAAAACACATAGCCTGCCTGGAATCAACCTCCTTCTCAGAAATCTCCAGAATAGTGAGCACAGATCCTTGGGTGTGGTCACGTACATCAACGTAACCACACCCGAGTAATTTCCCCTGCTTGCGGCGTTGAAATGCGACAGCATGCCAAATTGCACGCATCTCGCGGTACGCAGTTGCCAAAGTGCACGCATCTCGCGTACCCTGCCAAACCTCACTCATCTCGGGTACCCTGCCAAACCTCACTCATCTCGCGGACCATAGGGAATCAATGGAATTTTTAGGGCAAAATACATTTCCAAAGTTTAGCCTGCCCTAGCCCTATAACAAAGCAACCATCAATGTCCAGCAGGGGCAGACCCATGAGTCTTTTCACATAAACGTTTGGGACATGGCCGAAGGCCAAATGGGGCGGGCCCTAGACCGCAAGCGCCCCTGGGCCTGACATAGGTGCTGTTCTGTCACAACTGAATAAAGATGGTCAAGACCAGCCAGTAGCTTGTATTAGCAGATGGCTGACCCCTAGAGAGAACGGTTGGTCAGCTATTGAGAGGGAGGCCTTTGCTGTGGTTTTGGCACTGAAGAAGCTGAGGCCATACTTGTTTGGTATTCACATCAGGATTCAGACAGACCATAAGCCCCTCTTGTGGCTAACTCAGATGAAGGATGAAAATCCCAAACTGCTTAGGTTGGCCATTTCCCTACAGGGTATAGACTTTACAGTGGAACATAGACCTGGGACTGACCATGCCAATGCAGATGGACTCTCCAGATATTTCCACTTAGAACATGAAGACTCAACTGGTCAAGGTTAGCTTAATGTCCCGGCGTTTGGGGGTAGGGGAGGGGGGTTTGTGTAGGAGAGTAGGGTCTGCTTCCTATGGTCACCCCCACTTTTTACTGTGATTCTCTGTTTTTTCGACTTTAATGTGGCTGTGGGCCTGCTAATCAGACCCACAACACAGCTGTTCTCTCTCTAAATTGATACCATGTACTTTAGGTACCTACGAGATTGGGTATTGGATCACCTTTGTGAGCCCCTATATAGTATACCATAGGTACCCAGGGCATAGGTGCATCCAAGGCCTACCAGGGGCTGCAGCATGTATTATGCCACCCCTGGCTGGCTTTCCAAACTGACACCACAGGCTGATCACTCAGCTTGGGTAAGGTGGTGTAATCACCCCTTACTTAGATATAGTATACCTATTTCTACCTTATATATAGACACATATGCACCTATAAGTCACTCCTATGGTAGGCCTTGACAATCCTGGAGGCAGAGTGCTTGGTTTTATGTGAGAGGGTGCCCTAACATGAGCGAGCCCCTCTACAGCTTTCGGAACCATCTCCTTATAGCTGTTCTATGATATAGCCATACCATATACTCTTAAGTGCATTTTAATCCTCGCGGGTAATGCTAACTTTGGTTTGGCTTTATCAAAACAAGCAGTGTAAGGTGTCGAACACTTTTGAATATTACCCCCCCGCCAATTCTGCCGGCGGGGGTAGCATTTCACCCTTCTAGAGGTAAAAGACATGAATGTTACTGCTTTACCCGGTTAAAGTTAAACAGAGCCTCAGCATCACAAAATGGATGCTGCTGCCACAGACACGAGTCTGACCACCTGTTGCTCGGGGAAACTCCGGCAAGGGTGGCCTGGACAATAGGTTTCCTGTCCAGGGAGGTGCTAGCACCTCCCCAGACAGGGGTTATGTGTATTGGGGCAGGGAGGGCTACATTCAGTGAATGCATCTAGACATTGCCTGGGGCACACAAGGTACTCCATGCATAGCCTGGTTCAAACCAGGTGCTGGGGCACTCCAGCCCCAGCTCTGGCGCGAAACTGGACAAAGGCAAAGGGGTGTAACCACCCCTCTTCTCAGGTCCACCTATAGGAGGGACCTAGGCAGGTAATCCAGCCCCTTAGCTTAGTATAAGTATAGGAGCTGTGTCCCCAGGACTTTAGATTATCCTGGAAAGAAACTTTGGTACATAACTCTTGGACCTTCGACATTCTATTCTGACTAGAAGACGGAAAACATCTCCCTTGTGGTCAAGGAGTGACCACCCTTTGCAAACCAGCACCATCAGTAACTTGCCGGTCTGCTTTGTCGACGCTCCCGCCAAAACCCGAACACTCAGCGACACAGGAACTGGACTCTCAGACTTCTCCAATTCCGACCCACATCCACAGCAAAGCTGAGACCCGTGGCGGACACGAGAGATGTGGGACCGGACATCCTGCATTTTGCTAACAGCTCGGCTACTGAGGTAACCTCGCAGTTGTGCATTGGGGTACGAGAAGCCACAGACCCGAGCGCCATTTGTACCGAAGCTCAGCCCTCCACACTCCACTCCACGAGTGCCGCGTGGGGCCCGCTCTTGCATTTCAGCTCGACGCGTCTTCCTGGTTCCTTGCCCGTTGGCTAGTGAGTCCCCTGAAGACTTTTCTATCGAACTAAACTGCTTTCCTGTTTGCTCCAGGCTTGCTCCCGCTTCCCTTCAAAGGAGAAGCGCCACAGACCTTGCTGGTCTGCAACACAGCCAATCTCGTCATCCTGCGTGGGTTGTGGTTGCCAAGGCTTGTTGGGTCCTATCCGGATACCGACACCGCAGTCAACTAGATCCGTCGTGGGACAGCTCGAATCCAGCGCCTGGTCATCGTTGATGCCTCATAGACCTCGTGGCTGTAGAGACAAGTTCACCTTCTTCACCTTCAATCACGCGACATCTCCTGGTTCCTTCCTGGTTCCTTCCTGGCCACTGGCTAGTGACCCATACTCTGTCCCCTGTGCTTTCAGGTTCTTCACATCACCGATCCACCCTCGGATCCACCCGGACACTTTTACTCTGGTCGCCTGCAGCACTTCTTTGCATATCTCCATAGAAAACGACGACAAAACCTGACACGAAAAGACACCTATGCACCTGGCTTCCCTGGGTGAGGTAACACGAGTAGTCCGGTGCTCCCGTGGTTCTTGACTTTTGAAGTGTCCTAGTTTAAAAGGGTTCCATCCTAGTCCATCCGGAAGTGTCCTTAAACAGTAAATTTGTAACTTCTTTGTTTCCCATTATAAGTCAATGGTAACGCGCGACTGTGTTTAGAAACTGCACGCATCTCCCGTGGGCCTCCTACTGCCTAACCTTTGGTTGTTTAGTGTAGCCCCACCGATGCTACAGCCCTAGGCCTGCTGTCTAACTCTCACATGGTTCTTTTACCACTTCTTTAGTATATGGTTTGTGACGCCCCTAGGGCATAACTGTATTTGTGCAACTTATCGTATGCTAATTGAGTAACTTGTGATGTAGTTTTACCTCTGACCTCATAAAGAGTGCAGAGGGGTTGTGTTTAGAATAAATACATATATATTTGATATATACCTTGTGTGGTGTCCTTTCATTTGATATTCAAGGGATTAGAATTGGTAAAACAGCTTGCTTCACATGCTCTCTGAAGTCTTAGCCTAAGACTGCTGGTCCATGCTACCACTAGGATAGCCTGTCTATAAGGTTGACGTTACAACCACCATCAATAAGGGTTGATTAGACTGGTGCGAGGTGCCCACTAGAATAGTGGACCTCATATGCCAGGCTAACTTCTCACACTTGACCATCGGTCTCACAATGATATAAGAAATGTTAGTTTTCTAATCTTATTGTAGCAAAATAAATCCCTTCTCATTTGACACCCACTTAATTTCAAAACGCGTAAATCGTACCTGTTCGTACTTACCTTCTGGGAATTTCAAGTAAAGATGTTGCACATTATGAGTACTTTTAGTCACTTAGAAAAATGGTCTGTCAACTTCACGAAGTACCAGGATACCTCTCCATGCATATCAAAAGTCAGAAAATACCAAATCAAACCATCTCTCAGAAGATTTACATGAACTTAGGGCACTCAAATGCCTTCTGTATTTTGTTACTGGCCACACAGTCCCTTGTTGTCCTCACCACACTCATTTCAAGTCCTACTATCAGAGATCGCACTTAAGTAATTACTATGTCTTTGTCTTCCCTCGATGTCATTCAAGTTTCCATTTGTTTGATTTGTTAAAAGTGTTTGCCAAAGCGCCGTAGAGAGAACAGTAATGACATTGCGTAATGAATAACAGAATAAGGATCCACAAAAAGTTTAAGGTAATGCTTCATGAAGGAGATGGGATTTCAGAGTAGCTGAAGGATGTATAAGGAGGACGACAAGCATACTGAGGCAGGGAGAGTTTTACACAGGTTAGGGGCAAGTGTCAAGAAGAACGAACAATTTATACCGTCAAGAGTCACACTGAGAAGGAAGACAAACCAGTTTAACCCGGGAGGCAAAAAAAACGTATAAAGTAGGAGTGTATAGTTGATCCAGTAAAGTAAGCATGTAGGGATTGATACAGTGAATACATTTGAAGACAATGCACAAGAAGAAGAATTGGGGATGATAATGGAAAGGCATCAAGTGACAAGAGAGAAAGTGGAAAAGAGCCTCACAGCAAGAGAAAGTATGAAGATAAGAGGAAGACCGAATTAAAGACCAGTTTTTGAGGAGCAACTGAATTGACCGAATGCTGATTAGATGACTGGAACCATAGTTAAGACTGGATAGGATAACAGTGAGTATAAGAGTTTTAGTAGCCAGAAATGTTGGAGGTTAGTGAATGTTGTGACAGGTTTCGAGTTGAAAGCTACAGGAACGAGAACAGTGGAAATGTGCAAGGAGACGGATTTACTAGAATCGAAGATAATCACCAGATGTTGAGCAGGGGAGGAAAGGAAAGATATGAGGTAGAAAAAGAGGAGGAGAAGAATAATTGAAATCTAAGGGGTAGAAAATAATTCGTTTTTTTGGTGCCGATTTGTAGTGTACGCAAGGACATCCAGGTGTTTTTTTGCCGAAATAAAAGGAAGCTGTACCATAAAGAATGGTGATGAAAAGGAGATGAGGTTTTGGGACTTATCTGTGTAAAAGTGTGAGAAAGGCTGGAAGAAGCATTGATCCCTGAGAAGGGTGGGGAATATATAGATGGAAAGAGGAGGGAGCCCAGCACCGACCCCTGGCATAATCCATATAGAAGAGGACAAATGGCATAGAGAAATTAGCCAAGATTCAGAGGAAGGCAGGTGCTGACTTAGGGGAATCACGAAAGAGCAATGATAGAGTCCAAACTAGGAGAGAGTTGAGAGTAGAATGCATTGGCCAACTGTACTGAAGTTAGCAAATGGATCTCACAGAACGAGAGCGCAGGATAATTTAGAGTGACTAGGGTAGTGATGGTGATTAGAAATAGCAAGAAGAGCAGACTCCCTCTAGTGAGAAGGGCGAATGTGTGACTGATGATGAGAAAGCACGGAGTTAGAATCAAGGAAAACCTAGAATTAATGGTGATCAGTGTGCTCAAGACGTTTAGAAAGAATGGAGTATCGGGAGCAGGGTGGAAATGTAAAGTTTTATCGGGGTAAAAGAGAAGGAACCAGATTCAAAGGAAATATGGAAAAGAACTGAGAAATTAACTAAGAGTAAAGTTCAAGAAGGAGAGCCTCGGATGGGATTAGAGTGGGCCACAATAGGATTATTCTGCCCAAGGAAAAACTGGAGCTCACAGTCAGAAATACAGGAGAACAAAGGAAAGTAGATATTTGTTTTTGCAATTCAGATGATAATGGCAACAGATGTAAAACCAAAGTGAAATCGATTTTCAAGGTGAAACATTCCGATGCAGAAATAGAAGAGGGATATTTGGCTAAGGGGTAGCAAGAAGGTAATTGATAGCAGACCGATGCATGGGCCGAGGTGAGGAAAAAAAGTTGAAACATTCTGGTTTTCTTTGGCGAAAAAAGACCATAATCCTTGGCAGGATAAAAAGACAAGAGACGGGTGTCTTCAAAGGGTGTGCATGTTTTTAACCACCACTTCCCTAGGGATAGCCATTTAGAGCAAAGAGAAGAAGCAAACCATAGTGGATAGATTGAGTGAGTGTGGAGACCATAAGAGTCATACAGACGGTGAGGCAGGAGAGCAAATCTGTACAGTTTTAACTAGTTAACTCATTGGACCAAGTATTAGATTGATGCAGGCAAAATGAGCTAGTTGGGGCCAAAGTAGGCATATTCATCGAGCAAAAATCATATTGAAAGTATGTGTTCTGATAGTTGGGAATGGTAGAAGCAGAAGAAGTTAAAGAGAATGAAAGAGTGCTCAGAGGGATGTCGCGGAATAGATGATTCAGACGAAGGATGGGGCTTAGCAGAAAATGAGATTGATATTGGAGGTACAGGAATGAGATGGAGGGAAGAATAGAAAGAAAAGAAGTACTTGTGTGGGATGAATGTAATTGAAGATGAAGTTCCCTAGAACATATAGAGGAGAAGATGCTGAGGGAAGAGAGAAAAGCAGAGCATTGAGCGAGGTTGCGAAGCATGAAGAGTGGGAATCTAGATAATGATATAGAGAAAAGACGGACATAGGAGTTAAAGCAAAATCCAATTATGGGAAAAACTAAGAGAAATAAATGAACCAGAGGAAATGCAAGAGGGATGAAAAATATAGCTGGCCGCCTGCCAATATATGAGGGGTGTGGGACATAGGAGAAGGAACAATATAAAGAAGGGAGAGTAGCAAGGGTGGCAATTTTGAAGGTGAAATCCATAATTATGTAATACAAAGACATTAGGGGGTTCATGAAAAGAGTAAATGTGATCTTTTTGCAAAGAGATCATGAATTTCCAAGACTTACACTTATGGTCGGAGGAAGGGCACAGGAGACAGGAGGGTAGATAAGGTTTGATGGCAGTTGCTTAAAGGATCACTCACAGAATTCTAAGAAGGATTCGGAGAAAAAAGAGAATTATAAAAGTGAGGCCTGAGGGAGCATAGCCAAGGTGGGCCAAAAAGGCAAGGCAGGATGATAGTAGCAGAAATGAAGTTGGCAATGACCCAGGTAACACCCTCCGAGACTGAGGAAGTTGGGCACTGTCTTAGGCACATCCGATCCTTAAATTGCAGTGCTGAGAGCAATAGGCACCCACAGATGAGAAAAGGATGTACAGAGCTAGGTGTGGGTCAAACTGCACAGTGACCGATTGTAACAACCGGATTCTCAGACCAAGCAGCCTACCAACCGTAGCTAACCCAATCGTCACGTAATGACACTCTTCTCAAGCCACTATATACATGATATCTAGAATACTCACCTGAGAAAGTGAAAAAGAGCTACTTACAAGCCTATACAGTCAAAGATACCACCGTTCATCATTTTGCCGCGATTGCAGTTGCCAGTTCGAGCTACCCACCACCGGACATACGGAGCCCTGCCGACTATCCTCCCGCAGGGAGATCTTTTAAATATCATCTACTTGCCCAACATTATAGAATCCCTTACAACTTGCATCTTCATCCTTGACTCAAAAGAATTCGTGCCTCTAGGCGAATAGGAATTTTTCCAAAAACAACATCTTGTGATCTTCTTTTCTTCTGTGACTGAAGAATATATAAAAACAATTACAAAAACGATTACAAGTACAAGAACGATATAATTTTAATAGACTACAAGGACAATTCGGAAAAGCCAAATTGGTGGACCATCCAGAGCACAAATCAACATTAAGGGTTCCGGTGGCGGACGGTGACGATCTATCCTTCACATTATTTAGCTTCAGCAATCCCTGAGGTCATAATAAGAAGCATGGCAGCCTAAACTCGGTCGCCCTTGTGAAAAGACAAAAGTAATTTTCCTTACCAGTAATATTACGTGGCTACTCCAGGAAGAAGGCGCTGGCCGCCGAAACGCGCGTAGAGTCATATAATCTGCCACTCATCTATTACAGCTATTGAATTTACTGTTTTGTATTTAATTAATTTTTAACTTGCTAATACCTTTGTGATGTTTTTAATTGTGTGTTATGCCAATGAAATGTTTACTGTTTTAATTATGAAAAAATAAAAAATGATGTCTTTTAGTTAGTTGTAGCTACTTGTTTATTATTCTTTATCAAATAAGTTTGTGTAAATTTTGATTGCCTAGGTTGTTACTTTGCATATACTATGTCAAAGATACCACTAACATCTAATGGATTCCATATCTTATTCTATATTTACCTCATATTATATTCTTTAACGTCTCCCGACGAAATCTTTAACGTCACCCGACGATCTCTTTAACGTCACCCGACGATATCTTTACCGTCTCCCGACGATCTCTTTAACGTCACCCGACGATCTCTTTAACGTCACCCGACGATATCTTTAACGCCACCCGACGATATCTTTAACGTCACCCGACGATCTACACTAATGGGGATTCACCTTTAAAAGTTATTTCCCAAATGAAGTTCACACTCTCCCTCCATCATCAGCTACCTTTTCAGAAGGGCATATCCCATCCTTCTGTATGTCAGCACATGGTTAAAAGGAAAGGTCAATCCCATTCACAAAAGCAACATTCAAAGATATTTGACATTAAATCTTTATTCTACAATTAAGCATGACAGAATGAGCAAAAGAAACATGAATTAAGTTAGTCGCTACCTGTAACCTAAAAAGGGGAAATAAGAATAAATGATTAGATATATTCTACACTAAGCTCAGAACGCCTCACCTTCAATGTGTATCTTTCCATCTCAGCAGCGGAGCTGATCCCTCTCTCTTCTCTCTCTCATCTCTCTCTCGTCTTGGGATTCTGCTCTTCCTTTATGGCTCACGAATACACTCTGCACCGCTACGCCTCATCTACGCTGCCATGGTTCCGAAATAATTGAACCCTCTTCTGGACTCAGTCTCTGCTACTCCTGTATGATATCACTACAGGACCCTTAGTCACTTTCTTTCTTCGTTTCAGGATTTCAATTAGCAGATGGTATCAATCTCTCTCTGCACCAGCCTTCGGACCAACTTCTTCTGTCTACTTCACACGTTACTTTCACCCTGTCTCACTGCTCGCTCCTTGATAATATAGAGCTCTCTTTCTCTATGGAAAATTCCGGTATTAGGCCGACTCCCACCGAATTCCTGTACCAGTCCCCGGCTCCCCTCGACTTCCACAGTGGCCACCTGCGTATTGCGTCTAGAGCCGGGGAGACAAACACATTCCTTCGATAAGGGCCAGTCTTGACCGGTTCCTCACTAGCGAACAACAGGCTAGATTCTAAACACTACCTTTACCCTGCAAGCGCCTCGGACAGTCGAGGTAGAAGTACAAAATGGCTTCTCTCTAGCTTTCGGGCCTGTAGGCCCAAGAACACGGAAAAAGGCACTAAACCCTGCCAAAGCACATAGTTAAGCCCTACAAATAAACGCAACTGCAACTAGTACTGAGATGGTAGTGGATTATAGTCACCACCAGTCTGAAAATAGACTAAAATTACCCTGTCACTACATTCCACTCCTGACTAAATGTACTAACATCGAAAGTCAAAAATTAAGATAAAAAAGGGGAACTCAAACAGGATGTATATCAGTTGAAGAATAATAGGAAACAAGACTAAAAGATCTAGCCATAACTTGTGGATAGAACATACGGAAAAAGGATGGTATACACTGAATACAACAACAAATAAGAATTAAGAAACTAACTGCTAAGAAAATTCCACCTAATATCTGGCGTAAGGAATGTAAATCTGGCAACCAATTAAAAAGCCAATCAAACCACCCGACATCTAAATGTTCCCTCACTTCTTGTGTTAGCTCATGTAATTTATTAAGATGGGACCTAATGGATTTGGAATGATCTGATAAGTTAAAACAACACAGGCCCTCCAAATCTGAAAAGCCATGGTCATGTTTTAGTAGTAAATAATCTATCGCAGCTCTATTCTGTAAAATAGCACGGCGCTCGCCTTGAGCATCTAATAATAAATCAGTTAAAATAGCAGAAGTACTGTTTAGGGTTTCCCCATCCAGTAACCAAGTTTTCCTATAGTTTTAGCATTATAAACAGATAGTGCAGCAACACCAACAATAGAAATAGCTAAACTAAGATATTCAGATTTGGAATATAAATGTAAGGAAGAATCACAGTCTCTTGAAAGTAGAGATGTATCACGCGCTATGCGGGATGATGCAACCTCATCCGAGGAAAACATCAAAAGGCTTAATCGTGTTAAAGCACATGGACCTCCAGAAATATTTGCTGGAATATAGGACCAGGACACATTGCCACAGGAAAAGAGCCATCCAGACGGTAAAAACACATGATAATAATGGCTTACAGTCACTATAAAACGTTTACAACTCATATTATTTTGGACTGAAGTGCACGCGGCAGGAGTCCTGGTAATACATAAAATTTGTTCATGAATAGAAAATTAATCAGAATGTTCTAATCGTAGTTGGGCACATATGCCTATGTATCTACGATCGCAAGTCATATTGTAGCAAATGTAATTTTCCGTGATATTGTATGTCAAAATTTGAAAAGTCAATGGGGGTTCTGGTTCACTTAGAACAGTACATGAAACACAATAATCATATGCCGAAACATCCAAATGAATAAATGTAGGATAAACTTCAGATACATTGAAAAAATATAGAAGGGAGGCTGTCGAGATTGGGACAGCCACAAGGCACGTTGTGAGGAGGTCATTAACAGATCTCATAGATGCTAAACAAAAGTGAGTAGAATTGATGATTGTCTGGGCTAGATGCGTCCAAAAGTTAGTAGTGATGTCCCACGAAGCAATGGAACAATGTTCTCTGTCCACATGATTAATCCGGTCCTGAGCGCTCTCTTGACTCTCGGCGCAGTAGACCAAAGGGAGTCCAACGACGACACATCCGGCAGCAGCAATCCATGCAATGATTTGTAAAAAGAAAAGGCATTAGTCATTCTCGCAGATAACATTTGTCAGCTGGGACTACATCCCAGCTTTCCTGCCCTGGCCTCATCACTAATATTGTGTTGTCAGATCCTTTTGCTATAATTTCGGCCTGTTCAGGGGGATTATTTAGCGATTGCACCCACATTCTAGCTCCGGGATTATCAGTTGAACCAAATCCACCGGTTCCACGCATTGTTAACAGAGTTGGGGCAGTGCCCTTGAGGTAATATGAATTTTTATGGTTAATTGTGTCCCCTAACGTAGACCCCAACGGCTCCATGTACGTGCTTCAAGTACATGTATGTTCCCTCCACAACCAGCTATGAAGACGCAAATACATTTGCGTTCAACGTTAACATGTCCTCTTTCAGATCCACCATGAATGGATCGATTATTCAGTTCCTAAGTATGCCGTGCCACCGTCTTTACATGGTACACTTTCACGTTTTCCTGGCTCTGGCGAGCTAGGCCCTGATTTCTGCCATCGAGCCCTTTCTGCCTTCCGCCTCCGAAAGCTGCAGCCTGGATCTGCATCCATGACCCTTGCCTTACTCCCTGCGCGGCGAGCGGTGCCTGGCTCGGCCTGCTTGCCTGCCAAAACTGTATTTTGCCTTCAAGTTATCTGCTCCGCTCCTCGAAAATACATTCCTGTCTAGAGATTTAGGTAAACACCTCCCCAGCTGCAGAGCAAAGGGCCCGGCCTTTCTGTCTCCATGCAAGTAATTCATTGCTCCCGTTACCATGGTAGGCCCATGGCCCCCTCGCATTACACGTAGACACGTAGTCACATATGCACGCACTAGCAGTCAGTATAGAATAGCCTCTGCCCGAGAGACCTTTCCCTCTAGATAATACAGTTCCTCAAACCCAAGATATCAGATATGATTTGGGTTTAGGTTGTTCTGACACGCCAGACTTCTGTCTCCCTGTATATTGCAAATGTCAAGTCCCCTTCACCCTCCAGTTCCACGTCAATCACACGTCATGTTGCCTGCGCGCGCATCTAGCCCAATATTTCTGCTGATACTGCAGGATTCTTCTATGGATCCACCCACCTGTGACACTTTCATATGACGTTTCTAGCACACACCTTCGTGTACGCCCTCGTGCACGCCCTCTGTTACGCACATGTGTTCTTATCTCGTTTCTTTTCAGCTGTTACGCCTTCTGTATCCTTCACCATTGTATGCATTTACTATATATATTGTACTCTGTTAATAAAGCATTGTCTATCCCTTCCTGAACCTTCGTGGTGATGGAACATGATACCTGGTTCGAACCAATTCCATTTTATGGAATAAAACCCTTATAAACTCAGATGCCACGGACTCTGCCTCTCATTTTTGATTGAGCTATTTTATTGAACTTTACCGCATAGAAATTCTGCATAGGTAAATCTTTATTTACCACATAAATTGGCGCCCGAACAGGGACCCCTCCCCCACCTTACAAGCCGGTGGTGCGTTGCAGGCCTAGCCCCCTGCCACAGCCGTGACGGACAACTACGCGTACCCGCAGGATTTCCTGTATCTCCTTCAGGCCAACGGAGGTGACTGAGACTGCGATCGACACCCAGACGAGGCGGTGAGGAGTGCGGAGGATCCCGACCAGAGCCCAGCCGAGAGAGCAAGGTCCGAGGTATTCAGAGGCCCGCCTGTTCCGAAGTACCTACGTCACGAGTCGAGTCGAGTCCAGTCCGGTCCAGTCCAGTGTCAAGTTTCCGAGGCCTTCCGTTCCGTGCTTCCCGGTGAGTACCGTTGCTGGGGACGCATCAAGACGGGTGCATTAATTTGTGTCCGGTCAAGACGGGTTTGGGTACGCAGACCCGGTCTGCACTGTTTTAGCAGTGTATCTGTACTGTTTAGCAGTATATCCAGTATCTAGTTATCAAGTTATCTAGTAAATGTTTAAATGTGTTTTAATGTCGTGGTATGAGTGATTGTTTGATCTCCGTTACTGTGTTCATTGTATTAGTAGTGTCCAAGTCCGAGTAAATATCAAGTATCAAGTATCAGAATGCCGCTATTCTCTAAACTGAGACAGATAGGAACTAGGAAAGGGATACTCGAGGAAGCTGTTCCCATCCCACCCAGGGACACTCCCGGATATTTTATGTACCACAAGCACGGCCTAGATGCCGTATTATATCTCGACTTGTGGGTGGATTACACAAAAGATTTAGCAGAGAATCAGAGATGGCCCGTTACAGGGACATGGGATGCCGAGTGCATCATGAGAGTAGAAGAAGCATTATGGAAAAAGAAAGCCAGACAGTCACAGAAGGATGCCATTGAACTATGGCGGAAAGAATCACATAGACGGACCGAGAAAACACTCAGAAAAGCAGAGAAAAGTAGAGAGGATTCTGAAAAAGCCAAAGAAAAGGAACTACTAGAAGAAGGAGAACGAATTAGAATGGAACAACACGATAGACGTAGTAATGCTATTATGACAGGATTGTACCCAGTCCTGGCCGAGGGCCTGCCCAAGGCGACCCCGGAAACACCGAAAAATCTGCCCCCTCCATTGGTTCCGACTAAATTACGTCACAAGACCGCAGCAGATATTTTCCTTTCTTCCTATTTAGACGACGTAGCTCCCGAATATACCAATGTCCCACCTGCACCTGTACCACCCGCTGATCATCGGCCCCCAGGTCCGCAACAGCTTACCCCTCCCGGTCTGCTTCCTGCACCCTTACCTGTTATTCCCCCCGGTAATCCTTTTGGGCCTGGTGCGGTTCAGGCCCCAACCCAGTTACAGCAGGTACCGACCCTACAGCCAGTTCATGCTCAAGCCTCCACTGCAGGAGGTGCTACAGGAGGTTACCGTACCCCGCCACCAGTACAGCGATTAACTGTCAGAGAACTAGCAATGCAACGTACTCCGAAACCAGTCACAATTGAAAAGCTTAAAGAATATCTTACAGACTGTAGATATGATCCAATACCAGGCAAAGATGGTTGCATGATATTAGCCTCAATACGTATAAGACGTGCTGCAAACTTTTTAGTTCTATTTCCAGGAATGTCAGATTATCTAGACAGGATATATCGTTTTGTTCAGACTGGGGAGGATCAGGAATGTATTCACGAGGCCATGGCACATCAGAAAGTAGACACTCAAGGTTTAATATTAAGATTCCTCATAAACTGTTTCATAAGAGAACGAGACCGGCCAGGTGTAAATAAAGACGAGATGGAGGTACTAACTACATGGGGTCAGAATATTGCAGACGGAAAACATGATAGACAGAAATGTATAGAGGCCATGTACAGAAAAATCCGTAAAGAAATAACAGTATTTCATGAAAGACAGAAAGCTGAAAATGAAGCAGATAATGACAAGAATGAATCCTCAGAGGAGGAGGAGCCAGAACATACAGAAACAATAGCATATGTAGGAAAGGGTAGATCCTTTAATAAAACGTTACGTCCAGAAAGCAAGAGACTTTTTCACTCTGCTATGGCAAATCCGAAGACTCCTGAACATCTCTTTCAGGCTACCGATAAAGTACTTCAAGAACGAATGGGGTACCATGTACTAAATTCCATGGATGAACAAGAATTAGCCAGGTCGGCAGTACAATGGGCTGACAATTCCGATAAATATAATGATGACGCAGTAGCGCACACCTTTTTGAATCTTTCCCCAGACGAACAGCGACTAGCTGGTATGTACATGATACAACACCTCCTTATGTTGTATAAGAGCCAACATTCTGATCCAGGTCCCCTACATGATGTACTAATAGAGTTACTAATGAATAAATGGAGAGGCCTAGGTACCGATTTAATTAAAGTAATTTTAGAACATCGACACAGATATAGTTCTTTCCTGAATCCACAGTTTGTTTCAGCTCCACCCCCAGAAAGGAAAATGTTTTACATAGACAGACAGAATCCTTTACGAGAAGTACATCCAGTCAAGAATGCTGATGATACCCTTACACGTGTGTATGTATACACGCCTATAACTAAAATGGAATTATTGGAAATGAAGAAAATAGTGCCGAGTCATGATAAAGACCCTGCAGGTTTCCACCGTGAAATAAAAGACATGTTACTCATGGGAGATTATACCTATCCCGACATTATGAAAATACTGAAAGTACTATTGCCTGCCGGTATTTATGAGAAACTCAAAGAAAAAGAATGGGAGGTGGGAGACACAAAGATTGATTGGGCTGCATTAGAAAATGAAGAAACGACTCGAACCCCAGGTTTGGGTCTTGGGGATAAAACTAAAGCATTACCAGGATTATTAGTACAGGTTTTGCCACGTTTGTTAGCAACTAAAAAGGAGGACTGGGATGCAATCTCAGCCTGCAAACAGAAACCCGAGGAAGACACTAGTGATTTTTATTCCCGATTTGAGAAATGCTTTATTATTAATAGTGGCCTGAAAGCAAGTAGCGAGTCATACCCACACCTTTTTGTATCTAAATTAGTCGAGAATTCCCTGCCCCAAGTTAAGAATCGTGTACTGAAAGTCGAGAGCACATGGCAAGCAAACACGCCTTCCCAAATGTTACAAATGTTACAGTATCACCAGAACAGAATTAGAGAAGAACATGATCACGAACAAAGACGTATGAAAGACACGAAAATGAAAATGCTCGTTGCTCAGTCAGTTCCAGCTGACGGTCAGAAAAAGGGTATGATACAGTCCAATAATTCAGCAGCTCCTGTTAAAGGGACATGCAACTATTGTAAACAGCCAGGTCACTATGTAAACAAACGATTGTGCAGTTTTGAAACATAATATATCTACTGGTAAAACTAAAGAAAGACCACGTCAACCTAGACAGGACCAGGCCCAACAACACGTTCCACAGAATGTACAGCCTATGCATGCTCCACAACAGACGGTACAGACCGTAGCGGTATCACAGCCACAACCGATTGCCGCAACACAACATGCCACACAGCAGATGTACCAATATGCACAAACTGACTATCCCGATTACCAGCGATACACATGAAACAGCCTAGAGAGGGAGTTTGGCTTGCCTCTTATTGAGGTTCCTGTAGATCAAGAGGGTCCTTACGTACATAGTCAGGTATTAGGAAAGGATAGAAAGTTTTTGATTGACACAGGGGCAAGCAGGACAACAATCAGTCACGACGAGGTTCCAGGGGCACCCCTCTCAGGCTCACAGAATGTTTCCCTTGGATTTTCAGGAAAGCCTATTGTTAATGAAGTATCGAAACCAGTGCCCCTTGCAGTTGGTCCAGTGTCACGTACTACAGATTTGTTGCTCACGAAATCATGTCCAGAAAACTTGTTAGGTATCAAGACACTGAAGGCTCTAGGAGCTGTAATTTGTTGTTCTCCGGAAGGAGTAAGATTGTTTCTGCGTGACTTTAAGGGTCACTATGTGTTGAGAGATATTGATTCCAGATTACAGAATGTTCCTGCACATTTATGGGCACAAGGCCCCACTGATGTAGGTTGTATGCACATTACACCATATCGAGTTACACTCAAGCAAGGTGTTGTTTTACCACGAATCCGACAATACAAGTTACCACCAGATGCTGTAGTGGCTTTACTGAAAATAATTGACGAGCTCATTGCACAAGGAGTGGTTGTAGAAACCGACTCCAAGGTTTGTAATTCCCCTATCATCCCGATTCTTAAACGCACTGATCCGAATGCACCTCCCGTTTATCGATTAGTGATCGATTTGCGAGAATTGAATAAATGCATTGTACCACAGTACCCTGTGGTTCCAGACATCTCTTCCTTATTGACAGCTATTGATTCAGAGGCAACGTTCTTTACTGTAATTGATCTGAAGAACGCCTTCTTTAGTGTCCCCATTGATCCGGAAAGCCAATATCTTTTCGGATTCTGTTTAAATGGCTGTAGCTTCAAATTTGCACGCGCACCTCAAGGATTCACAGAAAGCCCCAGCATCTATAGCCAAGCATTGAAAAGACAACTTGACAGTATTCACATGCCTGCTAACACTGCCCTACTTCAGTACGTCGATGATCTATTGATCACCGCCCGAAGTGAACCAGAATGTGAACAAGCATCACTGACAGTCTTGTATTTCCTGGCTGACAAGGGACACAAAGTGTCTCCTTCGAAGCTGCAATTCTGTGTTCAGCAAGTGGTGTACCTTGGGCACTTGCTGTCCAAGAGGGGGAGACAGCTAACACCTGACCGCATCCAGTTAATTGTAAACATGTCACAACCCAAGACTCAAAAGGAGGTACGGGCCTTTATAGGCCTCACTTCTTACTGTAGACAATGGATCCCTCAGTACGCATTTCTAGCCAAGCCACTCATACAGTTGACAACACAGGAGGCAGCGTCATCGACTGTCCTCCCTTGGACTCAGGAACATACACAAGCTTTTGACGATTTAAAGAAAGCCTTATGTCAAGCCCCCGTTTTAGCGACACCATGTTACAGTAAACCTTTTACACTTTTTGTCACAGAACGCGAAGGTACTACATTGTCAGTACTCACCCAAGATCAAGCAGGATCACACAAACCGTGTGCTTATTTTTCTAGTACATTAGATCCAGTAGCCCAGGCGCTGCCTGCGTGCTTGAAATCTGTAGCAGCGACAGCTCTTGCAATTAGACAAAGCGATTCCATAGTGTTAGTACATCAATTGACAGTACAAGTTCCACATTCCGTGGAAGTTCTTTTAAACCGTACACAGACTCAGCACTTGACTATAGCACGACTGACAGGTTATGAATTGACATTGTTTCAGCCACACATAGAAATCAGACGTTGCAATACATTGAATCCAGCTACACTTTTACCATTAAGTGAGACAGACCCTTTGGCACATGATTGTGTTGAAGTCATTACCATTACGACGAAACCCAGACAAGACTTGACATGTGGATGGTTCATGTTTGAGAACAAGTACAGGAGAGTTAGTGGCCGCATATGCAGTAACGACAGAAACTGAAGTCATAGAAACACATCGTATTGACACCCTGTCAGCTCAAGCAGCAGAGCTCATTGTTCTGACTCAAGCCTGTATACGAGCAAAGAACAAGAGAGTTAACATTTACACGGATTCACGTTATGCTTTCGGAGTTGTACACGACTTCGGTGTACTCTGGCGAGAGAGAGGTTTCTTGACCTCTCACGGAGCCAAAATCCAGCACGGACCCCTCATTCAAGCTCTGTTAGAAGCAATACATTTGCCTACAGCCATATCCATCATGAAGTGCAAAGCCCATACGAAAGTTACAGATACCATTTCCCAGGGTAACGACCTGGCAGACCGAACAGCCAAGAATACAGCTCAGACTCATACTCACACAACTGACTTGACAAAGACAATAGTCCCGACACCGACACATTGCATGACAGTTAAGGATCCCGCCCTAGATGTAATTGACATACAGACACATGCTACACCAGACGAAATCAAGAAATGGACTGAACTAGGAGGGATCCAGACAGAACAGGGATGGATGACGAAGGGAAAATCTACATGGTTTCTCCCCGACTCTATGGTTCAAGTTATCATTAATACAGTACATAGTCCTGCACATTTAGGAGAAAAAGCCATGTTAGACAGTATTCAAAACCTTTGGTTCAATAAACATTTACGAGCAGCAGCAAAACAGAAAGTGCGTACTTGCATGATCTGTTGTCAGTTCAACCCAGGTAAAGGCATTCCCGTAGAGCAAGGTGGATTTCATCCTCCCGATCACCCTTTTGAAGTCCTCCAGATGGATTATATCCAGATGGAACGTTGTCGAGGATTCAAGTACGTCCTCGTAGTTGTATGTGCACTTTCCCGATGGATAGAAGCATATCCAGTCCCAGATTACACTGCTCCGACCACTGCCAAGCAGCTGGTACGTGAATTCTTCCCACGGTATGGTTTGCCCCGTATCGTGTACTCAGATAATGGCCAGCCATTCTCGTCAGAGCTCATGAAGCAGGTATCACTCCTGCTAGGTTATCAGTGGAGGTTCCACTGTGTCCGACATCCCGAGGCAGCAGGTCTCATGGAACGTCACAATCAGACCCTGAAAACGCGTCTCGCTAAAATATGTAAGGAGAAAGGCGTAGACTGGATAGTAGCCTTACCAGTTGCTCTTTTTTACATGAGAATGATAGCACACTCTAGAACAGGGCTATCCCCGTACGAGGTGGTCTTTGGCAGGCCACCGAATATGTGGGGGACGCCTCTGCCTCGTAAAATCACAGATGTTGACTGTAATATGCTGACAGATTACCTTGCCTCCTTGATGTCTGCACTACAATCATGTCGTTCACAGGTAGCTGCAGCCTTTCCCGACAACACCGAGGTGAAGCCACATGAGATCGTCCCTGGAGATCTGGTATACATCCGGAATTTCGACAGGAGGAGTCCGCTGGAGCCCCGCTGGCAGGAGCCGAAGCTTGTTTTATTAACCACAAGGACAGCAGTGAAGGTGGAGGGCCGCAAGGGCTGGCTCCACTCGAGTCATGTAAAAAGACACTATGGACTGCCGCCAAAACCAGACTCCCAGCCCTGCCCCGTTCCAGAGACTGATACTAAACTCCCCCTGGTAGAGAAAAGTCCTTCTCAAGAATTTCGCATGAAGTTGAGGTCTAGCAAGTCAGACAGTTTAATTGTTTAAGTCCTCCCCTAGGTGAATCGGTTAGACAAGTTCCTGACATGTACCAGTTAGACCCCAATAGAGAGAGAGATAGACAGAAACAGCTCAAGAAACGTGAATATTGTAAATCTCTCCGTAGTCACTGTATTGTGACATTATTGATTATGTTTTTTCTGAGTCTTATGATTATTGCTGCAAGTATATTGTTACACATATACTTTCCTATTTTCACACGTGCACATTCTTCCTCAAATGACACTGTCGAGCATACTTTCAGTGAATTACCCCCGCACGAGTTATCTTACCGACTTGCGCTGCGCAACAATACCTTTATCAGTATGTTACATCATTCCCATCAGACCAGCAATGCTACAAATTGTTGGATATGTGGCCGACTCCCTCCCTATCAGAAGTATAAGGGAGTTCTGCCCCTCTTTCCGTATCCGTTCACACACAATGGTTCCTGTGGTGCATGGTTTAGTTTAATAAATTCTGATTCCATAGTTTACCAGGGCAACTGGGTATGGGGAAATCTGAACACAGTTTTACATAAAGTATGTTTCCCTGACAAGGAGGGTCTTCCCCAAAGGACAGGGACCGATCTAGAAAACGAAGTATATGGATTAGGTAATTTTACACTTAACCTAATGATTCTGAATGTTCAGTCCGATACAAAACCAGACTTACCCGTTATGTCAGTATTACCAGTCAAAGGTGAATTATGTGTCAGAAAGAATGGTTCAGTACACCTAGGTCATAGTAAATGTACTACTGTGATCGAATTCAGTGATAAAGGCAAGTCTACATTCAAAGCTTCCCGTCATTCCTATTTCATTTGTGGTCATACAGCATACATACGCTTACCTCTAGATTGGGATGGTACTTGTTACATTGCATTCCTTCTGCCACCTGTTTTTCTAGCCCCTCCTGATTATCATAGGGACTCCCATCTAGTACACAATAGATCCAAGAGAGATCTCCCGATTGTCGACTATACTGAAACGGCATGGGAGCAATACACAGACTTTAATAAAGGCTTCTTTCCCTATTTAGGTACTGTCTTTAATAGTAAACTGATACGTAAATTAACCAGAACCCTTGAAGCAGTAGTGAATGAAACTACTTCCGCCCTAGGCAACTTAACAGAGGAACAGTCTGCTATGAGACTTGTCGTTCTTCAAAATCGTCTTGTTCTTGACGTCATCCTGGCCGATAGGGGCGGAGCTTGTAGAGTCATCGGATCGAGTTGCTGTGTTTTCATTCCAGAAAACGCACCATCAGTGTATAGAGCCATAACCCATCTCCACAAGATTGCAAGTCAGATACACCAGAATCCAGGCACCTGGACTTGGTCCGGTTGGTTCTGGAGCGTGTTATCAGCCTGGGGATGGAAAGTCCTATCCTTCCTAGGAATAGCCCTTCTCATAGTATTCAGTTGTTGTCTATGTCTGCAATGTGGGCCAGCGATTTGCGGCTTGTGCGCCACATCATGCATTCCTCATTCAAGTTCACGTTCTAAATCCCGCCTGAAAAAGGAAGAACAAATGATGTTATATGAACAGATTGATGGATTAATGAGGATTGATATATCATGAAGGGTCCGTAGGGGACAAGGAGGGAATGAGGTAATATGAATTTTTATGGTTAATTGTGTCCCCTAACGTAGACCCCAACGGCTCCATGTACGTGCTTCAAGTACATGTATGTTCCCTCCACAACCAGCTATGAAGACGCAAATACATTTGCGTCCAACGTTAACATGTCCTCTTTCAGATCCACCATGAATGGATCGATTATTCAGTTCCTAAGTATGCCGTGCCACCGTCTTTACATGGTACACTTTCACGTTTTCCTGGCTCTGGCGAGCTAGGCCCTGATTTCTGCCATCGAGCCCTTTCTGCCTTCCGCCTCCGAAAGCTGCAGCCTGGATCTGCATCCATGACCCTTGCCTTACTCCCTGCGCGGCGAGCGGTGCCTGGCTCGGCCTGCTTGCCTGCCAAAACTGTATTTTGCCTTCAAGTTATCTGCTCCGCTCCTCGAAAATACATTCCTGTCTAGAGATTTAGGTAAACACCTCCCCAGCTGCAGAGCAAAGGGCCCGGCCTTTCTGTCTCCATGCAAGTAATTCATTGCTCCTGTTACCATGGTAGGCCCATGGCCCCCTCGCATTACACGTAGACACGTAGTCACATATGCACGCACTAGCAGTCAGTATAGAATAGCCTCTGCCCGAGAGACCTTTCCCTCTAGATAATACAGTTCCTCAAACACAATATATCAGATATGATTTGGGTTTAGGTTGTTCTGACACGCCAGACTTCTGTCTCCCTGTATATTGCAAATGTCAAGTCACCTTCACCCTCCAGTTCCACGTCAATCACACGTCATGTTGCCTGCGCGCGCATCTAGCCCAATATTTCTGCTGATACTGCAGGATTCTTCTATGGATTCACCCACCTGTGACACTTTCATATGACGTTTCTAGCACACACCTTCGTGTACGCCCTCGTGCACGCCCTCTGTTACGCACATGTGTTCTTATCTCGTTTCTTTTCAGCTGTTACGCCTTCTGTATCCTTCACCATTGTATGCATTTACTATATATATTGTACTCTGTTAATAAAGCATTGTCTATCCCTTCCTGAACCTTCGTGGTGATGGAACATGATACCTGGTTCGAACCAATTCCATTTTATGGAATAAAACCCTTATAAACTCAGATGCCACGGACTCTGCCTCTCATTTTTGATTGAGCTATTTTATTGAACTTTACCGCATAGAAATTCCGCATAGGTAAATCTTTATTTACCATCTTTTTTGAATTGCACCACTGAAAACAGGCATAATGACCAATTGAGCGATTCGATCAGTTTCTTGAATCAGTATTTCGGAATCGCCACTATTCAACAAGATGACTTTTATTTCTCCTTGGCAATCGCTATCAATCACCCCACCAAGCACCTGGATGCCTTTTAAAGCTAAACCAGATCTCGGGGCTATCAATCCAAAATGTTCTGATGGTATTTGAACTCCAATTCCTGTCTCAATTATAACAATACTGTTAATTTTTAGAACAATCGTTTTCAAAGAATGCAGGTCTAAGCCTGCGGACCCAGGGGTAGCTCTACGTGTAGCCAAAGCTCCGGGAGTGATTTCCCAATAGGAAACTGAACTTTTAATTGAATTAGGTTGAACATCAACAACAGGAGGAAATAAACGCATCAGAGGAGAATTTGCATACAAATAAGGTCTGTTATTTAAAATAATAAAGCATCTGATAAATGATCTCTCCAGTTCTTTAAGGTACCATCCGACAATTTGCACAATTGGTCTTTTAATAACCCATTCATCCTTTCTATCAAACCCGCAGCCTGTGGGTTATAAGGTATGTGAAACACCCAATCAATGTTATTTTCTGCACAATAATTTTGTACCGATCTTCCTTTGAAATGTGATGCATTGTCAGACTGCACCTGAAGTGGAGTACCATAATGTGATGTAATCAAATCTAGTGTCTTCATGGTGCTGAGTAGCTCTCTTGCATGGAAAAGCGATTAAGAAACCGCTATAAGTGTCAACAACTGTACAGACATATTGGCAAATTTTACTCATAGGCAGAGGACCGATCTAGTCGATCTGCCAGATTTGTGCGGGGGATTTACCTCGGTGTAACTGACCTTTCACTATTCGAGGCACCTCTCTTTGTCGGGAATGTTGACATATAGGGCAATGAAGTATTGCTGTTTTAATCAAATCAAGGGGAATATGAATGCCTCTTTCAGTAGCCCACCGGCTAGTGATTTTCTCTCCAAAATGTCCTGCTTTTTGGTGGGCCCATTTCGCCAATCCTGTCAAATCAGAATTTTGTTGGTCCACCACTGCCTCAGAAATTTTAGATTTCTCATCAGCAATGTTATTAAATAACTTGTCAAGTGAGTCAATAGGCACATGGGCATCAACATGAAAAACTGTCACATTGCTTTGAGGAAGTAATTCATAAATTTCCTGCCATAATTCTTTACCCCAAATCGTCTTATTATGAACCGTCCAATTATGGGACTGCCATGTAGGTAACCAGACTACCAATCCATTTGCAGTCGACCATGAATCAGTGAAAATATGACATGTTCCTGACAATTCTTGTTTTAAAACTTGGTACACAGCATACAATTCTGCAAACGGACTACTTCGTCCTTCACCAGTAGTGCTCAACAGTTTCTGAGTCGTGGGATTATACAAGACTGCTTTCCAATGTCTCTTTTCTCCTATGTACCTGGCTGTACCATCCGTAAACCATACATGTTTTCTATCCTCCACGGACAGATCATCGAACGGCATACCCCACTTAACACGAGATTCCTAACTATAGGTACGGAGAACTCTTTCTCTCTCTCTTCCATCGGCGCCTGCGCCACTTTCTCATGCAACATTGCAACTCCTTTTGGGCCCACACGAGCCCGCTCTTGTATATACCACTTCCATTTTATAATGCTCACTTCCTGAGAATGGCCAATCCTATGAGTTTTCGGCGAACTCAAAACCCACTGCATTATAGGAATTTCTGGTCTCAAAACCACATCATGTCCTAATGTTAACTGCTTAGTATCCACTAAAGCCCAATAGCATGCAAGCAACTGCTTCTCTTGTATAATGCTCACCAGCCTCAGGTAACTTTTTAGTCCAAAAATCTAGGGGTACTCTGGTTTTACCCTGCTTTTGCCATAAACTCCAATTTGCATACATATCTTGTACAGATACATTCAGATCCACATCACCGTCACGCACTAGCCACAGATCCAAAGCATGTTGAATCGCTTCTTTCGCCAAATCAAACGCATTGTGCTCTGTTCCATTCAAACACATTCTTTTTACGTGTAACTTTGTACAAAGGGGCCACAATCTGACTCAAATGTGGAATGTGTTGACGCCAAAAGCCAAATAAACCAATGAATCTTTGAGCTTCTTTTCTGTTTTTAGGAACTGCGAATTCTGCAATTTTCTGTTTTACTTGTGGAATCACTTCTCGATTCCCCTCATGCCAATGAATACCCAAAAACTTCACATGTTGCGCTGGACCCTGTAATTTATCAGGATTAATCTCCCAGCCTTTGCTTTGTAAATGTGCAACAATTCGTTCTAGCTGTATTTGCACCTGATCTTGTGTCTCACCTTGAATTAGTATATCATCTATATAATGACACACCTGAATGTTTGGATCCACAGTCACCTCATCTAAATGCTCTGCCACTATCAGATGACAGATTGTCGGACTATGTACATAGCCCTGGGGAAGACTTCTAAACCGCATTTGACAGCCATTCCATGTGAAACTGAATTGTTCTTGACATTCGGGGGCAATTGGAATAGAGAAGAAAGCATTAGCAATGTCAATGGATGCATACCATGTTCCTGAATGTTTCTGGATTCTTTCAATTAAAGTAATTACATCAGGGACTGCAACAGTCAGAGAAGGTGTATATTTGTTTAATTCTCGATAATCAACAGTCATGCGCCAGGAATGATCACTTTGCGCACCGGCCAAACAGGATTGTTCCAGGCCGAAGTAATGGGAATTACCACTCCTGCATCCATTAAGTCTTGAATAGCGGCACTGATTTAATCGTGCCCACCGGGAATACGATATTGTTTCATTGAAACCACCTTCGTGGCTTGGGGAATTTTAATCGGAGGTATTTTTAAACGTCCTACTCTCACAGATTTTGTTGATATGTAATACTTATGTCCAAATTTGTAACATCCGTCATCTAAATACAATGTCATACCTTTTAAAATATCAATTCCAATATATATTCATCAAGAGGTACCACCAATACATGATACTCTTTTCAGTGGTTCCTACCTATTCTCATTTCAAGTTTAGTTTGTACTGAGGAGGTTTCTTTACCACCTAATCCAGTATTCGTGTACCCTTGTCCTATAAACTTTTTGGGATTTCCAGAAATTAGAGTGGCCTCCGCTCCAGTATCCACTAATGCTCGGGCCCTCTGTACATTTCGATGTCTCCAATAAATTTCAATATCTACATAAGGCCTGTAATCTTTGTGAGCCCAATTTTGTACTGGAGCTTGACCTACTTCCTAGTCTCGTTTACTGTGTTCTGTCGCCCAAGTCAATTCAGGATAAAGACTCTCATATAGTTTAGGTAATGTTGCCTCTCGTTCATACCCTTTCTCTTCATGAAAAGGATTTTTGTCATTTGAAAAATATTGCGATCTCCGCTCAAGGGATCGTGATCTTTTGTCTCTCAACCTCACCTCTGGGGATCGATCTCTCTCTCCTCTATCTCTGCGTTCAGAATGATCTCTTTTCTCCTCTCTATCTCTCTCTCACTCTCTTCTAGAATGAGACGATTCATCTCGTGTCCAATCCCACTCTCTCTCTCTCTCTCTGCCTCTCACTCGACGCGGCATAGTATCTTCCTCACTGCCATCAGAATGATTAACATCATAGTCCTGTTTACGGACTTTTCTAGCTCCTTCCTTCTTGTCCAGACCACGCTTACGAAACATAGTCCATAACGCATTATTAGGCAAATCATGAATGTCATCGGCTTTCACACCATCCTTTACCAAAGCTTGAAACATGTCCTGTCTAGTGAATCTGTAATCATTAGTGCGACCTTCCGGTCGAGACTGTCGTTCAGGCTTAATCCATTCACCCAACTCACCAAGTTCACGCACAGCCTCAATCACTTCAGACAAAGCATTACCAGTCTGATTAATTAACAAAGTCATCATCACTTGTTTATATGCAGCAGGGGAAGTACGAATGATTCTGTTCCGCACAGAGGCATTTAGCAAACCATCCATTAACCTATCCGCCGTACCTAAAAAGATAGCGGTTTTCATAACTTCCTCTTTCAGTCGTTGAGAAGCATCTCTCAAAGTATACCACGGCTTCCATTAAGAGGCCAATCAGATTCAGTAGGGTACTTGTGACTACAACCATCCACTGCCAACTGCAACAGATTAGTTTGATTATTGTTATTGTAATTTCTAAAACATTCTTGAACCGTAGGATCAGAACTCAAAGTACAAAATTTCACAGCATCCCCCTGATCTAATGTGATTCCTGAAGCACCTAAATCAAAAAGACGAACCATCCAAGTAAGCAAGGATTCACCCGACTTTTGCTGGAACCTTTCCAAAATGTCATTTATTTCTTCTTGAGTATAGTCTTCCAAGCTGTCAAGCGGAATACCATGGGGAGCATTAGGATTGCCCTGTAATTTACGTCGATAAATCGGTTGAGCAGAAATCTCAGTACGATCTTTAGAGTGACAATGACGTCTAGTGCGAGAAGGCGCACGAGCAGCATTCTCTTCAGCCGAAGAAAATTAATCAGACTAATTCCAAATGTCACCGTCCCACTCGTCAGGGTTCCAATCGAGCCCTGCTTTTGCAATAACCATACGCACGTTTCTGGTGTTAACCTTTCCACGTCTGTGTCTATATTTGTATTTCGCAATGCGCACAGCAGCCCTTTCGGCAACAGCTTGATACGTTTCTAACTTGTCAGCAAGCAATTTATTCTGACATCGTAAAAGAGTAACATCATTTTGAACCTGAACAATCTGTTCTTCAAAAGTTTTATTCTCACGTTGCAATCGAGAAAATTTCTCATGTACAAACCTGTACGCATTTAATAAAATCCAACCCCTACGTCCCAATATGGGAAGCTCATCACCTTTCGCTAACGGAACTTTCTGCAAGCACGCAATCACCTGAGCTGGCTCAGCATCCTCCAAACATGAATTCCAGTTCTCACTCAAACCAGTAGAATTAGCCCATTCATGAGCAAGCCCTTC
This sequence comes from Lissotriton vulgaris, assembly GCF_964263255.1. Lineage (NCBI taxonomy): Eukaryota > Metazoa > Chordata > Amphibia > Caudata > Salamandridae > Lissotriton > Lissotriton vulgaris. Next base: position 1,377,513,275 of record NC_141694.1, on the reverse strand, counting down.
ATAAGCAGTCGCTTCCCAACCAGGAATTTTCAAAGGCAACTGAAAAGACGGTTTCGATTTTCTCGAAAACATTTCACAATCGTATCAAACAAACAAGAACAAATAAAAATAATATTGAATAAGAAAAAACTGTACAATCAAACAAATATATACAAAACCATTCACGGCGAGAACCCACGGATCCCCATACGAAATCACGAAGGCATACCCGCACCCATCAATCGAAAACGGTTCGTGACGCCAAGTGTAACGACCGGATTCTCAGACCAAGCAGCCTACGAACCGTAGCTAACCCAGTCGTCACGTAACGACACTCTTCTCAGGCCACTATATACATGATATCTAGAATACTCACCTGAGAAAGTGAAAAAGAGCTATTTACAAGCCTATACAGTCAAAGATACCACTAACATCTAATGGATTCCATATCTTATCCTATAATTACCTCATCTTATATTCTTTAACGTCTCCCGACGATATCTTTAACGTCACCCGACGATCTCTTTAACGTCTCTCGACGATATCTTTAACGTCTCCCGATGATCTCTTTAACGTCACCCGACGATATCTTTAACGTCTCCCGATGATCTCTTTAACGTCACCCGACGATATCTTTAACGTCACCCGACGATCTACACTAATGGGGATTCACCTTTAAAAGTTATTTCCCAAATGAAGTACACACAATCCCTCCATCATCAGTTACCTTTTCAGAAGGGCATATCCCATCCTTCTTTATGTCAGCACCTGGTTAAAAGGAAAGGTCAATCCCATTCACAAAAACAACATTCAAAGATATTTAACATTAAATCTTTATTCTACAATTAAGCATGACAGAATGAGCAAAAGAAACATGAATTAAGTTAGTCGCTACCTGTAACCTAAAAAGGGGAAATAAGAATAAATGATTAGATATATTCTACACTAATCTCAGAACGCCTCACCTTAGATGTGTGTCTTTCCATCTCAGCAGCGGAGCTGATCCCTCTCTCTTCTCTCTCTCGTCTCAGGATCCTGCTCTTCCTCTATGGCTCACGAATACACGTCTGTACCACTACGCCTCATCTACGCTGCCATGGTTCCGAAATAATTGAACCCTCTTCTGGACTCAGTCTCTGCTACTCCTGTATGATATCACTACAGGACCCTTAGTCACTTTCCCTCTTCGTTTCAGGATTTCAATTAGCGGATGGTATCAATCTCTCTCTGCACCAGCCTTCGGACCAACTTCTTCTGTCTACTTCACACGTTACTTTCTCCCTGTCTCACTGCTCGCTCCTTGATAATATAGAGCTCTCTTTCTCTATGGAAAATTCCGGTATTAGGCCGACTCCCACCAAATTCCTGTACCAGTCCCCGGCTCCCCTCGCCTTCCACAGTGGCCACCTGCGTATTGCGTCTAGAGCCGGGGAGACAAACACATTCCTTCGATAAGGGCCAGTCTTGACCGGTTCCTCACTAGCGAACAACAGGCTAGATTCTAAACACTACCTTAACCCTGCAAGCGCCTCGGACAGTCGAGGCAGAAGTACAAAATGGCTTCTCTCTAGCTTTCGGGCCTGTAGGCCCAAGAAAACGGAAAAAGGCACTAAACCCTGTCAAAGCACATAGTTAAGCCCTACAAATAAACGCAACTGCAGCTAGGACTGAGATGGTAGTGGATTATAGTCACCACCAGTCTGAAAATAGACTAAAATTACCCTGTCGCTACACCGATCTACTGGCCCAATGTGACTGCAAGATGTGAAGGAAAGTTGCTTCTAGTAGTGTCTCTTAGAGCAGTATGGGTACAGGAAATGGACTGTACAAATTGATGCGGAGATGGTGGTAAGGCTGCTGTGGCAACTGGGAGCACTCCAGTTTCTCGTCTAAAATGCCCTCTTTGTCCTTGTGTTAGCAATAGTTCTGATGGCATTTAACACACCAAAGTGGACACCCCTCCTATAATTACTGCCACATTAGTCTAATATCAGGAATCCACCTGTTACTAACCAAAATCTTTATTGCGTCTGAATAGTCCAGGAAGCAAAGTTGTAAATCAATTTATTGTAATGTTTTGTCATTTTTAAAAACCTACGTAGTTGGTCTGTGCCTTGGCCTGAAATTATCTAACGATGCTGTTTCCCAAATCTTGAGTCGTTTTTGTTTAATTCTTCAAGATGTGTTTAACCCATTTCAAGCAGCTGTAATAAAACAAATGACTCAAAACAGGACAGAAATGGACATGTTCTTATTCGCTCACACTAGGCTGAGCGAGTTCATGATCAAACTAGTTAACAAGTAATATTAGGAAGGAGAAATGTACATCAGCAATCATAACATCCCATTCTTCTCTTAGCCTTCAACCCAGCAGTACTAATTCATACTTTCAGTTAATGCTTGGCAAGTTTTATGTGTCTCACTGGGTCCCCTATCTTCCATTTCTTTGGCTATCCTCTACTCTTCTAAACCAACTTATCTGAGCCATATAACAGTCTATGCCTCTCCTGCCTGTGCCGAGGCCTGGGTAACATCACTGGCTCACAGTCTGGCCATGTTTGTGTATGTTGCCATTAAAGCTAGACCATAGACTGTGTTCCTTTCTTCAAATCTTAATAGATTGAATGTTCTATACATAGTCTGAATTGGCATGCCTCTCTGAATAAACTATTCAATTCCTCAATTATACCCTAACATAAGCTTACTATGATATTACAGACCTTATGAACTAGTGCTAGTGCATCTTTTTTATTCTTAGGCTGTAAATTAATTGTTTTAAACACCAAGCAGATGATTGTAAGCCTCGATCAAGAAAGTGCGGTGTTTGAGTTATATTTGTTATAGCGTCTGTCTCTGACATCTGTTGTAAGCTTTTAAGATCTCCAATTATCTAAAGATTTTATTGGTGCAGCCTACCTAGTACAGAGACCCCCTTTTGAGTAATATAGGCCTTCATAACAGTTTGTACCCCTTGACAAATTTGCCTCAAAGTAACTAGAAACGTTATAAGAAATCCACTATCCTGCAGAATGTAGGCTAGGTCGTTATAATCTATTGCTAGTAGCAAGCAGCTTTGGTCTAGATTCTGCATTGGAATCACCAATTTGCTCTCTGAATGGTGTAGCAAATCAGTTCTTCCTTCCAGTAACACAAACACACTGTACAGGCAATGTTGCTGCATTTAGCACCTAGCCTTGTGGATCAGTGACATACAGTATAGGCAAAATCCTTAAGGAGGAAGTATGTTCACCATAACCTATGATTTACCATTCAACTACAGTCAACCATGAGAAGTCATCTCTTACCTCATGCTGACCTGTAGAGAGAGGATTTTGGTGCCCAGGGCTTTCATGGGCAAAGTAAAAGTGTATACTGTACTAATGGTTATAGCAAAGCAACAGTAGTGTCTACTTCACCCCACTGATTTGTGAATAGGGATCTCAGTAGACTACAGCTGAAAGACTGCTGCCCAAAAGTAGCCTCCTTGCAATTTGGGAACCTCTCCAACTTCTTCCATCACCTGTTCCAAAATATCCCCTTTGAAAGTGTAAGAATCTGCCGCATGGAACACAGCATTGAATGGAACCCCTTCAAAACCGGGAATGACATATCCATTTGGTCTTGCCTTTAATATGTGGCAGAAGACTTATTGGCAATGTCAATGCTTCCTTATTTTGGCATCGTTTTTGGTAAGTAATCGAACAACTGGTCATGGGTGCCAGTGAGTGCAAACGCAGACTCATAGGTGATCATCTTTGAATGTTTTTTGGCATAATGCACACAAAGACAATAGACCTGTGTGTGAATGCATGCCATTGCCCTGATGGTCATCACTGCATGCTATTTAAATGGAATAAAGTCCATCCAAAGATGGGCAACCTTCCATATTGGCAAGCATTGGCAAAGCCAATATTGATGGAAGGAGGGGGGTTCAATACGTTTATGTTGTCTTGTTTTACATAACCATGATAATGTATAAACTAAATGTCAATGACAATAATTTGCAATGTCTAATATGGCAGATGTTTCCTGGGTTAAGGAGCTCTGCACTGTACCTGACCTTTGACATAATAAAATCTGTTTAAAAAAATATATATATTTATGGAAGGAGAGTGGCCTCAGTGGGCAATACATATGAGATGAGCAGTGTTAGACCCGTCAGCCTTGAGGTGGTCTTCCCCCAAACGTTTTGCCTTCTTCCTCTTTTTTCTGACCTCGTTTTTGCTGGCCTTAGGACTCTATGCACCTTACCACTGCTTAACAGTGCTAAACTACTTGTGCTCACACCTTAAAACATGATTATATTGAATTACTACCAATTGGCATATTTAATGTACCTATATGTCCCTAGTAAAGTGATAATACATGTACGAGGGCCTGTAAATGTAATGCTACTGGTGGGCTGCAGCACTGATTGTGCCACCCACTTAAGTAGCTCCTCAAACAATTCAGGCCTGCCATTCCCGAGCTGGTGTGTGCAGTTTCAAACTGCCATTTCGCCCCAATCAAAATAATCCTTTTGCCTGGCCCAAACCTTCCTTTTTAATGCATATGAGTAACCCCATGGTAGCCCGGGACAATCCCAAGGGCAGGGCACCATGTATTTAACTACTGCAAAGCCTACCTCTCCCATAGGATAACATTGGAATTATATTATTACATGTAATAAGTGTAATTTTCAAATGGGAAAGGTACCCAGTTCATGTTTGGTGTCTCCGGAATCCTAATTTAAAGTCATGGTAAAGTTGGATTTTAAATTACATTTCTGAAAATGCCACTTCTAGAAAGTAGAAATTTCCTGCCTTAGCCATTTAGTGCCAATTCTCTGTCTCCAGTCACATGATGATGTAGCTGACAGTTGGGCTTTCCTCTTAGACAGCCTCACACAATAGGGAACTTGGGTGTGGCAGAGTGGGAAGGAAGAGCTGTGCGCTGTCCAACTTAAACCTGCATAGGCTGTGCCCTGCCAACACACACAGGGCTGCGCACCCTGTGTAGTTAGTCTAGAGCCAGGGCTGGATGCCTGGGGACTTCAAAGGGAAACCTCTGGAAGCTTCTTCCCCTCTACAAAAGCACACCTGGGTATAAATACTGGACCTCAGACCCCACTGGATCTGTGGATACTTTGCCATGAAGAAGAGCTGCTGTGCTGCCACAAGGACTGCTGCTCTAAAGTAACTGGTACCCTGCTGACCACTTGCTTGTCGAAGAAGAACTGGACCTGCAACTTCATCTTGAATCCAGGACCCTAGAGTGATTTAAAGCACTAGTCTGCTGTCCCACCGGATCTGAGCCTCAGTGACATAAAAGGCTCCCGAACCAGCACCTAGACCCAGCTGCAGCTAGTTTTCTGACCCCCAAGTGGTGCCCCTGAGGTCCTGGACCCTTGGTGTAGCTCAGCTCGCTCAAATCAAGCTTTTGGGCTCTTCACGACCACGAACGGGCCCACTCACCCCTAGAATACGCTGAATGCACCTGAAATCAGTGTGAGCCGCCACCAGCTCATAGCACCACAGCATCGACCGCTTGTGGGGGACTGCCAAAGCGAAGCACCAGCCCGCCCGTCTGCGACGACTAGCCTGCTCTTCGTGCCATGCCGACACCCACCCGCAATGCTCTCCATGATTTTTTTTTTTACTTTATTCGTGATTGGATATGCAAATAAAATAAAACACATTTTTCATACTATTCCACAATCCCGTTTTTCTCTTTTCGCCCCAGCATCACATAAGTATTAATAAAAGAATACCCGTACCCACCCATTCCACCCCAGGTATCCCTCCCCCGCCCTCTCCATCTCCTGAGCTCAAAAACCTCTCCTTAACATGATGTTACAGCTTATATTAACAGGCCCTCTATTAATACAACAATAGAAACATAACTGCCTGCTCTGACATTGGTATGACTCTATCCTAAGCGTCTTTACTCAGTCTGTGTCTTGTGGCCTATTCACCTGCGACTGTGCTAGGTCTCGCCTATCTAGATCCAGTATCATGACTTCCCAGTCCATCGCTATGGGGATCTTTCTTTTCCCTGTGTCTTCCTCTCTCTTAAGGGCGATACCCTCCGCCCGTCCCCATTTCACCATTTCCCTTCTCCATGCCTCCCCACTGAGCCCCCTGAGGGATTTCCACCTCATTGTTTTCGTTCTGATGGCTAGTATTAGAGCTAAGTCTATAAATCTTATTTTGGCTTTCAGCGACTTGGGGCGGTGTCGAGCACCCACTAAACAATATAAGGCAGTCTCCTGTATTTGTACCTGTGTGATCTCTTTCAGCGTCTGACATATCTCGCCCCAGTATCCCCTCAGTATGGGCACGCCCAAAGCATGTGAAGGAGACCCGCCTCGTCCACCTGGCATTGAGGGCAGTGATGGGAAGAATCTGGGAATATTCTATGGATCCGTTCCGGTGTTAAATATGCCCTATGGAGGACCATGGTCTGGATGAACTTGAATTTCACATTCCGGGAGACCTTTTTTGGGTGTTCGAGCATCGTCTACCAAGTCTTATCAGTCAGTTCCCCTCTGGCGTCCTGTGTCCAAGTATCCCGTAATGAAGCGAGGGGTATTGCTGCGTGCGCCCTAATCCCGGTGTATAACCACCGCACAAAGTGGCCCCCCCTCCCCATATAGTGCATCAGGTGTACTAATTAGTGTTGTGGTGGCTGGGTACGTTGTGGTGCCCAGGTCGTCCGGATGTAGTGGGATACCGTTGCGTGTAATAAATACTGCCTATTCGAAGTCCCAGTGATCTGGACAAAGGTGTCATGGTCCAATAGTGTATCATCGCCGAAGAAACTCCCTATTCCCTCCTCAGTCCAGCGATTCAGCGTTTGTCTTGTGAGCCTTCCCCGTGGGGTAGGGATACCTAGCAATGGGATGTTCCCTGCGTAGGGTGTTACTGTTGCTGGGTATGTGAGCGCCTTCCTCCAGCAGGATAGGGCTGTGCGGAGCAACGGGTGACATGTTTGAGGAATCTTACTTTTAGGGAGCAGTAAACAGTGTAGTTCTCCTCGGCCCACGCGGTCGGTCGTAAAACCGATTTCATGTAGGTTCCTACCCGCCAACCAGTAGGACAGCCATTAGAGCTGGCTAGCATAATAGTAACTACGAAAATCCGGGGCTCCCAGGCCACCCAGCCTAGTGCCAAGCTGGAGTTTATGGAGGCTAATCCTTCTTCTGCCCCGACCCCCATATGAGAGTTATTAGTAAGGTGTTTATTGTGTTAAATATCTGTTGCGAAAGACATACCGTCAGGTTCACAAAGAAGTAAAGTAAGCGAGGGAGCATAACCACCTTAGCAATCGCTACGCGGCCCATGACCGATAGGGGAAGTGAAGTCCAGAACCCGATGCTGCTGCGGAGACCGGTGATAGCTCTAGAGAAATTACCTTCTATCTGATCTTCCGTAGTTCTATATATTCGGATTCCTAGATATTTAAAGGCTGATTGTGCCAGCGGGATTTAAAAGGCTCCAAAGTCTATATCAGGGGGATGAGGTTCATCCTGGAAATAAAACCAACCGATTTCTCTGGATTGATAGCTAATCCTGATACCGCTTCGAATCCACAAAAGGTGTCGAACAACAGTTTGTGGTCCGCTACCAGATCCCGAAGATATAATAATATGTCATCCGCATATATGGAAAGCGGATGGGGCGTCCCCTCAATTGGAATGCCCAGTCCCTCCGCACGTGTCCGGAGAGCAATGGCCAGAGGCTCCAATGCTCGGACGAACAGCATCGGGGACAGAAGACAACCCTGTCGGGTGCCCTTGTGCACTGGGTATTTTGCCAAGATATAATTCCCAGTTCGCGCCCGGGCAGTGGGGTCTGTGTACAGTAATCGTATCCATCTCAGCAGGGGGGCTGGAAAGCCAAAGCGTGTCAAGGCTTCAAACATAAATTGCCAATAAAGGGAGTTGAAAGCCTGCTTTAAATCCAGGGCAATGCACCCCACTCTGCTCAACTCCACCGGTGATGCAGCCATCAGGGCATGCAGGCGTCTTGTGTTCATGGAAGAACTACGTCCAGGAAGAAACCCGCACTGATCTCGATGAATAAGGGCTGTCAAGTAGGGCTGAATTTGCATGGCAATCGCCTTGCTTAATATTTTATACTCTGTGGACAGCATAGATAGCGGTCTGTAATTTACCAGATCTAGGGTCTCCCTGCCCGGTTTAGGTATGGAGATCACTAAGGCCTGCATGGTCGACCTCAGTAAACGACCTTCCTCAAACGCTGTTTTTTAGACCTTTTCCAAGGCCGGTACCAGGGTCCCCGCATAGGCACAGTAGAATTCCACGGGGAGTCCGTCCATGCCCGACGTCTTGTTTCTATTTAAGTGCTTAATCGCGGCCCGTATCTCGTGTTGCGTAATGGGTCCCTCCACTGCCTTCTGCATGTCCGCAGTTAAGATTGGGAAGGGGAGATCGCGCATGAATTCCGCAATCTGCTCTGGGTCTTCCAGGTCATTAGAAGCGTACAGGGCTTTCAGGTGATCATGGAATGCTAGGTTGATTTCGGCCTGGGTGTGAACTAAGTTTCCCACCGGGCTTTGTATCTGGGTAATGATCGGTGGGTCCGGGCAATCCCGTATCAATCGGGCCAGAAGGGCTCCGGAGCGGTCCGCTTCTGTGCGTTGTCTCCGAAGATACGTCTTATAATCTATATTACGCAGTGACTCTAACGTTTCCGCGTGTACTACATAGCTATCCCGCAGGTCCTTCTTTTTCTTGGGGTTCACACTCGCCTCCTGCTCCAGCACCTTAAGCCGTTCCTCCACCTCACACAATTTCTTGTGTAATTCCTGTCTGGCCCCCACCTGTTGGCCTATCACCCTCCCTCGTATTACAACCTTCATTGCGTCCCACACTACCAAGTTAGCGGAGGCAGAGTCCCCGTTATCTACCAGGTAACGTGTCAGGGCATCCAACAAAGTTGTCCGAAATGGGCCATCTTCCAAAAGGTGTGGGTTGAGCCTCCAGGTGGGCACCGGGGTCGGAACTCTACCTCAGAGGACAGTAATCATCAGTGGTCTGTGGTCCGAGAAGGTTTTTGCCAGTTACTCAGAGGAGCCGACTGACGTGGCCAAGGTACCGTAGCACAGAAATCAATCTATACGGGTATGTAAGTCGTGAACCGGGGAGTAGAATGAATATTCCCTGTGTGAGGGGTGTAGTGTTCTCCAGATATCGCTCAGTCCCCAACCTCCCGCCCAGGTAGTAAATGTGTCGGTCAGTTTTGCAGCCCCAGTCGCCTGGAGTGGGGGGTGGGACCTATCCAGCCCTAGGTCCAGCAGTGCATTCCAGTCTCCTCCGAGGACCCACGGAATCCCAGCCCAGTCAGACAACGCCAACCCAACCTTTTGTAGGAATACGTCCTGCTCGTAATTTGGGGCATATATGCTTCCCAGTACTAATAGTGCACCTTCTAGGGTGTCCTTGATAAGGATATACCTGCCCTGGTCGTCAGTCTTTCGGTCCAATTCAACGAAGGGTGTGCCATGTCTAACCCATATGGTCGCCCCCCTGGAGAAAACAGAGTAAGAGGTGGAATAAACAGTGCCTCTCCACTTTTTCCTTAACTTTTGCGCCTCCGACCTAGTCAGGTGCGATTCTTGTAGGAAAGCTATGTGTGTGCGCTGTCGGAGGAGGAAGGAGTGGACTCTGTGTCGTTTCTGTATTGCCCCCAGACCCCGCACATTCCAGGTAAGGAAATTGTACGTCCCTACTTTCTCAGCCATGGTCATCCGTTGTCAGATCTATCAGTGTAAGCATTGGAATACAAGGATTCCACAAGAGAAGCGCCCAGGAGAGGACATACCCCAACATTTGAAACAAAAAAGTGACCATCTCGGCGCAGCAGTGCAACTTATCTGAGCCCAACCTGAACCAAAGTAAGAACAAAGTCTAAAGTCTTGTGCATTCGCCTGTAGGGGGGCGGCTGAACACACACATGGTTATGATGTTGCTGACAATGGGGGGGCCGCCGGCTCAATGGTAACCCAGCCAAAGAGTACAAGTTACATAAAGTGGAAATAAACATTTCAACAGCGGTTGCCGCGGGTCAAACAGTGTGGGGCCTTCCATACTTCGTAAAAGTGGCCCAAACAAAGTTCTATTAGCAATAGGGTACATTCCAAGTGGCATTATCTCAATATTTTCTCATACTCTCGACCTTTTCCCACCCCGCAATTGCATAAATGTACAGAGGCACCACAAAGATCTCCCTGCATATGCATATCAAAAGGATACTGTCACATGTCTCTATAGGAAGGTCTGTTAGGCTTCATCGACTATTTCTTCAGTTGCTCATCAGTTCATCAGCCGCTCGGGGAGTTACCGTAGGGAAAAGTATCACACTATTTTCGGAATCTGAGTGCAAATTACTGTCCTCTGAGTCAGTGGTGATTTTCATTGCGTCCTCTCTAAAGCTGCCAGCCATCGACAGTGTCCCGCGCTGCCCTTTCTTCTGCTGTTCTTGAGATGGGGCTTGTCGGTGTCCTTTATTCCCACCTTCAGAGGAACCCTGGTCGTCGTGGTCCGATCCCGTCTTCGAGGCGTCCGTGGCTGCCATCTGCGAGCTGCCCTGGCTGCCATCCACACCCATCACCTCCAGCCAGTCCTCAGCATCCGAGGGGCTCCCGAAGAAGTGGGTCTTTTGGCCGTGTATTACCTTCAGACGGGCTGGGAAAAGTAACGCATATTGTAACTGCGCCTTTCTGAGTCTTTTCTTCACCTCCATGTATGACGCCCGCTGTTTCTGCACCATATTAGTATAGTCCGGGTAGAGGGACACTCTTTGGTTTTCAACCTTCCCTGGACCCTACATCTGTGGCCAGTTACAGACCCATTGCGTGTCTGCCCTTTCCTGCCAAAATATGCGCATCTCTGATGAACAAACAACTCTGAGTTCGTCGAGGCTCACCATCTCCTCGACGAAACACAGTTTGGGTTCAGGAAAGGGCATGGAACGGAGACCGCTTTGATAAAGGCCTCAGATGAGATCAGGGCTATCATGGACGAGGGAGGGGCGGCTGTCCTGATCCTTCTGGATCTGTCTGCAGCCTTTGACACGGTCGACCATGCTATTTTGGTCGACCGTGTCACAGCCCTGGGGATAAACGGTAGGGCCAGGGACCTTATTTCATCTTTCCTGGCAAACCGTACTCAGACAGTGAGGCTGGGAGATTTCTACTCCCCTATCTCTGCACTCCCTTGCGGAGTCCCACAGGGTTCCTCGCTAAGTCCTATGCTATTCAACATCTACGTAGCGGACTTAGCGAGGGTAATAAAGGCCCATGGAGTACGGCTTACATCTTATGCAGATGATACCCAGCTGGTTCTGGCAATCCACAGAGATGGCCTTAGTGTGGCAGCTAACTTCCAGACAGCCATGCTCGAGGTCAGCACTTGGATGGCCTCGAATTGTCTGAGGCTTAACTCGGACAAGACCGAGATCATGACCTTTGGCAGGCTCTCTCCTGAATGGTCTTCTATCTGGTGGCCTGAAAAGCTAGGCCCACCACCTGTCCCAGTAGAAAAGGCCAGAAATCTGGGAGTGATTTTTGACAGTAAACTGTCCTTTGACCTCCATACAAACAAGGTTGTTTCTTCAGCATTCTTCATTTTGAAAAAAATTAAGAAACTATTGCCTTACCTCCCTACCTCAGCTGGGAAGACTCTGGTCTCTACTTTAGTTTTCTCAAAAATAGACTATGGGAACGCTCTCTTTTTAAACACACAGAAGCGCGTCCTCACAAAGTTGCAGTCTATTCAGAATGCGGCTGCAAGGATTCTTCTTAACATTCCCTGTCGCAAGCCCACCACTCCTGCCATTCGTCATCTCCATTGGCTGAGAGTCGAAAGCCGTATCAAATTTAAGGCCCTCTGCATTGCCTATAAGGCAGTACATGGCGTTGGACCCAGATTCCTCACAGAAGCCTTTCAGCTGTATACCCCCAAGAGGCAACTAAGATCGGCTAACATCTATCTCCTCCCTGTACCTCGTACAAGAACTGCCACCTGGGGAGACAGGCGTTTTCTGGTGGCCACTCCAAAACTTTGGAATCTCTTGCCACTGGCTATTAAAACTGCCCTGAACCTGATGAGTTTTCGCAGGCTTTTAAAAACATGGTTGTTCAACCAGTAAATTAATGGCTGATTTCTAGTAGCTCCACAAGCGCCGAGACACCTCAGGGTATTTGTTTGCGCTATAAAAATTTCGAAAATAAAAAATAAATAAACAAAATTAATGTCAGACTTCTCTCTGGCTTTCTGTAATAAGATATCCCTGTCGCGATAATTCAGTATACAGACTATCAAAGGGGGAGGAGGGCGTCCCGGCCTAGGTGGACCGGTCGGGATCCTGTGTGCTCGTTCCACACAGAAGTGCGGGGACAGCCCATCTGATGTCACCTGATCTCGGAACCACTGCTCCATGAAATTCGCAGCCTTCGTCCCCTCACAGGGTTCCGGCAGACCAATCACCTGTATGTTATTTCGGCGATTACGCCCTTCTGCATCCTCCACCCTATCCATCAGCGTGGAGACCTGATTCTTTAGCTCCTGGATAGAGGTGGTATGCTCCGCCACCGTTGGAGTGAGCTCAGAGACCGCCAGCCCTTGTTCCTTGACCTTCTCCGCTAGCTTGGCATGGTCAGCCTTAAAGAGGGAGAAATTAGTGGTGAGGGCCCCCAATTGGAGTTCCATTTCTGTCCTAGAGTCTCTCATTTCCTGCAATATGAGGTCAAGCTTGTCCATTTGTTGCGCACCCGGTTGGCTCATCTCGGCGGTCCCCGATCGGTTTCCGCCCTCTCCGGTCCCGGTCCGTTGTTGGGGACCGTCCGGCTCTCCCTGGTTTTCAACGGTTTTAGTGCCTTTGCGCACCATGGCGGGTTATGTTATTTCCTCGCCCCCTCCAAAGTACAACCAACACTTCCAGTGTATTCCCGTGCTGTCCGTGTCTTCCCCCCCAGGGGAGGAGCTGCCAGCTGTCCACAGGGTGATTATTCCCCGTATAATGTATGGATGAAGTCTCAGAGCGGTCCAAGCAAGATTGTCCTGGGGGAGGAATCTCCCTGTTTCGCTCCCGCTGTTACAGAGCCCCCCGAATGCCCAGTTCCCGCTCACAGGCGCCAGTCTTAGGTATCCGCATAGGAGGGACCTCCGGAGATGTCTCGCCACTTTATGCTAGAGGGCCGTCAGCCCCCGGTGGGTCTTTCCCATGGTCTTCCCGGTGTGGCATCCGGCCTTCCGAAGTCTCCAATGCACTCCGATCAGGGACCTCCAGGCGCTTCACACGCAGTCCTCACCCCTCAAGAACTCCAGACAGTCCATTAGCTGCCTCCCATGGCCGACAATGGGGCGGGAGGGGGAAAAGGGAGGGAGAGGGGGACAAGAGTAGTACTTTGCCCCTTTATCTGCCCCTCTCGTCGTGTTCCCAGAAGGTCTTCTGCGCTTCCCCCGTCCCAGAGCTTCGCAGAAAATGGCGCAGAGGGGGACCCGGTGGAAACGAAGCGCTGTTCCAGTTCGCGCTGTGCGCCTTCCCCTCAACCACCTCACCTCCGTGTCATGTTCGGGGCCACATCTTGCCACACCGGTCACAACTGTCTCTTCTGGGGCCCCAGGGCCCAGTCCGCGTCTGTCTTCCCCACTCCAGAAATGGCACCAAAGTAATTAACCGGGCGCCCTCCCGGGAATCCACCAGCCAGCGGAGCACAGGCCTCCGCTCCTCACCTGTCCTCTCTCAGTCCGGGTCTCCTGCAGGGGGGGAGGAAGGGATCCCCGGAGTCTGCGCCCCCCGCCGTGAAGAATTCCCGGCTCGCACTTGAGGCCCAGGCTAGGCGTCGATCTCACGCCGCCCGCGTCGCAGCCAGTGTGGGCGCCTCCTCACGCTATTCCCCGGCTCCACAGGCCGTCCTGCCAGGGGGGCCGACTTCGTCTCAGAAGCGGCCAGGGGGTGCTGGGATGTCGCGGGTCGCGACCGGAATCGACCGTCAGGTCCCCAGCGCTTCTCGGTCCTTTTCCTGCCACGTATGACTCCCGCAGCTTCGCCGTCACAGGATAAGGCTCTCGGCCAGGCCCGGAGCTCAGTAAATGCTGTCCGCCATCATGGCTGTTCGGCCACGCCCCCAATGCTCTCCATGATACCCACAACTCTCTCCAATGCAAACTGGATTCTTGGCACAAACCTTGCGAAGGTAAAACCTCAACGGGACTAATGTGATTGTATGCGACCTGCACTCCACCGCATTTGACCTGAACTTTTCACTTTGACCCGGTCCAGCACGACCACATAGCTGCAGTTCATGCTTTCTCCTTTTAGGCTCTATTGTACACTTTGGTATTTAAATACTCATCACTCCAGTTCTACTGATTTGATATTTTTCAGTTTGGTCTTGTTTTATTTATTAAATTCAGCTCTGTTTCTCTAACCTGGTGTGCTATACATTGTGGTGTTGTTCACGGTTTTACTGTTTGAATTGTTGCGCAAATACTTTATGATATAAGCAACAGTGCGCTCCTAATGACAATGCTTTATTTAGGAAGGTAATCTAATGGTAAATACTGTATCTACGATCAAAGAAATTTGTCCTTGTGAGGAAGAGACAACCGAGAAACAAACCACTCTTTTAAGAAATGAATTAGCTTTTTATATATTCTTCAACATGTTAAATGACATATATATATATATTGGAGCCGAAACGTCATGAGACTACCTGCACTAGATAATAAATAAGGAATTCACCTAACTGGTCCGTGTCCGTGTGCTTTGTATCCTGGCTGGTGCGACCCCAGAGTGTGGTAACGAGTGACGGATTGTTGGATATATATATATATATATATATATATATATATATATATATATATATATATACACATACCCTGAAAGAATTTTTTAACGGTTGCTCATGTGCAAATTGGTATAGGAAGAAAAAAAATATTTTATAATTCTTCAATAGAACACTGGCTAGCGTAGCTTAAAACAAAAACCAGTGTTGTAGGCCTGTTTAAGCGACATGTTTTTCATATGATTCAAGTCCATAATACAGGATTGGTGGTCATGGAATCTGAACAAACCATCCAAAAGGGGCTAGAAAGACAATCCAGGCCAAGGGGTAAATGTTGACGTTTTGACCCGACTGCTGCATGGAGTGTATTTAAGAATGCAGCATGCAGGTCTTCATCAGGACAGTAACAAAAGAAGAAATAGGGCAACCTGTGGTAGAGCAACAGAATGGGTACACAACCGGGTCCAAATTCAATATGTCCACACCTAGGGGGGCTAAAATCCTCTCTTTGTTCCCTGTGCACAAACTGTTTAGATTTATATTTGCTTCACTTTGATCCCCATGTACCCTTTCATGGTTTTATCCATTTTTGCCTTTGAGTCTTAAATGGCAAAGCATTTTAAATAGTATTTTTCTCATTCATATATACAGCTTAACCCATAACTGTCAAGTAAGAGTAAAATATATTGTTGACTATTTAAAAAAATATAAACTGAAAAAGAAGGGTTTGGTAAGTACCCCTGTACCCTCTTAATGTCCATTTTGAATTGGCTGAAGTGTAACCAATCGGCATAATTTGTTTATTTTTTAAATCACACACCTAGATAACTGCCTCTGCCTATGTAAAGTTTTAGTAAGTGTTAGAAATTGGGTTTCTGGTTGGCTAGGGCGTACTCCTAAGTCAGGCAGAAACCGCCACTCTATTCAGAGCAAGGGAGTTGCACACTGAAGATTACCCCTGCTCACCCCCTTGGTAGCTTGGCAGAGCAGTCAGCCTGATCCCAGAGGCAATGTGTAAAGCCTTCGCGCAACACACTCACACAGCAGTGACACACTAGGCACACCACAAAAGAAACCCCACACAAGGTTATATAGAAATAGCCTTTGTATTATCCATAAAAACACATTAGAACACAATCAGATACATTATACTGTGCCACCAGGCACTTGTCATGACTTTACAGGGATTACATAAATCACAAGGCCAATCGGGCCACTGTCATAAACATCACCATTAGCCTCACCAGGAACTACTGGTGGTATTACGCTGAGCGTAACACCTTATGCGGAACATGATTAGCAGTGCACCATATTAACATTTGCAGTGTGTACCTATTATGAAATACCATTACTGAAATTGTACATACCACCATCATCTCCCGGTGCATATAATGTACACTCTGAAGGAAGGCCTGTGATCCTGACCATGCAAGACTTATAACATTACAGGAATCAACAACTCACTTGTTATTACAAATCCCTTTGTATCAGATGAGGCCATGGCACATAGGTTTCTCAGATACATTTTTGCACCCATTACCATCTTGTACCTTGAAATAGACAGCCCCAGGGCCTCAGCGCTTTTCTGTAGAGGCAGTACGGTGACAGCCCATTAGCATGAGCAGGATTGTGACCTCTCTCGAGTATTGCCACCCCAACCTGCTAACTGTGTGGGTTTGTGAAATGCCCCCACAGGTAAGGGAGCAGCATCTGCACATGATCGCGAGGTGCATCTGGAGACTCACAAACACGACGTACACCTCTCCCGGTCCCCAGTGTTCAATTTCAACAATGTCCGCACCCTTGGAGGGCAGCTGCCCATGATCACACAGAAGAGCAGCTGCTGCAGGGTAACTTGGCGGCAACTGGGCGGAGACCTCATCTAGGCCTCCCCCCTTGCCTCTTCCTAAGCAAACTCACCCATGGCCTGGGATTATCAGAGTCCTTGGATCCCCATCTCCCCTGCGGGGTCGAGCGGCCCTGTCTCTGTGGCTTACGGCCAAAGCTCAGTAGGACTTCTTGCTGCATTTGGCCCTGCCCACAACCAGGCTTGGTCACACCTTGCCTCTGTTTGCTGCTCTTTCCCTCTCAAAGTTGCTCTTTACCAGGGGCAGTTTCTCTGGGCCCGCGAGGCTCCGGTGCCCACACCACACCACACCTCCGGCGGCTCACAGCAGATGGGAGCCTGTGAGGCTCTGCTTCCTTGTGCTGTAGGGTCCACAACCAGGCTCAGCCTCTGCCTGGTTTCCGGCAGCTCCGCATCTCGGCTGAAGACCCCGGAGCTACATCTTTAACGTGTCTACAGTCTTCGGTCGAGTCCTGGCAGTACGGAGCCACTTCAGCAAAGCCCCCGTGCTGAACATGAATTGGTGCACACCACACGGTGCTGGATAGGCAGCCAACACCGCACTTTACTGCAGCTATGGTAACAGCACTCTCAACACATGCTGGTCAGGAAGCAGAGTCCACAGGGGCTCCTCCCAGGTTCTTAGAGTTAAGCACTCACCACGAGCTTATTGTAGAAATAAAACACTTGCCCGGTGCAAAGTCCCAAAAGTCACACAGGGCAGAGCTGGGCACAGACAGGCCAGCACACAGGGTCACTCAGCAGAGTGAAAGTCCTTTCAGCCACCCAGCAGGCATCAGGTCTGTCCCAAATGGTGGTTCCTCTTGGCACACTGCAGTCCACGCAGTGTCCTCTGCTTTTAGTGCAACAGACAGCCCCAGGAGTTATAGCACAAAAAAGTCTTTGTTCTGCCATTGCACAGGGCCCTGAGCCCAGTTTACACCATTTCTGGGGGCACTCTAAAAATATAATTACAGTGCCCAACACTCCCCATTCAAAGTGTAAGCCCTGGCTCCGGACACACCACACTGGGGCGGAGCCATCACTGTGGAAGGCAGGCACATCTCTATTTAGGTGTAGGTGCTACTCCTCCCACCACTGCAAAGGCAGAGCAGGCCTATTCAGCCTAGGGCTGAGTCACTCCGGCATGGCAGGACACCCCTCAACCCCCAGAGACTGGCTGAAGGTAATGCACATCCCTTCTCCCCTTGTCAGTCAGAACCAGACGGTCAATACACAGCAAGCAGGCACAAAGGCATATAGCACACAGAAATGCCTACTTCCAACAGTGACATTCCTAAAATAGTAATAATAAATCTGCTAACACCAATAAGCAGTCTTTATCACCACTATTCCAAACATACCAAACTTGATCACGCTACACCTCTCATGTCAGGAATTACCACTGAAGCACATATCAGGGAATCCACAATGCATGCCAATGAGAGGGCAGCCTCACAACAGTGAGATACCAACTAGGCTGTTTGTGACTACCAGGACAAGTCGCACAATTAAGACACATGTCCTACCTTTTACCTACATCGTGCCCTGCCCAGAGGGCTAGCTAAGGCCTACCTTAGGAGTGACTGATATGTATTAAAAGGGGAGTTACAGACGTGGCAACCACTTTGTGCCACGTCACAGCGGCAGTAAACTGTGCGCGCAGGCCCTGCTGTGGCAGTGGCCTGAGACCGGTTTGAAAGGCTACTTTGGTGGGTGGCGCAAGCAGCGCTGCCAGCCCATCAGTAGCATTTAATTTACTGGTCCTGGGTATATAGGATACCACTGTACAAGGGACTGATAGGTAAATTAAATATGCCAAAAAAGATGTAGACCAATCTTACCAAGTTTACCATAGAGACCACATGCACTTTAGCAAGGATTAGTAGTGATAAAGTGCCCAGAGTCCCAAAACCCCCAACAACAGGTCATAAAAATCTAGCAGGAAGGCACAAAGATCTGGGATGACCCTGCAAAAAGGGTTGCAACTTTTAAAGCAAATTCTCAATCATCTATCTATCACACTAACATTTTTATGAAGACTAGATATTATTGCATACTTGCTACCCTGCTGTTTATAGTCTGTATGCTGCACACTTGGAGGAAGCATTGGTAAATGCATGCATTTCTCGCCCTTACCCCGCTCCCACTCTTCATGCCTGCCCCTAATCTGGGAAATATTTATGTTCCAGTTTTATGGTACTATTTTCTTGAACAGGACACAAATTGGGCTCCAAAGATCATTAAATGCATTAGCCCTATATTGCCATGAGGACAAGTTGCCTATTACCAACATTTAGACCAGTGGTTGTAAAAACGTCAAAAGGAGAAATGTTTTTTCTATGACTTTGAAGAAGAAAAAGCTTTAGAATATATATGTACTTCGGGTTTAGGATGAGCAAAATGGAGGCCATTATAGGTATTTGTCCTCTTTAGAAATAAAAGCAGCATCATTAAATCATGTCTTTGATAACCAATGATGAACATCAGAGGGCCCTCTGTGGCACTGATACTTGAGGTAATTACAGCCAAGCTAATGCCCGCTTTAATTTATGGCATTGAAGCATTCCCCAGATAATTTGACAAATAGCTTGATCTTGCCCAGTGTTTGAGCTTTGAACAGTTTTTTGGATTGCCAACTAGTTCCCTAATGTCTCTTCTTAGACTGGAATTTGGATTATATCAAGAGAGGACACAAATTGCTTGCTTTAACTTGTGGTATAATATCCATTCCACTTCCCTAAAGTCATAATTGTGGGTTGAGTCTCAATTGATTTCTACGTGGTAGCACGCCTGAAGAAGTTATTTGGTAAGTGGCTGAATAGGAATGCTGCTACTGGCCTTGGGAAGTCAAAGTTGATGTACTCCACAATATGCAGAATCAGTCTGTAGCTTAATCTTTTAAACAGAATTGTTGATACTTTTACGAAAATTTGATTGGCTCACTGTGGGATCCTACGATGGATTCACAAAGCAAAAATATTTACACCCTAAAGTGTACTAAAAAGTATACAAAAAAGTGATGAATGAAATGCTTGTATTATTCTCAGCCACTGATAATTAGTTGGGCCGCATCCCAGTCCATCTATATTTTCCACACTGTACCACCTCAGTTTGTACCCAGCCATATGCAAACAGTCTTGACCCTGCTCAAATGAGAACAGTCCAGCCCAAACTGCCGGGCCAGGTCCAATCGGAACACAAGCAACCCTGGACCGGTTTTGCCCTACTTGGGACTCATCAGCCAGGTATAGCTTGGTTCCAATGACAGCGTGCACAGGACTCACGTCTGGGCTTCAACACTCTCCAATGAGCTTTACCTTTCGTGTTCAGTTTTGTAACATAGAATAGGCCCATATTAGCAAAGTTGATGTGTAAAGTTGGTGGAGACGATTTCTTAAGACACTGCTATATTTGCTTCAACGCTTAATAACTTGTGGATGTGGAGACTTTCGAAATTATATTTCAGTTTTGTGTTTTAATCCCATTTTTTCAGAGTAAAAAATATTTTGAGTTTAAAGTGTAAAGTGTGTGCATAGAGGCGTGAAATAAACTCTTCTCCCTCCCTTAACTTCAGTAGTATCTGAAGTACTCACACAGCAAGATATGAAACCTTTGTGTGTAATGTTGTGTGGTAAACAGTGCATTTTACTTTTTTTAAACGATAATATTAGAGGTCAATAATCCGTGTAATTCAACATCACACAACTTGAACTGGGTCTTTTACTGTACCGAATTTAACACATTCATGTTTTATCTAAAAGAAGATACGTCTATAATTCCTCCCTTGCTAGTAAACGTGTTCAGT
Organism: Lissotriton vulgaris; assembly: GCF_964263255.1. NCBI lineage: Eukaryota > Metazoa > Chordata > Amphibia > Caudata > Salamandridae > Lissotriton > Lissotriton vulgaris. The sequence continues at coordinate 1,377,492,849 of NC_141694.1, read as the reverse complement.
AATATGGATTTCACCTTTGTGTGCGTACTTTTTGTGACACCAGGAGGGATTCCGATGTACACCAAGAGGACAGATAAAAGACATATTGTGTTTTATAATGCCTAGGTATCCACCTGGGGGCGAGGTAGCAGAAGAGAAAATTAAAACTGAAAGGCTAAAACTCCCCTCTTTATGGAGTTATGGTAAAGTTGGGGTGGATTTGAAGTGGAAGGGTGGTTTGTTATGGTCCCCAGTTGTACATATTTTATCCTCTGGCACCGTTAGTTGAATAAAATATAGCCCAAGGGCTGTCCATAACCTATCAGTTTCTTAAGACTTAATTATAAAGGTTACACTTTCAAAGGACAAAAGCATTACTCATTTATCTGCTCATGTCTTCCAGGTTTATCTTGCAGATTATGGACTTTCGTATAGATATTGCCCCGAAGGGACCCACAAACCGTATAAGGATAATCCGAAGAAGGGCCATAATGGGACCATAGAATTTACCAGCTTAGATGCCCACAGGGGAGCAGGTATTTTTTTAATCTAATTTCAAAGTTGTAATTATGGAATGCATAATCAGGCGTAGTTAACTGGCCGCACACTAGCGTTTTAACAGCATCATGTTTGGTTGCGTCTCTGTGGTATTGAAGTGAACGCTGTTCTGTTGACTTCCCGTGACACTCGCGCGCATTTTTCGTGACTATGAGAAGTGACCATGGTGGCGACCGCCATTATATTCGAACCTTACAAGTAAAAGAAAGGACGACCAGGAAAAAAGTGTGCACGCTTACGTTTTCAGAATTACATTTTGTTTTAATGGACTTATTTATTTGTAGAATTTTATCTAGTGCTGCTCATCGCCTTTCGTTAATTCAAAGCGCTGTGTTGCTGTGGTCAAAACTGTGTTAGTAATAAATAAGGCATTAAGTAAAACATCCTTATTTAAATGCTATTTTTTTTCGAAAGTTCATTTTCATGTTCTCTTCTTTCGCGTGTTTTGTTAAATACACTTTGTGTAGATTGCTGCCTTTGACCCGCTGTCATCGTGTTTGCACAGATCCGCTCCTACAAAAAAGTTAATAGTTCCAGTGTTTTCAATTGTTAACTTTGTGAGACATTCTACTTTAGCCGTTCATATATCTTACTTACTTAAACTCACTTTGATGGTATTGGAAACACATTTGCAGGCAAATTACATACATAGCCCTTTTATTGGATATTGATCGCAGTGCCTTGCATTCTTAGGCAGACTTAATTCAACAATTCCCTAATTAGTTAAAGTCATAACCTATGTCTTGTTTTCATTTACCATTAATTAAAGCCTGGCTGTTTATTACACTGCAGTCTGAATCCGATAGCAGACCCACAGAGCCATGGACGAAGAAGGAAGGTCAATATTGAGGAAAGATGGCGCGGAGTCCTACGGATGGCCGCATGGTTCACAATCGATGTGGTCATTGCAAAACAACGCTTTTCTTTGCTCTGTCAGCTCGAAAAAAAATCAATTATATTGTTATGCCACTAGAAAAGAAATGCAATTATTGAAAAATATGACCTGCCTTTCAAAACAATATTCTTTACATTTACCCTTTCTTCTCATTGTGAACATCACAGATGAAAGCTGCACATCCGAGAATTCTCTACACAGCAATAGCTACCGCACGGTTGCCATAAACTGACGCTTCCATGCAAGCTGTTGGTGAAACAAATGACTTTTTCCCATTCCACCTTCTCCTAAAAAAGATAATTGGCCGTGTAAAGCAAGTCCTTGATTTCACCTCAGTAGTTTGGTGTTGGCCATTAGGGTATGAAAAAGCCTGCCGTCTGCAGAACATATTTTGTAGCAGCACGTGGTGTTGGCTTGTGATATCATTTGCTTTCCCACTGTTTTTGCAATGGTAAACCACAAACCTAACCAAACAAAATTTGGTATTTGAATGGTTGCACATGTGGTGCGCATCTGTTTATAGCTGCTAGTGGTCCAAGGACAGCCTTGCCCTCTCTCTTTAAAAGAAGCTGACTTCCAGGTCACAAGTTTGAATCATGTAAAGGCCAACTCAGCCTCCCATCTTTAACAGATTGGTAAATTGTGTGCCTCTATATTGGGTAATTAGCAACATCAGTCATTTACAGCCTGTATTGACCATGGGGAAAACAATTACTCTGGGATCCCATAAAATGGGTGGAGTAGAAGGGAACAGGGTCCGAGTCATGGAGGGGTGCAGTGTTCAACAGTCCGCTTATGTGTTATGTTTGGAAAACACCACCCACAAAGAAATTAGCAACAAGGAAAATGCAGTCGTAAATTTGTATATTTTACTTAATTGCGCGCAAAAAAGACAGATACTAGACCGGGTTAAGCGGTGCTTTAACCTCTTCAGTGCTGCGCCTTTTCCAACGGCCGTCGGCACCACTACCTCAGGAGTGCTGCCGTCGGCCGTTGGACGTTCCAACTGCACCTGCGCAATGGAACGTTCAGCACTGGAGCTGGACGTTCTATAGCTGCTAAGGTGTTAACTGGGCTGAAAGAGGTTTGGGTCTCAAAGGGACTGCAGCTTAAGGTGAGTAACTGATAATCATTTAAGAGGTATTGCAGTGGTGTAACATAGGCCCCTGCAGACCCAGCGGTGCGGGGGAGCCTGAGCTCCAAGGGGCCCGGCCCATCACAGTACCCTGGCTTGAGAGTTCCTGACTGAGTCCAGAGGGGGGTGTCTATATATTTTACAGGGGGGGGGGGGCTTAAGTTTCATTACGCTAGTGAGGTATGGTCTCTGTAAATAAGGTCATTGCCTTATGTTTGTAGTCTCAAATCCTGCTAGTTCTCCTCCTTTCCATGGTGCCATTGCCCACTCATCATCTCCTACTGGTCCTCCTCTTCCTCCTCGCCATGGTCCCTATCTTCCTGGGCCTGTCCTACTCCTGGTCCTCATTCTTTTGTTCCTCCCACTTTCCTCTTGGTTTTTCTCCTCATGTTCCTCCTGGTTCTAATTGTTTTCTGCGTCCTGGCACTGTCCTTGTCCTTTTTTTTCCTCATCCAGGACATCCAAACTTTTCTCATACTTCCGGTCCTCCTGTAGGCTGCAGTCTTGTTCTCTTGTTTTTTCTGGTCCTCTCAGTGATTTTGGTTGTTTGACCCCGGCCCTTTGCTTCCCTTACAACCTCCTGGTACTACTACTAGTGGTTCAGGTCCTCATCCTCCTGGTCTGTCCCCTGGTGTTGCTCCTCCTTCTGGGTCTTCATACATGTCCTCCTCTTCATGGTTCTGTTCCTACTCCTTAACCTCTTTACCCTCTTCCAGTTTTTAAATGGGCCCTCTTGTTGCTGGTCCTTCTTTTCCTGCTCCTCCAGTCTCTGGTCAAGGTCCATCTTGATTGCTCCTCCTTCAAATGCAATCCTTTTCTTGGTTCTTCTGGTACTCCTGTAGTTTGCCTACAAATAGGGGTCAGCAGAGAGGGCATGGAGGACATACCTTTTAGGACAGCCACCGTCCCAGGCACTCTTTTTCTTTATAAAATATATTTTATATAAACAATGAAAAAGTTTTAAACAAACAAAAAATACAACAAAAAAAGTGATGATGGTTTTAACTTCTATAAAGCACTGATTGTGTATTTATGTAAGTTCGAGGCATGTGGGCTGCTGAATTCATATCTGTGCATAGATCGCCGCCTAGTGTTGGGTCCGGATGATTGCACATTGTTGTCCTGGAAGAGTCTTCGAAGTATCACGAGATAGGTGGCTCCTCCCCTGGACTACAGTGCGCATGGGCATCGCCTCCATCCCCAGATTGTTTTTTTCCGCCATTCGGTTCGGATGTGTTTCGGTTCCCTCTATCGGAATCGATAGTTGTTTAACTTTCCTAACTTGAGACCAAAAGGTCTTTAGGCTTGGCGTCGGTATTGTCTTTCGTTCGGGTTTGTCTGTTCTTCAGCTCCGAACTCTTGCTGCCCTTCCGCGTGCTGTCGGCACGGACGGGCCTACACGACGCTCCAGACATGGAACGAACTCCGTTTAAGAGGTGCCCGGTGTGCACCTCAAAGTATTCACACCTCGACGTGCACCCAGTGTGCAACAAATGTTTGTCGCCGGACCATGATGAGGCCAGGTGTATGGCCTGCTCAAAGTTCCAGTGTAAGAAGACTCTCAAGCTTCGTCGGGCCGCTAGACTCCAGGCCCAGTTATCTGCGCCCACGCCAGACAACATCTTTGAAGAAGACGTTGGAGACGACAATGTCTTTCAAGTTTCGGACTCTAGCCCGGCGTCGGAGGAAGAAAACTACGACGCGGGAGACGAGGAGTTTGATGAAGTCGTCGGTGAGGTAGGGGACGACGATGGGGCCATTGCCACCGTGGAGGATAGCTCGGAGGAGGAGCATCCTCAAACTGACTCAGGGGTCAACCCCCTCTATACGGCCCAGGTCGAGGGATCGCCTTCGGGCCTTACCCAAGACCTCATTAATCGTCCCACGGCCCCGCCTCCGGGCCCGGCCACGGACATTTCTGATGCGCCACTCCCGTTGAAGAAAACGAAAGTGAAGCCATCGGGGTCCACACCAACGGTTTCGAAACCGAAAGTGAAAGTCGCACTGGTGGGACAGAAGGCTCCAGAGGCCTCAATGTCTAAGAAATTCAAAATGGCCGACATCAAGAGCCACGCCAAGATGGCCGACCCGAAGACCCCGGTGTCGAAACCGAAGGCGAAGACGACCGACGCGTCCGCGTCCGCGCCGAAGGTGGTCGAGGTCGATGACCCGAAGATAGCTCCGAAGAAGCGTCAGGACGACTCCAAAGCTCTGGCTGCGCCGACTCCGGCCGTCAAGGCCAAGGATGGTGATGTGTCGGCTCCGAAGACCGTGCCTTTCGCCGACCCGACTCCGGACTCGGGGAAATCGCTCGAGCCGGTCCAGCCCTCCCCGGCCTTAACAAAACAGGTCGTGGAGTCCATGCAGCGGATTCGGAAGGACGCTGTGGCTCCTGAACCGAAGGATGTGGTGCCGAAGCCTACACCAAAGCCGGCAAAGGCGCAGACGCCTATCCACTTCACGCTGCCGCCGAAGACGACGCCGAAGGCTTTCGCTCCGAGGCATGGGGCCGGGGTGCCCTTGAAGGTGGTGTCAACGCCCAAGGAGTCGTTGGTAGTGCCGAAGCCTCGGCTCCAGCCACTCGCAGATGAGGAGCGTCGAGAGGTTATCATCGACGCCAACACCGGGAAGCTCTCTCTCCTTAAAAGGAAGATCACCACGGAGCCGGTGTTGGAACATTTTCGTATTCCACTCAAGAACAAAAAGGACTCTGCGGGTACTTCTGCCCCTATAGAGCCTGCATCTCCACATAATTTGGAACTTTCACCGACGCATTCTAACGCTGGGGAAGGTGACGGAGATGAGGAGGACGAGTACAATTATCCAGCATACTCGGATCCAGAGGAGGTACATGAACCTTGGTCTGCCGGAGGCGACCCTGAGGACCCTCAGTCGGGTCATGAACTGCAGCTTTTTGCAGCGAAGACTTCTCCAACAGAGAACTCTGCAGCCTTCAACGCTCTGATTGAGAGAGCTGCAGCTAATCATGATGTCGACCTACATGCAGATCCTGTGGATGTCGATTTTCTGTTTGACACTTTCTCAGTGGCTGAAAAGTCAGTCAAGACATTGCCTATGCTCAAGGGTGTGCTGAAGCACGCGCCAGAGGTTTTCAGAGAGCCCACTCGGGCGCGGGTCATCAATCCTCGTATTGACAAAAAATACAAGGCAGCGCCCTCGGATCCAACGTACATCAAGGGACACTTGCCACTGGATTCTTTGGTTGTATCCAACGCACGTAAGCGGGCGAATTCGCAGACCACGGGTGATGCTCCTCCACCAGACAAAGAGTCAAAAATATTTGAAGCCTCAGGGAAACGAATTGCTGGGCAGGCAGCTAATATTAGGCGCATTTCAAACACGCAGGCCCTACTTGCACGCTACGATAGGGCGCACTACGACACCCTAGAAACACTTCTGCAGCACTTACCTGATCAGTACAAGGAGGCAGGTGAAATGTTGATTCAGGAGGGGAAGCTGATCACCAACGCTTCCATCAAATGTGCGCTGGACGTGGCTGATACCGCCTCCAGGGCAATAAACACTAGCGTGTTGCTGCGGAGACATGCATGGCTTAGAATATCAGCCTTCAAACCAGATATACAGACAACCATCTTGAACCAAACAGTTAATCCAGACCACCTGTTTGGCCCCGAGGTGGATGCGACCCTTGAAAAAATGAAGAAAGACACGGACACTGCTAAGTCTATGGGGGCCCTCCAGTCTCAGCAGTTTCGGGGTGGTTCCTTTCGCCGCTCCAATAACAGAGGCACCTCAAGGGGTCAGGCATCACAATCCACGCAGTACTATAAGAGCAACACCCAAACCTCATACACCAACAAAGGTAGAGGTGGTTACAGGGGCAACAACGTCAAAGGCAGGGGACGTGGAAACAACAGCTCCAGGTCCTCCTCCACCAACAAACAGTGACGCCTTGTCACTGCCCCCCGACCACACAACACCGGTCGGGGGGAGACTCCAGCAGTTCCTGCCCGCGTGGAAATCCATCACCACGGACAGGTGGGTAAAATCTCTTATCCAGTACGGTTACTGTCTGGAACTTACTTCCACTCCACCAAACATACCTCCAAGAAACCGTCCTATGTCCGGCGAGCACTTGCACTTGTTGCAGCAGGAAGTTCAAGTCATGCTGCAAAAAGGGGCAATAGAGCTCCTTCCACTGCAAGAAAGGGGAACAGGAGTTTACTCTCTGTACTTTCTAATCCCCAAAAAGGACGGATCCCTCAGGCCCATCCTGGACCTCAGGCCCCTCAACTGGTACATTCTGTCGGAGCACTTCCATATGCTCACGTTGCAGCAGGTCCTCCCTCTGCTTCGACAGGGGGACTTCCTGGCTACGCTGGATCTCAAGGATGCATACTTTCATATCCCCCTGCATCCTTCCCACAGGAAGTACCTCAGATTCACGATTCAAGACCAGCACTACCAGTTCAGGGTTCTGCCTTTCGGGGTCACCACAGCGCCAAGAGTCTTTACAAAGTGCCTGGCGACTGTGGCGGCGCATCTACGACGCCAGAACGTCCACGTCTATCCCGATCTGGACGACTGGCTCATTCAGGCAAAGTCAGAACAGCAGTGCGCCGACCACGTGTCCCGCACCATTCATCTCCTGCACGATCTGGGATTCTCGCTGAACTATCCAAAATCCCATCTCCAACCCGCTCATATACGGCAGTATCTGGGCGCGACAATAGACACTCTGGCAGCCACTGCGCAGCCAAATTCAGTGAGAATCGCCAGTATCCAAACGCTGATCCAACGATTCAGACCTCAGCACTCGCTTCCAGCGAAGGTGTTCATGCAGTTGATAGGCATGATGGCCTCCTGCATCTCCATCGTCCCGCACGCGAGACTACATATGCGTCCGCTTCAGGAGTGCCTAGCACGTCAGTGGACTCAGGCTCATGGGCAACTGACAGACCTAGTGTTGGTGAGCGGTCGGGCATACAACTCTCTGCATTGGTGGAATCCACAAAACCTTTGCAAGGGCCGACCGTTCCAGGAGCCTGTGCCACAGATTATCCTGACAACGGACGCTTCTCTCCAGGGGTGGGGAGCGCATGTACTCCACTACACAGTGCAGGGACTATGGACACTACAGCAAAGGAAGATGCACATCAACGTTTTGGAACTGATGGCAATCTTCATGGCCTTGAAGGCATTCAAAGTACATCTGTGCAACAAGGTCGTGTTGATCCGGACGGACAACATGACAGCCATGTACTACATTCAGAAGCAGGGGGCACACACTCTCCGCAGCTGTCTCATCTGGCTCAGAGCATGTGGAAGTGGGCCATTCAGAGGAACATCTTCCTTATGGCGGAGCATCTCCCGGGCAAAGACAACCAGATGGCGGACCTGCTCAGCAGGCACAGCCACCAAATGCACGAGTGGGAGATACATCCATCAGTACTCCAACCGTACTTCCAAAGGTGGGGTCATCCAGAGATAGACCTGTTCGCCACAAAGGAGAACGCAAAATGCCAAAGCTTCGCCGCCAGGTTCCCATGTGGATGAACTGGTCAGGCAGATTTGCGTACGCTTTTCCCCCAGCACCTCTGATACCGCTGGTGGCACGCAAACTCAGGCAGCACTCGATGACTCTCATCCTGGTTGCTCCAACGTGGGCTCGCCAACCATGGTACACCACGTTTCTGGAACTCTCCGTGGTACTGCATCAAAGGCTTCATCTCACACCCAGCCTTCTGACGCAGAGCCATGGCGACATTCAGCACCCAGATCCGCAACAGCTCAACCTGGCGATCTGGCTCCTGAAGTCCTAGAGTTTGGCTACCTCAATCTTCCCCCCGATTGCATGGACATCATTCGGGAGGCAAGGAAGCCCACTACTAGAGCATGTTATGCGGCTAAATGGAAGCGGTTTGTCATTTACTGTGTAAACCACGATATTGACCCGCTCGATGCTTCCATTCAGAACATCATTTGTTACCTGTTCCACCTGTACCAATGCAATTTGGCGTATTCTTCCATCCGCATTCACTTGTCTGCAATGGCAGCATACCTCCAGAATAGGCAGCACCTATCACTTTTTAAGGTCCCTGCTATCAAGGCTTTTCTGGAAGGACTCAAAAGGGTCATTCCACCACGGACACCACCAGCTCCGGAATGGAACCTCAATGTGGTTCTTACAAGGCTGATGGGTCCTCCCTTTGAGCCACTGCACTCTTGTGAGCTTCAGTTTCTGACTTGGAAGGTGGCTTTCTTAGTAGCAATTACATCGCTATGGAGGGTTAGTGAGTTGCAGGCGCTCACCATCCAAGAACCTTTCTTCCAAGTACACGCTAACAGGGTGGTACTCCGCACTAACCCTAAATTCTTACCCAAGGTTGTATCTCAATTCAACATGAACCAGAAAATTGAGTTGCCAGTGTTTTTTCAAAACCCAGAGTCGCTGGCGGAGCGGATGCTCGACACCCTTGACGTTAAAAGAGCCTTAATGTACTACATTGACAGGACAAAGGATTTTCGTAAGACCAAGCAACTTTTCGTTGCATTTGCCTCACACCACAAGGGAAACGCTATCTCCAAAGCTGGTATCGCTAGGTGGATCGTGAAATGCATTCAGATCTGTTACGCTAAGGCTAAATGCACTCTCACAATTCCACCAAGAGCCCACTCCACCAGAAAGTTGGGGGCCTCTATGGCTTTCATAGGTAACATTCCCTTAGAAGATATTTGTAGGGCAGCCACATGGTCTACCACACATACTTTTACTAAACATTACTGTGTAGACGTGCACTCCAAACAGCAGGCAGCTGTTGGTCAGGCTGTTCTCAAAACACTTTTTCAGACTGCTGCAGCTGGCACGGGCGGCCGCCAATAATGGGAGGACTGCTATGTATTCTATGCACAGATATGAATTCAGCAGCCCACATGCCTCGAACTGCAAATGCTACTTACCAGTATGCATCTGTTCTTGGCATGTAGGGCTGCTGACATTCATATCGCCCACCCTCCTCCCCGGCGCCTGTAGCAGCTGCAGTATTCATATATATATATATGCTCATAGCATGGTCATCACTCACATACTTCACTCCATCTCTGCCAATGGCTAAAAACAATCTGGGGATGGAGGCGATGCCCATGCGCACTGTAGTCCAGGGGAGGAGCCACCTATCTCGTGATACTTCGAAGACTCTTCCAGGACAACAATGTGCAATCATCCGGACCCAACACTAGGCGGCGATCTATGCACAGATATGAATGTCAGCAGCCCTACATGCCAAGAACAGATGCATACTGGTAAGTAGCATTTGCATTATTTTAGGCCCTGATGTAGTCCCTATATGGGATGAAACGCGTTGGCTGGGTCTGCCAAAAAATATGATTGGAACTGGTAAACAATAAAGAATATCGTAGGAAATAAAGTACCTTCACCTGGAGATTGTTTCACAACAAAATGAAAGACTTTACATGGGAATATTTAAATCTTGAGTTATTGCAACTAAGTGCAATAGAAGCTTGGATATATGAGAAAAATAAAGAGATAAAATGTTACTCGCCTACTAAAAAGCATTCCTGTATCTAACACAATATTAAGGTCTCCGCCATTACCTCCCAATCTGAGCATGACATGACCTGTGATAGGACCTCTTTAATGAGACTCTCCTGAGTCTCATTGGGAACGGAGAACATCACTAGTATGAGTGTGTGGCTGTTCAAGAATACCCAGATGGTATGGGGTCTCCAATCGATTTAAGGGACTGGATTTAGAACTTTCCCATTAACGGTATGGCCACTCCTCCCCGCTTGCAGGTAACGAAGGAGAAATGTTGCCTAAAAGACAATCTGCACCTCAAACAGTACCAGTCAAATTTGAAGAATTGGGTCTCCTGTATAACGTAGATTTCGCATGCAGAATCTTTAAGCATTGTGAGAAGTGCTAGGTGCTTGGAAGGGGTATTGAGGCCCGCTAGTTTCAAGTATAATAGTATAGTCATATGTATCGCTTCGGTGACAGCTCAATTCTTTGTCATTCCGGGCCCTCTTGTCCAAAGAGAGCATACAAAGATTTGATGGTAGTCAGTCTGCGAATTACGATAAGCCAATATTTTATTCTGTGGGGGTATTCCTTAAAATAAAACTTAGTCAAAATAAGTTGCATATCCCCCCTCCCCCCAAATGGAAATCAGACTTTCAAAAAGATGACTACTAAAGTAGCCTCTTGGGAGTGGAAAGTTTCTTTCATGTTGAGACTTGTCATGCAGTCTCTTTCTGCGCTGGGACCCTGAGATGAGGCAGAAAATTGTTGTAAAGAAATTTTTAAAGTTGTTCTGGACTTTACTTCTCCAGCCATCTGCACTCCATCTCATACTCATTCAGAAGTATAAATAAAACAGCTTGCAACTTTCTTCGTTAGTAAAATCACAACCATTCAAGCCTCTCTTTCCCACTCCAGCTCACAGTTGGTTTCGAGCCCTTCATCCCCCCTTCATTTATGGAGGGTCAAGGCCCTTATCTCTCAGAATTTCCCCACCTGTGTCTTGACACTTCTCTCGAGCTTCTGTCAAGTTTGAAATCAGGCTCTCCACTTGATCCGTGCCCGGCTAAACATCTGGGGAAGGTGGCACCTGCCTTAAACGCCCTGCTGAACCCCCTTCTGAATTCCTCCCTGTCAACAGGTGTGGTTCCGCAGGCATGGAAGCATGCTTTGATCCTGCCTCTGATCAAAAAGCCTACCTTGGACCCCCTTATCCATGCCAACTATAGGCCTATTTCCCTTCTCCCTGCTCTGGCGAAAGTGGCCGAGAGATTTGCACATCGGACGATTTCCAATTTCATCGAAGGAAACGATCTGTTGCATGCCACGCAATCTGGGTTCCATGCAAATTATAGCACGGAGTCGGCTCTTCTCGTGGTCACGGATGCCATCAGGGAAGTACTCAATACTGGGGGAAGAGCCATGTTGGTAATGCTTGATTTGTCGGCGGCTTTCGACACCGTTCCTCACGATCGCCTCCTTGCAAGACTCTGGGAGAGCGGCCTTCGGGGAACGTGTGGAATTGGCTTAAATCATTTCTGGCCGACCGCCAGCAAACGATCTGGGCGCCCCCTTTCTCCGCTGATATGGCTCCGCTAGAGGTGGGGGTCCCGCAGGGTTCCATTCTCAGCCCCATGCTGTTTAACATCTTTATGGCCCCTCTGGCGGTAGTCGCGGAGTCCTTCGGCGCCCAGATCGTATCCTACGCCGATGACACCCAGCTCCTATTCACTTGTGATAGGGGTGGGTCATTCAACGGCATACAGATCAGGGATTGCCTTGGTGCGGTCTTTGAGTGGTTCAGGTGTAATGGCTTAAAGTGCAATTCCGATAAGTCGGAACTGCTCTTTTTTGGATGCGCCTGTGAACGAGACTGGAAAGCTTGGTGGCCACAAGATATGTTTCCCCCTGACAATGTGTCTCTCAAGGCTAAAAACTTGGGAGTGATTGTGGACAGTGAACTGTCCTTTGGGCCACATATCTCGTGCCTTTCAGGTAAATGCTTCGGCATTTTACGGATGCTGAGGAAGTTTCTTCCTTTAGTGTCTTTCCAGCATAGGAAGATAATTGTTCAGGCCTTGATTGGATCTTGACTGGACTATGCAAACGTTCTCTTTTTGGGTCTACCAAAATATCTTTTGACCCGTTTGCAAGTAGTCCAGAACTCGGCAGCCCGTGCTATCTACGGGCTCCCGAGAAGAGCAGGTGCCACTGTCCTACTGAACACCTTACACTGGTTACCGATTGCAAAGAGAATTCTTTTCAAAAGCCTGACTTTTGCCTTCAAAGCTTTACAAGGCACTGGCCCCAAGTACATAAGGAAACGTCTCTCCCGATATGTACCTAGCAGGTCTTTGAGATCATCTTGTTTATCCAAGATGACAGTCCCGGCTATCAGGCGTGCAAGGATGGGAGGTCGATCATTCCGCTACCTGGCTCCGAAGGCTTGGAATGAACTACCACTTTCCCTTAGACAGGCTCCCAGTCTCCTTGCTTTTAGAAAAGATCTTAAAACGTGGCTTTTTACCAAATAATTTGTTTTCCCCTCTCTTCTGTCTGCATTTTAGTTGTTATGTTGTTGTCTTACTTGCTGATATTCTTCGCCAAAGCGCCGGGATGCTCCTTGGAGTAGCCGAGCGCTATAGAAGAAATAAATTAACATAACATAACATAACAGATGCTGAGTTGTAGTGTGGTTGTCAGTCCCCTGCTGACCTTCAGGTTGTTTACCGTCAGCCTTCTCCAGGCATTGAGCAATCGCCTTCAACCATTCGAGGGTTCAGTTTTTAGTGAAGATCTCCATCTGCTCCTGTTAGATATCTCATACCCCACTGTAAGAAATTGGATTATTATTCTAGAAGGTCAAGTATCCAGCTCACGTACTATTCACAATCCTTGTCAGGCTGAACTACTAAAGTCACAAAATAAATCTGAGCTTAGTCTCTTAGGACAGGTTTAACTTGGAGGCAATGTGTAAAGTATTTACACCTTATTAAAGCAATAAAAGTCAACATGCAAGAAAAATACAAATCCCCAAACAAATTAGAAAAAGACAGTGAAGTGTAATAAATAAAATGACTCAAAATGACAAAAATCCAATCGGAGGAACCAAAGATATAATTTGTTTAGGTTTTAAGTAGAAATAGCTCCAAGAAGCATAACGTTCCAATGATAGTCAATGGTTGCAGTAGAAAAGACCTAGGAGCTACTTGAAGCTGACTGCTTTGGGGTGTGGTTCGGATACACTAATCAGGATTCTTTCTGGTCAATGATTTTACCTGCTGACTAGTCTTTTAAGTCTCAATCCACTAGAGGAGTACGCATCTAATGCCCTTCAGGACCTCGGGGGAGGCCCTTAGCGACTTAAAAGGTGGCAGGCAGAGGCCAACAGGATGGTCCAGTCCAGGTCCAATTGCCACTGGTCAGTTGGAAAGTTGCAGGAAAATACTTTTTGTAGCTTTTGTGTCTTTGTAGCTTTAACAGGAGGCCACCCTTATGACACTTGGCGTCTACTTCTTTGTCTTGAGTACAAGAGAGAGAGACCAGATTCAGTCATCTTGAGCTCTTCTCAAGTTAAAGACAGCAGATTCAGTCCTCTTTTTTTCTTCCTTAGGTCCAGGGGTATTCTGAATTGGATGCCTGGTGGTGTTACATTTATGCCTGGCACCAGATAGATTTTGGCAATTACCCCTGAGGATGCCCTAACCAATGCAGTAAAGTACCTAGGGTTAACTAGTTCCACTTTGGGTTTTTTCAAGAAGGCTGGAGTCTTTGACAATACTAAACTTGGGCTCTGAGGCAGGGGCTGTGTGTAGGTAGTGTACAATGGTGATCCCAGTGTCCTCCCACATCTAAAACCAAACTCCAGTTTGATGCAGCCCCTATACCCACAACCACCTCAGAGACAGGAGTCTGGTATAACAAAGCTGAGCTTACAGCAACCGGACAGTGAGTGGATATACACAAATTGTTTTGGCATTCTGTTTCTCCCCTTTGAAGTGTGTGTGAGAAAGTGGTTCTATATATACTGGACTAGAATGAAGTACAGTGTGTATAGAGTCCACCAACCCCAGAGGTATAACAGAGGTTAAAGTCAGAACTGACCTTACTCTCCAAAGTGGTAGCTTGGTCGAGCAATAAGGCAGTACCAGAGGACAGTGTAAAGCATTTGTTGTACACACTCAGTCAGCAAAAGGTTTCACACACTCAAGTAGTAGTAAGTAACTGAGCTTATAAAGCGCCTGGTTACACTAGCCAGTGTGTCCCCGCGTTGTACCGCTGAGGAACCCATCCTGGCCTGTTCCTATGAGGTGCCCACTCCTGGGCACCCCAAGGTGAAGCCAGGCATCCTTCGCGATTAGGGCAGGTGTGGAGATTAAGCAAGATATTGCCCAGAGTTGCAGAGTGGGACCCATGATTAGAGTAGGCACCGTGGTGAGAATTATCGGGTCCGTGGACATTGAGCCCAAGACCCTGCCGCGACGGGAATTGAACCCTGGTCCCGGGTCAGATCTCTGCATCAGGGTCTGCCGCTCTAACCAGTGAGCCACACTTCTCCACAGTAGGACTGAACTCCAGGCCAATTGTTTTTATATCCACAGATATAGGTGTTTTATTTTTAGAACCAACAGTTATAAAAGTATACTTTTCTTGTTATGAGTTCTCTCATGTAATTACTTTGCAAATGAGCAATAAAGTTTGTGCACACAATTAATACAGTATTGACAGTAAGCAACAAAATCCTAAAACACACTATAGCATTGAGCTCAATGGGTTTTACACATGTAGGTACAGTTGATTACTATATAGATTACTTTAGTAGTCCCAGGATTAGATCTTAGATTCAGTCCTGGGGTCTAAGCGGAAACCAGGTTAGCAAAAACGTTTTAGTTACTGTCTAGAATTTTCATGAATATAAAGCTGTTTTAAAAGTTCCCACTTAGAACTTTTCAAAGGAAATCTGACAATATTATTCAATGGGAGAAAATTCAGGTTGCAGGTAAAGTACGATTGCAATACTTTTGTAACCCAGCACTGGTCTCCTAGGGCCAGCACAGGGGTCTTAACTTAAAACAGGTACGTAATTGCGTTTCAGTATCTTGTGTGATTTTTAAAGAATATTTCAAGTTTTCAAAAGTAGACACTTAGAAGAAATTTCATAGAAAAGCAGACAATTGGTTCCAATGGAGAAAATACAGATTACTAGTAACCCCGCTAGGGATTACTTTTGCGGTTCAGTACTGGGCTGAAAGGTACAGCACTGGCTTCTCCCCTGATCACAGGTGAGTACTTCGGAATTCGGACTTTGGCTGATTTTATGTGATTATGTTCAGATTTCAAAACTTCACACAAAAATTTTTCAAGTCAAAATGAGTCAATGTTATCCAACGGCAGATAAGTAAATTACCGTTTTCCAGGTGAGTACTTGGTTGGTGAAGTTAAGGTTCTGGGCATAGACTCAGGGGTCCCCCAGGGTCAAGTAAGTACAGTTAGTTCACTCCCAGTGGCACAGGGGCGGCCGGGTGCAGAGGTAGGTAGGCCCAAAGATATCTAATGAGTGAAGGGGGGCCTTCAGTTGGTGGCTGCTGGCTATCAGGCCACGTGGCTGTGGGAGCTGGGCTCCTGGTCACTTGCTCAGGGCAAGGGGGGAAGTAGGATAGGACACAGCCAGCAGCAGTTGGGCGGCTGGGTGCAGGTTGCTTTTGAGCCGTCGGGCGCTCAATGTTATCCAGTGAGAAAGGTCAAAAAGGAACAAAGGCTGCAGGCTCGGGACGGAGACTCTCCAGGGGCGACAAGCACTTCAAGAGGTAAGTTGGGATCTTTGTGCACAGGTAGGTACCCCAAAGGGAGGCACAGGGGGCTGTAGAGCGCCAGGAGCAGGGGTGTCTTCGGGTGTCGGAAAAGCTTACCCGTGGCTGGTCGCAGTTGGGGTGGCCCCTGGTTCTGAGTCTGCAGGAGTCGGCTGGTTCATCAAGGAGGGTCTTTGGGCACTGGACTTCGGGTCCCAGTCGACGGGGGGATGTCCTCGTGGTCTTGGTTCGGTTGGGCCCGGCCCGGGCTCGGCGGGTGCAGAGTGGGCTGGTCCGGAGATTCCTGGTTGGCACCAGGTGGGTTGTTGCAGCAGAGCCTCTGCTGATGGGAGTCCCAGTCTTCAAGAGGGTTAAGGCAGGCAGGTCCTCCTGGTGTCCCAAGGTTGCTGTCCGCAGGAGTCGCCGGGATTAAGCAGGAGCAGGTTCCATGATCAACAGGCCGGTAGGGCTGGGGCCAAGTCAGTTGTTGTCGTCCTGTTGTTAGCAGCTGCACGGCGGGTCTTCTTTTTCTTGATCTTCTTTCTTCTTTTCGTATCGTGATCTGAGGAAGGAAGGTTCAGGGAGCACCTAAATACTGAATTTAGGGGTGTTACAGGTAGGGCAAGGACAGGAACCATTGGGTCCCTGCCCCGGGGTGGGTACACCCCCTAGCCTGCTCCTCTCCTGTGGGAGAGGTGCAGGAGCCTAGCTGTGATAGGGCAGGGCTCTCCATCTTCAAGATGGCCGGAGCCCGGGGTTGTGCTTCACCTAGTCTCCCCCACCTGAGGGGTGGGGTTGGCACAGGCTGTAACCCATCCCCCCCCCCCCCCCCCCCTTCCTGACATAGTTTTTCCCGCCAGTCTTCCCACCAGAGTTGGGGGCAGGACTGGTGGGGGCTGGCAAGAAAGATGTCACTTTCTCACAGTGTGTCCCAAAAGTTAGATTAAAACCTAGCAGACATCTCAAACAGGATGTGACACTGTTATATGAAAGAGTCCCACAGTGATTTGGGTCCTACAGATTGGGAAGGGAACAAAAGGGTTCTGTCTAAGTGTCAGCTAACATTTGCCTGTGACGGGAAGGCTTCTTAAAGTGTGTCCCAAATGTCATATGAAAAGTCCCAGCAGACCTGTCAAGCAGAATGTCATTGAGGGAGGACATGACATTTTAATTTAAAAAACGATCCTCCCAGTCCCCCTTTGCATATTCTGTAAGGTTTAGAAGAATTCTCTATGCCCGTCCTTTTGTTTTGTTCCTAGGAAGTAGTCCCCACTTCATTCATGCCTAGTTAAATGCTAATTACTCATTGGCCGAAGTGGGAGAACAAAATGCAGATTTTGTTTCCAGTCACGTGAGGCTGGACAAATATAGCTTTGAAAAAGTTACTTTTCAGTAATATTTAGGACTGATCAGACTTCACCATTGAATTGTAATTTTAACAACCATTAAAATTGTTGTGTAATTATTTTTATCACTAGTACCATTATCAAAATACAGGACTAGTATTTAATAGTGAATCCCAGTGTTTTCCTATGTAGCTGCCAAACGAACTACAGTGAAAATGGCTTTGATGTTTTTTTCACTGTAGGGAGATGTTTAACACTCCACTTTTACATGTCTTACTTTTAAATACCATACACCTTGACTTTATGGGCAATAAGGCATACTTATGGATGTTTTATAAATATTTAAAAGGAAAGTATAGGCCTTTTGAGGGGTTATTTTGACAGGTCGAATTTGCAGTTAACACCTGCACAGCAGGGCTACTAGTGGCAGGCCGGTAGTCCTGTTTTTCTCTGTTACTGTAGTGGTTGGCACAATGAGTGCTGCAGCCCACTGGTGATATTTTAGTAACAGGTTCTGGGTACACTGTTGTTGCCATATACTAGGAAAATATAGTTAAGTTAAATATGCTAATCAGGAGTATACCAATTATAGCATGTTGAAAGGAAAAGCACAAGCAATGTACCACTGGTTAGCAGAGATAAAGGGCACAGAGTTTTATAGCCAGGCAAAACATGGTTCAGCAAATAGTAAAAAATAAAGCAAAATGGGGTAACCCTGCAGAAAGGGGAAATTTCCAGCACACACCTTCTATATCACCCCCTCAAGATTGCTAAATACAGCTCTCCTTTCATGACAAGTTTAGTCTATGGAGGGTTTGAGAGAAGTTTTTTGGCTGGATATCTTAGTCCATCTTCCTAGTTGACTGCTAGTGAAATATCTGTCATCTTGATTGAGTGAGGGGGTATCAGTGCCCCTGGGACACTTAGTGTCAACAACGTGATGAGCTTCCGTTGTGGTATGAATAGAGTGTGATTCAGCGTTCCATAAGAAAATAAGGCAGAAGGGAGTGACCTCCCTTGTCTTTTACTCTTTTTTTCCCTCAGGAAGTTGGGGGCTTGTCTGAGCAGTCACTGTTTTTGCAGTGTAATGGGGAACAAATGTCAATATAGCGACAGCTTTGCGCCCTTGAAAGAGGATGGGCTGGTAGAACGAGCCACCTTGATAATGTCCTCCTTCTGCTTGAAGTGGTGGACACATGTCAAGATGTCTTGGGGTTGGTCTGAGGACCTGAGGATTGACCCACACAGTCTTTTCTGTTCTGTTTACGTGGATGACATTATTTGTTTACTCTGGTCAGATATGCATAAATAATCTTTTGACATAGCTTTACATGTTGCCCTTTTCTGCATTGTGGGGAACGCCCCTAATTCTGATGTTGGATATCCTTGATCTGTTTTCGAGGTCTTTGAGTTAGCTTTGCAGGTCGATGTTTTGCTCTGTCAAGTCTAGCACCTCATGTTAGAAGGACTCCTGTTCCTCTTCTCTGTCATCCCTGAGAGACCTGGGGGTGTAAACCTGTTGGGCCAACTCCCCCACTTGCCGTTTCATCTCCTTCAGGTCCTTTGAAACATCTCTCTGCATTGCTGCAAAGTCATTTCTGAGTTTCCTGAGTACATCATACATGAAAGAGCACATGAGTGAACCTCTGCGGCTCCCTGCTAACGGTGTAGAATCTGTGGTT
Organism: Lissotriton vulgaris; assembly: GCF_964263255.1. Taxonomy (NCBI): domain Eukaryota; kingdom Metazoa; phylum Chordata; class Amphibia; order Caudata; family Salamandridae; genus Lissotriton; species Lissotriton vulgaris. The sequence continues at coordinate 1,377,473,943 of NC_141694.1, read as the reverse complement.
GGATAGATTATCCACCAGAAAGACTGGCAAGAAAGACCTCATGTCATCAAACCCATACATACATACAGACAGGCGCGGTCAGTAGTGGGAGTACCTGCAGGGCGGTGACGTGGGGCGGGGGAGGGGCAGGGTGAGGGGGTAGTAATGTATAGATTACGGCGCTTCCCAGGTAGGTAAACATATAAATAAATAAAACAATTGTTGTTGCGTGCACTGCATCCCCAAATGCGATGCAGTGCGTGCATCGAAATTAGTTTTATTTATTTATATGTTTTCTGACCTATAAAGCGCCGTAATCCATACATTACTACCCCCCACTCTGCCCCTCCCCCTCCCCACGTCACCGCCCTGCAGGTACTCCCACTACCGACCGGGGCTGCATACAGATAAAGAAAGGGGCTTTTGGAGACCATCTTTCACCCATTGAGTACTGTAGTTAAGCTGGCTTTAGGAATTGGCTGACATTTTTCTATCAGTGCTGGTGTCGGTCCATATCATTTTGTAGATGTAACCCACCTAAAAAAGTAGTCTGATACACTTTGGCAATAGTGCCTTACTTTTTATTAATTTTTAATTGGAAGGGCCCTCAGAACCTACCCCTCCCAATGCCCCGCACACCTGCCTATTTCTCTAGGGGTTCTCCTCTCCCCACTAACCTCTTATGTTATGTATTTATTTTTGTGTCTTTCTTTTTTTTTCAAAATATCCTGGCAGTTTTGCAGGGAGCTTTCACTGCCCTCTTCTTAATTTTATTTTTAAGTGCTACATGCACTTTATTTGTTATTTTTCACTTACTGTTCATACCTGGCCATCGGTGATGATTAAATAGTAAAATCAATATAAAATGCATGTGCTTGTGCGTCAGGACATGCGCCCATGCATCACAGAGCATACCCATGCTGTGACCATCTTTCAGTGGAATGGTTAGCATTCAGGCTGTTATCATACAAGACACGATTTGGTGAAGTTGTCTCGTTAATCTACCTTTTTCAAAAAAGTGGCTTGATACGAAACTGTCACGTTTGGTCTGAAATTGCACAGATATGATAGTGAAGTGTCAACTGATGAACATCTGATTGCAAATATACTGCAAGTGAAGTGTCTGGAAAAAGGGTCAATAAGTAACAGCAGGAAATGCCTTTGTACCACTGGTTTTAGCGATGGGTGAAACTAGAATCGATTGGAAGGGTGGGAGCTTTGGTAGAAATCAATTTTTCAGAACCCAGCACTAAGGGGATGAACTGTACCAATTAGGTCTAGAAGTACTACCTACTTAGTCATACTGCAATCGTTAAAGCAAAAAAAAAAAAAACATGCATCCCGTTTTCCAGCAAGTCACTATTGAAATCTGCTGTTCTCCCATTAAGGGGTGCGTGCATCCTTAGTTTCGAATTAAATGAATTTATATCTGTGACCAAGTCGCAGTCGATAGTGTGGGATTGAAATATGGATTTTGTCAGCAGGAAGTAAAGTGTGCATCTGAGAATGGCAAAACTGTTCACTCAACTGGTGACGCTTCGATGAAGCGTGTCCTAAAATTCACCGCAGCGAGATGCAGGTCAGGTGTCCTGATGTGATGCGCCTTGAAGCTCTTTACGTCCTGGTGCCACACAGCCTGCCGTTGACCTAATGCTATTTAAAAGGTGCTTGTGTGTGGTACTTTAATTGTGATTCATAGTGGTCGGTGGAATGGAATGCTTACACGTCTATTGGTATACAGCTCACGTTCCTGCTAATTACCTGTAGCTTTGCGGGTGCTCGTAGTCCCTGTAATTCTGCCATTTTTTATTTAATTAAAATCTTTTTTTATTTCAGGTACAGATCTTCTGTTCAGGGAAGTGTTGGAGCATGGGAGTGTGGGGGTGTGGCAGGATATCATTTTGAATGTATTTGAAGTTTGGCTTTGGTAGTTACTGCTTGGCACTGGGATGCCTTTGTGGTTTTTCAGTCATTCTGGTAAGCCCTTATTGATATTTTCATGCACGACATTTATCTGTTGCTACCCTGCTATTATCTCTGCACCGGAGAAAGAAGACATGGCCCAGGGAAGTTGTGGTTGAGGGCTGATGTAATTTGTGTTGTTTAGCTCCTTTCATGAGAGCAAGAAACTCTACCCAGCGTGCCCTTCCTTTCCTTGTGGTTCATCGTGGGTTGGATGACGGCCATTTTGAGGTACAGATGGGAGTTTGCAAGTACATTGTAGCACCAGCACAGGAATGCAAGGCAGGGTAGTTGTAGCCAGTGCAAGGCAATGTGTTTCGTGCCATGGAAGAGTAGTATTTGGATGAATCAAGACAAATTAGGATTTTTTGGCATATGCCCAAATTGCTCTAAGCAGGCCCACCTCTAGGTCACTCTTAAATCCAAAACGACTTCAGTTCCTTGTTTTACGTGCCCTTTAGCATAGATCATTCCATGATATGGAAAATGGTGAAGGCTGGTGTGGGATATCTGGATAACATGTCTCATGTAGAACCGCCTGTCAATATCGGTTTGGCTAGTGTAGGGGTGCCCGCTGTCTGTATTTAGTGGATTGCCGTTTGCCTCGAATATGTAGATAATTCCTTTATTAAGTAGCATGTTTTTGTGTTTTTCCTACACAATGGTCCAGAACATTCATAAACAAGTTGTATGTGCAGATGGAGGGCTAGGCTGGCATTGCAAATGCTACCCAGCCATCTACAGCCTGGCGCTCATAAATACTAAGGTCCGGCCTACTACTTCAGTGTCTAGTCCATGGGCTCTCTTGAGGGAGGGCCATGGACTCTTTTCACATCACTTTGCACCCGACTCTTCAACCTATCCAGTGAAGAGCCAACTGTCCTCGTTACACTTTGTTATGTCACTTTTACGCCTCTGCCTTCAGTACACCTTCTGCATCCCGAGACCTATAAAATGTCAATCAATCAATCAATCAGGGAATTGTAAGTGCACGACTCACCTGTGATGATCTCAGGGCGCTGGGGAGGGGTGCGGGGGGAGGAGTGGAGCACAAAATGTCAGCACATCGTGGAGAACAGGAGCTGCTGATTAGTGCATTTTAATTTGTATACCTCTTCCAAAGACGGTTGTGCAAGGATTCATTCCTGACACTCCCCTACCATCTTCTAAGATCTCAAATATTGCACTTAGGGCGGTAAACGTGTCTGCAATTAAAGTTTCCATTGTGCAGCAAATTGTGCATATGTGCAAATCTTTTTTAGTATCTACACACATGCACATTTGTTCACAATGTGATCAAACAAAAATGAAGGGCAAGCGTTTTTGAACCTATCTAAGAGAATCGGACATTTAAACTGGAGTATGCCCTCATATTGAGGACCAGAAAGTGACAGGGCTTTAGAAGTGTCCAATGGGAATAAAGCTGCTGGTGCTTGTGTATTCTCAGCACATGGTGCATGTCCAAGGATTAATCTGTGGACGTTGGGTGTTACATATGACTCACGTAAGACTGAACGCCCATCTTAAACGAGTATTTTAGCACAAATGTTGTTTAAAAGGATGCCCCGAGTTCGGATCCTCTGGGCACCGGAGGCTGCACCGTGAACGGTTGCTCCCACGTTGTTCCCAGCACTGTCCTTTTTATGGGACACCCAACAAACAAGTAGGACCCCTTTCCAAGATTTACGTTAATCGCGAAACAGCCGTAAACAGGAGTTTACTCTTAAATGGGGGGTGCAAGCTGTGCGTGAACCCCTTACCGTTGAATTGTTTTACGGGTAAAAAAATCTTGGTGAAATGTATGCTGGAAAATGTGCCTCCAATGAGGAAAACATGTTTGAACCAATTCCCTGATTTGCTGTTGTAAATAGCGCATTACGGATTTACCTTGCCGTTCGGTAACGGTAACTGGAGGTGCAGTATTACCGAGGAAGCATTACCGCATAACTTCTCATCAAAGCCTGAGATTTAAAGGGTGCGCTCATTCACCCCAGACTTGCGCACGGGTACCAAATGCCACATGATTGTTGAAATTTACGGGCTGTTTTGAGAAATACAGGTACGCATGAAAAATACATGGTGAGAGAGGCTCACAACAATGTCTTCTGTAAATGTATATGCTTTGCTTTTATTGAAGGATTTCTCTCAAATTATTCTTTTCTTAATTCTGACACAGGGCTACAGTCCAAACGTCAGTGTGGTTTAAGAGCAGAAATTCTCTAAAGCTTTTTAGCTTATTTATGAATACTTTCAAGTGTTAAAAGTCTGTGGTTTATTAGCAGTGTTACATTTTTGGCCCGTTGCTTGATAATTAAAGAGAATTATCTCTCTGACCACGGTACCTTTTTAAATGCGTTACATTGTTAGTAGTGTTAAAAAGTAATATTTGGATCAATGCATTCTATTGATTTTTGTAGATTTTCTACTCACCGAGGCATGCAGTCGATACCTAATTTCTCAGGAGATATACTGCGTTTAACTTATTGAGCTTTTTTAAATACTCCGGCCTTGTGCATGGAGTGTGGGAGGCCTGTTTAATTTGCCGCCATTGATGAGCATTAGGAGGGTATGAGCTTTTAAATTGTACCCATTGGAAGACAAGGTTTTCTGTGCAATTAATCCAGAGGCACTCTTATTTCTTACTTCATTTATGAATGCCAAGGAGCCTCTCGCGCCTTCGTCGCGTCTCAACAGTTCTTTTCTAACACGAAAGTCGTCTCTCTCCGTTACTTATCTTCTTATACCCTTATTTGTGAGGTAATGCTGCGTCATATAACAAAATATATTCGATGGCGGTATTCTGCGCGAACTCCAGTTTGATATCCTACTGTATATTTTCCTGTGTCGCATCAAACATTGACCGGCAACAACTATTATAATCAATCAGTCATCAATTTGGATTTATAGAGCGCGACTAATCACCTGAGAGGGAATCCAGGCGCTGGGTTCTTGCTGGTTTTAGTCGAAAAACAATGTCTCGAGCCCTTTTCTGAATTCCTCTGTGTAAAAAATTGCATTGTAACTTCCACCAGAAACCTGTATTAAAGGTAAATAAGCGTTGCTCTAATTGTTGCTGCTATGTTTGTTTTAAAATGGGAAGTTAGGAATATTTCTGCGCTATAGAAACATCACACAACAACGTTACCCTCAAAGTAAGAGAAAAACGAAATCCCCCTTTGCATTTGAAAGCCATGGCAGGTTTGCGATGGCCAGCCTGTTCTTTATAGATGGCTTGGGGCAGACATAATGCTACAGCCTGCAACTGTGTGCCTGTTTGTACCATTCCGCTGATATCCTCTGAAGCTGGCAAACAGTGGTACATTGGATCAATGCTTAGAAATGTAGATGTGATATCTTAGAATTGTGTTTTCTCATGGGTCGCCAGAAAGCTTCGAAAGATGACTACTAAGATTGGAATGTATTAATATTTTTTAAACCTCCATTTGGCAGCACTCCGAACAGGACTGGCATTCGCCAATACCGTTCAGCTGTGGGTTCCAAGTGAAACACGACTCAGTGGTCCTCCCAGTGCATGGAGAAGTGTGGCTCAGGGGTTAGAGGCGGCAGACCCGGAAGCTGAGATCGGCCCTGGACCAGGGTTCAATTCCCCGCCTCGGCGGGTCTTGGGCTAAAAATTCCACGGTCTTGATAATTCTCGCTCCGGTGCCTTCTCGACTCACGGGTTCACGCTCTGCGACTCTGGGCAATAGCTTGCTTAATCTCCACAACGGCCCCTCGCGGCGGGATGCCTGGCTTTCACCTTGTGGATACCCTGCCGGGGCCTCTCACAGGGGAATACCAGGACGGGTTCCCTAGGCAAGCGCCAGGATGCCCTTTGTGGTGACAGGTCGCGCTATATAAGTATACCTACATTTACATTTACATTTACATTCTGGTCAATGTGGTACTTGTTTTGCAAATTTGAAGTACATCCTGTGAAGCAAAGCTTGATAACTATTCATTTCTTCCATTATTTTATTTTCTTAGCTTGATAACTTACTTTTTTTCAAATCTTTCATCTTCTTAGCCCTAGACAAGTGTTTTGCTTTTCAGGAACTCTTCAGTGAAGCACAGTAGAAACATTGAAGCTAGGCCGTATAACATATCAGTGATGATCAGGCTTACAAATGTAATAACACATTCATAATAAAGCACTGATATTAGGGCATTACATTTACGATTCTACTTTTTTAGGAGTGAGAGCCTGTGTTTTAATATGGCAAGTTCAATGGGATAGTCTTTGGAAAGCCTTTAGAATTTTCATCTTTGATTTGTGTTTTGGGATCATTAGTAATTTAGCTCGGATAGACCTTGCTGATGCGTGCCGAATTTTTCTGTACCGAATTTTTAAAAATGGCAGATGTTTTGCAGCGGTGATGTAATATTTCAGGAACTATGAGACCTATATACTTCATTTTGGTGTCAAAACATAGATTTTGGAGCCAAGTAGTCTTAAAGAGACAGAAAATAACTCCTCAGAGTAACACTTCCGTCATTTTCCAAAATGGCAGCTATTATAGAGGAAGAAGAGACACATATAGACAAAAAATACTGTTTTTTAATCCTTTTATGTATACACCAAACCGTGTTTATGATCTGAATATGAAAAAATAATGCTTAACACTCTTGTTTTAGACACATTGTAATAGTTCACTTTATTTGTTTCAGCAATTGCTCGTGGTGTATCTGCAGAATGTTGGACATTTGAGAAGAGCATATTGACTAGGACATGTTTTTATAGCACAGGTGTTGCAAGTGCATGTACGTGTAAGTTCAGTGGCTTTAGAAATTTTGTAGGTTTTACCACCCCATTAATATCTTTCCAACCAAATTCAAAGACTTTTTTCTACACATGCATGATCAAAAATATTTACACATCTTCTGATCAATTAGAACACTCTTTTAAAATGTCCTCGCATAGAAATACATCGGTGGAAAATCTCTTAGCGGGACTGATCTCTTGAATTCATTGTACCGAAGATTGCCAAATGTGGGATAGTCAAAATTTGTTTTCCTCATACGCACATATTATTTTTCCACGTCTTTAAAAGCACATTCTTCTTCTGTCTCAGCAAATATTTTTAGAAACTTCACATGTTCTTCAGTTAAAGTATCCAAGTTTGTTCCAATTTTCCTCATAGTGCCATCACCCATAGGAATATGTGCCTTGATAAGAACACTGGTATCTCTGGGTCATGTTTCTTGTACAGAATATGAAGCAGGATTGAGTGTCTTTTCTCACCTGTTCCATAACATATCCATAACTCTGACAATCCTTGACTGATGAACATTGCAACAAAACTTATTAGCACAATAATAACATCTGTGTCATTTGACAGTACAATGACTTGATTTTAACCATTTCGAGCAGCCCACTCAGCATGTGGCATAACACGAAGGGTAGCTTCCTCCAATTTGCTGTTAAGTTCTTGAACAATATGGCCCATACCTTTTGAATATGTGTCGGCAGGCACAAACTCCTCATTGACAATCATTCAACTTGCAGTAATTGGAAATTCAATGTTCACTGAGGCATCAGCAATGTTTTGGTGATTTAACATCTCCAAGTTCATCTTGTTCGATGTTGATGACCAGAATTTATCAACTTGCACAGGTATAAATGTCGAATTTTTGATGAGGGCAATGTCAATTGTTCCACATGTAGACATTCATCTGATTCTCTCACTTTTTTTGGAAGATAGGTCAAAATAATTGTAAAAGATAATGTGCAGCTCTTGCAAGGTGCACACTGACTTTGATATCTGCAGAACAATCTGAACGACCTCTCTGAAGTTATGCATGAATTAAATCTTGACCATCGGCAATTGTGACAAATAGTCCACAACAACAGCAGTTATCAATGAGGACACCTTTTCGAATTGAAATTCTTCAGGTTAAAGTTTTTTTCGAGCTCTTGTATGAGTTTGTGCTTCACTGGTTTGGTTGCAGCACCTGCATCAAATAATGCGTATGTTGGAAGATCATGCTACAGAATGTCCTTGATAAATTCACCGCTTTCTTTTGCTAAATCCATCTCTCATTGTGCTGCGAAGGTTGTTTTTTTGTAACCGGTGTTTGTGGCTGATTGGACCAAACTCTCACTATGGCAATTAAAATGTTGAACTTTAGCTTTAGTGAATATGTCAAACAGCTTTTTCTCTTTCAATACAAATCTCCCCTGCTTCAGTTCTGCTTATAGTTTCGATCCATGTTTCAGGACATCTAGTAGACGTGTCTTTATATCATTATCCACATATTGTTTGATCACAAAGTTATGTAGTCGCACATGCTCAGTCATTTCAATGGGGTTACCTTGCTGCTGCATGTAATGAAGAAGGCTGTCAATATGTTTATTAAGATGCCCCTCTTTCCCACAAATTCGCGGTGAGCAACAGTTTTACGATGGCCCATTTATTTTGAATTAGTCATCTCTCTGAAAACATATCAAATAGAAAGGACTTCATGGTAAACTAGCTGCTATTGAGTAATATAATCACTTGTACGTGTTTGACCAGAAGTTCCCTTGGAGCTTTTTTGTGATCTCTGGATCACCTGTTCCAGTTTAATATCTGGAGCCACAGCATTGAACATTTGCTCTGTCTTTCAACATAAAATATCTTTGGATAAATTGTCTGTAGAGGTATGGTTTTTCCACCTCTAGCTTTTTCACTCTTTCCAAATACCGGGACCCATATCTCAGGTAGTTTATGCAATCGAATATGCGAAACACAGTAATCCGTGGCTCCACAGGCTTCACATGCAGCTCCCAATCACCTTCCCGATCAGCATGTACCAAGTTTTTTTCATTAGATCCGCCGTTTAAAACATTTCCCCAGTAATTGTAAAGTTCTGATTTTCTGCACATTGTTTGACTAACTCTACAAACTTGGTTTTCTGATTTTGAACTGGGTGTATTGAACATTGCCTGGCTTTGCAGTATGACTTTTGAATGAAGCGCACCCTGTGCCCTGTTTGCTTCCGAGATAAGATATGCATAACCAGATTTGTCATTCTTGCTCTTGAAAGCATTCCAATGCAATGTTTCTATATCCTCAGATATGATGAGCATACCTTGTAATGAACAAACATATTGAGTTCTGCTCAATACTGACTGGACAGTTTTTGCTTTCAAAGATTTAAGCCTTAATAAGTGCATCGTCTATGCCACGTCCACTGAGATAACTTCCTGCACACCACGCTGTAACTTTTGTCATGTGAAAAACGCCCATTATTGGATAAAGATCATTAAATTCTACTGAATTGCTTATAAAAATGTCAGCTACAATACAGAAAACACCTTCATTTCAGAAAATGTGTAGGATAGGCTGATATTTTAGCTGAGCATGCACATTTTGAACATTTATTAGGGCTATGTATACTGTTGCATAGTTTCTGACTGGAAATTGTATTACTGGTGAAAACCCAACCTTTTTCAGTGGGACGTATCCTGAGAGATCAGAGCATGAATGCCAGCACATGGTGGAACTGACTTTTCTTCATCCTTCAGTCCGCACTTAATAAGCAATATGATAAATTCAGTTAAATCGGCTTTGCGGAGCTAGCATCAGGTAGAAGTTCCATGTCTTCAGTCACTTTGAGATTTTCTGGTAGGCTGAGACCTGTTGATGTCTTGTAGTGATTTTGCACACGTTGGCAACACAGATGAGTTATAAGTTTGCAGCTTTGTTTGTTTATGCCTACAGCTGACACAGCTTGTTTTCCAGCAGCTACTTCATTGGTACAGTCTTGGAAAAGCACCATGACAGTATCATGTGAGCTGTATGTTCCAGACAAAGAAGGGCTGTCTTCAAAATCAAATTATCAAGAGCAGCAATTGTAAATCCTTCCCTGGTAAAGTTACATGAAAGTGGTGTGCTGTCAGATTCACAACATTTTACAGCATGAGCTTTTAAAAAGTTCCTGCTCCGTAATATGTCATTTTAACTTGTTGATGCAGTAATCATATTCAATGACATGGTGAGCTCTCTACTTTTGCACTTGTCCTAGATATCATGAGCAGGCATCATGTGTAGCAGAGTTTTCCTAGTGCTGTGATGTAATTCATAAAACATGATTTGAAAAAGACAGTACATTTAAACAGCATTAGCCTGTCGGTTCAAGGGATTGGTCTTCCACTTCTTCGCTTATATCTTCAAAGCCATCACCAATGTTGTCAGCTTCTGTTCCGAACTCAAGAACTTTAGTTTGTAACAGTTTTGCTTCGCTTATATCAAACAATGAGGTAAAAAATGTTAAGACAACATCAGGCATTCTTGTTGGCTCCCATGATTTGTGGAGCTCTGGGGGCATCACAACATTTGTCATTAAATCCAAAATCTAAATCTTTCAGGGCGTTTCTTAAAATGGTGTCTGCTGATTTTATTGTACACTATGATCTTATTTTGTAAGCAAGAACTTTAGGAGTCAATTCAGCAGAGATCATCAGAAGTGGCTCATTCTTTTTGTTAGACTGACAAAAATAAATTCTGCCATTGTACATTCTCACCAGAAAAATCTTAAATTCATTATTATTTATCAATACAGTTTCATCAAAGTTGACCATTATTTCTCTGATCTCACTGAGTGTGAACCCGTAGCCAGCACTTGAGAATGGCTTTAAAAGGCAATTTGCTTTTTCAAAGAGTGCAACCTTAACTGAAGGCTAGTGGTTATGTTGCTGCTGGGAGCGCTTGTACATTCATATTTTGAATGTATGCACACAAGCAGTTCGGGTTGGCATACAAACCCGCTGCAAATACATTCAACTTGCTGTTTAGATCAGCTACTCAGCAGAAAAATTCATCTTGGAAGAAACTAGCTGCAAATAAAAACGTTGTTTCCCCTTTGAGACTCACATACTCTCTACTCTGTTCTTTCATCAATCCCTTTGACCCTTGTTCTGGCTAAACTGCAGATAACTGTTGAAAGGTTGAGTGCATTACCTCAAGTGTAAATGCATCCCTGCGGTTGGGCACTCAATAGTGGTTCGTTTGTAAGTAAACAATCGACTCCAGTAAGTATGACCAATGAATATACACACAAAGTTCAAGGTTGAAGTTTCCTTGTAAGTTTTTGTAAAAACTGATACATTCTCAGTTTCCATTGTTCAAACGTTTTCCAAATTTAAAGTTCATGATGAAACCAAGGTTTTATACATGCGAGCTCCGATGCATTTCGAGCCGGAGGGCTCTTTGTCAAGGAGCACTACAAAAAATACAACATTACAAATTCATCAATATGTTGCAATATAATCATGACATTATGCAAAACATAGTGTAACAGTGGTGGGTGCATGGAGTGCATGCTTTATGGGTGAAAACGACGTGTCATGCATTTTAAAAGAAAAGTGTGAAGAAGATATGGGATGTGTCAAGTGGGTGGGATGGACGGTGAGCAAGATGAAAGGTTGGGTTCTCGGGTGGGGTAGGGGTGGTGCTTGGCATAAAACCGACAATAGTACGCATGCTGATATTATGGCTAGCGCTCAAAAGGTTATAGGAAAGTCAAGGATGTTTTAAGAACAGGGTCGCATGCGGAATAAACAAATGTCTCGTTCAAGCGAGACTTACAGAAGTTTTGCCGTTCTCTGGTTAGCAGAGCCTGGAGAAACGAAAGGCAAACAAAGGCTGCGTTAGAACCGTGTGTTATCGGAGCGTGCAGGAATGTGCTCAGTGAAGGAAAAAAACTTACGGAGTTGGTCGATGTCTGAGTGCGGAGTTACCGCGGGTGATGTGAAGGGACAAACGGAGTTCTGAAAACTCCGTGAAGTTCACGAGCGGAAAGCTCAGTGAGTGTTGGCGTCATGAAGACAGGAATGGTAAACATAAATAACGGGCTGAAAAGATAGTTGCCGACTGGGCGGCCATCATGGAGTGGAGTGGAAAGTGAAGGGTAGAAAGTGGCTGGGTTAGTAGTGGAATGAAGGAACAAGCATATCAGACCAATATAGGTGGCAAAGTGTATAGCATGTACCTAAAAGGTACTAAAGATAACAACTCAGTTCCAAACGGTCATTTAGGCCCTGCGGCTTCATGGCCTGAAGTCTATAGATCCAAGATGTTTCTCTTTGAAGAAGGGTTTTGTTGGTGTCTCTTCCTTCTGTGTTAGGTACCATTTCTAGGACGAGAAATTTAAGTTGTGCCACATTGTGGTTGGCTTCGAGAAAATGAACAGCAATGTTGGATTTGACGTTTCTGGTTCTAAGGTTGGATTTGTGTTCATTTACTCGAGTTTTAATCTTCCTAGTTGTTTTGCCTACATAGATCATGCCGCACAGGCATTTCAGCAAATAAATTAAGTTGCATGAATCGCATGTTGCATTAACTTTCAATTTTATTTCAAATCCCCTCATGGGATGATTGATGGTGTTGCCTTTTATGATGTTATTGCAGTTATTGCAGTGATGACATGGACGGTTACCCGTGTATGTGCAATGTTCAGGGGTCTTTTTAGATAAAGTTTCTTTGATGTTCTCCGCTCGGGTGTAAGCGAAGATGGGTGTCTCTTTGAACAGATCACCAAAGTCCGGTTCAGAGGATAAGATACGCCGATGTTTCATTATAATGCTTCTGAATGTTTGACTGGACGTGGAATACCTACTGACCAGTACTAATCTTTTGTTATCCTTTTTTGAGGTGCCCTTCAGGGCTTCTGCACGTGGAATGATGGAGGCAGGTGTTATGGCCTCGTCAATAGTCTCTTTGGGGTATCCTCTTTTTATGAACCTTTTAGCCATATTTTCCATTTGTTGGATGCTGATTTCTGGATCCGATACGATGCGTTTGATCCTCAGCATTTGGCTGAAGGGAAGGTGTTTTTTCAGGGAATTTTGATTAAAGCTAGAATAGTGCAGGGTGTTGTTGCGATCAGTGCTTTTTCGATATAGGTCTGTTTGTAAGCCTTGGTTTGTAGATCTTATAAGTACGTCAAGGAAGGTAACTTCTTCATTGCTGATATTCCATGTGAGCTCAATCCGATGGTCTTTGGAATTTAGATTTTCATAAAGGTTCATAAAAAGAGGATACCCCAAAGAGACTATTGACGAGGCCATAACACGTGCCTCCATCATTCCACGTGCAGAAGCCCTGAAGGGCACCTCAAAAAAGGATAACAAAAGATTAGTACTGGTCAGTAGGTATTCCACGTCCAGTCAAACATTCAGAAGCATTATAATGAAACATTGGCGTATCTTATCCTCTGAACCGGACTTTGGTGATCTGTTCAAAGAGACACCCATCTTCGCTTACACCCGAGCGGAGAACATCAAAGAAACTTTATCTAAAAAGACCCTTGAACATTGCACATACACGGGTACCCGTCCATGTCATCACTGCAATAACTGCAATAACATCATAAAAGGCAACACCATCAATCATCCCATGAGGGGATTTGAAATAAAATTGAAAGTTAATGCAATATGCGATTCATGCAACTTAATTTATTTGCTGAAATGCCCGTGCGGCATGATCTATGTAGGCAAAACAACTAGGAAGATTAAAACTCGAGTAAATGAACACAAATCCAACATTAGAACCAGAAACGTCAAATCCAACATTGCTGTTCATTTTCTCGAAGCCAACCACAATGTGGCACAACTTAAATTTCTCATCCTAGAAATGGTACCTAACACAGAAGGAAGAGACACCAACAAAACCCTTCTTCAAAGAGAAACATCTTGGATCTATAGACTTCAGGCCATGAAGCCTCATGGCCTTAATGACCGTTTGGAACTGAGTTGTTATCTTTAGTACCTTTTAGGTACATGCTATACACTTTGCCACCTATATTGGTCTGATATGCTTGTTCCTTCGTTCCACTACTAACCCAGCCACTTTCTACCCTTCACTTTCCACTCCACCCCATGATGGCCGCCCAGTCGGCGACTATATTTTCAGCCCGTTATTTATGTTTACCATTCCTGTCTTCATGACGCCAACACTCACTGAGCTTTCAGCTCGTGAACTTCACAGAGTTTTCAGAACTCCGTTTGTCCCTTCACATCACCCGCGATAACTCCGCACTGAGACATCGACCAACTCCGTAAGTTTTTTTCCTTCACTGAGCACATTCCTGCACGCTCCGATAACACACGGTTCTAACGCAGCCTTTGTTTGCCTTTCGTTTCTCCAGGCTCTGCTAACCCGAGAACGGCAAAACTTCCGTAAGTCTCGCTTGAACGAGACATTTGTTTATTCCGCATGCGACCCTGTTCTTAAAACATCCTTGACTTTCCTATAACCTTTTGAGCGCTAGCCATAATATCAGCATGCGTACTATTGTCGGTTTTATCCCAAGCACCACCCCTACCCCACCCGAGAACCCAACCTTTCATCTTGCTCACCGTCCATCCCACCCACTTGATACATCCCATATCTTCTTCACACTTTTCTTTTAAAATGCATGACACGTCGTTTTCACCCGTAAAGCATGCACTCCATGCATCCACCACTGTTACACTATGTTTTGCATAATGTCATGATTATATTGCAACATATTGATGAGTTCGTAATGTTGTATTTTTTGTAGTGCTCCTTGACAAAGAGCCCTCCGGCTCGAAATGCATCGGAGCTCGCATGTTTAAAACCTTGGTTTCATCATGAACTTTAAATTTGGAAAAAGTTTGAACAATGGAAACTGAGAATGTATCAATTTTTACAAAAACAACAAGTGATGGACCGAATGTGGATCAATGTCACACATTCCCCCAGTCAAAAGATCTGGGCCCAAATCCATTGTTTTTTTGCACTCCACACCACCCTGGGTTAGACAATGGCGATATGCAAATCAGCTCTGACCCTGTTGTCCCATGGGAACAGTCCAGTCCGAACTACAAAAGCCATGTCCTTCCCAGAACGGAATCAAGCATCCGAGGACCGGACCGGACCGGTTTCGAGGTAACACCTCTCATCAGCCCGGCTCGCTTGACTCCAAGTGGTGTGGAGTGCCTGGGACCCACGTCTGGGCATCCCCAGCGCACTTAGGGCGGCAATTGCAAAAACAACAAGTGATGGACCGAATGTGGATCAATGTCACACATTCCCCCAGTCAAAAGATCTGGGCCCAAATCCATTGTTTTTTTTTTTTTTTTAAGGTCAGACTTGTAAGGTTTACAAAACCTTACAAGTAAACTTCAACCTTGAACTTTGTGTGTATATTCATTGGTCATACTTACTGGAGTCAATTGTTTACTTACAAACGAACCACTATTGAGTGCCCAACCGCAGGGATGCATTTACACTTGAGGTAATGCACTCAACCTTTCAACAGATATCCGGCGTATTCGGACAGTTACGTCACCTGCTGGAGCACCAAAAAACTCACCTTTAACCTATATACCTTTTGAACATTATCCTTGTTATGAAACCAGTGCTGTGCGCCGTGCCTACACACCTTCTTAAACTGCAGATAACACTTTGAAGATCCCATGCTTTCGGATCAGTTGTTGGAGGTGGGTGAGGGGTAGCCATCGATCTTCTAAGTGGTTGGGCATTGGGTTTGGTTGTCGTCGCTTTCTCAGAAGACTCAGATTCTTGTGATTCACTGGTTTGTGCTATTTTTGGTGATTTTCTTTCCAGGCTTTTTTCCATTGTATACGACTTGTAGCACTCGTTAACAATGATAAAATAGTTGATCCTCTTCACCGATCAGTTTCAATCTTTTGTGAACTTCTTCTTGCCTTATTTTTTCAGCATCTTAAACTCTCCTCTGTCCAGCCGCAGTTGAGGTTAGCTTTTCTTTCAGATTAGTTTGCCATATGACACTTTTTTATTTTTTGAAGAAGTCCTCAGATTTTGTAGATAGCAACATTCTGGCAAGAGGACAAGATCCTCTGCTATCACCTGCTTCGCTCATGTTTACAAATTTGAATCAACAGAAAACCAGAAACAAAAACAATATTAAAATTAATTACCAATTTGATGGCTAAAACATATCATTATAGAGCTGCCATGTTAGAAAATGGCGGAAAAGTTACTCTGAGGAGTTATTTTCGGTCTCTATAAAACTACTTGACCCCAAAACCTATGTTTTGACCCCAAAATGAACTGTATAATTCTCATAGTTCCTGAAATATTACATCATCACTGCAACATATCAGCCATTTTGAAAAATGTCGTCCAGAAAAATTCGGCCCGGATTAGTCTGCCCAAGCTAAATTACTTCTCTAATGATACAAAAACACAAAATTTAAAATATCTGGACAACAATTTTTTTACGGAGGTATATCAAGTTTTCTGAACTAATTTGGCTGAGGGGGAAGAATGTAGAAGAGAGATAAGAGCGGCAATAAGTGTCGTTGAGATACACACCAGATGTGGCAGCCTATGACAGCGGTGCAATTGGATTTTCTTCATTGAAAACATTAACCAGAACCCATGGGTTAATACTAAGTTAGACAAAAACTTACTCGCTGGAGAAACTAACCATCAACGACCCGTATTCTTTACAAACAATTTACTGTTTATGATTGTCTTTTTTTCAATGGGATACTAAAATATGTACAATAGTCTTGAAAATAACAAAACAAAAAACGTTTTTCTGAGTTTATTTATTATTGCTTATCTAAATGTAACAAATTTGGATCCTGCAAAGCCCCTATAAAAGCGTATCTTCAATTTTATGATTACTGGCAACTTGGGATGCCTCTTGTTGCCATGGATGTCATTTGGAGGTAGTTAGGGGTCGCAGCTGTAACCTCTAGCTTGCTCCCTGCTGCTCCTGGTAATTCCTTTGTGACCCATAGAGGAGGCAAATGGGTTGTACCCTCTGAGGCCTGGGGTCGCAAATTAAGTGCCAGGAGTAGCAGGGAGAAAGCTAAAGGTCACAGCAGCGACCCCGGTCTACCTCCAAATGACGTTCATGCTACCGTGCCTGTTGCTTGAACCAGCAGCCAAGGGCCTAGGCAGAACAGGAAACATAATTAAAACTTCAGTTTAAACCTCAAAAATTAAGTCTAGCTTTTCCTTCTTGTGCTCTGTTGCAGCGCTTATTTTGTGAACGTGTTAGGTAACTATAAGAAAGATAGAATCTCTGCATGTTTCTGCACAATATGAGCAATAGCCTTTTTAAAAACATGACCGTATTAAACTGATTGTAATACCATTTTGCAATCAGTTACTTTTATTCATGTCTGCAAACATCCTATATAAAATAGCAGCACACCAATCATTTAATTTGTTTGTAGGAAGGTTGATGGTGTGACCATTTATTATAAGGAATAAGGTGCCCACTGATGTACATTATAAATATATTGCAAGTCACCTTGGAATTCTATAACTTTATAAGGGAACTCAGCTTTCAAACTCGTTCTAAGTGGTCACAGGGCTCCTAAATGACTTACAGTATCTTTATAATGTATGGCAGGGTGTACTTTATCCCATATATTATTGCGACTCGTGAAATGAAAAATGGGCCAGCTCTTTGTTGCATTGCACAAAGAATATGTAATTTCCCATCACCATATGTTTTTCAGCACAGCCAGCTGTGTTAGATAAAAAGTATAACAGTGGAGCTTTTTTACATTTTCTGTAAAATTGTAAGAATTAAGTGTTCACTTACCTTTGCCCACAATTTAATATGGGCTATTAAATTATCAGAGCACCGGTTTGCATTACTAAAAAGACATTCCTAGCAGTTAAATGCCTCCAATTTTATGTAGAAATGCTCACGATTTTGTGTGCATTGTTTCTGTGGCAGAAGGAGGTATTCTGTACATTTTTTACCAATCAGTTTCAGACCATATGAAGCAAAAACGTGCAAGCTGTGGAGCCTGGTGTGTTCTACAAGGCATTTATCTTTTGGTGGATAAGAGTTACAGGCCAATATATATACTTTATCTCCCCTCTTTCATTTCGAGGTGGCTGAAGTCGCCATTACAGGTTTAGTTTAGAAAGTTTGCCGCCATTTTATGAAACTTTTTGGATCAGCTGTAGGAAGCCATATTTTGCTTGCTACTTTTTATGGCACTTGGCTCTCAACTTGATGACAACAGAACAGGTTAAGGTTGAATGGACAGATTTCAGGAGCTCAGCCATGGGCAGTGTATGTTATTCTGATTTAAAGATCACATGCAATGCGAAGTATTCCCGTTCAATGAAAGCTGTAACTGCAGATCAAAAATGACACGCTGGCTCGATAAACGGTATCCCGAACGCTTACTCTCTCCTTTTTCCAATAATATGTGTCTGGGTCGTTTAAATCCCACTTGACTGATACTTTTTTTTCTTGATGATTTTCAGTGGATATTGATTTTGGGAAAACCATATTTTCATCTGGTGAATAAAGATAGAATCAGAAGAGGTCTCAAAAATAGTATTGCTGAATTGATCATTTATCCAAGCAATGAAAAGGACAGTGGTTCTGTGTTTTTAAGTTGCAGAATAACCCTAGTTTGCCTCAGAGGGTGTTCATGCAGGGGGCCTCAAGAAAGGCTCAGCTGGCTATGGAGATTGGCTGGGCAAATAGGAGTCAGTTGTGGAATGGGACAAATGTGTGTCAGGGTCTTTATAATTGTTATCAGTGTAAAAAATATTTTTCTATTGCTGCTTTTACAATTTTTAAGTATCGGACTAAATGCCCTTTAACCATTGATCTGTTTCCCCTATTTCAAGCGAAACATAAATGTTATTGGATCTGTGTGACAGGAAGCACTTTTTGTTCCTCAACAGTTTAAGAAATAGCCTTCTATGGTTCAAAGCAATATCCCTTTATGGAAAGAGCTTAAAATTGTGCATTGGCAACCATTTTTTCTGTTTCACCGTATCATTTTTACAAGTTGCTGTGCTGGCATTATTCCTGCCATTTTTTTTTAACGTAGGGCCTTATTATGAATTTGGCGGTTTTTCAATTGGACCGCCACTGTGGTGGGCCCAGGAAGACCACCAAAGCTGCGGTGAGCCCGCCCGCCAGATAATGTGTTTAATCCAGGGCGGGTGGTGTGGCGACAAAGATCTCACAACTGCAGCTGTGTTGGGCTCATAGGAGAACTATAACAGCATACTGCTGCTGTGAGAAAGCTTGCAGCATGTTCCTGCATGGTGTGGCATGCACTATGTCGTGCTTGCCACACCGTGCAGGAACGAGGGTGCAATCAGCATGTGCCCCCCCAGCACACCCCAGGCCTAGATTCAGGTGTGGGACCAGTTAGTGCCCCCTATCCTGCATGTTCGCCACCCTTTTCATGGCGGGACCCTGCCATGAAAAGAGTGGCGGACTTGCAGTTTGTAATATACTCGGCGGTGCCAGGATCTGCACCGTCTGCATATTCAGGCTACTTTTTGCACCGCCATCCCCGTGGGATCCTGGATCCCAGCGGAGGCGGCAGTCCTGTGGCAGTCCCACCGCCACAATCATAATACGGTGGACGGGCCCGGCGTGGTGGTGGCGGTCTAAACGCCACTGCTAGCACGGCGGTCCCAGAATCGTTCCAGTACTCAATACTGTTTTAGTTGTGGTTTTTACAGTTATAAAATTGTAGTTTTAACCTGCCTGTGATTGCATAATTTCTCACCTGTTTTGTGTTTAAACTTGTGGTTTTGTACTTGCCCGTGACTGTTTTCATTTAGCCTGTTGAATTGTGGGATTTGCAGTCCAAAATCTGTAGGTTTTTCCCTCTCATTCCCTGTGACTATCTGTTTTTCCCTCCTAATTTCTCCCTTGCTCTGGGCTCAGACCTGTATGTTGAGCAATCCACCTCCAGCTCCCATTTTGTGTTAGCAAGCGAGTGAAACCAGACCCCCCCTTTACCCCCTCTCGCAACAGGGATATTCTACCTACATCGGAGGGTGAACAGAGGGTGCTCTGAGACAGCAGTAATCTGCTGTGAGCTGTTTACACTGTGTTTTGTAGGGATTGTTTACTTGTTTTTTGGCTGGTGAGTAAAGTTTTATACAAACAGCATTGTTAGAGGACAAAGTTTGTTAGGCCCTTACCTGCAGAAGTCCAAAGAGTAGCTTGAGCCTGTCTGCCTTCTAGGAGATTCTGAATAGAGGAGCAGCTTCCAACTCCCCGGGCAGCAAACCTTGTCTGAGGTCGCTGGAGCCTTATATAGTCTACTTTTGAATGGGTGCACTGATTGGTGGTTGTATATGGTGTTTCTATTGGACTAGGGTTATTGTTCTCATTGTTTGGGTTTTTGAGGGTTCTGATTTGTTCCTGGGTCAGTGATTCAATTAATGTTGGGTTGGGACTAGGGTTAGGATTTCTATTGGAAGTAGGGTTTAGGGTTTTCTGTGGGATTGTTTGCTGGGACTAGAGCTTGGGTTAGGCTTTCTATTGAAAGTAGGGATTAGGGTGTCCTGTGTGATTGGTTTCTGGATTAGGTGTGGGCCTAGGACTAGGGTTAGTCTTTCTGTTGGTAGCAGGGATTAGGGTTTCCTGTGGGATTAGTTGCTGAGGCTAGGGTTGGGACTAGGGCTAGGGTTAGGCCTTTTATTAGACGTAGGGTTTAGGGTTTTGTGCCTGATTAAGTGCTTGAACTAGGGCTATGATTGGCTGTAAGGTCTTGGTCTCCTATTGGTTCTAGAGTTTAGGGCTAGTATTGTGATTGGATAGGGTTAGGGTTCCCATTGGCTGAATGGATCATCTGACTACTAGGGCTATAAAAGGACAAGCTTAGGGCGTCTCAGTCCGGGTGTCGAGGCTAAGGGCGGAGAGGACAAGAGTGAGTGCCTGTTTGAGCCTGTTTCAGACTGGCCAGGGCCAGAGATGCTGCCATTTTTCTCATTCAGTAATACCCACCCTACACCGTCCACATCCACAGAGTAACTCACTCGCATCAAATGTACTCCGCACATTTACTACAAACCAACCCTATGCAGAAATCAATGTACCAGCACATACTTCAACACCCAACAAACCACACCTATATGCCCTTCTATCCCAGCTACCACACATTTCCACCATCACCTACAAACAGTACACAACTCTATTCTATCCCAGTAACTTATCCACTCATCACTAACACAACCAAAATCCTACCTTACTTAACTACAACCCATCCAGACACACACTCCCCACTCTAATGGCTCCTAACAGTCCCCCTTTTATCACTAACAAGCCTATAGTTAGGCTTCCATCATTTTTCCAACCAACACCCTCCTCTTCTTTCTATCACAACAACATAACACTTACACTCCACAGCACCACACATTTTTACTCTTGCAGCAAACAAGTCAAGGACAAACACTCTTAACTCTACTTCATCCCCTCCTACACACAATATGCACTCTTCTCATAAACACATCACCACCCCCTTTACTTTACAACTTCCTCTCTCAAACAATACTATACAAACAACTCCATCTCAAAAACAAATGCATCAGCCCCTCTATTCACTACTTCTAAAAAAAAAGTATCATACACACCAGCACAACAAAATCTCTAAAGCGCAACACCTCATAATACTTAGTCACAAAATACAATCATACACTCACATTTCAAACTACACAAATGAACAAACTACAATGCTAAGCTTTCTCTCTTCCACCATACCTAACTCACATACAGCAACACAGCAACTCTCTTCTAACCGCCTCTCATCAATTGGACAATTTAAAACCTTACTACATGACCCACATGCTGCACTACCACCCCTAACCCCTAAACCTTACGCCCTAAACACACGCAAACTATATAAGCAATGTGCCACATATCACCACTTTGCTTCTCCATGTCTACTGCCCAACAAGGTTACACCACAAAAACAACACAGCACACCAACTCGCTCTCAAACACCGTCTCCACCACCTACACAGACAGACTCATCAAAATGCCTTCCTAGCCTGCTGGACGAGGACCACATTACAGAACAACTACACAATTGCTATCCTAATACAGCTAACACCAGCACTAAAACACACCTGCTTCAAACACACCCAATACTGACCACTCTTCCACAAAAGAAAGTCTAACTGTCACCAAAGCACATTCACTAAACTGTCTACTAATAAATGCTCGATCGCTCTCTAAAAACAAACATCTCATCTAGCAAGGCGACATTCCCAGAAACACTTCTAGACACAGTTTCAAACCTGATAACAATACACTACATGCATCCACCTATCAACCATGGAACAAACTCAATTTAGAACACTTAGAATCTTAACTGACATCCAGTAAAGATCTGGAAGCACTACATTCTGTTTAAAAATTATATGAGTGGCTACATAAAGCTTTTGGTATTCTGATACTATTCAAAACCACACAACAGAACAAAAGAAAACAAGCACCTTGGAGAAATGCAGAGATAAAAGACATAAACTAGAAAACTGCAGCGTGCCTGGCTCAAAACAAACGCCAAACAAGACATACTTCACCTACAGAAAATTAACAGATTATGCAAATCAGCTATCCAAAAAACAAAAAAAAGAAACTATTCAGACAGAATTCAAAATGCTAAATGTGCAAATAAAGAATTCTATAAAATGCTCAATGAATTTCGTAAATCATATATTGCCTAGAAGGAACTCATCCTGTTACTCAAGAGCACAGACAAACGGGCAAATCTTTACACGAACAAAGCGGACACGTTGGACTCATACTAAAAACCGGGGCAAAGCACCAGTACTAACACTTTTACAAAACAACAATCCAAGAATACTCTAACCTAGCCTCTCCGTTCCTTCTAACACATTTCACACAATGAATTCATGGCCCTGGTCAAAGCAAGCAGGCCTGCCGGCAGCCCTTCTGACCCATGTCTACCACAAATTTTCAAGACAATTCTTCTAACAACCTCTGCTACCACTCTAGTAAGAAGAATCATTAACGATTCCTTAACTACCGGTAAATTTCCAGAAGAACTTAAAAAGTCATACAAAGGCCCTTTACTGAAGAAAGCATACGTGGACCCGCTGAACCCTGACAACTACAGACACATTACAAATGTAACTTTCCTGGGTAAACTGTTAGAAAGAGCAGCGTTCGCCCAGATGTCACAATTCATGGAAGAGAATGCCATACTTTCAGACTTCCAAACAGGATTCCATCCAGGAAGAGGCACAGAATCTGTCCTCCTTGCCATCTGGGATGACCTGAAGAACACAGTTGATCGCAACAAGGTTGCTGGCCTACTCCTCTTGGACCTCTTGGCTGCCTTTCACATGGTTGATCATGACACTCTGATACAAAGACTCTTTGAAGCCGACCTAGAGGGGACTGATCTAGACTGGATCACATCCTACCTTCAAAAAGGAACTAATGTCATCGATACCCCACCTTTCTCGTCCAAACTGTACTCCACATAAGCAGGGGTCCCTCAAGGCTCTATCATCTCGCCCATGCTTTTCAACATATACATGAAGTCATTACCGGTACTGATCAATCAATTTCACTTCATGTGCTATAACTATGCAGATGGCAATAAATTGTGACATGGAATGAACCCCATGCTTCTTTAGAATGCGGAAATAACATATTGAATAAAATGAATCTAACTAAAGGAAAAATGATGGTGAAAATGAAAGGAGAAAAATTGAAAAGAAAAGAAGAATGAAATAAATTTGATTCATTGGATTTAATCCAATATCTGGCCGTGCAGCTTTGTGCATCCGAAACTGGGTCCAGCGTACTTGTAGATAACTATGCAGATGACACACAAATACTCCATCTGCAATGACCCAAAGACATTGGAAGCTCACCAATTTTCAGTTGTCTCTGAGCCATGGATCAATGGATAACTTGGAGCCATCTCAAATTGAATGCTTCCAAAACTGGTATACTCACGTTTGGCGATTACAAACATTACGACCCGCTGCCTCCTGGCCTGATGAACTGGGATCACAGCCTAAAATATCGAAAGAAGTAAGAAACTTGGGAATGACCATGGACTCCAAGCTATCGATGAATGCCCAAGTGGACAAACTAGCAAGATCAAGCTTTCTTAGTATAAAAACTGCGACTAATTTTTCCCCATTTGGGATTTTCACACAAGGTCCAAGCTACCATCTCCCTTGTTCTGTCCAAACTCGATTACACCAATAGCCTCTACCACGGATCACCTTTAACGACCATGAAAAGACTACAACGGATTCAGAACTCCGCTGCCAGACTACTCTTACATATCAATCCCTGAGACCAAATCTCCGCTGCTTTGAAAGCCCTGCATTGGTTACCCGTTCCCAGAAGATCCACGTTTAGGCTGCTTTGTATCTCCCACAAAGCAATGTATGGAATGGGACCAATCTTCATCAGGAATAAAATCACCAAACACATTCAACAAAGGAACCTCCGCTCTTGAGTTGCAACTCACCTCAAAATCCTAAGATACAAGATAAAAACCACGGGTGGCACGTCCTTCTCTGTTCAAGCAGCCGAACTATGGAACTGTTTACCCCCCAACATAAGATCCACAGACAACCACCTTCTCTTCAGAAAACGACTCAAGAATTGGCTCTTCCCCACATAAGCACCATACGCAAACAAAAATATACAGCATATCACTCTGCATATAAGCATTTATTTGTATTCTAGATATGTTTTATATATATATATATTATATATATATATATATATATATATATATATATATATATATATATATATATTGCTTTGTATAAACATGTAGAATAATTGTTAAAAAATATATTTAATAATAATAATTACAAATAAATACATTTTTAAGTGCAACAACATTTGAAAACCAGAGTTTATCTAATGCATCTTTACTCTACATATAATTACCTACTTTATGACATTGATATACCTTCCATGTACTTGGATCTATATATTTATTACTTTTCTCCTAAAAAAGCATACAATGCAATACCCATATTTCTCACCCTATATCTCTCCCAATATATCCTCTACCTCAGCCCTCTAACTCATCTTAAACCTCAATCTACTACTCTTTCCAATGCACTACCCTTTTTCTCACCCTATACCTCTGTCAATATCTTTAATATACAATTACTTACTACCTTAATGCTACTATATACTTTGCAATGTACTTATAGATCTATATATTTATGACTTTCTTCTAATTCTGCATATCCCATGCACTACCCTATTCTCACCCTATACCTCTCTCAATATATATTCTACCTCAACTCTCTCTCATCTCAAACCTTTCTCCTACTCTTCCCAATGCACTACTCTATTTGTCACCCTATACCTCTATCAATATATCCTTTACATTCCCTCTCTCATTCATCCCAAACCCCATACCGCTACTATGATCGCTGAAAATAACTCTTTCTAGACTCTCACCTACTCTGCCCTCCCTTGCATCATCTGACTCCTCTTTTACTATACAGATCCCCCAACACAAGCCTTTCTACACTCTTCCCTCTGACTTTTCCCCTCCACATCCCTTTTTACTCATCCCAAGCCTCCTCCTACTGATATGACCTCCATAACAAAAAAGAAATCTAAATCCTTCACTCTTCAACCCCTCCACTATCCTTTCAATCAAAATAAGACATACATGTTCACTTCTCAAATTTAATTTTTCACTATACTAATTCACCGCTAATCCTTTGAGTCCCAGAGTAGCATGCTTCTTGCTGAAAAAGCACTTCAACACCTCATCAGGGGTAGTAAGCACTATATAAATGCAAACAGTTTTCCCTCTCCTATCCCTCCTCTACACTTCTCAATCCAAATAACTGCCTAACCTATCCATCACTCAAATTACTTTCATACTTCACTATACTAATTCAACACTAATCCTTTATGGGTTTCGAAGTAGCGTGATACTTGCCAAGAAAGCGCTTCAATGCCGCGTCAGGGGTAGTAAGCGCTATATAAATGCAAATACAATGCAATACAGTTCGATAATAAGGCCCATAGTGTTCTCGACCATGTACATATTTACTTTTTGGGATGAATGCCATATTGCTGTTGACCATTATAATTTGCCTACAAGTTGTTAATTGAAGTTTGCTATTTGGAGTTAATGTGATTTCAGTAACTCGACTTTGTCGTTTTTTTGCTATTCATACTCATTTGTGTGCAATTATCTTTGAGATTTTGACTGGAAAATTCGAAATTTGGAACCCTTTCCCCCATAATTCTCGCCCTTTCTTGACAACCTATGTATGTAATTTTTGCTTGATAGAGCTAAATTGTAGTACATTATGGTTGCTTACTTAGATGAATTACTAATCATTTCAATTAAAAGAAATCATTGCACATTTCTTTAAATATTATCAATTGAAGCACCTTACGAATGCGATTTAACCGAAAATAAATCTAAAAATCCACAGTTAATCCAGCTTCAACCATGACCCCGAGGCATCTTGTAAGATCCAGGTTTTTGGGCTGAAGGAACATGCAGGACTCAGATTTAGATAGTTAAAGTCTAAGGTTTAATCCAAGACATAAAGAAGCACATCCAGACCTCAGCCTGAATAGGATAAACAGTCACAGGTTTCAAAAGATACATTCTAACCCACAAGCTGTGATGTCACACATTGATGTCACAGAGTAAAACATATTTCCAGCAGTAGAATGAGGAAGGAAAGTGCAGAGAGTAAAACAGAGCAAATGCAGAATACCACACACCTTCCCCCCCATAAACGCACCAAAAAAAAAACTAGGTTGAAAAAAAAAATCACATAATGTAATCCTTCAAATGCGAGGTTTCTTAACAACTCTAGTAGAAGAACGTAGAGAAGAACTTCCCTCCACACCAAGAGAAGTGCTCCCCTGCTCACCAGGATCCTTGCTCAAAGACTTCTGAGAATCACACAGACCAGAAAAAACACAAACCCTATTCAAGTTCCAGATTCTGTGATCCAAGGTCTTGACAGCATTCTCAAAAACCTTAATGACCTTGATTGGCGAAGAATATTTCACCTTAGCACCTGGAAGCCTCACCACCACCAAATCCCCAACCTTCACAGGAGTGTTCTTAACAGAATGTCTGGAATCAAACTGTACCTTCCTCTCCAAACATTTTTTCTCCTCCTGCTCTCGCCAACTCAAGTCTAGCTTATGAGGGGAACCACCATCAACCTCAGAACCTACAAAGCTCTTGCCTAAGTCTCTAACTCAAGTTGGCTCTAAAAAGGTACAAGGTAGCCTACCTTTAAAAAGAACAAAAGGGGACTTGTCAGTGGAGGAATGAGGGGTGAGTCTATAACACTCAACTTTTTTTAGAACTTGTTCCTTCCAATTTAAACCCGCACCCTTAGCCCACGAAATGGTCTCTTTTAACACCTTATTAAACCTTTCCACAATTCCATTGGTTTCAGGGTGATACAGCGAGCATTTTTTATGTACGGTACCTCTTTCCTTTAAGAATGTCTCCATCTCTTTAGAGACCAATTGCACACCATTGTCAGTAAGCATAGATTGCGGAAGACCTTCCGTTGCAAACACAACTTCAAGAAATTTAATGACAGAGCGAGACTCGATACAGGAAGTGAAATGTATTTCAGGCCACCTCGAAAACAAGTCTAGTAAAACTAGAATGAAAATCTGCTGCCCATTAGAATAAACAGGACCTAAAATGTCAAAAGAAATATCGGTCCAAGGACCAGAAGGAAGATCCCTAATGCACATAGGTTGAACTCTTACCATCTTTGACTTATCACTCAGACTGCAAATGCCACAATCCCTGATTATTCTCTCTACATGCAAGTCCAACCCAGGCCACCAGTATGAGGAACGAATGCGTTCCTTGGTTTTCGACATACCGGAGTGGGATTCATGAGCAAGATCAATGATATTCCCACGCAGCTCAGAAGGAGGTATGAGTTTAGTCCCCCGGACCAGCAAGTCATTGCAAAAGGCTAATTCGTCCTTGACACCCCAGAACTTAGCACACTCCACAGAAGCCTGTTTCTTAGAATGCCAACCATCATGCACAAGAGCAGAAAGTTCACTCAAAACAGGATCAGAGTCTAGTTTAAGTCTCCATACAGATTACTCAACACCTACTACAGAGACTGGACAAACCATAAAGTTGTCCATTTCGCCATCATCAACATCATCAATCTCATGTGATACATCTACCAATCTTGAAAGATTGTCAGCAACACAGTTGTCAACACCAGGAATGTACAAAATTTCAAACTCATACTCTTGCAAAGCAATGACCCATTTAGTTATTCTGCTGGAAATAAAATCAAGTCCTTTGTTTGTGAACAGCTCACACAACGGTTTGTGATCAGTTTTAATCACAAACCTGGTCCCCCAAAGAAATTTTTTAAATTTCCTAATCGCCCAGAAAACCGCCAAGACCTCACGTTCAATGACCGAATAACGTGTCTCAGGATCTTTAAGACCACGAGAAGCAAACAATATTGTTTCCAGTACCCCATCAACATCCTGCTGAAGAACAGCACCAAGACCTTTCACACTGGCATTAGTGGTAACAACAGACAAACGACCAGGATTAAAACTTTTCAAGTTGGGCGCTGACTCAAGCTTTCCCTTAAGAGAAACAAATTCCATCATGCAATCATCATTCCACAAAAACTCAGAACCCTTCTTCAGAAGACCTCTCAAATGTACACAGTGATCAGCAAACCCCTTAACAAACTTATTATAGTACTCAATCATTCCAAAGAATTTTATGAGTTCCTCTCTGTAAGAGGGAGGTGGCATGCGTGTAATGGTATCAACCAAATCAGCTTTCGGAGCAATGCCATTCTTAGAAATAGTATGACCTAGATAGTGGATTGAAGACAGGCCAAAATGACATTTCTCAAGTTTAACTGTGAGGTTTGCCTCTTGTAAGGACTCCAAAACCTTATCAAGAAAACACATATGTTCCTCATCATCCTTCGCAAAGACTAAAATGTCGTCTTGATACACACAAACCCCCTTGCACCCCTTCAGTACCCTTTCCATAACACGCTGAAAGGTTACAGCCGCAGAAACAAGCCCAAAAGGCATCCTGACAAATCTATACGTCCCGAAAGGTGTAACAAAGGATGTATAGTTCCTGGACGCCTCCTCGAGCTCGATCTGATGGTATGCAGATGCGAGATCAAGCGTACTGAAAACCTTAGCACCATCAAGCATTGTCAACAAATCAGCTATATTAGGCAAGGGATAATGGTCCACAATAACACACTTATTAAGTTGCCTTAAATCAATGCACAAGCGTAGGGACCCATTGGGTTTGCGTGCTGCGACCACAGGGGCAAGCCAATCAGTACCAGTGACCTCTTCAATTATACCACCCTTCTTTAACTTTTCAAGCTCACTGATCATCTCTACCCTCAATGCCAGTGGAACGCCTCTAGCTTTACAGGCGTAAGGAAGAGAATTTTCCCGTACAGGAATTTCCAACTTAAAGTCTTTGAGACATCCCAACACTTCTCTAAAGACCCTTGGAAACTTCCTTTTAATGTGCTGTACAAGAATGGAATCAGAAGCAACAGAAACCTCATTAACCCTCTCCTTAAGAATAATGGGGTTAGGGGAACTAGGATCCAACATGATGTTGAGATCCCCCTGATGGAACCAGCTAATGATGCTGTCTCCTTTATGTGAGACATTGATTTTGCCTTTGGCAAAACGGTCCTTATACTCAATTAGGCCTGTGAATAACCCAAGCAAAGGAATCACCTCTCCACCATACCCAAAGGACGAATATCAGGCTTGGATAGCTGAACCTTAGAGGAAGGACTACCTAGATAGAATTTTTTGGACACAATGGTAATCTTAGCCCCTGAGTCAAACAGGACCTCCGTAGGTTCACCTTCAATGAAAATCGTATCTATGGGAGATGAGGAATTATCAGGAGTAGAGGTCACTTGTACCACAACCTGCCCACATACAAAATCTTCCTCTACTGATTCTTCATCAACAGACTTCACCAAATGACTCTGAGGTTTGCTTTTACACAGGGTAGAAAAATGACCCTTCTTATTACACTTTGAGCAAGTTGAATTTAAAGCTGGACACTTTTTGTCATTAGCATAGGGACCCATCTTATCGCACCGAAAACACTTAGGAACAAAAGTTTTTTTTTTAACAGCAAGAGGAACAGAGTCTTTTGCAAAACTCTTTGTATCGTGCCTGACCACCTGAACTGAGCTTTGTTTATCTTTTTTTAAAGTGTCAACGCATTTAAGAGAATGCTCAATTCTTTTTGCGACCTGCAGTACCTCGTCTAGAGAAGGCTCATCCTTCATCCAGAGCTCTTCCCTGACCTTTTCAATATTGCAACCGACCATAAACTGGTCCCTGATTCTCTCCTCAAGGGCATTGTCAAACTTACAAGAACTTGCCAATTTCCTTAATTGAGTTACATAGCCTTCAATAGATTCTTCCTCGGTTTGCAGTCTCTTAGCAAAATGATATCTCTCTAAAATAGTGCTAACCTTTGGCAAGTAATGTAAGTCCAATTTCCTCAAAGCAATCTAAAACTCATTAAGATTTGCTTCTTCAGCCACAGAAAGTTCCGGGAGGTGATCAGAAACATCCTGCCCTTCAGAACCTAAACAATGGAGCAGAAGGGCTGTTTTGCGTTCAGCGCTTAAACTGACTCCACATACCTTAGCATACCTTTCAAAAACCTTTTTCCATTTCTTCCACTTAATGGGAGGTTCTCCAGCAGAGGAAAGGAAAAAAGGAGCAGCTGTAACGTTTTGCATGTTTTAAGAAAAACAAAAAACACAAAACCAAAAGGAAAATGATAAATTAAAAACAGCAGATTCTTGCAGCCTGAAAAGGAATGAAACAGGTGAAATATGGAGCGCTGAGGCACTATATAAAATCAGTGTGCTGTGAAACAACAGAGTCTTTGTGCACCGCAAAAGCTAAAATGGTAAATTAAAACAGCAGAATCTTGCAGCCTGAACAGGAATAAAACAGGAGAAATATGGAGCGCTGGAGCGCTATACAAAATCAGTGCATTATGAAACAACAGAGCCTTTCTACACCGCAAAAGTTAAAATGATAAATTTAAACAGCAGAGTCTTGCAGCCTGAAAAGGAAGAAAACAGGAGAAATATGAAGCGCCGGAACCCTCCTCTTCATGCACTGCTGTTGAAATGAAAGTCAAAGCCTCCTCTTCACAGTCTTAATGTACCGCTGTTAAAATAAAAGACAAACCCTCCTCTTCATGCACTGCTGCTGAAATAAAAGTCAAAGCCTCCTCTTCACACAAGAGAACACGTCACAGTAACAGTCGAGGAAGAGGCAAAAACACAAACGTGTCTTCCGATTCTACTCTCCTTACTGCGAAATCATACTCGTGTGAGTCAGGGAGCGCTGAGAGACAGAGGATCAGCCAGATATAATGAGGCGCAGTGAGAGGCACTGAGAAATCGACGTTCACTCAGTTACTAGGCAATAGAGAGTGACGGACAGAGAAGAAGGACGCTCGGACGCTCTGACAGAGAGGCACGCTCTGACGTGGAGCGCACAAAGCTCAAACAGTTGCCAGGAAACAGAGTGAGGCGAAGACAAGAAGACGAAACTTCCTGACGTTCTGATTCAGCGGCACGCCCTGACGTGGAGCGTTGGAATCACCAATACCCCCAGAGCATTCCAAAACGTCATCAAACGCTTGAGGACATCCAAAGGAGTGGATCTTGAGGGAAGATGAGACCGTTGGAATCAAACAAAGCAGAGGGGACCAGAAGGTAGGCACTTAGGAATGTAGAACAACGAGAGCGCTAAGAGAAAAGCTAGTACAGCGCTAGCGCTAAAAGAGAACTAGTGAGATTAGCGCTAAGATAAATAGCAATCCTCGTTGTTTAAGTGCCCAGAAATTTTTCCTTGAAAACAATAAAATAGTTCCAGATCGAGGACACAGTATTAGAATCCAAATTGGAACAGCAACTGTTTGTGAAATCTTTAAAAAGGTGAAGCAAACAACTCAAACAGCCGCTGGTGCAATCAACAGCACAAGGGGTGAACCAACTGCCGCTGGTGCATTCAAAACACAGAGAATCCAGTGAATTTACAAGACAGAGAAACCACAAAAGTTAAGTTATAAAACAGCCGCTGGTGCAATCACAAGCACAAAAGGTGAACAAACAGCCGCTGGTGCAATCACAACACAATGACAAAGAGGGTAACAGTACCTCTAGTTGAAAAGTAGTAGAAAATATCCAGTTGAGATTGTTGTACCTCTTCAATCTTGCCTGCCGACTACGCCAATGTAAGATCCAGGTTTTTGGGCTGAAGGAACACGCAGGACTCAGATTTAGATAGTTAAAGTCGAAGGTTTAATCCAAGACATAAAGAAGCACATCCAGACCTCAGCCTGAATAGGATAAACAGTCACAGGTTTCAAAAGATACATTCTAACCCACAAGCTGTGATGTCACACTTTGATGTCACAGAGTAAGACATATTTCCAGCAGTAGAATGAGGAAGGAAAGTGCAGAGAGTAAAACATAGCAAATGCAGAATGCCACACATCTGTTGTTGGGTGTGGCGTACAGCTGCGTTCTATACCCTTTCTCTGTAACTACACCAAGTGTCCACTTCCTGTGTATCTGAAGGTCGGCCTTGTATGTGCCATATGGACTCTAATCACAGATAATCTCCTACAACCATGCCCTGTTTACACTCTCCCTGTGTTCTTTACCAGAGCCTGCTGGGCATTCTCCCCTATCTGTGGCAGAGTTTACATCTAAGCTCTGTGCCCCCTCAGCCTGCTGGGCATAAAATGTAGGCCATATCCATTTTCTTTTCCCAATCTCCCTGACCCACGAGCTAGTTTTTCATATCCATTGGCCATGCCACAGGGCCTGGAGTACGGAGCATGGCATTGGCCACCATTTTTTCGTTATGCTCTTGCCCTCACCATCCAATGATCAACGCGTGAGGCTGTACCCATGGTCCATGGGCAAACTGTGTGCCCATTGGCCACATCATTTGCCTGCTCACCTTGGCCACAACGCACTTTGGATGCAGGATGTGTCCTCTAGACTCACTTTTTGTGTGCAGTACCTCTCATTGAATGTCCTTTTGGGCTGCTGTTTTTGCACATCCCAAGAATTTCCTTTAGGGGAACAAAGTCATAAGTACCTCAAAGTATGCTATTCATAGGAATCTGCAATTTCTGTACAAAAGCCTATCTGTAATGTTTTTATTTAATGTGACATGCACCGTACCTAGTTACCTGTAATAAAGACTTGGCCCACAGCTGTAATAACTTCTTAAAGTTGAGTTCTGATGTCACAATGCCTATTGCCAGAGCCAGCAGCGGAAGGGAAAGGCAATGTACCAAAACGAAATGTGATTTATCCTACGTATGCTCAGTTGTTCTACATGAATAGACATGAGCAGAAAGATGTGTATAGAGCATGATTTTTTTTTTTGCATTCTTTTGGTAACTATTGGAAAGGGAGAATCTCTGCATGTTTCAACACATTCCGAGCTACAACTTTTGCAATTGAGATTCTAATTTTCTTCTTCATGCTTGTAAACATCCTATCTCTTTCATATGAAAGAACTCTGCATCAGGGATATTGATGATTTTTGTGTCCATTTATTATAAGGAATAGAGTACCCCCTGACTAACATATTTAGGATTTTGCAAGTCACCTCGGAGCTCCATGACCTT
Organism: Lissotriton vulgaris; assembly: GCF_964263255.1. Taxonomy (NCBI): domain Eukaryota; kingdom Metazoa; phylum Chordata; class Amphibia; order Caudata; family Salamandridae; genus Lissotriton; species Lissotriton vulgaris. The sequence continues at coordinate 1,377,440,528 of NC_141694.1, read as the reverse complement.
ATCTCTTTCGCTGCGGCGGCTATTCCGCCGCAGCGCTAACGGTCGCGGGGGCGCGCGGGTGAGCTGCGCGGGTGACATAACCGTTCCGTCACGGCTCGCGGGTGAGCTGTGCTCATGACGGAACGGTTCCGTCGCGGCTCCGCCTGCTCAATTAAACGCGCCGCGCAGGCGCGAAATCAGCGCCACGCAGGCGCGGCGGCCGGGCCATGATGGAACCGTTCCGTCATGAGTACAGCTCACCCGCGAGCCATGACGGAACGGTTCCGTCAATAGCCTCGAAGAGGTTATACAGGAGCTCGACCTTCAGACTCATTCCTCTAAATAGTCACAGAAAGCCTCAGTGACTTGCAAAATGATTATAACGTATGTCAGGGGGGACTTTATCCATTATAATACATGGGATTCAGCAATCCCTATATAAAAGTGTCTCCAACTTCTTTATAATATATGTATTCTCCAGTTCTTTTACATAAAGCTGTCTCTAATTTCTTATAATTGGCGACTTGTGACAGACCTAGTGGGAAACATCGGTTACATCGTGGTGTTACATAAGCCCCGCGCTCGGAGGCTTTGATACCTTCCTGACGAGCGGTAGACCGGGTAGGTCGTGAAACTGTTCCACACTAGGAACAGTGACACCACTTTTTGGGTGGCTATTTAATCCGCTGCACCAGATGAGGCCCCACTCTACACAGCCTTAGGTGGTTTCACATCCCTAGCAGTCAAGTCTCTAGGTGATTACCAGTGGTGGGTAGCATTGCACCCTTTCCACTGTGTTTTGTAGATAGTGTGCACCATAAAATTGTTCGTTCATGATCCTGAAGAATCGCCACTGATCATTATTTGACACACTTAGGGCGAGAAATATGTCGGCCATCTGGGAGTAGAGTAGGTATTTTGTCACATAGTAAACAATACACGCTACCCCTCCCTCATTATTTTATTCAGGCAGGGTACCTAACAGAATAAAGTTTGTATTAGGACACTCTGACCGGTTTTAAACCGCACCACACATATCTACCCAGGACTAGGCCCCTCACACCCACTGCACCCTTACGGCAAGGAACAAAAGATAACTGACAAAAAGCCCCTTTAAGGGTGCCCGTTGGGTATTGCAGCGCTGGCCCAATGAGGAGCAGGCTCATATGATGAAGCATGACACCTAGCTTGCTGGGTGTGTGAGAGCCCTAGTTCCGAAAGGAGAATTCCCCCCTCCTTCACCGACCCCCTGTAATACATTGCCATACTGCACCAGTTATGGTATTGTTTGGTGACCAACCATTCACCTACTAACTTCGTACCCTCATTTGTTTAAAAGTTTACACCGCAATACCTTTCAAACGCGGGTATTGCAACGCAAGTCATTACAATGACTTGCGCTCATTGGCCCTCTAACCTAAGGAATAGTGTGATTTACTATTACAACATGCTCCCTACTGTACGTAGACTGGAGTTGGAATAGTAAATCATACTATTCCTAAGTCCAGCGCAAGTCGTTGTGACGATGTACGTTGTAATGCCTGCATTGTAAAGGTATTGCAGTGTAAACACCGCGATGCAACGTAGTATATTCCACCTGGTTGTCGATTATAAAAAAATCTGAACTCAACTCTAATAATTTATTACAATTGAATTATCTCATCGCAGTGCTTGCTGCTTTTCTGTTTGAAGGGCGAAACCCGCCAAGCGATTTCAGCCCTTAATAAAATGTATTATAAAAGCAGACAGGTTATTGTCAGTGACCGGATCAGTGACTTTTTTGCAGCCAGCACAATAAACACTTTGAGCTGCTGTTATGGGTCTGTAATATTGTCTTCACTTCATGCTTCCTTGGGTATGGTTTACATCAATATTTCCATCTCTACTTCAGGTCATTTAGGGATTAAGAACGCATGGATGTGGCGACACTACTTGTCCTAGTTTGCAATTTTACTCTTTTTTCGAAAATTGCACTTACACCTTTGCACTTTAACTTGGAAGCAGGGTAGAGATAACATGAACTGCTGACGGAAATTTCAAATAAGATTGTCCTTGGCTTGCACCAATTTCCCTGTTTTTGCATGTAGAAACTCAGGAGCCATACAAGATGGCATGGGAGGGGCATATGGAAAATAAGTCTGTTCACTTTCTTTCACCTTCTCCCGCACCTGTACTGCATGTACTAGTTTGCAATTTTACTGTTTCTGCCCTTTTTAGCTAAATTCGCCTTTAACACCATTGCACTTTAACTTGAAAGCAGGGTCAAGATAATATAAGATGCTGCAAGTAATTCCAAATAAGATTGTGCTTTGCTTGCATAAGTTTCTCTATTTCTGCATGGAGTAACTCAAGAGCTATAAAATATGGCATCACCGGGCAAATGGAAGATGAATCTGTGCAATTTCTTTTAACTTCTCTCTGCACCTAACCTAAATGATTGGTCTATAAATGTACCTGGACAATGTATTTGTTAGTTAACGAAAATCTGCTTTTTTAATCGTGTTTTTTTTTAATAATTTTCACATTCTAATTTGTATGTTCTATTGTATAAAATGTTATGGTTTAAATTAATTGAAATAAATACACTTTGACTTTTGCAGCGCCTGTTGCCAAAGCCAGTCAGGTCACAGACCATATTTAAAGCTTCTGTTTAAAGAAAGAATTAAACATTGCTTTTCATTCTTCTGCTCTGTTTTTGTAGCTGTAGAGTGACAAGCAGAAAGTAGAAATTTATGGCAGCGTGGAAATTGTTTGCAGTTCTTGGACAATTATAGAAAAATGTGTCTTGCTGCATGTTTCTACTGCGCCTTTTAGTTTTTAAAACGAACTTGTATGCTTTGGATATCTTTTTGTAACAAACATCCGATAGTTTTTTTATGTGTTTAATTTTGCACTAGATATTCAATTTTTATTCATGTTAGCATACATACTCTCTCTTTCATATGAAAGCGCTATACACCGAACATTTAAGTGGTTTGTGGGTAAGGTTATGGTGTGACCTTGTATTATAAGAAATAAAGTACCCCCTTTCGTATATAAGAATATTTCAAGTCACCTCGGAGTTCCATAACCTTATAAAGCAGCTTGGTCTATGGCCTCATTCCTCCTTTTGGTCATGGAATTCCTCAGTGACTTGCAATATCCTTCTAATGTACAACAGGGGATACTTTATCCTATATGTTAAAAGCAAAAGACCTTTGGTAACACCAGACCTACAAAAAAAGTGCCTAGTAAATACCAGTCTCATCCTTGACAAAAGTATAATTATTCACTGACATATTTGCTTAAAAGTTTCTAGTTTAAAAAATGTTGATATTCTCAACTGCAGTGAACCAAAGTCTAAAACTAGGCGAATAGTATGAATGTATCAGAACAGAAAATCTCTTGTTAAAACCCTGAAATGTTTCCACCGACAGTTAAAAACATCTAACAAAGACAGATTTACTGTATGCCTAAACTACCACAAACAGGCTATGAATTAGACGTTTAAAGTGTTGCAAGAGTTAAGTTAAATTCCAATATAGTGTTTCTTCTGAAGGTTTAGGTATCTTGACTCCAGCAGTAACTTTTAAGTTTTTTTAGCCTAAAAGGTAATTGTCAAAACAGACAAAGAGAGAGTGAGCGATAGAGAGAGAGAGCGAGAACGAGAACCAACCATCCAAACAACAGCCTCCTTGTAGTGAGCACCTGCTATGTGGAGAGTGAATCAGAGTTTGTGGCTGAGGGAGGGATCTTTGCAGTTCACCGTGACAAGGCCTTCCCCAGTAAGTATGTATAGGTATACAGACTACAGCTGAATCACATACGTTGCAGCGACAGTACAAGGACATCCCTCTTTCCAACATGGGTTAGTCACTGTATTTCCAGGTGTCCTTGTTCATTCCCAGTCAATAACCATTCAACACATTTACTGAAAAGGAAATGTTTCACTGATTATTTAACAAAAGGTACATGACTAATGCAGAGCCGTTGAATGTTACAACCAGGTGTCGATGAGAAAGTTTAGGAACACAAGGAAGTAATTGTTACTATATGATAAAGTGTGAAGTTACATTCCCTAATCACTAGTTTCCAAGTAAGTGTATCATCCTGTCCATCGTGTTATTGTCCTGGTAGATTGTGGTTCTGTCCAGTGTTCTATCCTGATATGGTACCAGTAGATTGCAGTTTATGTTGGTACATGGTTTAGTTGCATATTTACCAGAGAATATTCGTCGTGTGCCAAACTTCTGTGAAATGTCTGAACTCCCACAAGTATAAAAATGGAGCATTGATTGAGCATTTCTTTACTCCTTCTGGCTTAAACTTCAGAAGCAGGAAGTGCACGTTACAAATAGCAGTGCTAAAGCACAGACCCTTGCAATTACAGCAGAGGTCAATCCTGCTCTGGTATATGCAGGCACACTTGCACTCTCACCTGCATTCCCACTTGCATTGGCACTCATCAGTAAACTCACTCACACCTGCACTCATAGTACCACTGATATTTACTTACACCAGTAACCTCACTCACACCTCACTGCCACAAACACTGGTAACCTTCCTTCCAACTGCAATGAAAGATGCATAGTGAGCTCATTCGCACCTCACTTATGCCTGCACCAGTAAGCTGACTCACCTCTCCAGTACCTTCACTGGCACTTGCGCCAGAACCTGTACTGTCACTTTAACTCACACCTGGACTGGCATCATTAACCTCTCACACCAACACCGACACCAGCTCTGGCACTAGCATTCACCCCTGCTTGCACTCACACCTACTTTGACACTTGCACTATTAACATCTGGTCACTACTAGATGATTTGAATCAATTTAACTGGTGGCTTCATGTAGCATCTCAGTCTCTCACAGCTTCACTCACTACATAGTAATAGAGGAGGGGAATATATCCAGGGAGGCTCCTGGTAATGGATGGTGAACTTTTATACTGGTGGTTGGGGTGAAAGTTGGCGAGCAAAAGTAGTTGTTTTATTCTGATTGCGAGGTGGATGCATGACGGTAAATAGAAGATTTGGGGCAGTGGTGTGTGTATTTAGCTTACACATGGGAACAGAGCATGTGACAACGTTGGAGCAATGGGGAATCTTGGATCCCACTGATTGCAATTGTCTTCCATTTTAGTGTCAGAATTGGAAGGTCAGAGTCAGAACTACGGAGATGTAGAAGCTTCCATTTTCTGTCATAGGAAGGGTAGGTTGCGTCAGTGAGAGAACGTGGGTAGGTTAGGCATGGCCCATGTGGCGGCGTCATTGGCTGCTCTGAATTCACCTGCTACATAAAATCTAAACTTGTATCCAAGTAAACAAAATGAACGCCCAGATGAACTCTGAAATCCCTAATGTATCGTTAGAGAACGGGTAGTTTGGGAGTCGACATGCCACTCAGGCACAGGACTTCGTGCGAACAGTTCTCAGCTAGGAGTGATCATAGACATTTTTGTTGTTTGATTTGGTGTCTAAAATCTGGCATCACAGTGAAGCAGTATATGAGACCAGTGCAAGCAGAGAGTGTTGTATCTGTGGAAGCTAGCATAGCTCTGCTGTCAGAGGGCAGAGTCTGCCTGCAGCGTGTGAGTAGGTATGCCAGCAGGTGTGAACCCTTGAAGCATGGTTGACTACAGGGTCTGACTACCTCCGAGACCCTGTGGAGCAATTTCTAGACCATGAGATTAAATAAAAAGTGGTATCACGATCACTTGAATTCTTGTTCTGCTTGCACTAGAGTGTCGGAGTGTCATATAAACGACAATGAAATGTCACACATATGAGCACTGAAAACACTTAAATGTCACACATAAGCCTACGGAAACCTTAACAGCTATTGTGACATGACGCCATTTTGTGAAAATGAGACTCCCTGGAATTGAAGAGTAGTGTAACTGACAGAAAAGAAGTTGTGAATGCGCGTGCATTATTCAAATCTCTCCGCGGTGACTGGTGGATTTACGACCGCTGGAATCACTGCAGAAGAGCACGTGGGAGCGATTGTGTTTTTATTTTAATACCAGTGGCCAAGTTTTGCATTAGGCCTTTTCTGAATCTAGTGCTGAAAATAAAAAGCCCCCGAAGGGAGGCAGCAGCATACTGCTAGACTGAGGGGCCTTTAGAAACTCGATATTCATAATAGCACAGTAGAGGGCTGGGGGCGGAGTGCAGCGCGTTAGGTAGGGCTGGTCTTGTGTTCTGCTCTTGTGAGAGAATGCACAGACGCTAAAGTGAAACCATGGAGGCTTTTTGGCGCCGGCTACTCAGATGTGGACTCGACACTACCGAAACTTTGCTGCAACAGTTAGTTCATTTGGAAACATACTCTCAAATCCAAGTTACAATGTAGCTACTATCCTTAAAAGTCTTCGTTTTCTTTCTAAAGGCAGGGATAAACAAGTAACACCCTTCAGCCTGTCCTTGCGTTTTTATCCTGCAGACCGTTACTTATTTGACTTGTAGTTTCGCGATTAGAAAAGGATACGTTTTAAAAATCCTAGCACATAAAGTGCTGGGTGTTAAAAAGCCGGCACTGGCTACAGCAAGCGCTTCCCGTAAATTGCCTATAGAGTTTACTACAATATCATTTTTAACCTGTTTACACCCAGGCATGGGGTTCGGCATATTTGTTCCAATGATGTGGACTGACACAGTGTCATTGTTTTGTTTTGGTGTTTAATAGAGCGCTAAATGCATCACCTAAAGCTTCGAAGCACTTTGTGATCGAGGCACACCAACACATTCACAATATATTACATTTGATAACGTTTGTATTTAAAAATAGACACGTTCAGTTAGTGAAATCCTAAAATTATAAAGTGATAGTCAGTATCGTAGTTTAAAATCCGAGGAAGTTTTAAAAAAAAATCTCAAATTCATATATTGTGTTTTTTTTTTTTACTTGAGCAATATACTGCATACTATGAAATATACTGGAGTCGGTTACTTTTGTTTTCTGATATTATTTACTCTGCGCGTTTTTTTATTAGCTTTTTCTTTGCAGTTTTGTGGTATACTTTAAATTGGGAACATCTTTTTCAAAGCTATGGTTATTCCTGGGGAGAGCATCAGCTCGTGTCGGCGCGTGCAGTCACCGTTCTGCCGAGGCGGGACCGCTGAGCGCCACTAGATGGCAGGTTTGTCATGCGCCCGATTGCAGCCGAGCAGGAAAGTCCATCCGTGCTTAGTCTGAGCTCGAAGGGTCTGCGCGTGGCCAGGGCAGACCCCGTGGACTTCCTGAAACATGTGTTAGCAATTTTGCCGCAGACATGGCTTTCTTTGTTTTACTGCCTGGCTCTCTGAGAAAGTGTTGGTGCCTGGTTATAGGCTGTCTGGATCATGTCAGAGGACACGGGGATCAAGTTCATCTGACAGCCCAGGCTGGGGCTGGATGGAGGTGAGGAAACTGACCCTCCACTCTCAGCAGCAACAAGTCACCGCTTGTCTGAAGGCCAAGGCCAAAAACCCCGGGCGGCTTGAGCTATTCTGCAGCTGAATAAACAAAACACCCTGCCCGCTTGGCTTTTACGTATTTCAAGTTCAGTCAAAAGGTTTTCTATTTCTAATCATCCATCTTTCTCTCTCTTTTTTTCCTCCTCCACGCTGGCTCCCAAAGCCCCGTCCAGACGAGGTGACCTGGAAATCCTTGGCTATTGCCTGCTGCAGTGGTTATGTGGGAAACTGCCCTGGGAACAGCATGTGAAGGACCCTGCCGCCGTCCAGTCTGCTAAAACGAAGTATGTCTGTTGTTGGTTGCTTAGCCATTTACAAAGCGTAACCCAAAACTGGACTGCCAGGGCTGCTCGCGCTCAACCTTTGACCCGACATCCCGCTTGAGCATTTCTGCAAAGCAGCGCCATTTTCAATATTATACAACCTAGCATTTGCGTCATGTAATTCTTTTATTCTCCTCTTGTGTTCCTGCTTTTTTCAGTTAAAGCTCACGTTGGAAGTAAAAGTGCTTTCGAACTCTTTGAAAAAAACACAAATAAATAAAACTCATGCACAGAGTAGAATAATGCCCCTTTAATGCAGTTAAGCAGGTTGAGAGGGCAAAAAAACGCCCCCCCCGGTTTAAATACAGTATGGGAGACACACGGGGGCTTTGGGCAACCGTGTGTATATATTTATGTGTGGCTTGGTGAACACCGTGCTCTCAACAGTGTCATCTTAAACATTTTTTTGGGGGGGAAGGGCAGTGAGCAAGATTTACTAGGATGGAGGGCTGTTCGGAAAATCTTTGAATTTTATTACCAATGTCCTATTAATTCAAACCCACATGATTCCTGTAATACCAAAATATATGCTATACTTTGTTGAAATGTCTTGCATGGGACCCCACACATCTTTAAGCTTACCCTGGGCAGAGAGAAACACAGAGTCCGAGTAAAAGTAGGCAGAGGAGTTTAGATTCCAAAATAGAATAGGCAGAAGTCAATAGAGCGAAAGCTCACTTTTCCAGCTGCCCTTGGATGGTAGGGGCCCTGGGCAGTTGCTTGCTTTGCCCATTCCTTGACCTGTCTCTGGCTCTCAAGGAGACCTGCAGGTTTACGACTGGTAACCCAAATTCAGGGCATGCCCCCATCACACTCTCATTAGCATTCTGTGCAGTAGGATTTGAACACTACACACACTTTAGACGAACAGCTCCAGGAAAAAGCGCCCCATCCATGACCGTGGGAGTTCTATAATCGCCAGTGCATTTTTTATGGCACCAGAATAGATTCCTAGTAGTATGGAAGTATGTGTAGAGGGCAATGGCTAAATGTACATTTAGGAAAACACTTAAAAAAATTATCACAACATCCTTTGCTTGTGAGGGTTGTATTGAATTGGAATGATGTAACCAATCCAAGGGCCACAGTGCTAAGAAATCCTGTCTTTACCTCTGTTAGAGAGGCTGAATCAACAAAAGAAAAGGAACGTGGTTGCCTCTAGTCAAACAGAATAAGCTAGAATTATTAATCCTTTTATATGTGTATTAAAAAAGGGTCACCAGGCGACCATTATGAGGCATATGTATTTTTTTTGTTCTGTAGTGTTAGGATGTATAAATGTTACAAATGTATAGGTATGGTATGTTCCCATGCCACCCAGGCGTCATACCTTTGACCAATTTCCTAAATGGACTGCACCTAGTAAATCACCTAAGGGTACCTGGTGGACATATAAATCACATACATACATACATACTCGGGAGATGCAAACAAACCACGTTGGGAGTCCCGGTTTGGCAGGGATATGATCCAGTTTGAAGGAAAATTAGAGCGCTTTATCTTGCTTTGAATAGTGCAAACAATCTTCCAGTCTGAGTGAGGGAGACCTGGCATTTAGCCATAAAAAACTTTATGATGTGTAGATGAGAAACGTATTTGGTTGTGGTCTGTTTCCGTACAGGCCTGAAGTCGTATCTGTAACCAGAACAAAGATACCTTAAACTGGCATTTTGCTACAAGTCGATTTCTAAATTTCACAACTTCACTGCACCCAATGTACCACCATTGAGTATCCTAAACTCATTGCAAACCCATATGTCTTATACCCTCACACTGGGGAGACCCAGAAGAACACAGATGGGTATCAAACATTGACAGGGATATGTTACTGCACAAGGAAGACTGAATGGAATTGTGATGTTACGGAAATAAAAGCTAAAATCTGACAAGTCTTGTTCTGAATGTTCTACTGGGGATCCAGTAATAGCAAGGCCTGGCTGGTGCTACTATAGTCCTTCTGTAGTTTTACACTTTCCACAACCCCTGAGTTTGAGATCTGACATGAAATGCACAGTACACCCGAAACTGTGACACTGCCACAATGTAGTTATCTGTGCAATTATCGGATTATTGATTTTGCAGACTATATTTCCTAAAAAAAAGCCCACAGACATTTGGCATTGCCGAACTCTAGACATTCAGGCCTACATTTGCTTATTTAGTGTTCTAGCATTTACATTTTTCCATTTGAGAAATGCAGCAAAATACTAAGCAAATTTGTAAAAAAGAATGAAAATATATCCATATTTTTCATTCTCTTCAGGCCGAATTAAGATTTGATGTGGGGTTTACACAATTGCACCGCCCCAAATGTGCTAAATATATTTTATGTCAGTGCTCATAGAGACGAAAAAAAGCTACACCACAGAAGTGTGCAAACACACCTGCAGTCAAAAGATTAATTTAGTCACGCTCTAGCCAGTGATGTTAACTAACTTGGTTAAACATGAAAGAATTCCTCTCGAAATGCACTGGCCTTTATATGCCTATACATTTTACTGTCATTTGGCCTCATCGGCTTGAAGCGAAAATGAAGAAGAGTACCTTGGCAAAAGGGTGTACAGGTATTAAGAATAGGGAGAAGAGAATCTGCAGACTCATCCGAAACAAAGTGAAATCTTTGGCAGGTTGTGGTTAATGCGGGGAAGTTAAGTACTTTGTTTTTTTAAGAGTTAAGCATAAGTGACTGCAGGCGTTTTGATAGTAAATTGGTGGTAAGACAACCAGATAGACATGATTGGAGGAGGAGTTGAGAGAATGAAAAGAGAATGACATTTGAAGAAGACAAACATCAGGTGATATCACTGAGGGAGGTAATGTATAGAGAAAAAAGGAGTGGTCCTAAGAGAGCTTTGGAAGAGGTCTAGCTGATAGAGAGTTTGGTGGGGATCTATGAGAATCCAATACCACAGAAAGAAAGGTTTGAGAGACAATATGAAAACCTTTGTAGGGCAGAGCCCGTGATGCTGACATTTTGGAAAGAGAAAAGTAACATGGGGTGATCTACAGTATTGAACTCAGTGGGTTAATCAAGAAGTATGAAGATAGATAACAGATTATTATGGTGAGCGGAGTAAGTTCAGTTGGCTACATGGTGAGTGGGGAGCCTCAGTTAATTGGTGAGAGCGGGCGCTTGATTGAAAATGTGTAGTTTATTAGAAAACTAGTTGTCACAATATCTTGAACAAAAAAACAAGCTTGGTTACTGGGTGGGAGCTGGAATGAGAGGAAGGGTCAGATGTATTTAAAGAAAATGTAAAGTGGTAGTACTACTGCGCATCTGAATTGTGAGTAGGATCCCATTGGAAGGAAACGGTATATAGAAAGGTATGGAAATGTGCAGCCTTTGAGTAGAAAACCAGAGGTTTGATAATTTGTGGGCCAAAGTGATCAAATAGGGCATATGAAGGATTTGCTGAAATAAGTATAGGAATGAGTTCCAAAGATGAAATGGTGGAAAAGTGAAAGTGTACAATTGAATGCAGTGGATGAGTGGAGATGAAGATATGATGATAATTATTGTAGTGAGTGTCTCTGCCATGGTGATTTTTATTGGAACAGTAGATCCTTGGCAGTGAGTGAACTGCATGATAAATGGGAGTGCATGGAGGAAATTAAGTTGTTGTACATTTCAGAAGTTCAGGCTGGGGCTGCAGTGAAATGATGAGGTTTAGAAGATATGTGCATTTTATCTTGTCTAAAGGTAGCATATTTAAGGCTTGTCTGTACTGAGCAAGATTATTCTGAGTCTTTTGTTTGCACCATTTGCATAGACAGATCTTCATACTTGTTTTAAGTAAACACATGTCAGGTGTTATCCAGGGTTGTGGGCATGGCGCAGCAGGTGAGAATGTGCTTAGAGCATAATGCCAGTCAAAGGCATGCTGAAGTGTCATATTGATATCTTCAGAGGATGTGGTGTGTTGCAGAGGTATGAAATTGTTGTAGATACTTTCGAGAAAGTCCAAAAAGGACTCCAGAGTCTTTTCATTTTTGAGATGATAGAGTTAGTGATAGATGGGGGGGGAGGAGGAGATGTTAATTGTGGTCTCTGTAAGGTTCGAGTCAGTCAGAAGAGCAAGGATCATAGGTAGGAGGGTAAACGTTATGATTGTTAGAGATTAGTATGAGGTGCAGAGGTTTACCATATTTTTTTGTAGGCGAGGAGTTATGTTTTGTTAATAAGTTATCAGATAATTTTGTACAAGCAGGAGATTATGAAGTTGTACTTTAACAATCTGATAGAGATATCTAGCCGCAGAGTCCTTACCTTTGATTTTCCAGGCGTCCGGCTGGATCTGGAAGATTTTTTCGTAGCTGTACCCCTGCACGCTGATAGGTGGCGTCGGTCGACTCCGCTTGACGTTGTCGGCATCGTGTCATCGTTGTCGTAACCTCTGTGTCGTCAAAATAACGAAAGCAAACACAAGGAGATGATGGACGGAGCATTGAAACTTTTAAGACACTCGTCAAAATTACCGCTACTCTGGCTTGCTGACTTCAAGTTCTTTTGTTTCTGCACCAGCCAGCACCGATCCGTTGTCATTTTTGACAAGACTTTTTTTTACTTTTCATCGACTCCGTTGGTGTGTTAGGAATATGTCAAGTAAGAAGAACTCGGGGTTCAGGCCGTGCGGTGCCTGACACCGCGCCACGTCATTTAATGACCCCCATTCGGTTTGTCTGTGGTGTCTGGAACGCGACCACGACTCCAAGTCATGCTCCGACAGCCGGACCATGGCGCTGAAGGCATTGAGGGAGCGGTCTCTAAAGCTCCTCGCTGCCCAGCGTCGCCCCGCCGGTCTCGATCACGGTCCCAGTCTCGGTCGAGAGGAAGGTCAGAGCACCGCTCCAGCAATTCGAAGTCCTCTTCGTCGAAGTGAGGTAAGAGGCACCACAAAAAGCACTAAAAGTCAAAGCGTGCTTCGACTTCACCCCGCCCGTCTTGTGACGCGGAGGAACTTCGACACTCCAGGCCCAGCTCTGTGAAGCGGGTGCCTGGGCTGGATTCAAGTTAAGCTCCCTTTCCGGGGCCGGTAGCGACCCCCGCCCAACTCAAGGAATTCTATGTTGCCAATTTGCGCCATGTTTGGGCAGCCTGACTCTGCCAGCAAGCCTTTGGGCCACGCAGGCTCAGATGATGGAGGGGCCCTGTGGTTCCCGTGCCGGCGGCTCCGACCCGGCTTCACAACCTCCGGCAACACCTGTTCCCGGACCGACACCGGACGCACCTTCACAGCGACCTTCCCCGGCGCCGCTTCAGGCGCAGACCGGCGGCGTCTCTTCCGATCCTCATTCCCGGCGACACGGACTGGTCGGGCGTCGAGGGAGCAACTTGCCATGTTGGCGCATAGGGCTGTGGAGGTCCTTGACCTACAGCTTCCTACAGTGGCGGTGAAGACAAATGTCTTGACAGAGGTCCTGTAGCCTGGGGTTTTGAGCTCGGAACTCTACTGCCTTTCAATGAGGCCTTGACAGACGTCTTTCTGGGGACATGATCCAAACCCAGCACAGGAGCGGAGCTCCTGTGAATAGGACGATCGCCCGCCACCATTGCCCCGGGGGACCCACCCCCATGCCGGTTGGGCCGTTATTCCCATTCTCTATGGGGTACGGTTGCTACAGTGCTGCCCAGGGTCTCGGAGGAGGACCGGGCCCTACTCTCCCAAGCTATATCCGACGGGAGAGCCACAGCTAAGTTCGCAATCCAATCAGGCTTGGACACAACAGACTCGCTAGGTAGAGCGATTTAGTTACTCTCCATTCCTGGTTGAGAACATCTGGTTTTTCGGGGATGTCCAAGCCAACCTCATGGACATGCCCTTTGATGGCTCCAGTCAATTCGGAGAGAAGGCGGATACTGCCCTTGAGTGCTTCAAGGACTCGTGGGCCACATCTTTGAGACTACCCTATGCCTCCAGCATACGATCGGCTGATGGAGAATCACCTTGCCTTGCTCCATGTGGAAGTCAATGCTCTCTTGGCCAAGGGAGCTTCAGAGAGGGTTTCCGGGCCTGAAGAAGACAGTGGTTGCTACTCCAGCCACTTCCTGGTCCCCAAGAAGGATGGAGGTCTTGGTTCTATCCTAGATCTCATAACTCATTTTTTTCCTCAAGAAGGAGGAATTCAAAATGCTCGCCTTTGCTCAGGTCCTGTCTGCCTGGACCCAGGAAACTGGATGGTAGCGCTGGGCTTGAAGGATGCCTACTTTCATGTCCCCATCCTGCTTGCCCATTGTCGCTACCTGCGGTTCACGGTTGTCCACATTCACTTTCAGCTCACGGTTCTTCCCTTCGTCCTCACCAGTGCCCCTCAGGTGTTCACAAAAGGGATGGTGGTGGTCGCAGTTCATCTGGGGTCCCAGTCTTTCCCTATCTCGACGACTGGTTGTTGAAGGTGGGCTTGCCCCAAGCAGTTATCTCCCACCCCCAGACGACGGCAAAGCTCTTGCATTCGCTGGGGTTCACTATCAATGTGTCAAAGTCACACCTGACTCCCTCTGAGTCTCTTCTTTTTATTGGGGTGGCTCTGGACACGGTGCAGTTTCGGACCTATCCTCCCGAACGGTGGACAACCAACTCTTTATAGGATACATGGGCGCAACGAGAGGCTGTGCTGTCCAGAGCAGGACTATATCCCGATGGGTTATCCTCGGCATAAACATTTGTTACACCTTAGCAAAGAAGGAGCCTCCTGAAGGGCTTAGGGCCCATTCCACCAGGGTGAAAGCGGCCACCATGGCTCTCCAGCGTGATGTTCCCGTATCGGATATGTGCTAAGCTGCCATGTGGGCATCGTTGCACACATTCACCAGACACTACTACCTGGACTCCCAGGTTCGCAGAGAGGGCCTTTTTGGTCGCTCTGGTTTACAGGATTTTCTGGTCTGAACCGTTCCGCAGTCTCTCTTCCGGGGACGGTATTGCTTGGGTATCTGTTCAAAGCTAAGGAATCTGCGGCTAGATGTCTCTATCAGATGGACAAGTTACTTTCCTTCGGTAACGCCTTATCTGGTAGAGACATGATCTAGCTGCAGATTCCTTCCTGACCCACCCATCCTCCCGCACTGCAGAATTGGCTTTAAGTTTCAGGGATATTCCCCTTCATGGCCCTAGTTGTTCACTTTTAACACACCATGGTCAGTCACTTCATGGCTCCGCGCTTCTGGCTTAGAAAGTACTGACGTCAGCGCACCGGATTGGCTGTTGTATTGACGATGCAGACATCACCATGACGATGAACACGACAATGACAACATCACACGGAGTGGACCAACGGCACATACCGTCATGCAGGGGTTTTCATACGAAAAATCTTCTGGATCAAGCTTGACACCTGGAAGGTCAAAGGGAAGGATTCTGCAGCTAGATCATGTCTCTACCAGATAAGGCATTACCGAAGGTAAGTAACTTGTCCTTTAGGTTCAAGAACCCAAGTGGAATGAAAAAGGTGGCAAGTTAATCACATAAGCCAATACGATGGTCAGAGATTTCAAAGAGCCAGCCTAGTGTGGTGGGTAGTAGCTCCCTAGAACATTCACATTGAAGTATGCAGTAACTGAGATGGAGAAGCAGAACTGAGGTGGAGTGGAATTCAATCGAGGGATGAGGTATAGGAATAGTATTGAGAATAACCAGAATGACAACTCCACTGCTCTTGCTGCTTGTTAATGATGTATGACAAAAGGAGGCAAGGTTAGTATGGAGCGTTATAAGTGTGGTGGAGTCCTTGGTACCTATCTGTGTGTTTCAGTGAGAACTGTGAGGTGTAATGGAGAGCTATAGAACTGACATTGGTATATGATGTAAGATGTTTTGATAAGATCAGTTCTGACATTCAGTAGACAGCTGGTGTGCTTAGAAAGATTTACTCCAAGTTCGAAGGTTTACTTAGTGATGATGCTGAATTGATAAAACCGTGATGAGTGGGAGCTTGAGTGGGCATCTACTATGTGGAAAGGACAGATGCAGTAAGGAGGACATATTTTGGCAGGCAACCTGCTTAGTAGCATCTCGACAAAGCCAATGAAATTAAAGCTGTTTGGTGTCAATGGTGTGTCTGAGATAAGTGGAGAAGTGTGGCTCAGGGGTTAGAGGCGGCAGACCCGGAAGCTGAGATCGGCCGTGGACCAGGGTTCGATTCCCCGCCTCGGCGGGTCTCGGGCTCAAAAATTCCACGGAGTCGACAATTCTCGCTCTGGTGCCTACTCGACTCACGGGATCACACTCTGCGACTCTGGGCAATAGCTTGCTTAATCTCCACTACGGCCCCTCGCGGTGGGATGCCTGGCTTTCACCTTGTGGACACCCGGGCGGGGTATCTCACAGGGGAATACCAGGACGGGTTCCCTAAGCAAGCGCCTAGAGACCCCTGGGTTATAGTGCGCTATATAAATCGAAACACATTTACATTTACATAATCTTTTAAGAGATGCTGGGCTGGTGGTGCTTTGTCAGAGGTGTTTGAACCAGGGATGCAGAAGGAGTGACATCAGGATGAATAAAAGGTGCATGTTTGGCCAGTTGTCCAGAATTTTTTCTTTGTTTATGATTCTATCGATAAATTTACCCATTGTGTTAAATATTGTTTTTTACTTTTCTCAAGCAATTGGATTACATGCGATTTTCCATAGTTTTGTGGGGAAAAAATTGTTCCAACATCCTAGTATTTTACTTTCTCTAGCTGGTTTAGGTACATTAGAGATTGTTCATAGTTTTGTGTGTTGCATTTTCAAATATGTATTATAGAACCACAGCATGATTTTGTGTCTGTGGGACCAGGATTACCCTGCCCCCTTTATTGCAGATAAAGACATTCAGAATGCAAAAATGTTTCAAGCTTAGACTGGATAACTGTATATAATATTCTAAAATGATTAAATAAGAAATTAATTATACTATGCATTATTGTTTCAGACTTCTGGATGAGCTCCCTGACTCTGTGTCACAACTGGACCCCTCTAAAAGCATCACTCGTAAGTATGGAAGCTTTGTATTTTATACTACTAATAAACACTGATTATGTTATCACTTTTTTATGTTGTAAAGTTTCTGAGGAATACTTCTAACTGCAGATTCCTCACCTTGTGAATATTCCTTAAGTATCAGACTGGATCTGGAAACTTCAGTAGTATCTCTAACATGCCAGTAGGCGGTATCCCGTGGTGGCTCAGAGACAATGTCGTTTTAATCTGGAAATTACATGCCGAGCTTCATACAAGTGCCACCTGTGCTCGCTGACATCAATTCCTTTCTTTCTGTGCCACTAGGGACAATTCAGGCCTACTCTCTTGTCTCTGAAGAGACCATTCTACTCAAAATATTTAAAAATATACCAATATGCAAGGGCATTGTCATCTCTAAGGCTACAGGATTTAAACCGTTTAGGGACTGTTGCAAACAGATGTCTGTCAGGTATGCCTTTGGTGCATAGGGTTGGAACACAACACCTACTCCTGTAGCTGTTGTGCCCAGGTAAACACAAAGGGCACGTGAAAATGAGGCGAAGTTCTACGCTACCAAACATTGAAAGAAAGAGTTGGTCCTAGTCCTACTCCTGAAGTTTTTTCCCATGGCAGATCTGTGTTACTTACATGCGATAAGTAAAAAAAGAAGCACAATAAGTCCAAGCGTGACTCAGCCTCTTCCTGTCACTCAAACTATATAGAAGGTGTGAGGATGTCAATTTGTCTCATGGTCTTTCTTCTAAAATCGATCACCTTCTGAACCAATTCTAGCTCTTGTTCCAAGACACCCCAGATTTCTGGGTCCATCAGTGACGTTGCAGCAGATAGAAGAACTCCATGAGCCTACAGCAACCCATCGGATTTTGACACCTTGTCTTTACCTCTTGGAAGGGCGCAAGTTTTCCACAGCCTTTTTAGGACAGATTCAGATAATGACCAATATAAAGAGGGGGATGAATTGGTTCTTCAGTACACTGAGGAAAATTGGTATGACACATTACAAGTTGCCCGACGTCTTTACACTTCTCCAGATTGGTCTGTCCTCCTGGCCTTTGCTTTAGTACTGTGCCTCCTTTGCTGTGGTAATGCAGAGGGCGGCTGAGGTACTTGTTCTCTGATTAACAACTATGGAGGTATAGTCTAATGTACTAACTGAGATCCTTCAGGCTTGGCAACGATTCAGAGCCCCTTCTCCCATTTAATGAGGCCCTAATTTACATATTTCTAGGGGGCATGGGTAAAGCCATGCTCTGGGCCTCCAGTAAACGGACAAATGGCTCAGCGCAATTGTCCTGCTCAATGCAATCCTGCTTTTTTGACGCAACACCAACCCCATAAATTATATGGTATAGATGTCTGCTTGTAGGATTAAACAAATGCCTTTTCCTACTACTCCATCAGACCTAGAGTTATAGAGCATTGAGATCTTCAGCAACTGTTGCAGAACTGCTACACCTTCCTCTTCTAGCCTTGCCTTGTGGTAGGTCCACACTGACTACTCCAACACGGTTTTTCCTAATGACCCAGAGGACCTCCGGCCTGCTCTCACATAAGCCATCCAAGACGTCCATGATGCTGTGGGCTGGACACTACTGATTGCTACACTAGTGCCGGTCGCTCGATCTAGGTAATCAGCTGGCATGCCTGGATCCAGTCTAGTGGCTTCTTTTGGAACAATCCTCACTAATGAATATGCTCTTCGACAGTCCTTGAGTGATTTAAGGATAGCAGAGCCACATCAAGCTCTGTGGGTCTGTCTGCCCTTGTGAGACCGCTTCACCAACAGTTTCACCCACTCTGTGGCTATGGTAGGGGCTACCAGTACCGTCAATACCAGCCTTCACTGGCCCGCAAGTTTCCCAGCCTTTTTCTGTTAGATGCTGTGCATTCCACAGACCTTGTGGACAACCGGAGCAGTGGGCAGGCCTCTCTGCTGTCGCAGCCACAAAATAATTTAGTGTCCTTCCAGACACCCAGCCTTCCTGTCGGAGACAGAATCTGACATTTTCTGCTGGGTTAGCAAACAGTCACTTCAGACAACTGGGTCCTGCAAATTGTCCTTCGGGGCTATGCCTTCTCTTTTCTTTCTACTCCACTGTATCTTGCACTGCCCTCAGGTTGGGTGTGTTGGAGCACCATCTGTCAGTTTTATTGCAGGAAGTGCCGGCCCTTTTGGACAAAGGGGCTCAGAAGTAGCAACTGGGGGTTACTCTCGCAAGTTCCTGTTGCTGAAGAAGGACGGAGATCTATGCCATCTCAGTGCTTTCTGTGGAAGGACACATTCTAAATACAAGTCCAGGCACAGTCTTCTTTGGATCTTGGAGATTAGATGGTGGAGTTTTACCAGCAGGATACGTCTTCTAACATTCCCTCCCTGCAGGTAACAGGGCACTGTCTGTGGTTCACAGTGGGCCAAGAGCATTTTCAGTTCTCTCTGATCTCTTGGCGGTGATTGCAGCACACCTTCAGAGGTCTGGGATACCAGCCTTCCCCTTTCTCAACCACTGTCTGCTGAAGGCTGGCTCGCCACAGGCAACCGTCTGCCACCTCAGAATACGATGAACCTACTAGCATCATTCTGGTTCAGTATCGACATGCCAAAGTCCCATAGGACTGCTTCGCATATGCTACCAATCATGATACCGCTTCTGGACACAGTACAGTTTTCTGCCCCTTACCCCTCCACTGTCCTCCCTACAGCGGTAAGTCTAGGACATTCAGGCTATGGATCTCAGTAAGGATTACTCTGAGGCTGCTGGGACTAGTAGCCTGCTGCATCCTGCTGGGGAAGAATGCCAGATGGAATATGTGGGCCGTGCAATTCCAGTGTTCCAGTGGTTATAGTTCAGGAGGTTCTCTGATCACATCCAGATTTTGGTCATACTAGAGAATATTGTGAAATTTCACAGTAATAGTTACCTGAGCTAACTATAACTTACGCCGCCGCAATGTACTGCTTATGACCTCACATATTACATCACTGATGACCTCATCAAGTGAGTGTAAGTATTTTTAAGTGTTTATGGCTGTTAAACATATATACTAACCTACTACAAAAGTTAAATTAGAATACTAGGTGCACTACTACTGAATGATACTACTTTAAACATATATTATGTGAGTTGCTGTGTGAATGTATCCTTGTGTGTATGGCTTTTTGAGTCGGTATTTCGTTAAGTGAGTTAGTGTGAGTGGTTGTCTTGGAGAATAATTGTGTGAATGGCTGTATGGGTGAGTGTGCTGATGCATGAGTGCTTGTATGGATGTGTGAATGGGTATATAAGTGGTTTTGAGAGTGTGTAAGTAAGTGTGTGAGCGCTTGTGTGGGTGAGTGAGTAGGTGTGTGAGAGACTAGGTAAATAAGTGGGTGTGCGGCTTTGTGAGTGGCTGTAAAGGTGAGTGAGTGGTTGTATGAGTGGCGGTATGGGTGGCTGCTTTAGTGAGTAATTGTTTGCGTGAGTGACTGTATGAATAGGTGTGTGAGTGCATCTATGGAGAAGTGAGTTGGGTGTGTGAGTACTGGTTATGAGTCTGTCAATGGGTATGTGAGTGGTTGTGTGGGTTTGTCAGTGGGCATACAAGAGGTTGTGTGTGGGTGTCAGTGGTTCTGTGAATGATGTCATCAGTGATGTCACTGACCATGTCATGAGTGATGTAATATGAAAGGTCATAAGCAGTGCATTGCATGGGTGTATGTTATAGTTAGCTTAGGTAACTAGAACTGCTGAATCTCACTGGTTTTGTACGAGTGAAATCTTAGCCTAACTATAAAGTCCTGGTAACATTTGTTTTTCCAGTGAATTTCTAAGATTTTTGAAATGCCATTTCCTAACTATAATATCCCTGTAACCTTTGGGTTTTTAAAGTACATTTCTGAGGTTTTTCTATTTCCCATAACCTTTAGATTTTTAGATGAATTTCTATAGTTTTGGTGGGTGGGCCTCCAACCCACTCTCAGGAATTCCGCTGAATGGGACTTACTGGAGGTAACAGGAGGGCTGCTTGGCCCCCAAGGGCCCTCAGCATCCAAGAGGACTTCATCCCCCAACCAGTAGTGCACTAGGAGGCGCGTTTGTAGAGTGGTAGATTAAGGGGGTGGGGCCTCCGACCAGCTCTCAGGAATCCCATTGTATGGGACTTACTGTAGGTAACAGGAGAGGTAGTTTGCGCCCAAGGACCATCAGCAGCCAAGGGAAGTTAATCTCCCAACCAGTTGCTCACCAGGAGGCACATTTGCAGAGCAGTGGAGAAAAGGGGCGTAGCCTCTGACAATCTCTCACCAATCCAGCTGTGTGGGACTTACTGTAGATAACAGTAGGGGTATTTGCCCACCAAGGACACTCAAAAGCCATGAGAACTTCATCCCCCAACTAGTAGCGCACCAGGAGGCACGTTTGCAGAGTAGTGGTGAAAAGGGATGGGCATCCGGCGACTTGCCGGTTGACTTTTTACATTTAAATGTTTTTATTTAATAGTGGAGTGTGGCTGCGTGGCCCTCTTCCCTGGGCCGATTTAAGCCCCAGGGCATGGCTTTTTTATTGTATTAAAAAAAAAATAATAGTAAGGGGAGGGGGCCATGCAACCCCCCTCCAGGCTAGTTTTCGGCCCCGGGAAACCATCCCCGGATCCCGGCCTCTATTCTGGGTGCCCTGGGCCTACCCAGGGCACCTACTCACAACTGTTGGGGACCACAGGGGGCACCTCAAGTCCCCTGCAGTCTTTACCGGCACCCCGCCTCCTACGGGACCCTGCATTGCTTTCACAGAGAGGGAACTGCTAAACATGCAGCTCTTTCTCTGTTAAAGCAATTCTGCTCCACATCCAGCAAGCAAGAGCATATTTAATGCTCCTGCGTGCTGAAAGCCGAGCTTTTGCTTTAGCTTGGTGGGAGCTATAAACCTCCCGCCAAGCTATAGTCCTGGGGCTGGACTCACCGGGACATAGGAGGAGCCATCCCTAGAGGTATATATATGGGTACCCATATGGGTGTGTGTATATGTATGTGTGTTCTATGTGTAGCCGGGAATGGCTGTTACCGGCAGGGGCACGCCCTCTCGATCTGGAGCTCCGCGTGATCAGCCAAACTGGTGGTATGGTGTGGGAAACACAATGCGGTGCCCCCCCAAGCAGAGGTACTTGCCAGCTGGTGTGTGTCTTCGCAAAGGGGAGAGAGGAGGCGGCATTGCGCTGCCTGACAAGGGCTTGTGTGAAGGTATGGCCGGAATAATGTGCCCAGGATCGCTGTGGTGGACAATGCAGTAAACGCCAAGTAATTGGGGGCACGAAAGTGAGTCTGTTGTCCCATACACTGTGTATACGGGACCTCGTGGACTGCAAGTTCCATAAGGCAGTGCGCCTGGGAGGTGCAACGCTGTAATTGAACTCACCTGGAGGAGGAGGAGCCAAGAGCTTGCGGATATTGAGGCAATCTCTAAGGCCTTGGGAATTTTGTTTCACTTGTGGAGTTGGCACTGAGGACGGCCATTGGGGCCAGAAACGCGTCTGCCACGTTTCTTCACAGACTTCAGGAAGCGACTGTAATTTTGCCAATAAATTCCTTCATATGAGCTCGGAGCATGTGTCCCGCTGATTACTTTCGTGGTCAGTATTGGTGTTCTATGTGTAGCCGGGGATGGCTGTTACCGGCAGGGGCACGCCCTCTCGATCTGGAGCTCCGCGTGATCAGCCAAACTGGTGGTATGGTGTGAGAAACACAACGCGGCGCCCCCCCAAGCAGAGGTACTTGCCAGCTGGTGTGTGTCTACGTGAAGGGGAGAGAGGAGGCGGCATTGCGCTGCCTGACAAGGGCTCGTGTGAAGGTATGGCCGGAATAATGTGCCCAGAATCGCTGCGGTGGACAATGCAGTAAACGCCAAGTAATTGGGGGCACGAAAGTGAGTCTGTTGTCCCATACACTGTGTATACGGGACCTCGTGGACTGCAAGTTCCATAAGGCAGTGCGCCTGGGAGGTGCAACGCTGTAATTGAACTCACCTGGAGGAGGAGGAGCCAAGAGCTTGCGGATATTGAGGCAATCTCTAAGGCCTTGGGAATTTTGTTTCACTTGTGGAGTTGGCACTGAGGACGGCCATTGGGGCCAGAAACTCGTCTGCCACGTTTCTTCACAGACTTCAGGAAGCGACTGCAATTTTGCCAATAAATTCCTTCATATGAGCCCGGAGCATGTGTCCCGCTGATTACTTTCGTGGTCAGTATTGGTGTTCTATGCGTAGCCGGGGATGGCTGTTACTGGCAGGGGCACGCCCTCTCGATCTGGAGCTCCGCGTGATCAGCCAAACTGGTGGTATGGTGTGAGAAACACAACGCGGCGCCCCCCCAAGCAGAGGTACTTGCCAGCTGGTGTGTGTCTACGCGAAGGGGAGAGAGGAGGCGGCATTGCGCTGCCTGACAAGGGCTCGTGTGAAGGTATGGCCGGAATAATGTGCCCAGGATCGCTGCGGTGGACAATGCAGTAAACGCCAAGTAATTGGGGGCACGAAAGTGAGTCTGTTGTCCCATACACTATGTATACGGGACCTCGTGGACTGCAAGTTCCATAAGGCAGTGCGCCTGGGAGGTGCAACGCTGTAATTGAACTCACCTGGAGGAGGAGGAGCCAAGAGCTTGTGGATATTGAGGCAATCTCTAAGGCCTTGGGAATTTTGTTTCACTTGTGGAGTTGGCACTGAGGACGGCCATTGGGGCCAGAAACGCGTCTGCCACGTTTCTTCACAGACTTCAGGAAGCGACTGCAATTTTGCCAATAAATTCCTTCATATGAGCCCGGAGCATGTGTCCTGCTGATTACTTTCGTGGTCAGTATTGGTGTTCTATGTGTAGCCGGGGATGGCTGTTACCGGCAGGGGCACGCCCTCTCGATCTGGAGCTCCGCGTGATCAGCCAAACTGGTGGTATGGTGTGAGAAACACAACGCGGCGCCCCCCCCAAGCAGAGGTACTTGCCAGCTGGTGTGTGTCTACGCGAAGGGGAGAGAGGAGGCGGCATACATATATATATTCACTGAAAAAACCATAGGTTTCACACCAGTTATAGTTAGGTGGAAATTTTACTCGCATAAAACCATTGAAATTCCCACGTTATAGTTAGTTGGACTCACTATAACTTGCGCATGCAATGCACTGCTGATGACGTCACATATTACATCACTCATGACATGGTCAGTGACATCACTCATGACATCACTGATGACATCACTGATAGCATCCTTGTGACAAAGTGGCAGACCTATCAGCATAAAATAACCTTTGACACACACATTCAAAAATAGAAATTAACATTTTCTTAAAAAAGGAGAAACCAATACCAATTACAACAACTTATTAGGTAATTCCAACATCTACATACACATCCACTCATTCACCAACAGTTCTTTAAAGTCACTCATGCATGTACTTACTCATCATATATACTCATACACCTATATATCCTGTTACACACTAATACTCATCCATATAGTTACTCACACACAAATTCACACATGCAAATAAACCATTTACTTGATTATACTGCTATATACACACCACTACACATACTTCTACAGAAACGGAAACATATTTAATCTTAAACAATCAATTATAAAAACACATACTCACTAACCCACCCATACACACAATCATCCACCCATACAGTCTTGCACACATGCTGTCTTTAAAATACATACAAATAGTGAGTCACTCATTCATGCATCTGTGCTCTAAGTAATATCCCCCACCGAACCATACAGACACTGATACTCAAAAAAACAACTAATAACCCATATACACACACATGTAGCTACTCACCAACCCATGCAGCCACTTACACACAAAGGGAGACACAGATACAGATATTTAAATATTTAAACATGAATCGCTAATATATGTATTCACTAAGATACATTTAATAAGCCAGTTAACCAATCAATTTTACACAAAAAACATCCATTTAGACATTTATTTACCCATTTATTCTTCCATCAACCTTTAGATATACATATATAAAAAATATTTATTTTTCAGAAAGATACACATTCACTGGATGATGTCATCAGTGATGTCATGAGTGATGTCACTGACCATGTCATGAGTGATGTAATATGTGACGTCATCAGCAGTGCATTGCACGCGCAAGTTATAGTGAGTCCAACTAACTATAACGTGGGAATTTCAATGGTTTTATGCGAGTAAAATTTCCACCTAACTATAACTGGTGTGAAACCTATGGTTTTTTCAGTGAATTTAATAGGTTTTTTAAATACTAATTCCTAACTATAACTGGTGTGAAACCTATGGTTTTTTCAGTGAATATATATATATATATATATATATATATATATATATATATATATATATATATATATATATATATATATATATATATAATTTCTATGGCAAAATGAAACCCCTCATTTTGTTCCTTTTCAAATTAAATGTATTAAGTGTTACCACTTTATTCCAATCAAGATGACTTCAGGTGTGCCATACTTTTGTCATAAGTAAGACTGTTAGCGTTCTAGTTGTTCTTTAGAACACTCTGGGACATTCTGTCATTGGGCTATAGTTGGGCTACATCTGGCTGATATTTGGGCTACATTTGGGCTCTTTTGTCTCTGGTGGCCATCTTAGGAGACTGCATATCAGAATTGTTTTAATGAAATATAAGAGGATTTGAGAAGTCACTCAAAATGTGCCCTAATTTTTCTGTCTTCAGCACTAATCATAATTTCTATGGCAAAATGAACCCCCTCATTTTGTTCCTTTGCAAATTAAATGTTTTAAGTGTTAACACTTTATTCCAATCAAGATGACTTCAGGTGTGCCATACTTTTGTCATAAGTAAGACTGTTAGCGCTCTAGTTGTTCTTTAGAACACTCTGTGACATTCTGTCATTGGGCTATAGTTGGGCTACATCTGGCTGATATTTGGGCTACATTTGTTTTTTTTGTCTCTGGTGGCCATCTTTGGGCTACATTGGGCTACATTTGGGCTCTAACATATATATAGCCCAATGTATCCCAATATATATTTTTTCAAAGTTAATTTTCGTAAAAACCACTGGAGCACATTTCTTGAGACATAGCAAAGGCACATCGGGGTACCAGTCTCTACAATTTTGCCAAGTTTGGTGGAAATCCATTCAGCCGTTCGGGCTAAAAGTGAGGTCGACCGCCCTATAGAAATTAACATGGGGAAAACACGTTTTGGGACCCCCCTTTTATCTCGGCCCCCGCTTGACAAATCCCCCCCAAACTTTCAAGGAAGGACCGGAGCTTCGCGAGGCAAATTTGTGGAAATTTCAGGCAGATCCGTCAACCGGCGCCAAAGTTATTCACAATAGAATTTTGAGATTTTGCATTGAAAAAAATCCTAACTATAACTACCTACTGGCGATCCCCAGTAGGTAATATATATATATATATATATATATATATATATATATATATATATATATATATATATATATATATATATATATATATATATATATATATATATATATATATATATATATATATATATATATATATATATATATATATAATGCAAGAATGGCGTGCTTCCGCCGCTTGCACAGCGGGCATTCGACAGGGTCGCCAAACCCTCAAAATATCAAAAATCCTGGTACCACAATCCTTTTGGAAAAACCAGAGTCAAAGCCCAAGTCTGTTTCAAAGTGCTTAAAGATTTATTCGGCAGAAAAACAACCCTACGCGTTTCGAGGTACGCCTACCTCTTGCTCACGGGTGGAGTGTAAATCAAAGCGCCAAACTTTTAAAGTGACAGATTCAGTTTTTGCACAAGTCACGTGATAGTTGACATGAAAACAGACTATCGTAGCTACTTTGTTGCTACCGCTTTACACATTGTTACAGCACATATTGTAAAGTGACATATTTAGCAAATAAACATTGCGTTATTTCATATGTACAAAGTGGTACCTTAATTATTATGAACAGTCAAATTTGAATTTCTGCCCAATCTGATATTTGCTCAAATCGGCGAACATAATCAATTGCAATAGAAAGTCTAGTGACGTCCTTGTCAGCCATACAGTGAAGCCTTCAAGATGATGATAGGTATTGCACACAATAGGCAAACGATCAGGCAGTATTTTAACCATGATCCACGGTTGTAAAGAAGTCTATAGCGCCCCAGTGGGCATACAAAAATAGAAATATTGTGCAATACGAGTTTGACACATTCTTCATCAAGCCCCAGTGGGCAGGCATCCAAAATCTGTAGCAAAGAGACAACGTGTACATTTTAGCATATGTGTTTTCAACATCAATCCTTATTGTGATGTGCATGTGCAATGAAAATAATAACTCAGTTAAAAGTTAGCAGTTATTATCAAAAGGTGGTGACAAACAAATTTAAAAACGCACATTTATATGTTTCAATGCAGGCATTATGTGCAAAACCAGTTCAAATGATGAAGAATATATCATTACATTCAGTCATACAGATGTATTGCCAATTCTTCCCCGAGGTTGTGACCCCCCGGTTGGATTGTATTGTACTTAATTATGTATTTGGACTCCAGTTTTCTTAAATCGAGCCATCTGTTGCCACCCCTTTCTTTGTTTTCAACACAGTCAAGTACCACAAATGTAAGCAGGTTGGGATTCTGATTATGTTCTAGGGCAAAATGCCTCGCTACTGGGTACTGTTGATTAAGGTTTTTTATGGCCCTTAGATGTTCTAAGACCCTGAGTTTCGCTTGTTTTGTCGTGCACCCAATGTAGGATTTTTTGCATGGGCATTGTAATGCGTAAATAGCATATTCGGTGAAGCAGCTTAGAGGCTTGGTGATGGTATGTTCCTCTTGATCAGGGGAGAGAGTTTTATTGATTTGCAATTTTTACTGGTTTTACGTGATTTGCACTTTTTACAGGGATAAAATCCTTGTATTGCATTTTGTTTGGGGCAATTTCTAATCAGTGTTGTGCTAAGCATGTCTTTCAAAGACCTCTCTTTTTTATAGGTAACTGATGGATTGACATTTATTACCTCTTCTAGATCTTTGTCTAATCTGAGGATCTCCCAAAACTTTTTTAATCCACGTCTGACTTCCCAAGATTGACAGTTGTATGTGGTTATAAAGCGGATCATTTCTTCCTCTTTGCGCTTTTTTGGAATTAGGAGATCCTTTCTTTCCATCTGGGCTACCTTTTCTTCTGCCTGTTTGATGGTTTTCTTTGAGTAACCCCTGTCTAAAAACCTTTTCTTCATGATTTCTTTTTCTTGTTCAAAACCATCTACTGTGCTGCAATTCCTTTTAGCCCTGATGAGTTCCCCAAATGGAATACTGTGTATGAGTGAGGTTGGGTGGCAACTGTCTGCGTTAAGGAGGCTATTTCCTGCCGTTTCCTTTCGAAATAGTGAACTGATAAGTACCCCCTCCTTAACTGTCAGACTGACGTCTAGGAACTCCAGGTTGGTTTGGCTCATTTGACTTGTAAATTTTAGGTTGAGGTCATTATTGTTAATAATGGACTCAAACTCTTGTGCTTGGTTGAGCGTGCCCTTCCAAACGCAGACGATGTCATCTATGTATCTTATCCATAGGACGGCGTGGGTACTAAAGTGGGGGATGTTGTTCACCACTAGCTCCTCCCACCAGCCCATATATATATATATATATATATATATATATATATATATATATATATATATATATATATATATATATATATATATATATATATATATATATATATATATATATATATATATATATATATATATATATATATATATATATATATATATATATATATATATATATATATATATATATATATATATATATATATATATATATATATATATATATATATACCAGTACTCTATCAAACGAATCCACTCAAAGGACAGGACTCAGATAGATAAGCGCGGACCCAATCTTTCGTGCTTTTCAGTTTTTATTGAAAGAAAAATTCGCCACGCATCAGTATGCCGCCATGACGCGTTTCGGTCCGACCTGGACCTTGATCACACGACGCGTTACTCATGGACCCGTGTCTTATTTAAAGTGACCAGTAACACATAATTGTAAACAGCTGTTACATTGCACAATGAAACTGAAAAACAGACTATGCAATGAACACAGTGCAAATCAGCTAGACTGCTCCTGGAATACATATGTACAACAGTTTTAGTAGAATGTACAATTGGAATAAAGCGTATTTACAAATAATTTCATGTATATACACACATGTATTAATTTGAAAATATACATATAGATCTCAGTAGAAAAATATATATATATACACATATTTAAATAAATGAAGACATTTTAAAAAGATGACTCCCCAATAGTATGAGGAGCCCACCTCATATAGTCACTGATACACAACCAAATCAATGGTTGACAAATCTATGTATGTATCAAGCTCCAGATGCAGTCCAAAGTATGCTGTTTACGTTAATATGGCCCAAGTGGGCAAACACTTTGAAATAAGAGAAAAAGGGTCCTAGGATATATAGATCGATGGTATCAGCTGCCTGAAATGTATAGGCGATAAATAGAGTGATAACCAAAATGTGAAACAGTGAAACAAAAAATATAAAATAGGACTGTGAGAAGTTGGCCCGATATGCAACGTTCGCTATTCTAGCGACCGCTATGTATCGTTCCAACGACCCTTATGGTGTTTGGTTGTAAGGCAACCTATAGACCAGCTATCCTAGTAGCGTGGATACGAGCAGTCTAAGGCTAAAGACTCGAGAGGGCGCGTTAAGCCAGCTGTTTACCACACATGTACCCCTTGAACACCCAGTGAAAGGACACCACACAAGTGTTATGAAAATAAACAGTATATTTATTAAGAATCACAACAGCCCTGTACTCTTTATGAGGACAGGGTACTAAGCACAAACCAAATCTCTTTAGCAAATACTTCAAGTGCACAGTTTAAAACAAGTGTCCGGGGACACGGAAAGGTTAAGGCAAGTCGGAAGCGAGGGACTCGGGACCCTAGAGTAAGGAGGCTATGCAGGCACCGAAATGCCGAGTTACCTAGCCACGAGGGCTGCGGCTGCAAGTCTTACAGGCGTCGGGGTCTTCGCTGACGAGCCAGGAGCCGGAAGAAAAGGAGTTGCTGGCCGGCGACCAGTGATGAATAGTTCGTAGAGATCCAAGCCTGGATCGGAGATTGATGAAACCTGAAAGCAGAGGGGACCAAGTTCGTACTACTAGCCAGTAGTCAGAGGGTACCAGGAAGGCACCGGTTGGCCGTCACCTCGACCAGGTGAGTGGGCGACGCTAGGCTCTGCAGTCTCACGGACCAGGAGGCGTTGTCGGCGACCACGGTGGAGGTGCGAGCTGTCCCACGACGGATGTCGCTGTCGGCGTCTTGAGTGGACCAGGAGGGTCCGGGGTGCTTCTCGAAAAGATGGAAGCAAGGGTCAGTCTGGAGCAACCAGACCGGCAGTGTTGATTTTCGGATGTCGTCACAGAAGGACACAAGCCAGCGGCTAGTGACCAGACAACGTGCTGAGCAGCGAGCAGAAGGGCCCCACGCAGATCGTGGAGATGCTGGGAGACTGCACTTCGGTGCTGGAGCGGCTCAGGGTCGGGGCTTCTCGGACCCCAGAGCACTCACCAGAGAGTTACCTCGATGGTTGTGCTGGTTTTTAAGAGCGTGCAGGTTCTGATGATGGCCGGTCCCTTGAGGTCTCGTCGCACCCACAGATCACAGCTGAGCTGATGACGTGGGTAGAGGTCAGAGGTGCCAGGGAAGCCGGTTCTCGTCGAGCTGGGCCGTCGGATTCCTTGAGGAAGGACTTACAGCAAACCGCAGAGTTCTTAGATGGTGCCCGCTGATGCAGGGTGACTACTCCTTAGCCACAAGGGAGAAATCTTGAGAAGAGTCTTGAAGTCCTTTCGTAGAAAGTATTCTTGATTCAAAGATGATCTAATTTGGAAGGGTCCCCGCTCCGGCCTTTATCCTAAAGAAAGGGGTGGGTACATGACTAGGTCCTGCCCTAAGGGTGGGACCAGGAAGGGGGGTAGTTACACCCCTCTCCCCTGCCGGACTTTCCCCAGGCCAGGGCTGTCGCCCCTGGAACTGGTTCTAACCGGCAGATGCGTAGTGAGCACCGGGGTGCCACTCCGCAGTCACCTTCTCGCAAAAGCCCTACCTACCCAGAATACACAAACCCTGTCTGGGACGGTGCGAACACCGCCCTCGACAGGAAACCCTTTGTCCAAGTGCTCCTCGCTGGAAGGACTCCCAGCAGCAGGAGGTCAGACTCGTGTCTGTGGTGGCAGCATCCATTTTGTGGAGCTGAGGCTTTAGTTAACTTTAACCGGGGTTCACAGTTACGTACATGTCGTGTCCCTCTAGAAGGGCGGAATGCTAACCTCGTCGCCAGAGTTGGTGAGAGGGCAGCATCCCGATTCGTATGACACCTTACTCGACATGTCTTGATAACGCGACACCGAAGTTACCGATATGGTACGCGTTATCATGGAACAGCCATTGGGTCTTGATTCCGCAAGCTGCAACCGGGCTCGGCTCGGGCCAGAGCTTAGTTCACACGAGCCCATGCACTCTGCCTTCAGGATTGTCAAGGCCTGCCATAGGAGTGACTGATAGGAACTCGGGTGTCCATTGGAGGGTTAGATATAGGGCTACTATATCTAAAGCAAAGGGTGATTACACGACTTCGCCCCAGCTGTCATGCAGCCAGTTGTGTCAAATTTAGGAGGCCAGCCAGGGGTGGCATAATACATGCTGCAGCCCCTGGCGGCCCTGGGTACACCTATGCCCTGTGTTACAGGGTCTGATAAGGTGGCCCAGTACCAATTGGTAAATGCACCTAGGGTACATCTCGTAATTTAGAAAGAGAACAGCCAGGCTGTGGGTCTGATTGGCAGGCCCGCAGCCAGAGAAAGTCGTAAACCAGTGAAACAAAAGCAAAAAAATCTGGGTGATCATAGGATTGCAGACCCTACTCTCCTACATGACCCCCCCCCCAAACGTCGGAACAACTAGCTAACCTTGACCAGGTGAGTCTTCTTGTTCTAAGTGGAAATATCTGGAGAGCCCATCGGCATTGCCATGATCAGTACCAGGTCTATGTTCCACTGTGAAGTCCATCCCCTGTAGGGAAATGGACCACCTAAGCAGTTTGGGGTTTTCACCCTTCATCTGATTTAGCCACAAGAGGGGCTTATGGTCGGTCTGAATCTTGAAGTGAGTGCCAAACAAGTATGGCCTCAGCTTCTTCAGGGCCCAAACCACAGCAAAGGCCTCCCTCTCAATAGCTGACCAATTCTTCTCTCTAGGGGTCAGCCGTCTGCTTATAAAAGCAATGGGCTGGTCTTGACCATCAAAATTCAGTTGAGAAAGAACAGCTCCCACACCCAACTCAGAAGCATCTGTTTGGACAATGAATGGTTTGGAGTAGTCCGGACTCTTGAGGATAGGCGCCGTGCACATGGCCTGCTTTAGGTCATCGAATGCTTTTTGACAGCTCGCTGTCCACTGAACCTTTTTTGGCATTTTCTTACTTGTCAGTTCATTTAATGGTGTCACGATGGAACCATAGTTCCTGACAAACTTCCTGTAGTAACCAGTCAGGCCCAAGAAAGCTCGAACCTGAGTCTGGGTGGTTGGAGGAGCCCAGTCCCTGATTGACTGTATCTTGCTCTCCAGTGGCTGAACCTGACCTCCACCGACAAGGTGGCCCAGGTATACAACCTGTGTCTGCCCTATCTGGCACTTGGTGGCCTTGATAGTGAGACCTGCTGCTTGCAGTGCCTCCAACGTCTTCCGCAGGTGGACCAGGTGATCCTCCCAGGTGGAGCTAAAGACAGCAATATCGTCAAGATACGCCGCACAGAAGTCATCCAGCCCAGTAAGGACGTGATTCACCAACCGTTGGAAGGTGGCAGGTGCATTTTTCAGACCAAAGGGCATCACCACGAACTGATAATGCCCACCAGGGGTTGAAAATGCGGTTTTAGGCTTGGCGTCCTCAGCTAACCTGATTTGCCAATACCCAGCTGTCAGGTCAAACGTACTTAAGTAGTTGGCCGAAGCCAATCTATCGATAAGCTCGTCTGCCCTTGGTATTGGGTGGGCGTCAGTCTTAGTGACTGCATTGAGACCCCTGTAGTCTACGCAAAACCTCATCTCTCTCTTACCACCCTGGGTGTGAGGTTTCGGCACTAGAACTACGGGACTAGCCCAAGGGCTATCCGAGGGTTCAATGACTCCCAGCTCCAACATTTTCTGCACTTCACTTTTGATGCAGTCTCTAACGTGATCAGGCTGCCTGTAGATTTTACTCTTTACGGGCAAGCTGTCACCAGTGTCGACCTCATGGGTGCACCAATCGGTCTGACTGGGTGTCAGAGAAAACAGATGTCGGAACGACTGAAGAACCTGTTTACAGTCGCTCTGTTGATGTTCGGAGAGGCTGCCACAAAAGACAACACCATCTACCGAGCCATCGTCAGGATTCTGAGAGAGCAGGTCGGGGAGAGGGTCACTCTCCTCTTCCTGTCCCTCATCTAGGGCCATGAGCAAACTCATGTCCTTCCTGTCGACATATGCTTTTAGCCTGTTGACATGAAGCACCCTGTGGGGGCTCCGGGGAGTTCCCAGGTCGACCAGGTAGGTGACCTCTCCCTTTTTCTCCAGGATGGTGTGGGGCCCGGACCATTTGTCCTTGAGTGCTGCTGGGGCCACTGGCTCCAACACCCACACCTTCTGTCCGGGCTGGTAAACAGTCAAGACAGCCTTTTGGTCATGCCAAGCTTTTTGGAGTTCTTGGCTGGCCTTAAGGTTTTCGGATGCCTTCTCCATGTATTCAGCCATCCGCGAGCGGAGGCCGAGCACATAGTCCACTATGTTGGTTGCAGGCTTTTTGAGAGGCCTCTCCCATCCTTCCTTCACCAAACACAGGGGTCCTCTTACAGGATGCCCGTACAAAAGTTCAAAAGGGCTGTAGCCAACCCCCTTCTGTGGGACTTCTCTGTAGGCGAACAAGAGGCAGGGGATCAGGACGTCCCATCTACGCCGAAGCTTTTCCGGTAGTCCATGAATCATCCCTTTTAGGGTCCTGTTGAATCTCTCAACAAGCCCATTGCATTGTGGATGATAGGGTGTAGTGAACTTGTAGTTGACACCACATTCCTTCCACATAGCAGTTAAGTAGCTCGACATAAAGTTTGCACCTCTGTCGGAGACGACCTCCTTAGGGAAGCCCACTCTGGAGAATACTCCAACTAGGGCTTTTGCCACAACAGGTGCTGTAGTGGTCCTAAGGGGAATAGCTTCAGGATACCTGGTGGCATGATCCACTACCACCAGTATAAACTTGTGCCCTGATGCTGTCGGTGGTTCCATGGGACCGACGATGTCGATCCCCACCCGTTCAAAGGGCACCCCCACCACAGGCATTGGTATAAGGGGGGCCTTTGTCGTGCCACCTGACTTACCACTGGCTTGGCAAGTGACACAGGAGCGGCAAAACTCCTTGGTATCTTCGTTCATGTGAGGCCAGTGAAAGTGCGAGACAAGCCTGTCCCACGTTTTCGTCTGGCCTAAGTGACCTGCTAAGGGAATCTCGTGGGCCAAGGTAAGTAGGAAACCACACTGAGACAAGGGGACGACCAGCCTCCTGGTCATGCCAGGCTTGGGGTCTCTTGACTCAGTGTACAGGAGTCCATCTTCCCAGTATACCTTGTGGGTACCTGTGGCGTTCCCAGCAGCCTCAGCAGCAGCCTGCTGTCTGAGGGGTTCAAGAGAAGGGCAGTCTAACTGGTCCTTCCCCAGGTCTTCCCTTGAGGGTCCCCCTGAACCCAAGAATTCAACTTGATCAAGTTCGAACTCTCTCGGCTCAGTTTCCCTCAATTCCTGTAGGTCAGCCTCCTCTGAGACTTGATCCTCGACCTGGGGCAAGGGGGAAGGCGCAGCCTTAACCCTCCTGCTCTTTTTCTTGGGAGGTGTCTGGTCCGTTGTTCCAGGATCCAGCACCTGTTCAGTGGGGCATTTCCTGACCTGTGACCTAGTCACAGCGAACACATGTGCTGGCAAACCTAACATTTCCATGTGAGTCCGGTGCTCCACTTCTGACCATTGTGATGACTCCAAATCATTGCCCAACAAACAATCCACTGGGAGGTCTGAACTAACTACAACCTTCTTTTGGCCAGTTACCCCTCCCCAGGAGAAAGCTACAATTGCCATACTGTGATTGGTAGTGACATTGCTTGCATTGGTCACCAGGAATTCTGTACCTGGCATGATCTGTCCAGGGTCCACAAAGTTAGGCGTCACCATGGTGACGCTGGCACAAGTGTCCCTATAGGCCTGAGCCATCTTTCCATTTATGAAAGGCGTCTGTCTGTATTTGCCCAAAGTATTGGGGCTTACGTCAGGGGACACGTCCGCGTCCCCTGTACTGACAAGGACAGCCTGAGTGAGTGTGCCAACTAAGTTGTCACGCCCCTCAGAACCCAGGGTTAACCCTACTAAACCCTTGGGAGGCGCACTACCACTGCTGACTGTACTAGGGGGCACAGGTGCCTTAGGGGCTGCAGTGGCAGGAGTCTGCCCTCCTCCTTTCTTGGTGCACTCACTAAACCAGTGAGATTTACTTTTACAGTACTGGCACCATCGTTTGGATTGGCCTTCTTTCTTCTTTTGGGGAGCCTGACCCCCACCCTCTTTGGGTTGTTGGGGACCTGTCGAAGACTTCTGGTCATTTTGTTCCCCCTTAGAATCTTTACCCTTCTGGTCTGCTTTCTTCTGACCACCTTGATTCTGGCCCTGGTTCTGTTTAACTCTCGTACGAACCCATTTGTCTGCCTTCTGTCCCAATTCTTGGGGAGAGGTCAGATTCGAGTCGACAAGATGCTGATGCAACAACTGGTTCTGACAATTGTTTAAAATTTGTTTTCTCATCATCAAATTGTACAATCCTTTGTAATCAGTAACCTTACTGCCCAGCAACCAGCCCTCAAAAGCCTTAGTGGCACAATCGACAAAATCAGACCAGTCTTGAGCCTGCGTTTTCTGGGTATCCCTGAACAGCACCCGGTACTGCTCAGTGGTTAGGCCGAACCCTTCAACGAGTGTATTCTTCAAGACTTGGTAATTGTTAGCGTCCTCTACCCTTGTGGTGAGGAGCTTGTCTCTTCCTTTACCTTCAAAGGAGAGCCACAAGATAGCTGCCCACTGACTCTGGGGAACACCTTGCACAGTGCAGGCCCTCTCCAAAGCAGTAATCCATTTGTGGATGTCGTCCCCTTGTTTAAAGGGGGGCACTATCTTCCCAAGGTGTTTCGTATCGAAACTCTTTTCCCTATTACTAGGTACATTGCTGCCACCAGTGGGGACTGCCCCACTTAACTGTTGCTCTCTAGCAAAAGCAAGCTTTTCTTTGGCCAGGGCAAGTTCTTCCCTTTCGATCCTCAGATTAGCTGCCCTTTCCTTAGCTTCGTACACTCTCCTCTGAGGGGACGTCATCCCTCTTTGAGAAGAGTTGCGAGAGCCATTGGTTCGAACGGATCTGTTAGAGCCTCTTGATAGAGACCTAACTCGTCCATTCCCAATGTTAAGCGCACCTGACAGTAGCGCCGGGGGTCCCCCAGTACCACTATCATGTCTGCTTAAGTTGGACCGTGTCAGTCTGACGACTTCTACCTGTCCCTTATCTGCCTCGTCCCCAGAGAGATCCTCATCCTCATCCTCCTCGCCATCTTCGTTCTCAGTTGCGAGGTGAATGAGGTCAGGATCGTCCCGGGTTCCCTCGAGGGGAGGCATGCCTCCTTCTGGATTAGAAGGGCTAAGAAGCTTCTCAGCCTTTCTGGCATCATAAGTCTCTAGGAGACCAATCAGAAAGGAGGTGGTGGGGTTAGCCCCTTGCTTAATCTTCCTAGAGGTACATACTTGTCGTAACTCATGGAAGTTAAGCGCAGTATATCTTGACGTGATGACCTGTGGAGGGTCAACTGACACAAGGGGAGACTCAGAGTTTCCTCCTTTGTCCGACATACTGTTTCTAGTGTGGTGTAAGTGATGCACCTACCTACACTATGTGTTTACCTACTTTTCCCTTGCTAAGAGTTGTAGCCAAGGTGTGCTAAGCCTTGAGGAGCTACAACAGCTGGTTCAGTAGAACTCAGAGTATTCTAAGCTTTAGTTATATGTACTAACAGTACATGTGTGATCTTTCAACAAGATATTCTTAAAATACGTGTGGTAAAACAACAGCAAGCTCAAATCCCAACCGCTGCTCACCAATGTGAGAAGTTGTCCCGATATGCAACGTTCGCTATTCTAGCGACCGCTATGTATCGTTCCAACGACCCTTATGGTGTTTGGTTGTAAGTCAACCTATAGACCAGCTATCCTAGTAGCGTGGATACGAGCAGTCTAAGGCTAAAGACTCGAGAGGGCGCGTTAAGCCAGCTGTTTACCACACATGTACCCCTTGAACACCCAGTGAGAGGACACCACACAAGTGTTATGAAAATAAACAGTATATTTATTAAGAATCACAACAGCCCTGTACTCTTTATGAGGACAGGGTACTAAGCACAAACCAAATCTCTTTAGCAAATACTTCAAGTGCACAGTTTAAAACAAGTGTCCGGGGACACGGAAAGGTTAAGGCAAGTCGGAAGCGAGGGACTCGGGACCCTAGAGTAAGGAGGCTATGCAGGCACCGAAATGCCGAGTTACCTAGCCACGAGGGATAGGAAGCCGGTTCTCGTCGAGCTGGGCCGTCGGATTCCTTGAGGAAGGACTTACAGCAAACCGCAGAGTTCTTAGATGGTGCCCGCTGATGCAGGGTGACTACTCCTTAGCCACAAGGGAGAAATCTTGAGAAGAGTCTTGAAGTCCTTTCGTAGAAAGTATTCTTGATTCAAAGATGATCTAATTTGGAAGGGTCCCCGCTCCGGCCTTTATCCTAAAGAAAGGGGTGGGTACATGACTAGGTCCTGCCCTAAGGGTGGGACCAGGAAGGGGGGTAGTTACACCCCTCTCCCCTGCCGGACTTTCCCCAGGCCAGGGCTGTCGCCCCTGGAACTGGTTCTAACCGGCAGATGCGTAGTGAGCACCGGGGTGCCACTCCGCAGTCACCTTCTCGCAAAAGCCCTACCTACCCAGAATACACAAACCCTGTCTGGGACGGTGCGAACACCGCCCTCGACAGGAAACCCTTTGTCCAAGTGCTCCTCGCTGGAAGGACTCCCAGCAGCAGGAGGTCAGACTCGTGTCTGTGGTGGCAGCATCCATTTTGTGGAGCTGAGGCTTTAGTTAACTTTAACCGGGGTTCACAGTTACGTACATGTTGTGTCCCTCTAGAAGGGCGGAATGCTAACCTCGTCGCCAGAGTTGGTGAGAGGGCAGCATCCCGATTCGTATGACACCTTACTCGACATGTCTTGATAACGCGACACCGAAGTTACCGATATGGTACGCGTTATCATGGAACAGCCATTGGGTCTTGATTCCGCAAGCTGCAACCGGGCTCGGCTCGGGCCAGAGCTTAGTTCACACGAGCCCATGCACTCTGCCTTCAGGATTGTCAAGGCCTGCCATAGGAGTGACTGATAGGAACTCGGGTGTCCATTGGAGGGTTAGATATAGGGCTACTATATCTAAAGCAAAGGGTGATTACACGACTTCGCCCCAGCTGTCATGCAGCCAGTTGTGTCAAATTTAGGAGGCCAGCCAGGGGTGGCATAATACATGCTGCAGCCCCTGGCGGCCCTGGGTACACCTATGCCCTGTGTTACAGGGTCTGATAAGGTGGCCCAGTACCAATTGGTAAATGCACCTAGGGTACATCTCGTAATTTAGAAAGAGAACAGCCAGGCTGTGGGTCTGATTGGCAGGCCCGCAGCCAGAGAAAGTCGTAAACCAGTGAAACAAAAGCAAAAAAATCTGGGTGATCATAGGATTGCAGACCCTACTCTCCTACAAGGACAACCCAAGATACTATATTCGAATACTGAAAATAACCAGTAGTGTATGTTGCGTGAATTTAAAATGAGTGAATACTCAAGTTTACAATTTAGCGCAGATGTATAATCTCGAGAGACATACTGAAAAGTGGCATCTATGGAGATTCTGGAACCTGTTAGAGTGGCAAAGTTGGTTTTCCTAACAAATGTATTGGAATAAATCCATTCATTTCATACTCATCACAATCAAAGGGAAACAGAGTTAAATCCAGAAGCCTATAGTTCAATGGATAGTTCATAGACAGGTGTATAGGTCCTCCGTGGTGTTAAGACCATTTGGGACCTTGGAATTGAATTCCAAAATATACCTGGTTTCCAGCATTCTCAGGGCACTATCCCTATTGCCACCCTTACGAGTTGGGGGTATACTGTCTATGGCAAAATACTGTAGCAGAGTGTTATCGCTATCATGCTTTGCTTGAAAATGCCGTGCCACAGGATATGCTTGATCCTTATTGTTAATGGCCCTGAGATGTTGCAGGATCCTCATGTGCACGGGTAACTTGGTGCTGCCAACGTAGCGCAGTGCACAGGGACATTCCAAAACGTATACAACATATTCTGTTTTACACGTAATCCGTCGTTTGATTCTGACTGGGTAAGGTGAAAATGGGATACTATATTCCTTAACATTGTTTGCATGTTTGCAGGCTTTGCATTGGAAACATTTGTAAAAACCTTTTTGCTTGGACAGCCAATTGGAGGGGGGTCTAATTTCAGGATTACACTTGTTCAGACAGTTACCCATGGATCTGGCTTTCCG
This sequence comes from Lissotriton vulgaris, assembly GCF_964263255.1. Classification (NCBI taxonomy): domain Eukaryota; kingdom Metazoa; phylum Chordata; class Amphibia; order Caudata; family Salamandridae; genus Lissotriton; species Lissotriton vulgaris. The sequence goes on along the minus strand of NC_141694.1, from coordinate 1,377,401,067 downwards.
AAAAGTTATAAGGGGGGTAGGATTGTCTCTAAGCAAATCATTGCCTATGACAGGATCCTTCAACAGAAGATCCCAGGGCTTCCTGAAAATCTTTCTGATGGCCGCTTGCTGTTTATTATAGGTTATGATGACTCGCAATTTATTGTTAGAGTCATCGGCCATACCAGGGCTTTTAGGGGCTAAGATGTTGTCGCGATTCAAAGATTCAGTTTTCCTGATAGCCTTATCAATGATCGCGGGTTTGTATCCCCTTTGAAGGAACCTCTTCTTACAACTTTCCTGAGCCAGTTTGCATTCCATATTATCACTGCAGATGCGTTTGATCCGCAGCATTTCCCCATAGGGGATGCTGTTGATCAGGTGTTGGGGGTGATGGCTGGAGGCATGGAGAACAGAGTTCCCAGCCGTAGGCTTGCGATGGAGTCTGGTGCATAAATTGTTGTTACTAACATACACTTCTACATCTAGAAAGACTACGGAGGTTTTACTCATATTTGCAGTGAATTGCAAATTCAAAAGATTATCATTTAACTTTTGTATAAACTCCATGGCTTTTTCCTCAGACCCCCTCCATAGAATGAAGAGGTCGTCAATGTACCTCAGCCATAAAGGGACATGTGTCTTCAAGATGTTTTCATATTCCCTTTTCAAGACCTGCTCCTCCCACCAGCCCATATGGAGACAGGCATAACTGGGGGAGAAGCAGGCCCCCATAGCTACCCCCCTTATTTGCTGAAAAATGGTGTTGTCAAAAGAAAAGTAGTTGTGTTCTAAACATACTTTGACCATTTCAACCAGCATCTTGTTATGGAGGGAAAAACATGCAGGTCTACGATTGAGGTAGTATTCAATCGCTCTAATTCCATCCTTATGGCTAATGGAAGTATAAAGTGATGTAACATCCATGGTGATAAGGATAAGCTCGTCTGACCAGATTTTATCACTGATTTTTCTCAAGAAATCAGAGGTGTCTCTAACATAAGATGGAAGTTTGAGCACCCATTCTTGTAAGAAAAAATCCACGTATATGGAGGTATTTTCTGTTAAGCTGCCTATACCCGATATTATGGGCCTGCCTGGTGGTATTGTCATACTCTTGTGTACCTTAGGAAGAAAGTAAATTGATGGCAAAGCAGGATATTCATTGTACAAAAATAGGTATTCATCATTACTGATTAAACCACTACTTTTCCATGCCAATAATTTGCCATAATAGTCCAACCAAGATGACTTCATAATTTGAAGATTACTACGTTTGTAGCATGCAACATCATTAAGTTGGCTATAAGCCTCATCCATGTACATAGATCTAGGCCAAAGGACAATGTTGCCCCCCTTGTCAGAATGTTTAATAACAAGTTCCTCATTGGCCTGCAATTTTTTCATTAGTTCTATGTAGCACCTTTGTTTGCATTCTATCTTGGTGCTACCATGATTAGTTGCTTTGTACAAATCCTTCAAATCCGAGGCAACAAGTTCATGAAAACGATCTAAACTGTCATGCATCATAATAGGCAAAAAAACAGATTTAGGTTTAAATCGGGTTTTGATCGTGCAACCAAAATCCATACCTTCTAACCCCAGGGCATCAATGGGTTCAGTTTGTTCTTCCTGAAGTTGTTGTAAATCAAAGAATAGATTCACATCACCAGCTGAAATAAGCGGTGGGCTAGTAGCATATTGAGGAGTTTTGTCACTCTCCTTGTTCCCTTTTGTTTTATGGAATTTTTTCAACTTTAATTTCCTGATAAAACGGAACACATCCATTCGAGTTTCTGCATAGTTAAAATTACTTTCCGGACTGAAAGAGAGACCCAGAGACAATATCTGACACTCCGCTTTATTTAGTGCAACCTCAGACAGATTGATCACCGTATTGGCAACAGTATGCACATTTATTTTCTGTTCCATCTGCCCTTCGTGGTTTTCTTGTTTTGAGGCTTGTTTTCGTTTGCGCTGCCGGTTGCGTTGCCTCCTGGCCCCCCGCTTTGCGTTGGCGCGCCTTTTTGCTGCTGCTGCTTCTTCCGGGGTCTTAATTTGCCTCTCCAATCCTGGCAGAGTACATTTATTTCCTCTGCACGGGACATAATTAAAATTCCCTCTTTTGGCTAATTTGAAGGGCCAGCTTCCTCTTCATTTTCGCTACCACTCACAGCGCTTTGTTCTAAAGTTGATGTAAGCGAGGGTGTGCTGTCACTTGCAGTACCCTGTTTTTTGAGTTGGGTGGCAACATTGCTCTTTTTCTTGGCAGCACCATACCTTCGGGCAAATGTGAAAACGTTCCCGTTTTGGTAATCCAGTTTGTCCCTATTGAACTTAAAAGCTTTGCGCTTTTTAATAGCATCCTCATCTTTACGCAATCTGGTTAGCATGTCCTCTCTCATTTTTTTAATGTTCTCATTTTCCTCCATTGCAGACAATTCCACCTCTAAAGCGTCGATTTGTACTTGTAATTTTGCTCTAACGCTCGCTGCATACTTTACCAGTATTCTGAGCAGCTTAGCCGATGATTCCAGATTGGCGTCCGCCCATTCTCCAAGCATGGCAGGGTCAGGGTTCTCATAGCTGGGTGCTAAGGTGATCCGCAACCCTCTGGGAACCCTGCCTACCTTCAAATAGCGAGTAAGTGATTTTTCCTCCCACCACTTAGACTGTTCGGCACGTCTCAGTTTCTCCATGAGCCTGAATAGCTCTCTCGCACTGTTGTTCACTGAAGGTGCAGTGTTCTGTTCCTGCACCGTCACAGCTGATCCCCCGGCCGGGGAATCTTCAAAGATGTCGATCGCCGCCTCCTCTCGGCTACGTAACGCCTCTGCGGCCATGATGCAATCCCGGGCGATTGAATTTCAAATAGCGGGAGTTTTAAATCAGGCTTGTCACTCCACGCGTTGCACTCTCCTTACTGGAAAATCCGGTATGTTGCTTCCTCGCCAGATATCTTCTGGTTTTACGGATTTAAAGCACTCCGTTCACCTCGATTCCGGCCCCAAGGAAGGAACTTCTCCACAGTATCCAGGGGCTTCCGTGCGGCTCGCTCTTCACCAGAGCATTGAGTACGCCCCGCCGAGACGAGACCAGCTGCTTCCAATGCCGCAACGCCCAAGCAAGGAGGGGTTATCCGCTCGTGTCAAAAGAAGCACCTTGACACAAATATACCAGTACTCTATCAAACGAATCCACTCAAAGGACAGGACTCAGATAGATAAGCGCGGACCCAATCTTTCGTGCTTTTCAGTTTTTATTGAAAGAAAAATTCGCCACGCATCAGTATGCCGCCATGACGCGTTTCTGTCCGACCTGGACCTTGATCACATGACGCGTTACTCATGGACCCGTGTCTTATTTAAAGTGACCAGTAACACATAATTGTAAACAGCTGTTACATTGCACAATGAAACTGAAAAACAGACTATGCAATGAACACAGTGCAAATCAGCTAGACTGCTCCTGGAATACATATGTACAACAGTTTTAGTAGAATGTACAATTGGAATAAAGCGTATTTACAAATAATTTCATGTATATACACACATGTATTAATTTGAAAATATACATATAGATCTCAGTAGAAAAATATATATATATACACATATTTAAATAAATGAAGACATTTTAAAAAGATGACTCCCCAATAGTATGAGGAGCCCACCTCATATAGTCACTGATACACAACCAAATCAATGGTTGACAAATCTATGTATGTATCAAGCTCCAGATGCAGTCCAAAGTATGCTGTTTACGTTAATATGGCCCAAGTGGGCAAACACTTTGAAATAAGAGAAAAAGGGTCCTAGGATATATAGATCGATGGTATCAGCTGCCTGAAATGTATAGGCGATAAATAGAGTGATAACCAAAATGTGAAACAGTGAAACAAAAAATATAAAATAGGACAACCCAAGATACTATATTCGAATACTGAAAATAACCAGTAGTGTATGTTGCGTGAATTTAAAATGAGTGAATACTCAAGTTTACAATTTAGCGCAGATGTATAATCTCGAGAGACATACTGAAAAGTGGCATCTATGGAGATTCTGGAACCTGTTAGAGTGGCAAAGTTGGTTTTCCTAACAAATGTATTGGAATAAATCCATTCATTTCATACTCATCACAATCAAAGGGAAACAGAGTTAAATCCAGAAGCCTATAGTTCAATGGATAGTTCATAGACAGGTGTATAGGTCCTCCGTGGTGTTAAGACCATTTGGGACCTTGGAATTGAATTCCAAAATATACCTGGTTTCCAGCATTCTCAGGGCACTATCCCTATTGCCACCCTTACGAGTTGTGGGTATACTGTCTATGGCAAAATACTGTAGCAGAGTGTTATCGCTATCATGCTTTGCTTGAAAATGCCGTGCCACAGGATATGCTTGATCCTTATTGTTAATGGCCCTGAGATGTTGCAGGATCCTCATGTGCACGGGTAACTTGGTGCTGCCAACGTAGCGCAGTGCACAGGGACATTCCAAAACGTATACAACATATTCTGTTTTACACGTAATCCGTCGTTTGATTCTGACTGGGTATATATATATATATGTGTGTATATATATATATATATATATATATATATATATATATATGTATGTATGTATGTGTATGTATATAGGTAATACTAGTAGGGACCAAAGTTTCCATACGAAAAGCATTTTTTGTTTTGACAATAACTTTGGCACCACTTGAGGAATCTTCACAAAATATAAATAGAAAACTCCCCCTTTTTGGTTCAGCTGCTGTGTTGAAAGTTTCAGGGTGATCTGTCAAGTGGGGCAGAAAAAAAAGGGGTGTCCCAAAATGCTTTTTCCCCATGATATGTCTATGGGGATTTTTAATTTTTTGAACACAACTACAGTCCGCACTGCTGAACGCAATTACACCAAATTTGGCAGAAAGCTAGATATTGGTCCAAAAGAGTGCTTTTTTTCATTTGCTATAAATCCGTTTAGAAGTTTCAGAGATATTATATAGATCTAAATCTAGATATCTGGGAACTTAACTTTTAATGAAGGTGAAAAAGAATCAATTGCATACAAATCACACTTGTATACACAAGCAGAAATGAAATTTACATCAATGGAAACAATTCTGACAGCAGTTCAAACTGCTGTAGCAAAAGAAAGAGCCCTAGCACAGGGGAAACGCATTATGGTTGTAACTCATGTACCGGCCTTAGAGGCAGTTACAAAAGTTAGCATTCCGAATGCAAAAGCTTTACATCCAATGGGTTAATTAACTTGCTGATGTTGAATATGTTTTTGATCCTGGAAAACACAAGCATTCTTGCAATATGAACACGAATGTCCTCTGCCTACTGAGATTCTCCCTCTTGACCAGTACAAATTCTGCACAACCTGCTACGAGGGGTTAGCAAGCTTATAGTGCAGCATGCCCGATCGTTAAAGGTCTTATGCGCAATGGCAAATTCAGACCAATGGTCACAAAAACACAATCTCTAGGAGATTGTATAGCTCAGTGAGCTGAACTACAAGCATTTAAAATGGCACTTGAAAATACGGATCGCAAATTCCCGACACTCATAGTGTGCGATTCCTTTTACTGTGTTCAATCGTATAATGAATATTTACAGAATTGGCTTCAAAATGGTTTCAAAGATGCAAAAGGTGACACAATCAAGCATAAAATTAATTGGGAACAAGTAGTTCAGTTGCGAGAAGGAGTACAAAACACTCATGTGATAAACATGCTGAGTCATCAACGTGATGGTGTTCACGTTGAAGGGAATTCATTGGCTGATGAAGCCGCTAAGGGGGCTGTGCAAACGGCTTCCGTAGCTGCAATCACTTGTTCAAAACAAAAATAGACAGTGAAATAATACTGGCTGTCCATGCTTTTAAGCAAAGGCAGCGGTGCAGCGTTACCTAAAAGGTTTACACTCAAATACTCATATATAATTCATGCAAACCATGTTCCTTTTCTCGAATCCCTTGAGTGGGGATAGGGTAATACCAAACATGGAACATAGATTAGGACTAATCCTAGCAGCACATGAAGGGATCGCCTCTGCTCATGCAGGTGTTTCCGCCACAGTATCATTATTAAAACAGAGATACTGGTGGCCAAGCATTAGGAAACAGACCAAAAACTATGTTTTGGACTGTGAAATATGCCAAAAGATGAAAGTCTCTACTTACGCAGGCGCCCCTGTTAATTTCAGATAAAGCATTAGCTTGTGTTTACCTGGACCACTGTGGTCCCTTACAAAGGGATGGTAACTATAAATATATCATGGTCGCAGTAGATTGGTGTTCAAGGTTCCTATGGATATGGCCTCAGCGCTCCACTGACGCTCGAACTGTTATAAAAGATTTGCGAGTCTTTATCGGCACATACGCAATAGGCACACTACACTCTAACAAGGCCCTGCGTTTAGCTCTCAAGCTTACAAAGAAGCCATGGCCAGTTTGGGCGTATCATTGCAGTATTCTTCTCCATTCCATCCTGAGGGAATTTCTGTTGTGGAAAGAAAAAAACCGGACATAAAGCAGTCTACGACAGCTGGGTATTAGGTTCGGGTGATGGGTTGGTCAAACATCTTTATGGGGTCCAACGCTCATTAATTAATTTGCCAATAAGTTCTCTAGGGGCTGTCACTCCATATGTGGTCCTATTTGAGACTAGAATGTTGGTACCGGACCTTGACATGAAAGGCACAGGGGTGGAAAGTAAGGAATTAGATATGAAAGATCGTTTGGCTGTTTTACAGGACTTAAATGAACTAAGATCGGAACACAGCAATGTGTTCCTGAAACCAACCACCACTGGGGAAAAACCAGCCGTCCCAGCAAGGCCTGCCTGGATCCCAAAGCTTGGTGATCTAGTCAGAGAAAAGATCGCGAACAATAAAGAATTTGGGCCTTCTTACATACAACCAGTACCTGTCCTAGCAGTCCACGGATCAAGAACTGAACTTTTACCGCCCCTTGCTGGTAAAAAAGAGAAAAGATTTGTGTCCATCGACCTGATCAAACCACACTATGTGGCCGATACTAAGCAGTAGAAGAAGTATAAGTAGAAAAGCTTTATTCGATTTCTGCTGAATAAAACTTACAAAAAAATATCACGTGCACTGTGGATTGGTCAGATAAGTTATCGCACGGACATTTACAGAGGTTTCCTGACCAATCGTTTGTTTTAGGAAAGGTGATTAAACGTAAGAAGTAGTCAAATCTACATCTGGTCAGAATGTACCTATCAAACTCCTCTTGACACCAGACCAGATAGGGTTGAATTGAGGGTGAGACCAGAGTAGGTTGGTGTTATATTACAGTTTTCTTGTTTACCTCCACTCCTAATCTTAGGGATTCAAAGTGGTGCCAACAGAGTGCCTTTAAGTCTTTCCTAGATATAGTGACTGAGGAATCTGGTTTAACGTAAAACTCGGGCCTCCCAAAATCATTAGTGAGGTTGCGAATATAATTCAGCCATGGAATCTTAGTGGCCTGGTCTAAGGCCATCGAATCTGTGATTATTTCCCTGTTTAAAATTAGATCGGTGAGGTCCTTACTCTGTGCCATAGCAATAAGGGTTGCATACTAATTAAATCGCTGATGTGTCGTACCCCCAGTTCGGTATGTAAGTTAAAAACAGATGTGCTTTGAGGAATAGCGAAGATAAACCTTAAAAATGCGTTTTCTACCCTTTGAATAGGTGATGTGTCACAGACTCCCCATACGTCTGCTCCATATACAGCTACACTAATGCACTTGGCCATGTAAATTTTCAATAGGATTTCCGGGGGCCTTTTCCCCATCCTTTTGGCGAATAACATTAGTGCTGCTGTTGATCTTCTAAACAGCAGTGTCCTATTGTTTATGGCTGGTCCCCAAGATCCAGATTCCTCTAAAACAATCCCTAGATAGGAGAATATTTTAATAGAAGCGATTTTCTCAATCCCAGCAAACAGGGAACAAGATCTCTTTTTTCCTCGCCCACAGGACATAACAAAGGTTTTTTTCACGTTAAGTTTCATGCCCTTATTATCCATAAAATTTAGATGGGTATCAAGTGCTGTCTGTAAACCAAGTTGAGTTCTCGCCATTAGAACGGCGTCGTCAGCATATAGGAGCGATACTATCTGATTATTTTTAACCTGCGGTGAGTCTCGTACTCTGGCCACTAATTCCTTTTCCAAATCGTTGGTATATAAAGTGAAAAGGAAAGGGGCAAGGACGCAACCTTGTCTAACTCCTTTTCTTACAAGGAAGGGCTTGGTACATTCACCTTTTGAGCCGAATCTCACCTTGGCCGTTGAGTCCACATACAATTGTCTTAAAAATAATATGAGTGCCTGATCTACCTTTAAATCTGCTAAAATCTGCCATAATCATTCATGAATTACGCTGTCAAATGTTGCGGTTAGATCGACAAATACTGCGTACAATTTACCTTTCTTGGCCTGTATGTATTTTCCATGTAATATGGAAAAATTTAGCACCTGCTCTACCGTGCCCGTCCCTCCCTGAACCCGTATTAGACTGAGCGTAGGACATTTTTGTCTTCCGCCCAGTGTTGGAGGCGGTTCAAGATGACCCTACCTGCGACTTTCATAAATAAGTCAAGCAGGGAAATAGAGCGGTAGCACGGGGGGATGTCCCGATCCCCTTTTTTAAAAATGGGGATGATTATCGACTCAGACCAGGATTTAATAAAACCCTTCTCACAGCTTGCTTCAAGGACTCGGGTTAATAATGGGGACCAAAGCTTGATCGAATATTTAAATTAATCGATCGGGATCCCGTCCGGGCCCTGCGCTTTGCCTCCCTTACTATCTTTTATGGCAGCCAGTACTTCTTCGTTTGTAATGTTGATACTAATTGGAACAAATATTTCCAGCCCCTCCTGGAAGACATGTCCAGTAGCTACTATTTTGTCTGCAGCTCCTGGATTGTACACTTCTGAAAAGAAGTCAATCCATGAATCTTCCGGGATGGCCACCTCAATTCTTGGACCATCCCCTGATCTAACCAATTTCTCCCTAGTCCTTGCTCCCTGGGAGTGGTTCATTAGCATACCTGAAGATTCCTCTGTGACCCGCTCCCTGATGGGTCCACACCGTCATATGCCTCCGCCATCATCCTGGTCGGACTCGAGTCTACTCATTTAATTCAGCATGACAGCCACCCCTCTCACCCTGATCTCCATGTACATCAACAATATGTCCCACTACACCAAACAAAAGAAGATCCTTCATTATTTGTGCAACAACGGATAGACATAACCTTGTTGCAGGAGACCCATCTTTACCAGGTCGAATCAGCTAATCTCAAACGAGAATAGGTGGACACAGTTATCAGTAGCAGTATAGTAGTTAATGACTATGGCACTGCTTCCCACTTGTCTAGTGGCTTTAAGATATTCGAGTGGCAACTCTCATAAGAAAGGCCCTTCCCTGCAAAGTGCTCAACATGTGGATGCACGAGGAGAGCTGCTGGGTGCTGGCTAAGTTATGGATCTTGGATAGGACCATCATAGTAGGCTTGGTTTAAACCCACACCAGTAGCAAAACTCACTTCCTGGTGTGACGTTCCAGGCCTCTGTCTTGCCTAAACAGGACTCCTGTGCTGCTGGGTGTGGATTGGAATCTGGCACCAGACACGATCTTGGGAAGGTTATGTCAGAGTGATATGCTTAATTGGCATGACCGGGTGCTCCATGCAAACTTAATTGAAATCCATACGTTAGTGGGCGTGTGGCGACGGCTGCACCCACGTGACCAAGAATATACTTTCATCTCCTGTTCTCATGTGCCCCAATCCCGTATTCACTACTACATGATCCAATGGAAGTTATTACTCCACATTACCCGTTGTCACATCTTGGAGGCAGGCTTTTCTGACCATCGCCCAGTATTGCTGGGACTCTATTTTGGGCGCATTGTGCCACCTCTGTGCCGTTTACGCATGAAGGTATTTGCTATTGTCAACCTGAGGGTAAAATGCAGTTGCGTTTCCATGTTCAGTCCTACTTCTACAACAACGAGATCTTGATGTCTTCTCATAGAGTACTATGGGCAGTTAGCAAGGTGACACTCCTGGGCGCAGACTCTCTGACAGCGACCCAAAAGAACGTTCTGAACACAGCCTATTGGAAGCTGAGGTGCACACCCAATGGCACAATATGCAACTTTCCCTACCCTTTCCAAATAGCAAGAGCTTGCTAAAATCCAACGGAACTTCTATTTCTCCAGGGCTGCTTGGACAGCGTTTGTTAGGTTACAATGGCAGCGGTACGATCATGGGGAAAAAGCTGGCAGACTATTAGCTGCCCAACTGAATCCAAGGCAATCCCAACTTGCTATACCAGCAACACAAGACTTAGTGGGGCCGTGCACCCTTGGGATATAGCATCCTGCTTCCCCTCCTACTATGCTTCCCATGATACCACGGAGCAGGAAGCACACACGTCCAAGTGAGCGCTTTTTTATTACAACTTTGCATTTGCCTGTACTGCCAGGCAGAATGCGGGCACGCTTGTCCGAGCAATTCATCAACAGGTTTCTGGGCGAATATTACAAGGTGGGGAAGGACTTACTGGTATCCCACCTGACTCAGGTGTTTTAGGAGAAAGACATAACGGAACCCCGGGGTGCCATCTTCAGTAAGGCCACTTTCACTCTTCTCTCCAAAGCGGGTAAAAACCCCTTGGAGTGTGCTAGCTATCGCTCAATACACATGCTTAATGTGGATTTAAAGATCATGGACATGGTGTTGGCCACCCGTCTGAGTAAGAAGATACCCCTCCTGATCCACGGGTCCCAAGTGGGCCCCTTCTCAGGCCGCAGCTACTGAGACCATCTTCGCGCATTAGCACACCTACTGTGGCAAACAAGGGTTGGTCTGTCTGAACTCTTTGTGCTTTCTCTGGATGCCGAGAAGGCATTAGACCAGGTGAATTGACATTACCTCTTTCACGTTATGACCCAATGGACCTGGGGGCGCTTTCCTCCGCAAGGTGCGCCTTTTGTACAACTCCCCAGTGGCTGAGATTTCCTGCAGTGGGTTCCTGTCAGGTCCATTTGTGGTTGAGTGTGCCACCTGGCAAGGGTGCCATCTGTCCACACTTCTGTTCCTCCTCACACTTGAGCACCTTGCAGCGGCACTCCCTCAAAACCCTGAGGTGTCTTGTATTCTCACCGTGGCTAGGGAGGTTAAGGCCCTATTTTACACACATGATAGCCTGCTCCCCCTATCCTGTCCTCATGCCTCTATAGCCACGGCGATGTACTCTTGCTTCCAAAGTTTTATCATTGGATGGTGCTATCACTCCTAGGTCTTACTCTTATCAATCTACTGGATCTCGATTTGTTGCCCATGGATGGACGAAAAGACGTGTTGGCCCTCAGGGAATTTGAACTTGTGACTCACAGCTTCATACCACATTCCAGCTGTGACGATTGAATTCATTATGTGGCCAGTTTTGCCTTGACATCACGGCTTATCCTGTCTGGCACTCTTTGGCTGAATGCACTGTTTCTTGCATCTGCATCATCTTGTGCAGAATAAAGCCTTGATCTCAGCCATGCCACCAAATGGTGAGCCACGGGAACATAGTGAAACTTTGCTTCTTTAGAACTGTGAAAACTGGAACCAGGTGCAGTCGGAACAGCCAAATCGCATTAAGGCTCTACTCACTCTCACTCCTCTCTGCCTGGCTAGTAACTCCAGCACAGTAGCTTTTCTGCATTTGCTACTTTGGGGAAGTTTTTTGTAATTGCTTTCTCCATAAGTTTGTTTATGGACTGTGTGTGCTTTGCTGATATGTATGCATAATGACATTAATTGTGGTCTTGACTATATTTGTAAGTGGTAATAAAAACAATGGTCCGTGACCAACACTTCAAGAATTATTTGCGAATTTACGTTGTATATACCATTACAACACGGTTAATCAATAACCTGAAACAAGGGGAGAAATTTCTACATGCACAATAACCATATTTATGCATATGAATTCAATATAAATTCAATAAACCACACATCAACACAAGCGCAAAAACTGAGTGTACTTAATACGATTTGTTTATTTTAAGCCCAAATCAGGATTGTTTATAACCATCAACATAGGTTGCGTGCAAAAAGGAGAGGGAGAAAGGATAGGAAAGTGAAGGAGTTGGGTAGTGAAGGGGTGAATCACAAAGTCAAGGTATTAAATTCGTCATTTACAGATGTTGGTAATGAAGCCCAGTAAATTCAAGCCTGTCCATCAATGATTTACATGTAATTCTGTAAATTTCAATGTGCATACAATGCAATCTACAATGGAGGAACAATAGAACAATGTAGGTACAGGTCTTGATCAAGTGAGGAGCATCGACTTTTCGACTCGACTATGCAAACAGGAATTCAAGCCTTAGCTGCGAGTCTTCATCAGGACTGTGTATTGCAACCTATGATGAAAACTGTACGTTAGATGGAGGGCTTGTGTGTGTGTGTGGTCATGGTCAAGTTAAGTAATACTCTTATTTACAAACCTAAAACTGGAGCCAACCTTGGATCGCCAGTAAGGATTTAGATGGATCCCATGGCCCAAAGTCGCCAGGGTATGGTTCTGCTGGTGTGCTACTATTGCATCACCAATTATTATTTCTTAATCTGGAGATTTTCTTCCTGAACCGTATAAGCGGACAACAATCAGAGGTTCGTCCTACCTATACTGCTTAATTGAATGGCACATTAATGTAACTCAGTCAGGGGAGTAATGGGGGACCTGACTTTACTGCGTAAAATAGCTGGAAGCTAACGCATTACCAATATCAGAGTGTGTGAACCCTTGAACCTTACCAATTAGTTCATCTTATTAGCCACTTTCTTGGCGATTAAATCTTTTAAAGTTAATCAGGATTTGGCAAAATAATATCAGAATTTCCAAATATCTCCATAGAATAATCACTTCATATAGCTGAAAACATGACATTAATAATGACCAACTCCTTTTGAGAATTAGAAATGCTTTATCTAATTAAATGTGAATTGCTCATCAAGTACGATTCAGCTCGAATCCTAAGTCCTCACACAAAAGAAACATTAGCAATGATAAACACCAATTATACAACTCAAATGTCAGCTCAATGAGTGAGTTGACAAGCGTAGAGACAAAAGAATAAAGACATTTGCAAAAAAGATTTTTTGCAAATTCAGAATATGATACTAATCAATCATATGAGGTTCTAGAACTATGAAAAGCTACCCTCTGGCCATGAGAGTAAGCTTGGCCCCTCAAGAAGAGTTTAAGGAGCAAAGATAGAGTCTGGATTAGCAGAACAACAGCCAGCCCATAAAATTTAGGAAATAGCAACACAGCTCTCTCCTCTCGCAAAGTAGAAAATGCACAACCTTCCCTCATCCCCTTACTACTACTAGATATACTCTAAATTCACTAAAAGTCCAACCCTCATTATGTCATCTCACATGGCTTTGTACATTGTGATTGGTCCAAAACAAGGGGTGTTCAGTCACACCACTCTTGATGTGCCTAACTTCATAGTGTCCATTGTTCTAATTTTGCTCACTGTAATCACTTCCAATGGAGGAAACTCTAGTATCTGGCTTTCGTCTCTCCATCTCACTCACGTATCCATTTGTTGTACAAATGTCCTCATGCTCCGCTCGGCAAGGAAGCTCCATTCTTTTTATCTCTTCCTCTCTGCGCAACCTTGGTCATCATCAGGAGCTTCACAAAGGACACATCACATTTTCTTGCTCCCGTCTACATTTCTAATATGCCATGTTAATTCTAAAAAGACTCTCAGGCCTTTTCTGCAGGGCAGTAAGTATTCAAAAGAAAAGAAATACAAGTGTTATTTATCATTTTATTAAACTCTACTATTAAACGCTCTTTGAATACTTTCATTCGCTCTCTTTTCTCACATGCTGCTTATTATTTTTTAACTGCTAGTGAAAAATAAACTCTCAACTTTTTACTAATTTTCTACATTAGTCGTGAATTTGTGGCCTACTCTAACTCCACCAACACACGCTTGCACAGTTTTCATCTTTCCCCTTTCAGCCTTGCACGGTTAGTTTTCCACAACATTTGGTTAATGAGTTACACGTTGAGGAGTTCAATCCAAGCAGGTTTTTGGTTCGCGAAAACCCTGCTCCATCACATACAAATAAAGCCAGTCTTTGGGAATACCTGGAAGCATCACTTTTAAATGTACTAGGAACCCTTGATAGGATTTTATTCCTCAAGCTTAGGCACAGAAATGCATAGCTTTTGTTTTGCACACTACACCAACATATTCAGGGTACCACCACAAGCAGCTGCAACTTCAGTTTGTGTACGATTATATTATAGAAGGGGCTAAGGCTAAAGCTTGCAACTTTTACCCAACAATATCTGCAAGGTGGCTTCTGTTAGATCATGTGAAACCAAAACCAGTAGTTCTGGAACTGGGGGTGCTAACCTGGGGCATCAGCCTGGTGATACTGAAAGGGCGGGTCCGGAAAGTAAGAAAAACAGTTTAAATGGTGAATGTGTTTTTTGTGGAAGGACGGGAGGTGATGAGATGGTAGTCCAAGAGATTTGTTTGAGAAAGTGTTGGTCAGTAGTGCAGTATGACTCAATGTTCTAAAATGTAAGTTTAAATTGTGTGAAGTATTATTTTAAAAAAACACGAGTTGTTTAAAAGAGTTGCAGCGCCCATGACCAAAACTAAATTGTGACGGTGTTTTAAAAGTACTGCAGTTCGGCGAATCCGATCTCAGTGCTGTTCAAGAACAAGCATGTTACTTTTAACACCTTCGCTGCGGCGGCTATTCCGCCGCAGCGCTAAGGGGGCGGAGGGGGGGGGGCGCGCGGTGCTCACACGCTGGTGACGGAACCGCTCCGTCACCAGCCTCGGGTGAGCTGTGCTCATGACGGAGCTGTTCCTTCATGGCCCCGCCCGCTCAATGGAACGCCCAGCGCAGGCGCGGAATCCGCGCAGCGCAGGCGCGTCGGGCGGGCCATGGCGGAACCGCTCTGTCATCAGCACAGCGCCACCGCGGCTGATGGCGGAGCGGTTCCGTCATCAGCGTCGAAGAGGTGACTCCTAATTCCAGTAATTTTGTTTTGGAATCTTGAACTTTGGGTTTACTTTCCCAAATGCGGTTGTACCCAAGTTAATAATTAACCCCGTTTCTGTGCAATTTCTCATTTACACATACACACATTTTCCAGCTCTATTTTTTTTTCACCCTCACTTGCTGCGTCTAAGCTAAGAATTTAAGTTAACAAACCCTGGAATTTTTTTTCTTCTGCTGAAGCCCTTTTCCCACTTTTTACACCTACACATTCGCTATCATGACTTTGAAAGAGAACAACAAAATAGTGTCCCAGAACTTTATGTAAGAAAGATGTAGACCTCCTGGAAGCCTCAAGGTAACCTTCACTTGATCAGCTAATTGCACAATCTTTAGTGTGCTCAGATGGGCACTGGGATTCCCTCTATCTCCTTTTCTGTAAGGGATAATACCCAATAAGTAGCACTGTCTAATACAAGGCAACCATCTACCACTGCATGGGCCATCCTTTTATTTTCCAGCTTGGTGGGAAGTATGTAAATATGTTTTTGCACATGTGATGTAGCTAGTGCCTTTTTCAGTGGTACAATCATTTCTCTAACCATAGAATTCCTGCTCTTTTAAAACTGATTAACACACTTGCTGCTTAGCGGTTGCTTTGTATTATGGCAGACAGTAGGACATTTCTTGGTGTCTTTCAATGCAACTCTATTTTGTCTACAGGGAAAATCGCTCAGTACTTGACTTGTGTTCGTAAGTTAGCCTATGATGGGAAACCGGACTATCAAGCTTTAAAAAAAATCCTGAAGAGTGGAATGAAGTCCTGTGGAACAGTCGTTAAGGAGCCTTTGAAGTTATCTGCTGCTGGTTGCAATTCTTGTGAAGATATTGAAGTAAGTGCCAACAACTCACGCACTTGGGTTTGAGATGGTTTATTAGCTGTTTGGATGCTACATAGAAAGGAAGTCTATTCAGCGGCAGTGCTACTGTACAGGGTCTGCGTATCAGCAAAAAGCCTGTTGTTTTGACCAACTTCCAAGGCGTGTTATCTGCTAAGGAGGCTATATTCCAAAAGAATGAGGGTGTCTGACATTTTATTATAAGGTTGTCTTTTTTTTGTTGTTAAATTATTATTTGGATTAAAGTGGAGACAAATTGATTTAATTCAATCCTCCCTCATATTTTTTATTTTCTCAGAGAAAGAATATATAAATATAATAGAACCCATTAAATATCAGTGGCCATCCTGTTAATGCTATTTCACTTCTTCCCGCGGCCCCCCAGCAGGTCCACCAGCAAGTCTCTCTTTCCCAGAAGTGACAATTGATGATCAATAGTGGTAAAGTAGAAAGAAAATACAGCAAGTGCAGCAGGGACACCATTTTTGCCTGGGCAATTTAGTGGCCGAAGACTGTGGTAGCAACAGAAAGTAACACTTTCCATCATGGCAGGCACTACTGTATTAATATTTCCATCTATCAACTCACTCTCGGATCTGTAGATTTGAACCCCATTCCACCCGAAATGTTCTAGATATGATGGAGAATACCTTTCATAGGAAGCTATTACAATATCATAAGTATTTCGAATAATCATGCAATTCTCATAGGTTGCACTTTATTGTGATTTATTTTCTCATAGTTATCTTAACACTCATAATACAGATAGTCAATAGCACTGTATGGTTTTTCTACAAGTCTATCTGGTTAACCCCATCATAATTATGATTAAACTTTCAGCCAACACATGTTTCGCGGCGATACAGACCGCTTCTTCTGGGCTCTTCTTGATTGAAAGTGTGAGTTTTTTAATTGCTAGCATTGTCATCCGTTTATGGTGTGGATCTGGATGCCTAAGATTATTTTCGCAGTACCTTTCGCCTTGTACTTGTAAGTCTTTGTTTTCATCCTGTGGTTCGTACTTATATCTCTTTAGAAAGTTGCAGTGCCCAGTTATGGACAGATACATATTTCACTGGTTACACTGCTATCCTGTAAGCATCACTCCTTTGGAAAATCCCCACCGTTCTAAATGCCATCAATATGCAGAATCTCGATCATTCACATTCGAGATGCCATGCACCAGAGGAGTCCTCAACAAAACATTTTCTGTCCTCCTTCACATTGCTGCTTTTCCATACAGACACTGACTGAAACAATATGATTATTCGAAATACTTATGATATTGCAAGGCTCCCGACGGAAAATATTGTACAAAGTTCTAACCCCAGCTGTTGGGTCTATGTACAGTACTTGTGTCCTGGACCTATATTCTACCACCAGCCCTGTTCTTTCCAAAACTGTGTATAGGAAATCTTATATCTGAGACTCTTCTGTATCTATAGATATTACCGCTGTGGGATGCCTGTCGAAAATGGACTTGATTTAGCGTTTTATATTCATTGCGGTATTCTGCCGTGGAATTAACCCATTTTGGTCAGTATGTATTTTAATATATGTAGGAGTCTATCTGTCACTATTTTGTTAAACACCTTATAGTCTTTGTTGAACATTTTTAAAGCCGATATAAAGATGGCTCAGAACCGTCCCTCCACTGCTTGGGAGTGCACCAGGATGGCCTCCAAAGTGGAGAGCGGCAGCGTATGTTCTTGACTCGCTGTGTTATACATTTCCCTCAGCACAGGCGGTTATAATTATAGATGTGTGGCATAAAACTCAATGGGCAACCATTAAGATTCTTCTACTTTTCCCCTTGCCATATATTTCACTGCCTTCCTTACTTCCCCTTTAGTAATGTCCTTGGCCAGTGTTTCCCTTTCATCATGCAAGAAGGTATATAATCCCGCCCCTCAATATAGTTCTGTATCATCTGTAGTCTGCTCCCTCACTGTCCTTATATAAGGTCTTATAACTTTGAGCAAAGGAGTTGTTAATCTCTTTTTGTGTATATTGCTTTGCCTTGAACCTTCTGAACTTTTAATATAGGTAATCACCCCCTTATGCGGATTGACAACCCATGCTAAGAGCCAACCAGCCTTATCCTCTTCATTCTCAGCACTCGTTATGTGCTCTTTAGAATTAATTCTCCTGAGACGCTCAGTAAACTGAGCTAATTTTCAGTATTCTGCTTTAAAGGCTTCTTTAAATTCTGGATGTTCCAGCTTTTTTTCTCTACATCGCTCAGGGTTTGTTCCTGTTTGTTAACATCCCAGAGCA
Source organism: Lissotriton vulgaris (assembly GCF_964263255.1). Classification (NCBI taxonomy): domain Eukaryota; kingdom Metazoa; phylum Chordata; class Amphibia; order Caudata; family Salamandridae; genus Lissotriton; species Lissotriton vulgaris. The sequence goes on along the minus strand of NC_141694.1, from coordinate 1,377,382,862 downwards.
TTGTAATAGAAAGCGAGAACTACCCTGCCAGGGTATGATTACATGGTCCCATCAACGAGGTCCAAAGGGTGAGGGAGGGGGTGACATAAGTTAACGCTTCGGAGCCAACAAAATATCAAACACATTCAGAGCAATTTGTTGAGAAAATAGAAAAGTTTTTATTTTTTAAAATACCAATTCATAAGTGGTGTCCATAAGAGAACTTTCTAAAGCATACATACAAACACAGGAAAAAATGTTTTTCTCTTAGGGCTAAATAAGCATCATCATTAAAAATTCATACAGAGAAAAGAGTTTATTAACGTCCCACGCACTCCCACAGTCATTCACTAAACAGACATACACATCTCAATCTCACTCACTATAGAAATAATGCAGACATACAAATACAATCATAGAGGGACCTAGGGGCCTGCAACACCACAATCAATAGTTGCTAGGGTTAGAAAAACAACATGGAGGCAGTTAAATATGAATATGAGGTGCAGTAAGTGGTGACACTCTACACTAAAAGCCATCCACGTAGATCACGCCAACGCACGTTTCAATGCAAGGCCAGTTTAGGCTGCATCTTCATCAGGGCATTGAAGATCAGGGAGGGGGACATACACACACTTTTCTCACTGAAGAGCCTTGTCATCACATATTCTTCATTTACTCATGTAGGGTTCCTGCAGTCTATATGAGTAAGAGCCAAGGGAGCTTCAAGTTTAAACAGGTCCTTATGTGGCGGTAGATAGAAAGCACATCTTTTTCTGATTTCCTTCACACACGGCGCATCCAAATGGGAGAAACTCTGAGGGGAGAACCATACGCTGATTATGGAAACGATCAATAGGTCTTTACTCTTGGAGCAATCTTGGATGGTCAGGAATGGAAGAGCCAGATGTAGGGGGTAGGGCAAACAGCAGGTCCCCTGCAGCCGCTAGGGTCGGCGTCCCGCACCGCGACGGAGCTATGAGGCGAGACCCTTCAGTTTCCACTTAGCGATCTCGGGTGACCGGACTTAGTGATCTGGATAAGAAGCGCTGTGGCAGACCGCAGAGACGGCGTCCTCTATCACCTGTTTAAGCACAAATGGAGATCATGCATTCCTTAGTACAATGAATAGTACTGACCCTGAGGACGGTGCACTTTCTAGGAGTCCATCAAGTACCACTGCTCTACCCAATTATTCAAGGCTTTGGCTGTCCTAACCACTGGTGATGTAGGAATCAGGGATGAAATCTATCCAAATGTATGCCAGCTATACAATTAAAATCACTGCACTATTTGAGGGTAACTTGTAAAGTGTGCCAGGTGCTTTGAGACCTCCTAAAGAGAGAACAATTGGTTTTCATTTATATGTTAAGTAGTGCTATATCGCGTTTGCCCCCCCCCAGCCTCATGCACAGTGTTTATTAGGTACCTTCCCTCCCTATCCTTTATGTTGGTGGTCAACTGAAAGGACACCTATGGCCTCATCCAAATCAGCACCCCCTCTGGCAAATGCAGAGAAATTTGTAAAAAAAATACTTGCCCTCTCCAGTGTTTCCGTAATGCGAGCCTCTCTGTGGTGTCTCCTGTAGCATTGCAACCTGAGCCCCTCTGTATTTTATGTAAGCCTGCACCATATATCATTTGGTCATACTGCCAATCTCTGTTACATGCCACATGAGTATCTTCAGCTTTCTGGTAGATTCAGCCATCTATATCTTCCTGTGTGTGTCTGAATCTACGGAGTTCCTGCCTAATGTCTACCCATTGTGGTTATTGCCCATTCCTGTTTGTGTTCAGGATGGCTTAGTGTAGTATCTGTATCTCCCAATGGGATCATTAACCTTAGTACCCAACAAACAGTTCCCCAACTCGAATTTCCCTTACTAGAGAGCAATGGCCTTCTGTCCAAACTTGTAGAACTAAACATGCTCAATCTGCTACTCCGGCCCCACCAATCTGACCAGGCAGTCAGTGTCTCTGAGAAAGGGGGTTTAGTGTGGTCCACCTCCCTCCAATGACCATCCGATCCCCCATGCCCCAACAATGCACACAAGTCCACAGGTAAACAGCGATCCTGTGACCCAGTCATTTCACTGAGGTGTCGACTCTGTTTTAATCGGAGTTTAGTCTTCAGATGAGATCTACTGTCCCTGTGCCACTTTGGGTTACTGTGTTTCTTGTCCAACTATTGCGACTATTGAGAGTTAGAGTTCAAGGTAGAAGCGTCCCCAAAGGTACCCAAGGCATTTCTCATTTGTGATGTGCTACTTAAGATGGCTGCTGCCATGACTGTTTGAACTGTATCCTGCTGGGATTGCTGGTGTGATAGTCATCCTGACCACAACATGGCATCCCTTTGCTTCCTGGATCCCAAACGAAGCTTTCTTGGATGCGAGGCTGGGCACGCTCGGCGTTGTTCTGATTAAGAGAACATGTGATTTCCCCCACAATGTGCCGCTCGAAGTTCAGAAGAGGCTGAAGTTTCCAGGAGTTGTTCTTCATCTGTCCAAGGAGGCTGCAGGGGTCTGGAAGGGCGGAGACTCCATTACCGGTGCAGCAACGGAACTGCGAGTCCCAGGATTCGAAGCGGCTCTTGACACACCGCACCTGGTGACTCTTCCTGGCTGGCCGCGCCCCCCCACCCCGGGTGGCCACAACTGTGACTCGCGGCTCCCGCTTCGCGGGTGCCGCTCGAAGTTCAGAAGAGGCTGAAGTTTCCAGGAGTTGTTCTTCATCTGTCCAAGGAGGCTGCAGGGGTCTGGAAGGGCGGAGACTCCATTACCGGCGCAGCAGCGGGACTGCAAGTCCCAGGATTCGAAGCGGCTCTTGACACGCCGCACCTGGTGACTCTTCCCGGCTGGCCGCGCCCCCCCCGCCCCGGGTGGCCAAAACTGCGACTCGCGGCTCCCGCTTCGTGGGTGCCGCTCGAAGTTCAGAAGAGGCTGAAGTTTCCAGGAGTTGTTCTTCATCTGTCCAAGGAGGCTGCAGGGGTCTGGAAGGGCGGAGACTCCATTACCGGCGCAGCAGCGGGACTGCGAGTCCCAGGATTCGAAGCGGCTCTTGACATGCCGCACCTGGTGACTCTTCCCAGCTGGCCGTGCCCCCCCGCCCCGGGTGGCCAAAACTGCGACTCACAGCTCCCGCTTCGCGGGTGCCGCTCGAAGTTCAGAAGAGGCTGAAGTTTCCAGGAGTTGTTCTTCATCTGTCCAAGGAGGCTGCAGGGGTCTGGAAGGGCGGAGACTCCTTTACCGGCGCAGCAGTGGGACTGCGAGTCCCAGGATTCGAAGCGGCTCTTGACACGCCGCACCTGGTGACTCTTCCCGGCTGGCCGCGCCCCCCGCGCCCCCCGCCCCGGGTGGCCAAAACTGCGACTCGCGGCTCCCACTTCGCGGGTGCCGCTCGAAGTTCAGAAGAGGCTGAAGTTTCCAGGAGTTGTTCTTCATCTGTCCAAGGAGGCTGCAGGGGTCTGGAAGGGCGGAGACTCCATTACTGGTGCAGCAGCGGGACTGCAAGTCCCAGGATTCGAAGCAGCTCTTGACACGCCGCACCTGGTGACTCTTCCCGGTTGGCCGCGCCCCCCCGCCCCGGGTGGCCAAAACTGCGACTCGCGGCTCCCGCTTCGCGGGTGCCGCTCGAAGTTCAGAAGAGGCTGAAGTTTCCAGGAGTTGTTCTTCATCTGTCCAAGGAGGCTGCAGGGGTCTGGAAGGGCGGAGACTCCATTACCGGCGCAGCAGCGGGACTGCGAGTCCCAGGATTCTAAGCGGCTCTTGACACGCCGCACCTGGTGACTCTTCCCGGCTGGCCGCGCCGCCCCGGGTGGCCAAAACTGCTAATCGCAGCTCCCGCTTCGCGGGTGCCGCTCGAAGTTCAGAAGAGGCTGAAGTTTCCAGGAGTTGTTCTTCATCTATCCAAGGAGGCTGCAGGGGTCTGGAAGGGCGGAGACTCCATTACCGGCGCAGCAGCGGGACTGCGAGTCCCAGGATTCGAAGCGGCTCTTGACACGCCGCACCTGGTGACTCTTCCGGGCTGGCCACGCCCCCAAAGGCCATCGGCTATAGAACTACGCTCGTAGACGCGCATCGCGGGACGCGCGCAGGCGGGCGCCGGGCTAAGCCCGGGCAAAGGGCGGGCCGTTTGAGGCCGTTAGAGAACGGCAGAGACCGGACCGGGCCACCCCTCCTTCGTTTCCATCTCGAGGATTTCCCAGCCAGAATCTTTACGCCATGACAAGCAGAGAAACTAGAAGTAAGGCTGTCGCTGTGGTTTCCGGTACCATGGATAAATTCTTACGCAAGGCCAACTTAGTGACTACAAAGGGTATTGCAGTGCTAGATAAAACAAACGACGAGGGTGTGGTAAATTCTTGTTTATCCTCGCCAGGTACTTCTACGATTACTAGCACACCGCTCTTGCTTGATGCCACTCATCTATCCCTAATGGACAGCATAGACCAAACAATAGAGTCTGTACTCCAACAGTTAAGGACACCATCATCTCTGCCAAGGGATCGAGACACATCACGTATTATTAGTGATTTGGATCATTCCCCTGTTGCAGAGTTAGTCCCACATGTGGACCAGGGTGTGGTTGATATCTCGCCGGAGCGCACGGACTTCATAGAAGATCGTGTAACGAAAAGGAAAAGATCCAGAAAGCCCCAAGGTGCTAAAAGGGCCAAAATTGATCCTGTTCTACCAACCATAGGAGAAAGACTGGATTCACATGACACTTTAAGTTTGGGGAAGGAGAGGGTATTGTTAAGTGTTCCTACTTCTGCATCCACTCCCGTACTTACCCAGCCATTTATTTTTGGTGGGGCCAGCCCTAATGTTACAGATTTTCTTATTGCTTCACTCACTGCTGTCTTCAAAAGTCTATTGAGTCCTCTTTTAGTTAAACTGGATTCAATAGATTCGAGATTGGCAGCAATTGAGAGTTCAAGTGTGGGCACTATTGGCCAGTCTGGGACAGGAGCAAGTTCAGAAGGGTCATCCGCGGGGGAAGCCAGAGTCTCACATCCCCCTCCGGTTATTGTGACCCATGTTCCCCTATCCCTTACAACTTCTAATGGGGAAAATAGTAATCACAGTACAGCTTCTGTGCCTCAAATTGTACCAGTACCATTGCCTAGGCTACTGCCACCGGTCCCTCCACCTAGGAGGTCGAAGCAATTAGTACAGGACAACCCACCCACACAGGGGATTCCACAGAATACCCTAACTAATAGTTCTAACCACCAGGCCAGCCCCAAAACACGGCGCAGGGCAGTGAACCTGCCCCCTGAGGCAGCGGGTTACACCGCTATACTGATGGGGGTACCTGAATTGGCTAGTGGTGTAACAGAGTCTTTTGAATCCTTACGTAACAAGGTAATCAGCTGGCTAAACATACAAAGGCCCCTCCCATCCAGCTTGAAAGGAGAAGTTCTCATAGTTAGAAGGGTTATGTGGGTTGGTTACACCGCCAAGAAAAGTGTGGGGGATTGTATAATTGTTATTTTTAAGAATCCCCAGGTTGTTTCCTACATCTGTAACTGGTTTGGTAACACCGCCAATACAGCGACCGAACTCGTCCCTCTCTCATACTTTTATCCCAATTCTAGCAAACCATCTATGAGAAGGGACGATGGATGGACAAAGGTGGGTTTTGCTGTAGATGGATCCAGATATAGGCCTAGGTTTAATACTCATTTTGCCAATGTAAATTATGCACACCCCAACAGGTTTAATTGCCTTGATGAAGTAGATTGACTTCGAGGGGGTCTTCCCCCACAACCTTACCAAGTCAATGGAAGTGGACCTGCGGGACAGGGGACGGGAATTGAAGGGACTGACATCCTGAACAGAGAACTGGTTCCACCCCAGGACGGTGGTTTGAAATCCCCTAGCCCCAGGGCCACTGTAGATTCTGTATTGCTGAGTCAAATGGTTGGTACTCCATTCCCCCAAGCGCTTTGCGCTTCAAACATAACATCTACTGCTAAACCCACCTTGGGAATGTGTGATTGGCTCCCCGTATCCCCACCCACGGGTATTATACCTGAAACAACTGAAGGGCCTCCTCCCAAATTGAACACTGAAACTCTAAAGGTCCCCTCCTGGAATGTGGCAGGTATCGCAAACAAAATACACACAGCAGACTGGGACCTTCTAATAAGTACCAGTGATATCTGTCTCTTCCAGGAGACGTGGGCCAGGGACCCTGTGAGTAGTGTGGGTTTTGCAGTTTTTGAAATTCAGGCTAAATGGAGTGGTAAGGGAAGACCTTCGGGGGGCTTGGCGACTTGGGTAGCCAGTCACACTGGCTGCACTGCAGAGAGCATTCCTACGCTCTCGGAGGGCATCCAGTGTGTACTTCTTGGGTGGCCCAATGCAGTAAAACGGACAATTATAAATGTATACTCTCGTCCGGTCAGTGTAGTTAAGGAATCGCCTACCTTGGAAGATCTTGCGTCCTTCCTGGACTCACTGCCCAGCGACTATAAAATCGTGCTGGGCGGAGATTTTAATTGCCATTTCGAACCACTGGAAGGCCTAAGGGAGGGTACCCTCACCGCCGAAGATGACTTTTGGGGTGTTCCACCATGTTCATCCCCTCATCCCAAATCTTGGTCCCCACTTGTTGTGCAAATCTTGTCCCTCACCTTAAATTACGGACTGAGGGCTTGCAACGGTCGCACCCCTTCAGACTGTCCCTCAGCGTGTACCTTCAACAGGAAGGGTCACGAATCCAGGTTGGATTACATTCTCGTTGACATTGGCTCATGGTCTAAGGTCCAGGATTTCAGAGTATCTCCTAGAACTGATAGCGACCACAATGCCCTTTTATTAGATCTGGAACACCCAGCACCTTCTGCTGAGTCGCTATCTACCAACCATAAGGATGATCCTGGGAACCTGGCCCTTAGCTCTAATAGGAGCAGAGTAAAATGGGGAAAAATAATCAGTACCGAGGATAATATAAGGAAAATCTTTGATATTGCAATCCCGAAGTTTGTGGAGTTAGATGATTTAATTAACCAGCCCAGATCTATAGATTTCAACCACAAACTGTGTCATATACATGCCAATCTAGTAGGTTCCTTAGCTGAGGTTTTCTACCCTGTGGCTGCCCCTCGGCGTAAACAGACCCGCACCTCAGCTTGGTACAACGCTTCCTGCCGAAAGGCCAAGAAAGAATTAATCGCTAGTTTCAAAGCAGGGTCAGACAAGGGTATGGTTGCCAAACTCAGACGGGACCATAAGGATGCCATCGCGTCAGCAAAAATGGAGTGGGACTGGAATCATTGGCAGGATCTCTCCTCTGCATTAGAAACCAGAGACTCAAAAAAATTCTGGTCCCTGGTGAATAATGGCACAGGAGAGGCTAAAGCTGCCGTGGAGCCAAATATTGCGCCATCTGTTTGGGAAGCCCACTTTGGTAAACTTTATCAGGACACTGTATTGTCCCCCAACGAAGTGGCTCCTGATGATATACTTACTCCTACAGCTGGCTTGGAATTCACTCTTGGTGAGGTGGTTGGTGCAGTAGAGAGACTAGCAATGGGGAAAGCTCCGGGTTTGGATAGGTTGCCCGGCGATCTTTTTAGACAATACCCTGAGATTTGGGGCCCGTACCTCCTCATTCTTTTTATTGCCATTCTGGGAGGTATGGAAATCCCCTGTACTTGGCTGGGAGCAGAGATAGTGCCAATTTACAAAAAGGGCTCTCCTCTTCTCCCAGCCAACTACAGGCCAATTAGCCTCATAGACGTTCCCCAAAAACTTTTCTCTCGTCTCCTTCTGGATCAGCTCCTTGATTGGATGGAGGCAAATGAAATCCTTAGTCCTCTCCAGGCTGGCTTCAGAAAAAACACGTCCACCATGGACCAGATCTTCCGCCTCATCCTCCTGTACTGGAAAACGGTGAGGATTGAGGGGGGGAGGCTATACATGGTGTTCGTGGATCTGAGGTCAGCCTTTGACTTGGTCCCCCGGAAAAAACGATGGGAGGTCTTAAAGGGGCTGGGTGTTTCCGCCCAGCTGCTGCACGCCATAATCAGGCTCCACGATGGCAACTACGCGCAGGTCAGGTGTGGGAGGGATGGAGCGCTGTCATCAAGGTTTCCTGTTCTCAGAGGGGTAAGGCAGGGGTGCGTCTTGGCGCCGACCCTGTTTTGACCTCTTTGTCAACAGCGTTATATCCCACCTTGATGACGTTAAAGATAACGACGCTCCTTCTTTGGCAGGCAGGAGGGTGCCAGCCATTATGTTTGCTGACGACACCCTCCTGCTTTCCAAAAGCCCAATGGGGATCCAAAGGATTTTGGATGGATTTGGTCTTTTCTGTAGGCAACATGGTCTAGAGATCAATACAGAGAAGACCAAATTCATGATTTTCAACCCACCACCAAAGAGCAGACCCAATCCCAGTCTGGGTACAGTTAGCCTGGAAAGGGTTACAACTTTTCAATATCTGGGGGTAACTCTGCACGAGAACCTGTCTTGGGACCCCCAGATAGTGAAATCCCGGCTAAAGTTGACCCAATTATCCGGTGCAATTCTGAAGGTTGTAAATACTTCAACCTTCAAACCTATCAGTCCGGCACTAGAACTGTACAAAACGCAAGCCAAAGCGGCTGCAATGTACGGTAGTGAGCTATGGGGGTACAGAGCAGGCCCGGTTCTCGCCAGAGTAGAAAATATCTTTCTCAGACGCCTTCTGGCCCTCCCTCGTGGCACACCCCTGATTCCCCTGAGATTGGACGTGGGCTTAGACTCCATCGCTGCTGAGCTGGAATCTAAGCCAGTAAGATTCTGGCACAGGCTCTGGTCCACCAGCGAGCTTGAACATTGCAGGAGTGACCTTACCTATGTAATGGCCTTGAACCACCGAGATAGAATTCCATGGCTGGCCTTTGTTAAGAAGGAATTGTATCGTATAAAATTGCCTGAGCTCTGGGAGGTTCCAGCATCGGGCTGCCAAATGCTATCCCGGAAACGATTAGTCCAAATTTACAAGGAAAAAAGCCTGGACTCACTTTTGACCTCAACTAATAACGGCACCCTCACTGAACGTTTTTTGCAATCCAAAAACTCCTATGAATTTGAGGGTTTTATGGATATTATTTTTCCAATTTTAGCCAGGAAACTGTTTATACAGTGGAGGTTTGACACTTTACCTATTAAAACTTTTACCTCCAAATGGCTGCAGAGTGATGATACAATCTGTCCGGGTTGTAATTCCCATGATGAGGAAGAACCCCACCTTTTTTTCTTCTGTCCTGCATATTACAGACCAAGGAAATATTGGCTGGCCCCCCTTTGCAGGACTTTGGGTTTCAGGAGCCATAAAGATGCTTACAGAGTTCTAAGAACTAGTACTCTGCCTCACATAGTCTTTGCTGTAGCTAAATTCATCATGGCTATGTGGCATATCAGGAAAAAAATTGTTAATTGCACAAAACTCTAAACTATGAACTTGTTCTTACAATTATGGACTGTGCTTTTTAATTAATTCATGCATGTTTTTCCCCTGATTATGGAATGTCTCTTTTTTTCCCTCATCATGTTTGGAACGACCAACTATTCATTTCATTTTATGTAACGTGTTTTTAAAATTGTAATTCTTTTTAAATGGCTGTCAAAATGTATACTCATGTATCTTTTATGGTCTTATAGACCGAAATAAAGAATTTTTGGATTGGATTGGATTGGATTGGCTTCCTGCAGGCCTGGTGTAATGCTTTGTGCCCCCAGACCTGGCACCACCTCCTGAATTTTGTTGTTCAGCTCATTCTCATATATTTGGCGGATTGGTGGAAAAGAGGACTCCTTGAGCTGATATCATTTTCAGTTTTACTGGGATTAGTTGGGCGTGTTCTGCAGTCTTTGGCTAGCTTCAGTGAACAATGTGCATTATTGTTGTACGACCACAGTAAAGTTGGGAAAAATCAGAACCTTGCTTTACTCCACTGTTATTTTGCCTTGCAGTCTTGCTTGGTGTAATAAATGGTCCTTGTTCTGGAATCCACAGATCGCGGGGGTGCCCGAGGCGGCAGTGGGCCTTTTCCAGTGTGAAGAACTAAGAGAGCCTTCTGGTGATACTGATTGTTTAGCCCAAACTCTCCAAAAGAGTTTCCACAAAGTTGCCTTCGATTTATTTTCCCAGGAGGCCCATTATCCTATTATTGTTTCAATTAGGCCCTTCCTTTGCCCTGTATTGAAGATAGTGCACCTATTCATTCAGGACCTGCATCTGTTTATACGGCCCATCTGTGTGCAACGCTAAATCAGTGAGTGAGGCTTTAGTTCTCGAGACCCACTCTGCCATTTTTCTCTGGTCTTTTTTCAACAGACTCTGATCCAGCGCTACTGTGTCAATTTTCTGCTTTAAAGAATCCTCTGTGGAAGTGATAGCGAGTATGGTGTATTTCCAACTTATATGGGGTGTTAGGGGGTATTGCATCCCCAGTTCTGAGGGCAGAAGGCAGTCAAGCCTCTGTGTGCAGGCCTACAAGCCGGGAGCCTTTGGGATTCAAGTGTCTTTCTGTGGCTGTATGACCTGACTTTACCCCCACTGCATTCTGCTGGCATTCTGGGATGTCGGAGGCATTTATTTTTTATATGAAATTAATCTCTCAAATGTTCTTAATTGCTCCCTAGCCCTTCATGCTGCTCCTCTGCAGGCCCCAGCCGAGTTGTTCTGCTCTCCACTGCTAACCACTCTTCTTCCCATTCAGCGGCCGACAGTGAGGTCAGGGGGAGATGCAGCCCCGGTCAGCGTCCTCAGTGATGAGTTTCCCTCTGTTGCAAATACTTTGGAACACCATCTGGGGCAGTCACCTGGCCACATAGGTCACGTCCCAAGTCCTGCCCTCGAGGTCCCCACTGGTTCCCTAGATCCTCTCAGCAACCATTGCCCGCAAGCAGTCTCCCGATCGGTGTCATTTTCAGCTCTGCGGCTTCAGCTGTCATCCAGAATCCGAGTTGACCTGCTGATCACTGTGTCCCTCTGTGCACTGTCTTGTGTCTGGGTGCTCTGTTTGTTCCCAATGCACTATCATTTGTGGTATAAATTGAGCTTAAGCATGGTACGTTTGCCTAGGGCATGGAGAGCTTTGGTGTTACCCATTTGTCACTATGCTTGTCTTGGCCACGCCTCCGGCCATCTTGCTATCCTTTTACTTATTTTTTTACTTCAGAGAGGATAGATTTTCAGTTAAATATTGGGTACATTAATGCTGGAAGTTATCTGGAATCTTAGAACTCATTCTTTCGGTGATTGTCTGAATTACTTGTGATAAAGCTTGGCCAAGGTGCTATACGGTTTTTAGATATGAGTTAATAAAGTGTGCTTGGGTAATTTGTGGAATATTTTATTGTAAGACTATACTGTTTTTATTATCTTTTGGAACACTCTTCCTAGAAGAGGACACTGCTTTCTCCACTGAATTACTGAAACAATTGAAACTAAATCAGAGGAGGCATTCTATTAAAAAAACATTTTTAAAATTCGAGACCTCTTGCTCATTGCTGTATGATTTTATTGCATTGCTCAAATATTTTTTTATTCATAAAGCTCTTGGAAATACTTTTGATTCTGTTTTTCGGTGGTGGTGTGGTGCTGCTGAGACAGATCGTGTTCTGCTCTAATCTTTCTCACTTCCTAATTCCACAATTATTTTTATTCATAAAGTTATTTAAGATGCTTTTGATTCTGCTTTTCTGTGGTGTTGCTGGGACAGATTATGTTCTGCTGTATGCTTTCTCATATTCTAATTCACTGTGTGTGTTTTTAGCTCTTGCGCCTAGTGGTGCAGTGCGCAGCAAGAGACTGTTTGTAGGTGGTTTGGAAATGTACCTAGGAATCGCACACGCTTGTGCATGTGCGATTCCTTTTTGGCCGCGCTATTGGCCTTTGCGTGTGTCTTTTTTTATGAAACGCCATGCAATTGGCCAAAGGCGGGCGCATTGCTCCGCCCAAGGTCTATTGGTGTCTATTACGCGCACTGGCCGTTATGTAGTTTCAATTATCGTGCCCAGATACGGGCGAGATAATTGAAACCACATGTCTCGCTGTGGAGCACACACACCACTTGCTGGATTGTTCTTTCTGGGATCCATTTTACAGGGAAGCAACTAAATGAAAGAGGGAAAGAGAGGTGGGCATATATATTTTTAATTTCTAGTTCATATTTTGTGACGGAACAATTTGATATTCGTCGCAACGCACACTCAACTCTACTGTATTAAAAAAAGGCTGTATATGTTCTTTGTTAAAAATGTGTCTGTTTTGTGGCAAACTTCGTTTTTTGTTGTTGTTTCTTTGGGTATGATCTCATTAGTAGGTGCTTTGAGAACTCCGTATTCCGCCGCTTGTGTGCACATATAAACACTATCGGTAGTGCGCATACAATACATGCATATATCATACATGGAGCCTGGCAGCCCCAGGCTGCTTCCAGGGATCGCTGAAGGCTGGCACTGTGCTGTCCTGGGCTGCCCTGGCATGGGTTGGTGCTGTGCTGCACCAGACTTTTCTGGCACGGGCTGGCGCTGTGCTGCCCCGGCACGGGTTGGCGCTGTGCTGCACCGGGCTGCCCTGGCGGGGTCTGGCGGCAGCTCGAGAGGGCCTTTTGAAATCTCGCAAGGCGAGTTCCTTTGAGGGCGGGTGCATTCTTCGGCGGTGTTTGAAAGGGAGGTTTTCAGCGTGTACTGGGGGCCCCTGCGGGGCGGACAACGCCCACAGGCAGTAACAACACCGTAATCTCATGGACTTGGCTTCAGTTAAGGGGGCATTCCTGCGCGAGGGTTGTGGTGCCCGCCAAGGTCAGTGATTGGCCGTGTGTCTGTGCGCAGTGGTGCCAGCCAAGACCACCCCTGCCCGTCCCTGGCACACACTGTGGGGCCCCATGCGGTGGTGTCAGCCGAGACCACCGGTGCCTGGACACACACTGCTTGACCCCATGCTGTGGTGCCATCTTAGACCCCTAACCCTGCCCGTACTTGGGCCCCACACTGAGGGATCTCAGTCGGTGGTGCCAGCCGATACCACTAACCCTGCCCTTGCCTGGCACACACTGAGGGACCTCAGACAGTCTGTGGTGCCAGCAGGGCTCACTCACTGACACTGTGCCCCTGCTCGGGCACCGACTGCGGGGCAACAGACTGTGGCATCTGTAGAAACAGAGATCAGAATATAGTGGTCTCTTTAAAATTTGGTTCAAGTCCTTCCGTCTGGAGCATGATAAGTCCTCCGGACGGGTCCTGACGGGCCTCCGGAGGACTTATCATGCTCCAGACTGAAGTTTCCCTTATGTCATCCAGAGAGCAGTTCCACTAAGACTGGTTCTCACAAAATAAAACACAGAACCTACGTGTGTTTGGAGAAATACCTCTTTCTATAATATCTTCTAAGCTTCTAGTACGACCAAGGACTTGAACCAAATTTTAAAGAGACCACTATATTCTGATCTCCACCTTGCGACCGGTGATACAAGTTAGCCTGTGACCGCCTCTCAAGTCAAGAAAACGCCCTGAATAGGAGTTCAGGCTATACACATATATACACCTTAAGATACCACTTGACAACTGAGGCCTGATGTATACCGCTGTATAGAACACTGGTCACATTCATCGGGAGGTCAGCTTTAATAATAATAAGCCCTGAAGAAGTCCTCTGCGTGGGACGAAACGCGTCGGCTGTGTGGTAGTCCATTTATTTTTTATGGCTGAATAAAGATTGAAAATCCACAAAATGAGAATCAACGTTTGCAACTTATTGTAATATTCATCTAGATATTATTTGTGGTGCACCTTAGCTATTGTCGAAATCAAGTTTGAATTCCTTAGGGAATAGGCACCGGGACGGTGGGTGCTACGCAGTGTGCACATGATTCCCTCTCTTTATTTTAGGGACCAATTAGAAATTTAAAGGGGTGATTTGAGATTAGGTGCTTCAAGAGTTAGGGACCACCGTTAGATCTGTTTTGTCATATTTCTAGTTTGCGCTATATAAAACTCTGCAAAAAAAAATATATATATATTAGCAATGAAATAGCTCCAACTTTAATAATGCGAGACCTATTGCATTGCAAATGCTTGTTTTCATTGGTGTCTCACTGGCGCTGGTAGAATCCAGGTGCAGTTCTTGCAGAGAGAACTTGAAGGCAGAGATTTGTTATGATAGCTGTTTGATAAGTAAGAATGCATGTTGTTTCCATCACCTTTTCAAACAGGCTGCCTTGTATATATTACATTCATTGCTCCTTTACACTGATATACTAGAGAGAAGCAATTGATTGCAAGGAAAAATAAGCAAACGGACATAGTCCAGGCCAGTAAAACAAACCCTTTTAATGTGTTGGAAAACAGAACAATAGAAATAAGTTATAAAGACGAACTGCATGGTTAGCGTAGTCATACAATTTAAAATAAAATGTTCATTGTTCGAGCCTTTTGCCAAATGCCAGAACGCCTGGGTCACAAGGTGTCCAGGATGTGCTGGGACAGTCCTGGGTTTTCACTATGAAAGGGTTGTTCCTTCAATGGCCATACACTTCAGACATTGGTATACATCCTACTCATTAGAATTTAGGTGACAGAAATATTTTAGACCATATTTATTTCAACATTTCTTTTATTCTTATTTCATATGATTTCTTATTATTCAGTTTATAGAAAATTATTTCATCATGAATACATTTTTTTGAAACATATTTTTTCTTTTATAATACATGTAAACAATTATCACAAAAATTGATATAGATATATAAAAAAACATATGACACAAATTATCTAAACTGACACCACCTGATACCAACCACACAAACTCAAAATCATACTGCGGGGAATGAGATTTTGATATCAATTTATGATCAATTTAATAACTTATCTCATTCATCTATTTTGGACCGCTAATATCTGTCATTGAGTAAAAGACAACCCCTGCATAGGTTAGACAAACCCCATTAACGGACGCCACTCAGAAGAACCACTTACAACTGATAAGGTTTAAAAGTTTTATATAAAAGTCAAAGTTAAATGCAAATACAATCCTCTCGGGATCAAAGTATACAAAAGAATACAAAATCAATTCCACATTCAGCAATTTAAAGCTTCGATGTGAAGTGGTTCTTTGGCGTCATCTACAGAAAGAGAAAAAAATATCACGTTAAATCTGTCCCTACTCTATGCTATGTGACATCCCTACTTCGTTAGTTCCTGACCTAAAAAGGTGTCAGCAGTTTGACTTCCAAAGAAGATCAAACTCTCTTAGCCTCTAAAGGTAACGTAAGTCTAAGAAGCAGTACCCTCTCTGCCTACCCATCCGCTCTTCTTAAGGGTCCTCGGCCTACTGCTCTCTTGCGCTCTGATCTCTCTCAGCGCATCTGCTCAAGTCATCTACCCTTCGCCCTTCTCTCTCTGAGCTCCCTGCTGGGCTATTCGCTATCTTATCCCCGGGGTGCTGTCCCTAAAATACACAATCACAGTGTGGATGGAACGCC
This sequence comes from Lissotriton vulgaris, assembly GCF_964263255.1. NCBI lineage: Eukaryota > Metazoa > Chordata > Amphibia > Caudata > Salamandridae > Lissotriton > Lissotriton vulgaris. The sequence continues at coordinate 1,377,367,396 of NC_141694.1, read as the reverse complement.
CCTTGACGCCCACCACGGACTTTCCCCGATGATGTCAGCTTCTGGCTTCTTCCATTACTTCATCTCTCTCGTCGTCCGTTAAGTTGACCTTTCTTCTTTAGATGTCATCTTCATCTTCTTATTGGCAATTTCAATTGACACTTTCAGATCAGAAATCATATGAACTTAAACAAGACTTTGACTTACAACTGCTATTCCTTGACCTTCTAGGTCCTGTGAATGGTCATTCAAAAACAAGTCTCACATTCTTAGCGCTTCCCATCACGTTCAGGCCATAAACCTTGTCCAGCGTTGTCACCTTAAATCTAACAAGTGCTAGACTTCTTGGCTCTCACGTCCACATCAAGCTATTTACGACTCCTGTAAGTCCGCTAAATTATATACATTGGACTGTGTTCCTGCTAACCCTTGGTCAGTCAGGTTAGAATCACAAATGACCTAAACCTTTCTAGCGTTCTCACAGAAAGCCTTCTACACAGTATAACCTTTAACACACATTATATATTCGTATTTAGCAAAAGTCTGTTACACATATATGAATACATTGTACATAGAATATAACTACGTAGAGTATGACTTTATATGCTTATTCGTTACATCGTCGTATGTATACTTTCTGCGCACTTCTCCACGTTACATTTCTCGCCGCTTCTCCGTTTAAAGTTTCATACGTACATGAATTCTACTTTGCACGTTTTTACATTTCGTAAGCATTTCTACACCGTCTCTACATCAGCCCACTACATATACGGGCCTTCTAAATCTAATACATGTTCTAAAGTGAATATAGTTACATTTCCTATATTACTTTGGATTATATCAGTTAACTTTATACTATAAGTGTCAACTTCATGTTACGATATACGTTTCATTCCTACGTTATACAATGTGCTTGTAAATACGGCCTATACATAATTTCTATTCAAATTTGCGCTCTCTCAGTCCCCCCTTTGATGACTTCTAGGAGTCATCACTAAATGCAATTTGAATAACATCTCTAAACAGAACTAGTTACAATATTCCCTCTTTTCATCGTTTCGAGAGCTCTTAAACTTTTATACTGTTGATCTTGTAAAGCAGCTAATCTCCTTTCTTGCTCTCTCATTGTTCGTTGTAACCGGTTTGATCTATACCATTTATACAATTTTACTAAACCTAACAATGTGATTATACAAATTATTACTATCAATACAGGCTTTAATATGTACCATACTATACTTCTCCCAAGGTTGGCAAACCAACTCCCAACCTTTCCTACTCCATGACCAACTTTTTCCCAAACATTTGTTTTGGATAAATCTTCGATCTCTTGATGAATCTGTGTAATGTTCCGTATGACTTTCTCAAGTGGTTTTGAATTATCAGGAATATAAGTACAACATTCCTGGACCTTCAAAGCCTTACAAACTCCGCCTTCTTTTGCTAGCAGTACATCTAAAGCAAGTCGGTTCTGAAGAACCATTGCTCTAATCGACTGCATCTCACCTTCTACCAACATTAATGACCTTGCAGTACTTGCAGATAATCTATCTACAACTGTAGCCAGTCTCCTGATCTTAACATCGTTAAGTATTAAACCTAACATAGGAAACATTGCTCCAAATACATCTCCTACTACTTCTGCATCTCCTACTTCCCTTTTCGTTCTCCTCGAAGCCTTTCCTTCTTTTATCGCTACATCTTTTGCATGATATATTTTGGGGAAGACAATTGCCAAGTAACACGAACCATACCAATTGTCAGGTAGTTTTACATAGGCATTTCTTCCACATACAAAATACACATTCGGAATAGCTTGCATTCCTTTCATAAAATCTTTCGTATAGTACTCTAAACGAAAAGCATGTTCGCAATTCACTTCACCTACAAATACACTCTCATAATACGTCTTGCTTCGAGTGAAACATAACTTTCCTTTCTGCGTTCTATCCAATGCTATTGGACCATTGCTACCCTTCCTTTTATGTGCCTTCTCTTCTTCGGTCCAATCTGTTTTCCACTGTCCTGACATTTTTAGAATCTTCTGTCTTCTATATCTATCATCTACTTGTCCTATGAACTTCTTCTCAACCTCTGATACTTTGCAAGTTAGATTATTTCTGCGTGCATATGAAGTATCTAATGTATCCCAAGGAAGAAAGAATTTTGCTAGTCTATCCTCCTTTTTGTAATAGTCCCACTTATTCATTTGCTTATAATTCGGAACTTCAGGCAGTACCGAATCATAATTTGAAAAGTAGTACTCAAATCCTTCTCTACCATAAAATATACTGAGCAGTAAACTACATGTTATCCCATAAGTCAATGGGAGATGATGATATCTAATGCCTTCGTCTACAGAAGCCGGCAATTGCATACAAACGTAGCAATCTTTGGCCTCCATGGCATCGATATATTCATATAACAGTTTAGCATATGCGTTTGACCTAAAGTTTCCCTGTGACTCGTCTACGTGTAATCTACGAGCTTCATCTGCCAATAACGCCTTTTCACGTATAACGTTGCTCTCCTCCTTTTTCCCCACAAGAGCAGGTCTCAAAGTCGTTATAGGCTTTACATTTACTATTTCATTATCGCTCTCATGTCCTATTATGTATGATATTGTCACTACTGTAATTATGAGAAAAATTACTACTGCTATTAGTGTACCTACTATACATCTAGCCTTCCGGTTTGGGTTGCCGTTCTCCATGTTATCAAAACAGCGTAGCTTCTTCTTTTGCGAAAAAGTTTTCCTTCTGCAGTCTTTGTTTGCTTTATTTGCTTTCTCAGTCTTAAAATGCTTTTTCCCAACAAAGTCTCTTTTTCGCAACAATGTCTTTCTCTTTTAGCAACGGACAACCCTAACCCTTCTCCGTCCTCTAAATGTAATCCCTAATTTTGTTCTTCTTTCCACTCGGTGCTAGGTTATCTTCTTCTTTATAACTTATATAAAAAAGTCTTTTATGCATCAACAATTATTTTCGGACCTGCAGCTTTCACGACAATTTCCAATAATTCAAAACGAATGACTTTTTCTTCTTCTTCTGACATTTGCTGACCAAACGTTGAAATTGTAATTTATTTAGCACTAGATCTTGAATTTGACTCAAATATGGGGGTATGGGAAGTGTGAAAGTCAGTAATCCCTCAGTCTCGAGTCCAGGCGTCAACATCCATATCTCCACTGCCACAAATGGATCGTGATCGATTACCTTCACTTTCTTCACTCTCCCAGATTTCTGTCCCCAAGACATCTGCTAGATAAGTCCACTCTGGAGTGGCGTACCTTCTGCAGGGCACACGTACCCTTCTCGATCTCCTTGGACTTTCAGTTCCTGAGTCTGTAGTTTCTTCCTCCTGATCCGATTCTTCAGCGATCGGGACAAGAGTTCTTTCTTGCTTTTCTTCTGAGCTTGGCCTTTTCCTTCTCTCCGGCCAACTGGCTTTGTCACTTCTTGTCCTTCTGCTCCTTGTCCTTGGACCTGTATCTTGGTCATTTTCTGTTTGTTCGATATCTGTATCAGACTCCCAATTACTTTCTTCTCCTGAGGCGACTTCGGTCTCACTGGTATCCTGACCTTCGTCAACCTGTTCCGTCTCAATCTCAGCCTCTTCGCTCACCTCCACAGCTTGGCTTTTCCCCTCTATGGCTTCTCCACTTTCCGCTGGATTCTCATCCGAAAGAGGAGCGGTTTCTTCTAGAGGTGTTGGCACTCTTCGGGTGTGTGAGGCATGTATCCAGTTTGGCAGACCTCCACACTTTACTGCGGTATTCGTTACAAGTATAACTTGAAACGGTCCTCTCCAGCGCACGTCTAAGCAGTTCTTCCCGACATGCTTCTTCACCAGGACCCAGTCTCCCGGACTCAGGTCATGGCACAAATCTTGTGCTGATGGAACCTCTGCAGCCTGGACCTGGAGGGACACAGAATTAACGGCATCCGATAGTCCCTTACTGTAGTCCAAGATCAAATCGTCTGTGATGTTCACTAGAGCTGCAGTCGGAACCGATGGCAATCTCATAGCTCTCCCCATTAGGACTTCATGAGGAGAGAGACCTGTTCTTCTATCAGGTGTGCTACGTATGCTCATAAGAACCACTGGAAGTGCGTCTGGCCAACTCAGGGATGTTGCTGAACAAACTTTGGCAAGTCTGGACTTTATCGTGCTGTTGATTTGCTCTACAATCCCTGAAGCTTCTGGTCGATAGCTGCAGTGTAACTTCTGATCGATATTCAAAGCTGAACATAGCATCTTCACTATTTCGCTATTGAAATGAGTTCCTCTGTCCGACTCCAAAGAGGATGGCACCCCAAACCTCGGTATCAACTCTCTAAGTAACAGTTTTGCTACTGTAAGTGTATCGCACCTACGTGTAGGGTAAGCCTCAACCCATCTAGAAAATATGCACACAATCACTAAAACGTATCTGAGTCTGTTGCATTTAGGCATTTCAATAAAATCAAGCTGCATCCTATTGAAAGGCCCCCCAGACCTCCCAATATGACTCAATGTAACTGGTGTTCTCTTCCCCACATTTAGTTGCTGACAGATCGTACATCGCTGACACACAGCTTCTGCCGCTACTCTAAATTTGGGATGAAACCACGTTTGTCTGAATACTCTCACCATAGCGTCTCTTCCTATGTGTGCTGATCCATGCAATTTCCTTGCCATTGGACTAACAAGTTCATTTGGTAAAACTGCTCTCCCATCTGCAGAGATCCAAAAGTTCATTTCACTTCTAGAACAACCAGCTGTTTCCCAACTCTTTTTCTCCTCATCTGGTGCATTTTCCTGAACACTTCTCAATTCATCCCACGTATCTACAGTGTCTAACAACATGGTCAATTCAGTTCTTTCTTGGATTCCCCCCACTTTTATATCAGTGTGAGAATATCCCTGTTCTGCACAATAACGCGCTACTTCATCCGCGTAGCGGTTTCCTAATGACACAAAGTCAACATTCTTTGTATGCGCTGCACATTTGACCACTGCAATCGCTGATGGGCCTTGCAATGCCTCTAACAAAAGTCTCACGAATTCTCCATTCCTAATGGGAGAACCCGAGGAGGTCATGTAACCTCTCTGAGACCATAACTGCCCGTAATCGTGAACTACCCCGAAACCATACTGGCTATCGGTGTATATGGTGACTCGAAGTTTGTCGCCTGCTAAGCAAGCACGAGTCAAAGCAACAATTTCAGCTACCTGAGCGGAGTGTACTCCTTCCAGGCAAGCGGCTTCTATTACTCTCGTAATTGTGCAAACTGCATAAGCTGCTCTTAGCTGACCGATATTGTCTCTTACACATGAACCATCAACGAAGAAAATTTCATCAGGGTCCGTCAATGGCTCATCTACAATATCGGGTCTCGGTTTGGTGCATAGTTCAGTCACATCAAGGCAGTCATGATCTGTACAATTTTCATCATCCACCTCATTCGGAAGTGGCATCAAAGTTGCAGGATTCAAGACGGAGCATCTTTTTAGGGTCACATTCTCGGCAGCCAGTATGACTTGCTCGTAGCGTGTGAGCCTGCTATTTGTCAGATGCTGAGTCTTAGTCCTGGTCATTAACAGTTCTACAGAATGTGGTACATACACCTCTAACTGATGACCCATAACTACGCTTTCAGATCGTTCAATGCTGACACCCGTTGCAGCTACGGATTTGAGACATCCGGGCAACGCTGCGGCTACTGGATCTAATGTAGCCGAGAAATACGCTACTGGTCTACGCGCATCTCCGTGAATCTGAGCTAAAACTGCTAACGCGCATCCCTCTCTTTCGCAGCAGTAAAGCAAAAATGGCTTCGTGTAATCAGGCATTCCTAAAGCCGGGGCACGACATAGGTCCTCCCTCAGCTGCAAAAACGCCATCAAACAATCTTTGTCCCATGGTACCGGATCACTTACTCCTTTGTGCGTCAGTTGTAATAACGGTTTTGCCTTCAGTGAGAAGTTGGCTATCCACTGTCGACAGTAACCGACCATACCTAGAAACATCCTGACTTCTCTTTGTGTTGTAGGCGCGTTCATTTTCATAATCGCCTCTATTCTGTCTGGAGACACCTTCCGCTTTCCCTTTTCAATCCTATGGCCCAAGTATTGCACTTCAGTTTTACAATATTGCAACTTACTTGGAGACACCTTGTGTCCGTTCTCGGCCAAGTGATTTAACAAGGTTATGGTGTCTTCTCTGCAAGCTTCCTCAGTTTCTGACGCAACTAGGAGGTCGTCTATGTACTGGACTAGAACCGAATTCTTGGGCAGTACTAGGCTTTCAAGATTTCGTTTTAATAACTGGTTAAAGATCGATGGGCTTTCTGTATACCCCTGAGGGATACGACACCATGTTAAGACGCGATCTTCCAGCTTAAAAGCGAAAAGATACTGGCTCTCTTCATCTAAAGGTATCGAAAAGAAAGCCTGGCACAAATCTATCACTGTAAACCATTCAGCTTGGAACGGTATCTGAAATAATATCACTGATGGATTCGGTACCACTGGACAACATGAGACAACAATGTTATTAATCTTCCGAAGATCCTGCACTATTCTGTACTTTCCACTAGGCTTCTGCAAACCCATAATCGGGGAGTTACATGGACTTCCCACGATCTCCTTCAGTATTCCCTGTTTAATCATGGATTCGATCACAGGCTTTATTCCTGCAATCGTCTCTGGAGTCAACTTGTATTGTGGGGTTCTTGGATACTCAGCATTGGCTCTTACCAAGATTTTTACTGGTTCCACTCCTTTAATCAGTCCTATTCCTTCTCCAGTAAAATCCCACACCTCATCTGACACTTTCTCTCTCAAATCCTGTGGAAGTTCCTCCACTGTTAAGGTAGGATATAGTTCCACGCACTCTTGCGAGTTTACAATTTTAAAATCGGCATCCTCATCATTTGTCTGCACTTCTACTCCTTCAGGTGTACAATGTATTGTGCAATTCAATTTGCACAATAGATCTCTTCCTAGCAAACACACAGGGCTAGAATCACAGATCACAAACTGATGTTCGTCACTGTAATTCCCTATCTTTACTGACACTGGTTCGGTCAGAGGATTCGTCATCCTCTTGTTTGCGACTCCTACCACCTGAATCGTCTCTCCCGATATCGGCAAACCGGGAACTACCGCTGATCTCAACGTGGATCGAGTGGCACCCGTATCTACCAAAAAGGTTGTAGGACATCCAGCTACTTCAGCCTCTACGTATGGTCCTCTCTGATCTACTTCCAGGGCTGCTCCTAGAGTACAGTCTTCCTCCCTGTTTACTCGTTGCCCTGTAAGAGGATCAACGTAGTAGCATTCCTCTCCTCCTACAAACAATGGCATTTGTCTATAGGTTTTCCCTCCGTTTGTGATGCGAGGCGGTTGAGGAAACGGGGCTCGAGGAGTCTGAGTCCCCCCTTTGATAAATTTTCCCTTCGGGGCTGCGGCTCCCTTAACCACGTTATTCTGTACCTCTTCCTCCTCCTGTTCTAATTCCCCTGTCTCAACATTGTAAGGACGCTCGCGTCGCCAATGTCCCACTTCGTTACACTGATGACATCTAGTTGTCCTTTTCAGTGTCGCAATATCCATTCTCGGTCTCGGTCTTTCTTCCTCATCTCTGCTCTGATTATTCTGCTTCTTTACTTGCGCTCCTGTTCCCTGTTGCCGCTGTCCACCCTTTCCAGCTGCTTGCATTTGTACCAGCATTAACTTCTCCTTGAGTTTCTTAGCCTTCGAATCTATCTCGTCACTACAGTACCTTGCATACCTCAGAATTTCATCTAACGGCTTATTCTGCCAACAGATTAGATGTTGTTGTATCATCAGGCTTATGTCTGGTCTTAATCCTAGAACAAACTTCGACACAAACTGCCCTATGTCCTTAGGATCCATTACATCTAACCCACTGTACTGCTTGAATGCTTTCAGCAATCTCTCATAAAACTCATGGACTGTTTCCTTCGGCTCCTGAGTAGTTCGATCTATCTTAACCCAGTCTATATCGTGTACTGGCACTTTCTCTTTCAGCCATGTTATGACTCTTTCGTATTTCTCCATGACTCTGACTGATGGACCATTCGTCCGGGTGTCTCTCGGAGGCTCACAAGTAGGCCATTCAACACTAAGCTTGCATGCCGTCCACAAATCTCCGGGTACTACGATATCGAACAACGTGTTCAAATCGATCCACAGTACCTTCGAGAACTTCACAAATCTTTCTACCTGCTTGTACCACTCGACGGGATTTTCTCTAAGCTTTGGGAAGGAATTGGTAAATGCCGCCAAATCCCCCCTACTCCATGGTACGTGAACGTAATTTCCGTTCGCGATTTCTCGCAAAGGGAATGCTTCCATTCTCATTAGGTCTGTATCCGGGGACCTTGTAAGGGAACTCCTTCTTACGGATCCCTTCTTAGACCATCTTTCCTCCCATCTATCCAGATCTCTCCATATTCTAATACTCTGAATCAATTCCCTTATGTGTACCTTCAGCGCGATCGTTCTACGCTCATCCAGATCCTGATCCGAGCAAGTTAGCCTATGGTTACCCTGTAAAGCTTTAGTTCGTGATAGGTCTATCATATATCTATTTGCTAAATTAGTTAAATTCTCATGAGCTGACCTCGCCCTCCGAGTAACATCCTTGGATAAAAACAATATTTCATCTGGTGCGTACAATTCTAATCTCTCTATTGCCACTGTGCCATCAAATATTTCATCTAGGTCTGACTTTAAACTCATTACATCGAGCCGTTTTGCTTTTATTTCAGCTCTCAGTATGTCAGTCCTAGGTGGTTCGCTCATACCCCTCTCACCTCCACTATGCGCCCTACGCCTGAACACAGGTGAGTTATGAGGAGTTTTCCTTCCATCTCTTTGTTCCCACCTCTCTAGATCCCAAGCCTTTCCATCTTCCCGTGGGGTGTGGTGGAACATTACTCCATCCCCCATCCCTACACTGCGCCTTTTTGGCTCGGTTTCTCCAGATACGAGATAGGATCCACCGTTCTGTTCAACATCACTGTAACTCGCTTGCTGTCTGGTGTCGCTCAATAAACGATAAGGTCCTTCATGACTCCCCATGCTCCCACGATCTCGATCCTGATCACCAGAAGTATGGCGAGACGTTTCGCGACTCCCTACATTGTCATGATTTTGTCTACTATCGCCGGATGCATGTCGAGACGCTTCGCGACTCTCCATGTTTCCGTGATTCCAATGTTGCACTGTTTCACCCGGGGTATGGTGAGTGCATCTGAAAGTATTACGGTACTCCTGCGTCCTTTGTTCTCCTTCACTAAAGGTGACGCGAGGCACTTCGCCACACCCTTTACTCCTGTCGTCGCACATTTGCCTATTGCCGCTGATAGTAGGACAATTATTTCCTCTGCTTTCCTGACTCCCTCTCTCCCACTCCGGGCTGCTTTCTCCCGCTCCACAATGAGAGAGAACCCGATTATCTTGGTCTCTCCACTCCGCTCCTGTTTCTACACTTTTATTCCTAATCTCCTCGGCAGTATCCCAATCCTTCAGGTATTCCCTTAATTCCTTAAAGGTCTTCGGTTTTGGTCCCCTTAAGTCCATTGGCCCTCTTTGACCCCCTTGTTCTACCCAGGGACCTGTTGCCGCATCTAATGGGGTACTCCGACTCATCGGTGCTAATATCTGTCTCTGATCCCTATTCTCCATCTCTGCCCTTTCCCTGTCCCATCGTGCCTGTTCCTCCTGCTGGACCCCTTCTGGGTTGTAGATTGACACAATAGGGCCTATGGTAACCGGTACTTGTAGAGCGTCTGGCATTTGGTAAGACCTTGCATGTTGTGTTTCTGGCATTTTCTGGACCACAAATCTTCCCACTACTCTCTGCTCGGAACTAGATTGAGGTACCTCCTCCTCTTTCTTGGCATCCCACTCTGATACTGGGATCGATTTATATTCTCCCCATCTAGCTCCGTCCTCTTGTGGTAATATAGGACTTGCGGCCCCTCCGCTGTACGGAGGTGGTCTATCTGTCAATAGCCTCTCTATCAGTTCCTCTTCTGTCTCGCTTTCCTCTTCTTCCTCTAGGGGTTTCTTTTCTCCCGTAACTTCTAGCATCGGGTACAGTTTATCTGCTTCTATCTTTTGCACTCTCCATTTCTTAGCTTCCTCGTCCCATTTAGCATCCTGTACTGCCTTTACTGATCTTCTCACTCTTTCTTGGCGCCTCTTTACGCTCTTTTCGTGTGCTGTTCTAAACCATACACTAAGTGCTTCGAACTGTGTTGGCCTCGGTAGAGGTCTTGTTGCAAGCATCACTGCTTTTAGTTCATTCAACACATCTAGCTTAAACGTTCCAAATCTCGGAAACGCCAGTTCCTTATTCCCTTCAGTTAGCTTATTCCACTCGGAAATCCATAATATCGAGTGTAAGCCTACATTCACTGCCATATAATAAGCTGGTGTGCCTTCTGGTGGAGCTTCCTCTCCGGTATATAAGTTTCTTCTATTTCTCCTAAAGAGTGCTCTTAAACTCTTAAAACACTTCATTTTCGATGTTTTACAATTTTCCCTTTACTCTTCCTTGTTTACGTCCCACTGACAACCAACCAATCAATCCCTACGCGGCTCTCGCTAATCGGCCTATCTCAGCGCGACTCTACGCTGACCGACCAATCTCAGCGCGACTCTTCGCTGACGTCTGACAAACTAACCAATCTCAGCGCGGTTCTATGCTGACGTCACTCGTTCCCTCTTGCAGCAATTTTCCTCCGTTCTCAATTTGTCTCACGATTTCACATGCGTTTTCATTCATACACTGAAAAATGACTACTTCCGTCCAAGCGATCACTTTTCTCTGACTGTACGGCCACAGTCTAACTGTAATTGTCACCTCAACTGACGAAACGTCTTCCCTCTTACAGTCAGACGATCGCCTCAACTGATAGGTTACTTACACACAGTAAACGTACGACCAGCGTCCGTTACTCATTCACTCACTCATACGCTCCCCCTATCATCGGTCTGTCGGGAAATCAATGGTACCTCATGACCCCCTTTCAATGGTAGACAAATTACTCTGGGTGTTCGATACACCCGAACCACTTAAGTCCTCTGGACATAAGATTTCATCCGGTTGCGCGCGCTCACAACCTTCCCTCAATCACACTACAGGCATTCAACTCCGCTTGACATTACAACACAGGAACAACATAAAACACCGCAATCTTACAACGCATGACCCTTATACTCACTCTCGACCGATTCTGCTGCTTTTCTCTCGACACACCGTCAGCACCGTCTTCGGCTGGGATTCTTCTTCTGGTCGTCGATGACTAGGGACCTTGGGGTAAACTAAACCTGGCCTAGGTCGTCTTCCTCAAGAAGATAACCATCCTCTGCTACCAACTGCGGGGAATGAGATTTTGATATCAATTTATGATCAATTTAATTACTTATCTCATTCATCTATTTTGGACCGCTAATATCTGTCATTGAGTAAAAGACAACCCCTGCATAGGTTAGACAAACCCCATTAACGGACGCCACTCAGAAGAACCACTTACAACTGATAAGGTTTAAAAGTTTTATATAAAAGTCAAAGTTAAATGCAAATACAATCCTCTCGGGATCAAAGTATACAAAAGAATACAAAATCAATTCCACATTCAGCAATTTAAAGCTTCGATGTGAAGTGGTTCTTTGGCGTCATCTACAGAAAGAGAAAAAAATATCACGTTAAATCTGTCCCTACTCTATGCTATGTGACATCCCTACTTCGGTAGTTCCTGACCTAAAAAGGTGTCAGCAGTTTGACTTCCAAAGAAGATCAAACTCTCTTAGCCTCTAAAGGTAACTTAAGTCTAAGAAGCAGTACCCTCTCTGCCTACCCATCCGCTCTTCTTAAGGGTCCTCGGCCTACTGCTCTCTTGCGCTCTGATCTCTCTCAGCGCATCTGCTCAAGTCATCTACCCTTCGCCCTTCTCTCTCTGAGCTCCCTGCTGGGCTATTCGCTATCTTATCCCTGGGGTGCTGTCCCTAAAATACACAATCACAGTGTGGATGGAACGCCCCTTGACGCCCACCACGGACTTTCCCCGATGATGTCAGCTTCTGGCTTCTTCCATTACTTCATCTCTCTCGTCGTCCGTTAAGTTGACCTTTCTTCTTTAGATGTCATCTTCATCTTCTTATTGGCAATTTCAATTGACACTTTCAGATCAGAAATCATATGAACTTAAACAAGACTTTGACTTACAACTGCTATTCCTTGACCTTCTAGGTCCTGTGAATGGTCATTCAAAAACAAGTCTCACATTCTTAGCGCTTCCCATCACGTTCAGGCCATAAACCTTGTCCAGCGTTGTCACCTTAAATCTAACAAGTGCTAGACTTCTTGGCTCTCACGTCCACATCAAGCTATTTACGACTCCTGTAAGTCCGCTAAATTATATACATTGGACTGTGTTCCTGCTAACCCTTGGTCAGTCAGGTTAGAATCACAAATGACCTAAACCTTTCTAGCGTTCTCACAGAAAGCCTTCTACACAGTATAACCTTTAACACACATTATATATTCGTATTTAGCAAAAGTCTGTTACACATATATGAATACATTGTACATAGAATATAACTACGTAGAGTATGACTTTATATGCTTATTCGTTACATCGTCGTATGTATACTTTCTGCGCACTTCTCCACGTTACATTTCTCGCCGCTTCTCCGTTTAAAGTTTCATACGTACATGAATTCTACTTTGCACGTTTTTACATTTCGTAAGCATTTCTACACCGTCTCTACATCAGCCCACTACATATACGGGCCTTCTAAATCTAATACATGTTCTAAAGTGAATATAGTTACATTTCCTATATTACTTTGGATTATATCAGTTAACTTTATACTATAAGTGTCAACTTCACGTTACGATATACGTTTCATTCCTACGTTATACAATGTGCTTGTAAATACGGCCTATACATAATTTCTATTCAAATTTGCGCTCTCTAAATAGCATTCTCACAGCCATACTTCATTCAAACCACACTCAAGAAAAGACAGAAAGGGGAAAAGGCTAAGTTATACTTGGCAAGATCTAAATGCCAATTCTAGGGTCTCAAAGGACAATTTGAGGCCCCTGCACCAGGTCGATGCGCGTTTCGGCGGCTGTATGCCACCTTCCTCAGGACCTTTTTCTCATAGTTTATTTGCCAGATATCAGGTGATGATAAAAACAATTGTTCCCTGCTACTTAGAGTCTGACTTCAAGGAATTAATTTTGGAAAGACGGGATGTGTGAGAGAAAAGGGTATCAATAGTCAGTGCAATATCCAGTCCGTTGTTTTAAGAAAGGCTCAATCCTTCACAGTGGTCTGTGATGATTCCTCCTATATTCAAGGCAACTCCTAATCAGCTGCCAGCTACCGATTCTCTATTGCTCGAAGTTAAATGATGAACGTTGTCTACGAGGCTAGAGGACTTAAATGTGATCCTTAGTAACGTGTAACTTTTTTCAGTACTGTAAAATATTCCCATGGGAGGTAAGTTAAAGAAATTTTTAGATGCCGAACAGCCATCAGGATGTGCTGGGACAGTCCTGGGTTTTCTCCATCAGCTCAGGTAAATGTAGCACTTGTCCCGGTTTTTAGAGAGAGCCGACTGAACACCAAGTGAGAGGCTAGTTTTCATGTGTTCCAGTGTCTCTTAGCGCCTCGTGTTTTCTGTTAGTGAGCACTGTGAATTAAGTCATTCTGTGCCCTCCGTAGTTAGCAAAAAATGTAGTGCTTTCTTCTGTGTCCGAGTTTTTTTTCCCCAAGTCTTGCTTGCCACACTATGTGATGCATTTGTATGATGGTAGAAATATGAAAATGTCCGGTTTCTACTAGCTTGTTCTATGTGCCCAAAGCACCATGATGCTGTTCTTTCATTCAACACATCACTGCATTCGGGGATATGCAGCTTTCCTTTGCTCGCGTTGTCCCAGGGAACCTAACAACAATAATTTGTAAAGAGAAAGTGTCTAGGCCTGCCTATCTGTTTTTTGTTATACATGGGTGACAATGTTTAATGTGTCAGTAGTACAGAATTAAGGCACTGACTTGCACGGCTCCTTATATGATTTTCGCCAAAAATAAGACCAGAATCGAATGAGTACCAGAGATCATTGCATTGTTATTTAAAGGCGCTCATTCCAAAGCAAACATTGGATGGACATGGAGACTGAACTGTTCCATAACCGAGTCATAGTGAATTCTCCAAGGAGGAGGTCAAGTACACTGCTCTTTCCTTAACCTCAAATGCTGATTGATTTCGTCAGCAAAAGAATTAAAAATTAAGTGAACATAGGGGGCGTGGCTAAGCGAGCCAGCATGGCGGACGCGGCTTAGCTGAGCTCCGTCCAGCCCGGCATTAATCCTGCAAGTTATCCTGTCTCCCTCCGTTCCCCCACGGCCCAGAGGAGTTGATCTTTTTCCAGCAGCCAGTGGTGAGTCTCCGGTGGCACTTTGGGCAATTCGGGGTGCTTGGTGTTCCGGAGCTCTAGGCCATGCAGTGTGCGGCCTGGTGCGGCAGGGCGAGGCCTGGGACCTCGATTTTCGTGAGTCCCGGCGGCTGGAGCAATGGTGGCGCCACGGCCTGCTGAGATCGGAGCAGGTCCCTGAATCGGCGGGACCCGCGACTGGTTCCTGAAGGGGGAGCTGGCCCCCCCCGGAGTTCCCGCTGGGTAGCGTGCTCCAAGGGAGGGGCCCTCTTCCCCATACTTCATTGGGGCTCCAGCGCGGTGAGGCCTAGAGCCGCGCGGAGGAGCCTGGGGCTCAAGTTTGGCGCAGCCCCGGCGGCGGAACCCGGCAGCTGTGCCTGCGGTGGGCGCTCGGGGGGGGGGGGGGAGTACATCTGCCCTCGGTAGAGGCATCCAGATTGCGGAGGAGGTGAGGCTGGCCCGCAGCGGCCTGAGCAGTGTCCCGTGGCCTAGCTTGGGCGCTGGCTTTCTTTAATCCTAGAGCCTGGTGAAAAGAACAGGGGGCACAAGACTGGACGGCAGGCCCTGGCCCGAGGGTGCCCTTTATCCGGCTGAGAGTGGCCCGGGAGTGAATTTGCGGCCTTGGTGGTATTTGCGTGGGATTGCCTGTGGCTGCCCTGACTGGGCTTCCCTTGGGCGGACTCCTACAACTGGCGGCCATGACGAGCGACAAGGGCGGTGGCGGGACCATGAAACATGGGCCCATCGACAAGTTCACGGGACCTGGTGGGAGTGCAGGGGCTGCGGGCGGTCAACAGGACTCTGGACCTGATAAGGCAGCTTTGATGGCAGCCATAACCCAGTCCAGGGATAAGCTGGACGCGAAAATCGGCGCAGTGGGGTCGGATGTCACGTTTTTGCGCCAGGACTTGCGTAACACTGTGTCCCGCATCACGGTGGCAGAAACCCGAATTTCGGGGGTGGAGGATGACGTCGCGGCCCTGAAACGTAAGGTGGCCAGCATGGAGGGCATTCAGTAGGGCCTGGCGCTACGGGCTGAGGATGCGGAAGGGCGTGCCCGGCGGAACAATCGTCGAACTCCCGGAAGGCAGTGAGAAAGGCAATATGGAGAGCTTCTTGACGCGGTGGCTAGAAAGCTGGCTCCCCCCTGATTCCCTCTCAAGATTTTTTGTGATAGAGCGGGCACACAGAGCTCTCATGCAGAAGCCACCGGTGGGGGCACGACCACGGCCAAACTGCTGAACTATCATGACCGCAAAACTATCCTGTAGCAGGCCAGGGCCAAGGAACACCTACTTTACGAGAACCAACGTCTCCTGATCTTTCCGGAATACACGCGCTTGGTGCAACAACAGCGGCAATCATTTATGGCAGCCAAGGCTCGTCTCCGAGAACTTAAGCTCCTCAACGCCTTGCACTTCCTGGCCCGCCTGCGGGTGGTTTTTCATTCCCACACCCACTTCTTTGATACCCCTGAGGAGGTGTTTAAATAGACTGATGAAACGGTGAAGGGGAGGGTGCACACACTGCCGGGATTAGAGTCGGATTCATCCTTGAGCGAGGCACAGTCGCAGACCTCTCGGGGGTCGTGGAGGAGGGGGAACTGGAGATCCAGGTCCAGGCGGCGGTCTGCATCCGGCGGTGCCTCGGATAAGGGGAAGGAAGCCCCTGAGCATCAGACAGTAGACCCTTGACTTTTCTAACTGGCGGGCATGAGGGAACTGGTTTGCATTACAATTTTGCATAGCTATGTGGTAATGTGCGCTGTTGACATAACTGATTTGCGGGCAAGAGGGAGCTGGTGTGTAGATATTCGAAAGGCTACGAGTAAACATGGGCTGTGGCGGGGCGGAGGGAGCAGCATTGTGGGCGGACTTTTTTCCCCCTTAGCTTAGGGCTTGTTGGGGGTGGCTTAGGGTTTATTGGTTGTTGGGTGGGGATCCATTGGTGTGGACGGCCTCAGGTCCTGCGTTGGGGGCCGAGAGTCTTTTATGCCGCAACAGGTACTTCAATGTTCTTGAAGTATGGGGTGGGGGAGACGGGGTTTTGTTTGTTCTTCGGGGGGGGGGGGGGTTTGTTCTGGTTGGGTATGAGTCGCACAGTCAAGTGAGGGTCTCACCGGTTGTTGTGTGTGCATCTGCATGGTCCAGCATCTGGGCTTCTGCTCTGAATGTTCCCTGATGACGAATCCTATGGGTAGGGCGCTAGGGCCCAGAGACTCTCTTCGTGTCCTTAGTGGAATGTACGGGGAGTCCTAGACCAGATCAAAAAGGGGGCAGTGTTTCGGCAGGCAAAGAGGGCTGGAGCTGATGTGTTAATGCTACAGGAAACTCACCTATTAGGTACTGAGACACTGTGCCTACAGCGGTATGGCTACCAACTGGTTTTTCATGCAGGCTTTACTAGGGGATCCAGGGAGGTGGCCATTTTAGTGCATCGCAGAATTCCCTATGTACACTCTGCTCAACGGATTGATACACAGCGACGATATTTATTTGTCAAGGGTATGGTTGGGGAGGAGCCTCTGGTGCTGGGATGTGTGCCCTGCCTCCTCTGCAAAAGTTGATGGTTGAGAAGCTGTTTGCGGTATGGGCCGACATCCCTGACGCGTTAGCTGTAGTAGGAGGGGATTGGAATGACATTATGGATGGACTCCGAGATAGGTATAGGCCCGGGGGGAGGGGGGTCAGGTAGTGGGTCATTCCACCAAACAGAGACATGGTTGGGGGCTTGGATTGGGTGGACACATGCCGGCACCTGCATGGCAGCAAGCGGGAGGAGTACACATATCTTTCAGCTGTTCACAAATCCTTTTCCAGACTGGATTATATCTTTGTTCCCAGAGCAGTGGTTGGGTAGGGTGGAGTCGGCGGACATACTACTGCGTGGGTTCTCAGACCGTTCCCCCATTACAGTTGACATTCGTTTAGACAGGGGGCGGCAGCCGTTTAGATGGTGCCTATGCGTGTGGCATCTGCAGCACGAAGCCTACCAGAAACATATGGGCGAGGTCATAGCTGAATACTTAGTTGAGAACGTAGGGTCCGTCGCCAGTGCAGGGACTGTGTGGGAGGCCCTAAAACCCACACTACTGGGAGTAGACATAGCTTGGTGTGTGGCTACCCGGAGGAGGCGCAGGGCGTAATTGGTACAGGCCGAGGCTGAGATTGAGGCTTTGGAGCGTCTGGGCAGTGTCGAGGGTGAGGGTCAAGTGGTGGGGCAATTACTCCTGGCGAGCAGCCTTATGCCTCTCTGCTAATAGACGAGGCGCGGCAGATATGGCTCGCGACGCGCAGCAGGATATACCAGTGGGGGAACAAATCGGGAACGATGTTACACCGGCTATGTCAGGGCACCTGCCAGGGATACTGGATGGAGCGGGTGCCTTGGTTACGGATCCAAAAGAGTTAGCGGAGAGCTTCGCTGCATATAATGCAGATTTGCATGCCCCGAACGAATGCCTCAGTGAAGATGAGGTGGACAAGTTTATTGCTGACTTACCGCCTCGTGCGGTATCGGATGAGGTGCGAGATCGACTTGAGCTCCCGCTGACGGAGGAGCTGGGCACCGCCCTGGGTGAACTTAACACAGGAAAGGCCCCCGGACCCAATGGGTTCCCTAGTGAATTTTTCAAGAAATATCACCTACAGCTGGGTGCGCATTATAGGGCGGCCTTGGAGGAGGCCAGGGAATGAGGTAGCCTCCCCCCAGATTGGAGACACGCTGAAGTGGTGGCCCCCGGAGCATGACGCATCCTACCGTCCAATCTCTTTGCTAAATATGGAGGCCAAAATCTTGGCGAAAGCATTAGCTAAACGGCTTTTGCCTCATATCGCAGCACTGATCCATTCAGACCAGGCTAGTTTTATGCCCCGGAGGGTGACCAGACACAATATTCAGCGAGCGCATGTAGTGGTGGCAGCAGTTCAGAGTACGGGGGAACAGGCGGCACTTCTATTAGCGGATATGGACATGGCATTTGATTCGCTGAGTTGGGTCTATCTGTTTGCGCTCCTGCCTCGGCTAAACTTGGGGCCCGCTTTCTTTTGTATTTGCGACTTCTAAATACAGATTTGACAGCCTCGGTTCGAGTAGCTGGGGCCATATCCTCCAGATTCTCCATCGGGCGCAGTACCCGGGAGGGCTGCCCCCTTTCGCCGTACCTCTTTGCCCTAGCTATGGAGCCGCTGGTGGCATGAGTGCGCATTGATGCGCAACTGTGAGGGTTCGAGTGGGCGCTGGGACTGTCCGATAGGATCGCGCTCTACGCAGACGATGTCCTGTTTTTCCTTGCAGACCTTAATAGGTCGGAGCAGCGCCTTCTGCAAATCATGCAAATCTTCGGAGAATCATCGGGCTATATATGAACCCTTGCAAGTCAACCCTATGGGTGTTCGGGAAGCGCTCAGGAGTGGGGGACTGGGCATCTACACTTCAGGTAGCG
This sequence comes from Lissotriton vulgaris, assembly GCF_964263255.1. Lineage (NCBI taxonomy): Eukaryota > Metazoa > Chordata > Amphibia > Caudata > Salamandridae > Lissotriton > Lissotriton vulgaris. The sequence goes on along the minus strand of NC_141694.1, from coordinate 1,377,348,503 downwards.
GTGGGCGGCATTAAGTACTTGGGGGTGTTTATATCTGAGGTTCCCACGGTCTCCTGAGAACGGAATATAGCTCAGGTTTGGAAACGGGTTCAGGCGGATATTAAGACGTGGTCCCGCATGCCTCTGACGATATATGGTAGATCGGCCATTTTTAAAATGGTGGCCCTTCCAAGGCTGCTATACCAACTACAGAACCACCCTTAACCCATTCCGCCTCAATGGTTTCGACAGGTAAACTCCGTACTGGGGCAGTTCCTCTGGGCGGGGGGCACTATACGGGTAGAGCTGCGCACCTGTTTTTTATCTACCTATTGTGGTGGCTTGGTGACTTCTGATATTCTTTCGTACTATCAAACCTCCCACCTCCTAGTCTTGAACGAGTGGTGGTATGGCGACAGAGCCTTGGAGCGCTGCCTTATGGGGTCTCACACGCTGCACACCATTCTCTATACAGCGCAGTTGCGGAAGACACTACCACCGGCCACGCAGGTTGTGTTTCAGATTTGGAGACAGGCTCTGCTCGCATGGGATGGTGGAACACCCTGACTGGTGAAACCCCCGGCTACCTGTGCTCGCGACACTACAGGGCTTCCGGGGATGGGACAGCATTGGAATTTCGACACTGGGAGATGTGCTGTCTGGTACGAGGCTTAAGTCCTTTCAGGATCTGTGTAGGGAATTTAGTATGCCTCGCTCTCAGTTTTTTAGGTATCTTCTGTTCCGCCATGCCCTCGCCCCGAGCCTAGAGGGCCTGGAGTCCCTCCCCGAGTTTAGCCCTCTGGAAGCGAAGGTGTTTATGGGAGATTTGGAGACGAAAAAGATATCACACATATACCAGTCACTAGTCACACAGTCTTTCCCCACATTGCAGAAGCTCCGGGAGACTTGGGAAGGGGACGTAAGAGATTGGAGGAGGAGGATTTGAGGGAGGTGTTGGCAGCCCCAAGGGGTGCTGCCATAGCGATGCGCCTATGGCTCATCCAATTTAAGTATTTACATAGAGTTTACTTCACTAGGGAGCAGTTATGGCGGGCGGGGCTGATTGCATCTCCGGACTGTCTCAGATGTGGCCAGGAAGTGGGGACATTTATACATACAATGTGGAGTTGTGGCTCTCTAGATGGGTTCTGGAGGGGGGGGGGGTGCTGGATTGCATGTCTGAGGTTCTGGGGTGGGAGCTCCCCCGTACGCCACAGTTAGGCTTATTGCACGTGATGGATGGGGTGGGCGGTAATTTCAACAAGAGGCATTTACTGCTGCTGGGCCACACAATGGCCAAAAGAGACGTGGCTAGAGTGTGGAAGGATCCGCGAGCCCCTTCTGTGGTGGTGTGGAAGAGAGGGTTACACTTTTGTATGGGAATGGAGCAGCCGATTTTTGTAGCCCGAGTATGCCCACAAAAGCACTATAGAATCTGGAAACGTTGGGCTGACTTTAGGGGCCTGTGGCTTGAGCCGCCGGTGGACCGGAAAGATCTTCCGGAGGTGGCATGAAGGGGCCATGGTAGAGGGTGCATGCATGTAGCCAACGAAGCCGCCTCCAACCTCACCCTTTGGTTATCCAACACCGCCGACACCTTAGCACCACTGAAAAAACATCAACACAAACTTGGCAACAAGAAGGCCTCATGGTTCAACGATGATCTCAAGAAGTCCAAGAAACTGTGCCGCTCCCTTGAAAAGGCCTGGAAAAAAGACCCATCCACCAGCAACAAGGACGCCTTCAAAAGCGTCACCCGTACTCACCACCAACTGATCCGAAAAGCCAAGAAAACAGCATTCAAGGATCGACTTGACAACAACGCCCACAACAGCAAGGAACTTTTCAACATCGTCAAGGAATTTTCCAACCCCTCGGCCAACTCCAATGACATCACCCCCTCTCAAACCCTCTGCGACTCCCTAGCCTCTTTTTTCCACAACAAGATTGCTGACATCCACAACAGCTTTGACAACCAACCCGGAAGCCAACCCACCCTACCATCTGCTGACCATCTTCCCCCCGTAAACACCCTTAACGCCTGGAACCCAATCTCCACTGAGGACACCATCCGCCTGATGAATTCCATCCACTCTGGATCCCCCACAGACCCATGCCCTCACCACATCTTCAACAAAGCAGACTCCGTCATAGCCCCGCACCTCCGAGACGTCATCAACTGCTCCTTCAACTCCGCAACCTTCCCAGAAGACTGGAAACACGCTGAACTCACCGCCCTTCTGAAAAAACCCACAGCGGACCCCACCGAACTCAAAAACTACCGCCCCATCTCGCTTCTTCCATTCCCGGCCAAAGTCATCGAGAAAGCCGTCAACAACCAGCTCGCCGCCTTCCTCGAAGCCAACAAATCACTCGACCCCTCACAATCTGGCTTCCGAGCCAAACACAGCACTGAGACCGCCCTCATCGCAGCAACAGACGACATTCGAACTCTTCTGGACAATGGAGACACAGTCGCCCTCATCCTCCTCGACCTCTCTGCAGCCTTCGACACAGTCTGCCACAGCACCCTTTTACAACGCCTCAGAAACATCGGAATCCAAGGAAAAGCACTGGAATGGATCACCTCGTTCCTCACCGGAAGAACCCAGAGAGTCCGCCTCCCACCATTCAAGTCCGAGGCCTCTGAAATCATCTGCGGCGTACCTCAAGGATCCTCACTCAGTCCCACCCTCTTCAACGTATACATGAGCCCCCTCGCGGCCATCGCCCGCCAACACAACCTCAACATCATCTCTTACGCGGATGACACTCAACTGATTGATCCTTTCTCTCACCAAGGACCCCAGCACCGCCAAAACTAACCTTCACGAAGGAATGAAAGAAGTCGCCGAATGGATGAAACAAAGCCGTCTGAAACTGAACTCAGACAAAACAGAAGTCCTCATCTTAGGTACATCCCCCTCTGCATGGGACGACTCCTGGTGGCCGGAAGCCCTCGGAAAAGCACCCATCCCGACAGACCACGCACGGAACCTTGGCGTCATCCTGGATTCTTCACTCTCAATGAACAGACAAGTCCGCGCCGTATCCTCTTCCTGCTTTAACATTCTTCTCATGCTCAGAAAAACTTTTCGCTGGATCCCCTCCGAAACAAGGAAAACAGTCGCCCACGCTCTAGTCACGAGCCGACTGGACTACGGAAACACCCTCTACGCAAGTACCACCGCTAAACTCCAGAAGAAACTACAACGAATCCAAAACGCCTCAGCCAGGCTCATATTAGACATCCCACGCAACGAACACATCTCTGGTCACCTTAAAGACCTCCACTGGCTACCCGTCAATAAGAGGATCACTTTCCGACTGCTTACCCACGCACACAAATCACTCTACGACATCGGACCAGATTGCCTCAACTCTCGACTGTCCTTCTACACCCCCTCCCGCCAACTTCGCTCTTCCAGCCAAGCCTTCGCCACTGTACCTCGCATCAACAAGACCACCATGGGAGGCAGATCCTTTTCATACCTGGCTGCCAAAACATGGAACTCACTCCCCGCTTACCTTCGCCTCACCCAGAATCACCTAGCGTTCAGAAAGCAGCTTAAAACGTGGATATTTGACAAATAACCCTCCTCCCCTTCCTAAGCGCCTTGAAACCCTCTGGGTATGTAGTGCGCTATACAAATTTTATGACTTGACTTGACTTGACTAATATGTAGGAGACACGTGACGGACCTAGTGCGACTTGGGTGGGCGGGATCCGGGAGGGGGAGGTCGGTGGGTGCTTAGTATTGCTTTGTTTGTTTGTTTATCAAAGAAAAGAAAAGTTGCTTGCATCTCAATTGATGTGGTATATTTGTCCTGCAGATATCTCTGGTGTGCAGAGCTCTGCGGAATGTGTGCAATCTATCAATAAAGTCTGTTTAAAAAAAAAATAATTAAGTGAATATAAAACCTCCATCAATTTGTCCATCATCTATTTGTTCGTCCATCTGTATGTATGTTGGTTCCCCAGGCCCCTGTTGTATCTTTTCTGCCTATATCTGTGCTTTAATTTGTTTTTGCGTCTATGTGTATGTTGTCTGTGTGTGTGTAAGCCTTTGTTTGCTGGCCTGTGTATCTCCCTGGCATCTCTGCAGCTGTTTACTATGGCTGCCAGACCATCGTTTCACACACAGTTGCTTCCTCTCCTTGATTTCTCCTTACTTCCTCCTCGTCCTAGATCCTCCTTTTCTGCTTAGCAGATTCCTAAGATCCGCTAAGCTTGGGGATATTATTCCATTCACAAGGCTTCTTGTCAGTCCCTCTTGCTCCTTCTTTTTTGCTCTATTTCACCTGTAGTATTTCAATGTGATATTAGAGGCATAATGTGCTAAATAAGCAACCAACAAACCATACCTTGTGTTTATCGAGTGCATGTCTGTTGTTTTGTGTGCATGAGTGTCTGTAAGTCTGTCGTGTTTTGTGTGCATGAGTGCCTGTATGTCTGTAGTGCTTTGTGTGCATGAGTGCCTGTATGTCTGTAGTGCTTTGTGTGCATGAGTGCCTGTATGTCTGTAGTGCTTTGTGTGCATGAGTGCCTGCATGCCTATAGTGCTTTGTGTGCATGAGTGCCTGTATGTCTGTAGTGCTTTGTGTGCATGAGTGCCTGCATGTCTGTAGTGCTTTGTGTGCATGAGTGCCTGCATGCCTGTAGTGTTTTATGTGCATGAGTGCCTGTATGTCTGTAGTGCTTTGTGTGCATGAGTGCCTGTATGTCTGTAGTGCTTTGTGTGCATGAGTGCCTGCATGCCTATAGTGTTTTGTGTGCATGAGTACCTGTATGTCTGTAGTGCTTTGTGTGCATGGGTGCCTGCATGCCTGTAGTGTTTTGTGTGAATGAGTGCCTGTAGGTCTGTATGTGTGAGGTTCTGTAATGGTGTTACTCACTGCATGCATAAATATCTTCAAATGTGCATGAATGTATGACCTATGCCATCACTGTGTGCATTTTTCGTACAAACGTCTAACTTCTTGGCATTGTTGGTGCTCTTCATTAATTCTAGTGAACTTTGGACCATCGCAAGGATAGCACAGCCAAGCATTCAGCATGCAAACTAACGTGACTGATCTCCTACCAGATGAATGGTGATTTGAGTGTAAGGGCACAGATGGTTGTGATTTGCAGTTTTTGTAACTGCCGCGACTGATAACATAAAAAATCCTTCTAGCAATAAATGAGATTTTTAGAAGCAAAATCCTGGCATCTGAGCTTTGCAACCTTCAATTAGAAGGGAAAGAAGATTTTGAATGACTGTGGTATTGACATCTGCAGGCTTGCACAGTAATCATTCTTAATGGAAGAGAATGTGTGTTTGAGGGTTTTTTGCAAGGCTAATTAACTGCAAGCGAGGATGTGTAATTTATTCATGATCTCTTGATTGTCACCTTTATCTCCTGATAAAATTACGTGTTATTGTTGAAAATGGTTGACGCCATTTCTCAGCACTAGTTACGTATTATGCAGGGCGGAAACAAAAGTTCATGTTTAATGAAGACATTTTTAGCTGTATACTCGATTTATGTTTTACTACTTTTGTAGGGAAGCATCACACATTTTGACACAATATTTGCCTGTGTATTGAGGACAAAGTAAAACGCCAGTGGTAATCCTAGAAGTAAAATTTTAAGAAATACAAAAAGGCAAAAAAATTATATTTATCCTTTCTTGTATTTCCCAAATGTTTCAGTAATACGTTATTTTATTGCCCATTGTATAGAGGAAAGTTTTATGTACTCGCACCAATACTTTTTTGAGTTGGTTTGCAGCCCAATCAATTAAGATTTTCCCTAATATGGTTACACCCTCCAGATCCATATGGTACTTTTGACACAGAGAATGACTGCTTTCTTGGTTCAAAAGGAGGGCATCCACATTAGTGGCATGTTGTAAGTAAGCATTTAGAGACATTTAAATGTGATGGTTGATCGGTAGCTTCACGTGAATGGCCAACACAACAGTTCATGTGTATTGTGATACCATGTGAAGAACGAAGTAAACCCACCTACTACATACAGGAGCTTGCTTTTAAGTTTAGTGAGTGTCTGTGGCCCTACTGCAAAAGGAATTGAGCAATTATTTTGCATTCCTGAACTTGTGGTATTGGTGCTAATTCTGGTTTTGGTGAAATTAACGTCAGTACAAGTCTAGGTTGTCAACAAGCAGTATTAGCTTAAGCCTCAAATTTGTTTATTTATTGCCAATCATCTTTGTTTATCTTGATCTAGGACCTCATAAACACGGTCCTACCCCTCTGAGAAGCAAACTCCTTTTTACTAAATATTTTAAAAAACAATAATTAGTTCATGCTTCCTTCTAACTCTTTCCCCTTCATGCGGTATGAAATCAGATGTAGCCACAACTGAAGTCTCTCAGCTTGATGCGAAGCAGAACAAATCGCTTTTGGAGAGTTCCCCACAATGGCTGCTCTACCACAGTCCACAGTGGGCAAGGTCTGTCACCCAAGTTGCAGAGAAAGAAGGCTAGGCATTGTATAGCTAGGACTGACTCTCCAGAATACCTGTCAATTGAGATTGAAATGACGTTCTGTGAAGCCATGATAAACCAACAGGATTCATGAGGCCTTCGGTCTCCCAACCCTCTATTCATGCCCTATTTTTTTCAAAATTTTCTCAGTGAAGGGCCTACCCTTCAACATCCCCTCTCAAGCCCACCTTTATTAAAAGCAGTTTTTTTTGCTTCGCTGTCCCACTGTACTTCAGCTATCCTTTGGGCATTGTAATTGCAGGTTGTGGCTGGTGTTGGAAGAGTACAGAGCCAACAGGTGAGTAAGTTGCCGGTGCAAGTTAAGGAAGTGCGCGGCAGCTTCTTAAGAATAATTTTGGGCACCTGCACTTGTTTGTTTCGCACTTTAAGCACTGAGTGAGTGATTCACTAGATTTCAAATCAAAGTGTTTTAGTTGAAGGCTTCCAGATGTCTTCCGAATGTAGTGTTTTTCAAGAAAAAAACTTCCTGTCTGATTCGAATAAATTCATTTGGACTGTGATGCTTAAGTCCGACGAGGAGGTTGGCGTTATTGCGAGTACTTTTTTCACACTATCAGTCCTGTAAACAGGGACAGGGCTTTAGGTGGGACGGACGCCCGTGCTCACCGCCAGCAGTTCTTAAAAGCATGTGCTGAGACTGTTCCCTATCGGGCTCTCCATTTTTGCCCTCACCAGCTGGGTGAAAAAAATTCTTAACTCTGCAGCAGTGCCACTCTTCACTGCCTTTGATGTAAGTTCGAAGAGACTCGTTATACTTCTTTCACAGTCTCATCATATCAGAACTGAATAATTTTCAATATTATGCTAAGAAGACAGCGTTATTCCTTATTTATCTTATGCAACTAGCAACCATTGACAAAGCCAATAGTCCTGGCTTGTTGTAGGTATAATGTTACTTGTATCATATATCTGGGTGCAATGAGAAACAGCAAAGTCCCAGTCGGGTGGCACACTATGCGAAGCACAGATTTTTACCTTATGTGTTTTTAAGTCACACCCTTAATTAGTGGCCAGGCCCCTTGAGAAAGCACCCCGCCCCCCCGGTTATTCATCCCACTTAAAGCCCTGAGCAGGGGGGCGGTGATTGCCAGATTTTTCAACAATCACGTTGGCATATGTTAAAATACGTTACATAACAAACAGGGTGTATGAGGGAGGCTTCAGGCGCAGTGGAAATTGAGAGGAACGCAAATAGGCTGGGGTAATAAGTGGAAGAAAACACAATATTTTGTAAAATAACCAACATCTCCTCCTCTTACTCCATGGTATGCAGAGACCTGCAGGGCTCGGCACTTAGACCCACCCTGTTTAACCCCTTCCATGCTCATGACGAGCTCAATGGACCTGATGAGCTTCCAGCACAGGAGGGGAAAAGCCTTAGCAGCGATGTGGTTAATGTCTATCTGGCTCCTTTGGCATCGCTTGTGGAACACTGTGGAGTAAGAATAATTTCTTATGTTCACGATACACAGCTTCTGGTTTTTTTTTTTAAAGACCCTGCTAAGGCTGCGTTTGACAGCTTCAGGCATTGTCTAACTAAGATCACCTCCTCGATGACGGACAATTGCCTGAAATTAAACACTGACAAAACAGAGGTGATGTTCTTTAATCAACCTTCACCCCCTCCGGCTGATCTCTGGTGGCCTCAGTACCAATTTCTTTACTTTTACATCTTTTGATGTTCCTTGCTCAGGTATGGGAGGGTGATTTGGGCAGAACCCCAATATTTTTCTAGTATTACCATCTGTGCAAAGCAGAATCACAACGTACTTTCAGGAAGGCGCTGAAAACATGGCGTTTTGAACTACCTTAGTGTGTACCTTCCCTCCCTTTCTGACCACTTAGCGCCAGGAAACTGCAGTTGGTGGTAGCCGAGCGCTTTATAAATTGCTTGGTGTGGTATCTTTGAAGACTGTCAAAACCGAGAGGGAGTCTGTGTGCGTTTTTGTCGGTTTATGTAAAATATAGGTTAACAAAAGGAGTGAGAGGGAACAAAATGGTGCCACTCTTGGTCCCCCTGAACAATCAGTAATCACTCTAGTTTTTTTTAAAAGAACCCTCAGTCACCAACCTAGTTGGTGACACGCTTCATCACCGGGTTCCCACCAGAGAGGCAGAGTGCCTCTCTTGTGTGCTACGACGCCCGACTACAGCGGAGCAGGGTTTTTTTTTGGTGTATGGCGTGAATGTGCAATAAGTGAGTGAAAAAGTGGTTAAAATGCCTTTGTTTTATTCTCAAAAAAGTTTCATGGTGCAAAACTAGGCATGGATAAAAACAAGTGTGTTGGATGTTTTAATAATTGGTTAAATTGACCAGGTACATCCTACTGTGAAAAGGAAAAACCTGCTCCACTGTAGTCAGGCATCGTAGCACACCAGAGAGGCTCTCGGCCTCTCTGGTAGGAACCCGATGATGAAGCATGTCACCAACTAGGTTCGTGAGTGAGGGTTCGTTTTTTGGGGGTGTAACTCCCCCAAACAAGCACCTGAATCTACGCCCCTGCCTGTGATTTGTAAGAAAGACAATTGCTGACACTTGTTGATGAAATACGACAGTAATAGTGGATTGTCGGTTATATCCACAAACAAGTTACAGCTAACATTCCAAACAGGCTGGTAGGTGCAAAATGATTTTTGCATTTAAATTGTGCCATTTTTAGGCATGCCAATAAGAGACAAGTTCTCGTTACAAAATTTAACAAAAGAGGAATAATGCCTCTTCCAAATTACACAAAATCGCAGCATAATTAATTGAGAGAATAGGGCACGAAGGCAGAGCACCAGAGTCGCAGATAAAGAGCCTCTTTGGAGAGGGACAGACTATAATAATGTGTCTTTTCTGGGAAGGCTTTCCGATTATGCGAGTTGATAAATGTAAAATGAATGGAGGAGGACTGAAACGCTGACAATAAATGTTAAATTGCTGGAATCTTGATTTCAGTTGAGTACATAGAAGAATCTGAATAGACTTTGTAAGACTGTGTTACTGCTATCTTGCTCGAGAGGTCAGATCACCTGCATTGGAAAGTGAATGTAGTTATTAGAATCGCATTTTAGACTTCTATTTTCACATTAATTAGGCATATTGAGAAGATGGGAAACTTACTGTGAATAAGCTGTAGTTTATGAATAACAATTTAAACTATGAGTGCTTTCTGGATTTATTCCCAGGAAAGGTTAATAATAATTCATATGCCATTTTAAAACAATACGGAAACACTTTTCCATAAAAAACGCCCTCTCCAGTAAAGGAATTGCTGACAGAAAGAAGCTAACTACTGTGCGTCGTCAATAAATCTAAATGACGCAGTATGAATATTATTCCTTCTGTCCCTGTTCCAAAAGGGGACGCGTTGAAAATAGGTTGCTATTTTATGGGCTGGTTAAAGAATCATTTTTTAAGTCATGTCACCCTTTAATAATTTTTCCCTCCCATGCTTTCACAGGTAGATTTACCAACGAGGTCTCCAAAACCAGCCAAAGAGCGAATTCGAAAGAAGACCAGTGCGACAGAAGGAACAGCGACAGTTAACGGCAGTTATGCCGAAGTTCGAGATGTGCTGGAGAAGAAGTCAAGACATAATGACGGTTCCAGGTCAAAGGTATCTTGATATTTTGAAAATTTCAACAAATTGTTCCAATGAGACTGGTAGTTTTTCTCTGGCATGAGGGTGCAGATTGTGAACGCCCCCATCTGAGCAGTCCATTCCTCTCACACAGCATGCCATTTTGAACCGCCTGTGAAACAGACTTTCTGAAGTTGCCATGCATTGAAAGGTGCCACATAATGTCACAGTGTAGCATATCAATATGATGGGCACTAGTACCCTGGTGGTGCGAGGCGGACTCTGAGACAGGAACTAGGTAAGATATGGAGGAGGCCGCCGGGTGTGGTTTAGGAAGTGTGATGTAATGGTCACTTGGTGAATGAATATTGGAGAAGAAAGTTATGCTCAAATGAAGCAAGCTCCCATGTGTAGCGTAATCTGTATTGCATACTCCCAGGCTGGGGAAGCCGCTCCATCTGGTGACTAGTAGGGGATACACGCTCGTAAAGAACAAGACTGATCTCTCTGACAGTTTGCAATAGTACTGCAAGCTGCTTGTGTGTGCCGCGTGTGCCAGAATCGACACAGCGCAGTCTGCGACCGGCACACGTGGAGTGAAAGCTCTGCCCAGTCCATACACTGCTGTGGAGGTAGTTGGAGGCCCTGTTCAGAAATACCCCCTAACACCAGTGAGGTTTTTGGCAAAACGTGGCACATTGCCCTCAACATACAGGGACTAGGAAGTGGCCTGAGGCAGCTCCTTACTCCGGACTGCAGTAACTATAGAAGCAGTCTGAACACGTGCATGTGTGTCCTGAGAGATAGAATCAATCGAAGAATATGCGACACACTCATGAGAGGCGCACCAACCCGTCCTTCACTGTAGTATCCGTGCAGGCAATGGGAGCAACTATCCAGACAACGTAGTAAAGTAATAATAGTGATAATAAAATATAAGAGAAAGAAAAGTGAAAAAACTGGGATTAACTGCACCACATGCACCCACACTTGGCTGACCATTCCAGAACTTGATGACTCACACTATGTATTGTAACAAGTTTAGAATCACATGATGACGCCATGGCGCATGAAGGTGGTGCAAAATACAACGCAGCAGCGTTCTTAAAACCGCCTCCAGCATTTGAAACTACAAAGAAACAAAACATTGGTGCCATATTATGGACTGCATACAGTGAAACATTTGATGACTGTAGATGCTCTTGAGGGGGAAGATAACAAGATCATCAAGTATCTAACAAATCTGCCAGGAGATGGCATAAAAGAAGTGCTAAAGAAAGTTTCACATACTGATGCAACATTGTACCAAAAAGTGAGAGAGTTCTTAGAAGCCTAATTCAACCAAATGCAAAAGATACATTTTCAACAAAGCACTGCAACAAACTGGCGAAATAATGAATGAGTTTGTAGAGAGACTTGACTTGCTCATCAAGCATTGCAAATGTAATGACTTCACCAATGAAGAAGCCATGCGCCTCAGAGTCATCGATGGCTGCCTTTCCAATTCATTCAGAAGGCACATCTTGCAAGAGACGCCCAGTCTAGGGAAATGATGATGGCTGTGAGAGCAGAGGAACGAGCAGAAACAAGCAGCTGATATGGAAGCCGGGACAGCACACAATGAGTCAGGATTGACTGTGAGAAGTAAGCATAAGCACAGAGTGGACACACGTAGGTTGACGTCCATAAAAAAGGCGAAGCTATTATTCCAATGTCTTTTTTTGCGCTGAAAGTTGAACTTTGAAGGATCACATGCTCTGTGCTAGATGGTAGTTGTACTCAAAAAGGTATTAGGTCCCTTGTGATGGAGTTGAAATACCAGGGTCTACTGTCTTCCCTTTCAAAATAGAGGCTTTTACCTGAGACTAGCATTTACAAAATGGCTTTTATGCAGTAGACCCCATATTAAAACTCCTGGAAAGTCCTTCAGGACTTGAGAGCATGTCATTGCAGCAGGAGGGAAGCTGTTTATAGACCTATTCTTTATAATGGTGTCATTAACTATGTAAAACGCTGGAGTTGTACCAGCTCAAACAACTCTGTAAATAGTACTTAACCAATAAATACCGTTATTGTACTACAATAATTCTGATTGGTTGGCATCCTCAGAAAGAAATGTAAAAAGTCCTCTGACCCAAGATCACAAGAAGCAAAAGTAGCTATTCTTATTTGCTTTTGATCCCTAAAAATCCATCTCCACTCAGGTGATACGGAGAGTTTCCATTAATCTGAAAAAATAGAGAAAGATAGGCCTATACACTTGGACCACATTGGTGAAGAGGAAGTACGACAGATTCTCCACATTAGAGGAGTTTGAGATGGATAAAAGAATGGGTAAACTACATACAAAAATGGAATGTGGCCTGTCCTCTTACTGTAGTGTATTTAACAATTTTAAAAAAGCTGATATTTAACTAGATCCCATCTTTTCTGTAAATGGGGTAGCTGGTCCTGGCTCTTTACCATAGAGCTTGAGGATGCTATGCATGTTTTCAACATCTTAAAGTGGCAGCGTCATCAGATATTCCTTTGAGTCAGTCGAGGGAGTGCAATATCAATACATATTTGTCCCCGTTCTGTACAAGCTCTACCATCAAATTGTTTACCAAAGTCATTGCAACAAGGCGGCTGAAATAAGGTGGAATGGGATGGGAGACTAACACGCGACTGTTGGCAGTTGGAAGAAGGCAGGGTTGGGCGCAACACGAGCGCGATACCGATTATCAGACGCCTGTGGCCGAAGAGAGCAGTGAGCAGCAAGAAGGAAATGATGGTGAGTGGCAAGGAGGGGGAGCATGGGATATATTGTTCTGGCTTGTGTGGACTCACGGCCCCGTTGTCTACTCCGCTCTTGGCTCTCGGTCCCCGGCCCCCGGCCTTCTGCTTCCATCCTTTGCCCTGCCTGCTTTTAGCCACCGTGCCCTTCTTTTGAGAACTCGAATAAACTACTAGTAGAAGCTCGTGGGGAGCTAGTATTTAAAATATCAAAGTGAAGTAGAAAGTGGTCAGCTGAGGGACTTAGCTGAGTGAGTGTGCGGCTCCTAAGCCGCTGAAGACGCCATTAGGGCATCTGCGCTAGGGGAGGAGATCAGTGCGATGGAAGTAGCCATGCTAGGTCCCTCTCTGAATTAGAGCGTAATCACTTTCTATTGCCAAGTAGTGAATTGAATATAGATAATGGAGGAGTAGGTGGTGTTTCTTCAGATTCTTTGTTATGCATTGAAAAATGATATTCTCCATATTGTCTTCTCTGGAAAAAACTGTGTCAAATCACGTACTAGAAATGTTGTTAGCAATTTCATTGGAGGTGTGGAATGTAAAAAAGTTAGGCTGTTCCAACTCTAAATTTGTTGCAAGTATTGGTAATGATGATGTTCATGTTTTTAGAAGCCAGAACAGCTGTGCCCCCTGGAGGGGTAAAAAGCCCTTGTTCAAGTTTGCAAGCCAATGCGCTATGTGGTGCTCTCAAAAAACTATTGTTTACTTGATAATGAGGAGCTCTGCTTTAAGTAGGTTGTTTGAGGAGTAGTAAGCACTCTTCCGCGGACATGTCTAAGGTAGAGATTTTGCTGCTGTTCAAAAAGGGATTAAAACAAGTGCAGAGAGGAAAAGAGATTGAATTACTATCTCAGCCAGAAGTGGGGGCTAAAGTTGTTAGTACCTCCATTGAAACGAGAATCCTTGACCCAGTACAAAGTACTTCAAAGAGGAAACCTAAGGTAGAGCCTCCTTCGTTAAGGTAGATGAGTGCTATAAAGAAAAGTAAAACTAAAAAGATAAAAGTAATTTCTAAACGTAAAATGAAAAAATTGCACTACCCCAATAGTCATGATATGAAGAGGTCTAATGAGGTGCCGACAATGAGATTGACACTGGGAGGTAGTGCCTTAACTGTTCTACCAAATGAGATTTACTCGAATGACTGCAAACCCATGGTGAAAAAGAGAGTGGGGGCAACTGTTTCGCTATTCCATTCTGATGCTTCCCCACACCCTCAGGGCTCTCTGAATCCTATACCAAGTTATTCCCATGATCCATTTGGAGTGGGTGGGGGATTTGAAAGTATGGTTCTTCTACTCTAACTTGATGTAGGGAGGAAGAAGCGCTCTGTGGTGCATTTAAATGCTGCTGGGTTGCTTAAGAGGGTAGCTCCCTTTTGGGAAAGGTAAATACGGGGAATCAAGTGACACAAATATTAACTACTGAAAATGATTTGAACAATATGCTATAACAGCCCCGGTCAGTAATTCTTGTCTTTTGCTCAATTCTAGGGCAAAAAGTTTTGTACCAAGGGTTAAGGAGTCTTCACAGGAGCAAACGATAGGCTACTCCCAAAGGATGCACCTAGAGCAGAACTCTATGTCAACCTCTCTGGACTTTATTTTGTTATTTTATAATGACCCTCCAACAATGAATAGAAATTCTATATTGAATTCTTTTTTGGAGATTGAAGCTCTAATGTTGGTAAAATTATTAACGTCAAAAGTTTGGTTATTCACTCATCTGCACCGACCCCACATTTTAGAATTAGGTTTGGCTCATTGTCTAATGCAAACCTTGTTGTGCAAAATTGTGATTTCTTTTTGAAAAGGGGATTGATGTTGTTCCTGTGGTGGAGCATTTAGAAACCCCAGTAGAAAATCTGAAAATATCAAGAGCAAATCAGTCATTGGTGGTTGCTGCACCTAGGGGCCTAGTAATGATTGTCAACAGGGGAATACTAAAGATATACAAGTCTTACTGGGGCAGGGTGGACGAGTAGACGAAATTTTAGAGAGTCCCTTAGCCCATCCTTGAGTTGTAGATTCAAGGGATGACGTCCTTAAGAGGAGTTGGTTAGCGGGAGTCTGGAATAGTGCCTGCACCTCATTTAAGAATGTTGAACCATTGAGGTAGCATAGGGGGCTATTGCTGTCATGGACCTGGCCGGGTTGGGACACAATGAGGTAAGACTGAATTTCTTTACAATCACGCTTTCGATCAGGTCATAGCACGGAAACGGCGCTTCTGGCAGTGACTGACTCTCTACGACTTGCACTTGATGCAGGCAGTCCTGCCGTGTTCATGCTAATATATCTCCCAGCGGCATTCAACACGATCTACCATGTCAAGATGATGGAGAGGCCGCGAGAGATAGGGATACAAGGCCTTCTGCTTAAATGACTCCTCCATTTTCAGAAAGACAGATATCAAACTGTCATCCTTGGACAAATATACATCTCACAAAATGCGATTGGACAGGGGTGTCCCAAAGGGTCCTTGTTTGAGCCCCACTCTGTTTAATATCTATGTGCCCCCCCTGCTCAGATCGTAGAGCCTTTTGGCTTTGAGATAATCTTTTATGGGGCTTATCAAGCTGATGTTTACCTTCGAGTCAGATCTGGCAGCTACTAAAACAGTGTTTTGCCTTGGGTATGCTGGCCATCTCCAACTGGATGAATGACAATTGTCACCAGCTAAATGCAGACGACAAGACGGAGATCATGCTGTTTGGCTAGGCCTTATCTGTCTGGTCAGATGAGCGGTGGCATTCTGAACTGGGGCCTATCTCCATCCCTAAACAATCTATTAGGAATCTTGGGCTGAAAATTGACCAGGCTCTTACAATGAAAGATCACCTTCTGACCACTTCCGGATTATGTTATCAGAACACGCGTCTTCTGCTCAGAATATTTCCATACCTCCCTACGTCCACCAGAAGAAAATTAGTTCAAGCCCTAGTAGTAAACAGATTAGACTATGGCAATGTTCATTTGGCGGCAGCAAATGAGACACTGGTAGCCAAATTACAGGTAGCCAAAACACGGCAGCCAGGCTTATCTTCAACCTCCCTCCTGGTACCTCCTCTGCCTCGATGTTAAAGGAGCTGCACTGGCTGACCGTGGGAAAAAAGTGCATTTTCAAGCTCTGCTCTCTTACTTATAATGCGTTAAGATCCAAAGAACCAGGATATCTAAACTAACAATCAAACCGTACATACCTAGCAGAAGTTTACGATCACGTGATAAGGCCCGCTTCTGTGTCCCCCAGCACTCGCTTAATGAGATGTGGGGGTAGAGCTTTTTCTTACCTTGCCCCCTTTTATTGGAATAAGCTCCCGCTACGCATTCACACTTTTGCTAACTACTGCAAATTTAGGAAATTGTTGAAAGCCTACCTATTCTGATTCCTATTCTCATCTTCTTACTGATACTTGTTAAATTGGCCACAGAGTTGTGCGCTATATTAAATGTAATTATCATAGCATAACGTTTGGATCCTTTAATTGTATGTGTACAACAAACCTGGTCATCTAAAAGTTTATATTTTCCGGCTACTTTGCTTTTTCCCTGTAATGCAAGGCATTCAGAAAGGGGTCACACCAGGAGGGGTGGGGGGTGTGGCAGGGTTGGTGGCAATTTTATGTAAGAACATGGTTAATTGGAAGCATGAAGATTTTGTTCCTCCCTCAAATGTGTGACTTTGTTTGAAACTGGCTTCCCAAGATGTGAGAGACTGTTCTTTCTTCCTATTAGCAAATATTCATTTGTCTAAGACATTAGTCTTACAGAAGATTGCCTTCTGGTAATAATCAGGGGTGACCTATTTGCAAAGGGTTCTAATTCTGTATCCTCAACCATTGCTAAAGTTGAGGAAGTGTGGTCCGTACCAAAGATTTTGCTCCCAGGAAATATTAGAACAGATGAGCGTGGCTTTTAATTACTTGAAACTCGAGGAAAATACGATTTGGTCATCTTAAGTGGAATATGTCCAATGGGCAAATCTCGCTCCTATACCTTTTAGTCAACCTCCACTCAGAGTTTACTTGATTCTGTGATAGTATCCTTTCAAATGTGTGCAGCTTACTGCATCTTCAACTGATATGAGTGATCACAGCTTAGTTGGTTCAACTGTGGCCTTTAATTTTCAGGAATTAGTTGCTGGGAATCCATCCCTGGGCAAGATCGTCTCTAATAAGTCAAATGGTTGCACCTTTTGGACATCTAAGGTTGTTGTGTCCTTAAGTTTCAGATTAACAGAGTTTTCGATAATCTTAAGGAGTCTATCTTGGATGACCTCATATAATTTTATGAATCCCATATGGAGGAGCTATGTTAATTCAGCTCTAGGAATGAAGGTTCCCGGCAGCTGAAAAAAGTGCATCCATAAGTTGAAGGCATTAAACCAGGAAATGCTTTCCCTGATAAGGAAATAGCACTTGCGGTTTTTCCCTGTTAAGACAGCATGAAATTGACCGGCTCAAGCGTGCAAGGTGTAGATTCAACGTGCAAGAGCAGAAAAGAGTGCAATCTCAAATGGATCAATTTAAGGGAGGCTGTGAACTCTAGGGATTCAAGGAAATATTGGCATTAGTTTCTGAATATTGTGATTCTAGGGTGACTGCGCATGCAATTCCGATCCCAGAAAATAGGTGGGTTATATCACTCGGCTGTATTCTAGTAATACTGAGGTAGTGGATCCTGTTGCGCTTTGTGTACGCCAATAGATGCTCATACTATATGGTCCTCCTTCAGTAGGTGATATTGTGGACTTCATAAAGAATGCTAGAACATCAGGAGCAATGGGGCTCGATGAGGTTACTATTGCAGTTATTAAAAAGGAGGATGTAGCATGGGGATTTTTTGTTGGTCCGCTGTTTGAATATTGTTATTGTTTTAGAAACCTTATCATGGACGGACACCGTCATTGTGCCATTGTAAAAAAAAGGTTCATAAATCTTTCTCGGCAAGCCAAGCTTTAGGCAGATCGCTTTGGTAGATTCAACCAGCAAACCTTTTGCCAGGAGTATACTTTGCCATTTACAACAGTGGGCTCAAGAATACAACATCATTCCTCCAGAACAAGCTGAATTTAGGAGGAATCATAGTAATCTAGATAATATAGCTGTCCTCCAAGCGATAATTGAAAAATACTTATTTTCCTGTGGTATGTCTGCGTATGGAGCATTTATTGACTTTTCCACAGCGTTTGACAGTTTATTGTTAAACGCTGTGGAGAAAGCTTTCTTTTCTGGGTGTCCCACCATTTCTTCTAAGGCTTATTATTAAATTACACTCTTAATACCTGGTGTCAGATACCCGTGGGAGGGATGTAGAATTTATTGTGAAAGATCAAAATGCAAAGCGGTCTAAAGCAGGGCTGTTTCTTGGCTTCCCTGTTGTTCTCCCTTTAATGTCATGATCCTCCTGGTATCCTAAGTCAGGAGAAGGGCTAACCCCCTCCCCCAAAAAAATAGGTACAATGTCCATTAGCATGTTTTTGTATGCTGACGAGGTAGCCATAATGGATTTAACCCCTATCGGCTTACGTCGCCTCACTTCTCTGACAAAGAATGCAGAAGTCCATTTTTGAAACATAAGTATCTCCAAATGTAAAATCTCGATCTTTAATAAGAATGCCACAAGATCGAACAGAATGTTCAATTGGTATCTAGGCATAGATAAACTAGAAAATGTGTACTCATATCTTTATCTTGGTAAGGTCTTTTCTAGTAGTGGGCCCTATCCCAGGCAAACGCCTTCAATAGATTATATAATACGTGTGGGAGACAACATTTTAGGCATGTTCTGTCAGCTTACAGGGTTAAAATTCCCCCTTCTTTATTCTATGAGTGTGTAGTGTTGGATATGAGTCTCTGGCACGTTTTGATTGAAATGAGGAACACATTTTCCGCCATATTTATAATCTAGGCACAGGCAGCCCCTCCTGTTCTCTGCCAGGAGTTTGGTTTATTGTCTTCTCATACTTTCCCTCAGGCCGCCGTCTTGAGGTCAGGAAACTCGCTTTTGTGCGGCAAGGAGGGAACACTGCACGCAGAGCCTTGAAGTTTGGAATTAGTTTCTTCCAAAAAGAAGAATGCCTTCTATAGGTCTTTTGAACGAGCGAAATAATTTTTGGGGCGATATCTGAACATCGACTCTTTTATATATGTCTGCTTTAAAGAGCTATATAAAACACTCCTATTTAAAATAAGTCAGGACAGAGACACTACTTTATGCCAGACTTAAAAGAAATTGCACCTTGTACACTGAAACTCCACATAAGCCAGGATTCTGGGATGTCCAAGATGCTAAGATAAGACAGTGCCATATTTTAGCCATCTACAAATTATTTTGTGAAGTAAGCATGGCCTATATGCATGCGCTTCCCTGCTAGGTCCTGCCCCTACCATCTCCCAGATTCTCATTTACTCTCCCCAGTTGGTCACATGTAAAGGTGTTTCGTTTTTCATACTCTTTTACACTGGTACCTCTTTTTTGTTTTCCTATTTTCTCACAGTTCTGCAGACACCTGTGGAAACCATTATTGTTATCTGTAGAATGTTGTTGGGCATTCTAGGTTGGTAATCATTTGACGTGACAGTCTATTGCCAAGTTGAACCTGGTCTGAAAACGCATGGCTGTGTGGGTGAGATGCTCTTAATAAAGAACCTGGGAACCTACTCTGAGCCTTTTGGATCTTTACAACACCCAGTACCATCCTCACTGTTATAGACATTTTAGCAAGTGGTTGTTGTAGTGCTTTTCTTCACTGGCCTTTTTGTTTATAAGATGGTGGTCGTGCTCAACTCCAGATTTTAATATTCCCTAATCTTGTAGGAAGAGGGATTGAGAGTGCCAGGTATGAGGGATTTACTCTGCTCCAGTATAGAAAATGGGAAGTGGACCCTGAACAACATATTGCTCCTGCTAGTCACCCTGCATGTAATGAGATTAATAAAGCAGACAGACTAGGCAAGCTGTTCTGTGCCCTTTACTAGTGGAACTGTGGGCAACAGAGAATTGAGCCTAGAATTCAGAAACTATGCAGGATGAGGCTGAGACGCACAATATCCTGGTTATATTATCAACTTTAAAAATATTGACTCCACAATATCAACTTGACCAACAAAATCAAGGTAAATCAATTGCAAATTAAAATAATAAGTCTGTACTTCGCTGTATATATTTATTTACCTTAATGGTACAGTGGTAGTCCATATTCTGCAGTCAAGACTTGTGCTGATAAATATTTCTGTCCTTCATACTGTGACACATAATTCCAGGTTGCACCATGTAAGCATCCTGAATGAGCAAGTACCCAACATTAATATGGGAATTTCCCTATGGCCCTCGTGGAAGTTTAGGTGTACTCTTACCTTTTTGTAGCGGATTGCTACATAACCTCTAGTTTATAGAGGGCGAATTGCAGAAAAATTTGCAAGGATGTCGGAAGGATTCATGTGGTGCTAGATTATGTACAGGTAGACGAGATTGGGCCACTTGATTGAAACAAAGCTTCATTTTGTTCCTTTTCTTTTTTTGTATTCCCTCTCTGCCCCAGATCTTGTTCTTTTATGTCTAATTTGGTATATTATAGCACTCTGATTCAGCAGTGCAGATATTTTGTGTGGTTTGTCCCTTGTAGAGATACTGGTGGAGAATGTTTATCGTTCTATAATGTTTTTTTCCAAATTATGGGCTCCTTCACCTATATCTTCAAGTTTGATGCCCCATTCAGTTTGTAATTAAAATGTTGTTTTAGCTTAAAAACATATTCAGCACATAACATTAATGAATTTAAATGTTCTAGTTTTAAAAGTTTGTCTCATCACAGTGACTTTGGCACGAGGTGTCAGCGGAGCCACATTTTATCATCAGGAGAAAAAGGCTGTTAAAACCCTCTCATTTCTTTCAGTAAATGTTATCTGAATTTCATCTGACTCAGAAGATTTTTCTTCTTACTTTTTTTCTAACCTTTTTATGAAAGGTGAATGGAACTTACATTATTTAGATGGACAGATAACATTGTGAATTGAACTGGAGAACATCAAGTCAACGTATTCAATTGTTAAGGTTTTTTTAAAACAAACTTTATTGGGATTTTACACAATTCAGACTATTTCGATAATTGTGCTCTACAGCTTCAGCAAGCTTTCAAACGTGAGAATTAATTACTTTTATTTGCAGTCATCCCCTGTTAATAAAACAATCCCAGCCCCCCTCTCTCCTTCAGCCTGTACTTACCTTGTGAGCATTGCGTTTCACAACCTATTTGGATGTGCTACTGTCTGGTGAGACGAGACGGGGAGTGCCATAGAGCTCCCCTAGAGGGACAGAGTCCGTCTAAGTTACGGTAACATCGTGGACCAGCCTTACTTATACGAAGGGTCTCTCTGGGGGGCTGTTGTTCCCGACCCCGCTGGTGATGTGGTGGGAGTATCAGACTCAGGATTGGTAAAGCTATCCACTAGTTAGTGTGTCCCATGCTCGGGCTGCGCCAATAGTGTCACTTTCTCGCCTGGCTTCCCTCAAGAGTAGTCTACCCTCGCAGCTCGCCCACTTCTCCATCTCCCTTCTCCATGCAACTATTTGGTGTCCCCTATGCGCCTTCCAGTGCCTAGCAATTTCCCTTTTGGCCACAATAAAGACCAAGTCTTGAAATGTGTTTGTGATTCTCTTTCTAACTCCGCACGGGAACCATCCCAGGAGACAATGCCCGGAGAGACAGGGACCTCTCCGCCTATGTCTGCAGCCACTGCAGTTCTGACTTCTCCCCAAAAGATGCTAAGAATGGGGCAAGTCCAGAACATATGTAGGAACGTAATAATTGATGAGTTGGAATCTTGCGTTCCTGGAACTTTCAGGGTTCTTTCAAGGATCCCATCACATTGCTAAACCTCTGTCATTTCTCCCAAGTCTGCCTTTCATCGCAGACGCTCCAGCAGGCACTGAAGGTCCCCTTGCACTACCCTGTACAAACATGAGATCGCATTTACATTGTCCACAGAAAGGGCCAATTACTGGCAGCTCCGGTGCACATTCGGCACAGTTGAGCCAATATTTCAGTGCTTCTGGTGCGCAGTTGTGATCACCCAGCAGAGGAGAAAATGTCCCTTTGGTACATCAAACAACTCCCGAAACTCCTCGAATGGGAGAATCTCTGAATAGATCGCCTATCTTGGTCACCCCTGCTTCCACCCACTTGTCCAGTTCACCCCAGTCTCTGACATGAGGCAGCTGTCTAAGCATAGTGAGGGGTATGTCTGAGGAATATCGTACCTTGTTATGCAGCTTTTGTAAGCAACAATTCCAGCATCTGGTAAGCACTCGAAATTCTTAGGTATCTCCCGTTGTCCTCCGCCGCACACCGTATTGAGATCTGCAAGGGGAGATGCCCATGTGATTTAATGCCTGGTCAGGTCTTTTCTGTTTGCCACCCACTGCAGTGGCTACTGTAGTTGCACCGCTATGTAATACATCTCAAAGTCACGTATTTCCAGCCCCATAGCTGTCTTGGAACATTGCATTTTTGCCAGAGCTACTAGTCTGTGGGCAGGTCCTCATTTGAAAGCGACCATCAGGGAGTCAAGGTCCTTAAATGTCGCTTGCGGTATCCAAACCAGGAGTGTTTTGCTAATATATAAAAGGTTAGGCAGGGCTATCATTTTTAGAGAACTTTCCGGCCCGCCACTGACAGCGAGAGGGTCTTCCAGAAGTCTATGTGAGATCTGAGAGACCGGATGGCCCACTCTGTTACCCTCCAGGAGATCTTGGCAATCATGATAGATGTTGACCCCCAGGTACATCAGGCATTGAGGTTCCCAGTGCTGTCTTCCTAGTCGCTCTGGTGGGACCCCATGTGGCACTATCGGGAAAAGCTTGGACTTCCGCCAGTTCACTTTTAGCCCAGCTAGTAGCCCGACGCGGTCAAGCATAGAATGAACCCCCTGCGGATTCCCCTCTGTGTCTCAAAGGAAGAGCAGGAGGGCATCCGCATATAGTGCTATGCGATGCAAATGTCCCCGCACAGCAAGCCCTTGATATTCCTGTCCCTGCTGCACTCGACCAGCCAGTGGCTCCATGGCCAGGGCGCAGATTAACGGGTGCAATGGACATCCCTGCCTCGTGCTGCCCTCTACTGGGTGTCTCTCAGAGACAATCCTCCCTGTTCCGACCCTCGCAGTCACTTTAGTATATAGTAGTCTTGCCCATGCGAGGAAGACATGACCTGTGCCCACATGGAGCATCACTTCATAAAGGTAGTCCCATTCCAGGCTGTCTAACGCCTTTTCTAAGTCAACAGCGAATACTGCATCATTCGGTGGGTGTTGCGCTCCAGGTTCTAGTATTGCCAAGAGTCTCCTGATGTTGATGGCTGTGTTATACCCTTGAATAAACCTAGTATAGTATTTTATAATCTCTGTTTAAGATGGACAGTGGTCTCTACGCTGTTCGGCCTGTTGACGGTTTCCCGGGTTTCAGAATGGGTATTATAAGCGCTTCGCAAGTGGTAGTTGTCAAGCTCTCCATTTCCTTAGCTGCAGCATAGAGATCTACCAGTTTGGGTGTTAGTTCCTCCGAGTAGGCGGCGTAACACTCCGCCGGGAAGCGGTCCGTTCCAGGAGTTTTGTTCCAGGCCATGGTTCTGCTGTCTCTTTATCTCCTGTGGCTTTATTTGCCCTCCAAGTTCCTCCGCTTCTATCTCCTCCAAACTTGGCAAATTTATATCACCAAGGTAGGCCCGTGGCTCCGCTGAGTCATGTACCTTTAAGCTTTTATGGCTAAGAAGGAATTCGGCGAAGTGCGCATTAATCTCATCATGGGAGTAGATAATGTTCTCTCCCTCCATCTCCAGCACCATTATAGGAGTTCCCCGTTTAGTCGGATTGGTCAGCCGGGACCCCAACTTGTCTCTCTCATCGTGCGTCCTGTCCATCCCTATATTGCCTAAAATTGAAGCACCTGAGCCTCTCCGTTTGGACGGCCAGGGCTTCCTTGTTCAATTATTATAAAGTCTTTTGTTACTTATTGTGATCCTATTTCAGAAAAGACCAGGATTAAGGAATCCCCTTTCCTTTAGATGGTATTCTGCATACAAGAATAGTACTCTGTTTTTGAACTTCCCTCTCCGCATCTTAAATAGGTCCATTCTGTAAGAGCCACAACTATATCAGTGCTGCTATACATCAATGCTATTTGGCCACCACAATTCTATAGAACACATTTGGCTGAATACCAGGGACTCATTTCCCAATGTGTTTGATGTGTGGCAATTTTATCATGCAAATGAAGATCTGCGAGCAAGAATGGTTTACCTTGAGTAGCTTCTGCATCCTTAGTTAATCTTTTTATGCGCTTCATTGGCATTACCTTTACTTGAGGCAAATTATGCCTTGCATCTTGCTGGATGTAGATAACAGAAAGAAAAGAAAGAACCAAAAGCCCCTGCATGCAGTAGTTCCTTGGCATGGGGCGGGTCACACATGTGCTTGTTCTTCCCTATTTTTCCTATAGGGTGTATCTACCAGACATATAAAAGATGTGTAGGTAGAATGTTGTTTGCCTTTCCTATTTAATATTACTTTTCATTCACTGCATTACCTTTTTAATTTCTTTCTAACTGACACCGTTTTCTTTCTTTTTAGTCAACGTATACAGTCGACAGTTGGCCTGTGAACTGTTCATCAACGATGTATGTAAATGGTGAGCATCCAAAATGTAATGGAGTACTGCATTCTGTCAACAAACCCCTGCAGCCAGTAGTAGCCTTCTCTCAGTGGGCTCTCCCTGGTCATGAAAGGTGGGACCACAAAACTGAAGAGGTGAGCATGCTTTTTGACTTTAGAAAAAACACTTATTGTCATAAGCACCCAAACTGACAACTGCCTGACTGCAGAGCCTCGTGAAATAGGAGGGTTCTGTTCCTCTTGGGACTGAGGTTGAATTGCAAGTTCCATGTTCTGCCATAGGTAATTTATTCAATCAAACTTTAGCGCATTGGGAAGGATGTTTCAC
Organism: Lissotriton vulgaris; assembly: GCF_964263255.1. Taxonomy (NCBI): domain Eukaryota; kingdom Metazoa; phylum Chordata; class Amphibia; order Caudata; family Salamandridae; genus Lissotriton; species Lissotriton vulgaris. The sequence goes on along the minus strand of NC_141694.1, from coordinate 1,377,323,667 downwards.
AAATTGTGCCCAACTTGAAGCTTTGGTAGGTAGATCCTATAGTTTAATGGGAGTTAATTAGATGCAATATTATTTATGGATGTTTTTTGGGTCTTAATTTGAGTTCTTTTTGTAGTTATAAAGGTTTGTTTTTGTAGGTGAAGTTCAGTGGTAAGAGCACAAGACATAACTTTTTTCCCCGCAGTTATCAATCCCACAGATCATATATTTAAATGTGTAAAAGCAATTGGGTAGGGCAACACTGCGCCCAGCAAAAGATGCCCACCTAGTCAAAAGCTCTGCCTCTCTTCAGCATGACAATTATTTTAACGCTAAGAATTTTTCAAGTGGGTCCCGTTAGATGGTGTTAGGATCATATTTAGTATTCCTTGTGATCCAGACAATGATGGAATACACATTGTCGACTAGTACTTGTGTGACATCTTTAAGCATGTTACTGGTCTTTGAAACAGTGCCAGAACTCAACTTGGGTCTTGCCACCCATGGATAATTTGTAGAACAGTATCCCTATCTGTTTTAGTGTAGCGTATCTACGTATTCTCATACTCTTCCGGTCTCTGGTTTCTATCTTCGCTGTTAACCTAGATCTTGATTCTAAATCAGCAACATTTGACAGCTTTCAATGCCACTTCATTGCTGTATGTTGAGCTCTCTTTCTCAGCCCCAGCCCTTGCAGCCACTTCGGTGAAGGTATAGTTCTATTTTGCTGCTGGCCACAAAAAATGGTTCACATTCCTTACACTCTTTTCAACATGGTGGATCGCCCTTCATACATTTGACTAATATTACTGCTACACGCACAGCCTTTTTCCATGTCCTAGTGCAGTGTAAACTCTGCTTCTTTTGTGTCACCTTTGTTGTCTTTTGCTCTTGAATATTTCCCTTACTGGGATTTGCGCATGGAGCCTTTTTCTTTGAAATCTCATTCCTTGAACTTTGTCCTACTTGGATCTCTCTAGGCTTCGGTTTTGGCATTGTTCTTCTTTGGCCCTATACATGCTTTCAATTGAAGGGCTAAAAATCCTGTCACTGTGGTGTTCTTTGCTACCTCCATACTACATCTGCTGCAGGATTCCTTTATCATCCTAGTACACAAGTGTTGCCTCAATTTAAAATGTGTTGCAGTCTTCCCTCAGATTTCACAAATGTTGTGTAGTAGAACGCCGGCCCATTGAAACAACATATTATGGAGATACTGAAATTGGTCTAGGCAGTATTACCACAGTCTTTGTATTCAGACTGTTACGGGGACCTTAAATTCCAGAATTTAACCTTCCACCCTTGTGAGTCCTTTTTCTGACCATAGCTTCTTGCATTGTCCTGATCTGCTGTCTATAAATTTCAACTACCAAACAACACAACTGCCAGTACTGTGACTACTATTTAGTTTCAGTGACCTGCGCGCAAAGAATTAAACTGAGTGTGGGGTGAAAATAAATTTCACAGATTTAATCACTTTTATTTTAAAGAAAGAATTTTTGGAAAAGTTCGTTGGTTAGAGTACACCAAGATTTCAAAACAAGTAGAATACACAAACAATACAAAATACCATATTAATAAAAATGACATTTATCATAAAAGACTCACTAATGAAAACACACAATCGTACCTAGTTGATCAACATTTGCATTCAAACACTCACTCTCTCATCCAAACCATACATACAGACATTAATATTTACAATTTACAATGTCACAAAGAGAAATTTTACAAAGAAAAGAGAATACACCATAGAAGTATTTTTTCGGAATTGAGTAGCCTATTTAAAGGATTTCTTGCAATACTATTTACAACTCAAAATCTTATGGTGTAGAAGAACGGTCTACGCGTTTCAAACCCCTGAACAGTGAGGGGGTTCTCATCAGGACCTCATAACTTGAATGAGAGTATGCACTGTAAATGAGAAAACCGGACGAGGCACCAATATATTCAGGTGGTCAAGTGTGTCCAAGGTTTGTTTTGGAATCCAGTGTCGGGCTGTGTATGTTCACAACGCTGGCGGGGAAGCCGCGAGTCAATCAAGCACCTTCGTGCAGCCGGCGTCTCTGCCTCTGTGTTAGTATCCGCACTACTCGGAAGGCGAACTCTACAAATGTCAGGCATCAAAGCTTTTCTGACTGCTACAGCCCTTTCCTTCTGTAATTACATTTCTACGACTGACTAGTGAGCGCTTTCTGTACCGACTCCAAGTTGGCGACATATTCAGTCAAATTCCTATGGTTCTTGACCTGGGGAAGACACTGGCAGATGAAGAATTGATCCGTGCATTAGATTAAAGCGAATTATGGTCAAATGTCTGTTACACGCCTCTATAATGCAACTACTTATTTAGGTCATGTCACCACCAATGACAAACTTGATAAAAACCTAATATGAGTTATGACCTAGATGCCAGCATTATTGAACACTTTTAATATGAGCGGTTTAGGAATGTATTCTTCATGATTTTTAAGGAAGGTAATAAAATGACTGATACTAGTAATATAAACTTGCCAGACACTTCATCTGCAGGACATGTTTCTTTGACTTAGCCAACCTCGTGGCCAGGAGAATAGAAGTGGTCCAACGATCAACTCACAAGACCATGAGCTGAACAGTTAGACAAGACCATGTTCTGAACAGTTAGACAAAGGTAAACCTAAGATGCATGTAAATGTTATCTAACAAAGCTGAAGCATTAAAAATGTGTCTTACGTTTCTGAGAAGGAATCTGGAAGCACTTCAACCTTGTCCAGAAATAAACTTGACATTTTTCCCAAATTCTGATTAGCAAGAATTTACTTCACGCTCAAAAAACAAAAAAATGCACCAGGAAGACTCTTTCAAATGACGTCTACTTCATTAGAACTACTGGTATTAATGCTGCCAGTTAAAAGCATACGTCTTCTGTGGAAAGCTCTCCTGCAATTTTAGAAAAAGTTAAGAAATGCATATTACCAAATTAAGCCAGAATGTACCATAATGTAATGAAGGAATACTTTGTAAACATTTTTTTCTGAGATAGCTACATAGTATTTAACTCTCTTTTACCAATTGCGAAAAATATGAATGACCCTTCACTATGTAAGCAGTAGTTTTGGTTGAGTCTCTTCGGCCTTATGCTTGTAGGCAGATGTAAGCATCATACTTCAGGTAAGTAACGTAAACAGGTTAAAGCACTTGAATGTAGTTTGTTTTACTGCTCTATTTTAATACTCAAAATTGATTAGGGCCTAATATGAATATGTGATTTAACCTGCACTGTATCTTTCCTAGAATGTAAATAAAATGAAAGGAATTTATAGTTGTGACAAAAATAATTTGAATGGTGAAACAGGTAAATTAAAAATTTAGGGTTGCAGTAGTGTTTTTTTATTTCTTTTATTTTTAACTTGAGTTCAGACAGGACAACGGCAACAAACAAAAAAGGTAAAGGGGAAAAGTCCAGATTGGTGCTGACTCTGGCAAATGTCCAGTGTAGAAGAACGATGTATGAGTAAATGGTTAGAGGTATAATTCCAGAGAAGAACATGGTTGGGGTTGCCGAGGTGGTGGATAACACAAGGGAAATCGATTGGGTAATAAAAAGGATACAAATGTTTAGGAACCTTTACCTTAGCAATAAATAAGTAGAAATTATCAAAATTGGAGGTGGGAGGACAACAGTGGAGCGAAGGAGGTTGCAGTTACATGAAGAGTAGAGAGTATGGATCCATGTGACCCTAGTGCAAATGCAAACTTGTAGAAAGAAATGGACACTTTGGTGGGTCTTAAAAATATTGAGGAATTTGGACACGTTCTTTTTAACTTGGCAGGAACCTGGTCTGGTCTACATCTCTATTGCATATATTCTAAAAGGTAATATCTCTGCATTTTTGCAATGAAACTGATGCAGCACAGGGAATTTCCCTGCCACTGCACTGTTACAGTTAGCAAACCTCAAAGTGGCAAGTGTTCCGAGGTGAATTATAAGCTGCTTGCATACTCAGACATTTTTCTTCTATGTGTAGCAAAGCCAAGCATGTTTTTCATTGAGTCTCAAGATTCAGTGAAATCTGAAAAATCTGACATTTCCGAACTGACCGCCACCTTATGTAAATGTTATGGGATATTTACCACTTATTCTATTGTGAAGAGCTGATTTTACTTGATCAAAGTAGTACTTGGGGCATATTATCGGACGTCGATAACATCGCCGCATTTAGAGCCCGTGTTCGGGTGAAAAGCGGCGATAATATCTCATTATCAGCAAGGACACGCTAGCGCGTGTTTCCTTGCTTTAGTGCCCTTGGACAGCATGCCTCACATTGCATCGTTAATGAGATGCAAAGGAGGCGTGCCTGACAAAACCCCATGGGAAAATATCGCAAACCCAGCTTTGCAATATTTTCAACGAGGGGTAGCAAAATTTTTAATTGCGTTAGGTATGCCTTAACGCAGGAATTTACCGTCTGTTAAATTCTGGACTAAGGCATACCTAACATGGGGGGTGGATTGTGTGGCTGTGATCACAGGCCCTATCAACAATGATATTGCCGTTTTCCATGGAACATCACTGGAAAACCAGTGATGTTCCATGGAAAACATCGCTATCACCGGGATAATTATCGCTGTTGCGCAAAGCGTTGTTAATTCAGCACTAGCATGGTGATAATTATCTGCAATAGTCGGCTATAAACATTTTGACGCTGAGGGCGGCCAGCGATAATTATCGGTGCCGATTGGTAATATGCCTTTGGTTCCCATATAAACTATCTATTGATCATTATTCCCATTTCTTTTCTGGTTCCTTTTTTTTGTTTTTGTTGCTTAGTCAAAGGTACGTTGCAGGAAACCATAGAAATCACTTCTTTCACACAATTAACATTATGTGGTCATGTTACAACTGTAGCAACATCATTCCAAATTGCAGTAGTGCAGAAAGAGGCAGGTGTCTCTTTTGGTTATTGCCGAGCGCTAAGGAACCCTATGCCCCAAAATTAGACTTTGCAGTTCGCCTGTTTTTTTATGTCCATTGTAATTGACATTACTCTAGATCTTGTTGTAACGTATCTAGGGCTCTGGTGTAATTTTCCCGATTCATGCCCTTATATAGGTATAACTTATCATATCCTTATATAGGCATAAGAATCATAACAATATTTAGGCACAGCCAATGCAGTCCAAATACGGCATGGCTACTTCCACTAAGCTCCTAGAGTACAACGAGTTATTGAAGACAACCAGCCTTCAGCAGTACGGGACTTCCCCCCTTCTTCAGTATTGATTTGTCCCAGAACTCCTGGAGCGTGTAAAGAACTTCGAGTTCTTAGTGACGTTATTATGTCCACCCTTACGTCAAACTCGGCACCTTCCAGGTATAAATATACCCACATCTGCCCTAGCAAACACACGGTGGTTTGGAGCAAAACGACTAACTACCTGCCCGACGCCCTGCTGTAGGGAGTGCCGAAGGAAGCTGACCCTCCAGCTGACGCACTGAGAGAGACGCTGTCTTTTCTCCTGCCGAGAAATCCAGCTCCAGTGTTTCCCTGCTACCGTTGCGGGTTACTGGGAGATCGAGTCCTGAGGGAGAGATACAAGACCTCCTTCATTCTATAACCAAGGTACGGAGCTGATTAGACCCTTAGAGAATTCTTGGATAGATTCTTGGCAGAAACTATTTAACTCAAGCTAAACCTCACTTATTTCTTCCCTTGTACTAGGCTTAGGTTAGGTACACCGGGATAGGCGTATTTTAGATGCACCAGTTGAGTACTTTTAGCCATTATTTATCATTGTATGTATTTTATCTATTTTATGTATCTTATGACTTAGAAACCTTATAAATGCTTTTACAGTATTATTTCATAATACTCCTTTTACTGTACGCACTTTTACTTCATAGAAAGTATTTCGATTGTAGCAATTCACTTCTCTTGCACGAGAAAGAAGACTGGTCAATAAATAACCTTTTAATTGAAAACGTCCGTCTCTCTATTTCTCTACAAAAGCCCTGGCGAAACGAAGCATGCACGATTGACTGAGTGAAATAGCCATCTATTGTTTCTGCGACTCTGAAGATAAATTTCTTATTCTTGGGGAAGAAAGTTGTCATGTTATATGGTTGTCAGAAACTAATCCCTACTTGTTTATTTTAGAATGTTTCTTGTGACCTCTGAGCTAGCTGGCATTCACAATTAAGTCTAACATATTCAATAGAGACCTAGTCGACCTCAGTCCTACGTCTAAACTATTGTTTATGTTATTCCAATGCGCAGAGCCTATTGGGAATATAGGAACTACACTACATGGCGTCCAACGTTTGGTAAGGCGATAATTTAACACTAGATACTAGAGTAACTCAGTTATGCTTTTCACACAGACCCCTTTTTCCGTAAAAACTCTAATAGACGTCTGGAGTGGGTAAAGGGTTAGTATCCGCCAGAACTAAGTAGGACCAGAATCTTATGTATTATTTGTTTGGTTTATTCAACGTTGAAGGATACAGTGTTCCAAAATATTGTGCACCTAATCTTTGTTTCCTTGAAACTTGCTCTGCAAACTTTCTGTCAGCAAAATGACGGAGAGTGACGACGAAAGGGAGAGAGCTAGAATAGCAACTCAACTATTAGCAGAAGACACAAGTCTTCAGTAAAACAACCCGGATGCAGTAATCATCCCGGTAAATGTAAGAGATGGTACAGTCATATTTGTGGTAGTGGCACATGAGTATCAGCAGACAGAGGTAATCTATTCATGGATAACTTTTCCAGCAGCAAATGCTGTGACACACGAGTTCCACTACTACAAAGCAGAGGAGCCTCCAGCGAAATACGTTCCTTTCGAGGACGTTGAAATTCCACTAACTTACTAGGAGCATCAGCTCTGGTTTAATGGCGCCCTAAAACATCAAAATCACATTACCAGGCTCGGTCCACAGGGGTGTGGAATTTATCGAAATATGTACTTGTCCATGGGACAAGTAGCTTCATAAATCTACTTGTCCTGTAACAAAATCCACTTGTCCATTTGGTGCCATGTAGTGCACCGTCAAATAATGGCTGCAATCTCTTTGTAGAAGAGCTCTGATAATAGCCTCTCTGGTTATGTCAGGCTAATACTATAGAAGGATTTGAATTTTGGAGGTTTTCCCCAGCTCTTCTCTAATCTTTTCCCATACTGAGAAAGGTCGGAAATTTACCCCTGACAACGGCAGAAGTAAAGTTTCTTCCAGGGCTGGGAAAAATGTGGTTGGAGAAAAAGTGAACTTGTAAACGTTCAACAGATTTCCGCTGGGGCATATTCATATTTGCTCATGCTAAGATGCAAATCACAAATATTTTCTAGGACAACGGTTTTCTGGCCTACTTAAGAAATTCATGTGAATTCATGAAAAATATAAATCTCCTTTAATACAAGGACATATATCATGGGTGCCCTTTCGTGACTTTAACATTTGAGCCCCTAATGAAATTTGAGTTAACCAAGACCTTTTGTTTTTATTGAAATGCTATCTCTTCCTATCTGTGAGCTGGCTTCATTGTGTGTGACAGCATTCTGCTCTTTTACAAAGTAGTTTTGTTCAGTGCCGGGAATTTCTATGGCAATGTGGCCTTTATGAGACCAAATACTAGCTGTCTAGTAAGAACTCGCTGGCAAACAGCACCACGCCTACCTGATAATCCCAAGGTAGAGAAAGGAGCACAATGTAGGCCAAGTGAGTAACCAGAACATTTAAATACCCCCCACATTGATTCAAGGTTCTTATGACACCAAGCAAGCGAATAAAAGTAATTGGAATCCTCACCACAATAGCTCTCTTGTCTCTTCCATCTAAGCATCTATCCATTCATCCTTTCACCCACTGATATCTAGCATTTCACCTTTACATAGGCACCCATTCATTCTTTAATCCATTACCTTTCACTAATCTGTTCATCCATCTGTTCATCTGTCTCTCGATCCACTCATCCATATCCAAACCTACCCATTCATCTCCAAACCTATCCATTTCAACCATCCATCCATCCTTTCGCTCATCCATACACCCTCCCTTTCACTCCATCTATATACCCTTCCATTCACTTCATATATCCACCCTCCCTTTCACTCATCCTTCCACCCACCCTTCGACCCATCCATTTATCCTTTACATTCATCCATCCTTTCGCTCTCTAATCCTTACACCCTGTAACCCATCCACTCATTCACCCTTTCCTTCATTATAACATCCTTTGTCCATCCACCATCCCGGTCACTCATTCATCCATCTAGCCAGCCACACTTCTACTCACTCATCCTTTCACCCACACATCCATTCATCCTTTAAATTTAATTACAAGTCTTTGTCTGCCGAGCTGCAGACAGAAGAGGCCCATCAAGAGCTCCACCACCTCTACTGTAGCTGCTAATGCCTATCCTGCCATCTCCAAACCTATTGATCAAACTGATCCATCCCGCCTTCCTTTCACTCATCCATCCTTTTGCTCATCCATCCATCCTTTCACCCCACACATCCTCCTTTTCACTCATATTCATCCATCCTTTCACTCATCCCTCCATCCATCCACCCCATCCATCCTCCTTTTCACTCATCTATCCACCTACTCTTTCACTTCATCCATTTATGCTTTCGCTCATCCATCCACCCTTTAACCCATCCATCTTCCGTTTCGCTCATATATCCATTCACCCTTTCACTAATCCCTCCATCCACCTTTACACTCAATTCTCCACCCACCAAGCCATCCGTCAACCCGTCCACCGACACCCACCCATCCATCCATCCCTCACCCAGTCAGCTATCTATTCATCTACTCTCTCACCCATTTATCCACCCTTTCAGTAAGTCGTCCATCCTTTCACTCATCAATCCACTATCAACCTATCCATCCACTCACCCATCCCTTCATTCACCCTTGCTCTTTTCCTCCCATTCTCACACATCCATCCTTACATCCATCCACTCATTCATCCATCTATCCATTCACCCTTTCACTCCACTCATTCATTCATCCATCTATCTATCCATCCAGCCTTTCACTCATTCATCCATCGATTCACCCTTTCACTCATTAATGTATGCATCTATCATCCACTCTTGCACGTATTCATCCATGCATCTATACATCTACCCTTTCACGTATTCATCCATGCACCTATCCATCCACTCATTCATCCATGCACCTATCCATCCACCCTTTCACTCATTCATCCATTTATGGATTTAAAAATGCACCCTTACGCTCCACTCATTCATCCATCCATCCAGCCTTTCACTCATTCATCCATGCATCTATCCATTCACCCATTCACTCATTAATGTATGCATCTATCATCCACTCTTGCACGTATTCATCCATGCATCTGTATATCCACCCTTTCACTCATTCATCCATGCATCTATCCATTCACCCATTCACACATTAATGTATGCATCTATCATCCACTTTTGCACGTATTCATCCATGCATTTATACATCCACCCTTTCAGTTATTCATCCATGCATGCATCTATCCATTCACCCTTTCACTCATTAATTTATGCATCTATCATCCACTCTTGCACATATTCATCCATGCATCTGTATATCCACCCTTTCACTTATTCATACATGCATCTATTCATCCACCCTATCACTCACTCACCCACCCACCCTTTCAAGTCCGTTATGGTCCTTTATCTGCGGACCAGCAGAGTGAAGAGGCCCATCAAAAAGTTCACAGCTGCTGTAGTTTCTACAGCAGTGTGTTCACAATGCCCCTGGTGCAGGCACAAAGTGACATGAGAGGCCTAGTGCAAGGACAGAATTGGGGGTGGCCTTAGGCCTGCATGAAAGCCCATGGGGAAACTAATGAGCTTTAATGTAAGCCCTCGATGTGTAAGATATGAGAGGCCAAGGGGAACGAGTCAGAGATGTCAGAGAGGGCGGCTAAGGGGGATGAGCAGGTTCAGGCACTGGGTGTAACATAAGGTGTACAGAAAAGGCAAAGTGCAAAGGAGGGGGTGCATGAGAAGGGAAAGCAAAGTGAGTTAAAGATGAGGCCCAGGAGTGGAGCAGAGAATACAAGGCAGGGGTCATACAGTTCAAGTCAGAGTAAGGGGCCAAGAGGCAGATAAGGCAGCCTCTTACATGGGGCCTGGAAGCTACAGGAGCTTCGAGCTCTGCTTTATCATTTTGTTGTTCTGTTCTGGGGAAATTAAAGTGCAGGCCCCAGCTTTTGCATTCACCCTTTCACTGCCAATAAACTGCTCGGAACATCTTATTAACTGGCTGTGACCTACAGGGTTGAACAGCTGTGTATCGGATTACCATAAAACTGTCTACTTGTCCTTTGGACAAAATACAAATTAAAACCTCTTGCCCTCCTAAGAAATCTAGATGTCTCGGGCGTCGGGAGATAGGAATTCCCCACCCCTGGTCCACTAGGTAGACCGGGAGCCACATGGCCTGTTCTAGCCAGCTATACACCACATCCTGACAATGAGGAAATGTCAGACAGAGAACTGTTAGTTTAACTAAAACAATTAATTAAAATACATAGACAATTAGTCCAATATGTCATGCAGACTTTAACAGTCCAACCAGCAATAACAATTCCACAGCACACCCCTCACCAGGTGAATACAAACAAAATCACACCACAGACTATACAATCAGTCATTAGTAAATTACCCGCAAAACGGGAACAAATTCCGTTCTGGCTGGCTCAAAAGATTACTCAAAAAGAGGCAGTATTCCCTGATAGTACACCTCATGGAAAGGGGCGACCACTCGGTCCCCCCGAACGTATGGTAGGGGGCCCGGATCCCCCTGGGAAACCATTTTGGGCGGGAGGCGTGTCTCGGCTGGTATGCCCGAAGCGGCGTAGCCGGGGCGCGCCTTTTTCCCGCCCAAGAGGGGTTGTCCTAGACACCTACACCGTTGGCCACGCCCTGTAGGCAGACCGGAGGAGGGTACACGCCCTCCCGAAGAAGGATAAAAGGAGCAACAATCCAAGGAAGCATCCTCTTGTTCCTGTGCTTGGAAGCTGCACCTCCTCGTTGCACGTGAGCCCTCGACGGAACAAGGAGCCAATTTTGAGAACTTGTAATTTTTGTGTTTCTCTTTCAGCTACTCGGAATCTTTGGATCCAGGACCTCGTCGAGCAGCAAGGTTCGAATATCCGACAACGATGCCTGGCAAGAAGGTCGGAAAGAAGGCTGGAACCGAACAGATGCTTCGCATGCTGGTGAAAGATATGGCGAGCATGAAAAAACAGATGGCGGCAATGAACAATACGGGCAGGCCGAAGAAAGTCATCGGACCAGCATTGCCGTGAGTAGTCCCCACTGGGAGAGGTAAAAGGGCCAGGAATAGGGCGGCAGGGGGGGAGGCCCCAGTTCCCGAGTCACCCCCGGCAAGCCCGGTTAGTCCTGTTGAGGCCCCGGTTCCGATCCCGGACGCGGGACAACCGATCCCTGTTGTAGTCACGCCTAATAATGAGGGGGATATGCCTCCGGAGTTGGCCGCCCAGTTAGCCGCATGGCTGGGAAAAAATACCGAGGGTGCTACGGCGCCAGGAGACACGGCCGAAGAGGCCAAGATACTAATGAAGCAGTTGCGGCAATCGAGAGATGCTGCGAAGGCGAATCTCCCTCTTGTTTCCCCTCAGGTTCCCTCGGAACAACCGGCGTCTGGCGTTGGAACAACAGCACAACCAGCTACCGATTCGGGTAAGCAGCCGTTGCCAATGGCAAGGGAGGGATCGTTACCCTCGAGAAGGGAAAGGGTGGTCCAGAATATCCCGCTGGCCACGAAAGAGTTGATTTGGGCTGATAAATATGTGAATATGTTTTCTCTCTTGACTGACCACCACGAGGTGGAGCATGTTAAAAGTCAGAAGGATTTGTTGCACCCGAGCGCATGGCGTGCAAAAATGGCGGGATTCAGGGTGGATGAGACGATCTCTGATTGGGCCAGGGCATTTGCAATGTTCACTGCGATCATGGGGGAACGTAAGCCTGAGGTGTTGACTGAATTGGCTTGCTACCAGACACGTATAATGGATTTCTATGAAACTTATGAAGGCAATCAATGGTTGGGTTATGATAGTAAGTTTCGTAAGGCCAAGGAGCACGACTCATCCCTGACGTGGGATTGTTTCGACTCCATCTCTTGGCAGAAACAGCTCCTGCCGGGCACGACGAAGTCGTCTTCGCTTGGCGGGAATGGGTCGGAGTCCTCCCGCCATTATTCGGCGGCGCCCTTTCGAGCGGGCACCACTAGTGATCACCAACCAAGGAGTGGTGGGAGCGGGGGTAGAAAAGGGGTCTGTTGGAGCTTTAACAGAGGCAAGTGCACGAGGCCACAAGGGACATGTAAATTCAGGCATGAGTGTGCGGGGTGCGGACACTCTTCACACCCTGAGAGTTCGTGCAGAGCCAAGAATGGTGATACAGGGGGTAGAGGAGGGGCCAAACAGGTCTAATGTCGACCAAGGGGCACCGCTACCTACCCCCGTGGACATCATGGCAATGATCCCCTGGCTGAATGAATACCCTGATGATGTCTCCGCTGGGGTGTTGCGAGACGGTTTCTCGTATGGTTTCCACATCCCGGCGGGGGATTTTCGGGGGGAATCACGGTGTAAAAACCAACTGTCGGTTCAGCAGCATACGACGGTGGTGGAAAGTAAAATTGCAAAAGAGGTTGCCCTTGGCCGGGTTGCTGGCCCATATAGGCACCCGCCAGTCAATGATTTTGTGTGTTCACCACTGGGTGTAGTTCCCAAGAAGGACCCAGGTGAGTTTAGGTTAATTCATAACTTATCGGCTCCTAGGGGTCATTCGGTAAACGATGCGATTGATCCAGGAATCTGTACAGTACGGTACGCATCATTTGATGAGGCCGTCGCCATGCTGAATCGCCTGGGGCCTGGAGCGCTGATGGCTAAATCGGATATTGAGTCAGCGTTCCGGTTGCTCCCGGTACACCCACAGGATCAGCGTCTGTTAGGTTTTGTTTTTCAAGGACGCTATTACATGGATAGATGTATGCCAATGGGTTGCTCCATCTCTTGTTCTTATTTCGAGAAATTCAGTTGTTTTTTGCAATGGGCATTCACCAGGGCCACGGGCTATGCCCAGGTTATGCACTACCTAGACGATTTCCTGTTCTTGGGGCCAGCCGGTGACACGAAATGTGCACAGGCTTTACTGGAATTTTGCACGCTCATGAAGCAGTTTGGTGTGCCATTGGCACCAGGGAAGACGGTGGGGCCATCGACTTCACTCGAGTTTCTTGGGATTGAGCTTGTTTCTGTGAATGGATGCTTCCGTCTGCCCAAAGAAAAAGTGGTGAAGTTCAGGGCTTCTCTAGAACTATGCATTAGCAAAGAGAAAGTAACTCTCCATCAGTTACAGCAAACTGTGGGACAGCTTAACTTTGCCCTTAGAGTGATACCAATGGCTCGCCCCTTTTCCCGCTCTATTGCACAAGCCATGGTCGGTCTCAAGGAAGGGCACCACCGCACAAGACTGTCGGCAGAGGTTCGCCAGGATATGTGCATATGGTTGGCATTTCTGGCGGACTTCAACGGTCGAGTGGTGTGGAGCAAGCCACCAGCTTCCTCAGAGGAGCTGGGGTTATGGACCGACTCGGCGGGGAGTGTGGGATTTGGCGCCATCTTCGGTAATCCATGGTCGGCACAAACATGGCCGACGTGGTGGCACGACAGTGGGCTCACAGGTAACATTGGGTTTCTTGAGCTGTTCCCCATTTTTGTGGCCTTGAATGCATGGCCAGATGGGTTTCGTGATCGCACAGTGGTGTTTTGGTCCGACAACATGACCGTGGTCGAATGTATAAATAATCAGGCAGCACGCTGCAAGTGGATATTGAGATTACTGAAGGAAATTGTACTACTGTGTATGAGACTGAACGTCCAGTTTAGGGCAAGACACGTGCCGGGTGTACTGAACCAGGCGGCTGATGCACTCTCTCGTTCCCACATGCAGGCCTTCAGGGGTTATCTACCTTCCGCGGACTTGGTGGCGGCACCATTTCCCGAAGCTCTCTGGTTACTCGGTGCCCCGGATTACAGGACCTCGTGGGAGCAAGTCTAGCCCCCAGGACAAGGAAGGCATACGAAGGAGCGTTCCGTTCCTATTGGTCATTTTTGGGTCCAGCAAGAGGGGATCATTGGGGGCAGGAGGAGTATGTCCTGAAGTTTCTAGTGTCACTCCACCAGGCAGGCCGATCAGCGGCAACGGCCAATAGGCACCGGGCCGCCATTGCCTTCATGGCGCAGGCGCATGGCATCAAGGACCCCACATCGTCCTTTCTGGTAAAGAAGGCACTGCGTGGGTGGCAACGCCTCGAGGGTCGTAGAATGGACGAGAGGCGCCCGATTGGGCTAGAAAGGTTGTCCCTGTTAATGTCCGTACTCCCTGCGACATGTTCATCCCAGTCAGAGGCAGTGCTGTTCCGGGCCGCTTTTGCATTAGCATTCCATGGGGCTATGCGGGTGAGCGAGCTGGTGGCGAAGAATAAGCAGGATACGGGGGGAGGTCTGTGTCGAGAACACATTCTGATCAAGGGTGATTCAATGGTAGTCACAATAGCCAGGTCCAAAACCGATCAGGGAGCTAACGGGGACAGTATTGTTGTCCAGCGCGTGCGGGGGTCCCCCATGTGCCCAGTGAAATGCGTGGAGGAATATTTAGCGCAAAGGGCGGTATCATGGGGGGGAAGCTTGCTGAGACACAACGACGCCACCCCACTGACTAGGTTTCAGTTTCAGCGGGTGTTAACAATGGCAATCGCGGCAGCGGGCTTGGATCCGAGCGATTTTGGGACCCATTCCTTTCGGATAGGGGCTGCTACAGAGGCTACAGCTAGGGGTCTGAGTGTGGAAAAGGTGAAACAATTGGGACGTTGGTCCTCGAACTGTTATAAAAGGTATGTGCGGTTGCACATGTTGTGAAGCCAATGTCATGCACTCACTTCTTGTCTTCTGTTTGGTTTACAGTTTTCGCGAGCAGGCTATGCGGGGCGGACTGTGCAGTTGACCCGACACCTGGGACCAGCGGTCAAAGATCACCGGCTGAGGAAAGAGTGGTGTGGGTCGTTGGCCACTCATACGTGAGACGTGCCGGGGACGTATTCAAAGCAGGTGACATGATTCACGTGGCTGGGGAATACGGGTACAGGGTGACCTTCCACGGAAGGGGCGGGCTCTGTATTGACCAATTTCAATGTTTTATTGAGGGACTGTTAGGGCGGACGAGGTCACCGCCGTCTGTAATCATAGTACACCTGGGAGGCAATGATTTGGTGACCATTGCTCGACGAGTACTACTCGAGCGAATTCTATCCACTGTTAGTTGGTTGGCAAGAAGGGTCCCAGGGTGCACGATAGCATGGTCACACATGATTCCCAGGAAGGTGTGGCGGGGGGCCCTCTCTGTGACCGCTTTGAATCATTCAGTGAAGAAAGTCAATAACAAACTTGGTAGGTTGTTTCGCTCAGGACAGTTGCATTGTATTCTGCATGGATGTATTCGGGGGGATCACATGTATCTCGAAGATGGGGTCCATTTGTCCCGGGAGGGGAATGTCTTACTCATAGGAGACTTCCTAGCTTGGTTAAGGGGTTTGTAAATCCATGACCTTTTGTAGGAGTTTGTGGGGGGTCCGGATAGCCGGTCAACTATCCGGCCTGTGGCGGTAAGGTCATGATCGGTGAGCAGTAATTTCAAGATCCCTAGAGGTGGGGCGCCACCCATTATGGATGGGAGCGCCCGGGGGGAGGCGGCCATTGGCCCCTCACACGGGGAGGCGGCACCCTCGAAGTATGGGGCTGCCTAAAGGGAAGGTGGTCATAGGCCCCTCCCAGGGGAGGAGGCGGCTACGTGCCCCTCCTACGAATTTCCCGGGGCCAGGACATCCGCGACGGCGGATGTGGTAAGCAGTGTGGGGTGGGAGGGGGGTCTACGCTACCTTCTAGACACCTCACACGAGTCCTCGGACGACCACTAAGAAGGCGTCGAGTTAAATAAAGGGCCCCCGCTAAGACAAGGGAAATTGGAAGTTGGCACCGAGGTACAGTCCTCTGTGCGCCCGCCCCTCACAAGTGAGGGGGGAGTTCTGGAGTAGGGATCTGACACCGGTTACGACCTTGCCGTTGGCCCGTAATGTTAGGATGTACAATTTTTATTTAGAAAGTATGCATTTACAGGATGTCTAGACTCAGCTAGGAGAACCTTTGTATTAGAGATTTGTTAAGGTTAGCCAATACGCGTGTCTGCATCGTAATGTCATAAATGAAAAATTGTACATGATATGAAACTGTTATTTTAATGTTTTAATTTTGTTTCATATTTTAATAAATACGGCCGGGAGGGTAACTCCCTCCCGCCTTCCAAAAGTTCAAGAACTGTGTCCGTCTTCCCATCCTTGGGGATTGTGTTGGGAGGGGGTGACAGGCATCCCGGCCATATGAAAAACACCGAATTCTGACAATCTGTTTACCAATGGGGATCGCACCACATGTGGAAGACTGACCCTTGGGGAACAGTCTTTGCTTCAATCTACACAAAAACACATGGTGTTCCATCTATGGCGGTTATACCAGACGTACTAAGATAGATTCAAAATGAATACAGTCCAGAGCCTGCTTTAAATCTAGGTATGAAATTACTGAAAGATTTTAAACAAGTCTCGGCTATACTACTAGCCAACATAAAAAGAGAAGCAGCATCAGTGGCGATCCTCCAAAAATTAAAAGAAACAGATCTAGCAGAACAACCTTTTGAACTTGCCAGAATAATTGAAAAATCCTATGAAGAATTAGGTAGAGATAGTTTGGGTGGGAAACCACTAAAACCACAACTAACAGAAAATCCTGAAAAAACTTTCATTAAAAATAGTTTAATTACTCCTAAAAAGAAATGGGAAACTACCAGACAGACTCTTCCTAAAGAGAAACCGTTTCAGTCCAGAGGAAGGTCTCCCCAACGGAGAGATAGATCTCCAGAACGGGGGTAGGTCTCCACAACGGGAGCCCTCTGAGAAAAGATATAACCTCAGAAATAGGGATAATTTGAAAAAACCTGACAAATATCAAGATAATGATACACGTCCCTCTTGATCTTTTCAGACTTCCTCACAGAAATCGGAAAGAAGAGGACAGTCAGAACATAAAGAAGAGTGCGTCAAGTCCAAAGACAAGGAACTCTCTCACCAAAGTAAAAAATCTCAATTTTCCAAAAAGAAGGTAGCAAGCGTAAAGATAAAACATGCCGAGGATCCTGAGGACACAACTCCAGAACGGAGAGTGGGCCCAAACAATGCTAGACAGCGCAGCAGAAGTGACCATAGATCGCAAGATCCTGATGAATCTTCTGGAGACAGTGGACACGAATGAGTACATTCAGGTGGAAATTGCAGAAACCAGAGTTAGTGTACCCCATAAATTATATGAGATAACATTGCGTATAGAAGGGGACATAACTAGGAAAATAAGAAATCTCTTTTGGGAGAAGCTATCTAAAGGCTATGATATTCTTCTAGCTGAGAAAGACTGGCCACCAGAATTTGTTAGGGAGTGCCCACATGGCGAATAAACGATTATGCCTGCCTTCTCAAATCATATTCCAATTCATAAAAAATACACATATGCAAGAAAATGGGCAGTGGCAAAGCCCCTGCATTATATAAAAATCATGTAGGATGGGATGAGGAATCCCCTCACCATAAAATCCAGTTAAAAAATCAACCCACTGCACAAAGGCAGTATCCTGCTAAGCAAGAAGCTAAAAAACAAGTCAGGGAGATCTTAGATCAACTTGAGTACCAGGGGGTGATTGAAACATACACCTCACAAATGAACAACCCTTTGTTTCCTGTCTCCAAACCAGACAATTCATATCGTCTAGTATTGGACTACAGACACTTAAACTCTTGTTGCAAAACATTTGCAGTACAAAATTCACACAGTGCAGCACTGATGAATAACATTGTGCGCAAAAAATATAAAACACCATTAGATATTTCAAATGGTTTCTTCTGTCAAAACATTGGACCAGAAAGCAGGTATTTGACCGCTTTCTCAAGTATGGGGGCCAAGAGGCAATTTTGCCGTCTCCCCCAGGGATTCAAGAATAGCCCAGGATTATTTTCAGCCAGAGTAACAGAGTTACTACAAATGTATGATGATGAGGCATTATCTTATGTCGATGACATCTATCTAACAGACGATTTGGACAGGCACTGGAAAAGAGTGAACTCCATTATACTTGGGTTCGCATCTGAAGGGTACAAATTCAACTTTAAAAAATCACGGATTGCCCACCTCACGGTCCTATTTCTAGGATATGAGTTATCAAGTGAAGGGAAAAGCCTAGCAGCCAATTTCTTAGAGAAATGTGCGCTGCTCCAAGCACCATAAACGCTGAAAAACTTGTAATCAATTCTAGGTTTCCTGAATTTTGAAAGAACTTACGTTCTGAATTACGCAGAGAGGGTTAAACCTCTCTACGAATTAATAAAATCTGATTTCAAACAAACTAATTGGACTCAAAAACACAGAAATTTTACGTTCAATACAAACAGACATGTTAGCTAAAACAAAACTGCAAACACGCGTAAACGTCCACAACCTTGTAATCGAGTCATCCCAGGAAGATGCAGTTTCACGTGCCTGACCTATAACTAAGGTGAAACAGTACCAATAGCTTACAAATCGCACAAGCTGAAATAAAAATCACTTCAACTGAGAAAATTTTGACAGCGGTTCAAACTGCTATAGCAAAAGAAAGAGCCCTCGAACAGGGAAAATGCATATCAGTCTTTACACCTGTACCTGCCTTAGAGGCAGAGACAAGAGCGAGCATTCCGAATGCTAAAGCTTTACATCCAAGATGGATACAATGGGTTAATTCTCTTGCTGCAACAGACGTTGAATACGTTTTTGACCCTAGCTTGAAAACAGAAGAATTTCTCCAATACGAGTATGAATGTCCTCTGCCGACCGAAATTCGGCCTCTTGAACATTACGGCTGTATAATATATACAGACGGATCTGCACAGCCCGCAATTGGGGGTTAACAAGCCTATAGTGTTGCGTGCGCAATTGTAAAAGGTCGCTGGCGCAAAGGTAGATTCAGACGTATGGTCACAAAAACTCAATCACTCGGAGACTGTACAGCTCAGCGAGCTGAACTACAGGCTTTCAAGATGGAGCTTGAGAATACCGAACTAATAGTGTGCGATTCATATTACTGCGTCCAGTCTTACAATGAATACTTGCAGAACTGGGTTCAAAACGGTTTCAAAGATGCGAAATGTGGCACAATAAAGCATAAAATGCTTTGGGAACAAGTAGTTCTTTTACAGAAAGAACTACGAAAGACTCACGTGATCCATACACTGAGTCATCAACGTGATGGCTTTCACGTTGCAGGGAATTCATTGGCTGATGGAGCCGCAAAGGCAGCCGTCCACACGGCTTCCGTAGCTACAATTAAGCGTTCTGAAAAAATAATAGACGGTGAAACGCTACTAGCAGTAAAAGCCTCAATGAAAGGCAACTATGCTGCGTTACCTCTAAATTATCCACTCAGAAATACATACATAATTGATGCAAACTCCGTTCCTTATGCTCAGATCCCTGGAGTGGGGGACAGAGTAATTCCAAACAGGAAGCGGAGAGTTTTCTTGATTCAAGAAGCACACATGGGAGAGGGTCTGAGGCACCAAGGGATCTTAACTTCTCTAATAGAAATACAACTAAAGTACTGGTGGCCGGGAATGAGCGTGCAAATTTATAACTTTGCAATGGATTGTCAGAACTGCAACAGAGATCGCAGTCATTAACCGGATCAGGCAACTGACAATAGCACAGTCAGTCCAGCCCAGACACCTCCGTTAGACCGCATTAGACTGTCTACATGCAGACGTCCCTACGGACGGATACGGCCCCACAACTACTAAGACAAGATTCATTTGGATGTGGCCACAGCGCTCGGCTGACGCCAGAACTGTTATAAAAGATTTGCGAGTCTTTATCGGCACATACGCAATCGGCACTCTACATTCTGACCAGGGTCCTGTGTTTAGCTCTCGGGCTTACAAGGAGGCCATGGCCAGCTTGGGCTTTGCATTGCGGTACTCTAGTCCCTTCCATCCGGAGGGTAATGCGGTAGTAGAAAGAAAAAATTGTGACATAAAGAAATCTATAACAGTGAGGGTATTAGGTTCGGGTAATGGGTGGTTAAAACGTAGTCTAAATAATCTGCCAAGAAATTCTCTGGGTGGAATCACTCCGTATGAACTTTTGTTTGGTACTAGAATGATAATCGAAAACCTCGATAGTCAGACTTCAGTGGTGGAACAAAAACCTTTGATATCAAAGATCGTTTGGCTGTTTTACAGGACTTAAATGAAACAAGAAGTCTGAGTAACACAAAGCTAAAGCCAACGGCCACTGAAGAAAAACCACCTGTCCCAGCAAGACCTGTCTGGATTCCAAAGATTGGGGATCTGGTCAGATAAAAGATCGCGGTGAAGAAGGAATTTGGGCCTTCTTACAGAAAAGCAGTACCTGTCTTACCAATCAACGGAACAAGATCAGTAGTACTACCGCCCTTTGCTGGTAAAAAGGAGAACAGAGTTGTATCAATCGACCTGGTAAAACCACAACCATGTGGCAAATAATAAGTAGTAGGCCCAGTGGACTCCCAAGATGTAGCAGAAGACCAAACCTTGCTACAATTCAAGAGGTTCAAACTGAAAGACTAATCACATTTGATAAACCTGCAGTGAATAAAAAAGGACTATGCAACAAAGCCATGGAACTTGTGCCTCTTGAAACCCAAATTGCAACAATTCATCAAGAAACACCTGTCTACAATGATGTAGCGTCTGACTATACTAATATGACAAAGGAAAAAGCAAATACAAAGATTAATAACAATCCTGATGCGGTTCCAACAATTGACAGAACTGCCTCTGGCTATTTCATCAATTTCGATGACTTCTGAAGATCCCAGTGAACATGAAGAAAAGCCAGCAAACAAAACATTCAAAGAAAAAATAACAGAACTCTTTCATCAACTTGGAGAAATATATCTGATTTCACCATGGATTGAATTGTGGATTGTGTCAGGTGTACTTTTCCTCCTGCTCTGGCTCATTTTAGTTTTAAGCTTGGGAAGAATGATTGATAGAAAATACAGTACAATGGACACAGCAAGTCAGAACATCAACTTGGTCCTAAAACCTCACAAGTCATCTCATGTTGAAAAAAGAGACCTGTCATCAGTAAACATCACAGCCATTCATATACCTGGTGGTGTAGCATGGGACGCTACTGATTACGACATCTATGACCCGGTGGAACTATTGAAGTATCCTCATCAGTTCAAGGTTTCTTTAAGTGACTTTGTCTCACCGAGCACTTTCTCTGATGATTGGGACTTTGAGACTATTAATAATATGATGTCTGATTTAGAAATGTCAGCAAAATTTAAAGATCATGATTATTTAGAAGGTTCATCTGATTATGAAGAAATGTATTGCTTTAATCATTTTGGGCACCACTATTTGCATAAATCTGCAAAACCTAGACATGTTTTAACTTATAATCAATGGGAACATTGTCCAACACCGCCAAAAGGCAGCTCGAAAACATTTTATGAGAAATTTCCATACTTCTCAGGGTTTAATGTCACAGATCCAGAAACATTTTATTTCAAAAATGTGAATAAGACAGGAATGAAAAATATGTTGACCAATACGAAACAGATATATTCTGCAAAATTTTATGAACTATTGTCTACATTTGGTTTTGAATTCTGGAAAGATAACATTGAATCAAAAACAATCTGGGGTTCAAACGATTGGCAAGTACAGGGATTAGAATCATTATTCAGAGCCTGCATGATCCCAGAACAAATAACGTTACTGAATGACACCATTCAACAAACAACCTGTCTTGGCCTAGCCAAGATAAAAGATTTAAACAACCCGTCTATACCAAAGCCTTTGCCTGATAGAAATAGCACTACAGATGAGGGGTTAGACGTGTCCCATATTTTACACCAAAACAGAACTAATCCTGATTGGAAAAAATGGTTGATCCGGCCCACAGACACAAATAACTGTCATTATAGATTCCTGGACAAAATACAGGGGTTCAAACAGAACAGGCCAGACCCAAGATATTCCCAGAGACAACATCCAGGGATGATAACAACATACAGTGTAGGAAAACTTTGCCTCGAATGGCTACAGAAATCCACACTACCTGAAATTAAGCAACACCTGACTTTACTTAAAGAAGGTGCTGACTTGCGGGATTTCTTATTGGGACCTCGCAAACAGCGTCAAAAACTTTTCATATACGCCGGTATATATGCTGCTTACAACGAAGCTTGGAAAGTAACGTAAATTGAAACTGCTGAAAAAATACGAGAAATTGATTGTATTAATTTGGAAAAAACACTGTCTGTAGTGGACAATGGGTTAACGACTCCGTCCGCCCGCATTTATTCTTTGGACAGCATTGTATCATCTGCTATTGATGTAATAGAACAGGATATGCTAATGTTACAACATGGCCAGTCCCAATTACGTTCTATTGTACAGTTAGGCTGGACGTTACAAAATCTGCGTTCAGGCTATGTGTCTTGGTGTCTAATCAACACTACGTCATTATTTTTGATCTTTAACCTTACAGATAAACAAATCTCTTTGGCACAAAAAGGAGCAGACTATACGGTGCTGAACATTGAAAAACTAGAAAGATTACCATTAATAGTTTCCGAGAGGCCCGTCATTGAATGGATACTAGATGGTACAATAACAACACCAATAACGACAGTCCAATTTCAATACTGCCTACAGCATATACCAGCGGGCCTGTATGAAAGGTTGGGTAAAGGATACATTAAGTCGACCTGGAATTTACCTTACACACATAGATGTTGGAGTGGGCGTAACAAAGAAGTATTTCTTAGTGGGAAAATTTGTGAAAACTCGTTAAGTGGTACACTTCTGTGTCAAGAGATTAATTTACATGGAGCCTGTGAGGGTTCATCTAATGACCTTTCTTGCCACTTGCACGGCACCCCAGCCACACAAATAGAACCTGTTTTCAGGCAGCTTTCCAACGGCAGCTACGTTATGTTAAGTGACCACAGCTGTTGTGGCATGTTGCCAGGAACGGCCTATCTCGTCAGTGTTACATCCAGGGTCACTTGTTGTATGCAAGTATTGTATCCAAACAGCAAGCCAGACAAGGAGGCAACGATTTGGCCTTTATTGAATATCTCTTCTATTCGAATTGATACATTAACCAGAATGAAAGCCATTCTTTTACAAAAAACTGTGCCTTTGACCTCGTCTAGAGAAACGTATGATCTGCAAGTTGCAAGGACCTCAGCAGAGATACATACATTATTATCAACAAACTGCCCCGTACATTTCGTAGAAATATTAGGTCAAGTTTTAAACATGTCGGATATCAGTGGCGTCGCACATGTATTTAAGACACTTTTTTCGGGACTGTTAGCACCCTTTGAAGCAGTCCTGAGCATTTTTCCAAATTTCGTGCACTCTGTGTTCGGCGGCCTGCCTCTCATTTTGGAACTCGTAGCAGGAATTTTATTTTTGTTTTTTCTGCTCCGATATGGCAAGTCCAGTCTCCAGCGATACCCAGCGATACCCAGGTTTCTATGGAACCAGCGATCCAGGCCCTGCGGTACCGAAATAGGATAACAAAGGTTCTCGGCTTGGCTGAACACCACATGGTTTCTATCATTCAGACCAATCTGGCAAGATTGCATCTTACCTTACGATGCCTGCTCTGCGGAGAAGAATGCGTGTTAGACATCTGTCTCTCACTTCCATTAGCAGTACCTATGGATGTCGATACTTTGCTTGGTTCGGTAACGGCTCATGCAACGTGTTGTCCCCAGCGGCTACCAATTCTGATGACGGCATTCGTTGAGACCTCACCATTACGACTAGGTGGTGGTAAGGTACGATATGAAAGCGGCACAAAGGTACAACTTTCTGTGAACATTACTGATCCAGATCACGCTGACTGTAATGCATCTCACATATGCACTATTTCTACTTTTTCGGAAATGGCCCAACTTTCTCCTACTGTGGTAGACTAATTCTTTGCCAGCCTATCTGGGTTAATGTTTCCTCCTAACAATGAGAATAATTCTTGAGAAACAAGCACACAGCGTTCCCTGAACTTTGATTTCGACCTTCAGTTTTGATAAACAGAACTTCTAAAATTTGGAACTATTTTTTACTACAACGAAATAATTTTTTTCTCAATACCAAAATATTTACCTTTTCTTTGGCACAGAGTAATCTGCTTAATGTAGAACTATTCTTAGAGAACAAGATTTCTATTTTTTGATAACTAGAGACAATATTTAAACTTAGCCTCTAGCACGTGTACAGTATTATATAAATCTGTGATGAAATGGTCTCGACTTTCTCTTCTGTATTAAGAGCCATTTCATAAATGTAATTTCGTGAATCATTCAGCCAGCATTTCAAATGTAAACCTATATGCAGTCAGTCAGTCAAAACTCTTTATTTAGATTAATTAAAATCATAAAAGAAGCAGCAATACATACATACGTTGTGCAAAAATGGGTAAAATAGATACAAATAAATAAATATACATACATTTACAAACATTCATGTATATACACTACTTACAATTCATGATTCGTACCAAACAATTAATAAGCAAATGTCTCCGCCTAGCTTATAAGACCGTTATGTAAAATACAATATAAAAATATAAAAACAACTTTCAAGTTTCCATGATTAAAATATCAAAAATACCCCCCTCTCAGCCTACTGTTTTTAATTCATACATATGCTTCTTTTAATATTCACTCTAGCTGCGGCCACCAAAAAGCTTGCTACGCTGAAAATAACACGCACGCTACTCAGTAGTTGCAAATATAAAAGTGCAGGCCTCACCTGCAGAAACCCAGCTTCTCGTAATATGGGATATAGGAATTTTTTACGTGCATCAGAAAAAATTTCACAAAACATAGTCAGGTGGAGGGTGTCTTGTGTCGAGAAGTTATCACAAGAACATGGTGGGGATTCATCTGGTTTACCCCATTGCGGGAAGTTTCCTAAAATGAAGTGAATTAAGTTGAACGTAAATCTTGTCAACAGAAAGCGATGGAACGGCTTAGTGACTATCTTCAGGTAAGGTTCAATGGATGGGGAAGTCTGTAAGACATTAATGCTTCTTACACCTGATTTTTTAAGTTCCACCTCCTCCCTATCTGCCTCCAACAAGATCCGGAAATTGTGTTTAATCCATACCAAATCCTCTTTCTTAATTCCCTCTGGGGCTGTATACAGTTCGGGACGTCCCAGTCTGACACACGCCGCTCTAACGTATGCCGGCCATGGGATTCTGTCTGCCTTGTCGAGGGCCAAGCAGTCTTTTAGAATAAGGTGATTGAGCGTGATATCCTCATTGAGCCACGTCTTTGCCCAACAGATCAGAGGGGCTGCTTTTAGATAGTCTTTGATGTATCCCACACCTAGTTCGCAGTGTACAGACAGAGTCGGGGACGTTTGAGGTACCGCCATCAGGGCTCTAAGGAACCTGTTTTCTGCTAATTGTATTTTACCCACAGTCCCATAACCCCATATCGATGCCCCATAGGAGGAAATCGCACAACACTTGGACTTGTATATTTTAAGCATGGCCTCCATGGGCCTAGCTCCCAGCCTTTTGGCAAAACTAAGGAGGGTTGCTGTTGATCTTGCAACAGCATTGCGTTTATGCTTCTGCTGGGGGCCCCAATTACCCTTCTCATCAAATAGTACACCCAGGTAGGTGAATACTGGGACCCTAGAAACTTCCGCACCCAGGCATCTGAATGTTTTCACCTTACTGGTCTTCCTGCGGGCCCCAACGATCATTACATGTGATTTATTACTATTTACTTTTAGATCGAGGGACTCCATAAATGTCCCAAAATTATCCAGCAGCCTCTGTAGTCCTAGGCCTGTGCGAGCGATAAGTACAGCATCATCCGCGTACAGGAGGACCGGGATACACAACCCCCCTGCACGCGGAACGTCAGCATTGGCCCCTGCCAGAGATCTTTCCAGGCCATTAATATAAATCGTGATAAGAAGAGGGGCCAGAATGCAGCCTTGTCTGACCCCCTGCCTGGAGCTGAATTGGCCTGTGCACCTGCCGTCCTGCGTAACCGTAACGGCAGCCTCTAAGTCTTGATGTAGGACGCTAAGAAAATGAACCAGGGGTGCATCTACGCCCATTTCCAACAAGATACGCCATAATTTCGAGCGGTTCAGCAGATCGAAGGCTGATGATAAATCCATGAACCCAAGATATAAAAAGCCCTCTTTTCTATCGTATGTTTGTTAATCAAAAGGTATAAATTTAGGCATTGGTCCATGGTACTCCTGTGTTGCCTAAAACCGTACTGGAGATTCGAGAGTACCCCCCTGCCATTCATCCAATCTCCCAGTTTCTGAAGAATGACTCTGCCCATGATCTTTACAGCAGAGTCTAACAGGGAGATTGGCCTATAGCAGGCAGGGTCCCCTCGACGCCCCTTTTTGAAAATGGGCACAGTGATGGAGGAGGCCCAAGAGGGGGGAAAACCCACTAGGGATGCTGCATTGAACACATTGGATAAGATCTTTGCCCAGAAATTAAGGTACATGATGTAAAGGTCAGCAGGAACCCCATCAGGTCCTGGGGCCTTATTTTTAGATGCATCTCGGATAGCCCTTTCTACTTCAGCCGGGTCAAATTTAACAGGGTTTGTGAGACAGCTTGTAGTGGCTATGTCTGATGTTAACTCCTGAGGCTCGTTATCCCCGTAAATGTTCTTAAAGTGCTGAAGCCAGATATCATCTGGAATTACACATTCTATATCCCGAATATGCTTTCCGAGAAAAATGGCTGGTTTATTGTGGCCCAAAACATTCGGCTGTCCCTTAACACATCAATAGACTGCAAGTTGTCCCAGGCCTCCTCATTAATTTTCTGTTTCCGCATGGAGGTTGCTAAATTATACTCCTTGCGGAGAGAGGAGACTAGAGCCCGAGAGGAGACTAGAGCCCTGTCCCTCTGGCTCCTCTTGAGAGCCCCATGAGCCTTTGTACATGAGGAATTAAACCATTTCTGTGCTTTCCTAGATTGTGTCCTACTCCCCTTGTGTAGGTTTTCAGCAATTTGCTTGCAGATTGCTGAAAAGGAGGTTATAGTTCCCGTACCCACGGTATTGGCGTCCAGGCAGATGCCAATAATGGTCTCTGTCTTGGCAACCAGATCCTCAAAAAAGGCCTCCGGGACTATATTGTCCCACTTTATCCGTCTGCCTTGATCTTTTGAGGATAAATCCTGTGGTGCCTCCCTTCCTTGGACAGTGATGGCAATCTTGGCACCCAATTCTGCTTCCAATACAAGAGGGTTATGATCGCTGAAGGATGGCATCACGACACTATAGGCCAGGGTCTTAATTACAACTAAGGGGGATAGGAAAATGTAGTCAATGACAGAATTAGCTCCCCGTCCTATGAAAGTGGGGACATTCTCACTACCACGTTCTTTGCCCGGTTCAATTAGATTTAAATTAGAAAGTAGTTCCTCCAAGGCCTCACCCTGTTTGCAGTGTTCAAAATGGGGTACCCTCCCATTCGCATGCCCATCAAAATCATCCCCATAACAATCCCACTGGCAGGGGTGTATATTAAAATCTCCCATCAAAAACATCTCTGGCACAAAAGAGTTATTAATCTTATAGACTGACAAAAATTGTTCTAACATACTAAAATGCTCCTTCTGTACGGAGCCATCAATGGCATTATACAAATGAATCAAAAGATAATACTTATCGGAGACAAACCATTCTAATATGAGGAAATTATCTGACTCCTAGTCGACTTCAGTCCTACGTCTAAAGTATCGTTTATGTTATTCCAATGCGCAGAGCCTATTGGGAATATAGGAACTACACTACAATCTGAAGGGTGTCCCAGTCAAATCCTTCTGCCAGGCATTAGTTATCTGTAATTGGTTAATAACAATAAGCTTGGGAAGCTGTCAATCTTCGACTAATACATACTGTTGTGGAAAATTCCTTGTCAGGACATACACAATACGCATCTAAATAGATGTATCAAGGTAGTATCAAGGTAGTGTGTTGACTAATGGGGAAACGTCAGTCACTCCTTTCGAGGCTAAAAACGCCCAGTATTTATACAAATGTACACAGAGGTCTTCCTCAAATTAGAAACTATTCTAGGTTCCCGAAACACGATAGTAAGTAAAATGCTTAGGGCCATATGTATCAATGTTAGGTTTTGCAATTCTCAAATAGCGAATTTTTGAGAATCGCTATTTGATAACCGCAAAACGCTATGTATGTAGGATTAGCAATACATTTTGCAAATCCTACATATTCCTCAATTGCGAATCGCAAATTGCAATTCAGGGATACCTCCCTATTCATTCCTGAGGGCCTCTGGGCCCATAGGAATGAATGGGAAGACATTCTTAATTTGCGATTCACAATCAGAGAATTGCAAATTGCGAATGCAATTTCAAGTGTCCCAGGGTGTCAAAAGGACACCCTGTTGCACCCCTGAAATGAGCATGGGTGCATGTGGCGCACATACATGCCCTAAGGGCATGTGTGTGCGCCACATGCCACTTTAAAAATGCAAAAATGTGCATTTTGAAAGAAATCGCAAATTACCACCAACCTGTAGTTGGTGGCAAATTGCAATTCCTTATACCATATTCGCACAACTTGGGTGCCTCATACATTTCTTTTAAGGAATCGCAAATTGCAATTCCTTTAATGCACTCACAAAATAAGGAATCACAAATTTTGCGATTCCTTATTTAGCGAGGCAGTTTTTCTTTTATACATACCATTAAGCCTAATTGCGATCGCAATTTTGAATGATATATATGGCCACAAATCCCTTAACTTCTGAGGCTTTTCCAACCCCTATGCTGAACCCTTTTAGCTATGTGGGGAATTTTGCACTTACACCTCAATATCTTTTTTCCCCGCACAAGGTATCCACGCAGAATTTGCATAATTTTTGCCCAACACCATGGGGATTCTAAAGGTACACACTGTTTATGGATTCCCATGGAGAAGACCGAACAAAAAGCCAAAATATAGCTAAAGTTTAGATTTTCTGGGGGAAATATTATTGTCTGGTCTCTTTCCTAAAAATGGTATCAATTAAAGGGTTGCAGTCTTAAAATCACCATTGTCCCAGCTTTCAGGAATATGCAGAGGTAAATAAAAAAAGAAAATTCTTACCATAGTTTTGGCATTTCTCTTTGAGGTGGACCATTTTTCTGAATTTCTGTGCATTCAACCTCCTTCCAGTTTGTGCTGGAAATAGGTGTAAAATGAATGGGTGATGCCAGAAAGCTACACATTTTTGAAAAGTAAACAAAATTCTGATTTCACCAAGCAGCCATTTGTGTAGATCCTTTCTTAAAGAAACTAAAGGCCTGATTTAGATCTTGGCTAACCGGTTACTGTGTCACAACGGTGACTGATATCCCATCTACCGAAAAATAAATCCCAATATATCCTATGTGATATATATTTTGACGTACGGGATATCAGTAACTCGTCTGCCAAGATCAAAATCAGGCCCAAATTTTTTAAATAATTAGTAGGAAAAGACAGTCATTTGTGAGTTTTGCATTTATAACTTCTTTTCACAATGGGCAATTTACAAAAGTAACACGCCGGTCCATCAGCCAGAAACCTCTGGTTGCAGGGCTATATAGTGTTTGTAGGTTTTCAAAGAAACTGAGATACACAGAGCAGCAACTGAGTTGCATCTTACAATGGTTTTCACTGTGTACTGAGTACAGACCTATTCAAATATAAATAGTGAAAAATAGGTATGAAGGAAACCTATAATTTTTTGATGTACACTAGATGGTAAGTTTATGAGCAGTAGTTATTTGTACATCTCTGAATTTGTGCATATCCACACTATCCTGATTCAGGGGGCATTTTACAAAATGTATTCTTTATTACACAGTGGGTTGCATTTGGAACAAATGTTGTACAATTCGGTCTTACGACATGTCTCCTAATAAAAATGGTATCTCGCATTTTTTCACTGAAAACCGAGGATTTTTTTGCAATGTGGGTAGCTGTGGATTTTTGGCCCTGGCCGAGCCTGCGTCTTGGGAAACCTACCAAACCTGCACATTTCTGAAAATACACATCCAGGGGAGTCCATGGAGGTGTGACTTGTATGGACTTGTAACAGGTTTTAAATTGCCCAGATGGCCTTGTAAACCTCAAACATTGGTTTAAAATGCACATTCAAATTTCTGGAATGTGTGAGGAGCCACAACTTTCCTACCAACTTGCATTCCCCCACGTCTCCCAATTAAAACGGTACATCATGTGTGTGGGCCTAGCTCCCGCAACAGGAAAGGACTCGAAACGCTACATGGACACGTCAACTTTTTCCACTGAAAACCAACACTTTTTTGCAATTTGTTTAGCTGTGGATTTAGGGCTTACCTCTGCTGACAACTAGTGAAACCTACCAAACCTGCCCATTTCTGAAAACTACTGTTAGGACTTTACCCTAGTTTTATCAATTCATGTCGCAGACACTAGGCCCAGCCACACAAGTGGGATAGTGTTTTTATTATGACAAGTGGGGGAAGATTGGGTGGTATGAATTTTGTGGGTCCCTTCAGATTCAGGAAGTTTACGTCACAGAAATGCAAGGAAAATGTGAAATTTTAGGCAATGATTGAGGTTTGCAGGGCATTGTGAGTAGGAATACTTCATGGAACCCACATCAA
The DNA here is from genome assembly GCF_964263255.1 of Lissotriton vulgaris. NCBI lineage: Eukaryota > Metazoa > Chordata > Amphibia > Caudata > Salamandridae > Lissotriton > Lissotriton vulgaris. The sequence goes on along the minus strand of NC_141694.1, from coordinate 1,377,292,821 downwards.
GCACCCCATGGACTCCCCTGGGTGTCTAGTTTTCAGAAATGTTTGGGCTATCTAGGTTTCCTTTGGTGGCTGCACAGCCTGGGCCCAAATTCTGCCACTACCTCTATTGCCAATGTATCCATATTCTGTTTTGCAGCCTTTTGTGTTGAGGGTGCTAGGCCCAGCCACACAAGTGGTGTACTGTTTTCATCAAAACAAGTGGAGGAATGCTGAGTGGAAGGAAAATGTTGATTTTCTACAGTTTGTGGAACATTCTTTCACTGAAATGTGAGGAGAATGTGTGATTTTAGGCAAAGTGTGATGTTTGCAGGTCATCGTGTGTAGGAAAACCTATAGGGATCCATACAAGACACACCACCCTGGAGGCCACTGGGTGTCTACGTTTCAATATGTCTGGGTTTATTTGGTTTTCTTGGGAGAGCAGAGCATAATCCTGAATAGAACAACCATTGACCACGGCGAGCATGAGGAACTTTTGATTAATTTCTACTCTGCAGGTCTATATGCCACATGTCACAGAACTCACATGGACCGATCACTCCATCATCCACTTCAGCATCTCCAGCCCCTGCACCGCTACCCCAAGATGATCAATGCCCCCCACCAGAGGTGGAACAAAATCTCAGAGACCAGCTGGGCGTACGCCCACCAACCAACCCCCACCAACCTCGAACAAGGGATAGAAAAACTTTAATGCCTGGTCACCAACTGCGCAGACAGCATCATCCCCATCAAGATCAACATCCAGAGAAAAGCCTCCAAAAAAAGGCCAGCTGGTACACCCAAGAACTCAGAACAGCGAAACAAGACAACTAACAGTTGGAGAGGAGATAGCGCACCAGCAAGGACACTTCGGCAGTGCAGCCTTCAAGACCTCCCTCCACCTCTACGACTGCCTGATGAGGGCAACTAAGAAGACAGTGTTTGCCGCATGTATCAACACCAGCACCTACATCATCAAGGAACTTTTCAACATCGTTAAGGAATTCTCCAACCGGGCTGCCAGTGAAAACAACATCACATCCTCACAGGAGCTGTGCTACCACCTCGCCCACTTCCATGACAAGATTGCAACCATATACAGAAACTTAGAACCCCAACCTACACCAATGGACTTCTTCGACAGATATGCTACCAATGTAACTGACACAAACCACACACTGACCACCTGGAACATCCTCTGCACCCAGGACACCACCTCCACCAGGAAATCCATACACTCTGGAGCTACTACAGACCCATGCCCACACCACATCTTCAACCTCTGAAACCAAAAGATCATCCAGGAACTCACCATCCTACTCAACACTTCTATCACCACTGCACCATTCCCCGACACCTGGAAACACACCGAGGTCCGATCACTACTCCAAACACCCTCCGCCGACCCCAGCAAACTCAAAAACTACTGGCCAATCTCCCTGCTCCCATTCCCAGCAAAGGTATGGGAAAACATCATCAACAATCAACTCCTGGCACACCTGGGGCAGAACCACCTACTCTATGCCTTCCAATCCAGCTTCCGCTGCAATCACAGCACCAAAACTGCCCTAATCGCAGCCACCAATGACATCCAAACCTTCCTCGACAGAGGAGAAACAGCATCTTTGATCCTCCTTGACCTCTAAGCAGCCTTCGACACCAGATCTAATCACACACTGATTTAAAGACTCCACTTCATTTGCATCCAAGGGGACGCGCTCAGATGGATCACCTCCTTCCTCACCGGAAGAACCCAGAGGGTTCACCGGGGGAACCCAAGGAGATCACCTGCAGTGTCCCCCAGAGCTCATCCCTACTCTCTTGAACGCATATATGACCCCGCTGGCCAACATAGTCAGATCCCACGGTCTCAAGATAATTTCCTACACAGATAACACCCAGCTCATCCTCTCACTTACGACTATTCTACCACCACCAGAACCAACATCCACAGATGCATGAAAAACATCGCCAAATGGCTGAAGAATGACTGCCTGTAGCCGAACACAGACAAGACGGAAGTACTGATCTTTGGCAGCAGCAAAACATGGAACGACTCCTGGTGGACCCGCACCCACTCCATTCAACCACGCCGGAAACCTCAGAATTATCATTGACTTAAATCTCACCATGAAATCACAGAACAATGCAGTCTCCTCCGCCTGCTTCCTTACTCTGCATGTGCTACAGGAGCTCTTCAAGTGGCTACCCTTATACATGAGACACACTGTGACACAAGCCCCCATCATCAGCCGACTGGAGTACAGCAATGCCCTCTAGGTGGGAATCGCTGCTCAACTTCCACAGAGATTTCAGACCATATAAACTTCCACAGACATTTCAGACCATACAGAACGCTGCAGCCAGACTCATCCCTAGCCTTTCTTGACTAACCCACATCACACCCCACCTCAGGAAACTCCACTGGCTCCCCCTAACAGAAGAGATGCCAATTTAAGCTACTGACCCAAGCACACAAGGCTCCACACAACCAAGGACCCGCCAACATGAACCACCTCCTGAACTTCACCAACCACCAAGAAGACAACGCACCGCCTCCCTTTCACTTGCCCATAGTCCCCGCATCTACAGAAGCGGAACTGGAGGACACTCCTCCCACATTGCAGCAAACACCTGGACCAGCCTCCCCACGCACCTCCAGACCACACCTCACTTCTGAAATTTCAAGTGACCCTCAAGACCTGACTGAGGGTCCTCAAGACCTGACTGTTTGAATAAGCCTCTGGGGCCTGAAAGCACCTGAATACCCTATAGTCTCTGCCACCATTCTATCGAGGCTTGATTACGGAAATGCGTTCTACCTGGGCCTACCTAAAACTTTAATCAATAGACTGCAGGTGGTCTTAAATGACGTGGCTAGGCTCGTCTTTAAACTCCCAAGAAGAGCACATGCCTCCCCGTTACTACGTAACCTTCATTGGCTGCCAGTTGGGCAAAGGTCTGTCTTCAAAAGCCTCTGTATAGCCCACAAATCCATTTATGGACAAGCCCCGGCGTATATTAAGGAACGGATAGAGATGTACAGACCGGAAAGAAGTCTCAGGTCCTCCGACGCCCAATTGCTGGTTTGCCCTCGGTTCAGATTGGCCACAAAGGGCGGGAGATCTTTCTCCGTCCTATTACCTAAGCTCTGGAACGATTTGCCTGAGGCCCTCCGTAAGGATGGCAATTTACTCCGTTTCAGGAAAGCCCTAAAAACAATTCTTTTCAGAGCAACGCTTAGCCCAGTATAGCCTTACCCAGTTCCTCCACTCCCTTTCGGTTAACTCGGTTGTTGTGTTTTGCGGTCAAAGCGCCCTGAGACCTGCAGGTGAATTGGCGCTATACAAAACGACAATAACAATAGCGGGATTAGCCATATTTTATAATTCCTAATTGATTGATATACCAATATTGCCTCCATATTAATCAAAACATCCTCATTCCTGCCATGAAAATAAGGATTCTCCGTGCCCCAGCTGGGCAGAAAGACTGTTTGGGTTTTAGGAAGGGAAGATAGATCCAACACCAGGGCGGTCCATTCACAATCTAAATTTTATTTTTCTTTGATATCGCTGGTTTCTAATGAGCTTTGTGCCCCACAGGAGACAGATTGGAGATAAACACTCCCAAGCCTCCCCCCGTTGGGGCAGAAAGGCTGTCCGGCCCAGCGGAAGGTGAACTCAGACCTATGCCATTGGGGTTGCCACTTCCCACCCACTAAAAAAAACACAGTACAGCTACCATTCTATGGTGGGCATTCTGCCCCCAGAGTACAGATTAGGGGTAAACATCCACTATGAACCCCCACATGGACAGAAAGAAAGAAATATTGTTCTTTACAAATCCCTGGTGTCTAGTAGCCTTCCTGTCCTTGAGGGGGGCAGATTGGGTGTGAACACCCCCATCCACCCTCCTGGTGGGGGCAGAGAGACTAATGGGGTGAAGGGATTACAGGCCCATGACCTGGAGCTGCTACTCCCACAAAACAGTTGTTATTTACAAAACTCTTGTGTCTAGTGGTCTTTCTGCCCCCGGGAGAACAGATTCGGGATTAGCACGCCCATCCGTCACAGGGTTTGGGCAGAAAGACTAACAGGGCCTGGGACAGGAGCAAAGGCCCATGCAGTAGGGGCTGCTCCTCCTCTCCCCCTCAACCCCCACTGAAACAAAAACCTGGCATATAAACATCCCTATTGTTGAGTATTCTTTTGGCACAGAACACACCCCCTTCTTTCCCACAGGGGCAGAAAGACTAATTTAGCCATCTGGGCACAGGCCCATGTTGCTGGGACGGGCCCCCTAAAATGAATTGGCTCATTAACATCCTTTGTGTTTCTTCTGCGCCCCCAGGGTTAGCACTCCCATCTGTCCAGTGTTGGGCACTGCAGAAAGACTAATTAGTCCAAGAGCAGTGGGAGAGCCTAAGCACATGCCATTGAGGCCACCTCCTGTCCCAGAAAATGCCATGAAACAAAATGCTGGTGTACAATGGACTTTCTGCCCCCTTTTCCCTCCAAGAGGAGGCGGAAAGACCAACTGGGCTTGAGACGAGGGAGCACAGACTCATGTCATTGGGGCAGCCCCCCCGGCAATAATGCTGTCATGCAAACATTTCCTGTTTCTAGTGGGCTTTCGACTAAGGTGAACACTCCCTATGGGTGCAGGTAGACTAATTGGTTCTGGGGTGGGGCCGCACAGGCCCATTCCTTTGCAACTGTTCGTCCCACAAAAAAAATGCCATTAAAAACTCTGATGTCATGTCTAGTGGGCTTTCGATTGTGGGTGAACACACCCATCAGGCCGGGAAATGGAGGAGGGGGGGGGAGAAAGACTAACTGAGCCCAGGGTGAGGATGGCCTATGTCATTGGGGTCGCTACTCCCACCTAAACAAATACAGGCATAACATCATCCCTGGTGTCTAGGGGGCTTTTTACGGTTCGCCCCACCCCCTGAGGGCCAATTGGGAGTGAAGAACCCATGCCCCTGGGGAGAGCAGGAAAAAAACTGAGGCCACGGTGATGGAGGGGAGCTCAAACCCACTTCATTTAGGCTGCCTCTCCACCAAAAGAAAATACTGACATAACATCCTTTGTGTCTAGTGGGCTATCTGACTGCCCACTCAACCCTGTGGGGGGGGGGGGGTGGGGGGGGTAGATGGGTGGGGGATGGGAGTTAACACCCACAACTGCCCCCCCAGGGGAAGCAGAAAGACTGAGCACGGGGTCCGGATGATTAGCAAGCCCATGCGCATGAGGGTCGCGCCCTTCCCCAAGTGGATCAGATCCCTGCTTGGGGATCACACAGTCAGCCTGATCCCCAAGCAGGGTTCCACTAGGGGAAGGCAGCCCTGGAAAGGGGACATTGTCTCCTTTCCAATGCTGCTTTTCCTATGATGATCGGTGCTCAGGGGGTGAGAGGGCAGAGTTATGCACCCCATCAAAAGTGAAAGCAAACGGCACCATTAGTGCGGTCTACTTCCACTTCTGTTTTGCTGTGCATCATGTTGTACACACTGGCGCTATAGCAAAACGAAAAAAAATCCAACCCAAAACACGAGGGAAGCTGTACCCTTGCGTCCCAACTTAGATTTTGAAACAGAAAATGCTTCTGAATTTTTATTTTTTAAAAGAAGCATTATTTTCAGTGCCTAAGACAACCCCCCTGATGTCCTCAGCACTACACAGGTATCCCAGTCAATATCTACAGGACTGTGAATTTAATATACAGTTAGGGAGAGGAACAGTATCACAGTTCATTACCATAGAAATTGTGGGAACTTTGGACACAGCTACAGGACTCAACTGAACATGTGAGGTAAAGGTACTGATAGGTTGAAAGTTAGCAGAGGAGAATGGAAACACTTAAGAATAATACTTAAGGGGTTTCTTATTAAAAGGCGTGTATGGGGTATCAAATGAGATTTTAAATGAATAAGTAGAATAGGGAAAGACAGTTTCTTTATACACTCTGGCTCAACATGAAAAGGTTCTATTGCTGGAAGAAGCCTCACCCATCCTAACATGCTGGGATAAAAACTGGTCAAATGCAGCTAAATCTGGGGGTGTCTGCAGCCGCATTACTGGCCCCTGTCAAACACGTACTGAGTGTCTGTGTCAGGCAGGTAGACTTAAAAAGGGGGCTATTACGTTATTAGAAATATCAGGTCAACATAACTTTGTAGATCCTTTTTGTCCTTTAGCCATCCCAGGTTTGGGCCAACTTAAGCAGAAGGAGCAGACAAGTTGTGAGCGACATATCTCCCTTAACACACCTGGAGACTGGAGATAGTGTCAGTTGGGCACTTTAGGAACTGTCAAGGATATATTATTTATTATCGTTGAGGGTTCTGGCATTTTTTCACAAGAGCTAGCACACAAATCCTCGTTGTTATATTTAAAGGCTTTATTTCAAGCCAACTTGCGTGCAGAATAAATGAAAGTGGATCGATACAAAAATATAGAACAACAGCACAGAATGTAAATATTAAGCAAACATAATATGGTTCTTTTCTTTTTAATAATCCCAGCATGACAAATTTTAAAGCATGAAATGATTTTCCATAAGGAGGGTTTGTTATTTTAATTAAGTCAGCAAACTTCAGTACCTGAACTTTGTGTATTTTTTAAGTCTGGTGGGCGATTTGCGTGACGGGGTCAAATCGTGTCTCAATTGCAAAAAAGTATTTAGGAATAACAATTACTGTATGACCTAAGCACAATAACACATAATCAAAAACAATCTATAATTTTTAATGATAACCAATGTTGTTTCTACCAATCAAAGAACAAAATTCAGAATTTCTTAAATATATTTTTTATATTTATTATTTTTGTATAATTGCAAAGTTTATCTGATATTTATATTTCTTCGATTTGACTTAGAGTTCATATAATCACAAATTCAAAAGTTGACTTAGAGAGTTCATGTAATCACAAAACATTATTACAAAACAGAGAAAATAAACACTAATGTCATGGCTAAACAAATTAGTGAATCCGACGCACGTTTCGGCTATCAGCCTTCATCAGGTAATCACGATTAAAGTTTCAACGAGAAACCTACACGAAATACAAATAATCAAAAAAAATTTGCTTTACTTCAGGCAGTATGAGTACAAATGTACGTAATGTAGAGAGGTATATTGGATTTTTGTTCTAAATACTTATCTAAATGAGAAGAACAATGAAAATATATTTAAGAAATCCTGAATTTTGTTCTTTGATTGGTAGAAACAACATTGGTTATCATTAAAAATGTTATATTTTTTTGATTGTGTTATTGTGCTTCGGTCCTACAGTAATTGTTATTCCTAAATACTTTTTTTGCAATTGTTCTACTTGCCCCGATTTAGGAATAATAGTTTGGGGGGGGGTACCTCTTTTTCTTTACAAACACGTCAAATCGTGTCTCTACAGCAGAAATGTTATGAGACCATCGGAAATGGCAATCTTGGCCTGGCTCTGATAATAGCCACGCTTCTATGCCATCTGGAATGCCTTTGAAGTCCAGATTTGTGTCATAGCCATGGCTGTGAACACTCATTTCATACTCTCTAAATGGTTTATTTTGAGAAAAATTAACCTCATACTATTGTTAGATGAGAAAAATAACATGGCAGTTCACTTGCCCGCTCGCATTGAAGTCCAAAGCCATCATACTTTTCTATATGCACCAGCTTTTCCAATCAGTACATGAATATATATGAACCAGAAGCATACTATCAAAACACAAGATACATGTAATACATATTGGGGCATAATAATAAACATGAATATACCATATATAGCAAATGAATAACGACATTTATGGACTATGGCCGTAATGAACAGCTAAGCAATGTCAAGATATGAGGGGCTCCCACAAACCATATACACCAAAATATATGCTTCAGGGCGGTAATCCTGGATGACGAGTAGGCTGCTAATGTGACATTGTGAGGATCAGACCTTAGCCCACACAGGCATAACATCAGTAAATATTGGTGTAAGTTCACAATAAAACACCTTTACATTTTTATAAAGGCAGCTAGGCCTCTACTCATCAAGACAAAAAATATAGCTGGGCACTACCATGATGGAAAGGCAAGCTACATAAACATTAGAAAGAGAAGGGGGCGAGGCTGTATGAGATCTTATATTGCCGGACACCGATCCTTGATTTCTCTGGGTGATCTGAGATACATCACAAGTTGGGACTGGACAATAGTAGTGGCTGTCAATCGCTATAGTGCATCAGAAATCATTGTAGTTCCAGAATGGGGTTGAAGTAACCACTTCTCAGATTGCGTCCAGAGTTTTGATGATGAAATTTTATTTATAATGCGCAAACTTAACCCAGGGGGCATCAAGGCGCAGTCCACACAGAAAGATATAAGAAATAAAAAGAAGAAAATGAGTTAATAAGCCTGAGAAAAGAGCTATGTCTTCAGGAGTTTCCGAAAAATCACCAAAGAGGGTTGGCTGGAGAGTTCGGGGGGGGGGGGGGGGGAGGAGGTCGTTCCACAGTTTAGGGGCCAAAGTAGAGAAGGCTCTTCCTCCCCATTTCACCTTTTTAAATCTGGGAACAGCAAGCAGATTTCTTGAAGACCAACGGAGGGTTCTCTTGGGGGAGTAGGGACTGACAAAGAGTCTTTATACCTTCAGGGCCTGATCCAAACACAGCCCTATGAGCTTGAAGGAGATCCTGGCATGTATAGGTAGCCAATGGAGATCCTTCCTAGCCTGGGTTGCAGATGATAACTTGGGTAGATTTAGGACCATCCTGGCTGCAGTATTTTGAACCATCTGGAGACGATGGAGAGATTTCTTGTTTATGCCCCCATAGAGCGTGTTGCAATAGTCGAGCCTCGAAGAGACCAGGACAACTGTTGACTGCTTGCGGGTGTCAGGTGACAAGTAAGGGGCGATCTTTTTCAGCATCCAGATGGTATTACAGCAGGTGGATACTGTTCTGTTAACCTGAAGGTCAAAGGAGAGGGCTGGATCTATAAGAACGCCAAGGTTCCTGGCCGAGTTGGTCGGTTGGGGGCAATTCCCCAATGAGGGGGGCCACCAATCTTCCGACCAGATGTTATGGCTTCCTCCAAAGATTAGGACCTCCGTCTTCTCCCCGTTAAGCTTTAGGTAGTTATGCACCATCCATTGCGAGACTGCCTCCATACACGTTCGAAATTTGGAGGCAGCCTCTTTAGTCGGTGAGGTGGTGGAAACGATAATCTGGGTATCGTCTGCATAAGACAGAATTTGGTACCCAAATGATCTTACTACCTCGGCAAGTGGGGTTACATAGACGTTGAATAACAGAGGGCTCAGGGAGGAGCCCTGAGGAACCCCACATTGAACGGCCTGAGAGGGAGACAGAAAGCTACAGAGCTTGACCTTTTGCTGTCTCTGAAGGAGGAAGGAAGATAGGAGATTCAAGGCACTCCCCCCCCCCCCCCCCACCCCTATCCCCTTCAGCCGGTCTACCAGGATTGAAGGGGACAGGGTATCAAATGCTGCTGTAAGATCAAGCAGCACCAATAGAGTGGTCTGCCCTCTGTCCACCTCAGAGCGGATGTTGTTGACCACGACAGTGAGGGCAGACTCGGTGCTGTGAGCAGCACGGAACCCATGCTGGGAAATATCCAGGAGGCCCATTTTTTCTAAGTATGTAGTCAAATGACAATTAAGATGGGCCTCAAGTATCTTGGCCGGGGCTGGAAGTAAATATATGGGCCAGAAGTTTTTTAAGGGAGGGCTTCTTTAGAAGAGGCTTAACGACTGCCAGTTTCCATGGGGTTGGAAAAGACCCCTCCGTGATGGCCCTGTTCATGACCTCCAAGAGAGGGGGAAGAACAGCCTCTCTGCATGCCTTCAAGATTTTTAAAGGGCTGGGATCAAGAGGCGAGCATGATTTCGTGGCATAAAGAAGGCGGTTTAATTCATCCTGCGACAGAAGAGGGAAGCTAGAGAAGTTAGGAGGGGAGCCAAATTCCAGGGTCAGGAGAAGAGTGCCCTGTTAGTGTCCAATTCCACATTAAGGGATTTAAGGGAAGTATGAATGTCAGAAATTTTGGAGTGGAAAAGCTTGCAATATCATCGCAGAGCTCCTGCGACTCAGCGACAGAATCAATTACTTTAGGCGTTGACAGAGTGTCGATGATTTTAAAGAGCTCTCTAGATGATTTCAGTGAGGTAGTGATCCTGCTGAAGGTAGTTCTTTTTTTCCTCAGCTATGGCCTTTTTATATTCTATCCTTCTGTCTACATTTCTGCCGTAGTAGTCTTAGATGTTCCGAGAACCAGGGCGACGAGGGACTCTTCCTGGCCGAGCAATGTTTTTTAAGGGGTGCTAGAGTGTCCAATGCGTTAGAAAGAGCAATCGACAGACCCAGAGAAGCTACGTTCGCGTCTGACAGAGAGAGGGGACGGATGTCTGTCAGGAAGGGGATAAGTGTAGTGTTGGATACTTCGTTATAATTTCTCCTAAGTTCCCATACTTTCCTGTTGGCTTGGTCAGGGCCAGAGGAAGTCATGTTAAGATGGAATGGTACTGCCCTATGATCGGACCAGGACAGGGGAATCGGAGTTCCGGTCACTAGTCTGGTATCATTAGAAAAGATACCATCTAAAGTATGTCCAGCAAGATGAGTAGGGCCGTCAACAAGTTGGCTCAGCCCACAGGTGGTTAGACCCTCTATTAGAGATTTAGTATCTTTGTCGTCATATATTTCCAGATGAAAATTAAAATCACCAAGGAGGGTGAACTTAGGCCTACTAATGAAGGGTTCCAATAATGTGAGTAGATCATGGCAAAAGTTAGTCCTGGGGCCCGGAGGCCTGTAACAAAGGATACCAGCGAAAGAAGCAGCGGGAGCCAACTGTATAGTAAAATACAGTGCCTCGTAGTTCTCCGAAGGGGATGAGAGGTGAAACAATCTCTGCAGATAATTCCCAGTCCTCCACCCCTGTGCCGAGTTTGGTCCATTCTGGTCAGGGCAAAGCCATCAGGAATGGCCTCGACTAGATCAGGGCCAGATGAATCAGAACCCCAGGTCTCTGTTATGAAGACCCAGGAAGGTTTCCTCTGTGCTACAAATTCATTAAATGCTATCTTATTTTGAACCAGAGATCTGGTGTTAATGAGAAAGCCCGCTAGATTTTCCGGAGGTTCGGAGATCCTAGTCTTGGCCAGGTGTTTTCTAGGTTGTCTGGAGCGAGCGGGTATGGAAGAATTACAGCCACGCCTGTTGATGAATATACCCTCAGGAGGTATGGTATGATGGCACGGCAGAGGGGGGGGGGGGGATGGGGAGGTGTCTAAGAGTAAGCAAGGTGGAGAACATACCTAACTCCTGCTCGGTGAAGGAACGAAAGGGACCGCCCGCCCGTCCTGCAGCGCGGACGGGCTAGACTCAGGCGTGACTCCGGCGATGATCCGGCGTGTCCGCTTCGCGGAGGCATCCCCGTTTCTTTTATGTGCTTAACGACTAGAGCACTGCAGGAGAATCCTCCCACCCACCTAAGATGGCCGCCGCTAGTTTCAAGGTCTGTGTGCCTCAGACCTAAATCGGCTGGGCACCAGTAATACGATTAGGTGAGCTAGCGATTTGGAAGGCCGACTAGTCAATAGCAGACCAGGTCAGTAATGAGCTTTCCAAGTGCGTTTTTTAATTTTGATCTTAAAAGCACGACGAAGTTAAAACGAGTAATTGGCTTTTCAATCAGACAAAATAAAACAGTTTTGCCCTTTCCATCACTGCTCTTTATCAATCACTGATTTGCGCAGCATGGAAACATTTATGAAAGTCCCCCCCTAGACTTCCGCTTAGTCTGGCTTGGACTTTGACTCTTGAAATTGCATGTGGCTTAACTGGAAGTCCCTTATAATTGTTGGTGGAATAAATGTTGTAAGACCTGTAAAGGCATGAAACATCTTTAAGCGTGCAATATAGAATATCCAAAATGATTCCAACTTGGGCTAATTATTGCGGTCCAAAAATACTTAATTTAGTAGTTTATGAATGTTGTGTTTACATAATGTCTGACAAAATAAAGCAGTTAGATTAATAGGTGGTAGCAAACATCATACCCGAAAGCATGCCCACATATTTACATTACATTTTTAGCCATTGGATGATGTTAATTATGTTTAATGCAAATTGTTTAGGTAAAGCAACTCCTGAAACAAGACAGAATTAAATGTCTACTCTTATTGCACCCTCTTTTTAAGTCCACACATTGTTAAGATTGCTCATTCATCCCGATCTCCCTTCTAATTCCTTCTGAACATGGGGGAATTACAGCATTTGTTCAGTTGAGGTAACAATTCTGTTGAACATGACCATCCCAAAAAATGATTCCGAAAAGTAAATAGGGCAATAATTTCCATATCTTTCTCCCAACAGCAGTTTGAACAAGGGTGATAAATAAAAGTAACTTTTTCCATGGTCCATAGCTCCTAAAACTCTGGGGACCGTCTTAACTAGAACATGTTGTCTTTTTGGCTTCTATGCACCAGTCCACATTTCAACACCATCATTTTTCTCGGGGGCAAGAGCACTAACCCACGTCTTTGTCACATCACCTTTCATGATACCACCAGACCTAAATTGACTATAACCTTCTTATAAATTGGCAGATCTTGCCTGCCCCATGTCCACCGTAGTGGGAATTCACTGCATCTTTCCCAGGAAATCACCAGTTTCATTCCAGAGATGTACCATATTGGGTAAACAACCCCTGAGGCAGACAATCATAGCGGCTATTGCCAACGTATGTACCTGGACCCTTGTGTAATAAATGCTGAGCAAAAAATTGAATTGTACTACTATGAAACAGCTGTAATTACTAATTCCCTATGATACATTGAGGACTCCTCCCAATCGGTCGTAGAACGTTCCCAGGTTTCTTGCCCATCTTGGCTCTTGTAATCAAACGGTTTGGGGATTTGGTAATTAGTGTTCGATATGTCACACAATTTTTTTCTATCAGTGACTCAGAAGTAGCCCTCTATTGATGAATACTGTGAGTTTCTTTCCTTAGAAATAGCTATACATTTTCTGAGAGCATGAATAACTTGTAAAGAGCTAAAGAATTATGTAACCTAAATAGTGTTCCACCCACTTACACGTTCAAATGTTTAGATGTTAGTGTAGATAGCCTAATTAAATATCCTGCCTAAATCTTTTCCCACCAAGTATTTAAATCCATCAGACCAGAACTCATCCACAGAGGATACTTCCTGGTCGTTTAACCTTCCATTTCACCACAAAGGTGGTTATCTACCATCATTTAATTCTACCCAGAGTAGAACTGGCAAGTTAGGTTGGTCAACCATGAAGTGTGGCAAGATAGACCTTGTCATCCAAAAATTAGTTGTCAGTTCTACGTGATGGGTCATCTTGAAGAAGGGGCGAGGGGGTTAACCAGTCTTGACCAATAGGGAGGGCCACTAGAATTTGTGAATGTTAGGAGTTAAATTCCAATAGATAAACACTTCACCCTAATAAGATAAGGCGAAAATTCAAAATGTTACTCTCCAGTGCAAGTTCAACCGGTGACTTAAAAGAATGGTCTCCAACTCCACGCTATATCTTCTTCAAGGAGACCATTCTTTGCCACCATTTGTGAGTGGAAGCTAAGTCAATCAACATAATTTACAGTTTAAGTTCAGTCAGTGATGATAGTTTTACGTAGATATTCAAAAATTATTCTCTTGAGATTAGTACATTTTTCTTTTTCTTTTTATTCAATCAGTAAAACAAATAAATCTAACTACTGAAATTAACAAATAAAAATGTAGTTAGTCATCGATTACAATTCTAATACAAATTACCAAGCATGTTCCATGACGGAATTAGTCCCTATTCTATCTAAAAGGAACCTAACCTAATAGAACCCATAAAGAGTTCTGGAAAAGAGCAAGATCAAAGAGCATCAAAACCAGAATTAAGTAGTTGAACTCCTCATAAAGAGTACATCATGAAACTCAGTCGAGTCTCAATTCCCCCAAAACATTAGCATACAGCTGCAGTAATAAGCAGTACAAGAACAAATCTCAAATAGGAAAATAAGGAAACAGATGCAGAAGTAGCTACACCCATCAGTGTAAAACGATGAAACAAATATCACCTACAAAATGTCAGGCAATCGCTTACAGCAAATAGCTCTGGGTGCAAGTGAAAGTGAGGGTCTGATTGAAGAAGTGGGCATGCAAAAGGGTGAGAGAGCGCTAACTAACTAGAAACACACTAATATAAAAGACATGAGAACATGCTAGTAACTATGTTAAGGATCTGGTCACTCCGGTCCAATGGTAAGACCTCTTCCGATGGTGAGCTGCTTTGTCCTTCCTTTCCCACGGCAGAAATATGGAGTTCATCGTCCACTACCAATATGTCAGACAGTACTAAACATTTGTATAACTGGGAATATTTAACCTTGGATCCCAGGGAAGTCTATTGCAGTGTCTATTCTATCACTTATTCAATGTTTCACTGAGGAACAATCAGCTACACTAAAGACAGAAACATTTGCTTGCAGATCTCTAGTTATGTAATGGCATTCATATTTCTTTAAAGTATACTTTTATCGTTAAATGTGTGATTCTCTGTTCAGTAGTATATGAATATGAGATATAAAGTTCAAGCTTGGTTCATCAAGAATATGTAGCTTAACAAAGAAATACATTTTATAAACTCTGCACATTCTGCAAATATGACAAAATCTGAGTAAGCCACATTAAGGTCAAGCTATCAAATACCATGGTTCAGGATTTCCAAAAAGCTTCTATTTATTAATAGAGAATTCTAGTTGATACTACCAGTGAAAATTAATGAATGGTACATTTTACACATTCTAACTACCTGCCATTTTAAAATACGTTTTTTGTGTTAATGCCTAATGAAGTTATCATGGTTCTTAATTTTTTATACAGATTTTCTATTTTAACACACGTTTAAGGCTATTGTGGGTGTGTCCCATCCAAGAGCAGCGATTTGAGTACAGAGTTGGACTTCTTAAAGAAGTCATCCAGTAACCAAAACCATGTGTTCTGAATTATATAGTGAAATCTAAACAGAGTGATAATGAACAGTGCTGTTCTTCCCTGTAAGAAGAGTAGCATTTTCCTCTAAAGTGTTGTGTCCTCCCAAAAGTGAATCAATAGTTTGCATGGATTACGGTTGTAAAAAATCATTATTATGTTGTGTTTATGTTGTCTAACTACTACGCCCAGGTAACCATATCAATATTTGGAGGGATAGATATCGCTAGGCCTATGGCATTCAACCATTAAGTGGAAAGATCACTGGCTTATGAGGTCCGATTCTGAAACCTGAAAACGTGCTGAGCACGTTAAACACAGAGGGACTTATTCACTAAGGTAGATTTGTTTTTAAATGTAACCTTACAATGGAAATTACCTTCTTTACTCCTCAGACGCAAGCCCTTACTTGTGCAGAGATTTCAGTCACAAGTGAGAAATTCTCCACATCAGTAAATCCCATTCAAGGGAGGGAACTATCGGCATTCCAGGTATAGCTACCTTTCAAAGTTTATGAATGCCCACAGACTCGGACGTTTGCCAGCTCTCACATACTAATCTCCACCCTGGAAAGGTCCAGATGTTTACCCCAGCTAAGGGCTGCATAAGTGCCAGGGTGGGAACAGCAATGAGTCATCCTTCGAATTGATAGGGTAAAGATGATGGGGGCGAGGGGGGTTTCTCCACAAGAACATATTTTCCCCATGGAGAAAAAGAAGTGCATCTTGGAAATCTCTGCACAGCAGGAATGGGATCCTGCTTGGAATGTCACATCAAATCCACAATAAGATGCTTGAAACCTGAACTTAGTGCAGCTTTCCTATTCTGGTAATGTTTGTAAATTGTACAAAGTAGTAAATCTACACTTCAAATCTGCTAGTACAGGTAAATCAAGCCCCTTTCATCTTATTAAGCATGTCCTTAGGATCATTAATTTAGGAATCATAGATGTAGATCACCCATATAGAGAATGCCTGGATGTTAGTTGGGATCCCTTTCCCCTGTGTCTTTCTTACGTGTACCAGTGATCACATTCTCCGGTGGCATGCAACCACTCCTCTTTGTGGTTTTCCAGGGTCATACTTGATGGCAGAATTGGTAGAGTTGTTAAAAGCGTTACAGCGCTATGCATTTACATTCCAATTTTGGCAACAAGTCTCCTTCAAAGACCCAACAACAAGCTGTACAGCCGGTGCAGCAGAGTGATGAGCACAGGCTCTGCAGTGCCTGTTCTCCTGTTAGCGGAGCATCACCAACATATTATTGCCCTAGCCCGACACGCAAGGGTTGGAAATACAACCACCCTGAATTCCGCTATCTTTACCTGCTGGCTGTTTTACCGCAGTGCAATCAAAATCGGGCTCTAGGCAGCGTTTGTTGGCAACACTTTTCTTTAACTGCTTATATGCCATGATTGCGCCACAGTTCATTCTAAGCTGCGTCCGTACTTTTGCTCAGCTGCATTGCTTATTACTGCAATAGTGGTCTTTAATTGTTTATATGCCAGGATGGTAATGAACCTTGTTCTAAGCTAATGCTTCTATGCCGTTTCCACAGCTATATTGCCAATTTGTTTTTGGAAGTGTCCCTCTTCTTCCTTTCTCAAGTGTTTTCTTCTAGTGGTTTACTGTGTCCTAATATACATTCTCTCACATCCAGTGCTGTCCACATATTACCCCATTGACACGACTTTGCTTCAGGCAGTGCTGTACCTAACCACTACTGTTCATTGAAGCTCCTAGGGAACCTTATATAAAGAATAACTCTTGGTTAAAGCTCTTTAATATATTTATGATCACCACTGATTGGAAATAGTTTGACAATGAAAGGAAAAACAAGCTTTTACTAAACTGATTAGGTAAAGATGCACAAAATAATTGTGAACACTTGCCACTTAGGGGCCCAGCAGCTGAGATGATAATAAATGTGTCGAAGAGCTAGAGAGGTTGAATGCATGCTTTGCTGAAGATCTCCATATCACGATTGTCACAGGTTTTATACAAGGTATCAGTTACCCAATGAATACATTGATTCGTGTGTCTGCACCAAGGGTTTTAGCTTCTCATTGCGAATTAAATGACACACTGGATTTATGTATTCAAGAGCAAATAGATAAACACAGATTGAAGAAAAAAAACGTTTTGGGAATAGAAATCCATCTTTGGAGGAAATCTATTGATCTAGTTGAAAGTGTTGACGTTATGCTATGTTCAGTCAGACAAATAACAGATGGCAAGTAACCATTTCAGGAGATTTGTGTTATAAAGCAGAGTGAGAGTGGATGACTAACCTAAAGACAAAAATTGATCTTGTATCATCTACTAGCAATGCAAATGTTTTCACTGTGGATCCTATCCTATAATACAGCAAGTTACACTACAAGGGATAAAGTACCTCCTTTCGTACATTATAAGGATATTGCAAGTCTCAGAGGAGCTCCATAACCATATAGAGAAACAAGGCTGAGTTCCTTTATAAGGTTATGAAACTACGAGGTGACTTACAGTATCCTCATCATGTACGCCAGGGGGTACTTTATCCCATATAATAAATACATGGTCACACCATCACCATTCCCACAAAACACTTACAGGCACGTGCATCAAAGCAAAAACCGGTCGCAAACGGGCAGATTCTCAGAATCTGCCCCTTTGCGACTGGTATTTTTGCATTTGGGATGCATCATCCCAAATGCAAAAATCTCAATTTAAGGAATCTCTAAATTGCGATTCCTTAATTTGCGATTGCATTTAAGGAATCCCAAATTGAGATTCCTTAAATGCAATGCATTAAAGTAAAAGAATTAGCTATTTCGCTTATAGGAGTAGCAAATTACCATGAAGTTGAACTTCATGGTAATTTGCAAAAACTTTGAAGAATGCACTTTTGTGCATTTTTCAAAGTTTCATGTTGTGCACACTCATGCCCTTAGGGCATGTGTTTGTGCAACATATGTGCACATATCAATGTCAGGGGTGCGACAGGGTGTCATTTTGACACCCTTGAAATTGCAGGAGCAATTTGCGAGTACCTACTGGTACTCGCAAATTGCTCATGCAATCTCCAATTTGTTCCTATAGGTCTGAAGATCCCGTGCACTCAGAACCTTCCACCATGGAAGAGGCAGCCATCTCGAACATCTTGTAGTCTGAGCAAAAATGGCCAGGGCGATATTACCCATTTACTATGCTCCTGCAAGGAGCTGACACAGGAAAGGAGACAGCTGCCAAGAGTCCCCTTATACCAAAGGAATATTCGCTCAAGGAGACAAGCAGTCTTGGCATGCTTTGACCCAGCAACGCCTCAATTAAACCACAGACTAGTGAGATTCCTAGATGCAGCCGGGAAAAAAATGCTATTGAACGCTTAACTCCTTGGACGCTCATGACGAGCTCAGCTCGTCATGGTGTACACCTCCGTACACTCATGACGAGCTGAGCTCGTCATGAACAATGGGAAAACCAAGAGGTCAGCACAGGAGGAAAATAACACTAGCATCGATGTGGTTAAACTCCATCTAGGCCAAGGGGAAGCCGTGATACTGTGCGCACTCCTAATCATGATACGAGACTGCCACCATTAAGGTCGACCTGGGAAATCTCCAAATAAGCACTTGGACATGGTTCTCAATAACGTCTCCTTTTGGATAGTAGTACCACCCAGACAGAGTAGGAAGCCGGGCAGAACGCATAAATTACGTTGAGAACTTTGTGTATGAAGAACAAAGCAATTTTTATCTGATAGCAATTTAACTCTTTGAACCTTTTAAGGAACTATGAATTTTTGGAAATATGTAATTTTATCTTATCATGATTTTATTGTATTATCTGAAACTCGTATTGCAATGGTAAGTAACTATGCAAATGTCATAAATTCATTCTATTGACAAATTCATTCTATGAAGGCTCATAGGAATGAATCTGACAGCATTCCTTAATTGCGGCTTGCAATTTGCGAGTCACAATTAAGGAATGTGTAGGAATCGCTATTTTTATAGCAATTCCTACATGCATAGGCTTTTGCGATTCCTTAATAATCGCAATTAAGGAATCGCAAAAGCCTACGTTGATGCATGTGCCAGTTAGAACCTTGGTGCATAGCTAGCATGTTTACAAGCATGAAGAATAAAAAATGCCCTAGTGCAAACGGAAAAATGTCAAAAGCCTGTTATTTGGGGAAACATCATTTACCACGAAGGCATTACCACTACTAACGTTTACCACGTGACACTTACCACGCAAACGTCTTTACAACGAGGGTGCCCTCCACAACGTCTTTACCACGGGCTGGGGGGGAGACGTGGTATTCCTTCAAGTCGATCTGCGTGGGCTTGGGGGGGCAGAGGGGGGGGGGCTCGGAGGGGGGCTGGGGGGGGGTCTCCCCCCCCCCCAAAATAACAAGCAGGTTACTTAAAAAAAAAACGAACATAATTTTAGAAGAAAAAGGAAAGAGCCTCCCCCAAAGACGTGCCGTGTACGTCAAAAAAGCAGTCCTTTTTTTATTTTGGTATACGTGTTTTGACGCTTGTTTCAATGGAGGATGGAAGTAAGGGCTCGTAGAGAAAGACGTGCAGGTAAGACGTTTCTACGCGAAGTAAAATCCTACGTTGTAAATACCAGCGTGGTAAAGCCACTTGCGATGTAAAATTTGCGTGGTAAAGCCATGCGTGGTAATTGAAATCGTGGTATAATCATATATTCGTTATTTGTTGAAAACATATATTAGAAAGAGTCGAATACAAGTCAGTGTTTAAATAAATAAATAAAAAGCTGCACTAGCTCGAAAGTGTAGAAACCTTCAGAAACATTCTAGCTTTTCTATAACTAGCTATGGAGTGCAAAAAATAAACCAGCTCTCTCTGCCTGTCATTGTAAGCGAAAACAATGGAGCCGAAGAAAGAAAAGCTGTATTCCTTTTCGTTGCCATGACCTGGCAGCAGGCATTGTGGCATCATAACTCAACTATAATAACTGATTATAGTCGAGTTCTGATCTCTTTTCTTTATAATCAGTGACTGGGTCCACTACAATTCGCTGATTATAAAGAAGGTAGAGACTGGCGTTTATAAAGGGATTACAGAATCCCATGTATCATAATTGCCTTTCAAGAGGGAAGAAATGTATTAAATGCAATAAAACTGGTCACATTTTTAACACATGTAACTGTTCGTTTAGAAATGTCAATTTGATTCACGAGTCTGTTGAGGAAGTTCCTGGCGACAAAATGATTTATGAATCACAGCATGTCTGAGTATTCTCATTCCATCAAGACAGACTCCGAGGATGATGTAAATTACAAGGCAGATATTGAACTTGTTGAAAGCAGAAAGAGGTGCAAACATTTGAACTGATTCTGAACTTCGGTATATTACATCTTTATTGACTAGGTTCCAAAAGAAGAGCTTGCAGACTCTGAATCTCCATATACTGTCATTTCTGACACCTTTGCAAGGAGGTGTATGTATGAACCTGATGTCAAGACTCTATTTCTGTAGTAAGAATTTTCTCAGTATATTAGGGCTTTTAATGTCCTAGGTTAAGTTCAGTGTTAGGTAATATATAGGTGGCTCAAAGGGGCGGCACTTGTTGGAGAAGACAGGGACATCTGGATAGGACATTTAAACCAGGTACCTCAATACCAATTACTTGCATTTTAGAGGAAAGTGGTAATGTAACTTAGATTTATAATCAGTATAGGGATGTTTAGAAAAAGTTTGAGTATGCTTGAAGGTTCTGTCCAAGAGCTTGATAAATTCAAGGATTATGCAATCCCGGTGAAGCACAAATTAAGGAATATTCCCTTAAGTGTACCAAAGGAACTGTCTTCAGTGTTATAAGACATGCAGTGAAGGAGTGATTGAACCTTTGAGTCATTTGACTGGGTTTCTCCCTATCGTCCTCATGAGAAAGACATTTGGAGATCTGAGACTATATACTGACTGATCATTTCATAACAAATAAAGATCTGTTCACTGTAATTGGTAAACCTAAAAATTGTTTTAACAAAAACCTTAGTGCGGCATATCATAAAATTCAACTAGCTGGCCATTCTAAGCACTTGACTGCATGTTTGCATAGTTTTTAGTATGACATAAGCTGCCTCTGTATTCCATACGCTTCTGGACTACTTGTTCAGGAACGTAGAGGTGGTTATTGCATTCCAATATGACAATCTTGTGGAAGATCCGATTTGAATCTTAGCAAAAGTCTTGGTAGTTCTCAGTGATAAAGACATGCTTTTGTAGATAGAAAAATGTAAGTTTTATGCAATGTATTGGAAAACCAAGGGCGCACAATTTCACACAGTGGTATAAATCTCAAAGGGACAGTTAACCCCCACCCCCTCAAAAAAACAAACTTGTGCAATATAGTGAGGCAACCAAAGATGCTGTGTTGCACTAGAGGAAGACCGCACAGCAAAACCTTATTTTTAGGGGTGGGCGGAACTCACTGTGTTGCATAAAAACTCCTCGAGATTCTGCGGAGTTCTGCAAGTGGGCGGAAAATATGCATATTGCGCTGAAATATAGTGCCAGTAGCGTGAGCAGCACTAAAAAATCAGCTCAAACATCACAATGCAATGTGCAAGAGCATGCCACCATGGAAGTTGATTTTGCTGCACTACAGTAGAAAGTCTACTTGAGCGGCATCCAATTTACTCTAGAAGCAGCCCTCTGACCTCGCCACCCACGTTAGAAAATTGTGCTAGGAGACGCCAAATCCCGCTCACATGTCTGGAACCTTGGGGTAAAAAAATCTGCCACGTGGGAATTGGCAGAACTCCGCTTTACAATAATAATGCAGAGTTGTCAAATTCCACCAATTCTGCGGGCAGAATGGAGCATTCCACTCACTCTTGCATAATTACTGAAAGAGGCCTTCTTGTTTCACTGAGGTGTAATTGTTTTGATGCATAGGCATGTCCGACTGTCTTGTAGCTCTGGCTCTGCGTACAAAACCATGTATGGTAGCTTTTGAATGTGCAATTACCACAGAGAGAACATCTCTTGTCTGAATAAAAATGCAATGTTTTTGTAATATGGAGGGAAGTATTGTCAGATTGTCAAACCACTCGCTCTGTGTCCTTTTAGTGAAAAGGCAGAGTACTCCATTAACTGCTGATGCCAGCAGAGTTGATCTTAGGACAGTCTTGTCTCAGAAATCTACCAGTAAGAGTTGCATAGAAAATACTGTTGGCATTGCTTCAGGGGCATAGACCAAAACCAAAAACGTTACTCCACAGTAGAAAGTGCAGCATTAAATTAGATGTGTGCTTTAAAACATTTTTGTGAAGGAATGGCAGAGATCAAGTTAGGTAAAGTAGAGAATCCTTCGATGCAAAGCCCAAGGTATTCAATTTCTTCCTTCCAGAATTCACATTTATCTTTATTAATAGTAGCATCAGCCTTGGATAAAATGGATATAGAACTTCTTCCAAAAAAGCTTCATGAGAAGTCTTGTATTACCCAAATATCAATAGGGTCTTTTAAAATTAGGCAAACTCCCCCACCCTCACTATAGTTAAATCATTTGGACACCCATCTTTGAAAGACGGAACCAGATCTAGTTAAAACAAATAGCCAGTAGCAGTATTGATGCAAACAATATGAAGCATTATACTCTAAGATGTCGACACTTAAGTCAATTCAGTCTCGTATAATGCATAAAAAGATTAGAAAACACCTTTGCATTCAGCAAATTATTTAGTAAATCTTCTATATGTAGGCTGGATTGACTGATATGAGGTCAGTGAACACCCTCAGAGTACCATTTTTCTTCCGTCCTATAACTAAAGGATACACCTGCAATGCTGTGAAACCATGGCACAAAAGGAACTCTCCTAATAGTGATGGGAATACATTTTAAATGATGTTTCATAGGGATAAAAAAAATTCCCCCTAATCATACAATTAACCCCTTTGAATTATCTTAGGTTATCAGAAAACACTTGAGGAATCCTTAACATATATATATTAGGTTTCCATGTCTAAGACTTATAAGATTTATTACTCACTTACATGCCCTCGATGTATTTTAGTCAAGAGGTTCCTTGAGGAATTCAGTTAGGAGTGTACATACCTCTGATGCAGGATGTAGGCCAGCGGTTTCTTACACATGATTTGGTTCTATTATAAAGTGAAGACCTTCAGCGGTGCAGTAACCAAGACTTAATGGGTGGGGACGACTCGGTAGCCGTGACACCTGTTTATTTGGGGCTCATACCATGTCCTAGATTAATGAAGTCTGAATGCGCATTTATTGATCTTGATTTACTGAAAGCCGCTTCACCTCTCCTAAAATCAAGGGTTGAATATCTGGATTGGGGCAGAAATAGACCATGAGAATAAATGCCAAAAGTTCAAAAGATACAGGATTGACTACGCACAGGGACTCACTGCTGCTACAATTTCTTGGAGGAGACAGTTTGTCGCCCCAAGACAATATGTTGATGAAGACGGTCACTTATAAGTCAATTAATATTGAAGGCGAGTGTTCGAGCCTTGATGTTCACTTTTAATAACAATGGGAAAAGAGGTCGAAGCACAATGCCAAATTGCATAACTGCCTTTATTGTTAAATACTGACTGGTCTTACAGGTTTATGTGGAATATCACTCATACTATTACAGATGTCTACAGAACACGCTATAGCTAAATATAAAAAGAAAAGAAAAAGATTAACAAATAATTCAGTTTGCAATGATGTGCTTAGTGTCCTCATTTATTACGCAAAGCTTTTTTAAACCTTTTTTTTATTTTCATTTGCATATTTCAATATACATATTCAACTGGCAACATAACCATATCATGTCAAGATTGTCCCCAACCCTGAGACTTCATTCAGCCACACAGTTGTTATCCGTGACATGTGTAGTATCACTAAAGAATAACGTTTTTTCCTTACCAATCAAACCCGTTGGGTACTCATAGTAGCTCAAACAACAGTAGATAATAAACTTTGTGATCTTTTCTGTTCATTAACAGAACAAAGATAAATTAAAAGCACAAACACTTTTTAGAGAGGCAGTGTCAAGAAATGTACGAGGGTACACGCTACAGTACATTTTCTGGTGACATCAGACCCTGTGAAAGTTAATTGGGTGACTACTGGGGCTTGCGTGCTCCACACAACTATGTATGTTAAGAAGAAATTGACATTTGCCTATTGTCTTTGACAAAATCTATTGAGAATGTACTTTTGAATTTTAAATGGTATTAGTAGAAAATAAATAACTAGGATGTTTTTAATTTTGATTCTGACACTTTTTTTCCTCTGTCTAAACAAAGCATACAGAAGAAAATGGAGACAAACCCAGTATGAGTGTAGCATCAGTTGTGCGGCTTGTAAAAGCTAGGCCCTTTTCGTATGAAACTACTTTTAACAAATTGGAAGTTTCTTAGAGCAAAATAAAACTTAGACATTTTTCCTAGTAACAAATTCTGATTGCAGTTATTTAATTTTAAAGTTAAACTGTTAAAGCAAATATACATTTTCTTTTCCAGGAAGAAACCTACAAGACAACGAACTCTACATCAATGATGAACTACAAAAGACGAATATCCGAAGAATTTGAAGATAAAGACAGAAAAGGATGCTTGCACAGATATTTACAACAAAATGCTCAGGATAACTGTACTGACGTATCTGATAATCTCTGCACTTTGCGACTAGCACTCAGTGCTTCAGCTACTCTTTTCCTTCTGGTAGCAATATTTTGGGCATTGTACTACCACTGATGAAGTTCACAAGATTCTCCATTCTTTGTTGTAACTTCAGTTAGATTCTCCTCTCGGTTTTTTGGTGGACATTTTCAGAACAATTGGCTTGGAGAAGAAAAAAGAACAGTTTAGGTTCTTTAAGAGGAAAACATTTATAAGAGTAGAAACTCACAGGAACATGCATTTTGGGTCATCAAAATTGTTTTTATTTTTTTGTTACACAGAAATGAGAATGTAATGATTCCGGTACTTCAAATCGCATCTATTGGTAACATTTGGAGATGTTGTGACTGTCTTCAAGACGTGATGCACAGTATCATTAAGCACAACCAGTTAGAAATATCTCCTGCAAATCTAAGTAATTGGGAATATAAGCACAGTTCTAAGGAAAATCTTGCATTGACTAGGAGATCAAGTTACTTACCCAATAACGGTAAATTGGCCAAAAGATTTAGACCATATGAGTTATTCCTAATAGAAGTATCCTGGTGACCTAAAGGTATGTACTGATTAACTAAAAGGAGTCTTTGAAGAACAATAATGAAAAAGGGTAGTTAAAGGAGCACTCCAACCAATTTTATGCAGCTATTTGCAAAATGTTTTCCAATGTAGAACTTCTTGCACAAGATACTACAGTTCAAATACGGTGTAAGTATCCACATGAACCCAGCTCATAGTTGATTGGTACCACCACTTTCAAACAAGCTTTAACAAAGCTACTAGGCCAGGCTTGGGCAAGCTGGTGTGAAGGTTTATTTCCTTATTTAATAAATTAGCAAAATCAATGCCACTCTGGTGGCTGTATGCTGGCTAAAAATGTAAATTAAAACCAACTAACCATTACATATATTTAATTACGCTGGTTAGCATGAAAACTCTTTTTAGGTGTAATGTCTATCATAGGTAAATATGTTTCTTATTGCACACAGAAAAATTAGTAATAGCTCTGAATTATTGCTACTGGAAAGTATAGTTTAAACACACAAGTTGACAAAAAAACAAGAGAAAAAAGCCTGGGCAAAGAAAAGTATTGGCTACAAGATCTGACACTATGGTACACTTTATTTTAGGAAGATGTGCACATAGGACTGGGAAATATACTATTCTTTGCAGTACAAGAGAGCCAGTGGCCCATGCCGTGGTGATTGGAAGCACAACATGAATGACAGCTTAATAGACCATTGGGTGAAGAGGGCGGACCCAAAGCTCCTATGCATAATTTTATTTACAATTTGTCATGTTACTTGAGGCGGGCAAAGCATCTAACATTGTCTGCATAAAAGGACTGAAAATTAATGGGAGAGAGAAAAATCAGGGCAAGAGGACAAATTATGGCCTAAATATAAACCCATGTTTCCCGTTTAGAACTGTTTGCACAAGGTAAAAAAAACTGAAAAAAGAGTGGACAACCAGAACTCCTATAAGAATATAAAGTTGATAGAACCTAGTGAATTTGTTCTGCAGTCTACATTCTACAGGAAAACAAAAACGAAACTGTTGTGCCTGCGATTAGATCACCCACAATGCATTGGAATACGAGGGTCCTAACACTGATTATCTTTGTAGAGTCTGCAGGTGTTACCAAGCTCTGTGTTGTTCTATGGACTACTCTCTATGTTGACAGGATCCGCCATCATGGCGCTCCCTGTCAATGTAGGAAAAGTTTAACAAGTGGTACAGTATGGATGATACAGTGTCAGCCAGCTGCCAAACCTTTCAAAAACAAACTAAGCAGAAGTTTGTTTTTAGAAGAAAATAAATAAAGCCTCCTCAAACTGGGAGTTTTCTCCCCAGAGTGTGGGGGCATTATAGTATTTTTCTGACCCTTACCACTAATATTTTCCTGGCGGTGATGGACACGAAAAAAAAATTAACATGGTCTACACTAAATAGAATGGATGGTGTATAGTCCTTCATCTGACAGCCCCTATTCCTTTGGAGGAAGTTATCTGCTGTCCACCAAATTTTAAGTCAAGCCTTTAAATGGCAAATGAAAGATGCCATTTAACATTTGCAAACTGTCAGCCACTGCTCAGAACTGCATATATTGTTTTTTTATTTACCATTTTGAGCAACAACAAAAAAAGTTTACTTGAAATCTGCAACTATGCAACAGATTGTGTATTTTGTGACAAGTGCAGAAAATCTATAACTATGCAGAACTGCATAATCGAAGTTGGCCTGGTTACAGTACATGGTGTTATACACCCAGCGATCGTCTGATTGGTAGAGTTCCTCCTCAGGCTGTCATCAGGCACAAAATTGATAAATAGTTGCTTGGCCTGTCTCAAGTCTTTTCCATTCCCTCTGTACTCCATTTACATCTATTTATGAAGAACCCTTTTGGCCAAGAAGATAGGGTGTGAGAATATGGTTGGGATGCAAATCTTTTATTTGATATCAGTAGATTCGTGGAGCGCCTATGAGGGTATTCATGCCCTGGCAGGGTCTGGTTGAATAGCCAGGTCTTCAGTGACTTTCAGGACACTGGAAGAGATGAGGAGGTCCGGAGATGAAAAGGTAGCTCGTTCCATGTCTTCACTGATAGGTAGGAGTGACCTCTGCATTTTCTACATCGGATGTGGGGGGTGAGGGTTAGAGAAAGGGAAACAGAGGGTAGGTGACTGATGGAATTCCGGGCGGTGGTTCAAGTAGGCTTATCCGCAGTTGTGTAGGGCATTGAACTGGCATCTGTTCCGTACCGGGAGGCAGTGAAGTTCCCTGATGTAGGGGGTGACGCACGATTGTCTTGGAAGTTTCAAGGTAAGTCTGGCTGCGGCGTTCTGTAGAGTCTGTAGGTATAGGAGGAGGTGAGTTGCGAACCTTGCATAGAGAGTGTTGCTGTAGTCCAGTCGGCTGGAGATGAGGGCCTGGGTGATGGTGCGTCTTGAGCTTTGGAGTAACCATTTGAATATATATTTCGAAGCATGCATCAAATAAAGCACAGACCGAGTTGACCTGGTTAGCTTGTTGTCAAGAATGATGCCTAGGCTCCTTGCATGGTCAGTGGGGTAGGAATTTGTCTGTTCTGAGGACCACCATAATGCGGCCCATGTGGAACTGTTGTTTCAGAAGATTATTGCCTCTGTCTTTTCTGTGTTGAGCTACAGGTAGATGTCTTTCATCCAGTTGAGGAAGTTGGCCTTGGTGTCTTTGGAGAGGATGAGTTATGTGTTGCTGCGTAGAATATGGGTTTTGACAATGCTGGCCAGAGGTGTCATAAAAGTGTGGAAACAGGTGGAACTGAGCGAGGATCTTTCGGGTACTTCACAGATGTTATCCTTTAGTGTAAAAGTGATGCCGGGAAGACATCTTTTTGCATTCTTCCAGTGAGGATGAAGCGATCCATCTGACAGCGGCCCTTTGGATGCCTTTGTTGTGCAGCTTTGTGATGAATGTTTGGTGAGAAACTGTATCGAAGGCTGAGAGGATCAGAGCTGCAGTCTTTCTTTGGCCAAGAAGGGCTCGGATGGCGTATGTAGCTATGGTGAGGCTGTCTTGGTGCTGTGGTTGCTGCAGAATCTGGATTGGGAGGAGTCAAGTAAAAGGTTCTGAGGATCTGTTCCAGATGAGAGGAGAGTTGTTGGTTTATGGCTTTTTCTAATACTTTGGCCAGGAGCAGTAGCAGGGAGACCGGTTGGTAGTTGAGTTCGCTGCGGTCTGCCAATGGTTTCTTTAGTTGGGCATTGACTTCAGCTTGCCTCTATTCTTTTAGGAAGGTGGCCGTGGCAATTGATGTGTAGGACTGTAAGTATGTGGCTGATTCTGGCTACACCTAGGTTGAAGATGTAGTGAGGGCATAGGTCAGTTGGAGTGCCTGTGTGGACCAAGTTCATGATGGAGGTGGTGTCCTGTGGGGCGAGCTGGCTTCATTCGGTTAGACGGATGTCTGTAGTGGTAGCGGGGTTGGTGTGTCGCTTAAAGAAGTCGTGGCCATGGGTTGAAGATGTTGCCGATCTGGTTGTGGAAGAAGTTGCAAGGTTGTCGCAGAGTTCCTATGAAGGCGTAATATTGTTTGCTGCAGCTGAGTTCTTTGCTGATATGGGAGCTTGATTCGATGTGTGAGGCTATGGCCTTTTTCTTTGATTCTCTCTGGTAGAGGTTGAAGGCGATCTGGTTGGTCATGTCCTTGCTGGTGCACCATCATCTTTTCAGTTGTTTACATCGTCATTTAGAGGTTCTCAGGAATTTAGTTTACCAGCTAGTCTGCTTGGTGGACCTTCTGGGGGTGTTGTTGCAAAATGGGAGTGACACTGTTGGTGATCCAATTGTTGAAATTTCTGACATTCTGGTCTAGGTTGCTGAAGGAGATGGGGTGGTGGTGTTGAAGGTGTTGATCCATGTGTCATTTGAGACTTTGCTCCAGTTGCGGTAGAGGGCGTAGGGCAGACTGGGAGCGAAGGTCTGTGAGCTGGTGATGTTGGAGTGGTCGGCCCAGGTGAGTTCCATGGTGTGGCTGTACCTGATGCGATCGCTGAAGGTGAAGATGGGGTCTAGTGTGTGGCCTGCAGTGTGTTCGGTCGCGGACGAGTTGGGTGAGTCTGATGTTGTTCATGCTGTTGAAGAGATTGGTAGCCTTGATGTCATTGTGATTGTCAAGATGGAAGTTGAAGTCACCAAGGAAAATGAAGTTGTTGGAGTCTACGGCAAGGGAGGCGATGAAGTTGCAGAAGGCTGGACATGGTCCTGGAGGATGGTATGTGAGAGTGCCCCCGATGGTCGTTTTTCTGTACATTTGGAGTTTTTTGTTTTTAAAAACTTTTATTTATTGATTTTTGTTATAAACAGTATGCAAAAGACAGTAAAGTTAGGTGTTAGCTGTGGTTGACATTGATTTCAGGTCCATATTCATAAATTCGTTATCAAAACATTCAGTGACAATGATCGTCCTGGGTAGCAGGGTGCGAGAGAAATAACACATACATCGCTACTATGTCAGTGTCGACCCAACAGATGATTGTGTTTCCCCGTTTATCCCAATACTTTGAGGGGTGTCCTGCTGCTGGGGTTGTGTGCCTTCCGAATTTGCCCATGTAGTTTTAACCCCTTGCATGCGTGGCAAATTTTTGCGCTGTGCGGCCGTTTTAAAGAGTGGGCGGGATCACGACGGCCCCCAGCCGTCATCAGCACACGCCCACCGTGATGCATGACAGCCGGGGCCGTCATCAGCATGGAAGGGGTTAAGTAACTCCGTAACAATCACCTATTGATAGGTGAATGGAGTTCTTGTGTTTTTGAAATTATTGTCTGGTGTATTCCTCTAGAGTTAATTGGACAAATTATGTATGTCATTATTGTTTTTTGTATTATTATCATTTTTTTCGCTGTATAATCAATGATACATTGTCTTATTTATGTATGTTGTATAAAAATTGTATTTGGTGAATACAAGTATTGGTTCTCAGACGAAAAATGCAAACGTATTCTTTATATGCTTCTAAAAAAAAGTAAATGGTTGACAATGAACATATGAACCTTTTGATCATTGTTTCAATTTCTGCATAAAATAAAAAAAAGCGGTTCAAATATACAAACTAGGTACCTGTTGTTTCTTAAACTAATAGGGTTATCGTCCATACCTGGTTTGCTAAGGACAAACCCCCTCCAGTGAGAAGATCCGGGTCATGTACAGCTAAAAGATATGACTGCCATATGTCGAGCTGCCTGGAAGCAGGCGGTTGCATCAGTGCACAACTTTCTCTATTCGTATTGCAGTATGTCATACTAAGTAACCAGGCTTTTGGTGTAGGTGAGAATGTGCAACACCAATTCATAGCTACTTCCCTTTTGGCAATAAGGAGAGCAATTGCGACTCTTAGGTTTAGGGAGGTCGTGTATGTGCCCCATTAGGGCCTGTAGTGGGGAAGGTATGAGTTTCATATCAATCATGCGAGAGAGCTCAGCAAAGACTGCTTTCCAATATCTAGTGATCTTATCGCAGGTCCATGCCATGTGTGGACAGCTAATATTTTCCTGATGAAGGCGGCTATATGTTAACTGTCCGTCGAAACGCGCTGAAACTAAGGGAGAAGTACAATACATATTGATCAAGGAGTATTCTGATTCCTGCTGAATATACCTTATTTGTACCTCCCTCTTTAGCTTTAGGAAATGGATTGGATGAATTCATGTATATGATTTGTTCCTTTTTATATTGTCTGTGTTCCCAAGTTTTATATACTTTTTTAATGTGTTTCTTTTTAATTGTTTTTAAATACATAAATAAGCTGTGCATACTGAATTTATTTGTTTTTACAGAATTGTGTTACTTACTGCATTGCTCCGAGTGATAGGTCTTTATGTCTGAACAATTGATATCTATTTTGTTTGTATTAGTTGGTGTCTTTACATTAAGGAGCCCAAAGGGAATTTTTATTTGACACAAAGTCAGTTGTTGGTACCCTATCCCTTTGGTATTGGGTCCCTCTCTCTTTTATTAGAGAGTTGTGTTATCAAAATACACATCATTAATGTTGACTATGAGAATTTTATTGGTACGGTGCCGAAGGCTCAGAGATCTTCCCGGAACTGGAAGACAACCTGGCAGGCGATCTCAATTGCGAATTGGATGGTGGGCTTGATAGGTCTCCTCCCCACTTCCAGACACTAAGCCCTGCGTGACCACAGCCCTTATGCAGGCACAGAATAGCCTCAGCCATCCGCGCACACATACTTATCTCCTGGTATACCCCAGCCACAGGTACACATAACTGCTTAGATTACTTCTTCATGCAAGCAGCTGCTGCCCACAGAATGTTGTCTGGTAACGGTTATCGTTGACTGGCTCAGAATATGTTGTCATAACTTTTTCTGTGTTCTAACTAAGACTTTGCATTATGCTTATGCAGTACTACTGTTGATTGGACTGACTAACTAACTATCATACTTTGCAGGTATTGGGACCTTTAATCCTGCACTCACCTCATCCTATTGTTGTGTACCTCCACATTGTGACATAGATATTTGCCTTCTATCATTGTAGTATGATGTATTGCGATGTGTGTTGTGCCTTTTCCGTTGTGTTATTGGAAAACATCAATAAAGAATTTTTTTTAAAAACATGTTAACAACCTAAGTAATGTACAATTAAATACACACACTGCCTTTGCCAGCAGGTTTTCATGATGTTCTGCAACATATATCGTAAAGAATGTGAGCCCATGCCTAATAATCAGTACAATGTAGTAGAGTGCACCACTAGACCAAAAATGCACGTCTTCTTCTTTGAAGAAGCACCTATAGTTAAACTTTGATTCCCATGTTTTTTTATGACAGATGGCATTGAATGTGTCGTTTTTTTTAAATACCACAGTATTTGAACTGTGAGAGTACTGTATTCATAAATGTTTTTATACTAAAGAATCTCTGTTTCGTTTACATGCGTTTTGCAGCAAATTGTTCTTGATATACATTGTAGTGCAGCTGGGGATACTGATTTTATGTGCAATGCTGAGGATGCCTTTAATGTTCATAAATCTATTACAACTCTACACCTCATGACTTCCCCATTCTGGCATCATTCCATGTCGCCTGGACCAATCTGCTCATCTTAGACCCCACCCTGCTGGTTAATAAACTCTTCCAAAAGGTTAAAGTTCCCGCCATGAAACATACAGTGCATATACCTCAATAGTCATTTGACTTAGGTTTCACAGCTTTCTGCTGCCCTATACCACATTTCCTGTAATGTGACTGAGCCCTAGCCTAACAATATCTCAAACCTAGATATAAAAAAATCCAGCTCTGGGATAACTAACAGCCCAGATTTAGATCAGAATATTGCACCGAATCTGCCCTGCCCGTAATCTGGAAATCAGTCTTGTAAGAAACTGAATCAGGGTCAAGTATCATACTCTGACAAATAGGCAGCTTTAAACGCAGAAGACCACCACCTCTTCCTCAACATGTTAAGAGTCTGTTTTGCGTCTTGGACCTTGCCCTGGCATGGCTAAAACAGGTCCTCTCCTTGTTATCAGAAGTGACATTAGGCCAAAACAAAGGAGTTAAGAGGTCAAACAGCTCCTTTTTTCACTGCCTCTTTTAAACCTCTATCTGGGAATTCTAGTTAAATCAACAAGGGCTTCTCGTTCTTGTCTCCAGTGTTATGAATTCTATACTATAGAGGTGATGGAATGGAAGTAATGACATCAGTAGAACGTGGAATGTTGAAGTTAGAATGTGAGAAATGACACTGAGAAATCAGTTGCTTGGAAGACGCAGAGCGCTTGGTCACATAATAAAGGAGCTTATTTAACTTCCATTTGACTAGCGGTACTAGACAAAATTGGTGATGCGTTGCGGCCAAGCCTTAACCCCTTCTGTGCTGCGCGAATTTTGCTCCGGTGATGAACGTTCCATTGGGCCTATGGAACCATGACGGAACGGTTCCGTCATAAGCACAGGCCACCTTACGCTCATGACGGAACCGTTCCGTCATGAGCATGGAAGGGGTTAATCACAAACCACCGTATGCGCAGCCGGTGTTTCCCTCTTTGATTTTGGCAAGTAACTTTGAAGGAGCACCCTGCTAATGTGTTGGAAGTCCCAGAAATTCAAGATTTTACAATTGAATATGCCAAATGTAAATTTGCTAAGAAATGTGTAACTTAGGTCATGACATTAGCGGATGTGGAGGCAAACCTAAGAAAATGTTATAACTAGCTATTAAAGGGGCTCTGTATCCACAGGATAAAGAGGATTGGGTTAGTGGAATTCTTTCAAATGTGTAAAAAGTTTTCCATGAAAACTCTCTAAGTGAGGAATTTGCTAAAAACAAATGCTAAGTTTCTGTGGTCAGATGAATGTAGGCAAGAATTTAAAAATATCAAGGAGGCAATTTGTTCTGCACCACAAGGGTTTGATCCCCAGTGTACTAGCATAGTGCCTACAGATGCAGTAGCGCAGGTCTGGGGACTGTTATGTCTCAAAGAAATGTTACTTCACAAGCATTGTCATCTTCAGAAGAGAATTATGCAGTGATAGAGAGAAGCACCAGCCCATGTATGGGCTTTGGAACATTTCCTATTTTTTTATGGGGAAAAGAGGTAATTGTTAGATGTGATCTTAAACCGTCACGTAAAAGTTTGACCACCCTGGAAATGTATAATCTAGGTTGTCCATGCACTTGTTATACTTTGTGTACAAAATTGCGTATTTAAAGGACTAGATTTTTCATCTAGGATGCCCACTATATTAGTAGAATATATGGAGGAATTGTTGGAAAGTTAAAGAATTGTGTGGGTGGTTGAAAGAGGGAACCCTCATTAAATCTGGAGGAATGGCAAGTAGAAAATGAGAAAGATCAAGATTTAAAAACAATTGTTGCCTTTGTTAAGGAGGGATGGCCAATAAACATTATATGAGAGAACTCAGAGCATTCTGGGAGGTACACAGTGAACTGGCAACTGTGGAAGGATTCTTAGGGCCTCATTACGATGTTGGACGGAAAGCAATCCGACAGACTCCTTGTCGGAATTGGTTCTGACCGACTCGTGTTCGTTGAGCCAGACTGATTATAATGGTTCTGAACACCGTTCGGAAAGTCTTCCATTGACTTCGATAGGAGCCTGTGTTCCAACCAACAACACAGGCTCCCATTGAAAAAAAGGCTGGTTGCGGAACACCTTACACCCTGTCGGGCACCCCATGGTGCCTGCCACACTGTGCATGGTTTTAAAGGGGGGTCCATTGGGTATCCCCATGGGCCCCAGCCGCTACGGGCTCCAAAAGTCAGTTTCTGACAGCCGTTCCTTGTCAAACAGACAGATTCAGATAGGCTGTCCGAATCTGGCATCATAATACGTCGGTCGGAAACGCAGTCTGTAAAGCTGTACAATTCTGCTTTGACCGACTCGGAGACTCCGAATGCCAGATGGAACTGGTTCGGACTGACCAAACTGTTACCTTTCCATCGTAATTGGTTAGTCGGAAACAGGTTCCGACACAGCTTAGGAAAATCCGACTGCTGTTTGGAGCCTTACCGGGTGACATCGTAATGAAGCCCTTAGTTAGAGGAGAAAAGATCATTCCTCCTTCTGCTTTGAGAAAAGAAATTATTTTTGTGTGCCATGAGGGGCACCTTGGTACAATAAAAACGAAATTAGAAATGAAGTTTATATTGATGGCCAAGTATTGATAATGAGGTAGAAACGGAGGTAGGTAGGGACGTCAGAGAATACCATGTATACATGTCCGCTGATAAATCCTTGAAGACATTGAGACCTCCTATGAGCAATACATTCAGGTGCCAAAAAGCTCCTTGGGAAAAGTGAAAGTTGACATTATGGAGCCAATTGGGAATACTCACAAAGATATTGTAGTATTGATTATTGTACTTTGCCGGTGGCCTTGCATCAATATTGTTAAAATAAATATGGATACAATACTAGGCTTCATAGACAAGGTTTTCCAGAATATAGGGATACCAAGCATTTTACAGAGTGACAGTGGTGTACAATTTGTTTCAGAGAAAGCTATGGAATATTTTGCAAAATATGGGGTTTGCCACAGGACAGCAACTCTTTACAATTCAAGTGCTAATAGAAGGGAAGAACACTTCAGAGAGTTCTCAAGGGGGCCATTCTGTTAGAATTAAATAACAATTTTTGTTGGGTAACTCAAGTGTATAAAACTCTTTGGTCATATAGATCAACAGAAGTGGCATGCACAGTATTTTTACCATTTGAATTAATGAAAAGAAGGAAACCTAGATCAAAGTTTAACCCAGGATGGTTACCCACTCCTACGAGTGTGACCTGGTGTTTGGGAAAGCTCAGAGAAAAAAACTTTAAAAAAGCAAGAAGAATACAACGTTAGTCATGGCATCCTTGGCGTGATTTCCCTAGTCTTTTTGCCTGTAGTTCCTGTATTTTCGACTGTTAGGCTGGATTTCATTTTTGCTGGTTTAGGTACTCTGGGCACTTTACCATTGCTGATCAGTGCTAAAGTGCAAGTGCCCCCTGTGTAGATTGTGATTTTGATTGGTTATCCAGGATTAACATAATTGATTGGGAGGTCCCTAGTAAAGTGCACTCCGTGTGCAAAGGGCCTTTGAATCAAACACTACTAGTGAGCCTGCAGTGGTTATGCCACCCACGAGTAGCAATGTAAGCCTGTCTCAGGCCTGCCATTGCAGTGTCTGTAAGTGCTGTTTTATACTGCCTTGTCGACCTGGCAAGTGCACCTGCTGGCCAGATCCTAACCTCCCTGTTATGTTCTTAGTATGTTATTATTTAATCCTGTAGAATATAGAATGTTCATGTATTCTGTGCTTTGTTCGTTCCTGCCTCAGCCAGTATCCTGCTGCTGCTGGTGCGGCGGACCCGTTTCCTTTCTACGAATAAAGAAAGATTAACTTGAATAATTGTTGTGGATAAATACAACAATTTATGGCGACGAGCTGGTGGATTAACTCCTTGAGAAGAAACATTTAATACTCTATTTGTGGCATACGATTATCTCATTAACTGAACACCTCGACGGAGCACGATTTGAGGTATTTACCTTTTATTTTCTAAAAGAAAATAGCGTGAGATGATTGGTCTGCTATTTCCTTATCATTACTTCAGAAAATAGTGTGGGACGATCGGTCCGCTAATTTACTAAGTCGGTTGAAGTGTATGTGTGTTTAGACCTGCAGTGCGACTTTTGAATCGCCATCACGCTCTTACCTGTTGTCTCCACGCCACGAGGCTGACTGTTTCTTGGGCGATCAGAGTAATAATAGTAACCAGTGCGCAACGTAATCAGGTCGCGTTGGCATTGCGCAACGTAACAAGGTCATGCTACGTGACCGGAAACTGTGCCATTTTGATCTGATTCAACTCTTGGGAGTTTTCTTCGTATTTGACAGTTTCATTTACATCGGCAAACCAAACCGAGCAATACGATTTTTTCTCAATTATATACGCAACCACAACCGAGCAACAAGACTTATATAAGAGGAAGCAAACAGGTGGGAGTCATTAATTATTTAATATTGTGACCACATATATTACATTTGTGTTCTTAACCTCAATAATTTATTTATTATTGGATTTTCACTTTGAATATACTTTGACATGGCTCCACAAAATTTCTCAATAAACTCTCCACATGATTTTTGGGTATCAGGCAATGAACCATCTATGAATTGGACAGAATGGAAGGAACATTTTGAAAATTACATTGCTGCTATAGATGAGAACAAAAAAATGTCTGCTATTCAAAAGAAAAGAAATATTTTGTTATCACTTGGGCCAAAGGGTTTAAAAACATACAACAGAATGCCAAAAGCTGTAGTGAGTGGTGATGCAGATGTATTTTTAGAAGCTTTAAATGGTTTGGACAAATACTTTACGCCTAAAGTTTGCATAGGAGTGACAAGGTATACATTTTTCCGAAGAAAATAACTTAAAGGTGAAGCTATTGATGATTATGCAGCTGAACTTAAAAAACTTGCCATTGATTGCAAATTTTGAGATAATTATGACGAATTTATAAGAGACCCGGTTGTGATGCACAGTAATAACAGCTCTATCCAAGATCGTTCATGGATCAATGGTGATTCTCCACTATTTGAAGTTGTTAATTTAGTGCGCAAGGCAGAACTGTCAGGAAGGTGTGCAACGGAGGTACAACTTCAAGGAAAAGAACAACATGAAGTATGTAAAGTGAGTCATAAAAGTAAAAGCAAAAGTGATAATAGTAGGAAATATGAACAAAAGTGGAGATCGAATAATTCAGAAAATAAATATGAATGCAAATGTTACTGATGTGGTAGCAAGGATCACTAAGCGCATAGTAAGGCTCGTCCTGCACTTAAGCAAAAGTGTATGAACTGTGGTCTGATTGGTCATTTTGCATAAAGCTGTAGAAGGAAAAAGAATAAAGTTAAATGCATTCAAGATGCGAGGAGCTCCAGCAGTAGTGAAAGTGGAAATGATGACAGCAATGATAAAATGTCAGCTGTTTTAAATCTTAAAGGGAGAAGGTTAATATTAAATATTGATGAGAAAAATACTAAAGGGAAACCTAAATGTGATGTGTCCATTGGTGGAGTGAATATTAACATTTACGCTGACTCAGGTTCACCCTTCACAATTATTAATGAAAATGTATGGAAGGACAAGTTTAAGGAAAGAATAGGAGAATATCGGTCTCCACCGGATATTAATCCAGAAAGTTTCACAGGCGAAAAAATTTATATAATTGGAATCAGATGGTTGTTATTTGAGTTCAAGAATAGGAGTGCAAGAGGAAATTTGTACATAGTGAAGAATGGTCCACAAGTGCTTGGTTGGCAAGACCAGGGAAACTTACATAGCATGTTAGACCCTAACAGTGTGGAAAAGGTCTTAGTGGTCGATGAGACAACGTGCATGGGGAAGGAAATAGATAACCCAGAGTATTCAAACAAAAACTTGGTACTCTTGATGGATTTGAGCACAAGATCATTCTTAAACAGGATGCTATTCCGAAAATCCATAAAATGAGAATGGTGCCCATTGCTCTCCATGAAGAAGTAGAAAAGGAACTTAAAAAACGAGTTGATCTTGATGTTATTGAGGAAGTAGAAGCCTCAGACTGGATTTCTCCAATTGTCGTGGCACGCCATAGTAACGGAAAATTCAGTTTATGTGTGGATTTATGCCATGTGAATAATAATGTTTTAGTGGATCGATTTTCCTTACCAAAGATTACAGATAAGGTATCTTGTCTCAATGGTCTTGGTTTTCAACCATTGACTTGCCGAAAGCATATCAACAAATGTTGTCGTCGGAGGAGTCCAGGAAGATTACGGCTTTCATAAAACCTTTTGGCTGTTTTCAATACAAGCGCATGCCATTCGGACTAGCTACAGCTGCGGCTGTATTTCAGAGACTTGCGTACAAGTTATTTGGCAAAGAAAGTGGAATCTCTTTTTTTCAAGATGATATTTTAGTCCATGGAAAGAACAAGGAACAACATGATGAGAGACTGGAAAAAGTTTTGAGTATCTTAGAGAGTAAAGGTTTGACCATTGAGTTGAGTAAATGCAAATTCCGGGAGAGGAATGTATCAAATTTGGGTCATGTGATTAGTGCTGAAGGTGTCAAACCAAAACCTGAATTAATAGATTCTATTAAGAATGTGTCTTCCCCCAGGAACAAGGATGAGGTAAGGTCCTTCCTGGGCATGGCGGAATATTTTTCAAAGTACATTCCAAATTTTGCTGTGAAAGTATTTAATATCAGGCAACAACTTAAAAAGAATGTGAAATTCAATTTGGACCCTTTATGTGAGGAAGAATTTCTGTACATCAAAGATTTTTTAGACAAGGTGCTACATTTGTCTAGTTTTGATCCGTGTCTTGATACTTATATCACAGTTGATGCAAGTATTAAAAGTTTGGGAGCAGTGCTCACTCAAAAGTTATCTGACAGCAAAGAAAAAATTATTTTGTTTGCGTCAAGGTCAATTTCACCTACTGAGGAAAAATATCCCATATTTGAGCATGAAGCACTTATGTGCATGAGCGCTGGATCATTTTAGAGCATTTGTTTGGGGGAAACCTGTAGTTTTGCGGACTGACCATAAACCATTAATTTAGTTGCTTTCTACAGAAGGAGTTTCTTCCGCAAGACTAGTACGTTTATCCATGAGAATGAAAGATTATACTTATAAGATCATCTATCTTCCAGTCAAGGATAACTTGATTGCTGATTTTTTGTCACGTTCACCTAATCCTTTAGAGACATGTGAGGATGATTCATGGAGTGATTTCAAGGTAGCTTTAGTGCAAGATTCATGCTTATCCTCCATAAAACAAAAAGATTGGATAGACGAACAGATGAAGTGTTACTTCAAGTGGTCAAGTACATGTCTGAAGGTTGGCCAAGAAAAGATTACATACCTGAAGAATGTAAGACCTTTTGGGAGGTTAAATCAGAATTAGCTATTGAAAATAACATTGTTTGTAGGGGTTGTAAAATCATTCCACCATCAGGTTTAAGAAATGTAATTTTAGGATTGTGTCATGAAGGTCACTTTGGAGTAGTAAGATCAAAAAATGTTGTTAAGGATTCCTTCTGGTGGCCACATATAGATAAAGATGTAGAGCAATTTGTTAATAATTGCACCATTTGCTCTCGTTCAGATAAAACATTTCACACCCTTAAACCCCCTATGTCAACAGTGAGCCTTCATAACCAACCATGGGAGGATGTTGCTATTGATATAATGGGGCCAATTGGTGAATCACAAGAATATATCATTGTCATGATGGATCTATTTACTAAGTGGCCTATCATTGAAATTGTTAACAAAGCTGACACACATTCTGTATTAGAATTTTTGGATTATGTTTTTCTTTCTGAGGGAATACCTATCACACTACTGAGTGACAATGGTGTTCAATTCACTTCTTTGGCTTCGAAAACATATTTTGAAAGAGTGGGTGTAAAACATAAAACTACAGCATTATACAATCCAAGTGGCAATGGTTGTGTGGAAAGATTTAATAGAGTGTTGAAAGGAGGTATTCAAGGTGCCTTTTGTTGTAACAATGATTGGAAACTATCTGTTAAAAAGCTGTGTGGGCCTATAGGATTACTAAAAGGCCCTGCTTGGCTAAAGAAAAGTTCTGTCCTAACATGGTCCCCTGAAGATCTTAAAGAAAGGATTGGTGTGGATAAGTTCAAAATCAGAGAAAATTACAATAAGAGTAATACTGTCTCAATGACTGATGTGAAAGTGGGAGATTGGGTAAAAATCAAGAAACCCACGAAGGTTGCAAAAGGTGTAAGTACATTTTATGATCCAGTTAAAGTCATTGAAGTTTTGAACAAAGCTGTTAGTTTAGAAAACAGTAAAGTTTGGAATTTTAAAAGAGTTGTATTATGTAAAACTAAACCATGTGAAGAGAACATACATGATGTTGTTACTGACCCGTTATGGTCTTCTGACCTTGATGTGTCACTTGAGAATGATGATGTACCTCTCCATCAAGATTTAGTATTACCAGAGAGTTGTAGTGCGGTTAATACTAATGCATTTGAGAATAACAATGACGCTTCAGGTGGAAAATCTGTCAGGAACTTTTTTTTACATATAAGGTTAAGAGATTTTGTTGTTGGTTAGTGTTTTTTTAAAATTTTTATTAGTGGGGGGTAAGCCATCTTGTTAATTTTTATTATGCATAGTTTTTATTTTATTGTTAGCTTCAATATTTATTTTATAAAGAGGGGGATGTGTTATGTTCTTAGTATGTTATTATTTAATCCTGTAGAATATAGCATGTTCATGTATTCTGTGCTTTGTTCGTTCCTGCCTCAGCCAGTATCCTGCTGCTGCTGGTGCGGACAGACCGGT
This sequence comes from Lissotriton vulgaris, assembly GCF_964263255.1. Lineage (NCBI taxonomy): Eukaryota > Metazoa > Chordata > Amphibia > Caudata > Salamandridae > Lissotriton > Lissotriton vulgaris. Next base: position 1,377,251,762 of record NC_141694.1, on the reverse strand, counting down.
TTCCTTTCTATGAATAAAGAAAGATTTACTTGAATAATTGTTGTGGATAAATACAACACTCCCCTTTTACTACATGTAAGGCACCCTTAAGTTAGGCCCAAAGGGCCCCCGTGGGCCGGGTGCAGTGTATGTGAAAGGCAGGGCATGTACTGGTGTGTTTTACAAGGCCTCATAGTGAAGTACTGCAAGTTTCGTTTTTCACTATTGCAAGAAATACCTCTCCCATAAGCTATCATTGGAGCTTCCTGGTAACATTTTACAAGAGTAACTCTCAATTGGGAACAGCTGGAGATTTGGAATTTGGGCTCTCTGAGCTCAGAATTTAAAAACACACTTTTAGTAAATTTTGGGGCATATTATCAAGGGGGTTTGTCTCCGCTTTTTTGGCTTTAAAAGCCAAGAAAGCGGAGATAAAATTATCTCCCTATTACCTAGCTGTTGCTAACACCAGTGAGCGACAGCTAGTAGGAGATAGCGACCATCTTGGGCCCCACTTTGCATGTCAGTGATATTTATCACTAATGAGATGCAAAGTGGGCGTGCCAAGATGTTAGCGACTGAAAACAGTCGCTAACATCGCTATCTCCTATTACCAACTTTTGGAGATATTTGCGATAAGCGGGAATATCTCCAAAAGCTAACACCTGGCCTGAGCAGTTCTTAGCCATGTTATCCAATGGGAGGTGGATAACATGGCTAAGAGCATTAGCTCGCTAATGCATGAATATCGCTGACTTTTCAGCGATATTCATGCTTTGCGGCGATTTTTACCGCATTTGCGTTAAACCTTGGTAATACCAAGGTTTATTTGCGGTAAAAATCGCCGCAGCGCTGCGGTAAATTTTTGTCTCTAACCAAGCAATAGCGATAATTATCGCTATTGCTTGGTAATATGCCCCATAGTTTTTAAATTGTGTGTTTGAAAATGCCACTTTTACAAAGTGGGCATTTTCTTGTTCAACCAGCCTGTATCTCAGCCTGCCGGTGGAATCAACGTATGGTTTAGACTGACAGGGGCCTGTTTGTGCATTCACTCTAGACAGCCACACAAAGGGAGTTGAGGTGTTACCTGCATATCCTGATGGCCCATCACCAGGCGGAGCTAGTGTGGTGGGAGGATCTGTAACCTGCTCCTGAATAGGGCTTTGCCTGGCCTCTCACAATGCTGTCTCCATCCCCCTGGAGTGTGTCTGGAGCCCAGACCAGGCAGGACGAAAATGTGTGCACTACATAGACAATCCTTTGAAGAATGCCTACTTCAAGGCCAAAAGGGGTATAAGTATTGGACCTAAAATCCCAAACTTTAAGAACACTTGGATGAAGATGGCCCTGCCAAAAAGAAGAGCTTAAGAGGAGTCAGGAGGACAGTGTGTTGCTTTGCTGGCTTGTCCTGCAGTTGATGTTTCTGTCTGTGACAGTGGAAAGGACTGGACTATTACTTTGCTGTATCCTGCTTGAGAAATCCTCCAAGGGCTTGAAGCAGAGCTTGCCTCCAGTTAGGTATCAGGGATACAAAGACCTCCCCGGCAGCATTCTTGAACTCCACTGCTGGGGTTTCTGACCTAACTTGTAATGCCAAATTCAGTTCTTGGCCCTGCAGGTTGTTTCCACTGCAAAGACCTGCTTGAAACCATTGAAATCGACAAATCGCCCTTCCAGTGCCTGTTTTCCCGATTCAGCACTGCTGTGAGTTCAGCACACCGCACCTCTAAAGTAGGAGACTCACGCACTGACTCCGACGCAGGCCCTGCTGTGCGGCTGGAAAAATAGACAAATTATGGGACCGCGGCTAAAATAAATCGACAGCGCCTGCTTGCCACTGCATCGACCTCCAGGAAGTCTGGATTTCCACACATCTCACCTCTGTGATAACTTTTTCCTATGCATTCTGTAAGAATTCTGTAAAAAAATTATTTCAGGTGATCACCATCTTTCTAATACCCCTGATCCTCCTTCAGACACCTCCCAAGCCCTCTGCAATTCCTTAGCCGAATTCTTCTCAGACAAAGCCCTCCATTTTTTCTGCCTTTGTACCCCAACGCCACCCCACCCAGAACACTTCCCATGACTATCCTAGCACTGACTGCCCCACTTTTCTTAACTTTAGTCAGGTTCCCCTCGAACAGATCTCACATTTAATTTCTACCATCAGATCGGGTTCCCCCCTGGACCCTTGTCCACCGTCCATTCTGAATCTGATCCCGGAGGTCATTTCTCCTGCCATAGCAAACATCTGTAACACCATGTTCCTCACAGGCTCTTACCCTTCCGTCTGGAAAAATGCTATTATCAAGCCGCTCTTAAAAAAAACCATTTTGGACCCCGCATCACCCTCCAGCTATAGACCCATTGCCTGTCTCCCATTCCCTCCAAGATCTTTGAAAATCTAATCGATAGACAATTATCTGAATTCATTGACACCAACCACCTGCTGGATGACACACAATCCGGTTTCAGGCAAGGACATGGAACTGAGACGGCCCTCTTAAAAGCTGCTGATGAGATCAGGATGACCTTAGACAAAGGCGGGGCGGCAGTCCTGATTCTGCTTGATCTGTCCGCGGCCTTCGACACGGTCGATCATGCCACCTTAATCGACCGCGTCTCAGCTACGGTTATCATACACAAGGCCAAAGATCTCATCGCCTCCTTCCTAGCCAATCGTACCCAATCTGTAAAATTAGGTCCTTTTTTCTCTCCCACCGTCTCCCTCCCGTGTGGAGTGCCACAGGGCTCCTTGCTAAGTCCGACCTTGTTTAACATCTATGTCTCGGACTTGGCGAGGGTGATCAAATCACACGGCATCAGTCTGACAACCTACGCTGATGACACCCAGCTGGTCCTGTCCGTTCATCATGACGGAGATACAGTGGCGGCCAGTTTCCGAGAGGGAATGCTAGCCATTAGCTCCTGGATGACATCTAACTTTCTAAAGTTGAACTCTGGAAAAAGAGAGGTCATGACTTTTGGGAAGCTCGCGCCTAGTTGGTCCCCTCATTGGTGGCCTAGCGAGATGGGCCCTCCACCTCAACCGGTAACCAAAGTTAGAAACCTCGGGGTTGTGTTTGACAACAGACTGCTCTTCAATCACCATGTCAATGCGGTGGTATCCACCTCCTTTATCACATTAAGAAAAATTAAGAAACTTCTCCCTTACCTTCCAACTTCGGCGGGAAAAACTCTGATCACTACCCTAATCTTCTCCAGAACCGACTATTGTAATGCCCTCCTCAACGCACAGGAAAAGGTCCTAAACAAGCTCCAACTGGTACAGAACGCCTCAGCGAGAATTCTCCTAGGTATCCCCTAATCCAGTTCCATTTCCCCTTTCATCCGTCAGCTCCATTGGCTTCCTGTCAAGAGTCGGACTAAGTTCAAGGCACTGTGCATCGCCTACAAGGCCATTAACAACTCTGGCCCGCACTTCCTCAAACATGCCTTCCGCCCACTTGTATCATCCAGGACACTCCGTTCAGCTTCAGCTCGCCTCCTTAACGTCCAACAAACAAAAAAAGCTAACTGGGGCGACAGGTGTTTTGTCATTTCCACAGCCAAACTGTGGAATTCTCTCCCTCTCATAATCAAAACCAGTCCCATCCTAATTAGCTTCAGGAAGCAACTAAAAACCTGGCTGTTTACACATTAACTGCGACCAAACAACAAGAGAGCAACTTGATAAGGAAGAGAAACTCCCAAAACAAATTAATGAGACCCGGGGAGGAGAAGTTATTAAGAAACAAGTATGTTGATCTCCACCACCAAAAAGGTCAAAGAAAAAGAAAAGGAAAGAAAAGAAAAGAAAAATTGTGGAGGGGAAAGGCGGAAGTATATAGCCCAAAGTGCTTGTATTGAGTGAAAAAAGGGACCCTCAGGCACCTACTCAAGGTGGGTAGCCAGTTGTCTTCATCGGGTTCCTGTTTATTAGTAAGTGATTGATAATCAAGAAACAAGTGCAAGTTAAAATGAGTATTGACTACTCCCCAAATAAATTCTTTTTAATAAGGGGGTAGCCCTAAGGCACCAAACCAAAACCAGGAACAGCAAAACTAACACTGTCTCTCCGGGCTGCGGGAGAGACAGCGTTCGGTTTGCTGTGGGGAGCCGTCAGCAGAAATACGCTGGCGCGAAGATTTCCAAACTGCTGCGCGCCTATGAAGCCTGACGCTTTGCTTCTCCATACCTTGACATGACGACTTGTTCTGTCATGGGCTTTTGAAGCTTGATACATTGACCCATTGTATCTAGGACGCTCACAATTGAGTGTATGCACCTGAACGTCTGCGTGCAGCTATTACAAGTTTGTAATTCTCTTTCCATCTACCTGGTTTTGGTTTGGTGCCTTAGGGTGCACCACCACCAAGGTAAGAATTTCTGTTGGTCCTGAGGAATACTGAGCCATACTGGGGCTCTATAGCTGAAACATGTCGACCCCTGTAGGACATAGGATCCAAATTTACACAATCCCATATATGTCCGTTTTCTCACTTTGTTTTTAATTGGGTTAGAGCTACCCCCTTATTAAAAAGAATTTATTTGGGGAGTAGTCAATACTCATTTTAACTTGCACTTGTTTCTTGATTATCAATCACTTACTAATAAACAGGAACCCAATGAAGACAACTGGCTACCTACCTTGAGTAGGTGCCTGAGGGTCCCTTTTTTCACTCAATACAAGCACTTTGGGCAATATACTTCCGCCTTTCCCCCTCCACAATTTTTCTTTTCTTTTCTTTCCTTTTCTTTTTCTTTCCTTTTCTTTTTCTTTGACCTTTTTGGTGGTGGAGATCAACATACTTGTTTCTTAATAACTTCTCCTCCCCGGGTCTCATTAATTTGTTTTGGGAGTTTCTCTTCCTTATCAAGTTGCTCTCTTGTTGTTTTGTCATATTTAACCTATGGGGTATGAGAGTATTCTATATTACCCTTTCTCTTTCGTTGTTTATATACACATTAACTGCGCTCCACTTGTCTATCCTCAGAATCACTAAGCGCCGAGAAACCCCAGGGTAATAGCGCGCTATACAAGTTGCCAAAACAAACAAACATCAATCGCAGACCAGAAGCATCCTGGACTTTGAAGCATCGCTTCCCCCTAAAGTCCGTATTAGACGCAACCCTTCTCCTGTGCGCAGCAGAACAGACGCATCACCTCCCAGTGGACTCAGGAACCGACGCATCACTGTGTTTTCTGACCCTTTCCTCCTCTGCAGCTGTTTTGCCTTATTGATTCTGACCCATCTGAGGTACTTTGTGTAAAATCACTACATCCTTTAGGTTCTATGGACAGAATTGCTTGAAGCCTTTTAAAAGTCATATTTTGTGTTGTGTATGTTGGATTTTTGGCGTTTTGGTCTGTGAGACTTGCTGTACTGGAGTATAGAATAGAAGCTCCACCCATATTTGTCATTGGCTTGTGTGGTTGTCCTTCATAAATGCACACTTCTGATTGTTTACTAGGCTTGTTAGTCCCTCCTTAGTACCGCCTTGTCTCCATTTAGAACCTCCCATGGCTACTGGCCCTTTTACTTCGGTTGTTACATGGTACGTGTTATTTATTCTGGTAAGCACTACTTTCTTTATTGAGTTTCTCTTACAGAAGGCACAACATGCTTTGCTTACATTCAGCGTGCCATGCGCGCTTTCACTTTTCATGCAGCTGGGACAAACTGCAAATATTTTTCAATGGGGAAGGGCTCCCAAGGCAGATAGAACCTATGAACCGCCCCCACCCCGCCCCAGGCAGCACATCCAGCTAAGAGGATAAGCGGCTGTGACCGCAGCTGGGACTGTGCACGCATAACTAGTAGGTAGAAGGAGGCATGGCGCAACAGACGGGGGGAGGAGGGCGCATAGGTTCCAGGCTGCAACAGAAGCCTGGCGCACACTACCTCCCTGTGCCATGTCGTGCACAGGGCAGTGCTCGTCGTGGGTCTTGTTCCCTTTTCCTCTTCTGTTTGGAAGACTCCGCTCCTGGTAGGGCCCCCGCCCGGTGTGTGCACACCGCAGTGCCTGTTTCCTATGCTGGAGGCCTGCAACCACCACTACCTGCAATGTCGGAGGAGGCTGGCGGGGATGCGCCCCTGGTCTGGAGGAAGCTGCAGGTGTTGCAGCCACTCTCGCCACCCTCTTCCCCAGTGGTAGATTATCCTATCTGTCCGTCCCATGAAGCCAGGCCTGCCTTCCCACCCTGCCACCACCACCTGGAGACGCAGGAGCAGCTGAAGAGTCTAAATCTCTAGATGGGCCAGAGTATGAGGAAGAAGAAGTGGAGATTCCGCTGACCGCTCCGGTGCCTAACCAGTAAGTACTGATTCAGGGATATGGACGATCTCCTGGTGCATTTGTCGCTCATGCGGCCCGACCTGTGAACGGGAACATGCATGTCTGTTTCAGCACCACAGAGTTGCAGAACCATATGGGCTTTCTGTGAACAACTGCTTCTTCTGGAATTAGCTAGCTTCCCAGAAGTGTTGGTGAGAAGAGGGTGTACTGCCCTCTGTGTCGGCTAGGTCCTGCCTGAACTTAGGGCAGAGATCTCGTCAAGTCCCAAAACTGGGCCAGGTTTAATGTTTGCAGGAAAGTGTGGGGTTTATGCAGCCTCCCCAGCGAGCTGTCACTGTCAGATCTCATTGCGGGCTCGTGGGTGGCGAGCAGTGATTGATGGTGCACTCTGGGACAGAGAAGCTGTATGCAGAGTCCCGGTGAACAGACAGTAGGTGTCCAAATGTTGAATGTTTTCTATGCCATACAGTTATGTGGCGAGCTTTATTATGTACATTTCATTAGTGAAGATGCTTACTAAGTTGCACAGTTCGTTGGAAAACATTTGGTGGTCTCTCATTTCTGTGAAACTATTTCCCAGAGCGATAGTACTCGAGACACTTTAAACAAGATTGGTTAGAGACTAATCAAATTCGCGAAGGTTGATGTTCTCAGGATAGAAACATGTTCTTATTCTACGGTCAATGGCAAGTGTAAAGGATGTGAAAGGGTCTGAGTACTGCACAACTTCACCAAGCGGTCACGAACACTAAAAATTAGTCTTAACCCTTTGAATTTCTTAAATGAATGTTATCTATACTGACGCAGCATCGTATAATTGACATATTTTCTTTCAACTTAATGTCGTTCACCACCACACCCTAAAAGTGTGATGAGCACTGGAATGCACCATTAGTGAATAATAGGATTTATTTCAGCCCATCGACTATTTCTCTTGCAAATAGCAAGCAAAACTTTTCCTTGTTACCTCCCACCAATATTGTATTGCTAACAAGCGGGTCACCTTGTAGCCAAACATATTGACCCGAGATCCTGTGGGCACATTTCCCTTTTCTGTAGGTCCATTTCACTTTTCTGTCTATGTAGTTGACAAATTATAACCAACAAGCTCTTTGTTTCGGTTCGTTTATAGAATCCGGTTTCTTTTTCTAGTTTGCCATACTTTTACACCACATTCAATTATTTCCTTCGGTCGTTTTTAATTTGTGAAAAGCAGATCTTGACGAGATAGCTAATAAATTGTGGTTTTTTTTTTAAAAGACGAGTGCTTTGTTATAAAAGAACTAATGACCTATGCACGTTAAACTGAAATGAATGCTTTTCTCTACATACAGCTAGAGTAATCTCTTCACAGAGATCTGTTCTCACTGGGAGCTTTTGTGACTACCCACATTTGGAAGTCACTGAGGTCTTTTCATCAAAAAGCATGGAAGTCCAAATTAGGTGTATTGGCATAAATCAGTCAGCAAAGAATCGAAGAAGTTGCTGTTTGACTTCACTGGACATCATCGCAATACAGTAGAAGCATTTTTATTTAGGTGGAAAGCTTCACTATAACACACAGGGTTTGTATAACATAGGCCATTGCAATGCGAGCTTCATCTACACAACGGGTACATCGCAGGCTGCAGTGCAAGCATTTTTGGCACAGACACACACAAACAGACAGAATTGGAAGAGTCCCTACTTGGACAGGGTGTACACCATTGCCAACTAGTGGCCCCAACTTCTATCATACAAAAGATACCACGAAAGGAAACATGAGGTTAAACACAACAAGTTAAAGGCTGGACAGTGGGTTAGAATTAGGAAACCAGGCATCATTACTTATGGAGTTAGTTCTTACTTTGAACCTAAACGCAAGAAACAAATGTTAAATAATGCAGTAAGATTAGAAGATGGTAAGGTGTGGAATTTAAAGAGAGGTGCTGTGTTCTGAATAATGCAGAGTAGAAATGTCAGAGACACAAAATCTTAGGACACACCATCTGGAATAAGGTATCCCAACGACAGAGCACCAAGAGAGTGTTGTAAACAATGAAAAAACACAGAGGGGTAGACAAGTGGAAGAATAGTCAAGTGAAGAAAACATGGGGCAAGAAGAATGTGGATTTTGATTTAAAATCCATTCCTGTGCCTTCCACTCACAAATTGAGTAATAGATCAAAAAGACAAATTAATCGTCCTAAGAAGTTAGGCGATTATCTCTGTTTTAATCAAGTATATACCTGTTTTTCCCATAGGCTACATGGTGAATTTCACGTTTTAAATTGTATCAATACAATGATTGCACTTTTCCGATGTGATGTATCTAAAGGTTTTTAATTGCGTTTAAAAGTGGGGAGATTTCTAGAGGTGATGTAATTAAATGTGATTTAATGACATAAGTAGAATGTGGAATGTTCAAGTTAGAGTGTGAGAAAATACAGTTGAAGAATTTAGTTGCTTGGTAGACACGGAGCGCTTAGTCGCAAAATAACGGAGCTTATTTAACTTTCATTTGTGTAGCGTATTATTACACATACACAATGGAATCAACAACTGAGATCTACAGGATCTTCTCTGAGCCTGAAAAAAATTCAAGACCTGCGAATTCAACTCACTCACCACTCTTACCCGAATCTAAAACCAGGCTTCGTTATAGGAACTCCTATTCAATTTGACATGAAATCTGTGCTGCGAGACTCTAAGCTCTAAAGTATGTAATAAATGTCGAATAAATAAATTAAAATACATGAACGATAATCATGAACGACTCAAAGTCGTCGTCTACTCAAAAGAACAAGTAAGTCAATAAATATATCAGTAGTTTACAAATTAAAAAACATAATACTCAAAGTTTTTAAGGGACGGTACCATGGTCATTTCCCAGAAAAGTGACCATAACATACGCAGGTGTGTGCAAAAACACATTGGTTGAGTTCATAATTTAGTTCCACTTCATTACTTTGAATTATGGTGCATAGAAAATGCTCCAAAGTTACTAGGGTGTTATGCTATTTTACTTTAATGATGTTCTTTAGTGTTTCCATGTAGAATAAAAACAAATCCTTCGAAAAAATATGTGAAGTATCATTACCTTGCTGCAGTACGGACATTCTCCAAAGATAACATTAAAGCTCTGTCTGCTTGAAGGAAGACCTCTCAGCCACTGTTGGGGAAGACAGATTAAAATGTGTATTGTCCTTTCTCTTTTACAATATTGTGATATTGAAAATTGCACGTTACGGTCACTGAAAAGGATATACATGAAATTGTCTATGACATTTCTACTCCTCCATCTTTTCACTTTAATCTCTCCAGGCGCTACCCCAAAATCACATTTAGAGATCTTCAACAAGGGGTCATCGAAATTAAATATTTTCCACCAAACATCCATAAATGACACCTAGAAAATTAAGGCGCTAAAACACCACTTTCTATAATAATAGTTCAGCACTGTAATTGAGGGTATGTAGCTAAAAGAGGTTTTGTGGTAATAATGTGGCTCTAAATGCAAGTATAGGAAATTGCAGTAACCAAAATAAATCGAACTTTTCTGTACATTATTCGTGTACCCAAAAATTAAATGTGCTCATTCTGAAGGGCAGGTCCCGTGGTATTTGTTCTGTACAACCTTGACTAATAACATGACATGCTATTTGCTTGTCCTTCACAGGAACTTGCTAAGTGTTTTCCATGCACATAAAAACACAATACTTTTCCAAAATACCAACCATACCTTAAGAAAGTTATCGTGGATTATATTTGATTTACTTGAGGACTATGTGACGAATGTACTTGGTTCGTATTAGGATCACAGAAAATATTGACTAAAAAAAGCAAACCAGCATTTGGAATGCCAATAGGTCTGGCTTTGAAGGAATTTGGTATGGTCATTTGAAGCATTACAAGTAAATAGTATGGGAATATATATATGTATTTCAATGGAAGCGGAACACTCTAGAACAATAGTGGTGTAGGCTAAAAGGTCAGGTGACAGTTGTACTGTCAAGCCAGACCTAAAAATCCACGACTGCCTTACTCCCATGTGTGCTGCCGCCAAAGAAAACCAAACTAAATTATCTAGTTATCTGAAACACTTAAAAATCATTTTAATGTCATGTGTGTGCCTTTGAAAGTTCAAACTTAGACATTAGGATAAATAAACCTGTGGAAGCACACGACTTCTGCCCAATTAAGACATATACAGCCTGATTCATGAAAGACCCGTTTTGCGAGTCTTTAATAGCGATTCCTAAGGAATCGCTATTACAGGCTTGCAAAACGGGATTCATGTAGGAATCGCAAAAAAAATGTGATTCCTACATATTCCTTTATTTGCGATTAGCAAATTGCTAATCGCAAATAAGGAATAACTCCCCATTCATTCCTATGGGCCAAAAGGCCCATAGGAACGAATGGGGAGTATTCCTTATTTGCGATTAGCAATTAGCTAATCGCAAATAAGATAGCGATTTAAAGGGTGCCAGGGGTGTCCAAAGGACACCCTGTAGCACCCCTTAAATGCAAATTTAAACAGGTGTTGCGCACACACATGTCCAAAGGACATGTGTGTGAGCAACATGCAACTTAGAAAAATGCTTTTAAAAGCATTTTTCTAAGTTTTCGCTATTTACCACGAGGTTTGACCTCGCGGTAAATAGCGGGCCGAAATTGCGAATTTGCAAGTTTAAAATGGATGATGAATTGCATTTAAGGAATCTCAAATAGAGATTCCTTAAATGTAATTCCTCGCAAAATAGCGAAATCGCTATTATCGATTTTTGCATTAGAGATGATGAATCCCAAATGCAAAAATCAAACTCGCAAAGGGCCAGATTCTCAGATTCTGGCCCTTTGCGAGCGCAATACAGCATGATGAATCAGGCTGATACTCCTAGTTCTTGCCACTGAATCATTCAGATTCTTATGGGCCACACACATTGCATTAAAAAGAAAAGGTTGAATTTTAATGCAGATGCGAACCACAGTGTAACCAGGTCGCCCTCAAAGTGCAGAAAGACCTGGGTGTCAGGTAAAATGCATACCCGGCAGTTTAATTTAAAACACGGGAGACAAAGAAAGCTGGTGGTCCATATATTTTAAAGGTTTGCACGTCGACTCGAATGGGCAAGTGGTATTTTTGGCAGGTACCTGATAAGAACTGTTTTATCGAGCAAAGGGGCAAGTCCCTGGATACAGTTTGTGGAAGGTGGCAAGACTTGAATGAGCATTAATTCTCCAAAATCACCTACATCCACCAATCGCCACAACTCACTCAAGGCAAGACAACCACAGATTTGGTGCATTTACCATCGAAATCCCACCTGGAAATTATTCAGGATATTTTTAATCAAAGTAAAGTATTGTACCGTTGCCACGAACTACTTTACCAATCTAGCAGGCACCGAAAAGTGATAGGTTCTCAAATTGTAGAATTTATAGAGCAAAATTAAACACTACAATATACAGCTAATAATTTGTGGCAAGGTACATTCTATGTAGTTTAATGCAACTAACTTTCATAAAGAACAGCTCATAGCGTCTAGGAACATGCACAGAGTTTCCTGCTTTGTGTAATAAAGTAAAGCCCAGCAAAAACGAACATGATGCTATAAATCTTCCCTTTCTGCTGATGACTGTCCATTTAAGGCAATCAGAAGAGCTGAGAAGCGTCTTTTTATTGTTTAAACAGCAGTTGTAATTCTGCTGCATGACCCGGTTTTCACAGTGTCTGCTGGCTCCCATCACAGATGACGCGTTATAAGTTATTTAGTTGGGCATTTACATCGTTTTCTTATTACATGTGACTAGTGATGACACAACTAGTCTGTTAAAAGAAAATGATTGTACACATATTTTTCTGCGCTCTTTTGAGACATACTAAGAGGAACAAAGAGTGCAACAACAGTGACAAATACAGCACACAATGTTAACAGCAAAGGGCACTTATTAATCACAGCATCACCTTACGGAGAGCGACGAGGCATGTATCCTCCAGAAAGATCCTCCCTGAAGGTATGAACATGTTTCTTCTGATGGATACATCTATCCATAGGTTATTCACCTTATCAATGAGTCCCAAAGCAAAATCCCCCTTAGAGAGGGAAGGAATTGTGCTCGATTGGCCAGGAAGTCATGCAACACAACTTGGGTAAAGTACCAACCACTATGCGCCTGAGACAGTACAGCTTGATAAAAATGTGCAAGGACTAACATGTAGCTGCTCAGTAGACGTCTGCATTAGGGATGCCTCTGTAGACAGCCCTCGGCTTAATGGAATGCACATAGATGTCCGTCAAAAGATTTAATAAAGCTAAAGGTACAGCAGATCGAAAGACAGAGGTTAACCCAATGCAAATTGGTATTTAGTCACTGCCTTGCCCTTCTTAGCGCTTGTAAAGCCTGCAAAGAGGTGCTCCTCTTCTCTTTTCTGCTGTGTGCTGTTGATTTAACAGGGCACGTTTGGGGTGAATTTGAAGGAGAGAAAAAGTATGGCAGGAAGGCAGACTAGCTCATATGAAATGCAGAGTCCACCTTGGGTAAGAAGAACGGGTAGGTGCGAATGACCGACTTATGAGGATGGAAAAGTGACGGGCGGAAGAACTAAGAGGACCTGAAGATCACCAACACTACTATCTGAAGTAATAGCTACTGACTAAACTGTCTTTACGGTAAGAAGCCAAACCAGGCAACTGTGCATCTGCTTGAATGGATAATCCATCGGGAAAGTAATGATTCAAATCCCATTAAGGAACAATTAGCTGATTGGGAAGGAACAAGTTAAGCAAAAGTTTTAGAAAAAAATCCACTAGCAATGATCTACACTGAAAAGATCAACCAGGAAGACATTGAGGCAGATGAGGCTGCCAGACCCTGATGTGCAAGGCACAACACAAATCACGGAACACTGGAAAGGTGAGATTTAAAGGGTTTGAGGCCTTCCGACTCACACCAACAAGCCTGTTCCAGTGACTTGCTTATATGGATTTTGTAATGAGTTTCTTAGCTACCAAGAAGATAGCTGCGTATTCATCAGGAAGACAAAAGGACTCTAGCTGGCACCACTTAATCTCCACACATGTAGTTTTAGACTATGGGGATTGGGGCCAAGTGCCGGACCATTCTTCTTAGAGAGCTGGTCTGTTTTGAATGGGAGAAGAAGTATTGCTGACTTTCAATAGATTGGGGCAATCAGAATTAGCGGTGGTTGGTCGATCTTTCTGCAACTTCCACAGTAAATTTGACAGACGCGGAATCAGTAGGAATGTGCACAGCAGACCTTGAGGTATGCTATATCTGAAAGCATTACCCAGAGACCCAAGCAGAGGGAAGTGTATCCTACAAAACAGAGGATGCTTCCAGTTCTGAGCAGTGGTGAAAAGATCCACAAACGGAATCACAAATCTGGAGAACATCCCTCCGAGTACTTCCGTGTACAGCTCCCACAAGTGGGACAATACAGCACCTACTGTCACACTGAGGGAGCCTGCTAGGTCAGTCTTTCCCAGAAAGTCTACCGATCTTTGCCCTCACAAGATATCACCCCCCAACAAAGGCTCTACACCACCCTGTCTGACAATACCATAGCCAGTCATAGTGGTGTCTGGAAGAATATGAATGTTGCTCCTTTGGATGAAATTTACAAAAGCCTCCATTTCAAGATGGATTGTAAGCAGATCTATGTACAGCGGAAAGACAAAAGGCCCTGCAGGTGGCGGAGGAGCTGGGGGCTTGTCAGCCTCAAAAAACGAAGACAGCTCTCACATCTTCACACCGGAAGAAGACCCCGACGACTCAAGCAGCTCCGACAGGAACTCAGATACTCTACCAACAGGGACCCCACAAACAGCAGATACACTAATATAGCCAGAACAAGCAGCGGCCTCCACCATGACTCACACTCTCAATAATCCTGCAGCACCGTCCCCGATGTCACAAAAAATGGACAATTAACGGTCAAGACATGCGCATGCATACTTACACCCAAGACCCCCACAGGCCATGCACACAGACTCACGGGCCCTCTATCCCCCTTGTGTAGCAGCCCTGGAACTTGATGCAGGCCACAACCCCCCCACAATACACTAGAGGGTACTCGTTGGTAACAGTTTGAATGTGCTGTCGGTTGCAGCAGATCCCCAGTATTGGGTCTTCAACCAGTTACAGTTATGGTTCTATCCCGCACTACATTCCAACCCCATACTCATCCATGAACACAGGGCCACGAAATCCAGCAACTCACTCAGGCCAAGCGCTAGGTGCAACAATGACTGACCCAGGGACCCAGTCATGATACACCAACCTTGTCCCCTCCCCCACGGGATCCACGCACCTCCATGATGCTACCAACGGACATTAAATTCCTCACCTTAAACACCGGCGGCATACTTCATGTGAACCACGCATACATAAAGCGTCAGAAAGTGCAGATCATATTACTACAGGAAACATACCTCACGAGGGGAGAACTTGATGAACTTTAAAAGCGCTGGTGAGGCACATTTTGCGCTACGACATTCAGCGTTCGCTAGAGGGGCACTAGTATGGCTCAGACCAGGGACTCCCTTCCTAGAGACGAGCAGAAGAGTAGACACAAAAGGAAGATATGCACTACTGGAAGGCCTATTAGATGGCCAGCCAGTGTTAATCAGCAGTATTTACATGCCTAATTCGGAACATGCAAAAGTTCTGGGAGACTAACAAAAGTTCTAGCCTACTTCACAGCTTCACTGTGGATCTTGGGAGGAGACTACAACTGCACACTAGACCAGACTCCCAACAGATCCCACCCCACCCTCCCCTCCCAACTTCCCACGCACATGCATATACTGCACGCTTTCGAGCTTGGTCGAATCACTGGTCATTGACAGATGCCTGGCGGCATACTCACGACAAACAAACTATTCCTTCCACTCCGTCCCCCACAATCTATGAGAGCTTCTACATTTGTTCCTATGCACACCCACGATTCTACCCGTGATCCAACATTCAGACTAACTGGGCAGAATGATCTCAGATCACTATGCACGCATGGAAACCCTCCGGTGGCGCCCGCCCTCGCCACCGATCCCTACGTGGCGATTACATTGGGATTGCCTTGAAGACCCCGCGTTCAGACATTAACAGCGGGACAGCATCCAAAACTTTTTAACCAAAAACTCACACACTATATCATCCAGAACACTGAAATGGAACGTCTTTAAAGTTGTCATGAGAGGAGCCTGCATCAGACAAATCACAGGTGTGCAAAGGACACTAGAGCAAACCATACAGTCGACAGAGACACGCCTGGCAACACTAACAAAAGAGGCGGACAGCGGCACGATGCCCCTCACACAGCTAGCAGAGGCTAAGACCAAAAACGCGGAAGACTTACGTAGATATAACTTTAGAGCATATGCCGCTAGAACCCACAGAGAGCGGGACCGAGCTGGGACCCTGCAGGCCTGGCTAATTCGGCAAAACCAATATCTGCAACCAGTCACCAGCATAACCACCTCAGCAGGCCTCATCACGCACACACAAGCAACGGACATGCAGGCCTTCCATGAATACTATACAGAACTATATAAAAAATGTAAATTGATACTTGTATAGCGCACTACTCACCCGCAAGCGTCTCAAGGCGCTTGTACGAATACCGCTGTGGAACCCATCCTGGCTTTCACTGTGAGGCGTCCACTCCTGGGCACCCCCAAGAGCCAGTACTAGATAGGGTGGAACACAAACAAGGTCCTGAATCCCATCACCATGGCACGCCTAACAGCCTCAGATAAGGCCACCCTAGACGAACAGATCACGCCGACTGAAATCAAAACAGTGATCCACAACCAAGCCAACAACAAAGCCCCAGGCCTCAATGACCTTCCATTAGAATACTACTGCACATTTTCATCCCAGTTAGCCACAAAGACTAGAAATAGTCATCAATGCGGCATTGGAAACCAGGGAACTTCCTAAATCTATGCGTGAATACACACTAGTGACTTTTCCTAAACCAGACTGAGACCCCTTATTTCGATCTTCCTACCGGCCAATCACAATGCTAACCTTGGACTGTAAAATCTTGGTAAAGATCTTAATGGACAGGCTCCCCAGTCTTAAACACCCCGACCACAGCTGATTCGTACTTGGGAGAAGCACCTCCCAAAACATCGGCAGACTCTACCATGTCCAGGACAGGGTGAGGGGCCACTTTCCGAACACTACGTATCTCATTCTGGGTCGGGAGATGGTCTTCAACATCAGAGCGCTAAGGGGCATCAAAACCCAAATTAACTTCTGGCGTTCTCTACCCCTGGCCACGATAGGAAAGGTGGCCCAATCGAAAATGGTAGTGGTGCCTCGCTTCCTCTATTTCTTGACAAATGTGCCAGTAATCCCACCTCAAGCCTTCTTTCAAGAACTTAACTCCCTGCTAATATTTCTGATTTGGGGGAGAGGGCACTGAAGAGTAGCCCTGGCGACGCTACAACTACCAAAGGACCAGAGTTGGCTAAGCTCCCCGTCCTTTGAAGCCTATTTCCTCACAGAGCAGCTGCATTGGTTGTTACGCTGGACGGCAGGTCCCCATCTGGAGGAAACCAGTTCAAAATCAGGGCTCTTGACGGTTTCAGCGGTGCACCGTATACTCCTCCCGAGTACCCGACAGGACCCGGCCCACCCTATCCATGTGATGGTGGACAGGTCCTGTAGGCTGCTGATCCATCGCCTGTCGCACAACACAATTCTTTACTCCCCATTACTGCCAATACTGGGCCTCCCCCGAGGACATGCCCACTGTATGTCCAGAGACGTACACGTCTGGACAGAATGCACACTCACAAAGATGGAATCCCTATTCACAGATGGACACCTTGCCTTGTTTGCAAGCCTGAAGGGAGCGGGTTCCCGGCAGGTCAATTTCTTCTGCACAGGCAACTCGTCTCAGACTGTAAAAAGACATGGAATGTAGCAGAAGGAGAACCTAAGACACACACAATACTGAACATGGGCACAGGGCGCCATATTATTACATGGCTTTACAAATCCATTATGACACTTACGGCCATGTCACTTACCCGCCTCAGGCAAAAATAGGAAGAGTAATTTGGGCGCGCACTACACAACAAAGAATGGCTAACTGCCCTAGAGCACCACAAGAGGGTATCGCGGAATCAGTGATTTAAAAATATCCAATTTAACATGCTGCTCTGCGCGTATTTTACCCTAGAAAGACTCCATCGATTCTACCCTGTGACACTACCAACAGGGACCCCGCAAAGAGCAGATACACTAATATAGCCAGAACAAGCAGCGGCCTGCACCAGGACTCACACTCTCAATAATCCTGCGGCACCATCACCTACCCAGCGCCATATTCATACACGTGCTCTGGGCCGGTCCCACTTTACAGTCCTATAGGTTGGAAATACACAGCACATTACAAAAGGTCACAGGCTTAGCGGGCCTTCAAACATGAGAGGCATGAGCAATAGGAATATTCAGGCATCAGAAAGACAGGAAAGTGGAAACACGATTTGCAACGTTAGCCTTGCTCATAGCAAAAGGAAGCATCACATTACACTGGCGCTCCCCTACTAGCCCCCTGATAGAAGCCTGGAGAGGAGCCGTCACAAAATTTGGTGCGGCGGTGGAAGAAGCAATTAGGCTCGAAGAGGCACATGGGACACGTCGTCGCCGCCACATCTCCATGGAACGGGCAATGCTCCTCCAAAACTTTAAACAAATGAATAAAAAACCCACTGCATCCCCGAGCACCATTTTGGCAACACCGGATGCCGCAACACCCACAGTCCCACACACAAACACATGCAGGGATCCACCAGCATTCCTCCCCCTCCTAACACCACACAATCATCCTCCCCCCACCACAACCTCTCCGACATATAGGACACATCCTCAAACACCGCAATAGTCGGACAGCGCCAAAACACAGCACAGCCTTCCAAACACAACGCACTAATACCAGCCCTATGGACCACCCTTCACCATACACCCAGAGTTACATCCTGAGTTGAGAATAGCGTAAGTAACCTATATCTATAGAAGAGATGCCTACAGACAGAACCCCAGAATCAGTAATAGTGAACATAGACTCAGCTTACTTCCATACCTATATTCTGATCACGCTTGACTTAACACATCCAGATACTCGGAAAAACCCAATAGCATCATACCACAGCAACGCAATGTTACTTAAATTTGATTTGATGGGGAATTTCTATAGCGCACTATCACTCCGAGGAGCATCTTGGCACTTTTATGGCTTGTGTATTCCAGGTGGTGGGAGATGTAATGACCCGCAGAGGCGTTTAAATCTTAAACCAGGGTTTTACAGGTTGTGCCTGTTAAGTTGTAGATCCAGGTTTTGATGGCTTTCCTGAATTTACTCTCACAGGAGATTTCCCGAATTTGGTGAGGGAGTTTATTCCATGCTTTAGAACCTCTTACCGCTAGGGATTTTCCTCCTCTTGTAACAAGTCGGAACTTTGGGATGATCATCAGGTTGGCCGTTGCAGATCTCAGTTGACGTCCAGGGTAGTAACGATTGAAGTTATTGGACAGGTATGTTGGGCCTCTTTTATGAAAAGCTCTGAAGGTAATTATCAATAGTTTAAACAGGATCCGCTTTTGCATGGGGAGCCAGTGAAGAGTATCAAGTGCTGCGGATGCCGAGGTCTTTCTTGGCATTTGGTCCTACAACTTGCCTATCAGCTCCCTGATTATTGAACCCTGCATATGGTCAGATCATTTTTTGATACGCTTCTCTTTTCTGATCCAAGGGTCTTTGAAACTGACAACTGGGAAAGGCGGGACGTTTCGCAAACGGAAGGGCATCGACATGCCAGCATTAATTGACACCCTGACCGCGACGCAACCCTCTTTATCACAAGATTTGGATTTGATGGAGAAATCCCTTTCGGACTGGCTTGTGAACGCGGCAGACATCCATGCTCCTTGGGTTAAAGTCTCTCATTCTCGCCCCAATAATGCCCACAAATGGTTTACCTCCCAACTTAACTCTCAGAAACTGGAGGTCCGCCAGTTGGAGAGGAAATGGAGAGATAGCTATTCTACTCCAAATAAAGTGGCCTACTGTGCAGCCCGTAAAAATTACCAGAAAGCCATTCTCAAACAAAAAACGGAGTATTTTTCGGGAATTATCCTTAACTCACACAACAAATCTAAAGACATATTTAGGATAGTGCATGAACTCAGCAGCTGTGACCGAACAACTCCCTCTGTTATCCCCACCCAAGAGCTGTGCAATTCTCTTAACAGCTTCTTTTTGGAAAAAATTGACACCATTAAAAAGAGTATCCTGGCCTGCCCCTCACCCACCCCTTTAAGTGATATCTCTTCTAACCCGTCGCTACTGCACTCATTTACTCCTATTACCTTAGAAACATTGACTACTCTTTTAGCCCGGGTCAAATCTGGCTCTCCATCCGACCCTTGCCCTCCACTCATTCTCAGAGATATCGGTCTGTCCCTCCCGCAGGGGATAATTACCCTGTTAAATAACTCGCTTTCCAGTGGCACTGTGCCAAAAAACTTCAAACATGCTTCTGTTGTTCCACTTCTCAGGAAACCAGGCACTGACCCTCTCATCCCTACCAACTACAGACCTATCTCCCTACTCCCCTATTTCTCAAAAGTACTGGAATCTCATGTAACAAACTGTTTGTCTAATTTCATCGAGACAACTCAGTATCTGGAGCCCAACCAGGCGGGATTCCGACCCGGCCTTTCGACAGAGGCCGTCATCGTGGCTGTACAGAACAAGCTCCGTTCGAACACTGACAAAGGCATCCATCAGGCGCGGATACTCCTCGATCTGTCGGCCGCGTTCGACACGGTTGACTATTCCATCCTGGTCAGCCGTGTCGAGCAGGCCGGCCTCAGGGGCTCGGCCCTGAATTGGATCACCTCCTTTGTCTCTGACCGATCACAATCTGTCACACTTGGTCCGTTTTCTGTTCCTAAATTGTTTTCATTTTGTGGGGTCCCACAGGGGTCCTCACTGTCACCTCTCTTATTTAATCTTTATCTTCGTCCTCTGCTTCACTCACTAAAGAATTATCAGGTCTCCATTTTTAATTATGCTGATGACCTACAACTTATATTCCCCCTCAATACACCAGATTCAGTTACTGAATTCCACAATGCTATGGATCACATCCATAGATGGATGAACCTCAACCACCTCAAACTTAACCCAGGCAAGACCGAACTGATCTTGCCTGGGAAAAGTGAGCTAAGTTGGGGTCCCCATTTCTGGCCTAGCATCATGGGCCAGCCCCCGTGCAAATCTTCATCTGTGAAAAGCTTGGGAGTCATAATCAGCGCCGACCTCTCTCTTAAGGGTCAAATTGGTGCTGTTGTCTCCGGGGCTTTCTTTCAGCTCCGGAAAATAAAAAAGATTTCCCAATTCCTTACCCACTCAGCCCTGATCCAGGTGGTCATTGCTTTGGTTATGTCCAGATTGGACTTCTCTAATAGCATCTACCTGGGACTTCCGCTTGGCCAACTTAAGAGACTACAACTAGTTCAAAACCAAGCGGCCAGACTGATCCTCAAGCAGGCAAAGTGGCAATCTATCACCCCTGGCCTGGAACAACTGCACTGGCTCCCGGTGGCGCAGAGGGTCATGTTTAAGACGGGCTGCATGGTTTTCAAAGCTCTTCAACACACTGGCCCTAAGTTTATTGAAGGCTTGGTACTCAGGTACACCCCCCTCACTTAATCTCCGTTCTGCAAAGAAGGATCTCTTAATTGTTCCTTCCTTTAACAAAAAACGTTCAGGCGGCTGCTGCTTTGACTTTTTAGCCGCCAGCCGTTGGAATACGCTTCCTCTGCCCCTCAGACAGAGCCCTGACATTCTCATTTTTAGACATCACTTTAAAACTTGGCTTTTTAGACAGGCCTTCAAATAATGTTTATTCCTAATTTGGCTGTCTATTTTTCCTTTCTAGTTATGTTCCCGTACCTCAGCGCCATGAAGCCCAAGGGCGTACGTGCGCTTTATAAATATTATTTAACATAACATAACATAACATAACATAACATTTTAAGCACTAATCTTGCTGGGGCATGTTGTACCATTTGCAACTTATGTAGGGCTGCTTTGTTGACCCCAACATAAAGACTGTTACAATAGTCCAGCCTGGATGTGATTAATGTCACCGCATCCTGGCTGATAGGGGGAGGAAATCAAAAAATTTTCGAAGACCCTTTTTCACATTAAAACAAGAGCCTGCCACTTCACTTGTCTGTTGCTTAAAGGACAATGCCTCATCGAATTTGATTCCTAAATTTCGGGCACTCTTTATAGTGCTCGGTGGGGCTTCCGCATTAGATGGCCAGCAGGTCTGGGGCGAAAACAGATTGTTTTTCCCAAAAGGTAAAATTTCGGTCTTTGCGGTGTTACATCTCAAATGGTTTGTGTTCATCCACTCAAAGGTGGCTTTCAAACAGTCTCTAAGGGAACGTTCAGCAATTGCCGCGTTCTCATCTAGAATTAGGACTAGTTGAGTGTCATCGGCATATGCTATTGAGCTTATAGCAAAGGAGGAGATGAGCTTCATTAATGGGACCATGTAGAGATTAAATAGGATGGGGCTTAGACTGGAGCCCTGAGGTACCCCAGACTGGACTTCCCTTTCCTCCGAACAGTATTGCCCTAACATGATGATCTGTTTTCTTTGTCTCAGAAAGTTAGTAAACCATTTCAACACGGTGCCCACTATGCCTACACTTCTTAGGCGATGAATCAGAATGTCGTGGGACACCGTGTCGAAGGCTGCAGATAGATCTAATAGGATCAGGACTGCTCTTTTGCCCTGATCCAAAGCAGCTCTGATTGTTTCCGTAGAAAAGAGGAGGGCAGATTCTGTAGAATGGTGGGAACGGAAACCAGCTTGGTTTGGATGGAGAAGATTATTGTCCTCTAAATATGCTGTGAGCTGTTTGTTGATGCATGTCTCTGTAAGTTTGCATAACTCTGGGAGAAGTGATGTAGGCCGGAGATTTGACAATACTGTTGGATCTTGAATGGCTTTTTTTTGGAGAGGTTTAACCACTGCTACCTTCCAGCATGTGGGAATATCTCCTGTTTGCAATGAGGAATTTAATATGGAATTAATCATTGGATTAACCTCATCTTTTATAGCCTTAAGTAGTAGTGGAGGACAGGGATCAAGTGGAGAACCTGAATTAAGTCTTGAGATGGCTTGGGAAGACTCAGCTGGGCTGATCATGGCAAAGCTTTCCCATGTAGTGAATCCCGGTGTTTCCTTGTGTTTGTGATTTTCTGTTCAAAATATTCAGCAATTTCATCACAGAGAGCTTGGGATGATGGGATTTCCTGAGATAATATTTTGGGTTTTCTAAAACCGTTGACAATTTGGAATATCTCTTTTTGATTATTATTAGTCGACTCAACCAGATTTGTATAATAATTTGTTCTAGCAAGCTTGATAGAGATATGGTAGTTCCTCCTAGCCTTTTTATAGTTTTCCCGATCTTCACTCTTATATTGGTGTCGCCATTTACGTTCTAAAAGTCTCACTTCTCCTAGTGTAACTTTTAGAGAGTTGGTATACCAAGGAGCGGATTTTTTCCTTAGTATCATTTTAGATTTTGTTCCTCTGGTTTTCATTCTTTCTCCAATAGTTCTCATCCAACCCTTGTAGTGTTCATTGTCAGTGATCATGTTTCCCGCTAGAGCTGGTTTTTCTGCCTCCACCCAGCTCATCAAGTCCGGGTGTTCAATGATTTTTCCCCAGCAGGGAGTTGAGTTAGTGTTACCTGAGATTAGATTAATTTCTTTTTTATTATCGATTTGTAGGTTAAAACTAATAAACTTGTGATCTGACCATGTTTGAGTTAATGGTGGTTCTACTGTAATTGTATTTATATTAGAGCAAATGCAGCCTAATGTGTGCCCAGCATTGTGAGTTGGCTCCACTGTTTGGATTGTCAAACCCAATATGCGTAGGGTTTCTTTAAAGCATAAAACATTTGGGTCATTTGGATTATCCAGATGTAAATTTATATCCCCTAACAGAGTGAAGTTAGCAGATCGTAGGATTAGGTTAGCGAGTGCTTCCCCGAAACTTTCTAAGAACCGAGTTGCTTGTCCAGGGGGTCGATATACTAATAGGCCAGAAAACGTGAAAGAATCATGGGCTTGAAGATTAAAACCCAAACATTCTGCTTCTTTTGTGTCGGGTATTTCCATGGTGGAACATTTCAGGGAATCACGATGGATAATTGCTAGTCCTCCTCCCTGTTGGCGAGGTCTGTCCAATCTCTTTATTAAAAAGCCCGGAGGTAGAGCTTGGACAATATCCGGATTGGACCATTCTTTGAGCCACGTCTCAGTTACCAGTAGGCAGTCAAGTTCATTTTCTGCAATAAGATCATGTATGTGCTGGGCATTCTTACACATAGAACGGGCATTAATAAGGCCTCCCTTGAGAGTCCTATTAGTGTTTTTGGGTCGTTGTTTCGTGAAGGGTACAATGCTTTGTTTACATTGTAGGCAGCTTATAGGGCCTACCCACTTGTCTACCGCAAGGGTTTGGGGACAGTGCATAGTGTGAGTATTCAGAGATAAAAGAAAATGTTTAGTTGGAGACATGTAGGTAGTTCCCAGCGCAGAGTTCCGAGCCCTGAGCCCGACCTCAGCGCGGACGGGCGGAGTCGGGCAGGACTTTGGCTTGACTTCGGCGCCGCTGTCCGCGTCCGCGGAGGAGTGCCCATCTCCTTTTGTAGTCTACGGCGCTAGAGCGCTGGGACTTCCTTCTTCCCTCAATATGGCCGCCACAAACCACTATTAGATCAGGGGTCAGTGAACAATGTATCCCAATGTGTGGGGAATGCAGGATTTTACTTTAAAATACGGCGCAAATCAAGTTTTAACAATTGTTTCCAAATTAAAATTACGAGGTGATGCAGGTAGCCTAACACCCGGCTTTCCGCCTCAGGTGTACACAAGTCACAAGTCTTGCGAGTTCTCGCGTTACCTCCTTTTGTAGTCTACGGCGCTAGAGCGCTGGGACTTCCTTCTTCCCTCAATATGGCCGCCACAAACCACTATTAGATCAGGGGTCAGTGAACAATGTATCCCAATGTGTGGGGAATGCAGGATTTTACTTTGAAATACGGCGCAAATCAAGTTTTAACGATTGTTTCCAAATTAAAATTACGAGGTGATGCAGGTAGCCTAACACCCCGCTTTCCGCCTCAGGTGTACACAAGTCACAAGTCTAAATCTATTAATTGCATTTGACTTTGCTACTGTATACTCTGTTTGAACTTGATAAACTCAATAAAACGCATTACAAAAAAGTACAAAGGTGTGCAATCAATTTGGGAGAAGAGTAGGGAAAACATACGGTTTATGGGAAATCAGCAGATAAACTGGAGACAGGCTGCTCCGTAACTCTTATGTCACATCTGTCTGGTCTTGCTCTTGTAGTGCTACAGGGATTCAACATCCAACCCCACTCCCATAAACAAGAAAGCCCACCATACGCCAGGAAGTGTTTTTTTGTTGCTTTATTTAAATAGAGGGGAGTTTACCTAGTATTGGGATGGCTAGGCACACACCTCAACTAAATGGGACAACAGTCCTTCTGTCCCCTTTGGGAGAGAGATGGGAGGTAATTACCATTGATCTGCCCCCACAGGGTTGTGGGGGTGTGGGGGCAGAAAGACTACTGAACACCAGGAATGAAACAAAAAAATATATATATATAGGAGTGGGGGCAGTCCAGTATGGGCAGAGCCATGCCCACACCCCATGTAATGGGGGGACTGTCTCCTTGGCCCCCCAACCCCTGGGGCAGATGGATGTAATTACCCTATATCTGGCAAACAGAGGGAGCAGCAGAAAGCCCACTAGATGCCAGGGATTATTTCTTTAGATAAGGGTGGGGGTTACGCAGCATAGGCATGGCAATGTCCCCACCTCAACTAAATGGGGCAAAAGTTTTTCTGTCCCCCTTCTACCCCATGGGGTGGGGGGTGGGGGGGCAGAAAGCCCACTAGAGAGGGATTTAAAATATATATATATAGGGATGGGGGGGGGGCGGCATGAGCAAGGCCATGCCCCCACCTCAAGCAAAGGGGTCAACAGTCTTTCTGCACCCCATGGGGGGCAGATGGGGTAATTTCCCCGATCAGCCCCACAGGGGAAGAAGGTACAAAGTCCACTAGATGCCAGAGAATTTTTTTGGGGGAGAATTTCGGAGTGGGGGTTACCGAGCATTGGCATGGCTATGACCCCCCCCCCCCTAAATGGGGCCGGGGGGCAGAAAGTCTGCTGGACACTAGGGACTGAACTCATGCAATTTTTTTGGGGTGGGAGTGGCCGCCCTGAGCTTGGGCCTGTGCCTCCTGACACCACAGGGCCAAATAGACTTTCTGCCCCATCTGGTGAGGGATAGAGTATTCACCCTCAATCTGTCACCGCTCTCCCAGGGGCAGACACCTCACTAGAGGCCAGGGATTTCAAAATAGCACCTAAAAAAACAAAAGGATTGAGAGTCCTACTCTGGCATTGAGCCATACCACTGGGGTCAATAGTGTTTTTCTGACCCCTGAAGGCAGCTAGGAGGCTTGTCCCAATAGGGGATGTTGCCCCAAACTTGACCCAGAGGGGCGGGGGTAGAAAATACACCTGACACCAGGGATTTTGAGTTTGGGGCAAAAGAAAGTGGTGTGGTGTTGCACTCTGGCATCGACCACACCCTACCCCAAAAGAGACAAACCAGTCTCCCTCCTCCCCCACCCAGGGTCAGACAGGAGGTGTGCCCCCAATTTGGCTGGGGGCAGAAAGCTCGCTGTATGGCAGGAACATATATTTTTTATTAAAATAATTTGATGGGTCTTGCCCATTCAAACATCAGGCCCCACCCTGACCCATAAAACCTAAACAGTCTTTCTGCTCCCCTGCGGACTAAAGAACCCCATCTCAATGCCAAGCAAGAGGACATTTGATTCTTTTGGGTGCTGTTTTTACATATGGGCCAGGAGAGCGTGGCTAACTCCCAATATCGTCCCAATTGCAATGGGTAGGACGGCTGTGCTTTTGAGGCTTGGGTAGGCTGCCACCTCGAAATCCTGACAGATCTAGGCAGTTTCCAAAACTATATATCCGAGGGAATCTAGGGTGGTGTCCTTTGTATGCATTGCACAACAGTTTCTTAGCCACAATACTCTGCAAACCTCAAGCTTTGACTAAAAACACATTTTCATCACATTCTGTGTGAGGAAAACTCCTGGAATCTGCAGGAAGCCACACATTGCCGACCACACAGAATTCCCCCAAGAGCTCGATAAAAATGGTACCTCACTTGTGTGGGTGGGCCAAGAGGCCTTGACACAAAATGCCCTAAATTGGTACCTGGAGAGACCGACAACAGGGGTAGCTGCGGAACTTGGGGCTGTGCTCAGCTGTCATGGAAACTTACCAACCACAGCCATTTTTAAAAACTAGTCAACTAGGGGATTCCAGGGTGGTGGTGTCTTGCATGAATCCCATGACATGTTCTCGCCCAAAGTGCCCTGCAAACATCAAACTTTCCCAACATTTCTGTGATGGAAACTTCCGGAATCCGCAGGAATCCACAAAATTCCTAATACCCAGCATTGACACACTTGTGCTGATAAAAACTGTGCGCCACTTGTGTGGTTGGGTCTACTGCCCTTGCCTGGAACAAATTAAACCAAGACCAATGGGAGTCCCCTCGCATGGGCTCCTAGAAGCTGGGGGTTTCAAGTTGGCACCAACTGAGTTAATAGCAACAAATGACACTTAATCTGACATGCCCGTCACGAGTACCTTAGCTTCGAGGAGACCAGCTATATAACTAGAGGATGACAAAGTGACTCTATGCATAAGTAAGCTGTGTGTCTCGAAAAGAAGAAAGTGTTGTCACTTATTATGAAATCAATAAAATGTCTAGTAGGCTTCTCTCTTGTATCAGACTTAAGTGGGACTCTCTGCTCAGAGTAGCTTCCATGGCATTTGATTTTGATCGATCCAGCCCTGGGTAATGCCCTTCGTGCCTGCCAACTATCTTTCTAGGGCTCTTGACAGGGCACTGTTAAGATTGCATCATGTCTCTATCACCTGGGCCGCTTTAGCTAGCTGCCTCCCGTTTTCTGGAGGTTATTTCTCTCCCAGCACTGAGCTCTTACAGACCTATGTCAATCAGGTTTTAGGCCAGACCACAGTGCAGAGATAGTTTTCATAGGAGCAACAGACTGCATCTGGATGATTCTCGACAGAGGAGGAAACCACAGCCCTCCTCCTTCTTGACCTCTATGCAGCCTTCCACAGTCTTTCATCCCGTCCTGATCAGGGGACTTCATGAGGTTGGAATCCCAGGACCCGCCCTCAAATGGAACTGCACCTTTCGTACTGGAAGAACACAAACACTCAACATGCCATGATACTCCTCAGAAGCCCTAAAACTTAGCTGCGGAGTCCTGTAGGGTTCCTCGCTCAGCCCGACCAGCTTCAACATCTACATTACACTGCTGGCAGACATCACCTGCGCACACAACATTGACATACTCACCTACGCTGATGAAACACAATTGATACTAAACCACTCAGATAGAACACCCAACACCAGAAACAACTTCGATTTGTGCATGACCGAAGAGGCCACCTGAATAAAGTCTAACTGCCTCAGTCAGCATAGACATGATCAAAGTGGTGATCTTCGGAAAAGATGGTTCAGCCTGGAACTCTACCTGGTGGCCTATGGACCTCCAACCCACTCTCACCACACAAACAAAAAACCTCTATATCGTCATCGACAGCAAGCTTGCCATGTCTGCCCAGGTCAACACTATCGCCATGGCCTGCTTCCGCACCCTGAGATGCTGAAAAAGGTTTTCAATTGGCTAACTAAAACCAGGAAAACGGTCATCACCAGCAGATTGGACTACGGGAACTCTCTCTAATCAGGATTCACACACCAGCTCACAAAAATACTTCAGACCGCTCAGAACACAGCAGTCAGACTAGTTCTTAATGTCCCATCCTAGTCTTGCATCACCCCACACCACAAGAAGCTACACTGGCTTCCTATACATAAATGTGCACACTTCAAGCTCCTTATCCACACATACGAAGCGCTGTACAACCGAGTTCCTACCTACCTGAACAGCTAGTTACAGCAACCCATCAAGCACCTCGATTCAGCTGGACTCTCACTTGCACACGTATCACGCTCACGCAAAAGCAGAAGGCTGTGCTTTTTCATACATTGCTCCTAAAGTGTGGAACGATCTCCCACACCAGAGCCTTCTCATCACTTCTTGAATTCCACAAGAAGCTAAAGACACCTCAAGGCCAGCACCATACACCTGCTAAGCACCAGGATACCCTCAAAGGTGATTAGGCACTATAAAAATACACATAATATTTGTTACTTGTCCAGTGCAGATGGGAAGGAGGTTTATGCTCCTCTTGGCTGGATGGTGTGTTGAACCACTGGAGCTCCAGATTCAAGCCACTGTCTTACAGCTGGTCCCACAGTACCACACGTACTTGCAATCTTGTCTAAGTACCAGAAGGCCACAGGAATCTTACTAGAGCTTCACTGGTTGCCAGTATATAAAACAATTAATGCTCAAATCTGATGCCTTACATTTAAAAGCTTTTGTGGCATAATTTTATGCAATAGTAAAAAGATGTTTTTGTATAAGTGCATAAAGTCTAAATAAGCCAAATAATACCTTTACGAACCTATGTACATCATATTTCTAAAAAGCATTTGGCTAACATGCAATGTCTTGCCATTACTAGGGGACCCGCTTTTCATGATGGCTCAAGCATTCTGCTGTTGCAGCTACTGAAATCAATGCGCCTCATGCACTGCAATAAAAACACACAGTAAGGGGTGGAATGATACAACCAGTGGCATAATAGTGAATGACAAATCCTCTTCTAGGCTATCCAAAAGTTGTGATTAACAAGAAATGCAGGGGGAATCACACCTACAAGCCAATGGCTATAGGAGACTATATATGTAAATATATAGATTTTTATTCTTGAAAACAAAAGTTATTTGCTGAGGCCAGACAAAAAAAGATGTATTAGTAAATAGATGTTTCAACCTATGCAACAGCACAATATGAAAAAGCCATGAATAATCAGATACAGTGGAGAATGTGAAAAGGGGTCCTGATAAAAACTGATCAAATAAAGTAGCTTGTCCATGTGGTTACCAACCTCAATAGCTAGATCTACCAGGTCTAGAGCATTTCTTCCAAAAACATCTTGACCACAGCCTATCACTGAGTATGCTTACTGAAGACAGCAATGGCTTCAGATGGCTAGGAAAATTCATTATAGAGATGGAAAAAATTAAATACTGTACCTCATACAAGCAAGCTTGATGGAATGGCTGGCCGCACCGAGGATCGTCACAAACTTGATCAGGTATTGCATTATCGAGTCGATAAGCATAGCATATGCCACAATCCATACTGTAATCCTGTATAAAAATAAAAAAAAGAACTGAACTTTAACAAAATAAATGCATTTTCGGGGCACGAGATTAATTTCCTCACACTGAAAGTAGTCCCACTAAATTTGAACATATTGTTGCTAGTATACAGTATACAGTATATAGTTTTAGTACATCAGTCCTATATGGGCAGGCCAAGACAACCGTCTCGGGAAAGATTGAAAACATGTTTCAGTTTCAACAAGAAATCCATTGCCTACTTAAGAATGATTTTACCTTGGTATATTGCTAGAACAGTAATTTACTAATCTAATCTGCTACCTCTATGGAATGTGTGCTAATTATACTTTGTGCACTGTAATTTTCCACTCAACTGAGGTAAGTGGTTGACATTATTTCACCAATTAACGATTACCACATCATGCCTATAACTTTACTTTTTAACACACATGTTCAATTGTCCTGATTTGTCAATCCCCAAGGGTATTTTTATGAGATAATCACCCATATTTTTTTACCTCATACTTTAGCCTGCTTCATATTAGACATATAATTTTCCCTGGTCCTTTTCTCACCCCTTTTCTCTCTTCCCTTTGTTACTGTATTTCCAGGGCTTATATGCGCACCTCAATTAGTTACTTCGCTCTGTTTCCTTTTCTAATATACTTTTCACCACTGTCCCCTTCTAATAACCCACCAGAGCTCATACGTGGATCAATAAAATCCAGATATGCTACCAACTTAAAGGTACAGAATGCAACAATTACCAGGAAAGCATACAAACCTGACATATTTAAGTACACAGCAAAGACCATTTAGCATCTTGCATGCACATCTATACATTAAATCATAACAGCAAATACACACTGCAAAGCAAATAAAAGGAGTAATGAAAACGGATCTATTATTCTTCAATACCAACATTGATTATTCGACCTCTGCAACAGATAACTACCCAAAAAGCATCATAATTCTATATTGTAGGAAAATAGATGTCACTGCCTACCGAACTGAAATCTGCACTTTATACTTATGAGATTATGGCAATGAGAAACTCATTACACTACAGCATGAAAAGGTAGGGTAGCTCAAATTGAAAAATTACTTTTTCTCCAATTTGGGAATTCAAGTCCAAGCCCTATTTGGACGTCGCAGGAATGCGGTCAGGACACGTGGGTAGACAAATCACAGTGTGTGTCATGCTTCATTAGCGGCAACCTCTTCCCACCCTGGTAGGACAGTGCCAACAGGGCGGACTCAACCTCCTGATGGACTAGAACTAAGAAGGGAGTTCTTAGATAAGCCATTTGGACCAGTAGACAAATGGCGGGATTCAGATATATTAAAAATACTTTGGGGTATCCAGGTATAACACCTTTAATATTTGGACCACAAGTAAATCTATAAACAACAAGGAGATGGCAATTTAGAACAATGGCTCAAAACCATCTCCATAAGGCTACTTGTTTCTGCCGCTGTAGTTAGGCTATATAGGTTGTGGACACTCTTTAAGGCCAAGTATCCCTAGTGGACTGGTTTAAACACCACAAGCAACATATGGTGAACCCTAAACCCCAGGTGACTCCTAACTGGACATAGGTACATAACACCCTAAATTAAGGGGATACCAGCTCCCCAGTCTCGGAGGGGAAAATATCCTCTTTAGTTGCACATTCGTCAAAAGACCATTGTGCTTTGAAACTGTCTCCCAGCTGCTGGAGCCGTTTAGGGAGATGGTTTTGACAATAGCTCTTGCTTGACCTCTGAGTCACGTCAAGTCCGCCCTGGTGTCACTGTCCTACCAGGGTGGAGCGAATTTGTCGATGATGAAGCATGAAACAAACTGTGTGTGAAGCTTCCTCTTCCAAAAGATTGGTCTACCCACATGTCCTGACAGAATTCTTGCGATGACCATATAGGGCTTGGACTTGAATTCCCAAATAGGAGAAAATGTCCTGTTTCAATTTGAGCATTCCTTTTCGTGTTGTTGAATTTGGGTTAGGAAGTACGGTGGCCTAACCTCCCCTTCTCCATTTGCATGTTGAAAGAATGAGAAAATCATGCCACAGTCCTTGGGTGAAAATTTTCTCGTTATTTTCAATCTACTGAAACCCTCTACTAAAATGCTGTCTTTTTTCATAAATCTGTTAGACGTACCACCAAGAAACCATCAGGGTATCCTGGGCACAGTCACTGGAGGAAATTATTTTCATCCTTATATTCAATCTACTGAAACAATCTACTAAGATGCAGACTTATTTCACATAAGCGTTCGATGTACCACCATGAAATCATCATGCCCTCTCCGGCAGACAGACTGACAAACTCTCAATCTGAGCCCCCTTCGCCTCCAAAGGAGAAATGATGATGACGCAGTCAATGGGAACGTTTTACAGATCCACAGTTGATGACACTGCCCAACAATTAAGATCTTAAGAGGTTTACCTCATTCTCATTCTCTAGAAACTAGAACTCTTTTTAACTGGCAGCAATTACAGAAATAACAGTGATGTGCAAATGAACCTTTCCAACAAACACCACCTTCTAACCTCAAGTCCATCTTTGCACTAAAGACTACTACACATTTGTTTATGTACTCAGCACATTGTTTGTGGAAATGATAACCTTACATTTCTCCAGCAAGTCAAGACAGTCTATCCACATCCCTTACACTCTATCCACAATCTACAGAGGTTCTTCTAGGAGCAATTCTAAATAGCTCATTCCTTCTAATCACACAGCTATAAGGTCGGAATCAGATCATAAACTGGTATCCAATCTTAACCTTGAGGATGATACAAAAAATTCAGGACAAGATAAGTATCAACCAGTTTCACGATTTACATCTCCATGAGGTTCCCACCACATCATGAGGAGCACTGTTAAGGGGTAGCCAGTTCTCAAGCCTCAGAAGAGCCCCAGACTACTAGTTACTTGCCCATTTGTGGACTTCCATACCCTGAGTCACCAATGCATAGGCATCCCCACTCTAGAGTATCAGCAAAAGATCCTGAATTGCATGCTATAGTCTTGAAGGGGGATCACTTCGATGCGATTAAAGTAGGGAATCCCAAGTCACGGCCATCAAAACAGAGCATGGTCACTACCCCAACCCTTTCACTACTACCTTGTCTGGAGCAAGACCACCAAATCTGGCTGGTTCCCGAGGCACGGGGAGTGGTGAGAACAGGAGGAAAATTGATCCAGAAGCCAAACCCAGTCTTAGTGTGATCATGGCCCAGGAGAGCAGGGAAATGAGCGAAGGTGCCAAACAGTTCAGGGCATCTGCAACAATTGGTATAACAAACCACGAGACAATGAGCACAGTCATCTTTTAAAGGCAAAGGACTAGAAATATACTCTTTTATATCCAATAGAAATGTTAAGTACAGTATGGGGCCAGACAACCAATACTCATACAGGACACAAGGGAAAGGGCATACGGGGAGGGGACAAAAACAGCTCCATATAAAGCACCTCAAATGATTATGCGACATGAGACCTGTACTAACAGCCAAAGACTAGCCCTTATAATTTCCTTTCAAGATTGACGGGTCCCGGTAAGAGAGGTCGATCCAGGTTCCAAGTGGGTGCCTGGCTTTGCTGGCGGTGTGCCTACTAGCCCCCACCCCCCTCCCGAGACCCATGGTGAGTTCAACGCTTGCATATCATATAGCTGATGGGTGCTGATACTTTGCGAGTACCCTCCTTGTAACACGTTTTTAATATTTTCCCTGCTTTTGTTCAATTTTCACATAAATGGCCACCAGGTCAGGGTGAGCCTTAGCGTGCTCATACCGCCGAGGTCTAACACTGGTCCTGACGAATACCTAGCGATTTGCATTTTAGTAGGCAGAAACATGTTGACCTCACCTAGCGTGGCATAGCTGACACATCGATCCAGCTTCCCAACTGCCCGCTCCCTTTTTAACCGGGCTGGGTTGGCCTGTGAATAAAGTTTTTTGGGGACACAACCTAATCACTTTGAACTCACATCACTTACCACACACACAAATACTAACCAGCTCTGCAGTAATTCTGGCGTCTAAGTACACCAGGTTGATTTTAGACCTTCCTGGTTGGGCCCGATAATGAAGCATGTCACCAAGTAGGTTGGTGAGTGAGGGCTTTCTAAAAGAATCAAGAATGATTCTTTTTTCTTTTGTCCACTGCTCCTCTTTTTGAGAGGGACACTCTTTCGTTGTTTTTCATTGCATTGATTAGGGGGACCAAGAGTGCTCCATCCTGTTTCCCCTTAATCCCTCTCTCTCTTGTTGATTATTGCCTTATAATTTCCTGGCAAGAAGCAATTGATGGTTCCTTTAGACAACAAGTAGGGGTGGTAGTCAAAAAGGAGAAACAGTCGTACCAATGAAAGCGAAATACTGAGACAGTTTTGCCCTCTCTACAAGATACCTGGGAGGAGAATGAGGGCCAATGATAATCTGTACATGGACGTATTTGGATGTCTGCATGTAGATAGGGATAAATGGAAACCACATTTCTGAACAAGAAAGGTTATTTAATACTTTGCTCCAAGACAAGAAGTAATTTTGCTGTAAAGAAATTAAAGAATCCTACTCAACACGGAGTGTTGCTTGTTATCAGTGGAGGGAAGTGTTACAAGCACATAATTTCCAAAACCCCTATTATGACGCCTCCATTCCAATCCAATAAACCGAAATTCAAATTCTTGTAACTAACCTAAGTAGCAAAACTGAAGCCTGTATCAAGGATGCTGAAGTGCTCGCTGCTACACTTTATGCCATCAAATTGTCACACCAGTCTCTCTAAATACAGATCAAGACATCAATGCTCGATTCTACAAGAGGACTCAGATCAGAAGATAGGTAATGTTATGCACAAACAAGATACCCTTTCAACAAGACCAAATAGTTTATCAGGAAGGTCCCTCTGGAAAATGCCAACTTCCTTCTAGAAGTTCTCCAACCTCCACCCATATTCCTCAAATACTCGTATGCAATGATTATCATGCGTCGCTAAAACTAAACAATGTCAATACCCGGTCTACTAAGACCTAAATAAATAATCTGAAATACATATTAATAAAGCTGAAGATTAGTGGTGACTAATGCTCACTTTATCATACCATAATCAGATATGTTCGTACTGACAGAAACAATCAATCATCTTACTCTCTAGAGGATATTAACCTAACTCCTGGTAATGACATGGTTTGTAGCGACATGGAAATAAACAGAGATGAGGTAAAACAATCATATACAAAACCCATCTCTTATCTTTACAATCCAATACACCACAGCTACATGTTTGCAAATATGCATTTCTCTATCCTCTTTAAAAAGAAAAATAACAGATAGTATAACACCCACTTGTTAAAAACCGTGCATCTGCAGAGGACCTAAATAAGTAAAGGACTAATTAGATTCTGACAACCAGAAAATATATGGTTCTGCATCTGCATTTGAAGCACGTAACCTCTTTAAAATGAGGTTAAGATATAGTTACCTACTGGATGATCACTTCCAAATCTCTACCTCATAAAATCATCTATTACTAGACAAAAGACGGAACAGAAGTCATCTTGCATGGACTATGAATATAAAATAAAAATACACTTTTTTAAATGTTATTTTTAGAAATGCTGAACTTGATAAACTACTGCCTTCCACACCAAACACCATTAGGTGTAGCTTGCTAACTCCACAGGGAACTCAGTGTTAAGTGGCATTGTTCAAGCCACCTAAGAACTAACTTGAATATTAGAAATATTAGAAATAGACCTGTTTTTTTTCTTCCCCCTTCATCTCTTCTCTCTCCTTTCTTTTTCCAATTTTTCAAGTTTCAAATATTACATGCATTCTTAGGTTTTTGATATGTCTTTTATTGGTAGTGGTATTATGATGGATTCAATGCATTGTTCTTGAGTTATGGTTTTAAAAATGTGTACATGGAATGTTAAAGGTTTAAACTCCCCTATTAAGAGACAAAGGGTTTTATAGTATCTATCTAAATTAGATGTTAAAATTGCTCTATTGCAGGAAACTCATCTTAATGATCCTGAGTCTTTAAAACTGAGGAAAAACTGGGTTGGTGAACCTTTTTACTCACCTGGAGATGGTAAGCGTAATGGTGTTGTCACTCTAATCCATAAATCTATGACGGCCTCCCTTGTTTCGCAATGAAAAGAGGAAAAAGGTAGATGGAAATATACCAAGCTAGAAATTGATGGTATCCCCCTCTCTCTTTTTAATGTTTATGCCCCTACTTCTGGAGATGCTCCTTTTTGGTCTCATATGAATCAATTGATATATCAGCATTTTGATCCTATTGTGATTTTAGCTGGAGATTGCAACCAGGTTTTCGACCCTTTTTTAGATGGGAAATCCCCATCACCTTTTATTCCTTCAAAGCCACATAAAACTTTTACGCAAACCATCAAACACCTATACTTATCTGATGCCTGGAGACTTTGTAATCCGAAACTACAAGAATTCACTTTTTTTTCTCCACCACATCAGACTCAATGATTAATAGATTATTTGTTCTATCACACAATGTCTCCCAATCTCTCATCTCTGCAGATATAGGTCCCATACTTATTTCTGATCATGCCCCAGTTTCCATTCTGTTGGATCTTTTACCTCATACAGATCATCCTCGTAGATGGCGCTTCAATAACTCTCTGCTTCTTGATTCTACTTTTAACACCTCCTTTACCTCTTTTTTTAATGAATACTTTCTTCTAAATGACGTAGACAACATGCCCTTCCATATAATATGGGACACCTTTAAAGCTTCTGCTAGAGACTTTATTATTAGATATACCTCTGATAAACGCGAATCATATCGGATTATAAATAAAGAACTCCTTTCAAAAATAAAATCTTTAGTACACACCTATTACACTTCCAAATCTAAAGATTGTTTAACTGATCTTATTGAATATAACAAGGATACAACAGATGCGGCCTCCTTGTTCCTCTTAAAGACTAGCGCTAAATTCTGTGGTGGCCAGAATAAATCTGGTAAATTGATAGCCAATTATTTGAAAACCAAACAAAATAAACTTCATATAGATTCTATTTTATCAGACACCAATAGTTCTAAACACAAAGATGCTGACATCTTACAAGAATGTGTTAATTTCTACAAGAAACTGTACACTCCGGAGTCATATCCTACTGAGGATGATATTTCCCTCTATCTCTCTTCAATCCATAAACCCCCACCCCTCTCTTCACATCTTGAGCCTCTTGAATTTGATTTGACTCAGACCGATTTACTTAATGCTCTAAAATCCCTTAAAAAAGACAAAGCTCCAGGACCAGATGGTTTTACCATTGAATTCTTTTTAAATTTTGCCCAACGTATTCTTCCTAAATTACATACGTTAATAACTTCTTTTCTTTCTTCTGGATACTCCTCTGGCACCTTTAGGGACGCCTTAATCTGTCTCATTCCAAAAGAGGGGAAAGATTTAAGTTACTGCAAAAATTATCGACCCATCTCCCTAGTTAATATAGACTATAAAATCTTTTCGAAATCATTAGCTTTTCGTTTGGAGTCTCTATTGCCCCATCTTTTGGGGAAGAAACAGTCAGGCTTTGTTAAAGGTAGATCTATAAACTATAACAGCCGCTTATTCTTTGATATTATTTCCAAATCCTCTAGCCTTTCTTGTCCCTTGCTGCCATTGCCCTAAATGCAGAGAAGGTGTTTGATAGTGTGTACTGGCCTTTTATTTTTCAGACTCTTAAATGGTTTAGCTTTCGCCCCAAAAATTATTTCGCTGATTTCTTTGCTGTATTCAAACCCTAAAGCCTCTATCTTTGCCAACGGTCTTACTTAATCCTACTTTTCTCTTCATAGGGGTGTTAGACAAGGATGTCCCTTATCTCCTTTTCTCTTTAATTTAGCATTAGAACCCTTTTTGTCTCAGATAAGACAAAATACATCCATTATGGGAAACACGTCAATCTCTACAAATCAAATTGGCTGCATATGCTGATGATGTTCTTTTATTCCTCTCTAATCCCCAAGATTTCTTACCGGCTTTCTTAAAGGCTGTTGATTCGCACTCTTTAGTCTCAGGTTACAAAATAAATAATGATAAATGCAAAATGTTACCTTCGTCGAAATACAATTTCAAAGCTGATTTTTCCATCTCTAATTTCACATGGAACCCTACTCACATAAAATATCTAGGTATATGGTTTACCACCTCCATCAAATCATCAATTGAGCTAAACTTCAATAAATGCATTGAGAAACTCACTTCCTCAAGACCAAATGGAACCCTCTATATCTTTCGTGGTGGGGCTGGCTTGACACTATTAAAATGATGCTAACACCCATTCTCCTTTATCTAACATTCCAATTTCCATTCCCATTTATTTTAGTAGTTTGTAAGCGCACAGCTACCTCCAACGGAGGTGTCACGGCGCTTATTTCGGAGCACAGGAAGAGGAAGTGAACTGCCAATAAGTTTCAGAGTTAAGGGAGGTTAAAAAACCAGGTTTTAGGAAGTTTGCTTAAGGCAAATTCCGAGTTTGCATTCCTTATTGTCTCGGGTAGGGAATTCCATATGTGGGCCGTTCTTACTGCAAAGGATCGGCCGCCTACTCTGGCTTTTTAAAGCGGGGGGTAACCAGAAGTACTTGGTGATTAGATCTCAGGGTCCTTGTCTGACGTTGAGTGAGATTTTGTCCTTTGAGAGTCTCAGTTAATTGAGAAGAGTGCATTGTTCGTTGTCCATAAGAACATTAAAGTCGCCCAAGACTATAAAGTTCAGCGATAGGTTAGCAACAACAACGCAGAGTTCCCATATCTCAGAAGGTTTTGAGTCACAAAATCAATTCCATTCTCACTTCTTTTCTTAAACAAAAAATCTAGAATGTCCTTAGTAAAGTTATCGCGTCCGAAATCCGAAGGAGGGGTTCAGTTTCCTGATTTCCCAAAATATCACAAGGCTTTCCTATTAAAACATATTTCCAAATGGCTTTCAACCCCCTCTCCAGACCTCCCTCTATGGATTGATTTAGCAAATTCCTTCCTTTTCCCATTCTATTTTCAAGAATATTTATGTTTTACGAGGAAACCCCATACCTTGCACACCCAATTATCAAATATTTGTGCAACAGCTTAAATAAACTCCTCCTTATTGAACCCCATGATTTTAATACATTCCTTAATTCCACTATTTAGCACAATAATTTTATTCGTGTTAAAGGTAAACCGGTCTATTGGAAAACCTGGAGATACAAGGGCATTCTATGGGTACATCAACTATTTGAAAACAACTCCTTTTTGGCTTTTTCCAAAGCTAGCTCCCTCTTTCATCTACCTTCGTCATTTTCTAATAGATTTTCAACTTTACGTTCTGGTACTCTCTATTCTTACTCATATTTTCAATCTTTACCTGACTCTCCCTCGCCATTGAATCACTGCTGGTCAACCATTCTACGCAAATCACCTAGGGCTTCTACCCTATACACTTGTTTATTATCTCCACTTTTACGAAGAGCTAAAATTAAGACTGAGATTGCCTGGGAGAATGATTTAGACACAATTTGGCCCATACATTTCTGGGATAAAATTTGGTTAAAAATTAGGAAGTCTTCCAGAGCTGCTAACACCACACAAACTCTCTTCTGTATATATAACAGACTACTTTTGACACCAGTCTCTTTACATAAAATGCACTCTGATACTCCTGATACCTGTTGGTCTTGTTCGTTTTCGCAGGTGGATATCAGTCATTTACTTTTTTCATGCCCCCTTTTTTTCAATTTTGGGAATCAGTTTGGTTCCAAATTAATACTATTTTTGGGACCATCAATCCCTCTTACATTTGTCAATATTTTCCTAGATAGTCTTTTTACATGCTGGAATAAACCAAAAGGTCAAATTCAAATTGTTGACTTATTATTAGCTACTGCTTTCCAGCAGATCACAAAACACTGGAAGGATGCCTTTAAACTCCCATACTTAGCTTGGTGGTATTCCGTCTGTCATAACCATAGGCTAGACACAACATTTGTATTTCCCCATCTCTGAAGCATAAGAGGCTGCTTTTGTGGTCTCCTGTTACTGACTTTCTAGATGCCAGTGCTAAAAAAATCCTTTGCTCCATCACCGTTTACTCAAGAGGTTCCTCTGCCCCCTTGACTCCTTAGTTTTTGTCATTAGCCATTTATACTTCATGTATTATACTATTTTCTTCAAAGTGCAATTGCTTTGTTCACAACTGTTTCCAATTTTTCTTTATCCTCTGTCCTTGTCTCGAATCCTCTCCTTTTATATGACTTTATGTTTATCTGCCACTTGCATTATACTTTGTATTGTTTATCTTTGATGCTTTGGATCAAGATATTGTGTATTGCTTGATAAGACTTACTTTCAATAAACTTACCTTTTCAAACTTAAAAGAAATAAACCTGGTGTGTGCTCAGCTTATTACAACTCCGAGAAAGATGGTTCCTTGTTTTTGTTGGAGAACCAATTAACCAAGCCAAGAATAATCTGAAGATTTTTTTTTTTCAATGATCTATGCTCAAATCAAAGGAACCATTTATTTCTGCTGTGTCCACAGAATGCTGTACAGAACTAGCAAACCACTTCTACGATAAAACATCAGAAAAGAAATTGCAGCAAATCTCTAAGAATTCACTATTATAATAAATCTCACATTTAAACTCCCTAGTATCAACCGGATTTTTTCCCTCCGCATAGGTTATGAATTCTTAGAGGGTATAGTTGTGTACTTTAGACCATCTAATTACCTTTTGGGCCATATGTCCCCTTGCATAGCAAAGTCTGCTTGCACATCTCCATGCTACATTGTCTTAATATAACAAATACCTCACAAGCCAAAGGAGAGGTTCAGGTAGCATTAGAACAAGATTATGTAAGACTTGTCATAAAAAAAAACAAAGTAGACCCAATTCTAAAGGACAACTATCACTGAACCTAATGCCTCCCCTTCATAACGAAACTGTCCATGAGAACTGCCATGCTGAACTCCTCTTACGCCCTGAAAATGTGTGCCCCAGACTTTAGTCACTCATTCTGTATTTGTGCACATGAGATTGACAACAATGACTAAGAAGGGCAGTAAAATTGTAAACTTGTTCTGATGCCATCCCACCCACATGTCAGATGAAACCTACAGTAAAATTAGATCTGTTCTATCTTTTCTGGACTCATGACCAAATGTATTCTCCGTTTAAAGACAGTTCACATGCGGCTGTGCAATGATCATGGAACCGCATAAAGGTATTTATAAATCTTCTTTATGCCATGTGATACATCAGTTATCAGAGCTACTCCATTTAAAAAAATATAAGTTGACTTGATTTGTTCACAAATGCAGCCAAGGAAAAACTCCACTCATTTAACAATAAAACCACCTTCAGCAACAAGGTCAAAGCAGTCTGTCACAACCCCTCCTGCTCCCTCTCTGTCACAATCCCCTCTTGCATCCTCTGCGTAGTGGTTAGCGCACAGGGCTCATGTGGCTTTACTCCTGTAGCAGGCTATGATATCATGACTGATGTTTCCCAGCATCCTTATGACCGCTGCTCCCCCAGCATCCTTATAACTGATGTCCCCCCAACACCCTCATGACTGATGTTTCACAGGTATCCTCATGACTAATGCTTCCCTTTCCCTCAGGACCCTTATAATGGATGTCCCCCCAACACACTCATGACTAACATTTCCCAGCGCCCTCATGACTGATGCTCCCCCAACACCCGTAATTTCTATTACGTGTTAACCCCTGCAAGCACTCCCCGAATGCTGTGAACCAATGGATTAACTGCTCTTGCTATTCCTAGGGCCTAGGCGTTGTTTTCCATTAAATCCCTGCAAGTTTCCCCCAAAATCCCATGCACCAATGGCAAGCCTAGCTCCCGCTGTTACTGGGACCTTGGTGTTTTTTTCCATTATGCACTTTCTAGCGAAAGCGATACATTTGTTTCCTGTTAAATGGATCTGATCAACAAGTTGCACCTGCCCATTCTGTAAGGTAAAAGAAAGTGTACTAACAAATGTTTTCCCTAAGGTTCCAGAACATTCCAGACAGCCATGATCCCCATGTGATCTAGCTCCATCCATTGAGCCCTATAGAGATTATATAAACTCCATTCAAACCCGAATCGTAGCTTGACCTCTCTCCCTGCAGAATAAGCTTCACCCTTCCCATTCACCTGAAGAATCCTGTCAGAACCAAGATGCACTCTAGTCTCCTTAAAGTAGATCCGAACCAGTGATTCCCGTGGCACCCGCTCCCTCGAGATCTTCTTCGAACTTCAGTCAAGTGGAAGAGCTAGGCTAAGTACCTGATATCAGGCAGTGCTTAATTTGTGCCGGTGCTTTCCGGTGCTTAGCACCGGCACTTAATTTATAGGGCCGGGTCTACAGCATCTAGCACAATTTGGGGTCTCAGCAGGGGTGACCGCGAAGATCACACTCTGCTATGCCTCGGACGGTGTGCAAGGCAATAGGCAGGCGCTACACAAAGCTAGATCACTGTTCCGTGGTCTGTGTTTCTCGGTGGTGTCCCCTCTGTGTAACTCTGCCATTTCTCATAGGCTGCCGGAGCCCCTAGACTCGTGGTACCCAAATTTCGAGATAATTGCCCCCTTAGAGGGGGGCAGGGCCCAGAAGGGCCCTGGGAACGGTGTTGTTGTGGCACGAGAATAAAGGAGGCCTGTCTCGTGGTCATGGGTAATCCTCCGAGCTCATTTGAATATCCTGCACTGAGTGCTAACAAGAGCTAATCGATCATTGAGCCGAGGGGAGACACACACGCCCCTGGGCCCCCAGCCCTTCAGAGACACGTTTAGAGTGCGGGGGCAGGGCACCCCTCTGCTCAGGACCCCCAAGCTCCCAGCCCTTCCCCTTCAGAGTCAAGTTTACAGGGCGGGGCTGCTCTCTGGCATCCGATCCTCTCCACTTAATTAAAATAATAAATGCACGGGGCCAGGGGGCGGGGGACATCCTGACATCCCAGCGGCGATTGATCCGATTGAAAGTTTCCATTAGCAGCTCCCGGGGAGGGATTGACCGATTTACAGTCTGATCCGCAGTATGGGATCTGATGAGCCCAGGAGGAGGGGGTGCGCCGTGCAGCGTATGCTTGGTATTGCTTTCATTTATAGAAATGTTGTCAGGGGCAAGCCAGGGCGGAAGGTTCACACTTCCAGTAGTACTTTCTTCTTGCGGGAGGGTCGGTGTCCAGACAATACTATTGTTGAGGAGAATGCTGCAAGCTCGTCTCTAACTGCTTTCTGCAGAGACAAGTATGTTTCTAATGAAATGCATGATCAAATACCACGCTTTTTAAACTTGTGCAGTCAAACCTGCTTTCTGCTGCTGTTCCCCGGGTAGTGTCAGGTCCCACATGGACACACTGTTGCAGAGGAGCCATGTCCGGTCGGCGCGCATTCTGTGGCAGGATGTTGAATTTCCTGTCTGCAAACCGGGCCCCAAAGCACCCAGGAAACCTCCTGCTGCATGGCCCAGAGTTAAAGGAGGAAGCCGGTCTTCACTTCTTCCTGACCTCGACATGTTCTTTTGCTGTGCCCTGTCCAGGCAGAGCCCAACTTGTGCTGAGTCCGGGTCATAGTGAGAGCAGGTGGCACAGATTGAGGCAAGATAGCATGGCTCGCTCTCAAACTCTGAAGAGGCAAGATAGTTCCACAGTGCCATACCAGCAGCTCCTCTCCGTGGATCATTCCGACAGCGATAAAGAGATTCGGGTAAATCAGATATTATTAATTTATTAATCTGCTACTGTCTGATGACATGGTATGTTTGTTACTAGAATGGGGAGGGGGCTCCAGCACGGCATAGCGCCTTGGAAAATGGGCACACTAATGTTTTCTCTCTGTGCTGTAAATGCAGTGCCATCGAAGGTGGACATTTTCTCTAAACTAGCAGCTTTTATGATTTATTAGTGCAAAGTGTTAAATATCCGTGATTGACAGTGGCACAATGAAGCAGCAGCCTTTATTTTCCCAGTGCAAAGAGACTTGCTATGTCAGAGATGAGGCAGGTGATTAATGTTC
This sequence comes from Lissotriton vulgaris, assembly GCF_964263255.1. Taxonomy (NCBI): domain Eukaryota; kingdom Metazoa; phylum Chordata; class Amphibia; order Caudata; family Salamandridae; genus Lissotriton; species Lissotriton vulgaris. The sequence goes on along the minus strand of NC_141694.1, from coordinate 1,377,207,940 downwards.
CCGCTGGAGAGAGGTCAGAATTTTATCTAGTGGCAGTTTCAGTTTTTACTTTAACCATGGAGTAGCCCAGGGGGTTAATATAACTACTGGTACCGGCATAATGTATTGTATTGTATTTAACTGTATTGTATGTGGATAGCTCAGTGGGTTGCAGCTTTTGTCACAGAGATCCCTTTGCTACATGTGGTTCAGCCACAACTGAAGCTGAGTTTTTGGTGGAGGGTGCTGATGTTTTAGAAATTAAATAATCGCTTTAAAAGCACCTGCTGCAGAGTTCGAATTTCTTGTTGCTCAAATGAGTGTGATTTCAGATATTTGTCTATTTCCATTGAATTCATTTCATGATTTTGGTCGCTAGAAAGTGCCACACATTTAGTCATTGAATGACTCATAAATCCACTGAATGTATGAAAATGTCACACATAAGCAATCTGAAACATTAGCAGCTAGACTCAAATGGGTGCAATTTCTGATCTCTATATGATTCCCTCGTCTTCATTGCTTGATTTTGCTCACAAGAAAGGGTCACTCATAGTGGGACACACTGGTGCCTCAGACAGTGCCAGCCTCAAGGGGCAGAGTCGCAGCGACATCACAGAGACCACAGAGTACCACACTAGGGGCAGGGGGACAGAACTGGTGCCTCGCAGCCTTAGACAGTACCACCAGACACAGGGGGCAGACGGCACACAAAGAGATATCACTGGGGGGTCGCAGAGAGTGCTAGACTCAGGGGTCAGAGAGGCATCACCGGCGAAGCCACAGTGTGTGCGAGGGCGGCTAAGGTGGCACAGAGGGGTCTTTGGTCAAAGTCACAGACAGTAAGAGACTCTGGGGTCAGAGAGAGGTGGCGAAATTCGAGAGAACGCACCCCCTGCAGCGGTGCCTGTTCCCACTTCCCAGACTCCTGTTGAAATAGTCATGGTGGCTGAGGCCAGCCCTTACCAGGCTGAGCCCCGTGGCCCAGCGGGTGGTACCTCAGGCAGCAGGCTAAAGGAAGAAGTGCTGGCACCGGCCCTGGGCAAAGAGGTTCACCTCAAACTTCTGGAAGCGAGCAGGAGGGTGTTTGGCGGGGTGCAGCAGGCTCCAGAGGGTCTGAAGGAGAAGAGAGGCAGAGAGAGGCTCTTACTAGACAATGCTGCAACAAAAGAGGCAGCATGGGACTGTGGAGAGAGGTTCCTAGAACAGGGACAGCTGCCACAGGGAGCTATACCCGGGCGTGTGGACAGGTCACAGGTGTTCTGATAACAGCAGTGCTGTGGGAGGCGATAGGCTGGGACTATGGAAAGATGCTCCTATGCCAGGAATATTCAGGGCGAGGAGGGAAAGCCTGGGCTTGTGGAGAGAGCAGTACTGGGAAAGAGGTACTTATTTTAGGAATCTTCAGCTCAGGGAGGTACAGGCACAGGCTGGGGCTGTGGATGACTTGTGCAAATACTTCATTAGGTATGTTTAACTGCAGCTTCTCATGACCTACAGTTAATTATTTGAGCCCAATGCATTCAGTGCATTTTACACCGCCTGGGTGCTGCTTCAGGACTGAGGAGTATTTCTGTGATATCTCTTTTAGTGAGTTTCTTGTGGCTGTAAAATCCCATTTAGAGCGCTGTATTATCAGAACGTCGTGCTTGTCTAACCTGCCTGCAGCTAGGTAATAATGTTTTTTTAAGACAGACTGCATGTGTGATTTGAGGCTGATGAAATATTGAGCGCCGGACACTAGCCTGGATGTTCCTAGAAGTAGAAATAGTAGGGGAACCTCCTATCAAACCTTACTATGAGGAAGGCTCCTTTGCTGAAATGCATCTGTCTTTTTGCAGTGCCAGTTGTGGAAGTGGGTGGAGCTAATATAGAAAGCGGGTGGGGCCAATGAAGGAAGTGGGTGGAGCCAGAGAAAAGTAGGTGTGGCCTCCGACAAAGATTTGAGCACCTGCACTTCATATTTTACAAATTAAGCACTGATATCAGGTTAGTGCTCACTAAACCTCCTACAGTAGTAAACAGGACCGAGTATTCCATTCTTAAAAAACTACAGACTTTTCCACCATATCCTCTCTGTGATTTACTCCAGTGCTTCTTGTGGGTTTATCCTCCAAGTCAAGACCCTTCCTACAACCTTGATGCTAGAACTGTCACAGAGCAAAGATTAAAGAATTTAGTCCTGTGTTTCTCTGATGAACAGTAGTTCCCAGAGAAAGTACTTCAGAGTTTTTGATATATGCATCAACCCTGTACCCCACCCCATGTTTCGACTGTATACCTGGGAGTTTAGGTAACTCCAACCTTGGCTTCAAGTGTATCTCTAGAAATACATATCACTCCAACCTTTGCTTCGAGTGTATCCTGGGGAGTGCATTAACTCCAACCTATGTTCCAAGTTTATTCCGAAGCGTGCCAATAACTCCAAGCTGTATTTCTAGTTTATTCCTAGGAGTGCCATACTCCAGTATGTGATTTTGGTCATTCTGCTTTCATGCCGAGCTGCTGATGAAACCTGTAAGTTTGTGTCACTAAAGGTAATGCATGCTCATTTTATGTAAAGACTTGTTAGTGTTTGGATGGTAACTGCCTCCCCTAGTTATTTCCAGTGCATTGTGTCATTGCAAAGCCAGAGAGGTTTTGGTCCAGTGCACATCTCAGAAGTGACAAATCGTGTTATGCAGTGTCAAACAGTTGCTGAGCAGATCCAGCGCCACAAGTCTCTTTTCTTATTTTATCCCAATCCCACTTCCCCCAGGGGATAGTGTTGGATTGAAGGTTTTAGTTCCTTGCTCTGCATTGTCCTCGGGAGGGAAATGAGCATTGGCTCCAGTGTAGTCTCCGCGGTTGGAACCAGGTGAGTGCATGACAAATAGGACAGACCTCTCTTTCTTCATAGTAACTAAGTGAAGTAGTGTGGCTCACTGGTTAGAGGCGGCAGACCCGAGAGCAGAGGACGGCCCGGGACCAGGGTTCGATTCCCGGCGCGGCAGGTTTCTGGACCAGGGTCAGCGGACTCGATAATTCTCTCGCCTCGGTGCCCACTCTGATCAGCGTTCACACTCGGCAACTCTGGGCATTAGCTTGCCTCATCTTCACTAACGGCCCCACCAGACCGCCGGGGATGCCTGGTCTCACCCTGGAGATACCCATTAAGGGACCATCTCTCAGGGAAGCCAGGAAGGGTTTCGCAGTGGTCGAAGCGCCTTGGGACCCTCCGGGTAAGTAGTGCGCTATATAAATGCCTATACATACATACATACTAAGAGGGTGCGCTTTCAGCCCCATTCCATAAGAAGACTTAACTATATTGAGAAACATTTAAACTGTGACCTTTCCAGCACTGCGCTGTACCCTCAGCAAAATAACTCTTTCCTCAGTGGCCTAGTCCCAGGAGGCCGTTATCTCTGCAGTACATGCTTATTCCCTTGTACTGAATAAAAGAGGGGCAACGATTCCAGAGTAAATTGATATACATTTCTTTGAGGAGGAAAGAACATTTTGATTGTATTAGATTTTGTTTCCTGGCCACTGATTATTGACAGATACAAATAAAAAGTAGCTCATGCACTTTATACTCCATACAAATCTATATTTCTTTACCTGTTCCTTTATACATGTTGACACGCCTGTGCTTACAGATCACAATACATGAATGATGCTGGGAATCATAAAGCCCCAAGGCACACGAAGCCTATTTCAGTTTTTTACAATTTTCTAAAAACTAAGATTAGCTGATTATTCACTTTGCATCTATGAAATGGAAAATCCGGCCGGTAAACATATGATAAAAGCATGTTTGTAATACGTTTTTTGCCCCAAAAAGTATCTAATTAAAAGCAGAATGTAGTGGATGGTTTAGAAAAAAAGCTGTCGCTTTATTTATTTTTTAAGTAAGAAACTATGACTGTTATAGATGTCCTGTGCAAGCTGCAAGGTTAGGAAGGTCTGCCATAAAATAGTTTAAATACTTTAGATTAATGAACTTTATTGTTCTTAAAATATTTTTCAAAGACACATATTTGCCATTTGCCTATTTATTAAACAAAGGCAATTCAGAACAACATGGCCTTGCATTCACGTAGTGTATTTTGTAGGAACGATGAGGTGACATGAAGTGATAAAAGACTAACTTACTGCCTTTTCAATTGTAGAACGAGAAGGAAAATCAACTTCCAAAACATCTTTTAAATTCTGCAACAAGCTATTTTCAGGATCCCTAAAAGTAAAAATAAAAAAAATTAACACATAATCTTTGATTACTAGTAAGATTTGTAAAAAATAATATACACATATATATATATGTATATATATATGTGTGTGTGTATAGAGAGATAGAGAGATAGAGATAGATAGACAGACAGACAGACAGACAGACAGACAGACAGACAGACAGATAGATAGATAAGATAAAGTAACTTACCAGAGATGTATGTTGTTGTTAAGTTTCAATTTGAGTGGATTTACCACTAAGAGAAAAACCACAGTCAAAATTATGATATGCTTTTTGGGAAATAAAAAAAAAACAATCCGATTAAACCATTTAAAATAAAGAAGTTGCATCTGAAAACAGCAGGCTCAATCACTTTTAACTCTCAATATGTGGAAAAGCCCATGTTGAAACAGCTGAAATCTACATTTTTGATAACCGAGAACTAGTTAAAGTAAACCAAATTTGGCATGCCTTGGTGAATAGGCTGGCACTCAAATTGGAAAACAGAGATACAAACTCTTTCCTAAGCAGCACATTGTACAAAACTGCAACAAGTCTATTGTACAAGTCCAAATGATTCCTGCTTAAAGGACATTCTGAAAACAAAATGCAAGACCAAAAGCAAAGGAAATAGGGGTAGGTGAACCTATAAAGGCAAATCCTTTAAAAAGAAAAAAACTTTGCAAACCTGGAAACGTAGTTAATAAAAGGAGCGAGAAGGGCTTCCAAGTGAAATAAGTAATGTTCACACTAAGGCAATGAGCATGGTGCCCGTCAGCCAATTACATCTTCCACAGCCACATATGTCCCATTCCCGTCACAAGCACAGCTCACCCGTGTGCCGTGACGGAGCGGTTCCGTCACGAGCATGGGAACGCCACGCGGCCCCCCACCCCCTTACCACTGCGGCGGAATAGCCGCCGCAGTGAAGAGGTTAAAATAGGGAAAAAAAAAGTATTTGCATGCATATTTTTTAGTTCAATGATAAAGCAACATGTGCAGCTTTACAGTTAGAAAATATGAATCAAAACATTGCTCATGAAGAAAAACGTATTCTTCAAAATTACACGTAGGAGGTTCCCCCAGTGGAGAATACAAGGGAAGGAAAATATATATGAAGTCTCAATGAATAGGCTTTCAATGAAGATCTGACTATGCAAGTCTCTATGTTTAAGGCAAAATACTGTTTAATAATACTACATATATAATCAGCCTTGCAAAATGTATACCAATATTTGCTGACAAGACTGTGAATATGACAACCTTGATGAAGAAAAATAAGTCATTTTTGTGGGATGACAATTGTGTTAGTGAATTTAAGCAATTGAAAAGTTGCATTGCATCTGCGCCTGCTTTAGCCACTTTTAATACTGCCTACGACTATGTAATTGTTTCTGATGCCAGTAATGTTGGCTTAGGTGTCGTTTTAATGCAAAATCAAAAAGGTCATTTAGTCACCATTGGCTTTATATCCAGACCATTGAAGGGTGCTGAATGCAAATATTCTACTCTAGAAAAGGAAACTCTTGCATGTTGGTGGGGTATTGAGTATTTTCGAAAATATGTCTATGGCACTGTTTTCAAGGTTAGGTCTGATCACCGTCCTTTAGTAGATTTAGTTACAACAAAAGGATGTGGAAGAGCCACTTCAAGAATTGCCAGATGGCAATACAAATTACAAGATTTTCATTTCAAAGTCGAGTATATTCCTGGGACAAAAGACATTCTAGCGAATTGTCTATCAAGACTACCAGTGGCTGGTGACAATGTAGTTGAAGAGGATGATCATTTAGAAAATGTGATTTCTATTTGTGAGGTATCCAACAGCGGCATACAGGAGAATGAGTGGAGATTAGCATGTGACAATGATATTGTCCTTAAAGAAGTTATTAAGCACATTAATTCTTCGTGGACTAGAAAGGCTGACTCGTCAGAAGGTCTTCTTCCCTTCTTTCAGGTAGCTCATGAGTTATCTTTTAAGAATGATGTGTTAATGAGAAGTTTGCAACTTGTTGTACCTGTTGATTTACAACAAACTATCCTAGACATGGCACATGAAGGACATCCAGGCATGACGAGTATGAAAAGAAGAATTAGAAGTGAGTTTTGGTGGCCAGCTATGGATAAATATATTGAACGCAAGGTCAGGGATTGCATTGAATGTTGCATTAATTATAAATCTCAAAAGACTGTCTCTTATGATCGTTGTCCCATCTCCAGACCGTCCCTTGTGTGGGAATGTGTTTCTTTGGACATTGCGGGTCCGATGTGTTTGGGTCACAATCCTGTTTATGCCATTGTGCTCATTGATCAACTACCTCAGGGGCCTGAGATTAGGTTTGAATCGCAATATTCGAGGTAATATTATGAACTGTTTTTGAATGATGTGTTTGAAAGAGAAGGATTCCCCGAATCTTTACTTTCAAACAATGGGGTGCAGTTAACTTCCACTGAGATAAAAAATGTTCTTGATGGCCATGGCATTGTTCACAAACGTTCTTCTGTCTATTATCCCCAGAGTAATGGAATTGTGGAGAGGTGGATCAAAGTATTTATGGAGGGTTACAATTGGCCATTTCCAATGGGAAGAATTGAAATCAAGCCATCAGAGAAATTCTTTGGAGTTACAGAAATACTCCTAGAAGTATGGGTGATCTTTCTCCTTTTGAAAAAATGAGGGGAAGGAAGAGTGTCTTTAACATGAGTCGGGCATGGACGAGAGATTTATTGTGTAGTAAAGACGACAAATCTGTGTCTGTTCAAGACTGTCATGATAGAGCTGTTAATTCTCCAGTGAAGATCAATGATTGGGTACGAGTGAAGAAAGGTAGGATTGTTAAAATCCGGTGAGTCTCGCTTTTCACATCCTTTGAAAGTGGTCCGAGTTGGTTAAAAGGTGTAGGAAAGTGGCTCTATATATACTGGACCAAAGTAAGGTACAGTGTGTACAGTGTGTTCAGTCCCCAGAGGTTTGGCAGAGGCTAAAGTTAGATATAACCTTACTCTCTACAGTGGTAGCTTGGTCGAGCAGTAAGGCAGAATCAGAGGACAGTTTAAAGCATTTGTTGTAAACACTCAGTCAGAAAATGGTCTCACACACTCAAGAACTGAACTCTAGCCAATGGTTTTGTATCAAAATATATAGTTGTTTTATTTTAGAATCAACAAGGTATCAAAATATACTTTCTCAGGATGACTAACTTTAATTAAATTCTTTTCAAATAGGCAATAGACTTTTTGAAGGCAATAGTTACAGTTTGTTGCAATAGGCAACACAATTTGAAATACAATGCAACATTGAGCTCAATGGGAATTCCTGGTTAAATGCAATTAGTTACTTTGTAGTTTACTTTTCTAACCACAGGACTGGATCCTAGATTCAGTCCCGGGACATGAGCTGTAAACAGTTAAGTAAAAGCGTTTTGGTTACAGTAGTAATTTTTAAGGAATAATATTGTATTTTGAAAGTTGACACTTAGAAACTTTTTCAGTTGAAATTGCAAATGTTATCCTATGGAAGGAAATTTAATTTGCATGTAAAGTAGGTTCTTGTTACTTTTGTAACCCAGTACTAGACTTCTAGGTTCAGCACTGGGACCTCTATCTAAAACAGGTAAGTAATTGCGTTTTGGTAGTTGGTACGATTTTTAAAGAATATTTGTAGTTTGCAAAAATGGCCAGAAAAAAATTCACAGAAAACAGTCAATGGTTTCCTATGGAAGAAAATTTGGGTTACTGGTAAGTACGGTTAAAATTACTTTTCAGGGCTGTGCCGGGCTAAAATGTGCAATAAACCAAAAACAGTACCAGTATTGCCTAACTAATTGAACTTGGACCAAGGATGATCACTCGAATCGCTGACTGAAACAGTGACTCTCGGAGAAATGTTTTGTCCGGAATAAATCAAATGACTTTAATTATTTTTACATCACATGCATCATATCAATGAGCAATTTTTTGTTTTTTAGATGAACATTTAGATAACTCCACAAAAGTATGTCAAACAACAGAATGAAACGGGTAAAAAAGACACTTTGAAGACAAATTGACAACTTGCATTCAACATTCATACGGGACAACACACTGATATATATACACATGTAAACATTCGAAAATTCTATTTACAACATGATTTTTGAAAAGCATAGCATTGGAAATGAACAACTAAAGAGTTTTCATGTGTTTAAGAGTAAATCGAAAATTCCTAATGCTGGGTAGAGAAGGTCTACGCGTTTCGATGACCCCTTGTTGTGGGGAAATCTCGTCAGGACCAAGCGCCTGTGAATGGAGAAACAAAATTGGGTCAACCAAAGGGATCGGACTCTACCTCTCAACGCTTCAGTGGGGGAAAAAGGAAACTAATCATACCTTTTAGTTGCTGGGTTCTCTTTTTGAAAGTAAGACTGTAATAAAAACAAAACCTGTTTTAGTCTCCGATTCAGAAAAAACCGCAATAGCACTTTCCTGATTGTCACATTCACTCGTGAGTACTTACATAGTGTTGCGCGTGGCGCGCTCTCAATAAGTCTTGTTCTCATCAATTAGTGATGGAAGTGGAGATCTACAAGAATGGAAGGACTAGTCAGGGGACCTAATGGTTAGGCTGGTGGCGGTAGCTGCTATCGTTAAAACGGGGGCTACTTACATGTAGTTGAAGCGTGGAGACGGGGCTGTTTCCCGGATTCGCACGGTAAAACGCCTTTTTGGATTGATTGATTCCTGAAAGAAATTGAAGGCTCATGTCAGTTTCTTTCGGAAAAACTAGATGAGCGGTGGTACTATTCTGCCACGGTGTTCCGATATACCTGTTAGATTGTAGTATGATGAGTATATCTGGGGGTCCACGCTCTTCGGTCTCTGTCAATGAATGCAGTTGCCGGCACCATCCAGTCGATGTCTCTGATCTCGTGTGTCCTGGTTTTTAACTCACTTCCTGGTCCTGGGGTTTGTGGGGATTGTAGTTTTTTGAGATTCGTCGTCATGGAGACGTTGTATGTGTCATGTGACCAAGTGTAGTCGGGCTCACAGCCTGCGCAGGAGACGGTAGCCCGAATCGATTCATATGTCTTAGTCTTTATAAACGGTAGATCTCAGAGAATTCGTTAAGACCATTTGTCGCTGTATTAAACTTGACTATGAGCATGGCTTCATGGCGGGATAGTTTTGCCTCAATATCTCCTCTGGGGTCTTTTTCAATTTTTGCGATGACTGTACATTTTAGATCCTCCAGTGTGTGTTCGTGACTGATCCAATGGTTGACAAGTGGGGCAGTTGTGACTTTCTTTTTTATCCGTGATTTGTGTTGAGTGATGCGGCATCTTATCTCCTGACTTGTTTTGCCAATGTATAGCATGTCGCAAGGACATTTTATGCCGTAGATGACGTATCTCGATTTACAGTTCGTAAACTTTTCGTGTTTCCAGAACAGTTGCTTATGTTGAAACAAGCATCCTTCCTCCGTACTTGCGCAACAAATACAAGATCCGCATTTGTGGTGTCCCTGTATAGGTGGTAGTCCTAGCATGGTGTTAATTGTAGGTGAGTTCTGCTTCATTGCTGCTCGTACTAGGTGGTTGGCCACGCTCTGGTCTTTTTTAAAAGCAAATAATGGCTTCTCTTTTAGTGTCTCATCTACATTTTCTACTAGATGCCAATTTTGTAGGATGGTTTTCTTGAGTTGATTCGAATTGGGGCAAAATGTGGAGACACATACTATCCTTTTGAGAGTTGGTTTTGTCCTTTTTACTAGTAGTGTTTCTCTGGGGATCCACCATACTCTCTTCATAGTTCTTTTTAGTAGTTTTACGGGATAGCCTCTTGTCGCTAGATTGTCTGTCAGATTGGAAGCGTGGAACATATATTCGTCTTTGAAATGGCAGTTCCTTTTTATCCGCAAGTACTGTCCGAATGGGAGATTTTCTTTTAAGTTTCGCGGATGATTGCTATTGAAATGTAAAGCCTTGTTTCTGTCTGTCAATTTTTTGTATAATGTCGTCACCAAGCCTTCGTCTGTTGGGTATACCTCAACATCGAGGAATGACATTTTAACTTTTGAAAAGTTCATGCTGAATTTTATCTCTTCTGTGCGTGTGTTAAGCCACTCATGAAATTCCTTTAGATCTTCTTCTGATCCTCTCCAAGTTAAAAAGACGTCGTCAATGTAACGACTCCAACTCGTGATTTTTTCAGAAAATGGATTTGACTGGTAAACAAATTTCTCTTCATATAATGACATAAATAATACAGCCAATTCTGGGGCGAACGGACACCCCATGGCTACACCACTTATCTGGTAGAAAAACTCTCCGTTGAAATTGAAATAGTTTTTCTTTAGTGCCAATGTAGCTAATTGCATGATAAACTCTGTTGGTACTCTAGTCGGTTTTGGTCGTTGGTCAAGGTAGTACTGGATAGCATCCAGGCCGTCACTCTGAGGGATCTGGGTGTACAGTGAACTTACGTCCATTGTTACAAGGAAATCCTCATTTTGTTCAAACGGAATTGTTGGTAGTTTATTGATAAAATCAGTCGTGTCTCGGAGGAATGATTTAACCTCGGACATGAAGGGTTTCAAGAAAAAATCCACAAACTTTGATACCGGTTCAAACAGAGACTCACACCCGGAGACAATTGGTCTTCCGGGGGGGGCATTAATGTCTTTGTGGACTTTGGGTAAGACATAAAATAAGGGTATTTTTCTACCAGATAAGTGGTGTAGCCATGGGGTGTCCGTTCGCCCCAGAATTGGCTGTAAAATTTATGTCATTATATGAAGAGAAATTTGTTTACCAGTCAAATCCATTTTCTGAAAAATTCACGAGTTGGAGTCGTTACATTGACGACGTCTTTTTAACTTGGAGAGGATCAGAAGAAGATCTAAAGGAATTTCATGAGTGGCTTAACACACGCACAGAAGAGATAAAATTCAGCATGAACTTTTCAAAAGTTAAAATGTCATTCCTCGATGTTGAGGTATACCCAACAGACGAAGGCTTGGTGACGACATTATACAAAAAATTGACAGACAGAAACAAGGCTTTACATTTCAATAGCAATCATCCGCGAAACTTAAAAGAAAATCTCCCATTCGGACAGTACTTGCGGATAAAAAGGAACTGCCATTTCAAAGACGAATATATGTTCCACGCTTCCAATCTGACAGACAATCTAGCGACAAGAGGCTATCCCGTAAAACTACTAAAAAGAACTATGAAGAGAGTATGGTGGATCCCCAGAGAAACACTACTAGTAAAAAGGACAAAACCAACTCTCAAAAGGATAGTATGTGTCTCCACATTTTGCCCCAATTCGAATCAACTCAAGAAAACCATCCTACAAAATTGGCATCTAGTAGAAAATGTAGATGAGACACTAAAAGAGAAGCCATTATTTGCTTTTAAAAAAGACCAGAGCGTGGCCAACCACCTAGTACGAGCAGCAATGAAGCAGAACTCACCTACAATTAACACCATGCTAGGACTACCACCTATACAGTGACACCACAAATGCGGATCTTGTATTTGTTGCGCAAGTACGGAAGAAGGATGCTTGTTTCAACATAAGCAACTGTTCTGGAAACACGAAAAGTTTACGAACTGTAAATCGAGATACGTCATCTACGGCATAAAATGTCCTTGCGACATGCTATACATTGGCAAAACAAGTCAGGAGATAAGATGCCGCATCACTCAACACAAATCACGGATAAAAAAGAAAGTCACAACTGCCCCACTTGTCAACCATTGGATCAGTCACGAACACACACTGGAGGATCTAAAATGGACAGTCATCGCAAAAATTGAAAAAGACCCCAGAGGAGGAGATATTGAAGCAAAACTATCCCGCCATGAAGCCATGCTCATAGTCAAGTTTAATACAGCGACAAATGGTCTTAACGAACTCTCTGAGATCTACCGTTTATAAAGACTAAGACATATGAATCGATTCGGGCTACCGTCTCCTGCGCAGGCTGTGAGCCCGACTACACTTGGTCACATGACACATACAACGTCTCCATGACGACGAATCTCAAAAAACTACAATCCCCACAAACCCCAGGACCAGGAAGTGAGTTAAAAACCAGGACACACGAGATCAGAGACATCGACTGGATGGTGCCGGCAACTGCATTCATTGACAGAGACCGAAGAGCGTGGACCCCCAGATATACTCATCATACTACAATCTAACAGGTATATCGGAACACCGTGGCAGAATAGTACCACCGCTCATCTAGTTTTTCCGAAAGAAACTGACATGAGCCTTCAATTTCTTTCAGTAATCAATCAATCCAAAAAGGCGTTTCACCGTGCGAATCCGGGAAACAGCCCCGTCTCCACGCTTCAACTACATGTAAGTAGCCCCCGTTTTAACGATAGCAGCTACCGCCACCAGCCTAACCATTAGGTCCCCTGACTAGTCCTTCCATTCTTGTAGATCTCCACTTCCATCACTAATTGATGAGAACAAGACTTATTGAGAGCGCGCCACGCGCAACACTATGTAAGTACTCACGAGTGAATGTGACAATCAGGAAAGTGCTATTGCGGTTTTTTCTGAATCAGAGGCTAAAACAGGTTTTGTTTTTATTACAGTCTTACTTTCAAAAAGAGAACCCAGCAACTAAAAGGTATGATTAGTTTCCTTTTTCCCCCACTGAAGCGTTGAGAGGTAGAGTCCGATCCCTTTGGTTGACCCAATTTTGTTTCTCCATTCACAGGCGCTTGGTCCTGACGAGATTTCCCCACAACAAGGGGTCATCGAAACGCGTAGACCTTCTCTACCCAGCATTAGGAATTTTTGATTTACTCTTAAACACATGAAAACTCTTTAGTTGTTCATTTCCAATGCTATGCTTTTCAAAAATCATGTTGTAAATAGAATTTTCGAATGTTTACATGTGTATATATATCAGTGTGTTGTCCCCTATGAATGTTGAATGCAAGTTGTCAATTTGTCTTCAAAGTGTCTTTTTTACCCGTTTCATTCTGTTGTTTGACATACTTTTGTGGAGTTATCTAAATGTTCATCTAAAAAACAAAAAATTGCTCATTGATATGATGCATGTGATGTAAAAATAATTAAAGTCATTTGATTTATTCCGGACAAAACTTTTCTCCGAGAGTCACTGTTTCAGTCAGCGATTCGAGTGATCATCCTTGGTCCAAGTTCAATTAGTTAGGCAATACTGGTACTGTTTTTGGTTTATTGTTAATTGATGGTGAGGCTTGTCCTTATTGCCAGTGAGCCCAGACCGTGTTTTGGTTTTGGGGCTAAAATGTGCAGCACTGAGGTCTCTCCTGATACCAGGTGAGTAAATCGGAATTAGTTCGGCTGATTTTAGGTGAATATTTTAAAGTTCCAAAACTCCACACTTAGAAGAATTTCTAAGTGAAACCAGTCAACGTTAGCCTATGGAAGAAAAGTGAGTTATCGGCTTTTAGGTAAGTACTCGCTGGCAGAGTTAAGGTTCTGGGGATAGACTCAGGGGTCTCCCAGGGTCAAGTAGGTACAGTTAGTACACCCTCACCGGCACTGGGGCAGCCGGTGCAGAGGTAGTTAGGCCCAATGTTATCCAATGAGAGGCAGGGGGCCTTTGGTTGGTGGCTGCTAGCTAGAAGGCCACGCAGCTGTGGGAACTGGGCTCCTGGTCACTTGCTCAGGGCAAATGGGAAAGTAGGATAGGACACAGGTTGCACTGCCAGAGGCACTTCGGGCTGCAGGGTGCTTTTGAGCCGTCGGGCACTCAATGTTATTCAATAGAAATCATGAAAAGGGAACAAAGGCTGCAGGCTCGGGGACGGTGGATCTTCTGGAGCGACCAACACTTAGATGGGTAAGTTGGGATCTTGGAGGGTAGGTAGGCACCCCGGAGTTGGGCACAAGAGGCCGGGGGACGCCAAGTGCAGGGGTGTCTTTGGACATCGGGAAATCTTAACCTCTGCTGGTTGCGATAGGAGGGGCTCTTTGTTCTGAGTCTGCAGGCGTCGTCTGGGTCGTCGAGGAGGGTCCAAATCAGAATCGCTGGGGGGACGTCCTCATGGTCTTTGTCCACTTGGGCACAGGCCGGGCTCGGCGGGTGCAGAGTGGACTGAATTCGCGGTTCCTTGCTGGCACTAGGGGTATTGCTGTTTGAGCAGAGCCACTGCTCGTGGGAGTCCCATTCCCTAAGAGGGTCAAGGCAGGCAGGTTCTCAGGGGTTCTTGAGGTTGCTGTCCGCAGGAGACCAAGGATTCAGCAGGAGCAGGTTCAAGGATCAACAGGTCTGTAGGGCTGGGGCCAAGTCAGTTGGTGTTGTCCTCTTGTTAGCAGCTTCATGGCAGGTCTCCTTCTTCTTGGTCTTCTTTCTTGTTTCGAAATAGGGATCTGAGGAAGGAAGGTTCAGGGTGCCCTTAAATACTACATTTAGGGGCATTACAGGTAGGAGAAGGGCAGAGACCAATAGGTCCCTGTCCTGGGGTGAGTATACTCTATTGGGCAGGGCTCCCCATCCTCAAGATGGCCGGAGCCCGAAGTTGTGCTTTACCTCGCCTCTCTCACCTGAGGGATGGAGTTGGCACAGGCTGGCACACCCCCTTTCCTAACGTAGGGTTTCCCGCCAGTCTTCCTTCCAGAGTGGGGGTCAGAACTGGTGGGGGCCAGTTGCTGAGTACAGCAAGTGGTCTGGAGAAGCTCACAAAGTTGGTTTGCCTTTGAAGCTTCCTCCTGCCCATCCTAGAGGAGGTGGCCTAGCACCTCGCCCAGGATCTGCATTGTTGCAGGCCCAGGAGAGCGGGGCTCTCCACTCAGGGGTCCAGCAACATGTGTGCTGTGTGGCAGCCTCCCAGACCAGACGTGGATTGTAGGTTAGGTTTCAGGGGGCATCTCTAAGATGCCCTCTGTAGTGCAGTTTACATTAAATCCCACACTGGCATCAGTGTGGGTTTAATGTGCTGTGAAGTTTGATATCAAACTTGTCAGTCTTCAGTGTAGCCATTATGGTGCTGTGGAGTTCGTAATGACAACCTCCCAGCACCATATACTCTTAATGGCATCACTGTACTTACAGTGCCCAGGAATGGTCCTGGGTACTGTAGGGGCACAGGGCTCATGCACCTGTGCCCACACCAATGGCACAGTGCACCCAGCTAGAGGGATAACTGATGTATGCCAGAACAGTGGGTTTGTGGGCATGGCACACAGGGATGTGTGCCATGTCGACTCTTTGTTTAGGTCTGCACCAGGACACTCCGTCTACCAAGGCAGGGTGTGGGTGTCAGGGTGCAGGGCCCCTAAGGGTGGCACAATAAGTGCTGCAGCCCTTAGGGGTCTTCTCTGGTCACAATGCCCTGGGTACCTAGGGTACCATTTACCAGGGGCTGACATGTGGCCAGAGATGCCAATTGGGTTTCAGCTTCAATACAGTTTTAGGAAAGGAACACAGGCCCTGGGCACCTGATTGGCAGGAGCCCAGGGCAAACTCAGTCAAAGCACATCGGCCATTTAGCAAAAAGTGGGGGTATACCAGGCAAGAAAGATTGCACTTTCTCACATCAGGTTGTAGAACTATCTGCTGGAAATGTTTGGAATTTATCCAAGGTGTTGAAAGTTCCTCAGTGGATGTGGCCAAGTGAAAAGACTGTTGATTTTTTTGTTACCCTGTCTCCCAAGATTTCATGCAATAGGACAAATTGGAGGAAGTCAATTTCTTCACAGCCTGGAATTCCAGATAGCCACCATGTGCAAAGTTCTCTGCAACCTGGAAATCCAGGCAGCCACCATATGCAAAGACCACGTCAATGTCCTATCTGGTATAAAGATTATAATTTGGGCAAGTGATGTTTCTTTGTATATTATTATTACTGATATGCAATCATGTATACATTATCTAATGTTCCTGTTGAATTACATTCGCAATTTTCTTTGTAATATTGTTGTTTATCTGTTAAGAAAGGGGGATGTGTGGTGTCTTGCTAATCTCACCTGGAATCTGGAATACTAGCTGTGTTCCAGATTCCAGGGCAGACAGTTTGGCCCAGGCTTACAAGATGGATCTGGCATGGTATTCTCCTGAAGAATAAAGCTTCTTACCTCTACTTCTGCGTGCTGAGATACTTCTTTAAAACACCCCACCAGTGTCCTCTACCATCTGGACAACCTGCCTAGTGCGTTTCATGTTCCTTACATTTATGGATGTTAAAAAAGAAAATAAGAGAAAAGCGCTACACAGTGTGCTTCAACGTTCAACCACCTTCAGAAATGTCATTGAATGACTTGAAGCTGACCTACAGTTTGAGCAGTCATTGGGAGAAAACACAGCTCTGATTTGACAACAAGAGAAATTCCCACAATTGGATTTAAAAAATAATAATTGCACAAAATTGAGGGGGATTATTTTGGTGAATCCCCACAGGTCATGGGCAAAAACAGCTTACGTTCTGCTTATTAGCAGGTTTTAGGTGTATTGAGCACTGGAGTTAAAGGTTGAATTGCCATGCACTGACGCAGATGTCATGTGGGTCCGACAAGCACATCTTCTAGTGGCATCTGCAACAGGTTTCAAACCCTTAGATTTTTTAAGGGAATATTCGAGCTAGTCACTATCAAAATCGCATAAATGTCATCAGTGACCAAGCAAGAGAGCTCTAGAACATTTCGATGACGTATGAAAACATATGAACTGATGTTAGCAAACTAGCTGTTAACATATACACTTGGATGTTGTCATGTCCAATAGTCAGAATGTCAGAAGAAGTCATATGGCGCAACCTGACAGCACATAGAACGTATTGCTTGGAAAAGGTTTTCTGGATCAGTCCGACACATGAAGGATAGGCATTCATAAGGTGAGCAATCTGCAGGAAGATTATGTATCCACCAGCTATATGTTTACCTAAGGGAAGCAACCTTTCTTACAATACTCTGGAAGGCCTGGACTCCTCTTATGAATATTCATCTAACCCTCTTCTCGCTCGTGTCCCATCATGGTAACCTCTCTCCACCACCCCCCTCCTTTCTTTCTATCTCACTGTCTGCTGGTCAGAAGCCTAAAACCAGGTAAACCACAATGGTCTGTTGAAGTGAGATGATAGCATGTTAGTTTAAGAATTACTGACATTCTTCATCAAAGCAGATTTTTGACTATTAAACACAGGATGCTATATGTGTGCTGGTTAAATGTGCACTAACGCCATATAGCTGACACACTGATGTTCCTCAAGAGTTCACCCATCCTCATGTAAACATTATGTGCATAGAGACAGCTGAACACGTTAGAATTTGACACACCCCCAGCACGCACAACACAGAGCCAAAGCTGTTAAGTTGGCAAAGTAATGCTCCTCAAAAGTACAAAAACACTTATCACACATATCAACACTAACCCTGGGCCTAGGACTACACTAAGCTCGCGTAGTTTGCACAACTACGCACTACGCGAATTGCACGTAACACAGTGCAAAAAGGCGTAACGGGCATTTTTTGCTTGCTCGCGGCCCTCAAAGTCAAGTTAGCGACCGTGAGCGAGCAAAATAACATCCCGGCAAGACTTTTTCCTCGTTCGCGATCAGCAACATCAAGTTGCTGATCGCGAGCGTGGAAAATAAACCTCCAGGCGAGATTCTCAATGCGGGGAGGTCAGGTTTCTCATTGCGAGTGAAAAACTACCAATCCGCGTTGAGAAAGCTGCCGCTCGAGTACAAATCTACTCGAGCGACAGAAAACGACCACTTGCACTGTGCAAGATGCGGTTTGCAATGATTGCACAGTGCACTATGCAGTTCGCGTAGCTTGCATAGTGCACCTTGCGTAGCTACGCATAGCGCTACTACGCAAATTACGCCGAGGGTTAATCAACACTCACAAATACACTATAAAGACACAAAACAAAGTACAAAAGCCACATAATTAGAAATGAAATGCCCTCCTAAACAATTTGATGGTCAATGGACAGCTATTCATCCTTAAGGAACGAGAAGAGGGAGGTCAAATTCCTATAGCTTACATCAGGAAAAACCTCCTCAAAGACACCTGAATAACTGTGTCAAAATGGGGTCACAAAGGGGTCTTCAGGTCAACCAACAGGAATCATCACTTTGCATCAGGTAGAACAGACCCACTGCCACACAGACCCAACCAAAAGATACTAATCTACAGCTATTTAAGTCAGTAAGAAAGCCTAAAATGTTGTGGGATCACACAAGCAACCTGCCAAGAGTGATAAACCAGTCCAATGTTAGAAAGTGTTATACAAATACATGTACAAATACGATTACAGAGTAAATGCACTGTTAACAAATGGAGGATGCTAAGATATTTTATGCAGGGATGATGCCCAAGATCTGTATAGCTAAGAGTAACTTATAAGCAGAGAGCTTTTAGTCAAGTGATTTTGGTAGGTTTAGAGATATGTGACTATACTGGGTCCTAACTTTAATTGCAGTCTGTCCGTGGGCTGGGGTGGACTCTGCTGTGTAGCAGGAAAATGCTTGAAGTGAAAAGGCTGTGCTTGGCCCATGCTCTATTCTCACAGTAAGGTGCTTCAGGGTCCAAAACGGAGAATAGAAAAGGTACAACAAGGGCTATACGAAAAGTCATTGTAGAAAGGGGACATGGCTGGGTAGCAATTCGGCTGCACTGAGGCACAGATCACAATTAACATATAGATGACGCCACTGGCTAAATTTTGGGTGCAGAATACATGCCATACTGTGAGGTGTATCCCCTGCTGACATTTCTAAATCAGTGACAGACTCCATATGTTTCTGAGAGCCCATTAAGCTCAGTGAAAGGAGACACTTAGCACTTCATAAAACGTACTTTAATTCATTAAGATTGGATCAGCATGAGGAGAATGGTCTTGCCGCATCTAGAGTAAACTACCAGATGCAGAATTTTGTAACTGAAAATGGGATATAGAAATATTAGCTTCACAAAGAAAGGGGTGGGGGGTCCGAGGAGGATTTTTAAGACCTGCGAGGGTTGACTCCCCAATTTAATACTGTAATTAATATGGAAATATTAACCCGTGGTGTATTTACTTACTGGCAAAGGCAAAGGGCCCAGAGTTTTGGCCGGAGACGTGGTAGGTTATTGGAGCAAAAATATATTTGAAAGTTCCAATGGAATCTGGTAAGGTATATACTGAATTTCATGTGCACTTGGGTATGTGTTAGAAGTGTGCAGGGCTGTAGTCAGTTGAGATGAGATAAGTGATCTAACTTATATAGTTACTGGATTTTAGAGCATGGTACATGTTAACTAAAATGTATTCAAAGATGCATCTCTTCAAACATGAATTCGGACTTGTATAAAGCATGGTCCTGTTAGACGAATCTTTGTATTACATGGGCGTGTGTGAGTTGTGCATTTATGATAACACAAGTTTTATGGCTACTACGATAATGTACTGTAATGTAATTATAAAATAATAATAAAGACGTACATGAAGCCAAACAAATCCAATGTTTCAATAATGGCAGCATAATTGGTCTGACTACGTACACAAGGTGCAGAATGCTTGCTCATTATATTTCTGCTAAAAAGGGAACAAAAGACAGCAGCACGCATGAGACTCTGCCCCTCATTATGAGGGACAAGGTCATCGTGATAGGGCCGGAACAAGACTATGCGGATTGGCACTACTTCACCAAAAGCCAGGTGAAATACTGGGCAAAACGTGGTAATTTGTGCAGACACCCGGCTGAGGCAGTCAGAAAAATGTTTATTTGGACCTTAGTCTTTAAAGAACGCATAAAGGTGTTAAAACTGGCTCATCATAACACATATATGCAATTAAAATCTCACTGTACAATTAAATCATCAAAATGCATGTGTATAGATATAAAATCACCTCTTGCAATTATAAAAGTAGAAAAATACCAATTAAGAAACTAATAAAACCTGTTTAACAGCAACCGTGAATCTTCCTAAGGCACATGCCACATCCAAATACCTCATAACATTTACAAGTGCCACAGCTTGCCTATGCTCTCTGATAATACATTTGAGGAAAAGTGGCTTTAAAATTACTTTCCGTACTGTCTGAAACTTTTTGCAATCTATGAGGATGTGCAAGCAGTCACACTTTACTCAGTCCACAATTTTTGCATCCATAATGTTTGACTTGCTGTTACTATGGCATGGGTTTAGAAATTTTTGAAATCTTAGTATCTCTGATCTATTCCTGCTGTTTGGTAATGATTCCACATAAGGAAACAAATCCTCACTTTCCCATGACTTTAGCTTAAAACGAACACAGGACTTCACTTGTAAGTATATTATCTCATGTACTCTAGCTTTGTTTTTTACTAATGCAGGTGGTTGCCCCATTAAGGTCAAATTGTTACATTCCATTCTATCAGTCTCCGCTCTTATTGCTTGAATCATAGAGGACCTCGGTAGTGGCAGGAAACGTTTCAAACATTCCCTCTGTAGTGTAGTTCCTATATTCCCAATAGGCTCTGTGCATTGGAATAATATATCCTATAGATTAGACGTAGGACTATCGAATATACTAAACTTAATAGTGAGTGCCAGCTAGCTCAGAGGTCACTAGAAACGTTCTCAAATTCATAAGAAGGGATTAGTTTCTGAAAACCGCATAAACATGACAACTTTGTTTCCCAAGAACAAGAAATATATCTCTCAGAGTCGTAGAAACAATAGATAAGTATTTCACTCAGTCAATAGTGCATGCTTCGTTTCAACACTGTTGTAGAGAAATAAAGAGACGGGCATTTTCAATAAAAAGGTTTATTGAACAGTCTTCTTTCTCATACAAGAGAAGTGAACTGATACAATCGTTAAGCAGTCTGCAAAGTATAATGCGTACAGCAACAACAGTATTCTAAAATAATACTGTAAGTCTGGTATCTCAGTCTTGGGACACAATTTCCCAACACCCCACAAGGGGAGCTTGGAAACGTTGGAGATGAATTCTCTGCGAGAGAAGGGCAGCCTCTTGATCAGTGCGTCAGCTGGAGATTCGTCTTCCTTCGACACTTGCCTGAGCGAGCTGCATCGGGCAAGTAGATAGTCGAACTGCTCCGAACCACTGTAGTTTGCCATAGCTAGTGAAGGTATATTTATATATTGAAGGTGTTTAGGAATGTCACAGTTTGACGTAAAGTCGGGCATATGAAAGTCAAGAAAGAACCCCTAGGGAATAGTTTTTCTTTGCAAAGTACGTGAGTTCTTGGACAAATCAATATTCAAGCAAGGGGAAGTTACCTAACTGCTTAAACCGATTTTCCAAAAAATCGTTGTGACGTTTGGTACGGGTGAAAGTAGCCATGCCTGCATTTGGGTCCCGAGGACTATGCCTAAATTAGGGATTGATTTCTATGCCTATATAAGGGCAATGTGAATTATACCCATATAGGGGCATGAATCTGGAAAATTCACTCGGAGCTCTAAACGCCACACAACACCTCTTTATATTCCCAGCTCATTTTGGTGCTTAGGCTTAATAACTCAACTCCATACTGGAATTGTGAATAAATCATTGCAGCATAGGCAGTTAATACTGGTTTTAAGGACATATTGCCATATTATTTATTACATTTTCTAACTCCACTTATTAATGCCAGGGCTCAAACTTTAAGTGATTTGATATGCTCGTTCTACCTTAATCTTTTATCGAACCACACCCCTAGGTACATATTTTATATTGAATAATAACTGGGAATAATAACAGGGCACGATTCAAAGGGACCATTTTGTCTGCTCTTTTGCCATTTATCTCCCTTTGTATGGGCTCTAAGTAAACCCACAAATGATTTGGACCTTACCCATTCTTCACCATTGTTCAGTTATTATCACCATCCGTGCTTCCTTTACCTTTTCCTTGCTAAGGTCAAATTCTTTACAGACCCACCCTATTTTACCCATTCCTTTGTATTCTACTCTTTTTGCCTGGTTTCCAAAATTGCCAATACCTTTCCTGTCTAAGGATGAACGATTCTTCCATCCCTCAACCCCACGCCATCCCCTAATAGCCTTAATTAAGCACGCTTGCCTAGTTCTTTGGGGATTCTTTTTTGGGACATTTAGTAATTGCTTTCCCATTTTCAATGCTTTTATACTCTTTCGAATTTTTACTTAACCGGGAGCTTCTCCCTTGGCATTTTATTATTCTCCTTATTAAAGGAATACATGGTCTATACATAGTGGGCTCTACACGTTTCTTTATCAACATTGGATGTTCGGATAAATAAACAGATGTTACACATTTCTCTTTAAAACTGTCCCCTTTGCTTACCCATGGTCATCATCTTCGTGGCCCATGGTTTTCGTGCTCTCCTCTACTGGCCATACGCGGGGCTGAAGATCGTTGTTTAGCACCGTCATCTCGACTATTCCTTGCAGCGTCTTTTGCAAGATTAACATTATATCCAGCATCAAATTAGTTTAGGGGGCTGTGACTTCCAGATTTAGAGTAGATTGCTTTACCGATACTTCTGCTTCCTTATTTGACACCCCCAAACTTTGGTCAGATGAAGCGCAAAATTCTTCCCTATTATCCTTGGCCGACGCTTTTATCCACCCTTCGTTCTTTGTGTGCCCAGATGCCTTTTCTTGCATCACCCAGCTGTCTTTGGGGGGGAAACAACTGGGGTGAGGAGGACAGTCTCGATTCTGGCAAGGGCTGAACGCATTTCATAAGATCTGAATTGTTTAGCAGGGGTAGTCTCAGGTAGAGAGACAGCATTCTTCCATTCCTCATGCTGCTTGTATCCCCCTCTCTTAAGTGTTTCACATCTGTCTGGGCCTGCATTGTTTTTAACATGCTTACCCACAAAATCTTTAATTGATTTTGAATACTGATGAGCCACCAGGCACACTGAATGTAGGGCTTTTTGAAGGTTATTCCTCTTGGGATCCCTTAGGGAGTTAATCCTTGCCTCAGACTTCTCTTCCATAGGGCCCCCTTCTTGCATCTTATTTCCTACCACATTTCTTTGAGGCTGCATCCAAAAGTTGACATGAGACCATCATGGGCAACGTGCTTGCTCTGGCGCACGCCTAACTTCTCCTGGCTCCTCAAGCTGAGCTGGCAAAGTAGTAGCACGCTTACTCACTTAGGGGACCTATATGTCAAAAACCAACCTTTAAGAAATGCCAGTATCAGTGTGTTGGCCTCTCTGGTTTCTTCTGTAGTTACTGGCCGCCTTTAAAGTTAGGCAGCACTTTGTGAGAGCCAACCATACTAAACCTCCCCCCTCGCACCCTGCTCCAAAATACCACTTTAGTTCCACTATAAGTAATGTGAGCAGGACAGTGAAATGAGCGGGAAGAAGTCAAGTGGCAAATCTCAGTATGTGCTAGTGCAGGAGGTTCGCATTCTGTTCCTTTGGAGTGCAATAAGATGTGCGCGAGCATGGCAGTACGGTGACGTCAGGACCACAGACACAAGAAAGATTATTCCAGGTCATTCACAACATCTCTATAATCTCAGGACAGGCTACTTCCAGGACAGGCTCCACAGTTGGTACCAGGACAGGCTCCACAGTTGGTAAACAATGGAATATCAAGTAACCCTGAAATTCGCATGCCCAAAGTGAAAGGGCGCAAAAGTGAAACCACTGGTATTTAGCATTCCTGATTTTGGAGGAGCTTAGTTACTATCTGTGGGTATTTTTCTTGTAGTAGATGTAATTAACATTTAGAGCTGTTTGTTATTACTTTACAGGCTTATTGAGTAAATTAGTAGCTTTGGGATACTAGCTCTGAAGCGAATTCACAATGTAAAGCACTACATTAAAAAATAAATAACAAAACTGAAGATGAATGCAGTTAAAAGTGACAAACCTAATGAAAATAGGGCATAGGGTTGATTTACATGTAAAAGAAACATTGCTGCATGAATATTCAATGAAAAATTACCAAAATTAAAGGTGCATACCGTGGTCAGCTCCCAGGAAGTAGCACTCCGGAAGCATGGTGGGATGCCTTGGATCCACGTTTATACTTATAGAAACATTATTTCCTGCAAACAGAAATAGAACAGAAGTTCAATCCTGTGAGTGCAAAACAAATATAAATAGACCACTCCTGCAAGAACCAACAGATAGGTAATTTTATAATAAATGGTAAGTGTGTCGGTGGCACATACAAGTGTCACATGTCGCTCAAACACTAGGTGACTTCATCAATAACCTGGCTTACGTATGTAGTACTTCCGAAGTCGTGCAATTCTATGCAGTATGAAAAGTAGAAAGACTGACTCGTGAAAGGATGGGTTGACCCACTCTTTCAGAACCTCGTAGTGACCTCCTGAAGCCGAAGGCATGGACTCCACCTCCTATACAGCGCTGCTGTGTCATTCTCAGGCCCACTTCTGCAACTGCTAGGGTTTGTTATTTAACAGGCAGCTAAGATTTTAGCATTTTTAGGTCTGGCCTTAGCCAAGACCTTTTGAGTTGACTAAACTTATACCATCCTTACTTAAAGGCGCTTTCAGACACCTCACTTCATCCATTGGTCTGTTGTGTCATTCACACTTTACATCTGCTAACTACACCATACAGCATGGGGCACTGTGTCAGCCTACTTAAGCCACTAGTTAACTTCACTTTCGGTGACTGCGTTTTGCTCTCTCACAACAAGCACCTCAGCACATCAGATAATTTCCTTAATTGACGGTGTTTTTGTTTTTACTTTATAATTACATTAGTGTTGCTGTTGTGTTTAAAGCCTAATGTGATAGCAGAACACATTTAAAGCGAGCACAGGACACATTCCAGCTTTATCTGTTCCAGTCTCCTTTTATAAATAGTTTTTGGAGCAGCCTCGGTTTACCTGACTGCTGCTATTTCACTAGTATGAAAAAGCTGTTGGGAACAGTGCCTTTTGAAAAACAACAGTAACACAAACAGTTCACACGAACGCTGAATATTAGCTTGTAAGAAATTGTGTTACTGGTAGAGGGGAGTGAAACCCTACCCAAGCAACAACAACCACAATCTGTGTCAGGGTGAAGAAACAAGCAAACCCCATATCAATATGTGCTCAACCCCCTGGTAGTTGGACATAGAACAGTCAGGCTTAACTTAGAGTAAATGTGTAATTTATACAGCACTTCAAACAGTAATAAAGTGAAACACAACACAAGCCGTCACATAAGTAAAATATAATAAAATATAATAAATAATTTAAGACCAAAACAATGTAAATCCAATCTGTAGAACAGGAGATATGCAACTTTAAAGATTTAAGTGAAAATAGTGCCAAAAAGCACCAAGTGCCAACTGTAGTTATCTGATCGAGCAAGACGGGGACAAAGTCACAAGTTCAGGCCAACGGCATGGAGCGCTGGTTGGCTACAGGGACCCAGTTAGGCCTGTGGAACAAAATACCTTAAATCTTGGTTGCGGGCGATGAAAAGTCCTGTGCTGAGGATGTGTTGTGCAGCAATGAGACCTAGGAGCTGGTGGCTGCAATGGGAGGTCCTGCATCATATTCGAGGATGAGGGGCCTGGGATGTGAAGGCTATCATAGAGGATGCACTGCCCAGCAGCAGTTCGGAAGAAGCCTTGGGCTGCAATGCAATGCCCCAAGCTGACATCAATCCCAGCTCTTAATCGCAACAATCGCCCTCGCCGCACCCACAACTCTTCTTCTGACCTCGACACACTCACCCTTCTCCGCTCCTATGAACCAGCCCCCCAAACTCACACAAGCACCCCACACCGCAACATTCCCACGATACACCCAAATCCCCTTAGACCACCCACATCAAACAGCAGAGCCTCCATCCCCACTAACCTTAGAGAAGTCCCTCTCTCGCTAGAACAATCTAACACCCTCTACACACCCCGCATCAAATGCGCGCTTCTCAACTGCAGATCGGCGACGAAACACTCAGCAGCCATTGCTGAACTCCTCTTATCGCAGGACCTAGACCTAATCATCTTGACTGAAACGTGGCTAACTGAATCCTCGACACCCATAATGGACATTCTGGTTCCTCCCAACTTCCACATTATTAGGCACGACAGAACAGGCCAAATAGGTGGCGGAATCGCATGCATATACAAAAACAACCTCTCTGTTCAGAAAGTCAATTCCACATCCTTGCCATCCCCAACATCCTGTGAATACATCTGCCTCAACATCATCAGTGAGGGCAAACCGATATGCACTCTGCACAGCATATACCACCCACCCAGGGACAACCTCACCTTCTCCCAACAAATCATGGATATGATCTCAACCAATTCCGGTCGCCAGCTCACCCAAATATACCTTGGTGACTTCAACCTCCACTGGAATGACAGCAGCGACGCAGTGGTAAACAGTCTAAAAAATTTCCTCGACGCCCTGAACCTCACCCAAATATGCAACAGTCCGACCCATGAGAAAGGCTCCATCATCGACCTGATCATCTCCAAGGAGCAATCTATCCAACTTGAATCCATCCAACCTTGTGACTGGTCGGATCACCACATTATCACATTCTTTATCAACGAAAAAATCAAAGTCAACCCGGTGCAGCTCTCCAAGCCCAAGGTCTGGAAAAGAAACACGAAAAAGCTCATCCCTGGCTCTCTGCCCCCTAACAGCTGCAATCTCCTACTCCCTCCTGCAGGCGCCTCGGACGTCCAAACCTTGACTGACCACTATCTCAACACTATGACTTCGATAATCAATGAGGCTGCACCTATGCAACTAAAAAGAGTCGCCACTAAAATCTCCAAACCATGGTACGACGGGAGTCTCAACGAAGATAGAAGAGACATGCGAATGGCAGAACGGGCCTGGAGATCAGCCCCCTCTGCAGTGCACCTAAAAGAGTTGAAGAAGAAGAGAAACGCCTACTTCAGGAAAATAAAACGCTCAAAATCGGACTTCTTCCGCCTCCAACTTAACCAAGCAAAGAACCGCCCGAGAAAACTGTTTGAGCTAATCAAATCACAATCCAAAGAGCCACCACAACCACTCAACACTGGGAGTGTGGTACCCTCATGTGAAGACTTCGCTGCCTTCTTTACCCAAAAAACCGACAAAATAAAAAGCGATCTCCTCACTGACGCAAGCCTCTACTCCAAACCCAAATGCCCAGCACCCGTTGAACCAAAAAACAATGCGACATGGTCAACCTTTGACACATATTCGGAAGAAGAAATTGGCAAATTACTTAGCACCCTGAAACCTTCCAATCACCTCACGGACCCCCTCCCTGCCTTCGCAGTAAAAGACTTTACCCCACTGATTCTCCCTCTCTGGACTAAAATCATCAACAGCTCTCTCCAACAAGGAAGCATACCTGACTCCCTCAAAGTTGGTCAGGTCACACCTCTACTAAAGAAACCAACAGCCGACCCCGCGGATCTCAACAACTACCGTCCCATCACCAATATCCCCACTCTCGCCAAACTGCTGGAAAAATGTGCACAACTACAATTGACTAAACACATTGAACAATTCGATCTCCTCAACCCTCACCAATCAGGTTTCCGAGCAGGACACAGCACAGAAACGGCTATGACTCACATAATTGACGACGCACTTCAAATGCTAGACCAAAATGATACCTGCCTCCTCATCCTTCTCGATCTCTCCTCCGCATTCGACACCGTTAAACATGAGAATCTAACAGAACTACTAAACAAAAGAATGGGCTTATCTGGAACTGTCCTCAAATGGTTCACTTCCTTTCTCCGCAACAGGACGCAGAAATTCAAGAGCAACAACCTGATGTCCACGCCAGTACCTGTAACGCTAGGCGTCCCCCAAGGATCTTCTCTATCCCCAACCTTGTTCAACCTAGTCATGGAACCGCTCACCACTCTGCTACAAGAATCCAATGTACACTTTCACATGTATGCCGATGACACCCAACTCTACCTCAAACTGCAATCTCCCAATGACATCCTGCTCCTGAACTCAACGATCAGATGCACCCAATCCTGGCTTGCCGACAATCACCTCAAACTCAATGCCCTGAAAACAGAGTTCCTTCTGATCGCACCTCCATCGAAGATAACCACCACTCAACATTGGCTTAAACTCCTAACCGCACTCAATGTCCAACCCACCATCGTGGAATCAGCAAAATCTTTAGGCATAACACTCGACACCAATCTCAACATGCAGCAACATGTCAGCAAAGCTACTAAGGGAGCGAACTTCCAGATCAATACTTTGAGGAAACTTAAACCCTACCTCCCAGCCAAAGACTTCCAAACAGCGGTGCAAACACTAGTCATCCCACGAATTGAATACGGCATCACCTCCCTCTGCGGACTCCCACTAACTACAACTGCACCACTAAAAGCATCTCTAAATGCTGCAGCGAGACTTATCACGGGGTCAAAAAAGCACTCCCACATCACCCCTGACTTGAAATCCTTGAATTGGTTGCCGTTTGAAGCCAGAATACATTTGAAAATAGCCTGCATGACACACAAGGCTGTACACCTAAACTCACCCGGCTACCTTGCTCAGAAATTGACAATCTCTGGGGGAACCAGAAACACGAGAGGCGCAAACAATCTTCTGTTGAAACCTCGAAGATTCCGGAAGGAGAAAACATACAAGCGCTCTTTCTCAGGAATGGCGCCTAGGATTTGGAACTCACTCCCTCCCGAAACCAGGCTTCTCTCTTCCACTACACTCTTCAAAAAAGAAGTAAAAGCTATCCTCATGGCTAAATTCACCTGTACTACTATCTCGAACCCTATCAACACCCTGCGATGATCTTTATTACTTGCTTGACCACTTATCTATTTGTACGAGCTGTCTTATCACCCACTTGACTGCTTTGCAGCCACCCAATTGTATTATTTGTATTGTATGATCTACTGATTTACGTATTTGACTTTGTTCCCTCATGTTCCCTTCTGTACTCTGTGAACTATCGACCTACCTATTTGACTGTGTTCCCTCATGTGCTCTTCTATGTAAAGCGCTCTGATATCTGCAAAGATCTTGTTCGCGCTATATAAAACTCTGAAAATAAGAAAATAAATAAAATAAATAAATGTGGGGTACTGGATCAGGGATGTGTGGCGCAGCGGTCCTGGTGTGGAGTTTTGCATGGCAATACTTCGCACAGCGTTGGTTCTGCTGGGACCACAGATGGGCTAGCAGAGCACCTTCAGGCCTATTTCCAAGGGAGCAGGACAGAGGTGGCACCACTTAGGAGGGCAGGACTGACAGCTGGCTAAGTCCAGGTGTAGGGTTCAAGATTGGTAGAGCCTGTTCTGTACCGGAGGCTCTGATCAGGAGGCCATCCAACTAGCGCTTGAAGTCACTCTGATTGTCCTGGGTTCTAGATGCAGCTCCAGTAATCTTAACTCATGCAAAAGGGCAGCACAGCACGGCAAGAGAGTGACAGTCCTTCTTGCAGCAAAGCAGCACAGCAATCCTTCTTCTGAGACTTCAACAGATCCAGATGTGTACTGAAGAGTTGGTCTAAGGGTCCAATATTTATACCTGGTACCCACTTTAAAGTAGGAGCGGTTTCTAGGGGCTTCCGCCTCCCTGAGGTATTAGACATCCCTTTCCTCCCTGCTCTGGTCCCATCTTGTCTGGAGACACAAAAGACTAGTGACAAGCCCTTTGTTTGAGCGCTCAGGCTGAGCCAATGTGAATTGCAAATGGTGGCAGCTAGTCCCCCGTGTTAAGTCACCCATCATGCCAACAGCTAGCTTCCCGCTGTCTAACTGTCTGGCAGCAATACAAAAAGACCAACTGACAGATACACCTAATTATGTGACCTATGTTGCAGCCACCAAATGGTTAGAACAAGACAATACCAACTTTCTAAAAGTGGCATTTTCAGAATTGCTACTTAAAATCCGACTTTATCCCTAAAGAGGGTTTTAATTCACAATTCCATAGACAGCAAACTAAACATTCATATCTGCTCCACATTGAAATTACCACTTATGAATGTAATAAGGAAACCCCAATGTTATCCTATGGGAGAGGTAGGCTTCCCAGTAATGAAAAGCAAATTTAGGACATGTAAACCTTAAAGACACACGTCCAACTTTTAAAATACACTGCACCTTACCCTATTAGCTGTTTAGGGCCTACTTTGGGGGTGACTTATATCAATTAAAAAGGAAGGCTTGGGCCTCACAAAAGGTTTATCTTGAGACATGTTTAAAGGGCTACTTAAGTGGGCGGCACAATCAGTGATGCAGGCTCATAAGTAGTATTTAAGTTACAGGCCCTAAATACATGTAGTATCACTTTTTCTGGGGACTTACAAGTAAATTAGCTGTGTCAATTGGGTATAAGACAATTTCACCCTGTTTAAAGGATAGAGCACAAGCACTTTAGCACTAGTAAAGTGACAGTCATAAGGCCAACAAATTCAGTAAAAAAGGAAGGGGTGAAGGCAAAATGTTTTGAGGGTCTAAAAAAGTTAAGAAGTGGGTTCCATGTTTGCAACCCTAAAAGTCTGTTTGCCTTTCTTTCTTTCTTCCTTCTTTATTGCCTTCTGTTCTTTTTCATTCTTGCCTTTTCTTTCTTTTTTCCTTGCCTTGCTTTCTTGCCTTCTTTCTTTCATGCCTTCTTTCTTTCTTGCCTTCTTTCTCAAAGGCAAGAAAGACTGGCAGCCAATGCCAGACAATTGGCCTTTTAAGGTTTGTGCTAGCAAAGACCTTTTGATTTTACTAAATTATGTGTATAACATAGTTACGTATAGGAGTTTTCAGCCAGACTTCATCCATTATGTGTGGTTGTCATTCACATTTTAATTCCACCCACTCCAGCATGCATCAAGGGGCAATGCATCAGCCCACTCCAGCCACTGGCAGACTCAAATAGGAGTTACGTCATGCTTCGCTTTCACAGGGAGCTTATTACACACAAAGTAACACCCTTCAGTGTTAGGGAGTACTATGGTAATGTGTGCTTAGCCTATGTTTTTGTTTAGATTGATGAAGCCCCGACAGCTACCAAACGAATACATTTTAGCACAAATCATGAGAAAACAACAATTGCCCAAAGGCTAGCGGCCAACGCCAGACCTATTGGCTTTGCTAATACTTGCACTTACGGAGATCTACACGCCAACACGACAGGAGCACCATTAACAGTTCGAGAGGCCCAAAATTGAAGAAGTGGGACCAGTTCTTAAATTAACACAAGAACAGCATTTATTGCAAATTGGCGCCTTATTCTTGACGGCTCCAGCAACACGTGAGAGCATCTGAGTGTATTATTATGCTGTAATGACTAACAAGAAAATATAAGGAAATTATACTATAAGAAACCAAAGAATATTGTGACCAGCACAACAATGAAAGACTATCAAGTATCCATCGATAACTTTAAGATATTGTGATAAAGAAACATTTTGGTCCTGAAGAAGGTGCTAATATCAACTGTACACCGAAACGCCGCGTCGACTGTTATTAATTTTTCTTAATGACTGTTTTTAAGATTTGTCTCCTAAAAGAGTAATAAGCTGTATAGAAATTAGATTGTAACCCTCAGGGAGGCATTTTTAAGCTATTTTTTATGTAAAGAATAAATTGTTTTAATTTAATATCCTTATCTACACATTGTTGATTAATCTTGCAACACTTTTGTGCCTTTTCAAACTACAACACTGTGTGTCCCCCTCAATTTAGATACCGATCTTTACAAGTGTGTTTTTCCTAGAAGTATCTGTCCTTTTGTTTTTGACTACTGACCCCCTCCCTGCATAATAAATAGGGGCACCTTCCTATATTTTTCCAAAGTGGAGACAATCCTTAGTGGCCTGCATAAAGAAAGTTGTCAAAAAGAAAGATAAGAACAGATAACATTCCTTTCCCAGAACAGAAGCCTTCATCAAAGCTGCAGTTGAGTCAGTTTAGCAAAGTGTCCGAAAGTATCTCATGATCCCACAGAGACAGGCAGTCGTCTTCAAGTTCTTGTCTGAACAGTCAGACAGAGCTGAACCTGTGGGTTTGCTGTTAGTCAATAAGGTGTCAAACTGGAGGAAATACAGAGGTTGAAGGGAAAAGACACAGGTTCGGGGAATGATAGCACAGTTGGTGGAAGGGACAGATTTATAAACTAGGTCCTAGAAAGGTATGCTAGTAGCTCCTCTTGGAGTATATCCAGTCCTAATTTATTTATTTATTTATTTTTCACATTTTTAGAGCACACTGTTACCCGGAGGTGTCCTGGCGCTGAAATGATTGATCCAGTGTGTTTGGGCAGGGAGCTTAGTGTGTAAAGAGCCAGGTCTTTAGCGCTCTTCTGAAAGACAGAAGGTCCGACGACTGTAAGATTGAGTGGTAATCTGTTCCATGCTACTGCCGCGCCCAAGGAGACGCTCCTGCCACCCCATCGCGCTTTCCTGATTCTAGGGACTGTTACCAGCGCCTGCTCACCAGATCTTAAGGTTCTTGCAGGCTTGTGCCAGTGGAAAAGCTGCTTCATACACCGGGGGCCAAGGTCATAATACCAGTAAGAAGCGCACAATTTATCATCAGTTACAGTCACCAAATATCAGTATACACACTCACATCATCAATGAGAGACAACCTTTTGCTAGACTACATGCCTTACTAGCAGTGATGCATAGGACACTTTTCTATAACCAAAGAAATGCACCTCTTGTCAGACAGCAACAGCTATATACATCACCAGACGGGTAATGAGGTTTCTTCTATCTGAGGAAGATTTTTCCCAACAGTTTTGCTGTCTCTCTCATAAGTTGAGACTACTGCTTGTAGAAAGTCCACACTTATCTCCATCCAGCAACTCTGGTGTGCCCTGTTTAACCTAAAGCAGCGCTCTTGTAGTCTGTCACTTGGGGTGCGGCTAAGAATCTAAAGACTGTTGTTGGTTGCCTTTCTCATAAATAGGAGGATCTGAAAGAGAAGTACTTTTTTGCTCCTGTGTCTGTTAGGCCCACCTTACCCGTCAGGCAGATGACAGGGAAATGTTACTTTTAAGTTCTGAAATCTCTGTTATATCAGAATACCGGTCAAAGGTTGGCCAACTTCCTCGAGGCGTGAGTGCCACTAAAATGTAAACAAGTGGTGGTTTACATGAAAACTAGAACTAGTTTTTGATATGATTCTTGACCGAGGATGTTATAACATCCTATTTTACTGAATCTTATCAAATGCTGTTTTACTACAGTATTTGTAATTCAATTGCTTTGTTGGCTGAAGTAAGTTCACTATTTCAAGAACTTATAAATTACGTTAGTGTATGGTCTCCTACAGAGTATGCGCTGAGATTGCTTATAAAATCTCTTAATAGCGCTGTTTGATTACACCATCGTAAGTAGACCAATAATCTCCAAGAACTCCATCTGCAATAAATAGTTTATTTAGGACGAATGACACGGCCATGGTTTTACTGCAAACTCCTACCCTAAAATCTTGTCCAGGTGTTGCAACTGCAATGGTACTAGCAAACCGTTGATGAATGCGTTTGCTATGTAGGATCAAATGCCTTTCTCGTACCCTCGCTGCTTTGCGATTCAGAAATGGTGACAGAAGCCCTCTGGAGTTGGAAACAATTTTCTGACTCGTGAAGGGCTCCCGTATATTGTACAAATGTATTTTGCAGTCGCAAATTCTGATTTTTCAAATTGAACGCTTGGCGACTGGAGAATAACTTTGTACATTAGGCCCTGGTCTGTTGAATAGTTTGTATTTCTAAGATGCACATTTCCAAAACACGTACATTAAGAATGTAATGGAAACGTCTATGCAGTACCCTTTTCCATTTAATTTCACATTTGCGGTCTGTAGTTGGAGGTTTCCTAAACCAATCACAATGTAATTTTAGGTGTACACAATAGGTCTATAAAATTAATATGTCGGCGAAATTGTTTTAGGGCTGAAATACACCTTTATCCGAGGATGTCGATTTTTTGCACCACATAAGATGTAAATACCTGTACATGAACTTTATTCATTCAGAAGTTAGGAAAGCAAACATGACGCACATTTATTTTGTAATTCGGAAGTGTGCTGGAAATAGAGATGTTAACACGATCAAAACAAATCAAGACACTTGACTTGGTTATGCACTAATGATAAATATTTACAGAAACCTGATTTTCACACATTTTCATGTGTGCGCAATATGGTTTATCAGTAAAACTGTAGGTCTGTGCAAATTTAGAGGCCATTTCTTTTTTTTTTATTTCAAATCGTTTTTATTGAGAATTTAGGAAAAAGGAAAGGAAAAGCAATACAATAAAGCTTCAATTACATAGATTGATTCAAACATGCTATTAAGTGACACCTACACGAAACTAAAGGAAAAACAAAGACAAGTAGATCAGGTACATGACATCCAAGCTATCAGAAAGCATGGTATTCACAGTGTGATCAGGTGCAGAACTATACAATCAAGGGACCATACATGAATAAAATATAGTAGTAAGTGTTACTTCACGGGGGGGGGGGTCATAGTGAAAAGACGATACATCTAAAGATTTCCAAAATTTCTTGTTGGAAGGCTTCCATGTAGCCGATTGCAGCGCTGGATTGTCTGCTCCTCTCAAGAAGGAGAGCCATTCCTGCCAGATTTTAAAATTGACCTCCGATGCGCTTTTCCATTTGCATAGGATAACCTTGCATGCCAGTGTTAACATTAGATCTAGAAGTTGGCGGTCATGAGTGTCTGGTAGCTGGGGATCTAGCGCACCTAGTATAACGTAGATAAAGTCCTTTACAGGGTTAATGTTAAAAATTTGGTGAATACAAGCAAAGACCTTCCCCCAGAATGTCTTTAATATAGGGCAGTAAAAAAGCATATGGGCATGATCCCCGATCGCTGTCTGGCAATTCCAGCAAGTGGGTGTATCTCTCAGGTGGCATTTAAATAGCCTATGTGGAGTCCAGAACGTTCTGTTCAGCAACATGTATTTTGTCTGGCAGAGAATTGGGGACACCTTATTGGACAAGGCGGTTTTATGTATCACATCCCAGTCTAGTGTTATTCCCGTTGAGATTAGGTTCCGATTCCCATTTGCCTTCCACCAGTCTGTGGGATTTCTTGGGCAGAGGGAGGAGTAGCTTGTAGACTTTAGACACAAAGTGGCCAGCATGAATCAGATGTGGTAGGTGTGTCACAAGCCAAGGTGTGCCAGTGGTAAGGTTACGTTTAGAGATGATGGATTTCAATTTCAGGAACTGGTAAAAATCTATGGGGGGCAGGCTATATGTCATCTGTAATTTCGAGAAAGGAATGGGCTGTGCTCCCTCATAGAGGTCCTTAACCATGTTAATGCCCTTTTCAGCCCACCAGTCCCAAAAGAGGGTTTTGCCGTCTAGTTTGAACATGGGGTTTCTCCAAAGTGACCCAAAAGTGTTTTTTTTTGATAGTGGAGTTAGTTTTATGGGATTGGTCAAGCCTTAGCAAGGCTCGCCTAGTGTTCAACAGGATGTATTTGGAATGAGATAAGTGTGCTAAGTCCATAGTAAGGAGGGTTTGTAGGGGTGCATGTGCGATGATAGATTTTTCAATGGTTAACCACACTGGGACATAAGATGGAGAGTCTACCAGCCAGAAAGCTCCCTGTTTACAGAGGAAAGCAGTCTGGTAATTCCTGAACGAGGGAAGGCCCAGGCCGCCCTTTTCTTTTGCTAGTTGTAACTTTTTCAATGATATCCTGGCTTTCTTCCCTCGCCACAGAAACCCACCAAACAGCTTATCCACCTTTTTGATAAAATTGTCCGTAAAAGTCGTAGGAAGCATGCTAGCTAGATAATTCACCAGTGTAGTGGACATCATTTTGAGAGTTTCTGCTCTGCCCCACCAAGAGAGAAACTTGGGTGACCATCCATCTAACAGTGTGGAAATCTTTTTCAAGGTTAGTTCCTCATTAATTTTTAAGGTTGATATTAAATCTTTCCCAAAATCAAGACCCAAATATTTAAAACATTGTGGTTGCCAGGTGAGGCAGAGGTTCCACGGATGTCCTTATTACCGATGTTGTTCAGGAGTTTGACCTCCGTTTTATCCTTGTTTAGTTTATAGCCTGAGACCCTGGAGAACTCGTCGATATTGCACATTAGCGCAGGAATAGCCTCATCCGCTCTTTCCGACATAATGAGTACATCGTCCGCATATGCGGTTAGTTTTACGGTGTAATCTTTGAATGGGATACCAGCAATGGCATCATTATGCCTTATATGATATAGGAACGGCTCAATTGCTAACAAAAACAAGGATGAGGAGAGAGGACACCCCTGCCTTGTTACCGGTTTCAGACATAGAGATGAGGAAAAAGAGCCACCTGCTCTAACCCTTGCAGTAGGACAAGCGTAGAGGGACATTACACGTTTTGTGAATGTTACGCCTAAGTTGAATTTATGCAACACTGCTTCGAGAAAGGCCCAATCGACTTTGTCAAAAGCCTTTTCGGCATCGAACGTTATTGCCGCCGTGGGTGTATCTAGAAGTTTTGCTTTCTCCAGCACGTGCGCCAGTACCCTGGTATTATCACTAGACAGTCTATTTTTTAGAAATCCTGCTTGAGAAGGGTGGATTAAGTTGGGAAGAACTCGCTGTAGACGGGCCGAAAGGATCATAGCTAGGATCTTACAGTCGAGATTAATTAAGGAAATGGGTCTATAATTTTTGGGGAGGGAAGGGTCCTTACCATCTTTGGGGAGTACCGCGATAATTGCCTCCGCCAGGGTACCCTTCACTTTACCCGTATCACTTATTTCTCAGAACAGGTGGAGAAGAGGGTCCACTAGAGGCCATTTCAATAGAAAATTTGGCGTCTGTAAAAGACAATGTGTTACTACATGATGCTTTAATTATTATATTCAATAATCGCCAGCATCATGTCCATTAGAGGATGAGGGGTCACGAAAGTTTCTCATTTTAAAAAATGGGTCGTGGTTCTAGGAAGTTGGTGAAGCACTGGATTAGATCAGCAGTTCTTAACCTTTTTACTTCTGTGCACCCCACTGAATCATTACTGGAATCTGGGGTCCCCCACTGAGTCGTTATTGGAAGCAAGGACCCGGCCTAAACAATTTCTATGTTTTGAACATTAAAACAATAGACAGAAGTAGAAAAACAGGTATTCACCCAACAAATGCTTGAATATTAAACTAGGTTGTGTAATTCACAATCAACCATAGAAAAGGTTTTCAAATGTCCATCGTTGCATCCTTACTTGTAAATACTTTATTTATTTTGATAATTCATTGTAATAATTTTTAATTTTGTAAAACAATCGTGGACCCCATGAGTAGGCCTCGTGGACTCCCAGAGGTCCTCAGACCACAGGTTAAGAACCACCGGATTAGACAATTGCGAGTTCTATAACTTCCTGAAACTAGAAACTTTATTACCATAATAGGATGAATATCGTTTCCAGACTTTCCAGACCTACTGGAAAAGGTAGCTTTTAGAAGTCATTTGGTTTCAAAGGTCTAAAACCTTCCCTCCCAGGAGAATTGCACACTAAATTAAAAAACTCAAATGAAATGAGAAGAGTTAGCTTGTGTGAAGTCCAATCCACCCCCTACTCAAAAGAATTGGTCATAGATTTAGATATCCACTTCCTGTGCAATATTACACTGGCCTTAGAACATGAGGTTCTTCACTGTACATGAGGTAGACTTAACTTCTGTCAGTCTGAATAAAGTATGCATCCTACCAAGAGACTATAGTTGGAATTGCCAAAAATCTGGGGAGATTTCCTACACATGATGTCTGAGTGCCAATGTGCATATTCCATATGGTTAAAAATCACCAAAGATGTCAAATACATTCTCGGTGTAAATATAGATCTAAACCCCATTACGACCTATCTAGGTGTACATGTACTTGCAACCCCATAATCTCCTAATCACAGTAATAACTTCTATGAACGTGTTCCATAGCTTAGGGGTCAAAACAATTATATCAGAGTGGAAGATGGCATAAAACATATTTACATAGGATTAGTGGTCATGACTGTGCTTTTAATGCACAGCAGACAACTCAGTTCTCCACTATAAAAACAATATTCGTCCCATCTGTGGCACAAGCTAGATCTTTACCTGCAAATGAGGAAACCACCCTAAAACCAGATTCTTACCTCTTTATAAGTCCCACCAAAGTTGCTGTTCCCTCATTTTAAGTTTACCATACTCCGAAAAAGACACCCGGTTGACATGTTTAGATATACAGATAGTTGAATATCTTTGAAATTACTTTACTTTACTTCTCATGACCTCAACTTAAATGTGTAACTCAGATGACAATTACTTTAATGGAATCACTTCCCCTTAATTAGGTACATTTTGTGTTTATTTTGTATTCTTATGTTCTTTTGAGTTTAATCTTTCTTAAAACAAAAACGAAACCAATTTGAAATTTAGAAAAACTAAGCTATATCTTCAAGCTTTCTTGTGCAGCCCAATATACTAGAATTTGGCTGCCATTAGAGTTAAATCCTTGATGCCGGGCTAAGACCGAACTGATGAATACTACAGAATAACTATTCTTACCAGTGAGTAACAGTCTATGCTCTCATCTTCACTGACTTCCCCTTAGATTTTGAGCTCACCAATTATGCTACACTCCTCAACCATTTTTTATTGATCAGTGGGGTGGGAGGAACTGGCCTCAAAGATTTGCATCAAGCTAAACCCACGACGTTAATCTGACTCGAAAGCACTGCTTGCAGAGGTCTTTGAGTTCACTTATCTCACAAATCATTTTTAATGTTCACATCATACCTTTTTGAATATCCTCAGCAGTTATCGGGATACCAATTGTATGCAAACAACATTAGGAACTACTTCTAAGTATCCCATGAGGTAGATGAACGCTCGAAGAGCCAGTATTCTTTCAAAGGTGAATCCAGCTCAAAATATTTTGTTTGAATGACTCTTCGATGCAGGTCGTGCTGCTAGTACCAGGGCAGCATACCTGGCTTCTATTCAACTGTTTCCCCTCTATGGCAGTACATATGCTTGTCAAGAGGATGAACAAGATCCCAAAAACGTATTTCATGTTAGGTTGAAATGCACTGATCACATTTCCCTGTGTGGTTGGTCCTGCACCGGCGTACGATCAAGCACACAGTCGACTTTAGGATATATTTGCAAGCGAGTAGTCCCCAACAGTACAGCACCCCCTTTTTCGATTTTGCACATTAATAGTGCTGTACCAGTTGGCCAGATGTCAAACTGACAAGTTTTTTGTGGGAAGACCCAAACAAATTTAAGGCCATTTCTCGTGGAAACCGGTTTGTTCCCTCGCCTCTTTGCCAGTAAGGGGTCTTGAGGAAATGTAAAAAGTAAAAAAATTAAATAAGAAAAAAAGACAGAAAATGCACATGTCCAAAAAGACCATTGGTCTTCATTCTAGTAGCTGACATTACATGTTGGCACTTTCCGCTTACTTCCTGAAACTGTGTATTTTGGCTAAAAGTCCATAATTACGGGCAACAAGCCATTCCGTCTCACATCTAGTGGTATGAAACTACCCTAAAGCTGCGTTAAGTGCTATAATGCAACAAACAAACAGAATAAATGCTATGTTTAGCTCACGCACTAAATTGCATTCTGGTTTTCATTACCTATTGCAATTCTTCGCAAAGTGGCACTTCGAGTTGGTTTCTCTGGCTCCAGAACCCAAGTCTTCTCATCAATTTCATCAAGAACATCCCAGAACACCTTAAGTGATTCCAAAGCTGCCAGGAACTGTGTGTGAATGCTTGCTAAAGAGCTCTACAGAAAAGAGAACACAAACATGTTACATTCTATCAGTAAAAAACTTTAAATCACAACATCATTAATTGGCACTATCCCCCAGAGAGTTTAGATTTTACTATACAAGATAAATTAGTTTTCGGTTACATATTAGGGGTCAAGAGTGTGGTTTGTACACTAAGAGCAATTCTTCAGAGTGTATTCTTAATTCAAATGTATGTAAGTTGCAAAATCACTTTAGATGAATCAGCTATATCTGTTGTTCACATGATGCCACCAGGGTACTTCTCACAGAAAAAAATACTGTGAAAAGGTACAATATACTCTGGCGGTAAGAATTAACGGATCCCTGATACAATATCGACGGACCGAATATCGAGTACAAAAATTATCGACGTAATTATATCGAGTACAAAAATATCGACTCCCAATACTTAAACATAAAACTACACAAATATCGACTCAACAATATTGCAACAAAAAAACATCGAAAACATTATCAACCCTAAAAGGTATCGCAAATAAAATATATCGACTTTCAACACACAAAGACATAATCAAAAATATCGAAAACAAAAATATAGACCACTAAAATATCGCTAAATCAAATTATCGACTTCACTATACATAATAAATATATGAATATATCAGGAAAAAACACTGTAAATCGTAACATAAATCAGCATACTTATATAAAATATAACATACTACAATAAGACAAATACACAGCAACATTTATAACATAAAACATTTTTATAATACAATAAGTGCACATAATATAATCATATAAAACATTATACAGCTCACATTACAAAACAATATTAAATAAAAAGAATGAAAAATAAATGCACCACAATATAAAACCATTGCCTAGCATCAACAAAACGAATCACATAACTACCAAAAAAATTCAAAATATCGCAAATAACCAATAAAAAACACCAAATAATTAAATAGACCAATCGAATCAACCAACACATAATTGAAACACTATATAAAGAAAGTAAAAACACAATTAGATACCACTTGGTGCTACAAAACGTGAAGGGGAAACTCTGCCAAATTTTCACCAGAACAGAAAGCTGCTACCATCAAACAAAGGATAAAGAAAACAAAAGTAAGTACCTGCCTGACATAAACTACTAGGCTTAGCACTAATAGCTACAAATAATAAATTAAACATTAAGCTAATCATTTTCTTTCATTTTTACCATTTTTTGCAGACATACCACAATTAAAGAAAAAAAGGCCAACATTTACAAACCTATCAACTCTAAAAACAAAGTAAGTATACAAACTGAAATAACAGAGACAACTTATAAAACAAAACTTAGAAAGAAAACGTCCAAATAAAAAGGAATCCAATAACTGTAAACAAAACATATACAATAAATGATTTTACTTTTACCAACAGAGCCATCAACAAAAGAAACAGAAGAAAAGCATCAAAAAACAGAGCACAGCCCTCCAAACAAATGAAAAACTGGTAAATATACTGTGAAAATGTGATAAATGTAATGATAAACGTAAAACAAATATAAATTTCTCTATGTAACATTTATTTACTGTAGAAAGAAACCAGAACAATGACAGAAGAAGCTAAATTTGTAACTTCACAGAAAGGCAAAATGCTTCTTTGTTATATAGGCTATACATATACCCAAGAAAAACAACATCAATTGAAAGTGTTTTGGAAATGCAGTAAATATTACAGTAATAAATGTTATGGTCGTGCTATTACTCAGAAAACAACTGTAACTAACACAACAGAACATAACCACCCTCCCAACGTGACAGAAATAGAAATTAGACAAATGCTTGACTCACTAAAAGAAGCAAGCACTAACACAGACCGCCCATCTACAACTATTCTTAAAGACCATCTAAGAACTCTCCCCCAACATGCAGCAAGCCAACTCCCTTCTATAGATTCTCTAAAAAAGACATTAGCTAGGCAAAAAAGAACAACTACAGCTATACCACCTGCCCCAAAAACATTTGAGCAAGTCCAAATTCCCCCTGAACTAACAATAACCCATAATAACGAACCTTTCATCATATATGACAATGCATCTAAAGAAAAAAGAATTATGTTTGCTACAGCAGACAATATGGTGAAATTACACCAGTGCGAAACATGGATGATGGACGGCACATTCTCAGTATGCCCAAAACCATTCTACCATTTATACACCATCCATGGACACTATAAAAACTGCCATATCGCCTTCATATATGCCCTATTACCCAACAAACAGCAACAAATTCATACTGCGGTACTAAATAAAATAAAAGAACGTCTAACCTAAGTACACTAAATAAACAAGCTAAAAGCAACAACGCTGTCGAAGGATGGCACAATGCTTTCCAAGCAGGTACAGACAGAGGTTCCCTAATCCTACATAAACTCTTTCAAGCATTACAAAAGGAGCAAAGCTACCAAGAACTCCGAATGGAGCAATCTATAACACAAATAGGCCCTAAACTAACTAAAGAAACGAAAAAAATGTACAACACCTTACAAAGCCAAGTAACCCTATACCCAACTACCAGAGACCTACCATACCTATCTACCATAGCTAAAACAATTCTTTAAACATATCTCACATACCTACACTATTCAAATAGTAAGCATAA
The DNA here is from genome assembly GCF_964263255.1 of Lissotriton vulgaris. Taxonomy (NCBI): domain Eukaryota; kingdom Metazoa; phylum Chordata; class Amphibia; order Caudata; family Salamandridae; genus Lissotriton; species Lissotriton vulgaris. The sequence continues at coordinate 1,377,165,493 of NC_141694.1, read as the reverse complement.
AATATACATATTAAACAGGTTAGAAACTGTAACAAAATTATTCAAATATATTTAATATAAGTATTTAAATATATCTAAATAATTTCCTTACAATTTCTAACATATACCATAAAATTACATAAAAAATAACATGACAATCACACCCAAAAAGAATGAAAAATACTTACTCACTTTGTTGCTGAAGAGAAACCTTTGTAACAAAATAAGTCATTCCTTAGAAGTAATCCACCCAAACAATCCACATGAGATCATCCAAAAATAACACAAAATCCAAAAATGTTCTTCTCCAACACTATCCACTCGAAAACCCTTAAAAACCCGAAAATAGTTCACAAAAACAGAAAAAACGCTCCATGGAAATGTAATATTAATAAAATTTTAAAAAACACATCCATAACGATTCTTCTCCATAATAGATCCAACGATAACCCTTTAAAAACCTGAAAATAGTGTAAAAGATAAAAAAACGCTCCTGGAAAAACCGAAAAATGTTAGAAAGTGTGTCTCTAATATATTAAAAAATAATAGAGACCCTTCTTACGAAAAAAACGCAATCTTCTCCCAAAAACGACATCCACATGAAGAATCTGTAAAATAGAAAAAAAACATACCCACCCGCACACAATGCAACCCAACATACAATTTAAAACATTATTAAACATAATACAAAACATTAAGTTACATTTCTAACCCTATTCCTACCTCATCAGCATACTAACCCAAAACTAGTAAACCGGAACCAAAACGATAACCGTAACTACCGCCTAAAACACACACATCCTACAACTACCAAACAAGAGAAAACCTACACACACTCCACAAACACTCAAACTAAACATATAACTTAAATAAAGTACTTAAAATTAAACTTACCCTTCCACATGCGAAGCAGCCTCCAACCGCGAGCTCTTCCAAGTGGAAATGACCCAAAATAACATGGCGCGGTTACAAAATAGTCCCAAACAAACAAATAGTCCCATTTATATTAACATTAAATAACATTCTAAAATTATTTCACACATGTTACAATATACATTATGTAACTATTGTATTTTTTTAAATTAAACAAAAATGTAACATTGTTATAAAAATGATTCCAATGTACTATATGTTATTTTCAATGACTGTACATTAAATAAACAAACATTTACCTTATTAAAAATTACTTACATGACTGTATGAATATACAATACTGTTATTAATATTACTATTATTTACTGTTTGTATAAATCAATATTTTACCTAAAAACACTAGCACTGTATCTGTAAAAATTATTATTATTAATGTTATATAATATTAATAATTTATTTCAAAAAACACAAATGTAAATATTATATTAATGTTAACAAAACCTACCTTTTTGTATTAATGTTTATAAATATGTGTACTACACAAAATATTTAAAAATACTACCACAGTATTAAAAAATTATAAAAATAGTTGTATATGACTTGTCAAATAAATCTATTTTTACACTAAAAACTGTGAAATGAACAAAAAAATGTACACTTAATAAATATTACTTAAAGATAATTGTAATAAATTATGCTTGCAATAATAATTTTTATAGACAAATGTGCAACTGTGATGAAAATGTAAATATTTTTAATTAATTTCATGAAAATAAAAATGTACAGATAACATTTAAAAATGTCAATAAAATTATTTTCTGATTTCTTATTTTATTACCTACTTTTTGAAAATAATAAAATATTTAAAACATGCTGTGACTGATTAATTTATTTTTAATTACTAACAATTACAATAATTAATTTTGTTATAATAATTTTACCATACAACACGAGTTAAACATAGTTAATATCATTATATATACTCTCACAAAATACTAAACATTCATATATTATAATTTACTATTCCCACTCAACTATATATTCTACCAAAATGCTGAACAGTCAACCCAAATAATTTATCATTCCCACTCCACCAAGTATAAACTCAGAGAAGGTGCTAAACCCTTAACCCAAATAAATTACTATTCCCACTCCACCAAGTATAAACTCAAGGAAGGTGCTGGACACAAAACCCATATAATTTACTATTCCAACTCATCCAACTATAAACTCAGGGAAGGTGCTGGACACTCAAACAATATAATTTACTATTCCCACTCCACCAAGCACAAACTCAGGGAAGGTGCTGGACACAAAACCCATATAATTTACTATTCCAACTCCACCAAGTACAAGGTCAGGGAAGGTGCTGGACACAAAACCCATATAATTTACTATTCCCACTCCACCAAGTACAAAGTCAGGGAAAGTGCTGGACACAAAACCCATATAATTTACTATTCCAACTCCACCAACTATAAACTCAGGGAAGGTGCTGGATACCAAACCTATATAATTTACTATTCCCACTCCACCAAGTACAAACGCAGGGAAGGAGCAGGACTCAAAACCCATATAATTTACTATTCCCACTCCACCAAGTACAAAGTCAGGGAAGGTGCTGGACACAAAACCCATATAATTTACTATTCCCACTCCACCAAGTACAAACTCAGGGAAGGTGCTGGACAAAGAAAACCATATAATTTACTAAGCCCACTCCACCAAGTACAAACTCAGGGAAGGTGCTGGACACAAAACCCATATAATTTACTTCCCCGCGGGTCACAAGGGACATACGAGAGGTCACGTATGGGGCTTCTGCGTACTCAGGTCATTTGCCGATTTCCTTGGAGCTGAACCTCACCGGAGGACCCCCAAAACAGAGATCGTGGAAACTAGACCACAAACTGCTAGCATATGATGCTAACATTAAAGAGATACAAGCAACAATTCAGACATAATTAGAGATCAACCATGACAGCTCGACTCAGGTGGGAGCACTTGGAATCGCAGATCAAAGAACTGGAGGGGGTGTACTGCCGCACAGGAGTGGTCCAAATTAGGCGGCAGCTTAATGCTTCAAGACAGCAGCTGAAGGCCTTGGACTACGATCGAGTATTCTCTTTTACGCACCAAGCAGTGCTATTATGAGGGGGGAATCAAGGCCGGGATGCTTCTGGCAAATACGCTCCGCTCTCAAACAAACGCACGTTGTATTGTAGGGATCAAGAACTCCCAGGGCGAGATTCTTCGGTCGGACTGACATCGCTGCTACTTTTGAGACTTTTTACACAGACTTTTACACAGTAGACAGACAGGATCTGGGGGTGGCTGAGGCCATTGTGCAGGATGCACCGGTGGCTACCCTCCCCCCATGGATGCGACTAAATTGGATGCAGATGTCCATCTGGACGAGGTTCTACCAACCCATATCCTTACTAAATGTCAATCTGAAAGTCTTTTTGAGTGTACTTACAGCTCGACTGGCGCACTACATGCAGGGACTTGTGGACCCAGATCAATAGGGGTTTATCCTGGAGTGTAGCTGTAGTGATGGGACTCGGCGGATGTGTCACCTCTTGGACAAACTCCAGCGTACTCAGCGACTCACAGTGCTTCCCGAGAAGGCATTCGATCGGGTCCACTGGCCATACCTGAAACAGGTGCTATACAGATTGGGGGTCAGAGACCAATTTATGAGATGAGATGGGTAGATGCATATACAACTACCCGCAGGCGCGGATCAGGGAGAATGGGGTTGCCTCTTGACCCTTTCAGTTCAGGAGGGGGACACGGCAGGGGTACCCTTTATCGCCCTGCTCTTTGCTCTCTCTATGGAGCTGTTCGCGAAGAGAATTTGCCAGAACACAGACTTCCTAGGGATTAGAATGAGCATAAAATATCACTCTACGTGGACGATGTTGTACTCTTCCTTACGCAGCCAATGACCTCACTGCCCCCCTTATTGGGCAAAATTTAAACCTTTAGCCAGGCATCCGGCTATAAAGTTAACATCCACAAAACGCAGGCCCTTAGTTTGACCCTCCCTAAAGCTGAGCAACAGCAACTAGCATCACAGTTCCCATTTACTTCGGCTTCCGAAGATGTCCCATATCTAGGTCTGCAGATATTCTAGACGCTCGACAAGACCGGTCAGGTGAATTACTCATTACTTTTGGCTAAGATCAGGGGGAACTCCTGAATTGGAAAAAGGCACACAATATCGTGGCTAAGTAGATGGCGGCCATCAAAATGACCCTCTTGCCGGTTATTCCATATGTAATGCAGACACTCCCTCTTCGGCCCCCAACTCGGCTGGTGGCACAGTTGCAGCATCTCATCTGCGCTACATATGGGGTGGGAAGAGAGCACAGATTGCTGGACAGCTGACATACCAGAGACAGGAGGATGAAGGGCTCGGCGTTCCGCAGCTGGAGCGATACTTCCAGGCGGCACAATTGCAATATATGATCGAGTGGTAAAAATTGGAGTCAGAGAAGCACTGGTGCTTTATTGACTTGACTGCTCAATAGCGGGCATGCATGTTTGGAAAGTGCCATGACTCCCTAAGCTGCACCGACAACTCGGAGTCTAAGTATCTCTGATCCTGAGAACCACCCTTGGAGTGTGGGATAGAGTCCAGGAGTTGTGTGGCCTCTCCACCTCTAGATCACCTCTGACTCCCTTAATAGGCAACCCAGATTTCCCTCCGGCAAGAACAGGAAACGGATACCTCCACTGGCAAGAGGCCAGCTTCAAAAGAATTGGAGATCTTTCTGACCAAAAGGGAGTTATGGAATTTACTCGCCTTACCTCAGATTTCGGAGTTCCCATAAACGCGTACTGGCAATAGCCGCCCCCTAACCAAGTTCGAGTTGTGGTATATAACTCGGACCTCTGATAGGCGCCTGCTATCGGATATGTACACTTTCCTGAATACTCCTAGACAGAGCTTTAATTCCCCTTGGCAGCGCCGATGCGAGTCTTAACTGAAGCGCATATTCTCCCCTAGAGAGTTGCACGATATCATACATAGAGCTAGAGCCTCCTCTTGCAGCACCACGGGCAAGGAAATGTTCTTAAAAATAGCAAACTACTGGTATAACACACCCGCTAGGGTTGCAAGGTGGAAACCGGGAGGGGATGCTTTATGTTGGAGCAGATGCAGAATGCCTAGCACCCTCTGACATATTTTCTGGCATTGCCTGAAGATACAAACATACTGGGTTTCGATCCTACAGGACAGAGACACCTTTTACCTTACAGACATACACACTGGTAGGATTCCCCAATGCCCTTACATGTCCTCCTAAATCCTGCCGAGGGAGAGCGATTACCCTAGCAATGGGCGCTGCCAAGCAGGTGTTTTTGTCCAGTTGGGGAACTGAAGAGGTACCGACCCGCCTAGACTGGCTCTACAGGATGTGGGAGATGTGGAAAAGATTACGGCGAGCCTCACACAAACTACCCAAATTTGACAAAACCTGGGGCAAAACCATAGGTTTCTTATCCACAGAGTTTGCAGAGCTCACACACCTGAGCTATCTCCAAGCATTACGACTCACTAAAGCGCCTCCCTCCAAGGATGACTAAACACACACTTGACAGATGCCCCTACTGTCGCTACACTATACTTTGCCGAGACACAAACCCCCCCCCCCACCCCCCCCTCCCCCCCGGAAAAATATGAAGGCATATCTCTCTTTTTCTTCTCTGTCCTTTCTGTTGGAGTTAAATTTGGCTTATTGCTCCCCACCGGCCTGTGGATGTAGGCGATGACTATTGATATCTCTGCACTTTTAAATCATTAGAAAGATTTCAACCATAAAGTCAATGATAAACCTGCCACAGAATTATCACAGCTCTCGCACTGATCACATTGGTTCTAAATATTCACATCTATGGCGCTTTAATAAAATTGTGCCATTCCTATGAGGCCGTGGATAATACTTAGATGTATAGGAGCATACAGGGGGACAATCCTGAGGAATGTACTAAGGGCACTGAATCTGTGGCCCTCTTACATCAGACATCAGGTCCTCCACCTGGTAGAGCTTCCTTCTCACCTGTCATAGAAGCAACATATACACCCAAACAAAGCCACCATTGTTCTGCAAATCCCAATGATCCACAGCAGTGGAGGTCAGCCTCTCTGCCAAAGACCACTGGGAGATGTTTGGCAGAGCATAGATGTCTCGACCGGGCACGGGCAAGCCAGGCTTCAGCACGATGCAGCGTTTGCCTCAGAGATTCGTACGCTGCCTTCCTCCTCTCATCAACTTTATTCGGTGTGAGAGGACTCCACGAATTCAATAAAGTTTGTTTAGAGGAGGACTATTTACAGAAAGTGACAATATATTTATAAAATGTAGAAGTTTGGCTATCAGGAGTACTTGACCTCTGTGTCATATGTTAAGCAGGAAACACATGAACTGCAGAAAAAAACAAAAGAAGTAGTCCTCTGCTTATGACACACTCTTGAATGGAGACACTGTTGACATAAATAAAGAATAAAGGCTATTTCAGTTCTTTTATCTCCATTTGTATAAATTAAACGATTATGTTGTGGGTCAAAGGACCGAGTTCTTCTTGGAAGACAAAAGGCCCTTATATTTGTTCAGGGCGATGCTTAAGAAACAACAGACATGTCTACACTATGTCATATTTAAATTGCACTTTTCCATAACCAGCATTAAATTACTCCACAAAAGGAAGGCACTTTGGCAGAAAATGGAGACTGGTGCAATTCCCAAAATGTAGATCGTATTATCTTTAAAAGCATGTTGTTACTTTCATAAAAGCTTAAGCAATATAATGTCATTCACTCCCTGATCACAGAGTGCCGTATCCTCTTCTCAAGTACCATTATTACAGTATTTTAATACCTTTTACGCTACTTCTGCAATGTAAGCGTGTGTGCCCTTATCACACCTAAATAAAAAGAACAATTTTCAGCCTCTTCTAACAAACATCCCTTTTGATTTTCTGCCATTTCTACATTACGCCAAGATGAACTGACTAATATTTGTATTCCCGTCTTTTCTCAATTGAGCTATTGCTTGTAAAGAAGAAACATGATTTTCCTTCAATGAGAAGCTGCAGTTTGTATCACAGGTCTAAAGATATATTTCCATATAATGAGTTTTGAACACCTCATGATTAGCTAAATCCCTTCACTACAAGAAGGTACATTTTCATTTTATTAGTTGTAAATAATCATTTTCATTGATTAAAAAACCCTATCAGGCAAGTCAATGTAAAAATATATTCTCTTCATTGGCATACCCTTTAACCTTGGTTCTAAATCCTATTCACCCACCCGAGAGAAGTGTGACACCTTATAAACAGTCAATAGGAGGTGCCATTTCTACCCCTCCTCCAGTTTCTTAAAAATCACCAACCACAGAGAGTAAATATGCATGTTTGACTATTAGTATATTTATTTAATTTGAGTAAGTCAGAACCCATTTCATAGGGCCACCACGGGCACGCAGGGGCTACTGGGCCCAACAGTGGTGGTTGAGGCCTTTTACTCTTGATGTCCCCGACCTACTAAGTATGGATCCTGGGTAACTGGGCGATGTACCCCTTCTGCACTGGACTCCGAGTGGTAGCTGTGGACGCGCAGTCAGAGGCTCCATCAGGGTTGGGGGGGGGGGGGGGGGGATGTAGGTACAGGTAAGCTAGCACAACTCACAACTCAAAGTGCACACAGCACGAACAATAAATCAATGTCCAGTCCAATACTTTCTTTTATAAGAAAAAGTTGCATTTTATTTCTAACTCTACACATACAAAGGAATAACAACATTCACAAGCACTAACACATACCCCTTGATGTTGGGGATCTAGTAGTGGTCAGGCAAATCCCTGTCCCACAATCTTGCTTATAATGTGGTCATGGTTATTCTCCAATCACTGGTGGCTGCATCCAGGGAATGCTCACTAATAGGCCGTACTCAAGAGTTCCCCTTTTGACTTGTAGAAAGTAGTCAAAAGTGTCTATGGTGCCCCAGCACCTTCAGCAGCGAATTCCCTGGGGCCCACAGGGCCAGTTAAAGTCTTACCCGCTCCTGCAGCATAGAAACATTTGGCCTTACAGCGGGTGCCCCAAGCGCAGGCCCATATGAGTTTAGATCCTGCTTGCGGTACACACGGCAGCACACAGCTGGAGAAGGCCAAGTCTCCCAAGTGGCACATCTAGTTCTCCCAGCGATCAGATCAACATCCAGCTCGCCAAGATGTGGTAAGACAATTTCTCTCCACCACTGGGGGGGTGGGGGTGAGGGAGGGAGGTGGGGGTGAGGGGAGGGAGGTGGGGGTGAGGGGAGGGAGGTGGGGGCGAGGGGTGGGGGGTGTATCCTTCGAATCCCAACTGGAGTACCGCAAGGACGTGACATGCTTCTGTTCCTCACAGGTCAGTCAGGGCAGATCTCATTGGGTGGGCTCACCTTAGTCCTCCAAAGCCTCCCTTTAATCCCATGCGACAGCCTGAAATCCTTGGCAGACTAGCACTAGCAGCCTGTCTCGGTATATGAGGTTGCTGTGGTACCTCCAGGCACAATGTAGACTCCTCCAGAGCATTTGCTAACACCACGGAAGCCCCTCCTGAAACATAGGGGTCGCTGAAAGGTGCTCACAAATCCTGCCATGCTGGTCACACAATTATTTCCAGGATGGCCACCTCTGGCATATGGGGTCACCACTACGAAGCAATAAGGGCTGGTGCTCCCCACACAGCGCTCATTGAAAGGCTCAGTCTAAGGCAGCCCTGTCCTGGCATATGAGTGTCGCTGTAAACAGTCCTGAACACTGGCTAGAACCCGACTGGTGCAAAAGCCGAATCCTCACACCTCGCACAGACAGTCCTCATAGTAGTGCTCCGCACTGGACCTCAGTCCCTTCAACGCTCTCCTCTTCCTAACAGGGCACACTGGTCTAGGCAAGCAGGTGGTCTAGGCAAGCAGGAGGTCATCTTGGTTGTCCCTGGGTGATGTCTCCTCGCACAGCAGGGAGACTAGCAGGCCGTGGCCCGCAGTCTTGGTCACAGGTAGAAGTCTTACAGAGTTTCCCTTCCTCACACAGCCCACCTGGGCCCTTCTTACAGTACTTTTCTACAGATACCAAATGTGATTTACAGTCTGAGTCTTGAAGTTTGATTTTGGGGCTCTACTCCTTCTGAAGTGTACATTTTTCCTATTCTTTTTAGCTCCTAAAAGGATGTCTGTCACAGCAAGCCAAGTCTCAGAAGCTGGTTGACCTACAATACAATTCATGGGAGTGGCCAGAGAGCTGGATGTCAGCTACATTGATATGTGCATCCAAAGGTTAATCTCAGGCTCCCAGTCCTACTCTTTATGGTTCCTTTATCAGCCACATATCCTTTCCTGAGATCTGACCAAGCCCCTTCTTTGTGATCTATCACAGAGTGAAAGAGCAACCTTTTAAAGTGTAAATGGAGAGTCCCTTCCTCATGCTAGTGGCTCACACAGCTCACAGGAATGCAGCAATACACACATTTGTCAGGAGGCGGATTCCTCTCCTCCTTAGGTCTTCACAAGGTTGGCTCGGGCTTCCCAAAATGGAACCCGGGGTCCTCCATGTAATGCACCATTGTAGGCACACGTGCACTCAGTGTACTTTCACAGCACACTTACTCTCCAGTACTGTTACCTTCATTCATTGTGACACTACAGAAACATGCATACAACACAAACGTTTTGTCTGCATGTACTGCTCAGTACTGTAGCCTCTCTGTTCTGTACCAGGGTATGCTATTCATAAACACACACTCACCATGTGCGCTGCACAACACTTCCACCCTTCATGTATTGTACTTCATGCAAGCACACGTACACCCAGTACAAGTTTCCATTGCACGCGCACTGCAAAGCACTACATCTCATTTAATGTATTCCCAGCAAGCATATTTATATACAGTACATGCACTAACCACACACATACTACACAGTACTGCAATCCCTATACTGTACCCTTTCCGGGCACACATACAACCAGTGCAAAGTCACTGCTCTTATGCTGTGCATTACTCCAGACCTACCTATGTAGGCCAAGGTTGAGCTAAAAAGGTACTATTCAATACTACATGGTATGCTGCCACCACAGTGCTTGTGCTGCTTAACTACCGGTGAAGGCGGTAATTTTGTTGTTTTTTTACAATTAATGAGTTCATCAATGATTTGACGGTGGAAGATGATATGAGTACAGATCCTGCCTACATTAAAGATTTAATATCCTGCTACAGTGGTTGCAATGGTGATGAAGATGCCAGGATGGCAGGAGGGGTGAGAAAGTTAGGATCCAGAATAATATTTAGGTGTCCGCAAATGAAGAGGTGCCGAAAGTGCTTATTTTGAGGCGGTGGTTAAATGTGGGGCCCACCAGCACTCATTTTTGGGAACCGTCACTTATTTTCCTCATCAGACTTTAACCCAGAGTAAGAGAAAAAACACTCAAGGGGGAATGGAGGACGAAGAGAAAGTTGAAAAGAAAGATGGGAAAAACACAACAAAGACAGACAGCAGGAATGAGAAAGAACCTGCAAAAGGGAGAATAAAGGGCAGGGCTGGTAGTGGTGAGGGAGGAAAAGCAATGGAATGCAGAGCATGTATTACCAAGGGTCTTGAGGATGCAAAGTAAGGTAGGGTGGTCAACAGTGGCAAACGCAGAAGATAGTTTAGGAGTACAATGACTGATGTGATGTGGTTTTAGATGGCAGAGATGACGTTAGCTCTATGTTTGATGGCTGTTGAGTTATGTGAGGGTTGGGCAGGTCAGACTAGAAGGGTTTGAGCAGACTAGGTTTGAGAAGGAGTTAGGCAACTGAAGACGAGATGTACACGTACTTTGAGGAACAGAAGCAGCAACAGCAGGCATTAGTTAGAAGGGGGAAGCAGGTTCAGTTGTAGAGGTTTTTCCCCAAGAATACAAAACCACTGCCGCTTTAAAGGATGAGTGTATATACCATATCGGAGTGAGTGGTTGTATAGGGAGGTCAGACAGACTCAGTGAAAAGAGGTTTTGTGGGTTAAGTAGCAGATTTGAGTATCGGGATAAGTTCTGTAGGGATATCCTTTACTATTAGGTAGTTTGCACAGGGCAAAGCTAGTTTGCTCAGTGAGATATGAACTTCAGGTGTGACCTGCATGGCACAAATTCAACTGTTACGACAGCCAACACAGCTTTCCATCCTTCCAAGGCCGATAAACAGAGTACAAATTATATGGGTAACGGTAACACTCATTTATTGCAGCATTTACAAAATGGAAACAACTCTGCGGCATGAAAAACTAAATATTGTAAAAATGCCGGTGAGGGTATGGGAGGAGACGAAAATTAAATATAGAGCCTCAATTAAAGCCTATAAATCCGCGCTAAAGGCAACAAAATTATCTTTTTACACCGAAAAAATCTTCCCTTCCCCTAATTCAACCAAAGAGATTTTTAAAATTGTGAAAAGCCTGTTGACACCCCCTGACCCCCCTTTGGTCCACCAAGCATCTGAATTTCGCTGTGAGGAACTGGCACTCTTCTTTCACACGAAAATCCAAAATATTCTTCTGACCCTCCCTCCTGTTTCTAGTCCCGACATCCCTGCGACAGCTGTTCTTCCCCCTCCTAGTTCCACCCCTGGGCTTTCCTCATTTACCTTGCTCACCAAGGAACACCTATCCTCCCTCCTCAACTCAATCAAAAGTGGTTCTCCTCTTGACCCTGCTCCCATCAACACCCTGAAGCTAGTTATGCCCACCTTAGAGTCTCCAGTCATCAACCTGATCAATCTTTCGATTGAAACAGGCACAGTCCCTTTGGACTGGAAAATAGCCATGGTTAAACCTTTGTTGAAGAAATCTAACCTGGACCCCGGAGACCTATCCAATTACCGGCCCATCTCTCTTCTTCCGGCCATTAGTAAACTAGCTGAAAAATGTATTAATCAGCAACTGTCAACATTTTTGGAGACATCTATTTCACTTCATCCCTCCCAGACTGGTTTTCGCCCGGGTCAAGGGACGAAGACGGCACTACTTAGGGTGGTAGAAGAGTCTAGGAGGATAATGGACACGGGTGGCAACGTGGCCATCATCCTCCTGGACCTCAGTGCCGCCTTTGATACGGTTAGCCACCGTATCCTGCTCACCCGCCTCAAAGAAACTGGAGTCTCGGGAAAAGCCTTTTCCTGGCTCGAATCTTTCCTCAGGGACAGATTTTTCAAGGTATTCGAAGGAGACTGCCACTCTTCATCATTCCCCCTGCAGTGTGGGGTTCCCCAGGGCTCCTTCCTGAGCCCCACACTTTTTAATGTTTACATGGCCCCTCTTGCCAAGATAGTGGCCCCTTACGGAATCGAACTCATCAGCTATGCCGATGATACTCAGCTTGTGGTGTCACTCAATCAGGCTGATTCATCGCACCCTAGTTTAAGCAGTTGCCTTGAAGAGGTATCAAAGTGGATGGGCCTGTCCCAGCTAAAACTAAACGGTCAAAAAACCGAACTGATGCTATTAGGAAGGAAAGCCTCGTTCAATTCCCCGACGCTCTGGCCCCCGTCCATGGGCACCATCCCAACCCCTAAAAAAAGAGATCAAAAGTCTGGGCTTCTGGCTAGATCATAGGCTGACTTTCAAAGTTCAAGCTAGATAAACCGCGGCCACCTGCTTTGGGCTGCTCAAATCCATTCGCAAAATCCTCCCTTTACTTCCCGAAATAGCCAAAAAGATCCTGGTCCAGGCCATGATTCTATCAAGGCTGGATTACGGCAACGCGCTCTACCTGGGAGCTCCGATCTCTGTAATCCAAAAACACCAGGTGGTGCAGAATTCCGCCGCCAGACTGCTGACAAACACCAACCACCGCTCATCAGCCAGACCGGCCCTGAGATCTCTCCATTGGTTACCCATAAAAGAACGGATACACTTTAAGGCCCTCTGCATCGCCCATAAAAATCTTCAGGGCAATGGCCCTCCTATCTTGGCTGACCTAATTAAAATACACAAGGCCCCCAGAAATCTTCGTTCTAACGATCAGAACTTGGCACAAGTTAGCAGAATTAATAAGGCCCGCACGGGTGGTCGCCTCTTCTCCCACAACATTGCGAAGAGTGGACAGCATGCTGTTGAGACTTTTTTGTATGTTACTCAAATAGATATTTAGAGCTTATGAATTAGGATCACTTTGGTGCAGAGTCCTTCCCATATCATTGAGTGTGATCTGCGACACTGCCACAGCTACCCAGACCCGGCGGAGAGGGGTAGGCTAACCAGCGTCGACACGGGAGCATTGAACCTAAGCTACAGAGGCTCCACTCCCGATGTACGACCCGCTGGGTACTGTTGTTGCATATAAAACTTGACCATTAGGAAAGGCTCAGCGCAACACAGGTATTTCATTCCATAATCTGTAATGAGTAATTGATACTAAGGAAGATCAAGTTCTGTAGACAGATTTATTTCTTTGATAGGTCCTGATGAATTGTGTCACTGTACTTTTGCGAGAAACATGTCGACCACCCTTTAAACTTACTAGTCTAGTCTCGAGCCAGGAAACAATTTTCCAGCGAGTACAGACGAGTCTCTATTTTTTATTGAAATAAGGGACTCCCTGAATAAAATTTGTTCCTGGTACCCTTAGCCTCATTTTAACTCACTACTCCGTCTACACCAACCTAGCCCCTCACCCGCACTTCACCCAAAAGGCCGTTGGATGAAAAGATCTCCGGCAAAGAGCCCCTCTTAGAGGTGTTGCCCATTGGGGTTTGCACCGCCTACCCAACGATGAGCATTGCCGATGATGAAGCATGACACCTGCAAGGGTGTGTGAGGCCATTATATCCAAACAAAATGTATGCCCCTCGGTAGGCCTCCACCAAGCCTCTACGACATCCAGACACTTTTGTGACCTGCACACGTACTCGCCCCTGGAACAGCCCAGTACTCTTTTGTAACACACTCCCACAGCATTGCCACTGTTTCAAAGATCGTCTGTCATGTCACTGACTCAACCTCTGTCCTTTTGTCTTTCAGATGTGACTCCAATATGTAAGGACATCTCCAATACGGATGTACCATGTTACAACGCATACCATTACAACTACCTACTGTTACAACGCGACCATTACAACGCATACCATTACAACGCATAGCGCTTTGAGGTGCTGGATAGTGGTAAGTATAATTTACTATTCTAACTCCAGTCCCCGTGGACCCTAGGGAAGGTGTTGGATAGTAAATTATACTTATTCCCTATCCTAGAGCACCCCCCAGCGCAATGCGTTGTAATGGTATGCGTTGTAAAAGTTGCGTTGTAACAGTAGGTAGTTGTAAAAGTTGCGTTGTAACAGGTGTATACCCCTCCAATATACGGACCTTTAAAGGGACAGGCCCAAATAATAACCGTGCTTGCGTTTCCTACTCTCACCTGACTTGTGCCAAACGTGACTCGCACCTTCAGTCACTAAGGCTTTCCTGGTGTAGCACAATGGGTTCAGTTTGCACAAGAATATCAATGTCGTGCAAGGGTAAAATTAGCTTAGGTGACGCATGAGTGCAAATGTGCTGATTGAGTCTTATATCATATATCTGGTGCTAGCATAAACGCTGTCAAGATGTAATCTCAAAGCCCCCTTTCCATAGGCAGTCGGCCAAGTTTAGGTGAATTTTCTGAAGACATGGGGCACCCTAAAATGCCATAAACGTGCATTACTGAGAAGGATGAAAGCCTCTGGTAGGAAGTTGGAACACAAAGCTGGTTCCACGGAACAATGGGAGACAGCATTGGGAAATGCATTATTCAAACAAATCTCAAACATTTGCTGTACATGATCACACTGCTATATCACCAGAGGCTGAAGCCAACCAGGATAACTTTGTCTTCACACTGGATCAATGAGAATGGCTGTCAACTTCTTAGCAAGAACTGCATTGCTATAACTTTATTGGTGTGGGTGCTTCTGTTGTTTCTACTGGGCCATTCCCACTTGCCCGCATTCAAAGAACATGTTGGGGTTAGCTGTTGATACCAGAGTTCACCTATCTAAGATACCGGACATGTGGCCGACATTTACTTGGGCATGCAGGCCTTCCTGAGGCTCTACTAACCTGACTTACTTTACTGTAGCACTACTGGCTTCTCATAGGCTAAGCCAGTCAAGATATTGTCTCCTGTAACCGCATCTGCCAATAATATGAATTATCTGCATTTACGTGGAGAAAGACCTGCAACACTCTTCCCTTGTGAAAGCCCTTCGTAGGTAGACCGGGCCTATTAAACTCTATACGTGTACCATTGTATACTGTTTAGCATTTTTTTTTCCACAATTGCTGTGTACATTTTATTTTGTCCTCTCTTCCAACCTATTGTAAAGCGCTCTGATATCCTTCAGGATCTTGTTCGCCCCATATAAAACTTTATAAATCAATAAGCAACTCTGTCCCATCACTGTAAGTCGTAGCAAGGAGGAGTTGATATGTGGTTACCCAAACGCCCATCCTTTCAGAGGCACCATCTTTTGCATGGTTTGCCCAATGAAGAAAATAGTTCTCTTAACTGCATTGACCTACCTTTGGAAAAGCCCACCCTTTCTGTTTTCAGTTGGGAAAGAACTGAAGGGACATATGGTGGCACCGAGGCGAGCTGTCAATTGTTTCTGTCAAGAACTCTTCCATGTACTCATGCGCAGAGCCCATCGGAAAACGGAACAAGCCACTGTGCAGATTTCTATACTGGGATCTTTCTAGATGGTAGAAAGCATACAACAGAATGAGAAAGGCAGAAGGGCAGTGAAGAATCTGAAGTCAGATAGAGTATCCAACAGAAAGAGTGTCACAGAAGGTAAGTAGCTTGTTCTTCTGACGGATACTTCCAACCACAGATTCCTCAACTTTAGAATGGATACCAAAGCAATACCTCTAAAGGTGGTGGCGTCCATAAAATGGCTCAAACTAAAATATTGTGCAAGAATGAGCGAGCAAAATGCCCTTCTCAACGAACCAGACGGTCGAGGCAGCAGTGCTTCATGAATGTGTGCACTGATGCCCATGTAGCTGCCTGACAAATATCTAGTCCATTCCAGGTGCTAATGCAGTGGTAGCAGCTTTGGCCCTAGTGAAGTGGCCCTGTAGACCTTTTGGATGCTGCCTTTTAGCCAATGCTTAGCAGATTTTAATGCAGAGGACCATCTATCCAGAGATAGTCTATTGATGCAGCACTCTGCCCTTCTTTGCCCAGAAAATCCTGCAAAGAGTTGATCGTTCACCCGATGTTCTCTGATACGATCAATGTAAAAACTGAGTGTCCTTTTGAAGTCCAAACAATGGAGTCTCTTTCTCTTTGGAGGGGTGAGGCAGAACAAAGAAAGTAGGAAGCATGATGGCTTGTCCAACAGGGAAAAAGCATCACCACCGTTAGTAGGAAACCAGCTCAAACCTTAACACCAGTTTGAATGGAAAAAGGGTGGTGTAGGGAGGCTGGACCGAAAGGCCCTGCAGTTCACTCACCAATCGTGCAAATGTAATCACAAACAGACAGGACGTTTTATGGTTCAGTAAGTGCAATGGACAACTGTGACTGGTTCAAAAGGAGTAGACATTAGACATGTGAGAACCATGTTTTAGTTTCACTGTAGCCTCTCTAAGGGTTTACGTTGAAACGTGTTGTAAACCTTTTAGACAACGCATCGCAACTGGCGATTCGAATAAGGACAATTGGTCCAGTAAATGTAAAAAGTCTGAAAGGGTCAACAGGAAACCTTTACCTGTACCCATAGCAAGTCTTTGCAGCAGAACACCACATTTCACAGTTTTGCCTACAATGCTTCCAACTGATGGGCACTGCACCAAGCCACAAACGTGTCCAACCATCCAGCATACACAGACTTCATTGAAGGATGCCTGCCAGCAAAGACATCAATTATCTCAGAATGAAGTTTCAAAGGGATCAACTGTCGCTGCTCAATATCCACACATGGAGGTGCAGTTTGTACAAGTTTAAGTGCAAAACCCATGGCCAGTTGTTGTGGTAGGAGATCCTCCCAAAGTGATGCTTGATTGGAGGATGGATGCTCAAGCACAGAACCTCTGGGCCCAATTGGGAGCCACTTGAATGACTTTGGTTTGGTCATTCCTGACCTTCTTCAGAACTTGGGAAAGGAGAAGTTTTGGCACAAAAGCATACAGTAGTCCCATGCTCCACTCTAGACGGAATGCATCTCAGAGAGCGAGCCTTCTTGGGAATTCCTGTGTGCAAAAGACTTGACATCGCATTGTCAGTGGTGGCAAAGAGATCAAGGCATGCATCTCCCCATTGATGGAAGAAACCCTCTACCACCTATGGGTGTAACTGACATTCATGATCCACTAGGCCGTATTGGATGATTTAAACTGTCCTGGCGTTTACAGAACCGCCAGGTGGTATACCACAAGGAAGACCCATGATGATTCAGCCAGCTCTAGAGGTGGAGAGCCTCTTGGCAAAGGAAACAGAATCCCATCCGACACTGCTTGTTGCAGTACCACATGGCAGTAGTGTTGTCCGTGGAAACCTGCACCAGCCGTCCTTCGATGAAAAGGAGTAAGGCTTTCGTTGCCAAATGAATCCCCCTCAACTCTAGAAAACTGATGTGGAGGGGACTCTGTGCCACAGGCCAGTGTCCGATGATATCCACCTCTCCCAGATGTCCTGCCCAACACAGCAGCGACGCATTTGTCAGCACCATCAAGTCTGGGTGAGGCCTGGAGAGGGGTCTGTCACTGGTCTAAATGCATTCGAGCAGCCAGCTGTCCAAGTCTTTTTGCAGTGTCCTCCAACACCTGCATGGAGTCTGATACTACCTTCAACAACCAGTTGTTAAGGTTGGGAACACTGGTATTCTCACCGCCTAAGATGGTGTTAGACTTGACATCTTTGGCGTGGTTTTCCCTGACTTTTTGCCTCTACCTCCTGTATTTTTGATGGTGTGGTGGATTTAGTTTTTGCTGGCTTAGATGCTTTGGGCACTTTGCCACTGCTGATCAGTGTCGGAGCGCAAGTGCTCCCTGCAGAAATTGCTGTTACAGTAGGTTCTCCCTTATTGGCATATTTGATTTACTGGTAAGCCACGTGGAAAGTGCACTGAAGTGTGCCAGCGCCTTAAATCAAATGCTACTAGTGGGCCTGCAGCACTGATTGTGCCATCCACATAAGTAGCTCTGAAAGGGTAAATCAGACCTGCCACTGCAGTGTCTGTGCACAGTTATTAACTGCCATGTCGACTTGGCAAGTGCACCCACTTGCCAGGCCCTAACCTTCCCTTTCCTTCATGTAAGGCACCCCTATGGTAGGCCCAAGGTACCCACTTGGGCAGGGTGCAGTGTATGTGAAAGGCAAGACATATACTGGTGTCTGTGACATGTCCTGATAGTGAATTACTGCCAATTTAGTTTTTCACTATTGAAAGACTATCTTGCCCCATAGGATGGAATGGGGAAGACTTTGTAACATCTTACAAGCATAACTTCCCATTGGGGCACAATATAGAAATAAAGTTTAGGCTCACTGACCTCGGAATTCAATATCGCATCTTTTAGCAAAGATAGTTTTTAAATTGTGTTTGAAAATGCCACTTTTAGAAAGAAAACAAAGAAGGCTTGGGTCTATCCACTACATAGCCTAGACCACTCAAATTGTAACAACAAAAAATATATATTGGCGAGGTAGGTTAGTTGAAATGACAAATTCTGGTCACACTTACCCAATTGATCTAAGCAGACCCACTGTTCATTTAGTATTTTTACTCTTTTTTTCTTTTCACAAAATTCATTTGTATATGACAAAGGAAAGATACAGTTTCAATAGCAAAAATTCACATAAAGTTACACTTTGCACGACATAAATTGGACGGTCACTATAAATGAAACATATTCACATTTACACAATATATACACATTATATACATAAAACACAGACAAAAAATGCCTATTATCAATCAATGTGTAAGGCACCGGTCCTACAATACAACCTACAAACAACAAGAGGCACTAGATGTTTTTTTTCGCCTGCTTGTTTGTTTTTACTGGAACAATAGCGAGTAATAGGGTCACAGAACAGGAGAATTAATGCCCATAGTCACTATCCTGATGTGCCCTTCCTGAATCTTGTTCCAGTAATATGTCAACGCGTTTCGAACCCACGTATTATTGAGGGGCTCTCCTCAGGACCTGGACTGGAGGCTGTCCTATACTGTAAAGTGTAATAGAAAATAGTGTAAGAATAGCTGGTTCCTTATATATCTCATATTACCTCATAAGTGTCTAGATTTACCTGAAGTATCTGTGGTGTACAGCAACAATGTTCCTCTCGAGGCGCTTTGAGACTGTGTATCTGCAGATGTATAAAATGATATCTCAGGACTGACTCGCTAGGTTGCAATGTTTACAGAATAAATGACCTTTGCAAAAACAAGCGCCTAATTAGTACTCCTACCTCAAATTCGTGGTCTTTGTCAGTTAGGCATTTTCTTGTTTAACCATTTTGTGTGCCTCTGACTGCCTGTTTGTGTATTGACTGTCTGGTTTTGGAGCAGCAGGGGCTGAGGATGTGCATTCACTGTAGACAGCGGCTGGGGGGTTGAGGTGTGCCTGGCCCTTCCTGGATGACTCAGAGCTGAGGTGAATGGGGCTTGGCTGAATTTAGAGTAGTCGGAGGAGATTTTCTTGCACCTGAATAGGGCCCATATCCATTGCACAATGCTGTCTCCACGCCCTGCGGTCATAGTGCACCAGTGAGGACAGAACTGGTTTGGACTGGGCTCAGAGACCCTTGCACAAAGAGACTTTGGGGTACAAGTATTAGATCTAAAACCCCTGAAATTTAGACTTCTTCTGGAATCAAGCGGAACCTTTGCCAAGGAGAAGAGCTGGAGATGGGGTACTGCCCATTTGCTGTGTGCTGTCTGGGGTTGGCCTGCAGTAGACGATTCTGCCAAGGAAAGGAAAAGGACTTTGCTGTGTGCTGTGTCCCCCCTACTTGAGGAAGATTTCCAACGGCTTGAGTAGAACTTGCCTCCTGTTCTGAAGTCTCTGGGATACAAAGACTTCACCCCCAGCTCGCCTAAATGTCCTTGCTGGGAGTTCTGACCTGCCAAAAGGTGCCTGTGACTGTGTTGGGCCTCTGGAGGTTGTTCCTGCCGTTGGGAGCTGGAAAAGCAATGCAACTGCATGAAAAATGACGCACTGCTCTTCTTGCAGCTGTTTTTCAGACCCAGCACCGCTGTGCGAGAATCTTCATGCGTTGCCGCGCCGCTGCCGAAATCGACGCAGCGCCTGTCACCACTGCAAGGACTGACGCATCGAGAGAACGTGGCTGAAGAAACCGACGCAGTGCCGCTCGACCACACCGCATCGATCACCGACTCATCTCGGATTTCCATGCATCGTACCTGTGCGGCAAGTTTTCCTGACGCATCACCCGCGGACCAGAACAGTTTCAGATTTGACGCGTTACTTCTCATGCATGCATAACTGTCACATCGCCTCCCCATATTCTCAGGAACTGAAACATCTATTTTTTTCGACGCTTCCCATCTCTGCGGCTGTTGGCTTTGTGAATTTTGGCGTAACTATAGGTACTTTGAGAGAAATCATGCATCCATAGTTTTCTATGGGCTAAGTTGTTTGAAACCCTTTTAAAGTAATATTCTTATTACATGTTGGATTTTTGTCGTTTTGGTCTTGTTGAGTTTAGCTAAAGATACTTTATTTTTCCAAATTGGTGTGGTGTCCATTTGTGGCGTTATCACTGTATGACTGTGTGTTTTGAGTACAAATACTTTACACATTACTTTTGGGATAAGTCTGTCTGCTCATGCCAAGCTACCCAGGGGGTGAGTAGGAGTTATCTAATGTGTGTATCCCCCTTAACCAGACTAGAAGCAAGGGTCCCTATTTGGACAAAGGTACCTACCTCTGCCAACTAGAGACCACCATTTGTAACAGATGGGCAGCGACATTTGCCATCACCCTTGTGAACACACATGGGGCACTGGTGAGGCCAAAAAGGAGCACAGCAAACCTAAAGTGCTCTTGGCTCACCATGAACCGCAGGTAGCGTCTGTGGGCCTGCAAAGTGGCTGAGCCTGCCTCCTTCGTGGTAGCTGTATGTTGGTAAGGGCACACTAAAGTGGCTGGAAGGTTGTGGCCAGAGAGGTGTTAAGATTGCGGTGAACACTGTGCCTTGTTTCTAGGTTGTTGTCTGTTGGGCATACCACCAGACCTCGAATGGGATGGGAAGCCTGTTGTGTGGACAGAGCCGTCTGATGTTGCCGGTCCCCTAAGCTCTTTGCATATCCATGAAAAGTATACAATTGTGGGGGAGGATAATGTGGTTGGAGCTGAAAGGTCGAATAGTGTGCCGGGGCTTGGTGCTCCTTAAAAAACTACTCGATACAAAAGAGGATGATGGACGGAGCGTTTGAGCAAATCAAACACTAACCCCCAGTCAACTGATCTGGGTTTAATCCATCACCATTCTTTAGCTCACTCAGCCACCCCAGTTCAGACATGGCCATATGCAAATCAGTCTGACCCTGTGCCTCATGGGAACAGTCCAGCCCGAACTGCCAAGCCATGTCTTCCTGGACTGGAAACAAGCATACTGGGACCGGTTTCGGATTCATAATCCTCATCAGCCAGGCTATCTTGAATCCAGTGGCCAAGTGAGCAAGGGACTCACGTCTGAGCATACCCTGCCAACTTAGGGCGAACAAAGCGATACAAAAGGGGATGATGGACGATGCGTTTGAGCAAATCAAACACTCACCCCCAGTCAACTGATCTGAGTTTAATCCATCACCATTCTTTAGCTCACTCAGCCACCCCAGTTCAGACATGGCCATATGCAAATCAGTCTGACCCTGTGTCTCATGGGAAAAGTCCAGCCCTAACTGCCAAGCCATGTCTTCCCTGGACCGGAAACAAGCATCCTGGGACCGGTTTCGGATTCATAATCATCATCAGCCAGGCTATCTTGAATCCAGTGGCCAAGTGAGCAAGGGACTCACGTCTGAGCATACCCTGCCAACTTAGGGCGAATCTGCCTAGTCACAAAACAGTCATGAGTCGTTAAAAGCCATTTCCATCAAAGACAACTGGATGTCTCCTGACAAAGGCAGAGAACCTCATCCAAGTGTGGCATTGAAGCACCATGCTGGTTCTCATAGCCCAACCTGGAAAGTCCGTAGTGTTCAGGCCCGAATGGATGGCAAATATGGCCGTACCCCGACCATCCTGAATAGTCTGAGCTAGAGAAGCCGAAGTCTTCGAGGACCATGGGCAAGTTTTCACCCACTATGTCCCACACTGCGGGAGTACAGCGGCCCAATTAGCAGCTTGTATTGACCGACCTCAAGGAGAGGCTGGCTAAGGTGAACATAAGCCTTCTGAACATATCCACCTATTTTGACTGCCAGGGGCGTGGTAGTAAAGGTGTTACGGTTGACTCTACTGGTGGGCGGCTGCACCACCAGATTTTCAGTTGTTTGGTACTGTGTGAGAAAATCTGTTTATCCTGGAGCAGATCTAGGACGACAGACGACCTATTGTTGTAAATTAATCTAGGACCCTAGTGTAAAATTTCCCGATTCATGCCCTTATATAGGTATACTTTATCATATCCTTATATAGGTTACCATATATATATATACCTTATATAGTACCATATTTGGCCTGAGCCTTGCAGCCCAAATACGGCATGGCTACTTCCACTAAGTTCCGAGAATCAACAACGATTTCTCGGAAAAACCCGCCTTCAGCAGCTAGGGACTTCCCCCTGCTTGAATATTGAATTCTCCAAGAAATCCTGGAGTTTTCAAAGAATTTAGCCCTTGAGTGACGTTATTAAGTCCAATCATGCGTCAAACTCTGCACCTTCAAAGTATAAATATGCCTAGGTTTGCCCAGACAAACACACAGTGGTTTGGAGCAGATCGACTATCTACTTGCCCGAACCCCTGCAGCAGCAAGTGCCGAAGGAAGCCGACACTCCAGCTGACGCACTGAATGAGACGCTATCTTTTCTCTTGCCGAGAAATCCAGCTCCAGTGTTTCTGGGCTACGCTTGCGGGTATCTGGGAAATTGAGTCCTGAGAGAGAGATACAAGACCTCCTTCATTCTAAAACCAAGGTACGGAGCTGATTAGACCTCTTAGAGAATTCTTGGAATAGATTCCTGGCAGAGAACTACTAAACTTAGGCTACTCCTCACTTACTTCTTCCCTCGTACTAGACTTAGGTTAGGTACACCGGGGTAGGCGTATTTTAGAAGCACCAGTTGAGTACTTTTAGTCATTATTTATTACTGTATGTATTTTATACATGTTATGCACTTTTATGGCTTAGAAACCATATCATGCTTTTACAGTACTACTTTATAATACTGTTCGTATTATATACATTGTACTTTATAACAAGTATTACGATTGTAGCAGTACATTTCTTATGCTGGAGAAAGAAGACTGTTCAATAAATACCTTTTATTGAAAATGCCCGTCTCTCTATTTTCTCAGCACCTCTGGTGAAACGAAGCATGCACGATTGACTGAGTAAAATAGCTATCTATTGTTTCCGCAACTCTAGAGATTGATTTCTTATTCTTGGGAAACAAAGTTGTCATGTTTATGCAGTTGTCAGAAACTAATCCCTTCTTGTTTATTCAAGAACGTTTCTAGTGACCTCTGAGCTAGCTGGCACTCACAATTAAGTCTAATATATTCGGTAGAGACCAAGTCGACCTCAGTCCTACGTCTAAACTACAGTACATATTATTACAATGTGCAGAGCCTATTGGGAATATAAGAACTACACTACACTATCAGTTGACTGGGGGTGAGCCACAGCCTGGTTTAGCCAAAGTGCCCTGCAGGGGGCCAGTGAGGGCTTCAATGACGATTAACAGGGGCTAGGTCAGTGCCTGACCAGGCTGTAAGACCTCTATAGGCATTTTGGCCTTCATCTCCCCGCTATGGAGGTAAAAACTAAGGACCTTAGCAGCCCTCCTTATTACTGTGACAAATTAAGTGTTTTCCTCAGTTGGTGGCCCTGAGGGCGAAACCAGCCCAGTATTGGGTGAGGTGCCCAGCCCACTGGCACCATGTAGTTTCACATACCAGTTATCATGATATAGTGGGGTAAAATCTTGCATTCACACCTTTTGTCCTCTCCATTAAGCTAGTTCTGTTCTGAATCCAAGCCAAACAACTGATGTGATGTTTGTGTGTGACCGTGCAGTAGGGGAATTGTGTCTGACTAAGATTAATTCAGAAGGGCTGCGGCACAAAGATTTCAATGTGGCTGGGATGGAGATCAAGACTATGTTGGCTCGGAGACGGCCACTACTAGGGGTCACAGGAGGTGCTAGGGCAGGAGTCAAAGCTCAAGGAGTCAGGGCAGATTTCGGTGTTGGTCCCAATGTCAGCACAGAACCTGAAAAGTGTTCAAGGGGCCCAGATAGCACCGAGGGAGAACCAGCCACCGGTACCCCAGGTGGAAGTCCCTGTGGATCCCTGGGGTTCAAAACATTACTAGAGGGTGCCGGAAGCCTGCAAAAAATGCACTGCATAGTTGCAACATCGCCAATAGACCTGGAACTCGGGGTGCCCACGGACCGGAGATGGAATTGGCTCCTCAGTGGAATTAGAGCAAGACCTGCAGTCACTGACACCCTTGAGCTTTCTCTAGAGAGCGAGGGTGGCAAGAAAGAGGCAAAGTTCCTCTTGGACTTCTTGGGTTTCTTCTTTGTTTTACCTGAAGACTTCAATTGTGAAGAAGACATGCCTTGGGAGTGACTTCGGGAGCTGGCCCTCGTCTTTCACCTGGACCAAGAATGGCACAGAGCCTTCAAGTGTTTCACTACATAGAGCTTTGCCTCACACCCATGGATGGGTTAGACTTCACCTGGCTGCAGTCGTTGCAGGCTTTGGAGTTGTGTGAAGAACCTAAACACCAGAGTAGCTCTTTGTTGGGACCGGTCACAGACATCTGTTTGCGACAGTCCCTACAAGGCTTGTAGTTTGCTGTTTTAGGGCAGTGGTATTCAAACTGTGGGGCGCGCCCCCCAGGGGGTCCATGGCTGCATTCCCAGGGGGGCGCGAATGTGTCTTTAACTATTTGCTATTTGTCACACAGTGTGTCTAGCGCTTTGCTGGGGAGAACCTGGTTTCAAGTTAAAACAACAGTCTTCCCCCCCCCCCCCCCCACCCCTTATAAATGGAGTGGTAGTGTGTGCGTCCTTCAGTGCAGCCCCCAGGCAGGGCAGGCACAACGTGCAACAGTCCTACAGTAGAGTGCCACTCAGAGGCACCATCCCTCTGTGTGTGACATTGCCACCAGCCGCTAAAGAAGCCCGCTTGCAAGGCAGCTCCTAAACGAAGCAGCTCTATGTCGAATTGTGTGAGCTGATCGTGAAAAGGGGTTTAAGAGAGCGCACTCCCACAAAGGGCTTCAGCCCCCCCTCCTCCATCGTGTGAGGCAGCTTTCCCGGAACACACACAGCCCCACCCCAGTACATCACAGGTCTTTAAAAGACCATTTGTTTGTTAATGAGGCTTCCTTGTTTTTCACCTCTTTGTAGAACCCCTGAATCTCTCAGCCTACAGCTGCAAGAGTCCCAGTGTTTTTGCACTATGCTCTTCACAGAGCGGGAGAAATTAACGAGTTCACAGTCTCTGAGGCCACGATGAAACAGCACCAAATTCAATGGCCAAAGCAATCCTCGTGGTGAACTACTAAATTCCCATATTACCAACTTTTAAAGCGCTGCAGCCTCTGTGCCCTGTGTGGGGATACTCAATGGCCATATAACTAATAGGAGCACCAGTACTCTGCTTACTCTGTGTTTATGTTGAGATCGTGTGATCTAATAGTGATATGGGGTTTTTGGTATTCTCATTATAATCAAGCTAATGCATTTTCCATGCCCTAATGTATGATGCAAGTATTTTTTGATACCATAACTGTCAGGATAACGAGTATAATGTCAGTATTTGCACAATGTGCACAGTATTTCTAATTTATGTTGTTTTGGACTAGGATATATACATACATATATGTACACACACACAATTTGACACATTTTTATATAATCAGATGTGTAGATCCGATTAGTGCAGCAGGTGCTGTGGCACCAGGTCCCAGTGGTATAAAGGGCCAGCTAAACCCCATGTCTGTTTTACTATTCATACTATTAGATTATTATTACAGTATGGTCCAGTGGCCACTTGCTTTGGCAGAGTTGCTTTGCGCCTCTGAGTAATGATCTAAGGGTGGGAAAATTGTAGCAGAGGAGACACCTTTCTGGGGGCATCAGAGAGAAGACAGTTACTATGATGGGACAAAATGAGAGCTCATGTTTTTAACGAAGGGCAGAGGAGACATCCCACTTGGCGAGGCAGTACTGATCAATGGTGAAGTAGGTGCAGCAGCACCAGGGTCCACTGGTCTAATGGGCCCACTGTATTACAGTTCTCCCTTTTTAAAAATAAAAAGGGTATGTGAGCTAATTTACCTTGCTAGCATTAGGACCACAGGCACCTTTGCTGCAAAAAGGGGGGCAACACATGGGAGCTCATGTTTTTCTGGGGGAGGAAATGTGGCTTTATTATGAGAGATGCTCAATTTGGAACAGGGGAACTAGGTTCAAGTCCCAGCTTTTGCTCAACATCCTGTGATTCTTGGTGAATAACTTAATTTTTCTGAGTCTTACAAAATCTCACCTTCGTTAATGTAATTGGAGTATATTTCTTGTTGCTCAGGGCCATGGTTATCATTACTATAGCAGGTGCAGTTGCATTGATCTGAGGAGTGTGATAGGATCACAGACACCAAATTATGGGGAGCAGAGCTTTTCTTGGTTAATTCATGTTTTTTTCCTTATGAATTTGCTATTTTGTAAGTCTTACATTTATTGTGGAATATATGGCATAGAAAACATCTCCCAGAAATGATCTCATAAACCACGCCCCTGTGCTCAACCCTGCCCCATCCCTAATCCTTGTCATAAAGGTTTGGAGGGGTGCCCCGGCGTCAAAATGTTTTATTTGGGGGGGCTTAGAGCAAAAATGTTTGAAGACCTCTGTTTTAGGTGGTGACATCTCTTGCACATGGAATTTTGTTTTTAGAACATTCTCTTAACAGTATGAAGAAAAGAGTGGAGATCCAGATATGCAACTGAGATTGCAGAAAAAACCTGAACTGATGTCTGCACATTGGCGCCACTTATATGCGGATCTGTTTGTCAGTTTTAGAGTGGAATGGTGACGAAATGGAGTTGCATTGCGCCACCTACAGAGTGCAGGTGCACTGTTTTTGAGTTTTCAGGTTTCAGTCTGGCATCTGCTGAAAATCCTAAAGGTGAGGATCTGCAGTTAGAAGTATCATCAACAAGCCTTTACAATGCAATGGTCTCTGCATTATTAAAGGTAGAGCTATTGGCATTGCTCATGATTTTTTTATTTTTTATTTTTTTTAAAATCATAAATAAATGGCATTGTCATTTGCATTGCCAATAGATGAATTGCTCGCAAATGCATGACCTGTTGCATTTACACCCACACAGAGCCACACACACAAAGCCACCCACACACACACATACAGAGCCACCCACACAGTCATTCACATAGAGCCACCTACACAGAGCCACCCTCACACAGACAGAGCCACCCACACATAGAGCCACCTGCAAAACAAGATTCAGGCACACAAACACACTTATATGGCACAACAGAAAGGAAAGGCGTCCCCTGCAGTGGCCTGGTAAGCAATACCTTGGGCCCGGCACTTTTTTATTTACAAATTAAGCACTGAATTACTAATAGGTTATGGGTGAAGTGGGATCTGAGAGGAATAAAAACAGTAACTGTAGTGTTTTTTTTAATAGAACACTTTTGGGCATTTTTCTGCATATTAAATATCTGATGTTAGTTAAGCTTAGTAGCTATAATGGCGCTCAATGTACTGACCCCTGTAAGCATAGAAGGCTGAACTGATTTTGAGGAGATGTGAACCCGTAACTTTCTCCTGCCTCTTCTATGAC
This sequence comes from Lissotriton vulgaris, assembly GCF_964263255.1. Lineage (NCBI taxonomy): Eukaryota > Metazoa > Chordata > Amphibia > Caudata > Salamandridae > Lissotriton > Lissotriton vulgaris. The sequence continues at coordinate 1,377,137,560 of NC_141694.1, read as the reverse complement.
ATTGTGACCCTGCCTGCCTGTGTCACGAAGTCACATTGTTCTTGCGTGGTCAGTGTGTCCACGACTGTCTGATGTTGCCTACCTCTGACTGTTGCTGTGAGTCTGCCCTTCCATCTTCCTGTCTTTTCTCTGACTGTGTGACCCTGTCAGCCTCTCACTGAGTCAGATTGTTGTTTTGTCAGTCTGCGTGTCCGATTACTGCCTGATGTTTCCTGCCTCTGACTGTTGTAGTGTGTCTGATGTTCAAGCTTTCTGTCTCTTTTATGACTGTGCGTGCCTGTCTGGCGCTGAGGCAAATTGTTGTTTTGTGTCTGCCTTTCTGTCTCCCTCCCCTCCTCTTCTATGACACTGTGATCCTGCCTGCCTGCGCCAGAAGTGCAGCGGCAGCGTAAAGCGCTACGTAAACAACAGGTTAGTTATCTTCCCAGAATGCATCTCCATCATTTCACTACACTCAGGTGAAATGCTTTCATCCTGAACGGCAGGATGGCTCAGTGAGTTTAACACGTGTCCCCGGCACGTGAGGTGGTCTGTGGATTCCGGCAAGGCTGTCTGAGCCTTCCGTCCATCCGGCATTGAGAAATTGAGACATTTTGCATTTACAGCGTTTAAAAAAACACAGACCCGTTGATTTAAGCGCTACACAACAAAAGTGGTTATATTAAAAAAGGAAAAATACCCTGGCAGAGCTGAAGAGGGTGATATAAATTTGACTCACTCCTTATAGTTAATTACAGTTGATGGAGTTAAAGTGACTTCCTATTGCGAGCACTGTTGACACACATCAGTCCCTTTTGGCATCTTCTCTGGAGACTGGGCTGTGGGAGACTCGGGGGTGTGAAATGAGGACAAAGTGACCCATAGAGCGCACAGAATGAGCACCGGAGGTGCTGTACTGTGGCTGCTATATCTTAAACACTCCAGCGCGCCCGGCGCAAACAATGTAGGGTTAAAGAAAAGGATGAATCCTTTCATTTTCCTAGAGATATCCAAAGGCCAAGGCTAGGAAAGCTGACTTAAGACGTCATTCTTTTCCAGGTCAATACACACTCTACTCAGAGGAGTGTGTGTCCCCCAGACGGAACTTAAACACAATCTGTTCAGGGCAATGTGTGTCACAGACTACCCAGTGCTCTGTGTGCCCCACACAAGATACCAGGCCGGGGTCCATCCTGTCCAGAGTAGTGTGTCTCCAGAAGTCTAAAAAATACAGTCTTGCTCAGAGCTATGTGCGTCCCCCAGCAGGCACAGAAACACAGTAGGCAATGAGCTGTCTGTGTCACCAGGAGTCCCTGAGAGACATCTGTGTGTCTCCCCTGGCCCCAGTAGACACAAACGCCCTCTTTATTGTACTTTATAAAAGTACACTTTACGTTTTTGGTTAAAATAAGACAAAATAAAACCATACATATTCATAAACAGCGCACGTTTGTAGCTGTTCACTCAGATAAAACACACCACTTGCACTTTCAACTTATAATAAGCATTTGTAGGAGAGGGTGTGGAGAAGAAGAGCTCGTAGCATGAGTTTGGGGTGAGACTGCTGAAATGTTTGTGGCTGAGGGGGAGCTCGCTGCAGACCCTCTCCCAGGCCCTAGGCAGTCTTTCCATCTGTGCCCCATTGATGACGGGTGCTAGTGTTGGGGTGGAGAGGGAGTTCGAGGTGGGAAGGTGTGGGGATAAAGAGCTGGTAGGTTGAGTGACACAGAGTGTGGGGCTGGGGGGGTGAGAGACAGAGAAGAACCTCATGACCGAGGGAGAGTTCGGTACAGACTCTCTCACAGGCCGAAGTCTTTCCATCTTTGCCCCATTGAGGGTGATGGGTACTTGTCTTGGGGCAGGGAAGGGAAGGGAGGGGAGGATGGAAGGTGTAGGGATGAAGAACTCGTAGGGTGAGTTTGGGGGTGAGACTGAGGAGAAGCTCGTGGCTGAGGTGGAGCTCGCTGCAGACCCTCTCCAAGGCCCGAGGAAGTCTTTCCGTCTGTGCCCCATTGAAGGCGGGTGTTTGCTTTGGGGCTGGGGTCGTGACCATGTGTCTGCAGAGGGGCTCTTCTGTAAATGATGTTTCAGGTGGCGGCGCTTGTGGGGTAGAGGGGTTTAATGAGCTCGATCATGCTGCAGACATTGGCATTAATTGTCTTTATTTAAGACGCCGGAGTTGTTTTAAAAAACTGTAATGGGTAAAAGCATCTCGATCCCTCTCGTAGCCCCCCTCTCAGGATCTCTTCGGCCGCTTTCATCTTGCAAATTTCCGTGTTTGTATTGAAAGTAGAATGTGCAGAAATAGCACATTTCGCTGAAGCGCAAGTGCTGCCGGGCGCGGGAGCAGGCACTGCGTTAACACAGGCGGCGCTGCACCGGTAGGCAGGCACTACACAGGCAGTGCATGCAGTGCGATTAAAGAGTAGGCACGGTACTGTGCTCCTACGGTGGGTGCTGTACTTAGTGGGCCAGTGCTGCAGTCCGCAATCAGTACAGCACCCTTAGGGCAGGTGCTGTGTTACCACGATACTGCACTCAGATGTTCAACTCAGTGAGTACATACTGTATGGCTGAGATACCCGCCACCCCCTCTCAACACAATCCCCAAGAATGGGAATACGGAAACATTTCTGAACTTTTGGAAGGCGGGAGGGAGTTACCCTCCCGGCCGTATTTATTAAAATATGAAACAAAATTAAAACATTAAAATAACAGTTTCATATCATGTACAATTTCATTTCCATATAACGATGTTTTGGCTGACCTTAACATATTTCTAATACAAAGGTTCTCCTAGCCGATACTAACATCCTACAAAACATTTTTAAATTGAAATTGTACATCCTAACGTTAAGGGCCAACGGCAAGGTCGTAACCGGTGTCAGATCCCTAAACCAGAACTACCCCCCCACTTGTGAGGGGCGGCCACACAGAGGACTGTACCTCATGTGCACATACCAATTTCCCTTGTCTTGACGGGGGCCCCCATTAACTCGACGCCATTTTAAGGTCGTCCGAGGACTCGTGTGAGGTGTCTAGAAGGTAGCGTGGACCCCCCTCCCCACCCCACACAACTTACCACATCTGCCGTCGCAGATGTCCTGGCCCCGGGAAATTCCCAGGAGAGGCCCGTAGCCCCTCCTATCCAGGGAGGGGCCTTGACCGCCTTCCCTTTCCTTTCGGCGTCCCATCCTTAGAAGGGACCGCCTCCCCGTTGAGGGGTCAATGGCCACCTCCCCCGGGCGCTCCCATCCGTAATGGGTGACGCCCCCCCATAGGGATCTTCCAATTACTGCTCACCGATCATGACCTTACCGCCCGACCGAAAATAAATACGACATTAAACTAAAAGGACTAATCACTAAAGACAGAAGATGCTCAATATATGAACTGTCGAAACATCACTGATCAACACTGGTGCAAATACTTTATTCGATAAAACATACTGTAAGAAATTATCCACTTTATTGCACAATGAATCACAACTTTTAATCAAAAGCAACCTGTAAGAAAATCGCGTTACCACTTTATTACATAATGAATCACAACTTTTAAACCAAGTAACCTGTAAGAAAATTGAGTTACCACATCACGACTTTACTTCAAACCACTTGCTGTCTCCAGGGGCTGGTGAGTGGGTCAAAATTGGCTCTTCGTTCCGTCTCGAGCTCACGGGCAGCGGGGAGGTGCAGCTTCAGAGCACAGGAACAAGAGGATGCTACTTTGGCTTGTCGCTCCTTTTATCCCTCTTCGGGCGGGCGTAAACCCGCCTCCGCCCGCCTCCGGGGGCGTGGCTGGCGGCTTCGGTGTCTAGGACAACCCACTCTAGGGCGGGAAAAAGCGCGCCCTGGCTATGCCGCTTCGGGCATACCAGCCGGGACTCGCCTCCCGCCCAAGATGGCTTCCCGGGGGGATCGGGGTACTCCACCATACGTTCGGGGGGACCGATTGGTCGCCCCTTTCCATATGGCTGAGATACCCGCCACCCCCTCTCAACACAATCCCCAAGAATGGGAATACGGAATCATTTCTGAACTTTTGGAAGGCGGGAGGGAGTTACCCTCCCGGACGTATTTATTAAAATATGAAACAAAATTAAAACATTAAAATAACAGTTTCATATCATGTACAATTTCATTTCCATATAACGATGTTTTGGCTGACCTTAACATATTTCTAATACAAAGGTTCTCCTAGCCGATACTAACATCCTACAAAACATTTTTAAATTGAAATTGTACATCCTAACGTTAAGGGCCAACGGCAAGGTCGTAACCGGTGTCAGATCCCTAAACCAGAACTACCCCCCCACTTGTGAGGGGCGGCCACACAGAGGACTGTACCTCATGTGCACATACCAATTTCCCTTGTCTTGACGGGGGCCCCCATTAACTCGACGCCATTTTAAGGTCGTCCGAGGACTCGTGTGAGGTGTCTAGAAGGTAGCGTGGACCCCCCTCCCCACCCCACACAACTTACCACATCTGCCGTCGCAGATGTCCTGGCCCCGGGAAATTCCCAGGAGGGGCCCGTAGCCCCTCCTATCCAGGGAGGGGCCTTGACCGCCTTCCTTTTCCTTTCGGCGTCCCATCCTTAGAAGGGACCGCCTCCCCGTTGAGGGGCCAATGGCCACCTCCCCCCGGGCGCTCCCATCCGTAGTGGGTGACGCCCCCCCCATAGGGATCTTCCAATTACTGCTCACCGATCATGACCTTACCGCCACAGGCCGGATAGTCGACCGGCTATCCGGACCCCCCACAAAAATCCTACCTAAAGGTCATGCTGTAAACTCTTTAGCCAGGCTACGAGGTCTCCTATGAGTAAAGAATTCCCCACCCGGGACAAATGGACCCCATCCTCCAGATACATACTGTCCCCCCTGATACAACCATGAGGAATCGAATGCAATGCACTTGTACGAAACAGTCTAGCCAACTTGTTATTTACTTTCTTCACCGAATGATTGATAGCAGACACAGAATTCGCCCCCGCCACACTTTTCGTGGAATCATATGGGACCATGCAATTGTGCACCCTGGAACCCTTCTCGCCAACCAACTCACTGTGTGATTATAGATGGCGGTGAGCTTGTCCGCCCTAACAAACCCTCGACAAAAGGTTGAAACTGGTCAATACAGAGCCCGCCCCTTCCGTAGAAGATCACCCTGTACCCGTATTCCCCAGCCATGTGAATCATGTCACCTGCTTTGAATACGTCCGCGGCACGCCTCACGTATGAGTGGCCCACGACCCACACCACTTTTTCCGCAGCCGGTGATCTTTGACCGCTGGTTCCCAGGTGTCGGGTCGACTGCACAGTCCGCCCCGCCTTGTAAGCTTGCGAAACTGTAAACCAAACAAAAACAAGAAGCGTGAGTACATGATTACAGCTTCACAACATGTGCAACCGCACATACCTTTTGTAACAGTTCGAGGACCAACGCCCCAATTGTTTCACTTTTTCCACACTCAGACCCCTGGCTGTAGCCTCTGTAGCAGCCCCTATCCGGAAGGAATGGGTCCCAAAATCGCCCGGGTTCAAGCCCGCGGCCGAGATTGCCATTGCTAGCACCCGCTGGAACTGAAACCTCGTCAGTGGGGTGGCATCAGTGTGCCTCAACAGGGTCCCCCCCCACGATGCCGCCCTCTGCGCCAAATATTCCTCAACCCATACGACGGGGCACATGGGAGATCCGGGACTCCGATGGACTACTATACTGTCTCCGATCGCACCCTGATCGGTCTTGGACCTGGGAAACGAGACCATCATCGTATCCCCCTTAACTAGAACGTGCTCTCGGCACAGTCCCCCCCCGTATCCTGCTTGTTCCTCGCCACCAGTTCGCTTACCCGCATAGCCCCATGGAATGCTAATGCAAAAGCGGCCCTGAATAACACTGTTTCAGACTGGGATGAACAAGTCGCAGGGAGAACGGAAAATAACAGAGCCAACCTCTCCAGACCTATCGGGTGCCTTTCATCTACTCTGCGACCCTCAAGGCGTTGCCACCCACGCAGCGCTTTCTGTACTACGAAAGATGCAGTAGGGTCCTGGATCCCATGAGCCCGCGCCATGAAGGAAATGGCGGCCCGATGCCTCTGGGCCGTGGCTACCGATTTGCCTGCCTGATGTAACGACAGCAAAAACTTTACAACATATTCTTCCTGGCCCCAAAGCTCCCCCCTAGCCGAACCCAAAAAGGACTGATAAGAACGGAACGCCCCTTCATATGCCTTCCTCGTCCTGGGTGCTAAACTCTCTCCCACGAGGTTTTGTAGTTCGGGGCACCGAGAGACCAGAGAGCTTCGGGGAATGGTGCCGACACCGGGTCCGCTGTGGGCAGAAAACCCCAGAAGGCCTGCATACGGAAACGAGAAAGCGCATCAGCCGCCTGATTCAGTACTCCTGGCACATGTCTTGCCCTAAAGAGTACGTTCAATTGCATACATAGTAACACAATTTCCTTAAGCAATCTCAGAATCCATTTGCATCGTGCTGCCTGACTATTGATACACTCAACCACGGTCATGTTATCCGACCAGAACACCACAGAGTGATCCCGGAACCCCTCAGGCCATGTTTGTAGGGCCACCAGAATAGGGAACAGTTCGAGAAACGCAATGTTGCTCGTCAGCCCACACTCGTGCCACCATGGCCCCACCGTCTTACCTGGTGCCAATGGCACACCAAACTGATTCATCAGACCACAAAATTCATTTAAAGCTTGTGCACATTCTGGATCCCCAGCTGCAACCAGGAACAGAAAATCGTCAAGATAATGCATAACATGTTGAAACCCCGTCATTCTTGTGAATACCCATTGCAGAAAACAACTGAATTTCTCAAAATAAGCACAAGATATGGAGCATCCCATTGGCATACATTTATCCATGTAATAGCGACCCTGAAACATAAAACCAAGGAGACGCTGATCGTCTGGGTGTACCGGGAGCAACCGGAACGCTGACTCAATGTCTGATTTGGCCATCGGCGCTCCGGGCCCCAGGCGATTCAACATGGCGACGGCCTCATCGAAAGATGCGTACCGCACCGAACACACCTCCGGGTCTATCGCATCATTCACCGAAAGACCTCTCGGGCGGACAAGTTATGTATTAATCGAAACTCACCCGGGTCCTTCTTGCAGACCACTCCCAAGGGGGAACAAACAAAATTAGCAACTGGTGGCGTGTCAAATGGTCCGGCAACCCGACCCCGGGTCAACTCTTTCACAATCTTCGCATGTACGACCGCCGTATTCTGCAGGAGCGACAGTTGGTTCCTACACTGTGCCTTACCCTGAAAATTCCCCACTGGGATGCGGAAACCATACGAAAACCCATCTCGCAACACCCCAGCGGAGACATGATCCGGGTATTCATTGAGCCAAGGAATCATTGCCATGGTATCAACCGGGGTAGGTAAAAGCGCCCCTCGGACTATTCCAGACCTGTTTGGCGCTTCCCCTACCTCCGTTATCACCCGTTTTGGCTCTGCACATGGTCTCAGGATGCGAGGATTGCCCACACCCCCCACAGTCGTGCCTAAACTTGCATGACCCCTGGGGCCTCATACACTTTCCTCTGTTAAAATTCCAGCAGATGCCCTTTTTGCCTGTATTGCCACTCGATCTCGAGTGATGCTCATTACTTGAACCTGCCCGAAAGGGCGCCGCAGATGAATGGCGGGAAAACTCTCCCCCGCTTCCCCCCACCAATGGTGCCTTTAACATGCCTGATTTCTCCATCTTTTGCCAAGAAATGGAGTCGTAACAATCCCACGTCAGAGATGTGTCGAACTCCTTGGCCTTCCGAAAAACATTATCATAACAAAACCACTGATTGCCCTCATATGACTGAGAATACTCCATAATACGTGTCTGGTACACGGGTAACTCGGCCAACATTTCAGGCCTTCGTTCCCCCATAATTAAGGTGAAAATGCCAAATGCTCTGCCCCAATTACCTATGTTCTCATCGACCTTAAAAGCGGCCATCTTGGCGCGCCAAACACTCGGGTGCAAAAACTCTTTTTGACCCTTCACATGCTCGATCTCATAATGATCAGTTAGCAAAGAAAACATGTTCACATATTTCTCAGCCCATATCCTCTCCTTGATTTCAATCGGAATATGCTGAGCCACTTTCTCCCTTCTCGAGGGTACAGACCCCTCCCCCGCAATCGGCAGTCGCTGCTTACCTGAACTAGAGGCTGTAACCGTAGTCGCTGCCGAACTCGTGCCCGCCGCGGTTTCACCCACTGGAGCCTGCGGGGGAACAAAAGGACATGGTGCCTTTGCGGCCTCTCTTGACTGCCGCAACTGCCTCATTACTGCCCTGGCGTCATCCAACGTGGTGCCTTCGCTATCTTTCCCCAACCACGCTGCCAGCTGTGCAGCCAACTCGGGAGGCATATCCTCCCCGTTCACAGGGGTGACTACAACAGGGATTGGTTGCCCCTCCTTCGGGACCGGGATCGGGGCTTCAGTCGGTGTATCGGGGAGCGCCGGCGGCGCCTCGGGAACCGGGGTCTCTCCCCCAGTCGCCCCCCTCTTGGACCTTCTACCTCTCCCGCTAGGGACTACTCCCGGCAATGCTGGTCCGACGACTCGCTTTGGGCCTCCTACACCGTTCATTGCCGCCATCTGTTTCTTCATCTCGGCCATGTCTTTCACGAGCATGCGGAGCATCTGATCGGTACCGACCCGCTTTCCGACCTTCTTGCCCGGCATTCTCGAACGATGATTCTCTGAAAGAACAAAGACAAAATTACAACGCTCAAAATTGGCTCTTCGTTCCGTCTCGAGCTCACGGGCAGCGGGGAGGTGCAGCTTCAGAGCACAGGAACAAGAGGATGCTACTTTGGCTTGTCGCTCCTTTTATCCCTCTTCGGGCGGGCGTAAACCCGCCTCCGCCCGCCTCCGGGGGCGTGGCTGGCGGCTTCGGTGTCTAGGACAACCCACTCTAGGGCGGGAAAAAGCGCGCCCCGGCTACGCCGCTTCGGGCATACCAGCCGGGACTCGCCTCCCGCCCAAGATGGCTTCCCGGGGGGATCGGGGTACTCCACCATACGTTCGGGGGGACCGATTGGTCGCCCCTTTCCATTCTGGCTGAGCAGGCACAGTGCTCATTGCACAAGTACTGCCACCCCCACCCCAGTAGGCACTGTGCTCACTGAACAGTTGTTGCTCTGAGCAAACACTGCACTCAAATACGCGGGCACTGCATTTGTTGAACACACTCTGCACTGAACTCATTGAGCAAGTCTTTCACCCGCCAATGGTTTTATTCACTGAGAATGTACAAACGCACGTGCATCAAACACAGAGCCACCCTAATAAACTCAGTAACAAACAATGAAAGCATACATTTGCAAATGTAAAGAATGCAGTGAGCTTTTTTTCAAGATGCGTGTTCTAATATTCAGTGGCTATGCCAGAGACCGCATTACACACAACAAGGGCTGCGGGTACCGCGGAAAGAGGAGGGAGGGGTGGTTGGCAGACTCTGACCTCCGAGAGAAACACGGGCCATGAGAGTGCAAACTGTGGCGAAATGAGGAAGAACACCGCCTTAAACATGATGGACAGGTTTACTTTTTAACATTTAATCACACCCAGCCCACCAGTTCTGGGTGATCAACTATTTTATTTTAGTCTTTTTGTCTTATTTTATAAGAAGACTTTTTATATATGCCATCAAAAGAACAATTATCAAACAACAAAGAATACATTCAGAAAAAATGTGCAATATATACAAGTGTTCAATATGTACAAAATCAATACTGTGAATTTAAGAAACACCAAAAACACATTGATACAATGCCTAAAAATGTTTTTTAACTAGGCACCAGTCCGTCATATTCTATACAAGAAGCCAGGCGGACAACACAGTTCATAGGTACTGCCTGCCTGTCTTACTGAGCCAGAGATTAGATAGATACTTCTGGGGTTGCACTCCTAGGGATGGAAAGTGTGGTATTATTTAATGGCCCTAGTTGCACCCTTCTTTATCCCGGGCTCTGGGTCAACGCGTTTCGAACCACAATGAAGTTATGGGTTCTCCTCAGGACACGGACTGGAGAAAGCCAATACTGTATGTAGCACTCTAGGCCACTTCAGTGGGAAAAGTTGCCTAGCGAGTATGGAGTTTCTCAACCTTGGGCGAAGTGGCGTGTAGAATGGAGATGCGCCGGCCGTTCATCGGGCCGGTGACTCTTTAAGACGCGTTTCCGGTTCAATTAAGTTGTTTACTCGTTCGTTCAGTGAACAGCTGCGCTTGTTCGCATACGGCGTCTGGCGTCGTGGTTTAGAGTGCTACATACAGTATTGGCTTCCTCTAGTCCGTGTCCTGAGGAGAACCCATAACTTCATTGTGGTTCGAAACGCGTTGATTCCGAGCCCGGGATAAAGAAGGGTGCAACTAGGGCCATTAAATAATACCACACTTTCCATCCCTAGGAGTGCAACCCCAGAAGTATCTATCTAATCTCTGGCTCAGTAAGACAGGCAGGCAGTACCTATGAACTGTGTTGTCCGCCTGGCTTCTTGTATAGAATATAAAGGACTGGTGTCTAGTTCAAAATCATTTTTAGGCATTGTATCAATGTGTTTTTGGTGTTTCTTAAATTCACAGTATTGATTTTGTACATAATGAACACTTGTATATATTGCACATTTTTTCTGAATGTATTCTTTATTGTTTGATAATTGTTCTTTTGATGACATATATAAAAAGTCTTCTTATAAAATAAGACAAAAAGACTAAAATAAAATAGTTGATCACCCAGAACTGGTGGGCTGGTTGTGATTAAATGTTAAAAAGTAAACCTGTCTGGCTATTTTTTCTGTTAAGCATATTGGAGTGGTCCAAGCCAGTGAGAGATAGGACCCAAACCTTTCTGTCACCCTGTTAAACATGATGGAGCCGGCCAGCACCGCTCCCAGGGATCCCAAGCCACTGGCAGTGCCCGCTGCATAATGCTGTTAAACAGAAGCAGGAGGAAGAACCGTCGGGCAGCCCGCCGCTGCCAACGCAACGCCGCTCTGGTCGCTCTAATTGTACGCGTCGCCTCTCGCTATTTGTTGGTTTGTAAACAAGCTTCGAGGCTGGGACCCGAGTGCTGACCTGAGAGCGCGAGGCAGAAGTATACATGCTAATGCGTCCATGAGTGGCCATTTGCGCCGTTTAGTCCCGGAGTTCACCACCGGCAGCTTCTGGACTTCCTCCGGCGGCGGTCGTCCAGAAATGGCATCACAAAAGCGGCGCCATTTTTGCGATTCGGGGGTGTGTTTTTAGCAGTTGAGTGACGGATGACGTCACGGCTTAAAAACTGCGAAAAACACGCCCCCGAATCTCAAAAAGACGGGGCTTGAACAGAGTGACGCCCCTATCCTCCAATGACTGGCCTCCGTTTAGGAAGCCAGCCAATGGAGAAAAGGGGCGGGTTCAAGCCCCACTGTAGCCAAAACATAAAATCTCGGACTCTGCCCACTGCTTACGCAGTGCGACCCAGGCCGAGACCTAAAAAGGAGGATATATGTGTAGGACATCCAGAGTACTATTTTGAGCCAACCAGGGAATATTTTGATACTGCTGGACAGAAGACCTAGTTGGGTACAATTGGCCCACATTGTTCATCAACTGATATTTAAATAAAGGCCCATTTGTTTGACATAAAAAAGAGATTACGGAATATATCAGAACAGACTGTCATACCAGATACTAAGGGCATCTAATTCATCATTAACAAGACCGGTTAGCAACACACGGCATTCAAATCTGTGACACAATTTCTGAGCAACAAGGGATTCAATTCCAATAGGCCATTGTTTTGTTTAATATTTCAATAGAAATTAAATTATTACTCCGTGATCTTTCTAGTGGAACCCTGGAAGATAAAAAGCTAGAAGCACTGTATCAGAACTCCAGGAACAAATTAAACGAAGGTAGAAAGGAAGAGCTTTCCAATATCTACAGGTAATCAAGTAAGGTAACCACATAGATGTAAATGTGTATAGAATAAAAGGTATACAATTCTAAGTGATGGGATGATGAGTGATGTATAGTTGGAGATGGGGAAGTTAGAGAGATGACAGAATGGTGGAGGGAAAGTGCCACTTAAAGTGTTTTGCATGCCTCACAGGTAGTCTGTAAGGGCTATTGTTTATTAGTGGGTACGATTTGGTGTATATGAGTAAATTAGTAAAATAGAGAAAATCAAGGAATGATAGCAGAAAGGGAAGAATTGCTTAGGATAGGCTTATATGTTTTACTTATTTCTTCATAGGAGGAAAGGTGGTGGTAAGGGGTTGGGGGAGATGGAGATGGAGGGGCAGGACCATGGGTGGAGTGGGGAGGCAACATTGATAGTGGGCATGGCAGGAAAGTTCTATACTATGATTCTTTGGATTTAAATATAATTGAGAGAAGACACAGCCAATGAGCGAGGAGAGAAAGATTCAGACATCAACAGCACAGTTTTTCAAATACATAATGTTATGCACAAAGTTATAACTCAAAAAGTGACAAGGCTAAATGCACTAGTTGGCACTTTGGAGAATGAGGTTTGATATTTACATTCTCAGGGTGACACAGCTCTTACAACAACCCAGCTTCAATACTTTTCGCCTGCCACAAGTAAGGGTAGGGTAGAAATGTGATTATTCAAACTCTTCAGATTCAAAATTTCGGGCATATCATAGGACAGGAAGGAAGATGAATAGCACAGAAAGAGGTACTTAGAGATGGATTGTTTACTGTAGCCTTTATCTATGATCCAATAATGATCAAGAAGGATTTCTGAAAAATATACTAGAAAAAATCATAAGCTTTGCTTTTGGGGACGCTAATTTGTGGAGATTTCAACCTATTAATGTACGAAGAGATTAACAAAACAAGACCTTTAGGAGGGAAGAGGTGTGATCTAGTCTTCAAGGAAATTATAGCTTGAGTACATAGGGTTGAAAGATATGAGGAGAAAAAGGTATCCAGAAGGAATGGAATACTCCCATAACTCTACTGCATACATAACTTATGCCATGATTGATCACATCTTGATCGATAGACGGGTTGCAGAAGCAATCGAGGAATGTGGCAGTGATCTTATAAAATCATGAACCGCGTAAGTCCCTGGACTGGTGGGTCAATGATCATTCTGGGAGCGGGATTTTGCTACGGGATGGATTTTTGGTAAGTAGAGAGTACCAGGCACACTACAAAAATATCTAATGATTTATTTACAAGATGGGGAAACTATGTGCACTACCGTCTGGGATGCCCAAAAGACAGCTGTAAGACATCACTTCATTGCACTGCAGCTAGTCTTAGGAAGGTAAAAAACTATGGTGCCAAATGATTTGCAGAAAGACTTGGAAGAGGAATAAACTAACACTGCAAATCACAAGAGAGACTATGGTGTCATATAAGAGCTGTGAAATCAGAAAAACCTGAACACAGCCTTTGGAGACTAAATGAGAAATATTTTAAAGTAGACAAAAAAAGGAAGCAGAATATTGTTTGACAAACTGAGAGACTGGCAGACGGCATCTTTTATCTTGGATGCTAAGGAAAAGGATCACTCGTATTATGGAATTAAAGGGAAGGAAGCTGAAGCAGGGGTTATACAAGTGTGAGACAGGATACCCATGAAACCAAATCTTATCTACACAACTGAAATCTTTTGACATGGAGTAGGGTGCAAAGGTTTGTATTAGAAGCACCCATCTCTATAAAAGAACTGATTAGTGCCAAAGTCTTTACCAAAGTCTAGACCAGAAGACTACAGCAGGTTATGAATTAATTAATCCACCTGAACACTTTGTATTTACCAAATATATGCAAACTAAAATAAACCTACACTCATCAATGTCATAAACCTATTTATTCTCCTCCTCCCACAAGAAACAAATTTCTATTCATGTCATCCAAACACAAGAACACATTTAAGTCTTCTGTTAAACATTGTGGCAATAGTAAGTTTTTTACCAACATTTTCTCGCTCCACTAAGTTGCTAGGTTTTACTCTAGATAGAATCTGTCCTCACCTTTGTTCCACATATTGACCTAGGAGCTAAATCTTACTTAATACACTTCTAGTCTCCCAGGACCACATGAGACTTGTGATACAAGCTCTACCCATCTCAAGGATCGACTTTCAAAATATTTCTTCAGAAGGTGCATCGAAATCCTCTCTTTGCCCTCTCAAGCCAACACTTAGCTTCACTGCCAGATTAGTCACTGATTCAAAAAAAAATCTCAAAGTTGTGTGTGTCAAACCACACTGCCTTAGAAACATTCCTTCTTTAGTGGGACTACCCCAGCCTTGATCACACTTCACCTTGAGGTTAGAATACAAATGTGTCTGCTCATTTAGTAGATCCTAAAACACATCTCTTCTGTATCTACCTGCAGTATTACGTTTTCAACTGCATCAAAAGTAGTGTGGCTGCCAGGGGAGCAGAAGACGGAACCGACCTCTGGCTCGTGGCCCCAGGTGAAACATTGGAACCTCATCCACAGCAATGAAAGGGATAGAAACCCTGTTGGCCTTGGTGGCTGGGCAGAAGAGTACACGGTTGCTAGCCACTATTGTAGCCACTGGAAGGGCGAAAGGCAGACTGGGATTTACTAGGCGCCTTGTATAGGCCTAAGGACCTGGCCGTAGCTCTGCTAACTTTGAAGTGCTCCAGTGCGGAGTCTGCCTTCTCGTCAGAGAGGTGATGTTGGAACTGGGACTTCTGGTTGGCTAAGGCTTGCACCAAAGCCAGGCAGAAACCACCACTCTAGTCAGGGCAAGGGAGTTACACGCCAAAGATAACCCCTGCTCACCCCATTGGTAGCTTGGCATGAGCAGACAGGCTTATCCCAGAGGCCATGTGTAAAGCATTTGCGCACGCACACAGCAACAACAACCCAGGCACACTACAAAAGGAACTCCACACAATGTTATATAAAAAAATAGCCATCCCTAGAAACACAAAGGCAGTGAGGGAAAACAATTACAGCCACACTTGCTCTTTTATCACTCTAAGTAAATTTGTCCAACAGTCTGGCTCGTGCCCTCCTTTGTAAGTCCACTGCCCCAGAACTTAGATTTAGACTAAACAATATAAATGCTCAAAGAGGCACGAATTGAATGGCATACAGTATGTACACGAATCACCCAAATTATTGTGAAAACGTGTCTTCTTAGAAAAATCTTCTTTTATTCTTCATCCACACAGCCAACGCGTTTCACCCCAGCGGGCTTCATCAGGGCTGTTAAAAACAACAAATCATTTATAATGTATACAAGTGGCGAACAATACAAATGTACCCTTCACCATACGTGCAATAGAGAAAATGACAGGGCGGGGCTCCCTCTCCTCATGGGAGCCCCACCTTCTTCCTGCGCCCGGCTTCACCCGGTCCTCTCTCCTCGGGGACCGGGACTTGGAATGGGAGCCCGCGAGGCTCCAGACGGACTTTCCGGAACTGGCCCCACCCACCTCCTTCACTTCCGGGTTGCGGTAGGCAGCAGCCTGTTAACGTTTCGCTCAGCCGCTCGGGCTGCGGCGGTGAAATCTCGGGACAAAATGAGGGGTGGGCTCCCTAGTAATTAAGAACAAATAAGCGGCCATAATCGGGTTGGGCACCCGAAATTAGAAATACAAATGCGGGCATAATGCAGGGTAGGCTCCTGTCATTATAGAATATCTCAATAAGCGGGGTGGACACCCATGCTGGGAACAAAAAGGGGCAGGAGCGCTTCCCTCTGTGGAAATGACAGCGCTCTGCCCATAAATCAAGATGAAGCGCTCACGAGGCGCTGGGGGCACAGAAACCACCAAAGGCTCCAGAAATGACCCCTACAGCAAGAAGGGTCCCAGCAACCCAGTCCTCACAGGTGAAGAGTGGAGGAGGGTCCCAGCAACAAAGACCATCAGGCATCCAGGGGCTGGGCAGGGCCCAGGGAGGCAAGCCTTCCCCTGGGTCCCAGCAGCAGCATGTCCCTGGTAGTTTCAAGTTGGAAAACAAGAACATTTTTCATGGGGTCACAGCCCCCTTTTGTCCACAGAAATCCTTTGTCTACAAAGGTGCAGGTAAGGGGTGAACCAGATGTAACTGGTTCTGGAGCACTTTGTTTTGCTCAGCCCCTCTGCCTATTCACAGGGTGGGTCAGGGACATCAGACACACCACAGGGGGTGGAGCCAGCATTGTGGAGGGAAGGCCCAGCCCTATTCAGGTCCCAGGTGCACTCCTCCCTCCCATGAACATGCAGATCTCTCCATTCACCACCGGGGCAGACCCATCCTGACTCCTGAAGCCAGGCACACCAGCCAGCTCCAGCCAATCACAAGCCAGACAGGCAAATTCACATTAACTGCACAGATATGCCAACTTCTAGAAGTGGAAATACCACACTAGACACATTAAATCCACGCATATCATCGTGCAGCATTCTAATCTCACGAGTTCGCACATACCAAACTCGACCCTGCACTCCGCACACATCAGGAACTACCATGGACACATATATCCCCATGCATTCCTATGGGAGGGCAGGCCACTCTCACCACACATACACAGAGAGCGCGTGCAGCACTTTACACTAGACCACAGTGAAAAACTACGCAGAGGCCTAAAATCACCAACACCAGGTTACAGAAACAGGCTAGGCAAATGCAAAAAAGGTTCGGGGTGAACCTGCCAAAAAGGCCAAGTCCAACAGGTGAGAACTATCAAAGGGCATGTCCATGAGTGAGGCCTGGATATTCCCAGAGAAACCAGTGGTTCTCAACCAGCCGTGGAATCTCAGTGCCACGGATGAGGAAATTACTCTGCCCAGCAGCCGGTGGTGTTAAGCCCACATCTGATGGTGAACTTTGCTGCATCTCGCCCATCAGCAATAGCTCGAGTGAGTACAGCTCAGGCCTCCTCCAAGACGATGGGCAGCACTTGCATAATCGAATTCCACACAGTGTGCTGATATTGGTCTAAAAAACACATGGTGTTCATCGACCGCAGTGCTAAGCTGGTTGAAGAGAAAATCTTCTTAAAGGTATCCACACTTTTCGATTCCCTAGTATCCAGCCTTTTGGATTCCCTATCCGGTTGAGTGTTAGGCACTGTGCCAGGATTGTCTTAGAAGTGGAGGCTTGGACCACAAAGTTACACAGGCATAGGGTGCTCGGTGGGAAAACTAAAGTCCCCGAGAACAGGGCAATGATGGCAGGCCATTGACCGGTGCACAGGTGCCTCTGTGCAGGGCTTGCACCAGGCCCCAAGGAGAACATCTGTAAGGGCTTCATTGAATGGGAGTAAAGGTTCAGAAGGGGGCATTTCCATCTGAAGAACCTCTGTCAAGACATTTGTCTTGCCTGCCACTGTGGGCAGCTGCAGAACCTCTAGGGGCCCCTGCTGTGGGGCCTGAAGGCCCTTCATTGGTTTTGGGCTGTTTATATTGACATGCATAGCCTCAAAACATTTTGAGTTGGACGAGTCGCTCTGGCAAACTCTGGGAGATGCAGAGTCGACCCTGGCACAGGTTCCACTGCGGTGCAAGGCCTAGAGTGCCGATGCTCCCACACCTGGTCCGATGACTTGAACTGGTGCAGAGACGTCGAAGATCACTTTTACTTCTTGGACTTGAGACTTACCAAACAATATTGATCAAGACGACCATGGGGACCGGCATCACAAGTGACCCTGGAAACTTCTCGGTGACCGGGATCAAAAGCGCCGCAGGGTTGTCCTACGTCGGTCAGCAATGAGCTTGAAGACTGTTCCCTCAGCACCTTAGGATTCATGGCACACCATTCCTTGCAGATCAGAAATGGTTCCACTCTAAGCACCAAAAGCAAACCAGACAAGGGTCTCACATAAATCTAATGGAGAATGGATCACTTGATACTACAGCAACAGGGTTTTTTAGAGACCTTCTTAAAAAACCCTCATACACGTATGTAAGCAATGTGGTGGTATATCTTGGTTCTCCACCATTTTACATAGTGTGGGTGCGTCATCATAGGGTTTTTATAGTTGTATGCGCCCTCCACCCGGAGGTAACCACTGGATATGTAGCAGTGTCCAGAAACAGTGCTCCCAAAAATCTTTTTGTGAGTCTAAAAAATCCTTGGATCAACGAAAAGAATTTTAATAAAATATGTGATTCAAGAATTATTAAAAAAGGTTTAGTGTAGATTAGGATCGTGTAACTAGATCCTCTATACATCAGAATTGGTCAGAGTTGGTCGACATGTTTCAGCCTCGTAACGCCCAGCCGGGTCTATGAGGCTTGCTTCAGGACCAAGATGGAAATTAAAAAAGAGGCGTACTTACACGATTTGTGTAGCACACAGGTGAATCAATTTGTTACCTTCTTTCTATCGAGGCCAGTAGTACCTTTTGTAGCTCGAAAGTTGCTTCCTTCGGGGTTTCTAGAGAAAGTTTCTCATTTGTTAGCAATCCAGATTTTCCCTGCTTGTGCTGTCTCTGCCCCCTCGATAGAAAGAAGGTAACAATTTGAATCACATTTGTGTCGAATGGCTGTTGATAAATTTGTTTGGTAAGGAACACTTTACCTCCACTTTTGTGGTGAAGCAGACACAATGTTAGCCTTCTCCTCTGCGCCCCAACCTGGTCTACCCCCTCAACCCGAGACCCCCCGATTGCTTGGCAACTGAACTTCAGTGATCACAACACTGCCCTGCATCTGGCTAAGGAACAAGGTCCTTCACAATGGCAGGGCTCTACCATATCTTTGTTTCCTGACCTCACCGCCTTGGTCCAGGAGGCGGCCGCAAGTTCACAGGTGTCAAATCTACGCTTCGCAAACTGGTACTCCGTTACTGCATGTTATACCCGGCGTGCCTAAGAGTCTAGGTCAACGGCAAGCCCTGCATCCTTGACACCCCAGCAGACACACAGGCCTTCTGCCATTAACATTTGAGTGAAAGTTCCTCCTCTTGACACACAGCTCCAGACAGATTACGGCCGGACATTCACTCCAGCGCAAGTGCTGATCTCTTCCCCACAGGTTGACTGTTGTGTCTCCTCCACACTCAATTTCTATTTGACATGGATGGCTGTAGTCTCCTGTTTGAGTTATTTTGATACTTCCAAGTGCATTGTCCAGATGTTATAAAGCTGATCCTTGCATCCCAGTCACCACTTCGCACACTGATTCTATTGTACTTGGGTGTTGCTGTACCCTCCAGAGATATACACATGCAGGTCTATCGTAATGTTTTTTTTATTTGTGGGTTACTGCTAAGGATTGGTACTGGGATATTTTATGCCTGCTGTGGGTGGGGGTCGGTCGTTTTTAGGGGTAGGTTTGTTTAAATGCCTGTTGTTTTCCTCCTCCCTATTCAATATACAATGGTTGCTCTCCCTCCATATTTTGTAGATACACATTTCACATTTCATGGTCTGTGTACAATCGCTTGAGTCCAACTACTCCCCTCTTACGGTCCTGTCTTGGAACATTAGGGGCCTCAATAACCGATGCAAGGGGAAACATGTTCTGCAATACATTACCCGTCATGGCACCCACATAGCTTTCCTCCAGGAGACGCATCTTCCCCCAGGGAGGGTAGCCCCATAAGCAGCCATTTGGGGCTCACAACGCTTCTTCTCAGACTATAGTTCCTACTCTAGGGGTATGCACATTCATTCATAACAATTTAACCTTCAGGCACATTACCACTGTCACAGATGATGGTGGCCGCTAGATCCTCGTTGCTGGTGTTCTGACGGGCCATTCAGTCCTACTAGCCAACATCTACTCTCCAAAAGTAGACTCACCTGTGTAGTGTAGTTCCTATTTTCCCAATAGGCTCTGTGCATTGGAATAATATAAACAGCAGTGTAGACGTAGGACTGAGGTCATCTAGGGCTCTACTGACTATGTTAGACTTAATTTAAGTTTGCCAGCTAGATCAGAGGTTACTAGAAACTTTCTCGAATGAATAGGGAGGGGTTAACTTCCTTGATTCAGACAAGAAGGGATTCAGCTTCTGACAACCGTACAAACATGACAACTTTGCTCCCTCAGAATAAAGAGTGCATCTCTAGAGTCGTGTGAACACAATAGACGGCTATTTTACTCAGTCAATCGTGCATACTTAGTTTCACCAGAATGCAGAGAAATAGAGAGACGGGCGTTTTCAATAAAAAAGGTGTTATTTTATTGAGTAGTCTTCTTTGTCATGCAAGAGAAATGAATTGCCACAATTGCAATACTTATTATGAAGTAAAGTGCGTACAGTAAAAGTAGTATTACGAAATAATACTGTAAAAGCATACATATTGTTTCTTAGCCATATGATACTTAAAATAGATAAAATATATATACACATACATAAAACCATTGACTAACGTACTCAACTGGTGCTTCTAACTACGCCTACCCCGATGTACCTGATACTGTAGCCTAATACTTGGGAAGGAGTAAGTAAGTAGCAGTTTAAGTTAAGTTGGTTAAGATTGTTTTTGCCAAGGATCTGATTCAAGAATTCTCTTTAAGGGTTTAGTCAGCTCCATACCTTAGGAATAGAATGTGGGAGGTCTGGTATCTCTTTCTTCAGGACTCGATCTCCAGGCAACCCGCAAGGGTGACTCGGGAACACCAGAGCTGGATTTTCTCGGCGTCAGAAAAAGTAGCTTCTCCAGCGCGTCAACGGCGAGGGGCGGCTTCCGTGGGCTCTCTCATCAGCTGGGCTCTCGGGCAAGTAGATAGCTGCTCTGCTCCAAACCACCGTGTGTTTGCTTAAGGCAACCGTTGGTATTTTATACCTGAAAGGTGCCGGGTTTGACGTAAGTTTGGACATAAGACGTCACTAAGAACTAACAGTTCTTGCTGGACTCCAGGAGTTCTTGTTCAAATCCAAACAAAAGCAGGGGGGAATTTCCCGGGCTGCTGGAGGCTTGGTTTGTTTAAAGAACGCGTTGTGCTTTCTAGGAGTCGATGGGAGTAGCCGTGCTGTGCTTGGACTGCATGGGCTAATACTGAATATGGATATGATTCTTATGCCTTTGTAAGGATATTATTGATTATAACCGCACAAGGGCATGAATCGGGAATATCGAATTAGGGTCCTAGATAGAAATACATTACCTGTGTTCTTCCTGTCCCTCTCTGCCCACATAGGTCAGCTGGATTTTGACCATCTGATAGTAGCCGGAGATTTTAATCTCCTCATGGACCCTGCCACTGTCACCAACAGCACCATCATCTTTCCGATTTGCGTGTGACAGTTTTGTAATTGTTCCAGCCTAATTATGGTATGGTTGCCTCTCATTCCACCCTCTGAGTGGCGTTTGCAACATCAATCAGGGACATAAGCATCTTGACACATTCAGGGATCTTCAAGGACTTACGCAGGTGCTTTGCAAGACTTGAATTTCATGTGGCACCGCGCCACCTGATACTCAAGCCAGAATGGCCTTCTTGACTGAATACTGAGACCTGCTGAAAGGGAAGTCCTCTATGTGGGTAAACATGCTCAGGCATGCAGGTATAGGGAAGGCGAGTGCACAGGGCGTACACTGGCCCACCTACTCCATCACCACAGGGGCAATGCGTACATTGCTGAGCCGAGCGTTGACCGGGGCCAGCACTTCACCTCAAATGAGGATGTATAGGACATCCTGCTTCAGTATTACATTTGTCTTTACACCTTCCGCCTTATGGATGACACTGGGGGCCAGACAACATACTTGGAGGAGGATGCCTTGGTTTGGCTATCTAATCCTCAACGTCAATTCCTTAGTGAACCTCTAGCTTGTGAGTAAATAATACAAGCTGTAGACTATTGATGGTTCCAAAGACCACGTATCTTGATGGCTACAAGGGGAAGTTCTATAAACATTTTTAACATATACTAGCGCCGAAACTACTTGGGGTTTATGTAGAATCCCTCCAAATGGTCGCTCTATCCAATACTATGCGCAAGGCTGTCATAACCCTCCTCCCCAAACCCGACAAAAACTCCTTACACTGCGGCTCTTACAGACCATTGTCACTCCTAAATTTTGACAATAAAATATTGGCAAAGGTGCTCTCCAATCGTCTTTCGTTAGGGATGGAGATCATTTCACCTGCGCAATCTGGATTTGATCCAGTCCGCTCGACATCACTGAATTGGAGGGCAATATTCTCAGTACTCATAGAATTTTCACCAGATACATCCGCCTCGATAGTGCTCTTAGACACCGAGAAGGCGTTTGACTCCTTGGAATGGGCCTTCTTTCATGCATTAATACGCAAACTGGGCACACTCCTCGGTTTCTCTTTTTTGATTGACCTTCTGTATGCACAACACACTGCACATCTTAGAGTCAACTGCTCCATCACGGCATCAGGGGTGCCCGCAGTCCCCTTTACTTTTCATAATTGCACTAGACCCTCTAGTCCAATACCTCAATGGGAGCCACATACACTGCGGTTTCCAATTCAGGCCGGGCCTCCTCCTCATCTCCATTTATGCAGATGACATTTTTCTCTATCCGTTGCCCGGAGGAGAACCTGAACCCAATTTTGGACGAGCTGACCCATTTTGGGAATCTGTCTGGTCTATTAATAAATTGGTCCAAGTCTGATCTTTTTCCTATCACCCTCGCCACAAATCAGATCTTACGTGATTACCAATTGACCTGGTGCGAATATCTTGGTTTTGCACTCCAACCAGATAGGGAGCAGATGAGGCTTAACTACGGTCCGCCATTGAAACACTGTCGAAACAAATTGATAGGTGGATTTGGTTACCTATGTCAATGGCTGGCATGATCACGGTGATAAAAATCACTTCCTGTACCTGTTCCTTAACATTCCCATACCATTCACAAACTTGTTCTTTATCACCTTACATAATTTGATCCTTAAACATATCTGTGTCAGGTGGAGAGCTTGTGTCAGTTGGGACACATTAGTGCTCCCCTACAATAGAAGGTGGTTTGGAGTAGCCCCATCTTCAGTTGTATTAATTGGCTGCACAATGCCAATACGCCCACCACTGGTACCATGCAGATGCCCGGTTATTATATACAAAACCTGGGACAGGCCTCGCTGCCCCCATTCCACTTGCTTCCATTCTTCCGAAAGGAATCCGGCTGGGCCCAGCGGATGTTCAAACCCTGTCCACCATCTGCTGGGAGTGACGGAAACTCCAACATTTCCTGGGTGGCCTCTCTCCTGTACTCCCCGGCCTTGACACTGGCGGACAACCCATGGCTCTCCATCACACGAAAAGCCTTGGTGAAGAGCACGCCAAGCTAGTTAAACTTTATTGTTAAGTTAATTAAAACCATAACAAATATCCTTTACAGTAATCAACCAATATTAGAAGAAAAATAGGTCTTATAGAAAGAAAAAAATAAAATTCATCAAAATATAATCTTAATAATAATACTTCCAATGGCTAAAAAATGCAATTTAAAAAGAACAAAATTTGATATAGAGAAAAAGTCTTATTAAAGCTAAAAATGCTGAATTGATTTCAAGCGTTTTTCAAAGGCCATCAAGAACTTTATCATCTTGCAGTTAATTATAGGGGCTGTTGAGTCCAATCCACCAATAACAGCGGTCCTACAGTTGCGTAGATTCTTGTTCCGAAAAATGTTCTTTAAGAAGAGTGCTCGCTCCCGATTCAGCTTCTTACAGTGGCATATAATGTGGATTAAATCTTCTTTTATG
Organism: Lissotriton vulgaris; assembly: GCF_964263255.1. Classification (NCBI taxonomy): domain Eukaryota; kingdom Metazoa; phylum Chordata; class Amphibia; order Caudata; family Salamandridae; genus Lissotriton; species Lissotriton vulgaris. The sequence goes on along the minus strand of NC_141694.1, from coordinate 1,377,113,900 downwards.
TTGCCGCAGAGGAGACAGACAACTGTTTCAATGAGTTTCCAGGCAGGTTCCTCGGCCAGAGCTGGATATTTACCGAATCTCAGGGCCATCAGCCTTTTTTTGATGAAAACGGAATAAGTTGTGTCTAGATAAGCAGCCGAGGTAAGTATTTTGTAACTGTTGACCACAGTCCATGAGTGGGAGAGGTCTGAAAAAATGTCTTTGTCAGTAATCAACAAATGAAATTTGACGGCCTTATTTAGTGCCTTTTAGTGCCTGCTTAAAAGAGATAAATGGCAAGTTTTTGTCCCACAAATTTGCAGTGCATGTTTGCTCCAAAGAACAAGTCAAGTATTTGTTAGCTTCTGAATTTTGTGTTTCCAGTTCCTGCGATAAAAATCTATTAAGATTATTATCAGTGGCGCTCTGCTTAATTCGGTACCACGCCTTGATGCATGTGTAGAATCTTCCCAGTGATTCATTCATTAGGCCAAATTCTAAGAGCATCTGCGCTGGTGAGGCTGAGCTGGGAAGTTGAAGAACCTTTTCATAGATTTTTGTAATAAGGTTGTTTAAAATAATAACATCCTTACCCTGCATTGCTACACTAGCATATGCTAAGGTGGGAAGTACTTTGCTAGCAATCACTGTCAGTAGTGGTTTGAACGAGGGGCCTTTCAATTTTTTGGACAGAATGCTAAGTGCAAATATTAAAGCTCCTGCTCTTTGCGTCAGATAGTTTTTCTGATCTTTTAGGGTAAGCTTGTCGTCGATGTAATGTCCCAGGTATTTGTAACTTGATACCCTTTCCATCTTTTTTCCTTCCAGCATGATGTTAAGATGTGCTGATCGTCGGTTGGTGATTAACATTGTTTTTGTTTTGGATAGGTTGAGAGCAAGGCTGTCTGCAGACAGGTGAAGAGCATGTTGGCATGTTACTGCCTCCATACGTTTGGTGCCCCCCTCTCGGAGAACACACCCAACTGACCTGCGCTTTCGAGGTGCTTCACTCATGGATGTTTTATTATGCACCACATTCACAATCCACTATGATCCACCATATCTACCTATCCAATAGCTCCAGGTGACTCTCCTTCCAGCATGGATTTCATCCACATGGCCTGGTCATGCAGCCTTGTAGCACATTATTGGGGTGAGATTTTCTGCAGATTATTCCGAATGCTGGAGATTGATCTGGGTGGAGGCCCACTACATGCCCTGCCGGGATACGCACTAGATCTCCCAAAAAACACTGAACGGTTCACTGTCATTGCTCTCCTCTTGGCCAAACACGAGGTCGTGATTCACTGAGGTAAGCGCCTGCCGCCCACTGCTACAAACTGGGTTACCAACATGATATACTGTGACACCTCCAGTAAATTATTTAAATCTCCACACCCTCCAACCTCTAGAGTTAAGGACATTTGGCAACCACTATCGCTCACAACTCAGTCGCAAGAATCCAGTTCGGGTGAGTTGGAGCTCCCCCCTCCTACTCAATAACCTATTATCTTCAGATCCACTACCCTTAATCCCCCAATCTCCCTACTCATAAGACACCTCCATACATGCCTTCTGCCTGAGATGGATCGGAGAGACTGCACACACCGACCCCATCGCCCTCCTTTTGGCCAAGCTCACATCTTTCCACATCCCCCCCCCCCCCACCCCCCACCCTTCTATATGGCGTTCCTAGCAGGAACCTATGGGACAATCCGTCTTCTTTCGCAGACCATATGACACCAGCGATCTTCTGAAAATTGAAGAGTTAGTTATGTACTAATGATGTCTTTTTTTTATTGTAAGGATTATTTGGCGTGAACTGATCGCATACATGGGCTAACTTGTACCAGTCTATGTTACAATTGCTTGTTATCAAACAAAGGGCCTTTAACATTTCCCCATTGGTTAGTTTTTGCTATTGCTATGCTTCTATGTCTGTATCAAGTCTAATATTATTGAAAATAAATAAAAAAGTTACAAAAAAAAAACACTCCACTTTAAACTCTTTTCTGGGTAAGTCGAAAAGATACTTGGAGATTCTCCAAAAGCCCATCATCCAAGGCGTTTAGAGGTGCAAATTATCTGGGCCTCAAAGGTGGCCTTTAGAAGACATACAGAATTAACAAAATTGATCTTTTTTGCAGGGCGACAAAACTGAGAGCCCTTGTTTATATCAAGCAATTTTCATGCAGAAGAGAAATGGGGTTGGCGTGTGTTGTGATGGAGAGGCAACGGGGAAGAGGAAACAGGCCCCAATTCACACAAGGCCTCCGCACTCGTGGCGGGACCTCCGCCATGATAAACTGCAGTGCGGAAGTCCCGCCACAAGTGTGGGGACCCCGCAACGACTGATGGGCCGCCGCCACGAGTGCGAAGGCCCTTTGTGAATCGGACCCATACGGTTTATCTTGTATTTGTTCAAAAACTATAAAATACAGAAAGTAGAATTAAAGAACAGGTCTGCTTAAAGAAGCTGGGCTAGCAGCGGACAGACACATTGATAGAAAAAAAATCGTCCATGGGCAAAAAAAAACACCTTACATAACTCAAAAAGAGACTTAATCATGTCCTCTTTCAGCGTCTTTCAAAGACAGCACAAAAATGATTTTGTCACTACTTGTATCATTTAGTTCATTTCCATTGTGAGGATCTGTGGTGCTGCTACTGAAGATTGCTATGGCACCTCGGCCGATAAGCATCCTCTCACAAGGTCAAACCATGCTGCTGGAAAGCACTCTGTTTTTGGACAAAAACAAGATCCCGTTCGAATTCTGTGATGCATACGCTACTATAATAAGTAAAGCACATAATCCTGAACCAGAAACTCATCAATTTGAAAATGAAAATTAAATTGTGCGGCATAAACAAACTGATTAGCCCGTTCGCTGTAATTATTAGCTTTCCATTTAAATCACACAAAACAGACACGGTCTACCTGAATCACATGCTTCCAACATCCAGTGTGTTCCGAAATGCCCTGCTGCTAATTCAATATCATAAGGGCCGGTTTGTTTACAGTTTATAATTGATTTTCAAGTTCTATGTCCTTGCTAAGGTCGCAGCATCCGCTAAGTCAACTGTTGGCATTAGGGCTGATAGTCTTGGACAGCCGCGTGGTTCACAGTGTTCTGTGTGCTTCTTGTTAGCATTTAATTCTTCAAGTAGCAAAGTGCTTCTTGCAACTTCCCTCCGCGCCACAGTGTGCTGGACTCAATGGCAAAGTTTGTTTTCCAAGGACTTGGCAATGTTTGAAATGTGAACTACACTTTGCAAAAGGCCCTTTAGTTTAAAATACGCGCACGATGCAGATTTGTGCTTTCATGGGTGCAATTAATCCTAACTACACCATTAGTATCCAGTGGTGCCTACTTAGGGATACCCAGGGCTATCAGGGGGGTTCTCTCCGAGTTGCAGATCAGCCAGAAATCAAAAACTCATATTGAAAAGGGCCACTATTGGCACCTACATCCATGTCCTTAACTTTACAAGTAAAAACACGGATCAGTTTCTGAACAATTGCTGTTGAAAACATTAGGTAATTGTTAGACTCATCAGCTTTAGGGTGGTCTTCCCCAAGTCTTTTTGCCTGCCTCCTCCTGTTTTGCTAAATTCTCTTTGTTGGCCTCAGAACTCTGTGTACTTTACCAGTGCTAAAGTTCTTGTGCTTTTGGCCTCTAAACATGGTAAAATTGTCTTGCACCCAATTGGCACATTTAATTTAATTCTAAGACCCTTGTACAGGTGTACTACATGTACACAGGGACTGTAGATTCGATGCCAATAGTGGGCCTGTAGCACTCATTGTGCCACCTCGTTAAGGAGCCCTTTAAACATGTCCCTGGCCTACCATTGTAGCCTGTTGGTGCAGCTTCAAACTTCCTTTTCGACTTGGCTAAATAAACTTCTTGCCAGGCCTAAACCTCCCACTTCATACATATAAATCACCCATAGGTAGGCCCTACACAGCCCACAGGGCAATGTGCAGTATTTTTAAAAAGTAGGACATTTACTTTTCACTTTTATATATCCTGGTAGTAAAAAACTCTTGAATTTGTTTTTCATTACTGAGAGGCCTACATCTCCACTAAGATAACATTGGGTTACCTTATTACATTTAAAAAGCGCCAACTTTTAATTGGAAGCAAGTGGAGTTTGGTCTCTAAAGAATTGTAATTTAAAACCCTCTTTAATGGTAATATTGGATTGTAAGTCACAATTCTGTAAATGCCTCTTTTAGAAAGTTGGCATTTTCCTGTCCACACTATTTGGTGTCTATAGGCTGTATCCTGGGTCATTTAACTAGGTGTAGCTGGCAAATGGTCTTTGTGTATTACAAAGGGGGTAATATATGTTGGCAGGATGAGCCATCTATGCCCAGATGAGAGGGTGGAGCTGTAACCCACCATACTTGCACATCACAAAGACTCTGCCTCAGCACACTCAAACGGTTTCACTCCAGTCTACTATGCTCACAGACAAGCTGGGGGCAGAGAGTCAGGAAGTTCCAGAAAACTCTGTAGGGGGAGGCCTTCAGAAGCTTCTAATACTTCAAAGCTGGCACCAGGTATAAATATTGTACTCTCAGACCCAAATCTTCAGTACACTTTTGGAACTTTGGAAGACTCAGAAGGAGGATTGCTGTGCTGCTTGAAGAACGGCTACTCTGCTGCCCTGCTCCCTAGGGAGAAGGACTGGACCTGCATCTTGAACCCAGGACCACCAAAATAACTCTAAGGGCCAGTTGACTGGCCTCCTGATCAGAGCCTCAGGGACAGAAAAAGCTCCAACCACCTTGAACCCTGCACCTGGACTTTGCCTGCTGTGAGCCCTGTCACCCAAGTGGTGCCACACCAGTCCTGTGCTCTTGTAAGTGGGCCTAAAGATGCTCTGCCGGTCCAGCTGTTGGCCCGGCAGAACCACTGCTGTGTGACGCATCTCAATGCAGGACCTCGCTTCGCAGCCCTGCAGCTCATCGAATCTGCTGCTGCGCAATGCATCTCAATGCAGTACCTCGCCTAGCAGCCCATAGGAACAACTGCTGTGTGACATCTCGACACAAGACTTCGCAATGCAGCCTGCAGCTCCTCAGAACCGTGTAGCGCAATGCATCCTCGACACGTAACCCTGTAGCGCTCCAGAACCAGAAATGTAAGTACTTTGTTTTGCGAGTCTAACTTGGTCTCCGACACGCGCTCCATCACTGTTGGCATGAACTTATGTGTTTATCCTGGTCTGGCGTGATCAGATAAGAATAGCTGACGCTTTGTGCTTCTAGGAACTATTTTTACATAAACCTTTAAAATTGCATAGCTCTGTTCTACTAAATGGATTTTTGTTGTTTTCGTGTCAAATAATTTATTACATTTTGCTCAAATTTTCTCTATTGGTGTGGGATTTTTCTTGGGTTGTGCTTGTATTTTATTACGGAATGTGAGCTGCATAAATACTTTACACTTGGACTCTAAGTTGAGCCTGATTGCTTTTGTGCCAAGCTACCTGAGGGTCAAGCACTTGTTAATTTGGGGTTTGCTCGCATTTCATCACGATAAGAGTTATGGCTGCTGCTGGAGTAAGGTTTTACCCCCCTCAACCAGTATCCCAATTTCCTATAGTAATCCATGGCAGCGAGGCCGTCCTTTTTAACATTTTGGATGTTTTACTTAAACATCCATTTTACTGTGAGGTTTCCATGGTGGTTTTATTTTAGCGCAGAATATTAGTCTTGTATCGCGCAAACTGTGAACTGAGTCGCTTCCACGTGCTTCCTGTATACTGTACCTTGTAAATACCTCAATAAAAGTATTGAAATAAAAATAAAAAATAAAAACAGTAAGCATTGTAACTAGATTTATGCACATCAAAATAATTGTGGTTACACATTTATCTGATACTGCTACTAAGCATTGGCCAAGCCAATAGGTCTGGCTCCTTTTAGGTGCATGTCCGTTACTGTGTAATATTTTTGGAAGCAGTAGTAGAAAGTTCACAAAGCAGCACCAAAGTACTGTTTGGGTTGCACACTATGGGAAGAAAACAAATGTAGTTATATGTTTCAATCCACACCCTTAATTACATTGGTCATGCCCTTTAGAGACCGCCCCTTCCCCCCAAAACACCCACTTTTTTCATCCAACTTAAAGCCATGGGGATATCCACCTTTAATTTGACTTATTCACACTGCAGGAGATAAATAGGGTTTAGGGGCTTCAGCCTGTATTGGGCTTGGTACGCAACCAGAAATACGCTTGCTGAGGAAAAGAGAGCTCGAAGCCATCCATGGACACACCTACTCTTTGCCATCATTGTGTTGGCATTAGAGCGGGCCATTCCCGGACATTTTCCTTGCATATATTTATCACTACAGGGACAGATGTCCGTTAAAATTTGGGAGTTGTATTTCCTTGTTTTCTACTTCTAAATTTTCTATTAAATGTATCCTGTGTAAAGACATTTCTCTTTGCACAGCTTCTCGCTGCATAGCAACATCTCGACTTTGACCTCTTCTTACCGCCTTTCCCCTTTTTTCAGCACAGCCCTCCCCCGCCTTGTACTAGGTTCACTCTATATTAATCACATACCTTTATAATCAGCTTTTCTTGTTACCCTTTATTACCCAGTTATGCTATGTTGGTCGAGAGGGCTTTTAAAATGCACGAGAAAACAAGATATGAGTATGAAGTGTTGGTGTAGATCAGCAATTGGTATATATGCTATTGATATATTTTAGGTACCTCTATACTTGGTTTCTAATTTTACAGGGAGCAGGAGGAGCACTATGTGCACTCCCTGAGTGAACATAAGTGTTTGGCTGGTCGTCTCAGGCCGGCCAACCACACATGCATTAAGCAACCAGGCTGGAGAAACAGCACAGACTCCCTGTTCTGAGCAGAGCATCTTTTCAGCCCGCTCAGGCCAATCCCTGTGCCGCTCTCATAGCATAAGAGCAGCACAGGAATTGGATGGGAGTCTGTCCCAGGGGCTGCTGGGACCAGGAAGAGGACAGTAGGAGGTGCCACACGGGAGGCGCCCAGCAGCTTCAGGTAAGTTTTTTAAAATATATAATATTATTAACACACACACCTGTGCGCTCCCCAGCACTCCCTCCACCCGCCGTATGTGTCCTTTGTATGCAGATAGAACGTTACCGATGTGTTACTCTTTAGACAGACATTTTTTATAAATGCGGAAAAAACTACCAATAGGCAATCACAGCCATCCTCTTTAAGTCAAAAGCTTCTTATGTAGCTGTCGAGCGGCAGCAAACAATGCATGGCTTCTTCGAACTTCCAGAACCCACACAGCAATATTTATCGACAACAATCACAATCAATATTTTATTTTTGTTACCTCCTGGTATTAGATTGAAAAACAAAACATGGATCAAATGCTAATCAGCACGACTCACGAACGCCTTGCTTGTTTTTGCAATCACAATTCCTACCATTCTATTTTCTTAACTCCTTCGACGCTTATGACGAGCTCAGCTCGTCATGAGACACAGTGGAGCTGTGCTCATGACGAGCCTTGCTCGTCATAACTCCGCGGAACGCCCACGCAGGGCTAATTGCCCTCCTGTGCGGGCGTTCCACAAGAGTGGGCGGAGTCATGACGAGCTGAGCTCGTCACAATCACTGCAGCACCGCGCCCGGCCATCCTCCCCCCACGCACCGCGGGGGAATTAGACCCGAGTGGAAGGGGTTAAGAAGAATTCTCTTCAAAATTGACACCTCGCGGCCTACAGCTGGAGCACCATGACCTCTGACATGCATCATGGACACATGCATTCTCATTGCCCACAATTGCAGCAATAGGGAAAATTGGGCGCAGATGAACTAAGATTTCGCATTGGATCACTCTTTTGGTACAGCCCCAATGCAAAATCCATTTTGGGAATTTACAAAGCCACGCGAATCACAATTTGCTTATCTTTGTTTAAAAAAAAAAAGGTAGTGCAAGGTAGCACATAACCAACCATACAGTAACTTCATCAGGTAGGCGTTACGCGGGTGGTATATGGAGGTTCCCATGTATGAATCCATGTATTTTGACGCAAATCCATATTTGAAAAGGCTTGCAAACATAGGTTTGCTCCAAAATGGTGCACCTACCCGAAATTTGCATAAAAAGGCAAGGAGAAATATCTTTATGTCGCCTCATAGTTTTTTCTTTGCATTTGTGCTGCATTCTGCAAAGAGGAAACAGCCTAAAAGGGGTAGTTTTATCACAGAAAGGTATCCCATCCTGCAAAAAAACTAACCTGACCACTAAAACAGGTACCCTTGTGTCAAGTCGCATCGGGTGCCTGCATTGGCACTAGGTAGACACAAGTGTGCCAGTGCTAGAAGAGCGGATAACCAAGTCATATCTTTCAAATGGTAGTGCAGTTCGTGCAACACAGCGCAGCAAGTTCACTTGCTGTGCTGCTTCGTAGAAATGTTAGAAAATATGCCTCATGGTCTCCAGCTGTGGATCAGAAACTGTGAGCTCAGCAAAACCGGCTTACATCAGCTATTCAAGCACAACACTAACAGGAGGACTGGAATGTGGGAAGAGAGAGAGATGCACCCTTTCCTCTTCAGAACTTTTTAATAACATGGGAGCAGATGATACATTTTTTTAATCACAAATTTCGGACTATAATGGTAAAAAGCCCTGGGTTTTAGGGACAGTTCAAAGGAACATCTCCAGAAATATTCCAATTGCTAAGGGACTGGCACAGTACCGAGAAGTATGATTTCTTTCAATGGGTAAAACAAGTAGATGCCTTTGAGAAATTGGTAGACCGGTCCATCTGGGCTGGTCTGGGGTTGGACGGGCTTTGAAAGCATCCCAATGTGCTGAAGTCACCAATATGTGAAGAGACTCGCGTCTAAAGTCTATGACAGTCTACGTCTACGCCCATGAGGCACCAGGAAAGTAGCAACGCATTGTCCATTGGAGTGATCAAAGCCTACCAGCTCAAAGTGGTTTCAAGTAACATATTAAGCCATTGAGGCCGGATTTACAATGGCCCTTCCCTTGAGTGTGTCTTACTCCTGGAAATTCAGAAAAAAATAATCAGACAAAACGCTTTGTGAATCAGGCTGAGGTAGGAATTATATGTCAAAAAATAACAGAACGGTATTTATTGATATTACTTGAACTTCTAAACCCCTAAAGGTTGCGAAACACGAATGCCAAAGCAAAATAAAATCCAAAGTGGCAGAAACGACCTGTTTGAAAGTAAGACTCATAGTACATCACCATTTTGAAAAATAATGAAATTAGAGGGAGTCAAGCTTATTCTATACGCAGATCTATACAATGTTAAGGAGACTTATTTAAGAGATAGTTGGGTTATGAGCAAGTGTGGTTGGAAACATGGAAACCCGTGCTCTGACCGAAGCTACCTTTGTTATGATAAGAGACTGCGCCGGAAAGGTTCCCCTTTAAGAAAAAACAGGCTCTGACATATTCATTTAGATGAATAATCATGGCGTGTACAATGTCAGGCTAATGATGTAGGGGATGGTGTCATTTACAACAATCCTCTTTCCAGGCCCTTCCACTTCGGGGCATCTTGGGTTGCTGGCCTCATTAGTCATCCCGGTCCACATATGTATGAGGGGGGACCCCGGTCAGCACAGAAAGACCAATTATTCACGTGGGGCGCTAATATTTGTGTCGAGGCAACCCGCTTATTAAGCCGAACGGCAAACTTCACGGGAGTAATTAAAAAAAAAAAAAACGTATAACTAAAACGCGGGGACGCTTTAAAACGTGTCACCGAGAAGCACTTTGCATGTATTTGGCACGGAGAGGGAGAGGAACGGCGGCGGCCGTGCCCTTGGTGCCGATTTCCCGCCACTCTAAATGCCTCCTCTGCGCCAGAATACACTGGCGGTGGCTGCTCACGCTGTGAGACACCTGCACCGGCTACTAGGCCTGTCATGACGCACAAAACCCTACCATCTTCAGCTTGACATTGTGCAAGTTATAATTACTCATCCAAATGAACATGTCAGAGCGGCAGCGGCAGGCCTCTCATCACAGCGCAAGAAAAATACATCAAAACATTATCAGCCCAGCAGGGAGACGGGGACCATAAGGAAAATTACCCGTTTTTAATATGGATGCCACAAAGACATGTCTATTATTTTCGAAAGAAAGGGAGGGAAATGGGAGAAATAAAGATCTTCCAAGTTCGAAGTCCCCGAGCACTAAAAACAGACCACCTGTGATCACGCTTGAAGCACCAGAAACAACCGTAAATCTACAAAACGGAACCACCACATTTCGATCTAATTTACTGCCTTCTTGATAATAATTTGTAACGTTTACAAACCATCAAATATAACTAAGCACATGTTCAGTTTCCTTTTGCTACAATCTAGGTTTTTACTAAATGAATCGTTTCCTTAAATAATACGGGTCTTGAACCACATGCATCCATTTTTAATAATATCTCCCATGGCTTAAAATGGATCTATGTGTCGCCATTAAGAAACCAGTTCCATGCCCGACTCTACATTGCTATGCTAGTTCTCAAATTGCCCCTTCAAGTAAAGTACCACAGCATTGCCAGTTTACAAGTCCTGTACAGCACCATGGTCATGCCAGTCTCCACTCTACCCTGCTACATCCAGTAAAGCTTTTCTCTGGTGACACTAGTGATACAGGCATACGCACATTAGCATGCCAGCATTGGGAAAAGGTTAAGAGAACGAGGCCTAGTGATCCATACAAGCCGGCAAAAGCTACCATTTTCTTCCCTGCAAACGGGGAACATGTCTAATTGTCGCTTTTTCTGTAACCTGCGTTTGTTGGCAAAGGCAATCCAGTGGATCCAGTTTGGTTTCATATGTAGCTTATTGCAAAGTTTTTGCTAACTATGTCTAGAACAAGTGTTCTTTTCCCACAGCACATTTCAAGTTACCCATCACTTTACCAGCTGCTCTCTCCCCAGTTTTCTGGGCAAGCAACGGACATCCCAGAGGAAGCCCTTGGCTGGAATCTCAAGATGGACTTTCTGACAAACTGCACTTAGCCAGGATGAGGATCCGCTCTGGAAATGCCACTTATGGCCGACAGCTTCCAGGTCAGGGTGAGTTGAAAGTCCCTTGACGTATCCAGCCAGAAAGCAGCCCTAGTCTCACAAAGGGATACCCCAACAGCTTATCATGCAGCACACTTCAAAGGATCAAACGTCCCTTAACATAACAGTTGACTTATTTCAAAAATGTACACGTGCAACTGCATCTACTTACTTACGTTGTAATTTACAGAATGGGGGGGGGGTAGCTTTAATTTGTCATTATGTACTAAAAACTGTTTGTGTATGTTCTTAAAAAATAATAAAGAGGTTGTGTAATTAAAGTTTTATACCCCAAAATTGAGCTACTATTACTAATAAGAATGCTTTTGCAATATTAGAATGTTTGGCTACTAATTAGGTCAAGTAACTATTTCATTGAGGCAAGGTAGATTTTTTGTTGACTCTTTAAAATATAATTGACAGTTCAAGAACAAAATAAGGTAAGTGCAATGTTCCTACCAAAATACCCAGGGACGCCAATTACAAGGTCCTTGTCTATATCAGTGTCCAAAAGCCCAAAGTGACAGTGTGGTTGGCGGGATGGGGAGGCTACAGGCTACCAGTCCAAAAGCTGCGCCAGCGACTTATGCTCACTTACTTATACACATAGGACCCATAACACATGCTCGAGACAGCGTAGAATACATTTGCATAAGTATGGCATTATCCTGTATACCAAATAATCAAAAGCCTACTCAAACATGCTTTTAACCACATGGCTGCTGCCATGATTTTTGCCGTGTGCTGGATATTGCCATTTTGCTGTTTCCATGACGAGCTCAGCTCGTCATCAGCACACGACACCCGTGGGTGATGACGAGCTGAGCTCGTCATCAGCATCGAAAGGGTTAAGTAAGGCATGACCTAATTGAGCCTCTGTGCAACAGTTCAGGTCAGACAGGTAGATCTTAAAGAATACACTTGGAGTAATTAATTTTAAATTGAAAGTAATACAAATAGCATCATGTAGAAGACATTTACATGGACGTGTCTCTGAAAAGCCATGGAGGTCACCTATTCTCTGAACACATGCTCATGGATGAAGTTAGGAGAAATACCCTCCGTAGTGAAATACTTTAACGAACATTCCAGTAGACCTCAGATGTTGTAAGGCTTGCTTCCCTGCTGGAGTAAATCCTACTAATATGCAGGTAAATTCAAAATATATCCTGAACATTCAGAACTTGATGGTTAAATTTAGCCTTAGATGAAGAAGACTTAAAAAGATGGTAAGAAAAGACCTTGCAGTGGCGAGGCGTTCTTCCATGGGCCAGTTTGCCAACGCAAGGACACCCGTGCGTGAGATCTGTTCAGGCACTGTATTGGCCCCAGTAATCGTACACATTACACCACTTTCTCCCGAAAATGACCCTGACTCATCCTTGGTACAGACGCCGGAGGTTCCATCTACCGCTGCTCCCTCTGATCTAGCTGAACTTCCAGAGAAATCTCCTGTGCGACTAGTGGAGGATAGACATACGGGTGCTATACCAAAGAGGAAGCGTGCTGCCCTGACCAACTACGGGGGTAGAAAGTCTAAACGTCCTAAAGGGCCTGGAGACAGTGATGTTGCATCAAAAGCCAGGGGATGCCCAGGCTCGCATGACTCAATGAACCAGTCCCCTCACCCTTCTGCTGAGTCGGGTGCTGGGACAGCAACAGCTGACGTGGCCCACTCTCCTAAGGGGTTATCAATGGACGCAGACTTTTTGCTTAAAAAGATGGAAGTACTGCTGAAAATCGCACTAGGACCGATAGAAAAGAGACTTGGTCGTATGGAACAACAGCTCTTGAAGCTGGACTCGGCCACAAGGGGTGGTCTGGTCCAGCGAAAGGCAAATGTTCCACAGAGGGATAAAGTGCAAACCAGCTCCTCATGTTTGGATAATGTAATACCCAATCCCTCTTCTTCTGCTGTCTCAGCCACTATAGCTACTAATAATCCAGTTACTAACAATCCAGTTGAGGTGAATAATGTAGGTGCCCATCATGTTTCTTTTGCAGGATAAGATGGTTGGAGAGGGTGTTCTCAAGCTGGTATGGTAAAATCAATAGAGAGTGGCCATATTCCACCATCAGCACCCCTGCAGCATGTCCCCAAGGTCAACCTACCTCCGAAGCAAGTAGGTACTTGGTGGTACTCTCAGGGATTCCTGAATTAAGTAACACAGGTCAAGAAACGTTCATGTCCCTTTGATGTGTTTTATCTAGGAACCCGATCAATATTGTGACCTTATGCCCCTATACGGCTATAATCAATAAATATCCCTATAATGGCATAATAATCAGAGCCATATTTCAGTGACTCGCCTCTGCAGTCCATGACACAGCAGAAGCTACTTCCTTAAATTCCTAGAGAGCACACCGAGTTCTTTCAACACACCAAACCCCCAGCAACCTGGGAAAGCCCCGCTTGCTTTGTTTTGATTTGTAATAGAACTCCTGCGAGCACTGTAAGAACGACCAGTTCTTAGTGACATCTTTATTGACGTCTTATGTCCAACCTTACGTCAAACCCGGCACCTTTCAGGTATAAATATGCCAACGCTGCCTTAAGCAAGCACACGGTGGTGAATTCTGGAGCAGAACAGCTGTCCCCTTGCAGAGAGCCCAGGAGACGCGAGAAGCCCACGGACGCTGCCCCTCCTCTTTGATGCGCTGAGAAAGACGCTGTCTTTTCTCCTGCCGAGAAAATCCAGCTCCGGCGTTTCCAGCCTACCCTTGCGGGTGACTGGGATATCGGGTCCTGAGAGGGAGATACCAGACCTCCTACATTCTATTCCAAAGGTACGGTGCTGACTAAACCTTTAGAGAGAATTCTTGGATCAGACTCTTGGCAAAACCAACTTAACTTAAACTGCTACTTACTTACTCCCTCCCACGTATTAGGCTTAGGTCAGGTACACCGGGGTAGGCATAGTTAGAAGCACCAGTTGAGGTCGTTAGCCAATGTATATATGAATGTATATATTGTATATATTGTATATATTTTATTCATTTTAACTATCTTATGGCTAAGAAACCATATCAATGCTTTTACAGTATTATTTCGTAATACTCCTTTTACTATACGTAATTTACTTTATATTAAGTATTGCAATTGTGGCAATCCATTTCTCTTGCATGAGAAGGAAGACTGTTCAATAAATCATACCCTTTATTGAAAACGCCCGTCTCTCTCTTCTCTGCACTCTGGTGAAACTAAGAACGCAAGTCTGACTGAGTGAAATAATTGTCTATTGTTTTCACACGACTCTAGAGATTTACTCTTATTCTGGGGAGCAAAGTTGTCATGTTTATGCGGTTGTCGGAAGCTGAATCCCTTCTTGTCTGAGCCAGGGAAGCTGATCACTTCCTATTCAGTCAAGAAAGTTTCCAGTGACCTCTGAGCTAGCTGGCGCAAACCTAAATTAAGTCTAACATAGTCAGTAGAGACCTAGAAGACCACAGTCCTACGTCTACACTGCTGTTTATGTTATTCCAATGTGCAGGGCCTATAGGGAAAATAGGAACTACACTACAAACTACACTACACCTTAAAAACAAAGTGACCCATTGGCTTAACCATAATAGCCACTACCATCTCACATTACTAGTGAAATCCTGATGGTGCGTAGGGCCTCCTGGGTGGGTTATGGCACCAAAAAGTTACCGGGAGATTGCGTCCTGGTGAACTTTAGGGATCCCCGCACTGTCGAGCACATTTGTAACTCGATTGGAGTCATATTGCAACAGGGACACCCATCCAACCCCACCCTCTGTCCTCCTTTTATCCATCGCCAGTATTGCCTGATAGAGATAGAGATTGGTGCATGGTACCATATGGCCGCAGATGGAGGGGGAAGGGGGGTATGGGCGGCGACCAATCCTCTATGGCTCTGTACCTACTTATAATAGGTTCAATAGCCTGGAAATGGTGGACTGACTAGAGCACAGTAAAGAGGCTACTACTCAAAGCAGGGATTATGTCAAACCAGGGGGGCGGGGTGTTACACAATGATAGCAATAGTACCTCATCTACTCGCCCAGTGAATGACAATACTAATATACAGGTGCCTCCCATGGCTCTGGCTGGGATCGTCTGGGAAAAAAATCAAATGGCCCATATTGCTCCTTCTCCCCCTCTGGTAATACTGGGTGCTGGAGTCTCACCTCCTAGTACAATCTCTGTTGAGACCACCAGCACAGCAGAGATGATGACAGTCCTGTCATGGAATGTGGCGGGCCTTTCGCACAAACTGGATTGCATAGAGTGGGTTTCCCTGGTGGATGGCATTGACATTTGTCTTTTTCAAAAAACTTGGGCCAGGGGCGCACATCCCAGAGTAGGATTTGCTACATTATACCTGCATGGTGGGGAGGGAAGGGACGACCATCTGGCGGTCCTGCCATCTGGGTTGCCACGCATTTGGGCTGCACAGCAGAAAATGTGGATACCAATTCTCGGGACATTCAGTGTGCACTTCTGAAATGGCCAAAATTTAAATTGGCTATCCTGAATGTATACTCACGGCCTGTGAGCCCCGCCTCTGAATTGGCCACAATTGAGTATGTATCTCACTTTCTGAGTACAATGCCCTGTGATCACCACCTTCTGGTGGCTGGGGATGTTAACTGCCACTTTGAACCACTTTTAGGATCAAGTGAGTGTGCTCTTATGGGCGAGGATGATTTTTGGGCAATTCCAACATGCCAATCCCCGTACCCAAAGGCACGGTCCCCACTCGCGTTGCAGATTAGGGCCCTTACCCTAAATAATTCTCTAAGGGCCTGTAACGGGCGTACATTGTCCGACACCCCATCGGTATGTACCTTTAACAAAAGGGGCCAGGAATCCCGCCTTGATTACATTATGGTTCAAACTAGGATGTGGCCTATGGTTATTGATTTTAGAGTAATACCAAGGGTCGATAGCGACCACAACGCCTTATGGTTGGAGATGGCACACCCAGGATGTAAAGGCTCCTCAAATTTAGAAGTACAGGATACGGAAGAGGGGATGTTACTTTCAAGCAATAGACGCAGGGTTAAGTGGGGCAAGATAGTGGATTCTGCAGACGAACTCGCCAAGTTGTATACTCTGGCCATTCCCTGATTTTTAGAAGTGGAAGGTTTAATTGCCCAGCAGGGATCACCAGATTTCAATGGGCAGTTACGTTTGGACCTGGTTGCTGATTTAGCAGGGGTCCTAAACCCTGAGGTGGTGGCAAGGAAGAGTAGATTACCAGTTTCTTCCTGGTATAATTCAACTTGCAGGAAGGCTAAGGCTGAATTGATTATGGCGCTAAAAGACGGCACCAATAAGGCTATAATCCAAGATAGAAGGCATCATCATAAGAAAATATTAATCCAAGCGAAGAGCGATTGGGACTTGGATAGGTGGACCAACTTAACATCTGCTTTGGACGCCAAAGACCAACGCAGATTTTGGTCATTGGTAAACATAGGCTCAGGAGAACCGAAGACTGCGATCGAGCCAAATATTGATGCCTCGGTGTGGGAATCACATTTCAAAGCTCTATATGCACCTGAACTGGATGAAGGTAGCATGGTGGGACCCACATTCTTAAATGTCTCCGCTGACCCCATGGAGTTTACCTTGGGAGAAGTATCTGTTGCAATTAGCAAATTGGCTGTAGGGAAGGCCCCGGGCCACAACAAGCTCCCTGGGGACATTTTCAGGCATCAACCAGGGATCTGGGGACCCTATTTACTCATTCTCTTTAATGCAGTCCTGAGGGGGATGGCGGTGCCCTGTACTTGGCTGGGAGCGGAGATAGTCCCAATTTTTAAGAAGGGTTCTCCTCTGCTCCCAGCCAACTATAGGCCTATTAGCTTGATGTCCCGCCAAAAATGTTTGCGCGACTCGTCCTTGTTCATCTGCTAGCTTGGATGGAAGTGTTAAGCCTCGGACGAACACGTCCACTGTGGACCAGATTTTCCGTCTGATCCTTTTGTACTGGAAAACTGTTACAATTGAGGGGGGTAGCCTCTACATGGTCTTCGTGGATCTCCGGTCCGCCTTTGACCTGGTGCCGAGGGTGAAACTGTGGGGGGTTGTTCAAGATCTGGGCGTCCCGCTTCAAATACTGAATGTCCTGATAAGGCTACATATGGGAAACTTTGCCCAAGTCAGATGCGGTAGAAACGGGGCTCTGTCACCAAGATTTCCGGTCGCCAGAGGGGTGAGACAGGGTTGCGTCCTGGCACCGACCCTGTTTTGCCTATATGTTAATGGTGTACTTTCTCATCTGGATGGTATTCCTGATAATGATGCGCCCAGGCTGGCCGGCAGGAGGATGCCAGCGATCATGTTCGCCGATGACACCCTCTTGCTTTCCAAGTCCCCGATGGGAATTCAACGAATCTTGGACGGTTTTGGGGACTTCTGCCGGTGTCGTGGCCTCGAGATAAACATTGACAAAACTAAATTTATGATATTCAATCCTCCTCCATCCACTAGACCCAATCCGATCTTGGGTAGTGTGAGGCTCGAAAGGGTCATGACATTCCAGTACTTGGGGGTTACTCTACATGAAAATGTATCCTGGCGACTCCAGCAAGTCAACGCAGAACTAAAATTAGCACAGCTAGTGGGCGGAATCTCAAAAGTCTCTAATACATCGACATTCAAGCCGGTGAGCCCAGCTCTTGAGATTTACAAGAGCCAAGCAATGGCAGCAGCTCTTTATGGTGGTGAGCTATGGGGTCACTCCCCAGGCTCTGATACTACTAAAATAGAAACAAAATTTATAAGAGGGCTGCTGTCACTTCCCCAAAGCACCCCGTTGTTACCGTTAAGGTTAGACCTGGGCCTGCCCCCCATCCAAGAAGAGCTAGCACTGAAGCCACTTAGGTTCTGGCGTCGAGTATGGGTTACAACAGATCTGCTCAACTACAGACAAGAGCTAGAGCAGATACTAAGCTATAATAAGGCTTGTAAAATCCCTTGGCTGAGGTTTGTTAAGCGTGAACTAATGAGTCTAGGCTTGTCTGACATGTGGCGCAACCCGGAAAGGGGTTGCTCGGATGTGTCACTCAAGGATCTTAACAGGATCTTCAGGGAAAACAAATTGAACTCGGCAGTTTGCTCCACCACTCACGGCACCCTGACCAATTTGTTTTTAACTTTTAAAAATTCTTACCTCTTTGGAGGTTTTATGGATGTTGTGTTCCCAATTTTAGCGAGGAAACTTTTTATACAATGGAGATATGGGACCCTACCACTTAGGGAGTTTACTAGCAAGTGGTCGACCTCTACTAACAAGTCCTGTCCTGGGTGTAGCTGTGACAGAGAAGATGAACTTCATGTTCTCTTCTTCTGCCCAGCCTACACCAAATCCAGAAAGTACTGGCTGATACCACTTTGCAGAAATCTGGGTTTCAGAAAATGCTCTTATGCTTTTAGAATTCTTAAGTCGGACAGAGCTAGTCCCACTGTGTATGCACTTTCCAAGTATTTGCAAGCTATGTGGGTTAAACGTTCCCAACTAATTGATGTTGAACTCTAAGTCTTAAAACTTTTTAAACTTTCTAGTTTCATTGTAATGTGTCATGACCTATATGTACAGAATGTATTCTAATGTGTTTTATGAATGACATTAATATTCCTATTTTAGTAATGAGTTTAATGTATCTTTTATGGTTTTGACAACCGAAATAAAGAATTTTTGGATTGGTAAGAAAACATCTGTTTGTTGTGGAACCAGAAAGGACTTTGAAGAGGAAGGAGTGGTTTGTTATCAAGAGCAACTCGCCTCTATAACAACTGTTTAAGATTCAGAAGAACAAATAGCAGGTGAGAAAATAGCAATGCTGCACTGAGAGAAAGTCTAAATGATCATAGGCTAGCTTCTCCAGTATCTGATACTAAATGAATTAGCTCCTACTTCAACTCAGGCTAGCCACCCATTTGGCTAGTTTTCTACACAAATACATTTGTACAATTTGATATTCATAATGAGTCATTGACCAGAGGAGGTTAGAGAAACCTGAGGTATATTAACATTCACATACCATAAGTGCTTTCACTAGCCCAAAGGCCATTGAATTCATATATACAATAAGTGAGTAAACAATCAATACATAATATACAATGGGAACTAATTGTCACAAACATAAACTTTAAAATACCCAAGACGTTGTATGTGTTACAAAACAAAATAAAGATCATTTTTGTAATGGTGGTGTTCAGATGTTTGTTCAAAGTGATCCAAGTCTATGTCCTTATTGTCAGGTTATGAGGTATGCTCGATCACAATATGGCGATCATTACTGGTGCTCCATATTGTGATCAAGCAAATAACTACTACAGTGATAATGAGCAATTGTGAACAACATTTGAAAGTCTCCGATTTATACCCTATGAAAGAACTGAGTGAGTTGGAAAATTAATATTGGGAGATCATGGAACCAGTGACTGAACATAATGTAATAGATACACTGTATTTAGATGTCTGGGGAGAGGCCAGCACACCACTTAAACCGGCATCAACCTTTTTGCCATTAACCTCAAGAGATTCAGTGGATGCGTTCAAAATGTTGATTGCTAATGGAGTAAAATGTTTATACACCACTGCTAATAAAAGTTAACCTAGATTGAATCCAAACCAAAAGAGGTATAGGAATTTGATTGGGAAACAGCAAGCTCATAATGAGGTGGTGATCAGTAATTCCGACAAGGGTGGAAATATTGTCCTATGGCCACTGGACACGTACAAGGCAGAGCCCTATAAACAACTCAACAACACGGCCTACTATGTCAAATGAAGCTGCGACGATCCGGGATATCCCAGGCAGGAATCAATATAAGTCTGATTTAACCCAGTGGAGGAATGCTGGTTTATTAGGCCAAGATTTATATTATTTTTTAACATATTTTATAATTTTCTTAATAAAAAACAACTGCTGTATGTATAAGTTACATAGAATCAATAGAGCACCAGGAATAATCAGTACACATATACAAGATGCAATACATAGGATTAATAAGTCACACAAAAACATCTAATAAATAGCTCTAAAAAGATTTAAAAAGGACCAGCATGACAAATTATGAAATAAATAGGCTAAAACTGGCAGCTTTAATTCGTAAAAATGTACGCAAAAAAAATCCATCCTATAACAAATCTATCAAAATGTGTAGCTCGTGACAAGATGTAGAAAATAGGGAAAAATAATCAAGCAGGTAAATATATCTTTCGAATAGGTAGAAGTTTTTGCATACAAGAGCAAACAAACCAGCATGCCAAATTATGAAACACATAGGCTAAAAGTGGCAGCTCAAATGCATAAAAAAAGATGTAAACAGATACATCCTATAACAAATCTATCAAAAATGTGTAGCATGCAAAAAGATGTAGTAAATACACAAAAAGATTCAAGCAAGCAAAATACATATTTCAAATAGGTAAAGGTTTTTGCATATAAGTGCATAAAAAACATATAATATAGGTGCCAAACATATTACATTAACCATCATATCATTACAGCGACCAGACAACAAACACAACTAACTCCCCCCATAGATACACCTTGTCATGCTGCTGAATAAATGTCTCCATTATGGCTACCGTAGTGCCTCCCCATCCCCTCGCAACTAATCTACACCTAGTCACCATGTTCCCCCCAAAATCCTCCAGAGAACCCAAAGAGCAATTTAGCGTGTCTGAGTCTCCGTCCAGAGTCACCAAGTAGTCCAAA
The DNA here is from genome assembly GCF_964263255.1 of Lissotriton vulgaris. Classification (NCBI taxonomy): domain Eukaryota; kingdom Metazoa; phylum Chordata; class Amphibia; order Caudata; family Salamandridae; genus Lissotriton; species Lissotriton vulgaris. The sequence continues at coordinate 1,377,093,142 of NC_141694.1, read as the reverse complement.
AGGTGTTCATATCCTTGCGCCCTTTCGATCTTTCCACACCCTCTTTGCAAATCTCGTAAAAAGTAGTCCGAAGTAATTAGTCATAAAAGCTGGCAAAGGGATCCGTAAATGTACTAAATGCAGAGCATGACAAATCGGGATAAACACTACTGAATATCTGACTCCCTTCCACAATAGACCATACAAGATCAAAGATTCGTACAACTGCAAAACTGAGTTTGCGGTTTATGTTTTAAGAAGTAGTTTCAATTTGAGGTACGTAAAGAGTACAGTGCTCCGGGTCCTGCAACATTTGAGGCCCATAAAAAATAGGGGCCGTACCTACCCAGTGGCTAGGCATTTTGTGCAAGTGCACAATCAAGATGTGATGCAGTTAAACTATTTTATCATTGATGCAGTACAAAGTACCAAAAGGGGTGCTGATCGCCAGATAGCAGAGACATTTGGAAATGAAATACATTCTGAATCTGGATTGCAAAACACCACATGGTCTCAATGCAGATGATAATACATGTGTCTATAATGCTGTTGTAAAAAGGAAATGTATTGAATCACACTCAGGGAGAGATCGAGGGCATATGTGGGCTCACGCTTGCCCTTACTCTCATGGAATAACACAAAGATGGAATGACACCCTGGGATATTGCTCTATGCCTTGTTGGCTTGTGGGAAAAATATAAAGGCTCAGTGTAGAGCAATCACTGCTGTCTAACCATACTACCTTATTGATTCTCTGTATTGAGGCAATTCCAAGAATTGGATGAGGATGGATCACTCACGTAACGTGACATGCTTCATAGATTTATCCCATTGTCCCTTAGCTTTTGCTTGTTCCCGGTTGGGGTTCCCTACTGTTTGGCTGCCTTAGATCTTTTTCTGGATCCATCCATGAGACTTTTTGATCCCGTTTTTTTTCGTTTCTTACGTCCTTGGCCCCTCTCTAAAAATTACCAGAAGGTAGACTCAGGAGGCATATATCTGAATATAGTATGTATGCACAATATCTTCCACTCAGTGAGACACATACGTCATTAAACTGATATATGCCTCTTGAGTCTAACCTCTGGTAATTTTTAATAAGCCTATGGAACCACCCTAATAAAGGAAACTTTGTGGTTTATCCCAAGTCTTTTTTAATGAAAAAAACTGGATCGGAGTATAATCCAGAAAAGATAAGCAATATCTTAGAACTCCCTCAGATCAGCCCCCACCTTGAAGTAGAGTCTGCCCAGGTAGTACCATCTTACCAGGGTGGGACAAGGTGGCAAATGATGAAGCAGGTCACATTACATGAGTTAGCCATCCTCGTTTAATTCTTGGAATTGCCTCAATACAGAGAATCAGTAAGTAGTAAGGTTAAACAGCAGGCATTGCTCCACACTGAGCCTGCATATTTTCGCCACATGCCAACAAAGCACAGAGCGATATCCCATATCAAGCCATCTTTGTGTTTTCCTTCTGAATGAAATGTATCCCATAATTTGCAGTTTTTATCTTCACATACTGGTTACAATGATTTATTATATGTATCTGAGTAGCACCAAATCCTTTTCATCACGAAAATGACTTTTTTTTTTTACATTTCATTTTTGCACTTATACAATCAGACTTTCCGCAGGTTAATGATCCTGTTAATAAATTGGTATGTCATTTTTAACATCATATTTGATAAAATGTATCCTCTAATGTCAAAACTGCACAGGCAGATGTTGCTACCAGCACTGATGGCAATTTGGTATACTGCAAAGCAGTATATCGAGCATTATCCAAGAAGGTGAATCATGTACATCAAAATCAGACAAAAAAGGACCAGTTAGGATGATAAGCATGCTGGAACAAACTGAACAGAAAATCTTGATAAAGTTGATTTTGGGACTGGTTAAAAGTCCATCATACTACTGCAGTAAAATGTACTACCTCGTTCAAGCCAGGTCCTCCTTGGCCAAACATTTGTAGACTTGCGGCCAGAGGAACTTTAATGTGGAACACTGTTTCAGAGAAGATAAACTATCAAAAAACACTGGTAAGATACAGAGGAGAGCGTGGATTACAAAGTACTTAATGCCTTTTAAGCCAGGCGTCCAAATATTACTTTCTTGGCTAAGTTTCCAATTTGCTAATTTGCCAGTGATTTGTGATAGTTCATGTTGCACTTATTACTTGTGAATCAATTCTATCTTTCTTTCTGGATGTTATATTTTTGGTTGTAAAGCAAGTCTCAAGTGCTTTGATATTGTTTTCAGTCTAGAATGAGATGAGTTTAAAACTTTCAAACACATTAATAAGATAGGCAAGTCTGCCAAAGAACAACATGCATTAAACCAAAGATCAACATAGAATACATTCGTGCTTTACCTGTGCTGTCCAGGAAATAGCAAATGGAACTGGAAAGTCTACTTTGCAATCCGGTGGTTCCACGGGGTACTGAAAAGAAAGCAATCAACTTATTCTGAGGACTCACTGCCATACATAGTAAAGACGTGAATGCACACAGAAAGTATTTACTTGCCGAACACAGTTATGTGAGCAACTAAAGATAAGCAAGAAAAAACTGCAAATGTGGGTACACTTTTAGACTTCATGGCATTTTTCTATAGCTTTACTAATCATGCAGTATTAATATGCGATATCTATTTATTTAATGAACTTTCTGCAACTAAAATACAATTTCCAGGGTGAATAGAGCAACAATACAGATATTTAATACACCTCAGCGTAACTTTATTTTAGCCACCGTAAAAAATGAATACATTTAAATTAGCATAATGCTTACTGCAGTACCCCCACTTTTTCTGGTCTGATTTTGCGGGTTCTAGATTTCTATGCACTGTGAAACTGCTGAGCAGTGGTCTATTGTCTGTGCTTTGCCTCTAATGCATATACTCTGCTCTGGCTTCACTTGACTGGCTAATTTATCTATCCATTAAAGCCAGTGTACATGGCGCTAAAAGTGCTACAGTGACATGGAAGTTCAATGTCACACTATTAATTATTCAAGAGTTTTATATAGCGCTGGCTAGACCCGGAGGTATCAGAGTGCTTTACATGAGGTTCCACAAAAATTACAATTACAAATTAGTTTCAATGTACATCAGTTGCTAGACAATTGCAAGAGACATAGAAGACGAGATAATTGAAGTGTAGAGGGGAAGGGGGGGCGGGGGGGAAGGGTAAAGGGATAGGCGGGAGATACGGCAGAGAGACAAAGGGAAAGTCTGTCCAAAGTCCGCCTGGGTAGGTGACGGTCGAGGGGAAATCCCAAAACCCATCTCCTCTATAGCTATCAGGTAGCTCCACAGGGCATTGGCCAAATAGCTCTGTCTCAATGGGAAAAGCAATTAAAGGAACATGGAGGGCAAAATAAATGGCGCGTAGAGAGAAGGGGGCATGGAAGGAGAGAAAGGGGGGATAGGGGAAGAGACAACAGGGAGAGACGATATGAGGTCTGTCTAACGGCCGACTGGGTAGGTGACGGCCAAGGAGGGAGTCCACAGTCCATCTCCCCTATAGCTAAACCAGGTAGCTCTATCGGGCATTCGACAAAATAGTTCAGGCTCCTGTCTGTATTAACACCACCCACTTGTATGAAAACAAATGTATGTCTCCAAACAGCAACACTGTGCTCTCACCGGGCTGCAGGTTTACAGTACTGCAGAGACATGTGGCAAGGAAAAAAACCTCTGCTTTGTAGGAAAACTTACTTTTATAAAGTAGCTAAGCGGGGGGCGTGGCTTGGCGCCCGATGGTGATGGCGGCGCCCGTGTGAAGCTCCACTGAAGCTTCGGGAGGCGCTCCGTCTACGGCGCGTCTTTTCCTGATGGACGGCTGTTTTTAGGAGGAGGACCACTCCTGGATGCCACCGCAACTCTTCATTCCCTGCTGATATGCCCTGAGACCGAGAACTTTGTCACGGCCGCCAGCTCCGTTTCAGGTAGCGGCACGGCCGCCATTTTATGACGCCGCGCACTTCGGGTTTTTCTGCTGCCGCATGGGGTTTCCTTCGTGATTGTTGCCACCCACCTCCTGGAACCTCCATATTTTTTTTCATTTCTTGGCGGTCTGCAAGCTTACTCCTGCCTCAGTTTTGATGTGGGGGGCTTCCACATCCTTGCTTCTCTCAGTCCGCCATTTTGCGAGGGTTCTGGTGTTCTATCTCAATGTTCTGATGATGTGGCGTGGGAGTGCCCGAGTTGCGAAGCGACTGCCTTCTCCTCATAAGTTGTTGCTGAACATTGGCCACACATTATCTGTCAGTTGGGTGATTCTTACTCTGCTCCACAGTGCGACGACACGTTTTTGGCCATGCCGCTTCACTTACCTCAGCCTCATTGGTTACAGTGGCAAGGGGAGTTCCCAGGATCTACCATTTGATTTTATCCTTGCTCACCGCTTCGGATTTACAGCGCATTTCTACCGCCTCATCACTATATGTACACGCCAATTAATGCTTTCATCAATGTTCTCTTGCTCTATATGATGGTGTGCTGCACGAATTTATACGCCAATAACTGCCGCTTCTTGTCTGCTTGCTGTTACTCAGCGATGTTTGACATTGCAGATGTCTTGTTAAGGGGCAAATGTGATTCTCCACTTGGTGATCAGCTTTTACTTGGCGTCTTTATGGATTAAGACCTTGTTGTCTTAAAGAGTGTCTTTTTGGACTATTTTCTTCCCCTCAATTCCACAGTAAACTGCACATATTTTTGCCTCGGAACCATTTCACCTTTCCATTTGGTGGATTTCTGTGTTTCACTGTGCACGTTTCGTTGGAACCCACCCCGTTGTGTGGGCAGCACGTGTTGCGTAGGTTGTTCTCGCCTGTTTTTCATGGGCCGACTTAAATCTACGTCACGTATACCCTCCAACACCACAACAAAGGTGGCCTTTGTGAAAAACTCCAAAGTATTTTCAGCTTTTTCTAAATTGGAGAACTCTCTCTCCTCGTCTGGCTCTGATACTGCCATGGAACCTCCTCAGTCAACAGTGGGGAAAGTTACCACCAAGAGACTGAAAAAAGATCCTCCTTCGCCTCTCAAGTCGTCTACACCTGTCTCCATGGAACTCTTGCTGGAAGAGATAAGATCTTTTCGTCCTTTTCTGGAGGAAATCGGCACCTTGCGCCCCTTTATGGAGGAAACTAATATCAAGCTTCAAGCTCTCACGGACAACTGGTCCCAAATTGAAAAGAGGGTTTCTTCGGTCGAACAGTCCGTTGCCTCATTTCAGGAAACCCACACCACGGTTTCTCATCTAACCTCGCAGGTAGGCGCTCTCCAGAAACAGGTGGAGGAATTGGAAAATAGAAATAGGCGGAACAACCTTCGCATTTACGGCTTGGTGGAAGGTCTTGAGGGTTCGGACTCAATCACTTTCTTTAAGTCCTTCCTTCCTAAATTACTCCATCTGCCAGAGGGTACGACTCTTAACATTCAGCGCACTCATCGATTGGGTCGCCCACCTACATCTGCTTCATTGTCCCAAAGGCCAAGAGGGCTCATTCTTTATTTTTTGGAGTACACTGACCTTCTGAAGGTTCTCGCCGCTGCCAAAGCTTCACTGAAATTATCATGGACTGGTTCCTCTCTGTTCTTCGCTCAGGACTACGCTAGGGCGACTGCCAATCATCGGAAGGCTTTCCTAGGCATGAGAGATGTCCTTCGCTCCATGGGTGCTAGATATGGCTTGTACCATCCCTGCCTGTTTAAAGTCACCTACAACGACAAGACGACTACCTATGAAGATCCAGTGCGCCTGCACAGCTTCATTAATGCACACAAGACTACCGCAATGGACTCTTCTGGGCCTTCCTCATCTCATCCTGGCTGAGATGATGTCCTGTTCGTTCTTGTTTTTACGATGTCCACGTTTGGTCATGTTTTGTCTTTCTATTTAGTTTTGTTCTCTTGACTGTTGCTTTCCCTCAGCTGCCTTGTTGTTGGCTGTTGCCTGCTCTTGTTTGACTTATTTTATGTAATTTGTTCTCCTACTTCCCCTCTTTGTTTCCACAGGAATTCTTCCTCGTTTGATGATGTCTCCCTAGCATCCTGCCATGCCAATCACGGATTTGTCGCCTTGCCTATGTGGCTCCCCCCCCCCCCCCCCCCCGGATCCTTCTCGTCTTGTTTTCTCCTCTTATTCTATTTCCTTTATTTTTTACTCGTCCTCACGTGTCTTAGCTTCCTTGTTTGTGCAGAAACTATAACCTCTTTTTTTTCAGGTTGTAGATTTCTTCATATTCGCTCTCCTCTTCCTTTAACCTATCTGAACGTCTCTCTAGTCTTTACTTTGCTCTCTCTTGTTGAACATTCTTTCTTTCTCACCAATTTTCTCTCTTTTTCCATTTTTCATCTCTATTCTATCTCTATTTCCTTTTTACTCATCCTTCTTCATGGGTTTTTATCTTACATTTGTATACGTTGTACTTTATAGCTTATTTTTTATAGCATGTCTTTGAACATAGCATCATGGAATGTTAAGGGTATTAACTCTCCAATTAAGCGTCAACGCATTTGATCACATCTTGCCAAATTAAATGCTGATGTGGCGTTTCTCCAGGAAACCCACCTCTCCGATATAGAATCTGCAAAGCTTAAGAGAGGTTGGGTGGGTGAGGTCTTTTATTCCAAGGTGATGGTAAACGTAATGGTGTAGCAATTTTGTGTCGTAGATCTCTCCCTTTTACAATCATTTCCCAAGAATCGGATACTAATGGCAGGTGGACACATGTCAGACTATCGCTTAGAGGTGTTGCAATCTCCCTTCTTAATGGCTTTTTTGGGCTGAATTCTCTCAATTTATTACTCAATTTATGGATGACAATTTTATTCTAGCTGGAGATTGTAATCATCCCCTAGATCCTTTTGTTGATAGGAATTCTGATGCCACTTATGTTCCCAATAAACCGCACAAACTTTTTACTCAAGCCATCTCCCAACATAAGCTTGTTGACTCCTGGCGCCTATGTAATCCGACCTTGCGGGAGTTTACTTTTCATTCTCCGTCTCACCGATCTCAGTCGCGGATCGACTACATTTTTGTTTCTCATACCCTTCCTCAAACACTCACCGCTGCTGAAATTGGTCCGATTTTGCTTTCGGATCACGCCCCTGTTGTAATCAGCGTTGATGTGCTTCCTAAGATTGACGGTCCCAAGAGGCGGCGTTTTAATAATACCCTCCTCTTGGATCCCAAATTCACTGCTCCCTTCACTGCTTTTTTTGATGAATTTTTCCGATTCAATGATGTCCCTTCCATCCCGAAGCCCACTGTTTGGGATGCTTTTAAGGCAGCAGCACGCGACTTTATTATTAACTATGTTGCAAAGAAGCATAGAGCTGCACGCCATTACACTAAGAATCTCATGTGTGACATTAAGAGATTGGAACATGTCTACTTTACCTCGCATTCTAAAGATAGTCTGACAGCTCTCGTCGCCACCAAGATGGAATTTATAGAAAAGTCTACGGAGGATGCCTTCCTATATTTGCTTAAGTCTAGTGCTAAATTTTATGGAGGTCAGAACAAGGCTGGGAAAATCCTTGCCAATTATTTGAAGGTCAAGCACAATAAGCTGAACATAGAATCCATTCAGGACACTGATTCCAACTTACAGCATAAAGATGCCGATATCCTTACTGCTTTTTCTCGCTTTTACCAAACCCTATACACCTCAGAAACCCAACCTTCTACCCATTCTCTCACACATTTTTTCTCTACTATCCAAAAACCTGCACACTTCCCTCTTGATCTTTCTTCTTTGGAGGATGACATCTCGAAGAAGGAATTGATCGCCGCGCTCAAACATCTCAAACTGAATAAAGCCCCTGGACCTGACAGTTTTACAGTTGAATTTTATCTTCACTTTTCCAACTTGTTACTTCCGAAACTACATTCTCTCCTTAACACCTTTGCTGTTCTAGGTAACTCCTCAGGTACCTTCTACGATGCACACATTTGTTTAATTCCCAAGGAAGGAAAGGATGTGAAGCATTGCAAGAATTATAGGCCCATTTCCCTTGTCAACATTGACTACAACATTTTTGCTAAGGCTTTGGCGATAGGGTTGGATCACTTACTTCCTGACTTATTGGGCGAAGAGCAGTCTGGTTTTGTCAAGGGTCGGTATATCACTGACAATACTAGACCATTGTTTAACATACTGTCAAAGTCATCCCATCTCCAGCATTCCCTTGCAGCGATTGCCTTAGATGCTGAGAAGGCGTTTGATAGGGTCGAATGGCCATATCTTTTCCATACTCTCGGTTGGTTTGGTTTTGGCCCTAAATTCATTTCCCTAGTTTCCTTGTTGTATTCTCACCCACGGGCTGCGGTCTGTGCGAACGGTCAGATTTCCGCTTACTTTGATCTTGGTAGAGGTGTTCGCCAAGGTTGCCCCCTTTCACCTTTCCTTTTCAATCTCGCTTTAGGGCCCTTTTTGTCCAAACTTCGCCAGAATCCCGACATACATGGTTTTCAGACTGCAGAATTTTCCATTAAACTTGCTGCTTATGCAGACGATATTTTACTCTTCATTTCCAATCCCACAGAATCCATTCCTGCTTTCCTAGAGGAAGTGCGGATTTACACCTCCATCTCGGGCTATAAGCTCAACAATGACAAATGTGAGATCCTTCCCCTCACGAAATTCACCTTTAAACCGGATTTCAATGCTTCCAATTTTGCCTGGAGCCCTTCCCATATTAAATGTTTGGGTATACACATCACCCCTACTATATCAGATACCATTCCCCTCTGTTTGAATAAGTGTTCTCAGAAAATATCTGACCTTACAGCTAGGTGGCATCCTCTCTACTTATCTTGGTGGGGTCGCCTCAACACCATTAAGATGATGTTATCCCCCATAATTCTCTACACAATCTCTAATATCCCTGTCTCCATCCCAGCCAAATTCTTTAAGAAAATTAATTCGATCTTGTCCTCTTTCTTATGGCATGCCAAGAAACCCAGAATGTCCCTTGCTAAACTAATTCGCCCTGCTTCTAAATGTGGAGTCAATTTCCCGGACTTTCCAGCTTATCACAAGGCCATTTTGCTACGCCAGGCTTCTTTTTGGTTCCAAGATCCTGCCTCCCCCTGCCCTTTGTGGACTAAGGTTGAGCGCCTTTTCCTTTCCCCATTCTCCTTTGCTGAATATATCTCTTTCTCCCGTAAACCTTCTTCGATTCCCACCCTCATCCATAAATTCACTGTCAAGCTCCTTCTATCCTCCAATCCTCCTCCCCCTGTGACTACTGCTGACTTTCTCTCGTCCGCCATTTGGCACAACAAGTATCTTTTAATTAATAACAGACCCTTTTCCTGGAAATCCTTGAAGACCAGAGGACTGTTATGGATTTCGCAGTTATTCTCCAATTCCACCTTTCAGCCCTTTAGCACTCTATGTTCCTCCGTGGATTTACCTTTATCCTTTGCTTCCAAATATCTCTTACTGAAAGCAGTGGTTATGGAGGTTTACACGCGACTCATGCAAACAGCACCCTCTTCCACTTCTGACCCAGCTCTTCGACTTCACTCTCTCCTCCATACTACTCCTAAAACTTCTACTATCTACAAACACCTTCATGCACATACATCTCCTAGGTCCAAGTCCAAGGTAGAGGAGCAGTGGGAACAGGACCCTTGATACTTCATGGCCAATATCCCTGTGGGACAGGATATGGACAAAGGTTCGTAAATCGTCTCGATCGGCGTCTGACGCAATCCTTGTTTTTCATTTACAACAGGTTGCTTCATACTCCTTTTACCCTTAGCAAGCGATTTTCAACTGTTTCAGATGCTTGTTGGTCCTGCTCCCTACCACATGCTACTTTGTTTCATATGTTATTTGTCTGTAAACATGTGCATGACTTTTGGTTGCAGGTTTGGGCTCAAATTAATGTAATTTTTCATACCTGTATTTCCTTATCCTACACCCATCTCTTTTTAGGGAGCCTCTCTCCTTGCTGGGAGGGGATTGATCTACCTGTTCGCATTATTGATTTGTTATTGGCAGTTGCGTTTCAACAGATTACCATCAATTGGAAGACTTCTTCTCACATTGCTTTTAAAGCATGGTGGTATAATGTTTGTTATAATCACAGACTTGATACTGCTTTTGTGTTTCCTGCCCAATTGGCAGTCAAACGTTCAGATCTATGGCTCCCTGTTACATTGTATTTGGATACCTGTGTTACTCGTACATTTCGCCCACGTTCCGCTCAACAGGTGGTTCCCAAACCCCCCTGATACCCTTTTCATTTCCTTTATTTTTCTGCACTATTACCTAATATGTCATTATTTGCATTTGCTTCAGTTGTACACTTATTGTATCCCTTTTAATCCTGTTGCCCATGATGAGTTTTTTGTTATTTCAACTCCTTGTAAAAGTATATCTTGTTTATTTTTCTTTGTTCCCTCCCTCCCTTTCCCTTCTCTCCCTCATTTCTCTTCCTTCATTATGTACTGATGCCTTATTTTATGATTAATACAATTTTTCTTAAAACTTAAAAAATAAAGTAGCTAAGCCACTCCTAACACCAAAGAACGAAATGCTCATTATATAAAAGTGGGGCCATGCTAGATGGAGGAAAAGATAACACCCCCACCCCCCCAACAAAGTGAACAGTTGCAAAAAGAGGTTTTCAATGTGTAGATAATACACCTGCATGTTTTATGAATAGGCCTTGTCAGGAATCAAATCACTTTAACCTAGCTAGACTCCTGAAAATGTCACACTGGAGAAGAGTAGTTCTTCTTTACTTAATTTTGAAAATCTAATTAAGGAGGAGAAAGCAGATTTGTGTTAGCTTTAGTGTACAGTGATTTTATAACAGTACACGTTGTGCTACTTAAGAGAGGACTGGTTTAGGACTCGTTTTCCTGGCAGCCCTGCTCCATCGATTACCCCTTGTGCAGTTCCATGACACACATAACTTTAGGTGTTACAAACCACACATGGTAAAAGAAGCAGTTCCATAAGAAAGAGAAACAACTGGCCGACAACTGTGGGCAAACTACTGGAAAAGCAGGAAGCCAACAGGCATCAGTATCTGCAAGGAGGCACGATGAAGCTTGATATCACACAAAGAATGGTAGAAGGTTTGATAATGGAATAAACCAGGACTTACAAAAGGAGAGAATGATACAATCTATTTTTCATTTAGCCCTCCATCTTTATCAATTCACTGTATTCTCATGTGCTGGTTCAGATCAGGCTTTTCCACAGAAAATAAACCACAATCCAATAGGCACGTTTTATCAATTCTTTAAAAAAAAATTACATCATTAAGCATGCTTTGTACACTCCAAATGCCACATCAACTGTGAAATTCATAAACGGAAATGGAATTCAGATGGGAAGGAATATTAAATATTGAAGCAGAATTGTGAAAAACCACAAAAAGGATTTCCAGGAAGCAAGCACCTTTAAACTGAACCCAATTTGCGGCACTAGTTTAAAAAAAAAAGTACAATCAATCATTTTTTTTTAGAGCGCACTACTCACCCGCGAGAGTCTTAAGGTGCTGGGGAAGGGGGTTGCGGGGGTGGTTGGCTCCGTTAGGGTCAATCGAAGAGCCAGGTCTTGAGGTCCATTCTGAATTGGTGCAGTGCCATGCTCCGTCGGAAGTGAAGGGGGGAGTTTGTTTCTGGTCTTGGCTGCGAGGTAGGAGAAGGATCTTCCACCAGCTCTGATCCTGTAGAAGCGAGTGATCGTGGCTAGGGCGATGTCAGCCGAGTGGAGGTTTCTCTTTGGGACATGGAAGGAGATTCTGTCGTTGAGATATTGGTGTCCGGTGTTGTGGAGGGCTTTGTAGGCATGTGTGAGCAGCTTGAAGGTTGTTCTTTTTTCGACAGTGAGCCAGTGGAGGTCGCAAAGGTGTTGGGTAATGTGGCTGTGTTGTGAGATATCGAGGAGAAGTCTGGCTGCGGTATTCTGGAGTTTGTGGAGGAGATACTTACTTGCAGTGGCATAGCTTTTCAAAATTGCCACTACCTAAAAAGATGCAGGATTATCATCCGCAATTAGCCCCTTTGAATAAAGTTGCTAAAGTACAGAAAACAAATCTGTGGCTCCACCACAATTTTCCAGCATGGCAATCGAAGCCAGAACTTATCCTGGGCCTCCATATTCATTCTTCCAGGCTACGAATTAATGGGCAAATTGACGTATAGGCCCAGGAAGCCGCTACCATGCCTGCTCTCTCTCCCCAGTACCTGTGAGGAAGATCGGCATCATTTGTACCGGGACTCAATTGCTTTTTCATTGCCATCTCGTGTCAAACACTTCCACACAACCCACCTGGTCATTTTTGCTGATGCCTGAGGAAAATTCTGACACGACAAAAACCATCTTGCAGCCTGCATTTCTGCCCAGGAACTGTCACACGCCCAACCCCCCCCCCCGCCCCTGTTCTCTGCAGTTTACCAGAAAGACAGGAGACACTCACCCTGAGTAAATGGTTTATTCTCCATCTCCTGCTCCCAGCCTGGTAAACATCCTTGACACCATGATCAGGTTATCTGGACAATGGTCTGACTGCCGGCCCTTAATCAGAGTGATTAAACAATTACTTGAAAGACCGGGCTTTGATCAAGGCAATTGAACAATGACCTGAAAAGACAAATCATTGTTCTCTCTGCTTTGATCAAGGCTTAGTGTACCAAGCCTTGACTAGGTCACCATCTACAAACGCCGTCTGGACCTGGTTATCAACTGCAAACACTGCCCTGATTAAGCAATGAACTAACAGCTAACCGACTGGGATGAAAAAGTATAAAAGGCTTGTAAGCTACAGAGTGAAGTAGCAGCCTCCTGGGTTTTGCCTCTGACTAGCTTGGGACTCTGTTCCATAGCCCGGGCTATTGAAATAAATCTGGGTTCCTCCGGCAGATTAAGGCTCCTATGTCTCCTTTTACTAAGTATGGAAGATTTGGGCGGTTCCCCCGCCGCCGAGACCCAGTAAGTGGGTTATCACGGTTCTTCAAATGGCGCCTGAACAGGAACTCCACAAGCACAAAGGTCAGGCCCGGTGAATGTGAGGAGGTGCACGGAGAGACTCAGACAGAGGCACCCTACCCGAGGGATTCATGTATTCCGGTAGACCGAACGACTTGCCCGCTGTCCCTCCACACCCGCTCTGGGCCACATGACCACGTTCTCGCTGGAGTCCCCTAGCAAAACCTTTCTGGAGCAGGACACAGCCCTACGTCTGCAGATGACAACTACCCCTGTGTGAGGTAAGGGTGGACTGATCATCCACCAAGTCTGTATGATTCTGTTATTGACTTTTGCAAAAACCAAGTTATTATTGACTTTTGCCAAGCCAAGCAAGCGAGGTGAAGTTTTAAAAACCTGCTGGTGTCTGTTCTGTATGATTCTGCTGGTATTGACGTTTGCAAAAGCCAAGCAAGCAAGGTGAGTTTTAAAAAACCCGCTGGTGTCTGTTATCTTTTTTTTAGCATGCCAGTCAGTAGTAAGTTCAAGAGATTATGTTGTTGTATTTGTACGCAGGACTCCCAGCTGGAGGCGGTCTGTCAGCTTCCTCCAGAAGGGACCCCTGGCCATACGATGTATGTTAAACATGGCCCTTCTGCCATAATGTTTTCCTCATTCTGGGTAAAATATAAATAAAAAAAGTAACGCGGAATTACAGTGGCCACTTTATGGCTCCTTTAATTTCCAAGTTCTCTCCAGCTTAGAGGAACAATTAATGAAAAGAAAACGCGCCCGTCTAGGTTTGAATCTGTCCGATTTTGGAGGAAAAAGATAGAGCAGAGAGCTAGAAAACAGAAGGCTCAAGAAAGAAAACAGGAACGTATGTCAATGGCCGACCACGGAAGAGAAAATTTACAAAATCAAATTACAAAATCAGTAGAAATAGCTGATGGGGAGCATGGGGCACGGGTACAAAAATGTTATCCAGCTCGTGAGGAGAAAGGAAAGGGCCATATGGAAGGGGGAGAAGAAGGTGATTCCTTGCTTGATGTCATGATGCATGCTATAAAGCCTTCCTGCATATGCCCCAATGTACCCTGCCCTGATGCCTCACAACCCGCATGTACCCCCGCCACCACCCACTCCTGCCCCCACTGCCCCTCCTACTGTTCTCCCTGTCACACGGACCTTCCCAACTTTTCCTATGACACCAACCACACCCGTTAACCCTGTCCTCGTTGCGGGAAGGACAACACGACTCCATCCGCCTAACCCCTGCGGCCTTACCCCTACCCGCCCTTTTCCTACTTCCCCGTGGTCTACAGTTAAGCAGGATTTATATAAATTGTTGAATTCCCCCCGACTGGCCTCCCTGCGCTCTGCAGTCAACTTTTCGTCCCTTCGAGAAAATGACCTACAGAGGCAACAGTGTGAATGTTGGATAAATAACGGGAATATTTATACCTTTAAAGAAATATGGTCCACCTTTTCTCAGTGGACGATTATGGAACAGACCACCTGGGCTGAATATATGTGTCATGCAAAGATTTGAGAATGTGCTTAATGGACCTTAGATCACAAAAAAAAATAGGCGATGTTCAGGGAGAGGGGATGTTTGGCGCTATGTCTGCTGTAATGGCTTACCGTGATATGACAACTTTTCTCAACACCCCTCTGGAAACAGCTATGTCAATGAGCGAGGCGGCCCCTGTCTTTGTTAACGCACTTACCGATGCCCAAAATAATGGCTATGGGGCTGTTGAAGCACACTGGCGCAGGCTTTGAATTCATGTTCCTTGGAAAAGGTCAGAAGTAATGCAGTTAAAAGGACAATTGCCAGATCCCCGGAAGAATCCGGCTGCCTTTTACAGAGAATTAGGTCAGATTATATCTGCAGGTACTCTCGTTCTTGAGGATATAGATTTATTTTTTGGTACGGTTGTCCCACTGAAATTTGGGACAAGATTCGACATACTGACCATGAAGTGGCATTGGGAGGAAAATGGGCTGACTTAGAGGCTATGGAAGAAGCAAGGGTAGGAGGGACTAAACCAGAAGCTGCTATCCTGACTTTGCCCGGTACAAAAATGACGTTTATGAAAACACTTTTGCCGGAAACTGTCATTAACTAGGATAAAATAAACACCTGTAGGCAGCGAAAAGATGAGAATGTGGCGGACTTCTTTACCCGTTTTGAGACAGAATACAAGGGACACAGTGGTTTGGATCCCCGGACCCCAGGTTCTGACCCAGTATTTGTCTATAAGTTTGTCAGCAACTTGCTTCCTGAGATCTCCGCCAGGCTTAGGAAAGTTGATAGTATGTGGTCTGCCCAAACTATGACTGGTATCTTGGCTGTGGCACAATATCATGAGAATAGGGAGAATGAAGATAGAGACAGGGAAATTAGGAAGGTTAGGGATCTTAAGATGAAGGTACTTCTGCAGCTGGCTTACCCTCCCTGAGGTCCCGATGCCCGCAGGAATTTTAGACCTCAACTCCAAGCCCTTCCGAGGGCTCGCCAGTCTACCCCCTCCAGACCTCAACACACGGGAGCCCTCCAAACAGATCTGTGTGCTTATTGTAAGGGGTACGGCCATTGGATAGATGAGTATCCCGTGTTAGCTGAAAACATCCGAACAGGGAAAACTCTGCCTCGCGCTCCTAGGGAACGAGGCCAACTAGGGACCATGGCCCGCCCCATCCACAGGATAAAGAAAGTAGGCCCAGGGTGACGCTCCCGTCCGGCCGCGCCCGGCCAACAGGTTTGATGGGTACGAAGAAACACACACTTATTACAATGATGATTATGACGAAGTTGATGAGACAGGATCCTACCAAGCATAGGACAGCCAGGAAAGGGGTATTACCACGGTGCAAATTCCAGGGGTTCAAAGGGGCCCATATGTTCAAATGTCAGTTGTGGGGAACATAAAGAATTTTCCTTTGGATACTGGGGCCACCAGGTCTTCCATTGCATGTCTATCAGTCCCGGAGGCACCCCTTTCTGGCAATATGAATGTCTCTGTGGGTTTTACAGGAACACCTGTGACCAGCCCCGACTCTGAACCCCTCCCTCTCGATATTGGCCCTGCACATGTTGACGCTCCCTTGGTCCTTACTACAGGTTGCAGTGAAAACTTGTTAGGCATGGATTTACTGAAAGCTCTGTATGCGACCATATCATGTAGTCCCCAAGGTGTATCCCTAACAATTTCTCCCACCGCAGCTTCCTACATGTATCTGTCCGGTCCCCTCCCACCAGAGTTGCAGTCTTTACCTTCCTCCCTCTGGGCATCATCAGACACTGATGTAGGGTGTCTCAACATTTCCCCTCATGTGGTACGCATCCAGCCAGGTGCACTTCTCCCCCGCCTCCGACAGTATTGACTACCCGCGGAAGGAGAAATGGCCCTTTTGACAAGTAATATCTGAATTGATGGACAAGGGAGTAGTGGAGGAGACACGTGGCAATATCTGTAACAGTCCCATTATTCCTGTTCTTAAAAAGACCAATGGAGATGCTCTCTCCCCTAAAATATACCGATTTGTGATTGACCTGAGAGCCCTTAACAAAATAACAATCTCCCAATATCCTGTTGTCCCCGACATTACAGCCCTCTTAACGATGGTCTCTTCTGACGCCACGCACTTCTCGGTCATAGACCTGAAGAATGCTTTTTCAGCATTCCTATACATTCTGGCAGCAGATATTTTTTTTTGGTTTCTCCCTTGGTGGGCGGAGCTTTAGATTCTGCCACGCCCCTCAAGGTTTCACCGAGAGCCCCAGTATCTATAGTCCAGCCCTGTAAAGTCAACTAGATTCCTTCAAACTCCCTTATAATTCCACACTATTACAATATGCAGTTGACCTCCTCATTGCTGCAAATTCTGCCCCAGCATGTAAAGAAGCTACTCTCTGTTTGTTACGCCACCTTGCCCTCCATAATCACAAAGTCTCTTTGAAAAAGCTTCAATTTTATCAAGAGAAAATGACCTATTAAGGTCATCTCCTCTCGAAGGAGGGAAGGCAGCTCACCGCTGATCGTGTAGCCATTATCAATGCTATGAGGGCCCTACGAACACAAAAGCAGGTGCGAGCCTTCATAGGCCTAACCTCATATTGTCGACAGTGGATTTCCAATTTTTCGGCCATGATCAAACCTCTTCTTGCCCTCACCACTAAGGACATATCAGACAGTTCCTTTCCATGGACTACAGAGCATGCGCAGGCCTTCCAAGATTTGAAGAGGGCCATGTGTACTGCTCCAGTCCTCGGTACTCCTGACTATAGCAAACATTTTTTTCTTTTTGTACATGAGACGGACGGCTGTGCATTCGCTGTCTTGACCCAGATGTTTGGAGGTCACCAACGGCCATGTGCCTATTTTTCAGCCACCTTAGATCCTGTTGCAAGGGCTCTCCCAGGATACCTACGGGCGACCGCTGCGGCCGCCCTCATGGTCCGTCAGAGTGCAGGAATCATCATGAACTCCCCACCCCACTGACTCTGATGGTCCCCCATTCTGTAGATACCCTCCTTAATAATGAATATGCTACTTACCAGTATGCATCTGTTCTTGGCATGTAGGGCTGCTAACATTCATATCTTAGCATTAGATCGCCACCTAGTGTTGGGTCCGGATGATCGCACATTGTTGTCCTGGAAGAGTCTTCGAAGTATCCTGAGATGGGTGGCTCCTCCCCTGGACTACAGTGCGCATGGGCATCGGCTCCATCCCCAGATTGTTTTTCGCCATTGTGGCAGAGGATGGAGTGAAAAGTGTAAAGGATGTCCATGCTAATGATTGAATACAATAGTATATCTGCAGCTGCGACAGGCACCGGGGAGGAGGGTGGGCGATATGAATGTTAGCAGCCCTACATGCCAAGAACAGATGCATACTGGTAAGTAGCATATTCAGTTCGAGGCATGTGGGCTGCTAAATTCATATCTTAGCATAGAATACATAGCAGTCCCTCCATCAGCGGCGGTTGCCCGTGCCAGCTGCAGAAACCTGAAAAAGTGTCTTGAGAACAGCCTGTCCTACAGCCGCTTGCTGTTTGGAATGTACATCAACACAGTAGTGTTTTGTAAAGGTATGTGGTGTAATCCACGTGGCTGCTCTGCAAATGTCCTCTAAAGGAATGTTTCCTAGGAAAGCCATGGAAGCCCCCAATTTGCGTGTGGAGTGCGCCCTTGGGGGTATTGTTAAAGTGCGCTTGGCTTTTTGATAACAGATTTGAATGCACTTAACAATCCATCTGGCTATTCCTGCTTTGGAAATCGGGTTGCCTTTGTGTTGTGGTGAGAAGGCAACAAAAAGTTGTTTTGTTTTCCTAAAGTGTTGTGTCCTGTCTATGTAGTACATCAACGCCCTCCGTACGTCTAACGTATGGAGCATTCTTTCCGCCACTGTTTGTGGGTTCTGGAAGAATGCCGGCAAGTCGATAGTTTGGTTGAGATGAAAATGTGACACCACCTTTGGAAGGAATTTGGGGTTAGTACGTAGCACTACCCTATTTGGATGAATCTGAATGAATGGCTCTTGGATTGTGAGCGCTTGTAGCTCACTAACACGCCTCAGTGACGTAATAGCAATTAGGAAAGCTACTTTCCACGTTAGGAATTGCAGTTCACACGAGTGCAGTGGCTCAAATGGCGGTCCCATCAGTCTGGTGAGGACCACATTGAGGTTCCACACCGGGGCTGGCGGTGTTCTTGGGGGAATGACTCGTTTCAGACCTTCAAGAAACGCTTTAATGGCAGGCACCCTGAAGACTGAGAGGTGCTGCCTATTTTGAAGGTAAGCTGCGATGGCGGATAGATGTATCCGAATAGAAGTGAACGCTAGCTTGCACTTATACAGGTGTAACAGATAGCAAATGATGTTAGGGATAGATGCATCTAGCGGGTTTATGTCATTGTCTGCACAGTAAATGACAAAACGTTTCCATTTTGCGGCATAGCATGCCCTGGTTGACGGCTTCCTCGCCTCCTTGATGATGTTCATGCATTCAGGAGGTAGGTTGAGGTATCCAAACTCTAAGACTTCAGGAGCCAGATCGCTAGGTTGAGCTGTTGCGGATCTGGATGCTGAATTTCTCCATGGTTCTGCTTCAGAAGTCTGGGCGTGAGGCGCAGTCTTTGATGCGGCACCACTGAGAGTTCGAGGAACGTGGTGTACCAGGCTTGGCGCGCCCACGTTGGAGCAACTAGGATGAGTGTCATTGAGTGTTGCCTTAGTTTTCTCGCCACCAGTGGTATCAGAGGTGTCGGGGGAAAAGCGTAAGCAAATTTGCCTGACCAGTTCATCCATATCGCATTGCCCTGCGATTGGGGGTGTGGGAACCTGGCGGCGAAGCTTTGGCATTTTGCGTTCTCCCTTGTGGCGAACAGGTCTATGTCTGGACGACCCCACCTTTGGAAGTACGGCTGGAGTACCGATGGATGTATCTCCCACTCGTGCATTTGATGACTGTATCTGCTGAGCAGATCCGCCATCTGATTGTCCTTCCCTGGGAGGTGTTCTGCCATGAGGAAGATGTTCCTCTGAATGGCCCACTTCCACATGCTCTGAGCCAGGTGAGACAGCTGTGGTGAGTGGGTGCCTCCCTGCTTTTGGATGTAGTACATCGCGGTCATGTTGTCCGTCCGGACTAACACCACCTTGTTGCACAGATGTACAATGAAGGACTTGAGTGCCATGAAGATCGCCATCAGTTCTAGATAGTTGATGTGCATCTTCTGCTGCTGCGTCGTCCATAGTCCCTGCACCGTGTAAGTGAGCAGATGAGCTCCCCATCCCTGGAGAGATGCGTCCGTTGTCAGGATAACCTGTGGCACTGGCTCCTGGAACAGTCGGCCCTTGCAAAGGTTGTGTGGAGTCCACCAATGCAGAGAGTTGTATGCCCGACTGGTAACCAACACTAGGTCTGTTAATTGTCCCTGAGCCTGTGTCCACTGATTTGCTAAGCACTCCTGGAGCGGGCGCATATGCAACCGTGCGTGAGGGACTATGAAGATGCAGGAGGCCATCATGCCTATCAACTGCATGAACACTCTTGCTGGAAGTGAGTGTCCCGGTCTGAACTTCTGGATTAAAGACTGTATGCCGTCTATCCTGACCTGGTTTGGTTGCGCCTTGGCCGTCAGGGTATTGATTGTCGCACCCAGAAACTGCCGGACATGTGCCGGCTGCAGGTGTGACTTTGGGTAATTCAACGAGAAACCCAGGTCGTGAAGGAGGTGAATGGTAGTCGACATGTCCGCGGCGCACTGCTGTTCCGACCTGGCTTGAACGAGCCAGTCGTCGAGGTAGGGGTAGACATGGATGTTCTGCCTCCTGAGGTGCGCTGCCACTGTCGCCAGACACTTGGTAAACACCCTTGGGGCAGTTGTGACTCCGAAGGGTAGGACTTTGAACTGATAATGCGTGCCCTGGATAGTGAACCTGAGGTACTTTCTGTGGGACGGATGTAGCGGAATGTGGAAATAAGCATCCTTGAGATCTAAGGTTGCTAAGAAGTCTCCTTTGTTTAACATAGGAAGGATCTGTTGCAGTGTAAGCATGTGGAAATGCTCTGACAGTATGTACAGATTGAGGGGACGGAGATCCAGAATTGGTCTGAGAGATCCGTCCTTCTCTGGAATGAGGAAGTACAGGGAATAAACCCCTGTTCCTTCCTCCCCCACTGGCACGAGCTCTATTGCCCCTTTTTGCAGCATCACCAACACTTCCTGCTGCAATAAGTGCAAGTGCTCTGCGGACATAGGTCTTTGCCTTGGTGGAATGTTGGGTGGAGTGGACTTTAACTCTAGACAATAACCGTACTGGATAAGCTGTCGCACCCACCTGTCTGTGGTGATGTTGATCCAGACGGGCAGGAACTGCTGTATTCTCCCCCCGACAGGTGTTAGATGGTCGGGGGGCAGTGACAGAGAGTCACTGGTTGCTTGGGGCAGAGGAGCGTGAATTGTTGCCTCCTTTGCCACGTCCTTTGTTGCTGTTTCCCCTGTAGCCCCTCTTGTTTTGTTTGGGGTACGAGGACTGTGCTCCACCTCTAGGGAACTGTGATTGTTGACCCAACTGTCCTCTGGTGACTCCACGGGCACCTGAGCGACGAAAATTATTGCCACGAAACTGCTGTGATTGTAGGGCCCCCATAGATTTAGCAGTTTCAGTGTCCTTTTTAATTTTTTCCAGGGTGGTGTCAACATCTGGACCAAACAGTCTATCCAGATTGACTGGTTGATTAAGTATGGTTGTCTGAAT
Organism: Lissotriton vulgaris; assembly: GCF_964263255.1. NCBI lineage: Eukaryota > Metazoa > Chordata > Amphibia > Caudata > Salamandridae > Lissotriton > Lissotriton vulgaris. Next base: position 1,377,071,932 of record NC_141694.1, on the reverse strand, counting down.
GTCAGGTTTGAACCCCGATATGCGGAGCCAAGCCTGTCTTCTGAGCATGACACTGGTGTTAATGGCCCTAGCGGCTGTGTCCGCGGCATCAAGTGCACACTTTATGGCCGCGTTGGAGATCAGTTGTCCTTCTTGTATAATCATTTTGGTGCCCTCTTGAAACTGCGGAGGCAGGTGTTCCACAATCTGCTCTAGTGTGTCGTAATGTGATCTATCATAACGTGCCAGTAGTGCCTGTGTATTTGCAATACGCCAGAAATTGGCAGCCTGTGCAGCCACTCTCTTGCCTCCTGCCTCTAGCACTTTGGACTCCTTATCCGGGGGAGGAGCTTCACCCGTTGTTTGGGAGTTGGCCCTCTTGCGTGCGTTTGCTACCACCAGGGAGTCAAGCGGCAACTGTCCTCGAATGTATGCAGGGTCTGCAGGCGCTGGTCTGTACTTTTTTTCAATACGTGGGTTGACCACCCTCGCCCTGGTAGGCTCTTTAAAGATGTCCGCAGCATGCTTGAGGACCCCTTTGAGCATAGGCAGTGTCTTTACAGTTCTTTCTGAAACTGAAAAGGTGTTGAATAGAAAGTCTTCCTCAACTGGGTCAGCATGCATGTCCACATCATGATTAGCAGCTGCCCTCTCAATGAGTGCATGAAAACCTGCAGAATCCTCTGTAGGGGATGCACGTGTACTGAAAGTCTGTGGGTCTTGTCCCACATCTTGGGTGCCTTGGTCCCCCATGACATAATAAGAATCTGGCTGTGCATCAGGTTCATTTACTGGGAACGTGTATTGTTCCTCTTCACCATAGCCCTCACTGTCCGAGTGTTCTGGAGACGGTGTTGGGCTCCTTCCCAGAGGAGGCTGGATAGGTTCCATGAGGCCTGAGGCGTCCTGTGGAAACTTCTTCTTCTTTAGGGGGATGACATAGGATTCCACCGGCTGCGAAGTGATCTTCCTTTTGTAAAGGGTTAACTTCCCCGTGTCCGCGTCTATGAAACACTCCGAATCCTCTTCTGGGTCGAGCACTTGACCCGAAGATGCTCCTGCCGTAGAAGATTCCGACTTCTTTGGCGTCGATTTCGATGAGAAGGCCTTCGGCGCCACTTTTGGCGGTAGAAAGAAGAGGAGTTTACTTGCGGGCTTGACCGGGACGTCTGTCGCCTTCTGCGTCGGTGGCGTTGGCGTCGACGAAGAGAAAGACTTCTCCTTAATTCTTTGCAGTGAAGCAGCCCCGAGAGATGCGTCGGTGACCGATGTCTTTGGCACCGACGAGGTGGCCTTGCCTTCGGATGCGACGCTCCGTTGGTCTTTTGGAGGGATGGACGGCGCCGACCCCGAGTCCTTGGAGCGATGCGCAGATGCCCCCGTTGGAGCCGGGGCTGTGTCTGTTGCCTTGGCTGGCTTTGCCTGCGCCGGCGCGCTTGTCTTGTGCGTGCCGCCCTTCTTAGAGGATCTCTCCTCCGGCGCCGATTTCGACCCTGTGGAATCGCCGTGTTTCTTCGGCTTCTGCGGACCGGAGGTCGACGGAGTCGATGAGGTCGCCGGTTTATTTGTTTTTGCCGTTGCGACCGCCATCTTAGGGACGATTGAGTCCTTTACTTTCGGTTTCGGTTTCGGGTCGGCCATTTTAGGTGCAGTCGAGACCGTTGCTTTCAGTTTCGGTTTCGAAACCCTCGGCGCAGCAAGTATGTCCGTGGCCGGGCCAGCAGGCGGGGCCGTGGCTTGCGCTACCGGGTCTTGGGTAAGGCCGACAGGCGATCCCGCGACCCTCTCCAGATGTCCGCCAACTTCGGGGCATAGCTCGTCCCCTGAGCTATCTTCCGCGGCCCCATAAACCATATCGTCGTCCCCTACCTCGTCGACGTATTCAAGGCCTTGACCCACGACTCCGTCGTCGTCATATTCCGGATCAGCCTCGACCTCCGTCTCAGGTGGGGAGATTTGAAGATGATGGCTCTGGTCCTCCTCTTCTTGGTCGTCGAATATGTTCTCTGGATCCGGGGCCGCCTGTTTGGCCACAAGGCGCACCGCGCGCCGAATCGTGAGAGTTTTCTTCGACCTGAAACTCGCACAGGCCCTGCAACTTCCTTCGTCATGGTCTGGCGAAAGGCATTTGTTACAGACCGGGTGCACGTCTATATGTGGGTACTTGGACCCACAGAGCGGACAGAGTTTAAACGGGCTCCGCTCCATGTTGGGAACTTAGTGTCGAGTCGCGATGAGAAGGCCTCGATGTCCGAAGAGTAGTAAAAACTCCGCCGATTCCGGCTCCGAGAGACGGAAGAACTCGAGACCGTACGCAAACAATACCGACGTAAAGAACCCAAAGCCTTTTGGCCGTGAAATTAGATGTTTATTCGGTTCCGACGGAGAGACGTCGATACCGCATCCGAACCCAATGGCGGAAAAAAACAATCTGGGGATGGAGCCGATGCCCATGCGCACTGTAGTCCAGGGGAGGAGCCACCCATCTCAGGATACTTCGAAGACTCTTCCAGGACAACAATGTGCGATCATCCGGACCCAACACTAGGTGGCGATCTAATGCTAAGATATGAATTTAGCAGCCCACATGCCTCGAACCACCAAGACACAGTACCTCACTAGCGCACGACTCACAGGATATGAACTGACACTCTTTGCCAGCCACATCAACATCAAAAGATGCACTGCACTGACCCCCGACATTACTCCCACTGGATACTCAGGATGCCCGCTTAGACCCACATGACTGCATATTAAGGACAGAGGAGACAAAGGGACGGGTTGACTTACAGGATACCCAGATAGCAGAACCAGAAGGTACACTGTATGTGAACGGATCATGTCTCAGAGGGCCAGATGGTAACACCTCAGCTGCCTACGCTCTCACGACATTAGGGCGAGTAGTACAAACAGCTCAGATTCCACAGTGCTCTGCTCAAGCAGTAGAATTAGTGGCCCTCACTAGAGCTTGTGAGTTAAGCAAAGGGATGACGGTAAATATTTATACTGACAGCCAATATTCCTTCGGGGTGGCCCACAACTTCGGGAGGTTGTGGAAAGAAAGGAATTTCCTTACTTCCCATGGGACCAAAATTCAACATGGCCCCCTAATTCACTGACTGTTAGACTCCCTGACAATCCCCAGAAAGGTGGCCGTTATAAAATGTAAAGCCCATAAGAAAGTGACAGATGATGTCGGGAAAGGCAATGCCCTGGCTGACCAGACGGTCAGACAAACAGCTCTTAGAAAAAGGGAAGGAATGTATGTATAAGGTCCCGCTAGGTGGGTGGCAGACGAGGGCATGGTTGAAAGCACAGTACAGAGTGTGATTGATGTTCAGTCCCATACTACTATGTCTGTACAGCATTGAGTATAAAAACTGATTATCTGTACAGTCTAACTAATACCTTTCGTACTCTTTACAGAAATGGTCCCGACGTTTGTCCCATTCAGCGATGCCAGACTGCATTCTACATCTACGGAAGCAGAGAGTGACAGCATACTGAAAGGAAGGGTGGAACCCTCCCTTAACTCTTCTCAACACCAAGAACAATTGTTTTGCGCCACCGAGGGAAGGCTTGCCCTTGACTTCGCCAAGTACCTACAGGCTGTAAGGCTGTGATCTTCCCTGGCTGAGAGTAGTGCTGGTGTGTCAGACTGAGGTAAGCGATAAGGGCCCTTGGCACCTGCGCCCAGTGAAGCAACCACCAATCACAGACAGCCACTAGAGGTACCTGGCTTAGCACAATGGCCGCCGTCCAAAACACCCTAATCCAGAAACAAGATGTCAGCCTTTGACATAGTAAATGCTTCATGGTCACCGGAGTGACGCTGTTTGTCTCCCTCATCCTGTCTATCCTTGGTTGGCTGTTGCTAATCTACCATCCTGTTACCTCACCAGCTCCTACCCAGACTCCTGCAGAACACCAGTCTTAAACGTTACCAGCCCACGAATTACCTCGCTGTGCAGAATTCTTTAACAACACCTTCATCCAAATGTTGCATCATCACCAGCTGATCATGAACACTTCCAACTGCTGGGTGTGTGGACTGATGCCGCATTCCATGATACACCCTGTCCCATTCTTTCCCTACCCCTTTTCTATCTCTGGGTCTTGTCTTGCATGGTGGATGTTGATGCAGGAGGCCTACACTGTCAATGGTACTGCCAATTCTGCCTTGGAACTTTTCGGGATGACTTCTGGCGGAACAGATCAGGCCATGCCAATGCTCCTTTTTGCCCGACCAGCCCATCCACAATGCTACTACCACCAGATGAACTCGGTGAGATGGTAGTATTCAAACTCAACTAATCAACAAACATTTTACAGATTCCCCACAAGAAGGATACTGCCTGATAAACGAGGCACTGTGAATAAAATAAATGTGCAAGGCTGTGTCTGCATTCATGGCCTAGGGACTAAGAAAGTTGGTACCAGTACGTGTGATACAAAAACTTTAAACTCTACATCTCCTCCGGAGCTGGTGGCATCCTCCAACCAGTGTCTGCCAGTGTTCTGTACAATGTGTGTCCAGACCATCAAGCCTCCACCCTCTGACATTCACAACACCAATATGATGATGATGCTCCAACAAGAAACTGATGGCCTTATGAACATTGACATTTCTTAAAGTATTTGCCACTCAATGGCAAAAGGAGGGTCTGAGGAAAAGTGTTCTTCTGATCGGCATCATTTGTACCGGGACTCGATTGCTTTTTCATTGCCATCTCGTGTCAAACACTTCCACATGACCCACCTCGTCGTTTTTACTGATGCCTGAGGAAAATTCTAACTGACACGACAAAAACCATCTTGCAGCCTGCATTTCTGCCCAGGAACGGTCACACGCCCAAATCCCCCCCCCCTCCCGTTCTCTGCAGTTCACCAGAAAGCCACGAGACACTCACCCTGAATAAATGTTTTATTCTCCATCTCCATCTCCTGCTCCCAGCCTGGTAAACATCCTTGACACCGTGATCAGGTTATCTGGACAATGGTCTGTCTGCTGGACCTTCATCAGGGTGATTAAACAATGACTTGAAAGACCGGGCTTTGATCAAGAAAATTGAACAATGACCTGAAAAGACTAAGCCTCGATCAAAGCCGAGTGAACAATGATTTGTGTACCAAGCCTTGACCAGGTCACCATTTACAAACGTCGTCTGGACCTGGTTATCAACTGCAAACACTGCCCTGATTAAACAATGAACTAACAGCCAACCGACTGGGATGAAAAAGTATAAAAGGCTTGTAAGCTACAGAGTGAAGTAGCAGCCTCCTGGGTTTTGTCTCGGACTAGCTTGGGACTCTGTTCCATAGACCAGGCTATTGAAATAAATCTGGGTTCCTTCTGCAGACGACGGCTCCTGTGTCTCCTTTTACAAAGTATGGAAGGTATGGAAGATTTGGGCGGTTCCCCCGCCGCCAAGACCCAGTAAGTGGGTTATCACGGTTCTTCACCTGATAAAGGATCAGAACAGTGGATTTGCAATTTCACCTTCAGGTGTCAACCAGAAAGTCCAGTTTGGGACCAGGAAGCCAGAAAAGGGCTACTGGTAGCTTGCGGGCCATCACAGGCGAAAAGTAGAAGGCTTGCAGCAGTGTTGTCAATGGGGAGCTCACATCCTTCCATCACCTTGCTCACAATTTCTAATTCATTTCAAATTACTTTCGGGAGTCACTGCTGCTACATGTTCTAATAGTAAACCTGAAGGTTTTCTTGTTTCCAAATTTTGAAAAACACTGTAAAATTGCCTAGGGTTGATGCGGACCATACAAAATAAAATAGGACCTTAGCTGGCTCTGGAAAGAAGATTTGTCCAGAACCTGTTCTTTACTAGGGATTATTTAAAGGACTAATATGGGCTGCTGTACGGTTAATATGTTGCCTCACCCCTACTGCTATCAAATCTGCCATCTGGAACTTGGGTATATAAAAGAAAAAATAATGGTCCTGGCGGTCTTTTATATAAAAAAAAAGTATATTTGTGGAACAGTAGCCAATCTGTTCGACCTCTGTATACTGCTACAAAGTATAGTATAAACGTTTCTAATGGGTCAACTGAGTAAATATAAAATGATATTAATAAAAATCAAGATTATGTATTCTTAAACAGCAGAAATTATTTGAAACATAAATGGTGAGCACTCCAGGGCAGTGCTTGTGTTTCCAACTGAAAACTGAGATGATCCAAATGTAAAAAAAATAAGCTATTTAAAGAAGATAGGTACGGAGCTTAGTTCTAATAACTAAAGTAAGTTGTCCAGGATACTACATGCTTGTCAATTTTTCAACCAAAAGAGGAACTGCAGGCTCGCCATCATAGAGTAATTGCTTTGGCAGCAGTGGTACATTAAATAGAGTGTTCACCATCATCAAGAAGGCCTCGGCAAGAGTTAGGAAAGATAAATATCGTTGACATTTAGTGCAAGGAATAACAGTAAAATGAATGCCATGTTGAGAAGCTTGACAAGCAGAGTTTTAAGGAGATACATTCTTGAATAGGCAATTGCAGAAGAGTTAAGGAAATGCAAACTGCTCCCTCTAACAGTGGTATCCTTTTACATTACATCGCAAAGGGAGTCTTGCTATTGTCTTGCAGGGACAAACAGAATTCAGCATCCTTTTCTTCGTTGCAGAAGGTTCTCCTCATTTCAAAACCATGATTAAGTTATGTAAAATTAAGAATGTATTTGTTCTATCTCTGGATATCTGATTATTTTGCAGACTTGCATTTTAATTTTGCATCCAGAAGCAGTGCAACATGAATAACCATCTAAGAATGAATAAGAATATTCCCAGGCCTCCTCCTCTATCAAGTTCCATATCCATACCTACCAAAAAAGGCAAACACTTATACAGTCTCCCACGGTGTCCCCGTATAGGATCTGCAGGAAGATCCAAAGTTTCTTGGATGGCAACCAGTGCTTCCTGGATCAGGTGTTGATGGTTAATTTTATTTATCAAATAACTGAAGTGTTTTTTCAAATATGTTTAATTAGGCATCAAAAATACAAAAAAAGTATACATAAAAAAATTGTACAAAAATGATTGCCAAGCCTCCGATTTTGTGAATATAAATCTTTGCCCATGATGATTAAAATAACAAAAATATTCAATACATTATATATTATAATAAACTTCAAAATCATTGATATAATAAATACCAAATATCTATAACAAGACGGTATACACCATAAAAAAGAACACCTGAGCCTTAAGGATACAGTCTGTATTGCTCCCTGAGAAAAGCTATCCAGAAAGCTATTACTAGATTTGATGCACAACGTCACGTAGTACTCGCATCTAACTACTGGCAGCACATTGTACACGCATCTGATTGCTGACAGCACATGGTACTCGCATCGAACTGCTGACAGCAAATAGTACTCGCATCTAACTACTGACAGCAATTAGCACTCGCATCTAACTACTGAGAGCACATAGTACTCGCATCTAACTACTGACCGCACATAGTACTGGCATCTAACTACTGACCGCACATAGTACTCGCATCTAACTACTGACAGCACAGAGTACACACATCCGACTACTTACAGCACATAGTACTTGCATCTAACTACTGGCAGCACATAGTGCTCGCATCTGACTGCCGATAGTACATACATCTGACTGCTTACAGCACATAGTACTTGCATCTAACTACTGACAGCACATAGTGCTCGCATCTGACTGCACAAAGTACTCGTATCTAACTACTGACAGCACATAGTACAGGCATTTGACTACTGACAGTACATTGTACAGGCATCTGACTACTGACAGCACATAATACTCTCATCTAACTACTGACAGCACAGAGTACACACATGTGACTACTTACAGCACATAGTACTTGCATCTAACTACTGGCAGCACATAGTGCTCGCACCTGACTGCCGATAGTACATACATCCGACTGCTTACAGCACATAGTACTTGCATCTAACTACTGACAGCACATAGTGCTCGCATCTGACTGCCGACAGCACATAGTACTTGTATCTAACTACTGACAGCACATAGTGCTCGCATCTGACTGCCGACAGCACATAGTATTCGTATCTAACTACTGACAGCACATAGTACTCGTATCTAACTACTGACAGCACATAGTACTCGTATCCAACTACTGACAGCACATAGTACAGGCATCTGACTACTGACAGTACATTGTACAGGCATCTGACTACTGACAGTACATTGTACAGGCATCTGACTACTGACATCACATAGTACTCGCATCTAACAACATTGCCTTCGATCCTTTTGAAAGCTTCAATCCGTTTATCACTGAATGATTCCTCCATTTTCCTAATGGAATTCCTAAGGGGCAAACTCTATACAGCAGGAATACCCAGAATGAGCTTTATTCTGAACCTCATAAAACACTAACAAACTCACTGGTCGTTTGGCAAAAGGGTAAACCAACAACACCACTGATCTCGAAAACAGTTACTCTAAAGAAAAAAAATATTATTTTTCTGGATGCAGGCTACTGTTTAAAATATATAAAATTGCCAATAAATCTAGAGGATAAAACACCGAGACAAACATAATGAATTTTTATAAGCAGGAAAGAGAGATTTAGGCACTCTTGAAGAAAAATAACGTGATGACTTCAGAAAGTGCCAAATTAGCAGCAAAACAAACAAGGTCTTTTATATTCTTAAACTTTGAAATCCCCTCACCTTTGTCTTGAACTTCAGGGTGATTAGATGCTCTCGGCCGGCAGCATCCTCAGCTTTTAGTTTTATGGAACTGAACTCGGTGTCTACAAAAAGCAGTCTGTGGGGGAAACAAACATATCGTTCATCGCATTAGAGGGAATTACAATGTGAAACATGTGCCAGGCTCCTATTAATCTGGTGGAAATATTAATCAGTGGCGGCCCGGAATGCCAGCCTTTTCTAGTGCCGCAGATTTACTGTTGTTGATACACCAGTCTGCTGCCTAATGCAGTCATATATCTCCGGGTTATTTACAATGTGTGTCAGGGCTCATGCTGTGGTCAGTGAGCACTGGGTTTCGGTTTTCCATCACTGCAACCTTTGGCACACACAGCAGGTCCCTGTCAGCCTCTACTTATGTATACATTAAACTTCCTGTCTAAGTCCTCGAGCCATTTGTGCAGATGCATACGGTCAAAGATAACCACTGTTGGTTTAATCTTTAAAGAACTTTTTCTATGTCGCGAATTTTTTTTCGGCACAAAATGCATAGAAACTTGCTTACTTTTATTTTAAAGAGTTTTGGGAAACTCGACGCTGATATTTTAACACCAGGGTAATTTACAATCTAAATATTTAGGATATTCAGGTGGTCAACGTATTAAGATCATCTACATTGGAAATCTCTTTAAATTAATCTCTGAAAGCATTGTCTATGCTCTACTTGGCTTCACTGAACATCAGGTTACACAATACTAACTGCACAACTGAAGGCATAATGTACAAAGCAGCGCAACTGGCACTGCAAAATGATACTACGACTACTAGTAGAGCACAGTGGTCTCATAAAACCGCCAGCCACTAGGATACTGTGCAGGCACAACATTTCAATATTTCCCCGACTGGTCTAAAAGGAGGATTGCCCTTGGCGAGGGGCGCAAGAAGGGTAAGTACCAAGTTCTGGCTTTACTGACCATCTCCACAGATAGAAATACTAAATTCACATGAATTTCACAAACTGTCTCCACCTCCCTTTCGCACTCCAGCGGTTACTTCGGTTTTCTTTACCCATAAGCTGATCTTTCAGTGTTTTGACGCCCTTAAGTTGATGTAAAAAGACACTCCATTCCACTAATATAGCCACGGCACTTTCGGTTCTTTTTCTAGCAATGGAAGCAAAAAAGGAAGAGGAGCACTCGCAGTGCTTCATTTGAGCCGGTGGCTTCAGGTGGAGCCCACTGGACCCAGTTGTTATTTCTCCTCATCAGACTTTGACCTAGAGCAACAGAGGGAGAACACCCAAGGAGGACAGAAGGAGGAAAAGAAAGACTGTTACAAAGAGTGAAAGCAGGAACTTGCAAGAGTGGAATAAAGGGGCAGGGTGTGTCTGGTGGTGGTTTAAAGAGGCATGGGGGAAATTAAGATGACGGGGCCTAGGTATTCACAAGCCAAAATTCAATAATGTTGGGTGTGGGCTGAGCAAAACTTTGGACTCTGCACTTATTCTTTTACAAGTTAAGCACTGCAAACTTGGCCACTGTGCTTTGCACGTGTGGGTTCATATCCCATCCTCGTCGCCAAATGTAATGAAGTAAGACTCCACACTTAAGGTAGGTTTAAGTGCTGGTAGGCCTTTTATTTCGCCTCATCCATCACCAATCTTAACCAACTGCCGTCTCCTCTTGAGTCACTGCATTCCATCTCTCACAAACATTCGGATGTAGAACTTAACTACATCACACTTTAATGGCCGAGTGATGGCATGAGAGTTGAAGCTGGCAAATAAGTGGAAGGTGGTGAGGAACAGATCACTGAGAAAAAAATAATTAAAAAATGGTTCTCTCAGGCAGTAGACTATATACTGAAGGCTAGAACGCAAGGCACAATGAGAGGCTTTGAAAGTGCAGAAAGACAAAAACGGGCGTCGAGTACTTGCTAATGGTCTTATTTCCTACTGCTGCAGAACAATAATGGATTACTTGCACCTTCATCTTCAGTTTATGTCCAAATGCGTTGGCAGGCAACTAACATGCAAAGTAGCACACAGCAGTGGCCAATAAAGCTCAATACTGCCTTGCCCTTTCCTCCATTTAGGTGGAGTACAGAATGGCATGAGAATGTAAACAATTGCTCGCCAATTACCAATACTAATCTCTGTTAATACAGACAACTTGGAATGTGGCTAGGTCAGCCAATATGGTGAGTGCAAACTCAAAGAGCTCTCCCGACAACATCCTGCCTCCAACTTGCCTGGTTTGCATCGATATATACAGGACAACATACAAGTGAAAAGACAATTTATAGATGATGGGTTTCATGGTAAGGATGCGGTCCTAGAGTCACAATCAATGACTTCAACAGCAGACCATGCTGTATTTGCTGAAACAAAGGGCTGTAGGGGAGGGAAGGTGTAGGGTAGCGGAGGTACAGAGGTTGCCGGCTGTACTGCGGATCAACTCGATCTGATGACCTTGTGGCCCGAGAGAGGGCGAGGAAGATGTGGCTAAAATCAAAATGGTGGCTGCATGATATCATAGGAGGGGGAGAGAAGTGAGGACCCAGGGCTGTGCAGTTTGGAGTCGGAGGCTGCAAAGCAGCTCAGAAGCACCAGAGAGATTATTTAAAGAGTGCCCTGCTTTCTGGGCTGGTGGTAAGTGGAGAGGCGAACTGGCACTTCCCTCCTGCCAGACGTTCGATGGTGGTCCTGATTGTGGTTGGGTTATGCATCTACCTCACGGGCAGCTGCTTGTCTCTCCTTCTGGATTTCCCACCCTCACCCCCATTAGAAGTGGACTAAAACTTCAGACAAGGGGGCTGGGTCAGCTTCAGACACAAACGCTCCACAGGAAGCAATAGGAGAGACCCCTTAGATCAAGAGGTTGACACCGGCTGGTGAGTCGGTATGGGAGAGGGGGGGTTCACAGACCTGTATTGGGGCACCCACCTAAGTGTATAGATATGGAAAAATCTAGGATTACCATGGTCCAACCACAAGGCACAGTGGGGCACATATTCCACCAAGTTAATAGGGCATGATCCAGAGGGCATGCAGCAAAGGGATTCACACAGGGACAACAACAGAGCCCCAGATAGCCATGACCAAATATAGGAGGCAGGTGTATTCCACCAGTTTTTCACACGTTGTTGATTGAGTGCTGATCTGGGTGAAGTCCTGGGTGCCCTTTGAGGCAGATAGCGTGTTGCTTGACAAGGAAGGCAGTTATGTGGTGTTGCAAGTTAAATTAGATGGCATCCTGGTAGTGCTGGGCACCATCTACTCTCCCAATATTGAGCAACCAGCCTTCTATGCCACTTTGAGTAAGCAACTAGCAAGGTGGACAAACCTCTCACTCTTGAAAGGCAATTTTAATAGTGTGATAGATACAGACCGTGATTGCTCACGCTCCCAGCTATCGCATTCAACAAATTGTAAGACTCATAAGGCGCTACAGGAATGGCTGGCATGCTGGTTACTTTTAGATTCTTGGCAATTTAGAAGCGCTAAGGTAATAGTGTTCCTTTTTTTCACCTACGCATTATTTGCATGTGAGCTAGGACTGAGTAGTACGCACTAGATCACTACAGACAACGGTGTATCCCACCAGATATATGGCCAAGACTGTCTCGGATCATAACCCACTGCTACGAGCACTTTGAGACTAATACAAAAGACACAATCTATTACTGTATTGTCTCAAACTATGCCACCAGATCCCGACACAAAATGTTATAAAATGGCTTTTAAAAGTATTAATCACTATACAGATATCAATGCCTCAACTAGAAAATAGGTTTACAAATTTAACAACCCAATAGTGAATGTTGATTAACTGCTCAATCACTGTACAGTCTACAACAATGAGAATGCAGACATCACAAAGTAGGTATAAAGTTGATTCAATTTTAATCAGGGCAGAGACATTTGGCTGACCTACATTATACATTGGCTCCTTTGTCAATGGCCAAATGGGAAGACTGAAATAGGGAGATCATTAATCTCTACATTTAAAGAGTCATCAGCTATTTGAAGAGAATCTGGTTTGGTAAGGAAATGGTAATTAAACTGGTACCAGTGAAATCTCTTCCCTTTTCTCAAAGAAATAACTATTAGGTAAAATTCTATCGTTAGATTCAGCTACTTTGTTTTAGGCTGGGTTACTGATTAGAGAAACTGAATAGTTCTTAAGCAATGTTAAATTCTATTAAATAATAGAAGCCATTGCAAACCTACTAAGATATTGACCGTCAAAGCATAAAATTCATATTTAAAATGTTTACAAAAGTGACCGAGCAGACTTGATAATCTACTCTATTTTGTACTATTTAAGTGCTTCCTGTTAGTGACTGTCCATACCCACAAGCCAACTTAAATCTTGACCTCCCCTTCTCCTGATAATTAAAGCCTAAAATGAGGCTCTTGTTGGTTCAATGGACTTGCAGTGATATTGGATTCATTTGTATGCAGGGTCAATAGGCAACACTTGTTAGAAGCAGCAGCGGCTCGCCAATAGGGGGCGCCATGGTGGTGCCCTCCTCTCAGATCACCTAACTCCTCCAAATACTTCCTAGATGTCTTCCAGCTTTTACAGGAAAACAAACCATACTACAGATTGTGTGTTTTTATTTAAAGAGCTGCAACATCATGTTAGAACCAGAGGGGGCACCATCGTGCTTACTAGTGTTGTGCATGTGTGAGACCATTGGCTCTTACAGCCCGGCCTCACGCATTCACATTCCATAACTGGCATGTTTCACAAACCTCGAGTTGTGCAGCATATCAGCTAATGAAGCTTTGGTGGGGCTTGTCTATCATACGCTCATATGCCCTAACGAAAGCTGGGTTAGAGAAGGAGGGATGACTTCCAACGTACCCTGGCTTCTGATCAGGCAGAGGCTCAAGCATTTGAATTAAAAAAACGGAAGCTGGGGTGGTAGCTTCCAGGTCTCAAAAGCTGGGGGTGAGAATTCATGTATTTCAGGGCCAGCCAAGCAGAAGCTGCAACTCGGAGCACATCAGGTGAGATAAATTCAAATACTAGAGCGTGTGGAATTCTGTTCTGAATGTGTGTATGTGAGCAGTGGCAGCTACAGCTATAAAAATGTGGCGGGCCGGGACAGTGCCAGACTCACCATAAATACTGTTCCCCTGGGTGCGGCACTTCTCTCCCGATCAGCATCCTCGAGCAGTAATGGGAAGGACAACGAGCAGCTCCTGGACTGGCGGGAGAGGGCTAATCCAGTGCTCATTTTGAGGCTGGGGGCCTTTGCCAGCAATCCCATGGCTATTTTAAAGCCATGGGATTGCTGTGTCTACAGTGCGCATGTCGGGCTGGCCGTGACAAACCAGCCGGCCAACCCGACATGCGCACCACAGGTGTAGCTGTATTCCTGCAATCGCAGGATCCAGCCCCGCCTCCTGCACTCAGAATGCAACTTATAAGTAAAATGGTATTGATGTGCCATTCTACTTATTTTTGCGTGCCTGCTGCCCTCACAGCAGGTGGGGTGATGCTCCTCCGCTCTTGAGGAGGAGCCACCCCTGTATGTGAGTGTTTCTTTGTTTGTTTTTTATGTATGTTTACTTGCGGAATGCTGCAGGTCTGAGAGTATGCCTGTGAGTGGATTTGCAAGCCTGTTTCGTCTCTGTTAATAGAAGAAAAACAAACGTGATGCAGTCAGTGCATTTTTATTCAAACATATTTTTAAACGAGCCCTGAAAATATTTGCTATGTAAATCATACAACAAAACATCACATAAATACGTTAAAGTGCCCTCAAATTACAAAAAGTATATTTCTTAACATGTGGAAGCTTTGTCATTATTAATACATCACATTATAGCACAGCACTAAGAACTACTTATTAAATATTTTTAAAACATGAACCATAAGTGAACTAAGAGGCAAGACGGTTGTCATGTAAGCTCTGTATGTGGCCCAGAATATTTTAGTGAAACATTATAGTCTACTTAGTGAAATATTATAGTCTATTAAATAAAAAAATAGATTTTTGTACAACTAGTATTCAGAACTCACATATTTGAAAGTGTTTTCATGCACGAAAATGAAGAAAAAGGAGATTGGGCGAAATAAGATATGTGCCTATGATCACACAGTTTACGCAGAGAAGCCATGATTTAACCAGGTTTTTATGGTTTTACTGTGTACAAATCAGCCACTAAATGGGTATCTATTTGTCTTCTTTTTTATGCTAACTGTTCGTTTTTATCTGTGCTTTTCCTGCAGTTTTTAAATAGCACAAACTCGACACAAAAGGTATTGGAGCACCAGTTACTTCACACAAGGTCACATTTTTTTAAAAGATATTTAAGATACAGGGAGATTCAGGGGCAGATTTACTAACATTTGAGACAGCACAACGCAGCAATACAATCAGCTGCGCTGTGTCAAATAGAGAGGGAAGATATGCCCATATCTGCTAAGATATGGCACATTCCTACTCCCTTCTCTGCGCTGGGCACAATTGGCTGCCAAGTGTCAACACCTTTCTGCACTAAAACAATCCTCTGAGGCGTTTTCCTTTTTCTACGTGTGATGCAGAATGCAGCTCCAATAGAAAGAGGAAAAGGGAAGAGAAATTAATCCATTTCTCCTCGTTACTACCACTATGGAAAGGCATAACACTGATGCATTCCCAGGTTTACTATTGTTATTAAATCTGGGATTTCTCCAAAAAAACGTAGATGGATGCATGGGAACACCCACACTCCACTCATGGAATGCCTTCTCAGGGCAGAGTAACGCAAAACAGCAACTTGAACTGGCTTGTGTTACTCCAGATTTACTAGGTCAGCGAAGCCACTTAAGGTGGCTCTGCGTGCCATAGTAAACCTCACTTAAAAGCATGTATTGCCCTTCCGTGACGCAAGGGCAACACAAGCCCTTAATAAATCTGCGCCTAAGTGATTGGCCCGTAATCAAAGGAGGATATAGCCACTGAAAGCTAGAGCCTGAATCCTGGCTCGGGCTCAACTCGAGGTCCTGTTGAAACCTCAAGCCAATGACAAGCTAATCTTTCAAGTGGATTCTGCCTGCTACTCTCCCTCTGTCCAGGATGTTGTGTTACGGCAAGAGCTGCCAAGTTTGGAACTGAGAAGCCAGGTTCAAATCTCGGCCTCGATCAATCTCCTGAGATATATATGTATGTGCATGTTCTATCAACAAATTTCACTTCTAGCACTCCACCACCCCAACAAACCCAATGGTTTCAAGCAAGATAGGAGTCAACCAGCCTTCCCACTTTCTAATCCTGAATGGTGCCATGACAACTATATGGATACAATAGGTAAGCCTGTACTCCAGTCTTTAATGTTGATATGGTTGCTGGAAAATGGTTGTCCTGAAGGGTCACCCCAAACGTTTTGCCTTCCTCCTTCTCTTTTTGATGTAGCCTTTTGTTGGCCTTTGTACTCTGAGCACTTTACTACTGCTAACCAGTGCTAAAGTGCATGTGCTTGTCCCCTACAACATGGTAACATTGGGCGTGGCCGAGCAGTCCAACTTGGCGGAAACGCATTAGCAAGCTCCGCCAGTCCTATTATAATATCCTATCGAATCCTCACCTAATACTGCTCTAAATTGCTCTAAACCCCCGGTAAACATCAAGCGGCACCAGAAATACCAGATAGTGCGGTCGGCCTCCCCACACCAACGCAGAGTCTGGAGCCGTGCCGCGTTTCGAGCTCACACATCAGCAGCACTAAAGCAGACGAGAGCGTCCAGGATCCCGGACAGGCCCCACCACGAAGGAGTTCCGATGCTTGAGATCTCGTGGCAAGGAGGGCTGCTGCCGCGGGCCAAGTGCTGAGTGTGTTCTCCCCAGCAGCGGCTGTGGCCTGGGCAATACTGGGAGGTCTGTTCACAAAGGGAGCACCATGTGCGGGGAGAGACCTACGGCGGCCGGTCCTTGGATGATCATTGTGGACTAGGTTGCTCCCATTATAAAAGAATAACAGCGCTCGAGCCCCGGTAACTGGAAGCGTTGATACGGTGGGACAGAGGCTGGAGGTGATTTGCGTGGGCCCCCATGGCAGCCGCTGTAGCTGAAGTGAGTCATGACTAGCAGTGAGTAGACAGACGCGTTGCGGCCTATCTCTGACTGTTTGATGTGGGCTAGCCTGCGGTGCGCCTGGTGACATACGGATAGTCTCCCCGGTGGGCCTCAGACACAGATTTGGGCCCAGTCTCCTGTGGAACCACCAGCGTCTGACACGGACACTACTGTCCGAGAAGTGAGGCACCTGTTAGAGGCGGGGGTTGTCGATTCCCAACCGCAGTGGTCCCGGTGCGGCTTGTGGCGGCCTCTAGCCTGCGAGGCGGCCCGCACAGGACATTGTTAGAGACCAACGTAATGATCTGAGGGAGTGGCCCAGGAACAGACAGAGTGGGTGACACAAATCTTGTGTGAAGGGAACATAGAGGCCTTCTAACACTACAATGACTAAAGACAAGGTGGAAAGCATTAGGTGGCACTAAGGCTCGGCAAAGTACCATAGACAGCAACACAGGTGCCAGTACTCGCAATGCAGACACAGAGGGTGGATCCAAAACCCCACCAGACAATGCCACATTGCCCGCCGCACTCATAGAAATAATCCCCGCCTCAAGGGCTTTTCAGAGAACTGCGAAGGTAATGACACCTAAAAATTTGTGGCAAAGTGGCTCACCTTGTCGATCCAACCTGACACCCTCTCTCCAAGCTTCATAGTAGAACGCACACACAGAGCCCTTCTACAGCGACCACACCTAGGGCTAGACCGCGGCCTATTATTGCACAAACTTTACACTATCATGATTGTGATCTTTTTCTTAAACAGGCCAGAATGAAAGCAGAACTGTCCTATGAATCTCACCGAATTATGATATTCCTGGACAATACCAGGTTGGTCCAACAGCAGCGCCAATCCTTTCAGGAGGCCAAGACACGTCTTCGAGAATTGAAGATCACATATATGCTCTAATTCCCGTCTCGACTGCGCGTATTATACAACTCTCACACAGAGTTCTTTGATATGCCAGAAGTCGTCTTCAATTTGACAGATGACATACGACACCTCAAGCCACACACACCTCCACGCCACGACTCCTCGCCTGGAGAATCCCACCAAACACAGAAACAGCCCAAGGACAAACAGAAACACCACTCCTGATTGATATGGCATTCTAAGGCCAGTGACGTGGACCGGGGGAAAACTCCTGCGGATGAAGTTCCCAATCCCCACAAGTGACTTAATACAAATACCCGAAGAATTACAGCAGAACCTTCAACACCTCATTAGAGTTGCTGTATTTTGGTGTTTCATATCGGGCTAGTACAATAAGTGTTTTTCTTTCATATTAACATGATGATATCAGGGTGTTTGGGGATCCATTGGATGGATACGGTGCCAATCCCCCATTGGGGTTTGTACTGCTGGCCATCCGCAACAGATGCTTCAGTCGTTATGAGGTATTGGGTTGGGGGAAGTTTAATGGAGTTTTTAAGTTTGCTGTTCTAACCCAGAGCAAAGAGTTCGATATCCAAGGAAGCAATTCCTCCACTTGCCAGCGACATTATCAATCACCACAAGTAGATGTCGACACAAACAGGTTTGGCCCCACCAAGTCAGATACAGTTTGTAAGCTGGAATGTAATGGGCATGTTAGATAAGACGTGGCACAATATTGCACCAGGCCAAAAGACTAAAGCAGACATACTACTGCTACAAGAGACACACCTCATGGGCACCAAAACACCTTGTCACGCCAGGTTTGGTTATGTACATGTATTCCGCGTGGGTTTCACACAAGGTTCTAGGAGTGTAGCAATTCTGGTGTATCTCAGGATACCTTTCATACTCTCTCGTTCGTGGGCTGATCCACACAGAAGATACATTCTAGTCCACTGGACCATTTTAGGAGAGCACGTAGTAATTGGTAGCTATTAGGTCCCTCCCCCACTTATACAAAGGTTTATTGACTGTTTAGCAGACATCTGGGGGGTTCTACCCAAGGGCCTCGTGGTCATGGGAGGTGATTGGAACGACGTGATGTGCATGTCCAGGGACAGATGGCGAACCTCAGGGGTCCTAGAGAAATCAAAAGAATCAAAGCTAAAATCTTTCACTGACTTGGTGGGTTGGGTCAATACCTGGAGAGCACATCATCCACATGAAACGGGTGATACATACTACTCCCCGGCACAGGACTCTTTTTCTAGGATATACTATATTTTTATTCCTGACCACTATCTTCAGAGACTATTAGACGCCACTATTATGCCCAGGGGATTGTCGGATCACTTCCCGATCGCGATACAGCTCTTGATAGGCCCAAGCCAGCGTCCATTCCGATAGAGGCACTCTCAATGGCATCTACAAAACCAAGGCTATAGATCACACATCCACAACGCATTGACAGACTACTTTACCTTTAATACAGAAATAGCCTCCTCCCCAGAAATATTATGGAGGGCCATGAAATCCACCATTCGTGGAGCAGACATAAGTTATTGTGTGGCGGAACGCAAACATCGGAAACATAGTTTATTACAATTAGAAGCACGTCTTCTAACACTCGAAAGACAGGGAAAAGAGGGTGGAGCACATATGGAGCGAAGTCAACAACGTCTGCCCCAGCAACAATACTAGGGCAAATTAATGGAAGAGGCACGGTTAGCATCCCAGAGTAGGATCTATCAATGGGTGGACAAATCCGGGAAATTATTATACTGCCTGTGCCGGCAGGCCACAACCCCAACACTTCCCCCTGTGATCTGTGACACACAGGGAGAAGTTCTCAAAGACCCTGTGTGAGAAAGTGCCATCTTTCTTGCCTTGGTTTGCCCCCACTTTTTTCTGAATTGCTGATGTGCTTTGACTGAGTGTGCCCTGGGCTCCTGCCAACCAGGTACCCAGGGCCTGTGTTCCTTCCCTAAAAACTGTATTGAAACAAAACCCAATTGGCATCTCTGGCTACCTGTCAGCCCAGAGTAAATGATACCCTAGGTACCCAGGCATGGTGAGCAGAGAAGACCCCTAAGGGCTGCAGCACTTATTGTGCCATTCTTAGGGGCCCTGTACCTGGGTACCCATCCACTGCCTTTGGCAGGATGAGTGCCTAGGTACAGAACTAAACAAAGAGTCGACAAGGCACACATCCCTGTATTCCATGCCCACAATCCCACTGACCAGGCATACATCAGTCATCCCTCTAGCTGGGTACCCAATGCCAGTGGTGTGGGCCCAGGTGCATGAGCCCTGTGCCCCTACAGTACCTAGGGCCATTACTGGGCACTGTAAGTGCAGTGATGCCATTTAGAGTATATGGTGCTGGGAGGTTGTCATTACGAACTCCACAGTACCATAATGGCTACACTGAAGACTGACAAGATTGGTACCAAACTTCTCAGCACATTAAACCCGCACTGATGCCAGTGTGAGATTTAATGTAAAATGCACCAGAGGGCATCTTAGAGATGCCCCCTGAAAACCTAACTTACAATCCACGTCTGGCTGAGTGGCTGCAGAGGCTGTCACACAACAGATATGTTGCTGGAACAATGGGTAGGAGAGCCCCCGCTGCACCAATGCACATCCTGGGCGAGGTGCTAGGTCTCCTCCCCCAGCATGGGCAGGGGGAAGCTTCAAAGGCATGCCGCCTCTGTGAGCTTTTCCAGACCATTTGCTGTACCCAGCAACTAGCCCCCTCCAGTCCAGCCCCCCACTCAGGCGGGAAAAACTACGTCAGGAAGGGGGGTGTGCCAGCCTGTGCCAACCCCACCCCTCAGGTGGGGGAGACAAGGTGAAGAACGACCCCGAGCTCCGGCCATCTTGAAGATGGGGAGCCATGCCCAATCACAGCTAGGCTCCTGCCCACCGACCAGAGGAGAGGAGCAGGCTAGGGAGTGTACTCGCCCCAGGGCAGGGACCCATTGGTCCCTGTCCTTGCCCTACCTGTAACGCCCCTAAATTCAGTATTTAGGGGCTCCCTGAACCTTCCTTCCTCAGAACCAGATACGAAATGAAGAAAGAAGATCAAGAAGAAGAAGATCCGCCGTGCAGCTGCTAACAACAGGACAACAAAAACTGACTTGGTCCCAGCCTTACCGGCCTGTCGATCCTGGAACCTGCTCCTGCTTAATCCCGGCGACTCCTGCGGACAGCAACCTTGGGCACCCGGAGGACCTGCCTGCCTTGACCTTCTTGAAGACTGGAACTCCCATCAGCAGAGGCTCTGCTGCAACAACCCAACTGGTGCCAACCAGGAAGCTCCGGACCATCCCACTCTGCACCCGCCGAGCCCGGGCTGGGCCCAACAGAACCAAGACCACGAGCTTCCAACTCCCTGGCCAGCAAACCTTGTCTGAGGTCGCTGGGATCTTATATGGTCTGCTAGTGGTTGGCACATGTGTACAATGATTGGTGGTTGTATCTGGTGTTTCTATTGAGTTAGGGTTAATGTCCTCATTGGTTGGGTATTTGAGGGTTCTGATTGGTTTCGGAGTCTGTGATTCAATCATTGTAGGGTTGGGACTAGGGCTAGAGTTAGGATTTCTATTGGAAGTAGGGACTAGGGCTTCCTATGTTATTGGTTGTTGGGAGTAGGGTGGGACTAGGGCTAGGGTTAGACCTTTAATTGGAAGTAGCTATTTAGGGCTTCTGGTGTGATTGGTTGTTGGAATAGTTGTGGGACTAGGAGTAGGGTTAGGCTTTCTATTGGAAGTAGGGACTAGGGCTACCTGTACATTTGGCTGCTTGGACTTGGGTTGGGACTAGTGGTAGGGCTAAGGCCTTTATTGGACGTAGAGATCAGGGTTTTTGAATTGATTGGGTGCTTGGACTAGGGCTAAGATTGGCTGTAAGGTCCTGGTCTCCTATTAGTTCTAGATTTTTAGTGCCAGTGTTGTGATTGGTTAGTGTTACGGCTAGGGTTCCCATTGGCTGAAGGGGTCACCTGATTACTAGGGCTATAAAAAAGGCCAGGCTTAGGGCGTCTCGGCTAAGAGCGGAGAGGACAAGGGTAGTTGCCTGTTTGAGCCGGTTCGAGACTGGTCGGGACTAGCGCCAGTAATGCTGCCCTTTTTCTCATTTAGCAATACCCAACCCACACCATCCACATCCACAAACAGAGCAACACACTCACACCAAATGTACACCACGCACAACACTATACACAGATTAATGGACCAACATGCACCGCCAACCCAACCAAATCTACACACCCTACTATCCCAACTACCACACATATCCACCATCACCCACAAACAGTACACAACTCTATCCTATACCACTAACCAATACACTCATCACTAACACAACGCCAATCAACACCATACATAACTGCATCCCTTTCAGACACTCTCCCTGCAGTAATTACACCTAACAGACCACCTTTTATCACTAATAAACATATAATGATCCTTCCATCAGTTGTCCAACAAACACCCTCCTCTCCCTTCTACCATAATAACACTAACACACAACACACACTGCACACCACCACACTTTGTAACTCTTGAAAAAAAACTGTCTAAGATAAACACTCTTACCTCTACTTCATTCCCACCTACACACAACATACACTCCAGTCATAAACACATCACCGCCCCCTCTAAGGCTCAACCTTCTCTCACAAATACTACACAACCAAATCCAGTGCATGAAACATATACATCAGCACCCCTTTTCACTACACCTCAAAAGCAAAACATATCACACACACCAGCACAACAAGATCTTCAGAGCACAACACCTCATAATACTTACCATCACAAAATACATACATATACCCACCTTTCAAAGCACACAAAGGAACAAACTCCAATGCCAAGCTTTCACTCTTCCACCACACCTAACACAGATACAGCACCTCTTCTAACTGACTCTCATCCATTGGACTTTTTAGAACATTACGACATGACCCACATGCTGCACCACCTCCCCTGACTCATACAACTTCCGCCTTAAACACACGCAAATGTTACACCACAGAAGCAACACAGCACTCCAACTCACTCTCAAACACCATCTCCAACATATACACACCCATCAAAATGTCTTCTTAGCATGCTGGATGAGGAACACAATACAGAACAGCTACACAATTGCTATGCTAATACAGCTAATACTAGCACTAAAAACACACCTGCTACACACCCACACAATACTGATCACTCTTCTACAAAACAAAGTTCCACTATCACCAAAAGCCACTCTCTACACTGTCCACTAATAAATGCTTGATCCCTCTCTAAAAACAAGCATCACATCCACGACCTTCTCACCGATGCAGAACCAGACATACTATTAATAACCGAATCATGGTTGGGAGAGATTTTGGCTCCAGTCCTGCATGAAGCCATCGCTCTAGGCTATCAAATAATCGCCCAAAATCGTATAGCCAAAAAAAGAGGTGGTCTAGCTGTTGTATTCAGGCAAACAATACATATCACTAAAGTTGACAACATCTCCATGAAGAATTGTGAGGCTCTTCTAACAAGATACAATCCTACACCGTCGTCCACCTGTAACTTCCTGCTCCTTTACAGACCTCCACCTAGCAAGGCAACATTCCCAGACGCACTTCTAGACACAGTTTCATACCTGATAACAATACACTCCAACCTTGGGTGACCTTAACATTTGATTTGATAAACCCAATAGGACCCTTCCAAAAACAATCACCGGCCTAGACGAATTGAACCTGCATCAGATTGTCCACAATCCGACACACACCGCTGGACATATCCTAGATGTCATTTTTGCTAATACTGAACTAGTAACCTTTCAAACTATAACTCCAGTCACATGGTCAGACCATCACTTGCTTGCTTTCCAACATAAAACAACACTAAGCGACACACCTAAAACTACCTTACATCCATCCACCTATCGGCCGTGGAACAAACTCAATTTGGAACACTTGGAAACACAACTAACATCCAGTATAAATCTGGAAACCATAAATTCTGTTCAGAATCTATATGAGTGGCTACAGGAAGCTTGTGACACTCAAAACCACACAACAGAACAAAAGTAAAAAAGCGCCTTGGAGAAACATAGAAATAAAAGACATAAAACATCAAATTAGAAAGCTGCAACGTACCTGGCTCAAAACAAATGCCAAACAAGACAAACTTCACCTACAGAAAATTAACAGATTATATAAGTCGGCTATCAAAAAAGCTAAGAAAATGTACTATTCAGACAGAATTCAAAACGCTAAATGTGCAAATAAAGAATTCTATAAAATACTCAATGAATTTCGAAAACCAAATTGCCTAGAAGGAACTCATCCTGTTACTCAAGATTTCACAGACAAACTGGCAAAACATTACACGGACAAAGCAGACACGTTGGACTAATACTTAAAACAGAAACAAAGCACCAGCACTAACCCTAGTACAAAACAACTATCCAAGAATGCTCTAATCAAGCCTCTCCGTTCCTTCCAACACATCTCACACGATAAACTTATGGACATGGTCAAAGCAAGCAGGCCTGCCGGCAGCCCTTCTGACCACTGTCCACCACAAACTTTCAAGACCATTCTTTTAACAACCTCTGCTGCCATTCCAGTAAGAAGAATCATCAACGATTCCTTAACTACTGGAACATTTCCAGAAGAACTCAAAAAGTCATACATACGCCCTTTACTGAAGAAAACAAACTTGGACCCCCTGAATCCTGACAACTACAGACCCATTACAAATGGACCTTTCCTGGGCAAACTGATAGAAAGAGAAGCATTCGCCCAGATGTCTCAATTCATTGAAGAGAAGGACATACTTTCAGATTTCCAAACAGGATTCCGTCCGGGAAGAGGCTCTGAATCTGCCCCCGTGCCATCTGGGATGACCTAAAGAATACAGTTGACCACAACGGGGTTTCTGCGCTACTCCTCTTGGACCTCTCAGCTGCCTTTGACACGGTTGACCCTGACACTCTGAAACAAAGACTTTATGAAGCCGACATAGAGGGAACTGCTCTAGACTGGATCGCGTCCTACCTTCGAAACAGAACTTATGTCATCCATACTCCACCTTTCTCGTACAAACCGTACTCAACAAAAGCAGGGATACCTAAAGGTTCTATCATCTGGCCCATGCTTTTCAACATCTAGATGAAGTCTTTACCAGTCCTCATCAATAAATTTCACCTCACGTGCTACAACTATGCAGATGACACGCAGATACTCCTTCAACTGGAATGCCCCAAACACATTGGAAAATAGCCAATTTTCAGCTGTCTCAGAGCCGTGGATAAGTGGATGACTTGGAGCCAAATTGAATGCTTCAAAAACTGAAATACTCACGTGTGACAACTGGAAAAATTACAACCCGCTTGCCGCATGGCCTGATGAACTGGGATCACTGCCCAAAGTATCAAAGGAAGTAAGAAACCTCGGAATGACCATGGACTCCAAGCTGTCGATGAATGCCTAAGTGGATAAACTAGCAAGATCAAGCTTTTCTACTATAAAAACGCTGCAACTGATTTTCCCTCATTGAGGATTTCCACACAAGGTTCAAGCTACCATCTCCCTTGTTCTATCCAAACTCGATTATGCCAATAGCCTCTACCATGGATCACCTTTAACGACCATGAAAAGACTACAACGGATTCAGAACTCGGCTGCCAGACTACTCTTGCATACCAAGCCACGAGACCACATCTTCCCTGTCTTGAAAGCCCTGCATTGGTTACCGGTTGCCAGAAGATCCACGTTCAAGCTGCTTATTATTATTATTATAAATATTCTCTATTATTCAAAACACATGGTGTCTTTTTGTGGTGTTTTCATTTTGTTACTGTGTGCATGTGTGTACTTTACACATTGCCTCCTTAGATAAGCCTGACTGTTGTGTGCCGAGCTACCAAAGGGCGAACACAGGGTATCCTTTAGTGTGTATCTAGCTTACCCTGACTAGGACTGTGGTCCCTACGTTGACAGGGTGCAAATCTCTTCCAGCTAGAGACCCAATTTCTAACAATGGTAAAATAGCAGGAAAGGCTAGAAGAAACAGGGTATAGGTCCGAGTTCGTTTGCAGCAGCGTGACCACTATTTCTGTCACCACGCACAACCTTTTGGGCACCAATGATTATTTTGAGGATGTTTGTGAACCCTCGGTGTCTTCCAACTGTAACTGAAAATGCCTTCCACTGCCCGCTGCTGACTACTGTTTACTATTATTGTATTTTATTTTACTGCTGTAGTGGTACTACTGTGTCAACTTGCCTGCAGTCGATTTTACGTGCATTTGTGTTGGTGTTTACTTCAAGGTGCGCTTTTAGGAGTGATCGCTTGAACTGTTATGCCTAAGTCCTTCCAAGCAGAAATTCTTTCATACATATAAGTCAGATTTCAATCGTGAAGAAGCAAGATGGAAATATGTGCATTTTTATAAATGAGCGGTTTGTGATATGGCATAACAATTCTTTACTCTCTGCATTACACACAGCTCCTTACCCACTTTTTATGGGAAATTGTGATGAAAAACCTACTTTTTTGCTACCATTTTTTGACAATTGTCTTGGGAAAGCTGGACTCCAACACCCTTGCAGGGACAAGCACTTGCCTGGCACACCATAAAAGCACTGAGATATGTTATTCAACACCTTTGGATTTTTAGCCAATTTATATAGAAATTATACAGTGAAATACCCTATTTGGCCTTGTATTTCAAAATGTTCTTGCACGATAGAACCCCGCCTAAATCCTCTTTTAGAGTGTCAGCCTTGTTCCCTTGTTCCGATTCCAGGTACATATGTACGTTCCACCTCTTTCACAGTTCACCAGCTGCCACTGGTTAAAAATATTTCCCAATCTCCCCAAACATCCCTAAACCAGGAGACTGTCCAGACACATTGATTTTAGAACTTGAATTGAAATACGACTGTCCACTGGAAATAAAACCGCATATAAACATATGCTTCACTTGCGAGGATCGACACATTTGTACTTACCAACTTGTGCTTACTGACTAGGAAAACAGTTAGAAGATGCAAAGTTATTTTAAGTAATTTCCTGGGGCCCAAAAATATACATCAGTTAACAATGGTCATTGTTCACTTGACAAAAAGGCAAAAAAGAAAGCTGGTAAACATACTTATCCCAGCCCAAGACTTCTATTTCGCTCACTAGACTGGAATAATATTGTGGCGGTGGAGGTGTGTGTAATTCATGTGTGTTCTTTAAAGCAGCATCCTGTAAAATAAAAAAAAAAATAAAAAAATTAGTAACATTTCTGAATGAATTACGTTTTTCTGCATTTTCTGAAAACAGAATAGTACTCGACTTAAATATTACTGGTCAATTACTGATTTTTACCATAAGCGCATAACAGGACAACAAATGAAATACACTTACTGTGGACTCAATAGTCGAAGCCAGGGTCTTAAAAAGGAGCACATTTCTTGGTGGGCTCTCTCCTGGGCGTGACTCTCGCTCCCGGTCGGTGGCAGGAAGCTACAGCTGATCAGAGTGGGATGAGCTTGGGTACAGTGCTTGGTGGCCATTTCTCCAGTCTGTGGTAGGTTCCCACCTCCAACCTCTGGACATGGCGCTCTATTCCAACTAGTTCTGCTCTTGTGCTGGTAGAATCCTGGGGCACGCTGTGCATATATCCAGGCGGAAAGGCAGTTTAAGGTGATGGAGACTACAAAGAACTTAGTGATGGGGCTAGAAACAACTTAAAAGAAATCCGCCTTTCAGATGCATTGAGAATTCTAGCTTGAGAAGTAAGGGGTAGATCTAACCTTACATTATAGCCCAATCCAATAAAATCTCCGTTTCTGGGACTCCACGTGCATTTATCCAAACCAAGATGGGTGTTCGCAATTTGCTTTGAGATCATTTCCTGTCTTTATATAGTACTAGCAGCCTGTCCCGACGTTGTCCGGGTATGAATTGCTGCCGGCCAGTAGTATATTGTTTTGTAGGATTTCGTTTTGATAGCATTTCTTATCTGTGACAGGCCTGTGAAACGCTCCGATTCACAGTGCACTGCTGATGCACTTAAGAGTGCGCGTTCAGTAGTGTGTGAACTCGAGTTTCTCTACTTTATTTTTCCTTGCAATATTATATAGCGCGAACTCGACAACATGGCATGAGCACAATTTACATTACAGAAGACCACATTCATTTGTGGTTGGCACGGGAAGACAAAGCGATTTGCCTGGAATCACAGGATGTTGAGCTGGTGCCGAGATTCGAAAGTCGCTCCCCAGCTCTAAAGTTCGCAATTCTGGAACTTGTGGCAGGATGTGTGTCTAAAAGTGTATGTCGGTGCTGGCCATCAATGAGAGACACCTGTGCATTTTTAAAATCGGTGGTGAAAAAATATGAGTATGTTGCTGGAGATGTGGGCCGCCGTGCCACCAATGTACTTACCGGGGGAGGGTAAACACCCATTATTCCGCAACTTTCTTTCCGCATACCATCACTCCGCATACTTTCATTACGAAAGTACCATGACTCCGCAATGCCATTAAAACGCATGCCATTACATTTTATATGCTTTTACCACGCATACATTTACAATGAAATTCGTTGTAAATGCATGAATGGTAAAAGCATGTTTTTTAAAAATGTTTGGATAAGGTAAGTATGGGTATAGGGGTATATGTTTTGGGGTACTGAGGTATATGTTTTGGGGTGTTTGGGTATTTTAAGGATTCAGATATAGTTTTGGGTTATGGGGGACAGGGGTAGTTTTAGGGTTTAGGTATGGGTTTTGGGGTACAGGGGTATTTTTTAGGGTTCAGGGCTAGGTTTGGGTTTTGGGGTATAGGGGCATTTTTAGGGTTCAGGGGTAGGTTTGGGTTTTGGGGTACAGGGTTATTTTAATGGTTCAGGGCTAGGTTTGGGTTTTGGGGTACAGGGGTATTTTAGGGTTCAGGGGTAGGTTTGGGTTTTGGGGTACAGGGTTATTTTTATGGTTCAGGGCTAGGTTTGGGTTTTGGGGTACAGGGGTATTTTTAGGGTTCAGGGGTAGGTTTGGGTTTTGGGGTACAGGGGTATTTTAAGGGGTCAGGGTTAGGTTTGGGTTACAGGAGTATTTTAGGGTTCAGGGGTAGGTCTGGGTTTTGAAGTACAGGGGTATTTTTAGGGTTCAGGGCTAGGTTTGGGTTTTGGGGTACAGGGGTATTTTTAGGGTTCAGGGGTAGGTTTGGGTTTTGAGGTACAGGAGTATTTATAGGGTTAAGATGGGTTAGTGTTTAAGGGTGGTGGGGTATATTAAGGAGTAAGGGTGGGTTATGATTATGGGGTGCAGGGGTATATAAAGGGAGCAGGGTGGACACACGAAGCTGGAATGTACAGAACCTGGGAAGTAAAAACAATGAAATATTGGGCACAACGCTCGTTTTTTTTTCTCCGTAATCCCGCGCCCCGCACACGCCCACAGCACACGATATGAGACATGGCATGAAGGGTGGAACGTACCACACGCCCCCAGCCTTTGTCACGCCCCCCAGCACACGCCCACAGCACAATGCAGACACGCCCACAAGGGACTACTTTGCTGGCACGGTTCTTTTACCTTTTAAATGTATATGGTGGGCATCTGCATAGCCTATGTCCTTCTGCTGCAACTGCCCTTTCCAACGCTGTATTGGGTGTTGTGATTGATGCTGTGGTTCCTGAGATTACACACCTCAAAGGTTTGGGCTCTCTCTTTATTATATTAGTATAGATATAGATATAATGGATCCAGTTCTTCAGAGGGGTGCATCAAAACACATTCAAAGTCCATTGTTTATCACATTCAGCCAAATATTTCTATCAACCGGTTTCTGCATAGAGTCGTGCATGGTCCTTTCATATGCAGTCTGGTTACTATAGCACTTTGCAGTTCTCCTGCTACGCTCCATCCCTTTTCTATTTTCTGAGGACCTAGGTTGTTTTATATGCCCTTGGCTTTTACCTCCGACTCTTAAAGAGAAACCTGTGACCTTTCCACAGGTTAAACATCTGTGCACAGTGGGAGCAAGGCTACTGGAAGAGATCGCCCTTTTATTTCATAGTCAAGGCATACTAAAGAGTAGCAACCAGTACCTGCGGCCCTAGGCAGGTTTGCATTAGCAATGGACCAATCACAGGATCAGGCTCAAAAACTTGAAGCAACAAATCAAAGAACTGCCATAATTAAAAGGTTACTAGAGCAAGTACTACATTGTTAACACGTGGTTGCTGTTTTAGTAATAATGAACAAAAGAGGTGCACGTGCCGCTATTTACTTCACCTAAACTATTTTCTCAAAACATCTGAACTGAAACACCATGTTTCGTGTGTATTAGCACTTCTTTTATTTGTTTTATATTCGCCAATTTGGTATATCAATTTGCCAAATTTACATTTTTTAAGACCTTATGTACACAAAGAAAAACAACATTCATATTTACAATAACAAAAAATGCATTTCAAATATACAATTCAAAAAAGTCAATCATTCAAGCCACCATTCATTCATCTAACATATCACAACAAAACAATATACTTTTTAAATGAGTACTGGAATAAAAATATTCACAATTAAGCCATCTGCAGTTAATATTCTCAGAGGGGATCTATTTTTACAATTATTGAAACCCTTTTTCTATTTTTTGGCTTTTTTGAAAGGTCTACGCGTTTCAAACTCGTATTATTTAGGAGTTCTCATCAGGACCGTTGTCTGTAAAGAAAGAAAGAAAACTTTCTTTAGGTCATGCATTATTGCTGGGAAGGGCTGCCTTGTCCATTACTACAAACCTTCTTATCTTACCTCTTTCAAGTCAGAATGTGGACGGAATTGTGATGTCCCCGACGTGTACAAAATATCTGGGAAAAGAATCATACAAGGACATCTCCATTGCCAAGGTACGGAATGCTCGATACACGCTAAAAGCGCCAGGATGCCCTTTGGGTGACAGTCGCGCTATATAAGTATGCCTACATACATACATACGCTAGGTCCTTGACTGGCTGGCAGGCTTTCATCCATTAGAACCGAAAAATCATTTATACCCGGTTTTTGTTGATTTGTTTTAGGCGGAGGCACACGAAACCCGGACACAGACGCCTGTGCTCTCCCCCTAGGTAAGATACGTTCGAGCCTTGAGAGTCACCTTTTTAAACAAAGTCCCACACAATCGGTAACCTTAGATTTCTCCCTTCTTACAGGGGGTGGAGAGGCAGGGAATGTTGCAAGTTAATACAACACTGACAAATAATACGTTCTGGGGTTTAAGGTCTAATCCTTATGCCCTTTTTTTCCCTTTTAAGTCTATAGTTTAGAAAGTCTCCCTTGCTCTGTTCTGTCCTTCCTGGTCCAGTTTCGATACAGGAGGTGGAGACGGCATTATGCAGAATGGCTACAGCCTATTCAGGTGTCAGCGACAACTCCTTCCACCACTCTCAGCCCAGGATGGCCAATCAGCATAGGCAGGGCACACCTCAGCTTCCTCTGTGTGAGTGTGTGAAGCGAATACACAAACAGCCCCTGCTTGTGTGAATACACAAGCAGGCAGAAGCACACAGAATGGTTGAAAAAGAAAATGCCCACTTTCTAAAAGTGGCATTTTCAAACACACAATTTTAAAACCACCTTTACTAAAAGGTGTTTATTAAATTCTGAATTCAGAGAGCCTAAACTCCAAATCTCTAGCTGGTCCCAATTGAAAGTTACACTTGTAAAATGTTACAATACATCTCCAATGATAGCCTACGGGAGGGCTAGGCCTTGCAATAGTGGAAAACGAGTAATACAGTATTTCACTATCAGGACATGTAAAACATACCAGCACATGTCCTATCTTTCACATACACTGCACCCTGCCCAAGGGGATAACTTGTGCCTACCTTAGGGGTGACTTACAAGAAAGAAAAGGTTGGATTTTGATACATTGCTTCCCTTTACAGTCCAGATTGGACGAAACACTTCTCCTGCGCGCAGCAGAACTAACGCATCGCCTCCCCAGAGGCTCAGGAACCGATGCATCACTGTGTTTTCTGACACTTCCCTCCTCTGCAGCAGTTTTCCTTGTGAATTTTGACACATCTAAAGGTACTATGTGTAAAATCACCACATTCATAGTTTCCTATGGCCAGAATTGCGAAAACTTTTTAAAAGTGATATTTTGAGTTGTGTATAATGGATTTTTGCAGTTTGGGTCTTGTTTGATTTAGATAAAGATTGTATATTTCTCTAAACTGGTGTGGTTCCCATTTGTAGTGTTTTCACTGTAACACTGTGTGTGTTGGGTACAAATACTTCACACAATGCCTCCGAGACAAGCCTGACTGTTTGTGCTGAGCTACCAAGGGGGTGAGCAGGGGTTTTCTTGGGTGTATAATCCCCTTATCCTGACTTGAAGAAATAGTTCCTACTTGGACTGGGTATAGACTTGCCAACTAGAGACCCCCATTTCTAACAGGTGTCATTAGTTCTCTTACGGCTATTGCATATGGAAGGGCTGGTCGGGAGACAAAGTCAGACCTGTGAGAGACCCTCGCAGAGTGGTCTTAGATTCCCCCCCTCCCCACTTGGTTCTACGACATCAAGGAACACAATGGTGTATTGCAAATCTTTCTTATATGCTACCATAGTGCATCAAAAATGGCAAGTAATTTTTATTTGCGCCTTGGAAAAGCCTGGTAAAAAAAACACGAAAATAGCTAACAATCTACATAAGCTATTGGCTTGGCTGAA
This sequence comes from Lissotriton vulgaris, assembly GCF_964263255.1. Taxonomy (NCBI): domain Eukaryota; kingdom Metazoa; phylum Chordata; class Amphibia; order Caudata; family Salamandridae; genus Lissotriton; species Lissotriton vulgaris. Next base: position 1,377,039,591 of record NC_141694.1, on the reverse strand, counting down.
AGTAAAATTGAAAGAAAACAAATTACTATGATGTGGCCAGCATTGGCCGCATGATATAGCTTTTTGCTTATATTAGCTGGCGAGTCGGGTGTGGGGGAAAAGTACTATGACATGGTCAACAGTGTCTGCATCACATTTTTTTTTATGGCAGATGGGGCAAGCAAAGAAACCGGAGGGGTAGGGGAAACCAACAACCGCTGGGGGAAGCAACAATAAGTGGGAGGGACCATATATAGCATGAAACATTTTTGGAAAAAACAGCTAGGACGTGGCCGAGTCATACCGTTTTTTGTTAAATGCAAGTTGTTGGGGGTAAGCAAGAGACAGTTTGGTAAGCTAGGGAAAGTAATGGCAATGAGAGAGAGGAAGGAATTGGTGCACAACATGATTTCTTTTTAAAAAACCATTACGATGCAGGAACATAGAGGAGGGGGACAAGCAACAAGACGGGCAGGGTGAGGAGGGCGGGAGGGGACAAGCAACAAGACACAGTGTGAGGAGTGTAAGCAACAAGAGGGACAGGGGATAGAGGCAAGGAAGAACATGGAGGTAGGAGTCAAGCAAAAACATGGATGGCACAGGAGAGATCAAGCAACAAAATGGAGGGCGGGATGGGTCAAGCAACAACATTGAGGAGGACAAAAGCACACAGGTTAGAATGCGACAAAAAGCGGTTTAAAGAGAAACACATAAGGGAGACTCTTATGGAGTGCTTCATCAAAAATATAGAAGTAGCTCAGAAAGCACAAGCTTTGGGAGAACACCAGTTTTTGGGCCGTGACCCAGGGGAGGGCCAAACACAAGAAGAGGAAGTGAAGCTGGCATGCGCTGACAAAAGAGAAGCAAGCAAATGGTAGTATGATGAAGCCAACCAATGGTAAGCAATGGGCGAGCTCTAAGCCCACTGTATGCTAACAAAATGCCTTACAAGTGACAGTGAATATGTTTCAAGTGAGACCTCAAACCTAACAGAATGCTAAATTACTGTCTGCATATCTGAAAAAGGCATCCACTCCATGTATACTCTAGATGTCTGGGTTGTGTGCTACCATCTCTCTGTCACAAGTCTAAGTCCATTGGTGGATTGCGCTTTCATTCTTCAAAGTATTCCCTCAGCATAACACTCTCCTCTCTAACTACAAGGTAGAACGCGGATTACGAACACTATTTTACAATTAGCAAAAATGTGCAAACTGACTTTTTTTATTACTAAAGTTTTGTGTGAGAATGAATCACGCAGCAATGAGAAATCTACTTCCCAAAGCGTCCTATGCCGATTATTATTTATGCTTTTGTTTAAAAATAAAGACATACACATGTTTAAATAGTATGTATGAAGATGCACGGGGTGACATATGCTGTTCATTACCATTGTTGTGTGTGGGGAGGGGCCATGATTGATGAGAGGTGAAGTCTTAAGTGAGCCATGAAGCCACTTTCCCTCAACAATGTTAATATCATATTACATTTACCATCATGACCCACTCGGTATATGCCATGCTGATCGCAACTCCTTTTTCACCTAGAGTCTATGCCATCAAGCAGGGGGTTCCCCAGGGTTTGGCTTTGAGCCCATCCCGGTTTAATTTGTATATATAACCATTGGCAGCGGTGGCTAAAAACAGGGGGTTCACGGTGGTGTCGTACGCAGGCGATACCCAGTTGGTAGTCACTCTCACCGACGATACTACTCGGGATGCCTGCAAGTTTTGCAGCGATCTCGAGGCTGCCACTGGGTGGATGACGGCCAACTATTTACAGCTTAACGCTAGTAAGTCTGAGGTTTTGTTGGTGGGGAGAGACCCAGAGTTGTGGTGTGAACATTGGTGGCCCGCCGCTTTGGGGGTGGCACCCGCCCCTAAACAGGCGGTAGAGAACCTGGGGGTCTGGCTGGACACTGCCCTTAACTTTAGAACTCAAACAAAGAAGGTGGCTGGGACGTGCTTCGGGCTGCTGCGGGGGCTTAAACCCCTTCTGGGCTTCTTTGATCCCTCAGTCAGGCAGGTTGTCGTCCAGGCTCTGATTTTGTCCAGACTGGACTATGCTAGCTCCCTCTACATCGAGGCTAATCAGACCGAGATTCTCAGACTTCAAAGGGTTCAAAACGCATCATCCAGAGCGCTCCTTGGCTTGCCAAGGCATTGGTCTATTTTAAATGCTATTCACCGCCTTCATTGGCTGTCCGTTGCTAGGCGTATTGAATTCAAAGTCCTCTTCATCACCTAGCATTTTGTCAGACCTGCACTCCTTTTACACCCCCTCCTGCCAACTTTGTTCCATGGGACAGAACTTGGCAGTTGTCCCTAGGGTGAGGAGGGCTTGTGCTGGTGGCCGCTCATTTCAGGGGCTGGCTTCTAGACTCTGGAATTCCCTTCCCATCTCCATTCGCAGTTTACTGCTTTATTTGCCCTTTCGTAAAGCTATTAAAACGTTTTTGTTCCCTTCATTCTAAGTTGTTCTGTTGTCTCCAGCAGTACTAATCTGGTTTCAGCACCAGGACGCCCCTTTGCTGGGGCAGCCGTGCGCTTTACAAATTAGCCTAACATAACATAACATATGTAGCGCTTCTAAATAGATTCTTACCCAAAGCAGATCAAAAGAGTGCAGTGAGACAAAATCACAATAACTATGCCTTGTGAGAATGGCCTCTTGTTTTCTCCTGTAAACGAATTCCTGAAGGAAATCTGGGACACAATAGGCATTGTTACCTCGAGAAACTTACACTGTACTGTGGTAATAATATGGCATACGACCTATGTACTAAAGAAATATATGTCTACATCACTGTTTTGAGTATTATTGTTCCAAATAACATACGCCATAGGGACACCTTAATTATTACTCGAGTTGCATAAATATACACACATACTATGTGAACATATAAACACCAGAAGCCTGCCAGGTTTCAAACCGCAAAGAAATTAAACAAAACTCATACTATGCTAACCTACCAAAACACAGGAGTGCATTCCAGAACCAACAGGCCTCATCACAAGTTCACCACAAGTTTAACACGTCAACCTCAAGGCTGCAAAGCCTCCAAGGTAGAGGGCCCAGTATAGATCTCAGTGGAGCAATATACTACCTCAACCTAATTTGAGAAGTTTACTTTGCCCTGGAGTAGCGGTCAGATTTTAGTGCCCTTCCAAAAATGTCCTACCCAGCCTGCTCTGATAGTAGTATATTTACCTCCTGTTCCCATTCCCTGGAATTTGTAAGTATCTAATGACCTTTTCCAATCCAGATGCAAGTATAGTTCCAAAAAGCTCTAGGAGTGGAGGGCTGCCTGGAGAGGAGAAAGACAGCCAGCAGATTTATTGAACCTGACCCTTGAACTTCTATATTAACGATCGAATGCCAGATTAGAGACTAGCAGCCTGATTCATCATTGGGAGGTTTTGCGAGTCTGAAATAGCGAATCATAAGGAATCGCTATTCCAGACTCGCAAACCAGGATTCATGTAGGAATAGCAAAAGTTGTTGCGATTCCTACAGATTCCTTATTTGCCATTAGCAAATTGCTAATCGCAAATAAGGAATAACTCCCCATTCATTCCTATGGGCCAAAAGGCCCATAGGAATGAATGGGGAGTATTCCTTATTTGCGATTAGCAATTAGCTAATCGCAAATAAGATAGCGATTTAAAGGGTGCCAGGGGTGTCCAGAGGACATCCTGTAGCACCCCTTAAATGCTAATTTAAACAGGTGTTGCGCACACACATGTCCAAAGGACATGTGTGTGTGCAACATGCAACTCAGAAAAATGCTTTTAAAAGCATTTTTCTGAGTTTTCGCTATTTACCACAAGGTTTGACCTCGCGGTAAATAGCGGGCCGATATTGCAAATTCGCAAATTTTAAATGGTTGATTAATTGCATTTAAGGAATCTCAAATAGAGATTCCTTAAATGTAATTCCTCGCAAAATAGCGAAATCGCTATTACCGATTTTTGCATTTGGGATGATGAATCCCAAATGCAAAAATAGCGCTCGCAAAGGGCCAGATTCTCAGAATTTGGCCCTTTGCGAGCCGATTTCGGCTTGATGAATCAGGCTATAGATGAAGCGTTTAGCGATTGCGTCATCATTCGACAGAGGGAATGCATTTTATTCATTTTGATAGAGGAAATGTAGCTGAAGATACAATAACAATTTTAAACTAGTACCGGAAACATGGCTTAGAAATTAAGAAGGGTAATTATTAGTGAGAATGAATTAAGCGACTCTTACATCATGAAATATTTTTTTTTATTAATTAAAAAAAAATAATAACCCAAGCCATAAATCATACTGCAAAAACGTATCTATGGAAAACACCTCCAGTGATTATTGTTCGCCCATACTCTCGACTAAAAATCCTTTATAAACACTTTCTTATTTTTACTTACCAAAATAGTCTTTAACTCCAGCATAAAGCTAGCCAAATCTGTGCTGTGCTGCAGTCTCTGTGAAGATTAAGATTTTGAGTCAACATTCAATGGAATAAACAATGCAGAGAAACTTAGTTTTACTAAAGATCGTGAACATTCATAACAGAAAAACAAAAAAATCACGGTTGTGAGAAATTGGTTACAGGTTGGGAGGTGAAGTACAAGCAAACCCCAAATTTACCTATGTTTAACCCCCTGGTAGCTTGGCACGGAGCAGTCAAGCTTAACTTGGAGGCAATGTGTAAAGGATTTCTGCAGCACTTCAAGCAGTAATAAAGTGAAAACACAACACAAGAAACATCCTACACCAATTTAGAGAAAGAGGAAATTATAATAAATAAATCAAGACTAAAACAATAAAAATGCAATCAGCAGAAACTGATATATGCAATTTAAAAGATTTCAGTGGAAATAGTGCCAAAAAGCAGAAAGGACCAACTGTGGACATCCGGTCGTGCAGGACCGGGACAAAGTCACAGTTTCAGGCCGACCATAATTGAGCACGGGCCGGCTACTGTGGCCCAGTTATTCCTGCTGAACAAGAAAACCTTCAATCCTGTTTGCGGAGACTTGGGAGGTACTGCGTCGAGGATGCATCACACAGCAAAGGCAATATGGTAGTTCTGAGGAGCTGCGAGGTACAGCGTCAGAGGATCCAGTCAATGAGGGCTTATGTTGTAAATTCCGGTGTCATGGACAAGTCACGCAGGCGAGGCGATGTGCTCTGTTGTTCGAGGCTGAAGACAAGGGATTTCGAATGCGTCGCCTGCATCGGTGAAGCTTCGCATAATGGTGTTTCTGATGCGGGCTGCGAGGTTGATGCGGATTACTTGTGCTGGGAGAACCATTGCAGCAGAGGTGATTTGTCGGTTCTGCACAGGATTGTACCGTGAAACAGAAGTGATGTGTCGGTTCTGCTGGGTCCACAGATGGCTGGCAGAGCAACTTCGGCCACTTCCAAGGGTCCAGGACTGGGTTGACACCACTTGAAAAAGGTAGGACTCACAGATGGTGGAGTCCAGCTGCTGGGTTCAAGGTTTTTTGACTCTTCTCTCTCTGAGGCTCTAGTCAGGAGGCCAGCCAACTAACCCTTGCAGTCACTTTGGGATTACTGGGTTCGCCAGATGTAGGTCCAGTCCTTCTCACATACGCAAGGAGGTCAGCAGGGCAGAATTCCTTCAGAGCAACATTCCAGCAGAGTACTATTCCTTTTGCAGCACAGCAGTCCTTCTTCCTGACAGAGTATCCACTGGTCCAGAAGTGTACTGAAGAATTGGTGTTTGGCATCAAATATTTATTTCTGGCCCTTCCTTTGAAGTGGGAGAAGCTTCTAGAAGTTTCCTTTTGAAGTCCACAGGCATCCTATCTTCCTCGTCTTGGCTCCAGACTAATTACAGGGGGTATTCAGCCATATGTGTGGAAGCAGGACATAGTCTATTCAAGTCTAAGTAGGGCTGTGCTCTGCTCCGCCATCCCATCATTCCAGTGATGGCCCATCCAGGCACACCTAAGCTCTCTATTGTGTCTAGCTGTCTAGGAGGGATACACAAAGCCCAATTGTCAGCTACAACTACTCATGTGACCCAGGGGACAGGCTGCAGGAACTAAGGGGCAGGAAAATGCCAACTTTCTAAAAGTAGCATTTAAAAAAATGCGTAACTGAAAATCTGACTTCACCATGATAGAGATTTTTTCATTACAATTCCAAAAACTGAACATGAATCCAAAAACTGGTTACCTTCTCCCATTTTGAAATGATCACTTATTAGATGTAATAAGGTAAAGGGGACAGGAATTTGTGGACAGGAAGTAATGGCGCTCTGCTAATATTAACGTGATTGTGTGTCGATGGAAACAATTTAGTATGGTGCTGACAGGAAAGGGGAGACCCTACAACCCCTTGATCAGTGAAAGAGAAAACAAACACAAGTACATTTAGCAACAGTCCTACGCACTCATATAGTATAGTAATAATCCCCCGGATTGTAATACAGACGCCAGGACGCCAGCACTTTGATGGAACGAAAGTATCAGACGGCACGAACACGTGTATTAGCAAGACCGATCCAGGCCAATGCATTCCTCTGTTTTATGTAACAATTACGGTTGGGAACTTTCCCCCTCACTCACCCTTACTGGCGTTGCGATTCATAGCCTTTTTGAATAGCTCGCTATTTTGACTCTTGAGAGCCGATCGCCTCGACGAGAATTAGCATACCCTACTGGTTTGGAGATGTTATTGACCTTGAATTCAGCCATAGAGCCCTGAAGAGTCGGAGAACACGGTTTCTCTGATGAAACACGTGTGGGCTGGCTGTGTGTCCTTTGTGTGATGACCAAATAAAGAAATTGAAGCACTTCAACATTGGATTGGTTCCATTTGCTTTTACACTGCATCAACCTGATGTATTACTATACTATATGAGTGTGCAGGACTGTTGCTAGATGTAAAAAGGTAACTCCAAAGTTAGCCTATGAGGAAATGAGACCATGCAATAGTGAAAAACAAATTTAAATGTTTTTCACTACCAGGACATGCAAAACTAAAAGTACATGTTCAACTAATAAAATACACTGCACCCGATCCTCTGGGCTGTCCAGGGCCTACTTCAGGGGTGACATATGTATTCATAAGGAAGGTTTCCGCCTGGCAAAAGGTTTATTTTTCCAGGTTGAAATGGTAGTTTTAAACTGCAAACACAGGGTGCAATTGGAGACCCAACTAAGGTGCTAGATAAGTGGATGGCACAATCAGTACTGCAGGCCCACTAGTACTATTTACTTTACAGGCCCTGTGCACAGATAGTGCCACTTGACAAGGGACTTACAAGTAAATTAAATATGCCAATTGGGTATAAGCCAAGTCTGTCATGTTTTAAGGAGAGAGCACAAGCACTTTAGCACTTGGTAGCAATGGAAAAGTGCACAGAGTCCTATAGCCAGCAAAAATGAGGTCAGCAACTAGATGGGTTGAAGGCAAAAAGTTAGGGGGAAACAATGGTAAGGATGCCAGGTCTTACAACGGTCCATCCACTAGTTTTGGGTATTGGGGGGCAGAAGTTAATCAAAGTTCGAGATGTCTTACTTATTTTTAATAACCAATCAGTTCACCTGTGAAACAGCTTCTGCGGACAAGGCCAGCCAACAGTTTGATAGTTGAAACATTTGACCATCTATGATTAAAAAGAAAATTTGTTGATTACAGTGGGTGCACTTGTAATTTATGCATGGTGCAGATCGGCCTCCTTGGAGTACCCCATTCAGCCTGAACTTCCGTGACTGTACAGCGATGAGCCTCTTGCTGTGTCTTACAGTAGCAACCATCACTCAGATAGCACCTTTCTTGTCTTGTAACCTAGCCTTCGCCTCTTGTATGACAGTGTGATCTAATGTGGTACTGTCAGACCAACATCAGTTTCGGTGACCTGAAGTAAACTCCCACTAAACTGAGTTGGAGACTTTCCCAGCATTCAACAAAGCTAATGACAACATCTCTTCTGGCCCCTTCATGTTTTCAGTTTTAGGTAACAGTTATTATAGGTTATCAAATGGATTATACATGCTATGGCTTTACTTAATAGTTTAGTGCCCATGGGCTTTAGTGGGTTTGGGCAAAAACACTATCCCCTATTCCCTCAATGCGTATGGGCATATTTCCTATGCCAATCTCATTCAAATACTTTTAGGAATCGTAAAGCCAATTCCTCACTGGTGGCTAGGCACTCATTGGAGTTTTTACCTATTGCATTGCCTCAATGGTGCTGCTCATTTCAAGTAGTAGCAGGGATTTTCCGTTCTACCTGTCCTAGCTCAACAAGTTTGCGATTGCATCTCCTCCAAAAGTCGGTAACTGCTGCAGTAGCTACTCAGACCACACACATTATTTGTGAAGAACGTGATTTATGTACTTTTGGCAGCATGCAAATGTGGCAATCATCCAGATAACAAATGAGACTTCTTCATACAAAAATGCGCTTTCAAAAATGCACATCTCTGATGCAATTTTTGAAAATAATATTAAATTAAAATGAAATAAATGCTACAGAGAATTTAAAAAAACTGTGGTTTAATAGGTTGGTGGATACAGTTGAATAGAGAAGGCATTTTGACAAGTTTTGACAATTTCCCCTTCCTTGAATTCAATCCGTCACAGGATTCTGCACAAAAACAGGAACCCAAAAGGAGGAGTGTAATGGAATCTATCAAGAAAGAATCGGACAGTGCCTGCAACTGAATGAAGAGTCTTCACAGGGGACCATTTGTTGTTTAACATTAACAAATGTAGAAAATCACACATATGTAACTGATTAAGGGAAACATGGTCAAATAAAAAAAATGTACCCTTGTTTCAAGTGGTAGTGTGACGCAGATGGCTCAATTCCTACGTGCTTTACAGACAGCACTGAAATCAGACTGTCTCCGGTACAGGGACTGTAAAGGGGTCCAAACCCTGTACACCAGAAAAAATATCTATTCCCAGGACCCAAGTCCCTGAGATGAGCTTGCAAGTTGACTGTGAAAGGCTCTTATGAAACTACAATTGCCAGCGATCAGACCACCAACTCATGGAGCCCCACTGTCTCATTAACTAAATGGGACCAAAAAATGCAAAAAAGAAGTTAGAGGTAGGATCACTTTACTGCAAGTTTCAACAACATCAAGTACCGTCATGGAAAGCAATCAACAAAAGGCACAGTCTGAGGCTTCTGGGTCTGGACACAAACTGAATAAGCAATCAAAACCCACCATTCATGTGGAAGACATTTGGGTACATCCCATGGTTACACCAATCTCAGATTAAGAGGCTGATTACGAGTCAGGGGAAGCAGAATTACCTCATGGAATTCCGCGCTGCTAGATTCCCAGTGGACTGGTTTCTCCACACCCAGTTTTTCCAGGCTTGGGAGAACCATACTCTGTTTTTCTGGTAGGTCCTTGGTAAAATCAACTGGGCAGAGCATGAAGGCCGCTCATGATCCGGGTCAGCTCCTCAAGAGGACAGAGTTTCCTGTTCCATTTAATCAGTGTCTCTGCCTGTACTTACCAGCTCAGTTTTTAGGGATATGAGGATGAAGTACAGGTTCGGTGTGATGTTTGGAGTGCTCTAGGAGCCATTTTACTACGATGTTTTCACTGGAGTCTATCTCTGAAAGCTGAGCACCTTGTCATTATTGTTCCTGATTGGGTGTGTTCCTGATTGGGTGTGTTATCTGTATACCAAAGATATGAGCAACCGAAATGCATCCAATTTACGCTGGTAATTTGCCAACCTCTTCTCAGTACTGTCATGTTATCTTCATCTGATACAGTGGTAAGAAGCTAAAGTGGGCTGGGACTACTGGAGTGAGGCTACTGAAGTGCTGCATCTGATCTACTAGTAGCACTTTAACAGGGAAATGTGGGTTCCAGTCCTAAGTGGAATGACCCATGGTGCTGCCTTGCCAGCAAAAGGGCAAGGAGGCATCAGCTATCTTATGCTGGTTTTTAAGAGTAGAGGTTTGGGGTCAGGGCAATTAGGAGTGGAGAAAAGTATTTCTGTCTGATTCATGAGAGAATGCGATACAATAAAGGCATGTGGACTGCGTTACGTCAGCCTCACGTTGTGATTTCATGCATATTTTTGGGGTTACCAGCTAATATATTAGTCCTGAGGACAGTGGTGTAATGATTATTTTTCAAAGGCAAAAGTCAATTGGGATTAGAGTTTGCCAAGTTAATTCACACACTTGCATCTTTATGTGCATCATGCACACTATGGGCAGATAGTGATCTATGGCTTGCATTGTGCTTGTCCTACCTCAGCGTCCGGGATGTTTGTGGGCTGATAGGCCTCCGACCCTGTAGATTTGTCAGGGCAGAAGTGTCTTTCATTCCTGCATTCATTTGGGTTAACACAATGTATAGTCTTTGTGAAGCACAAGGTTTTGTTTTGTTGCCCATGCGGTTTGTTCCCAAGTTAGTTTTACTGGGTAGGCACGTACCATGAGTTTTAAAACGGTACGGAGAACCTGTGCGCTGATCAGGAAAGTCTACATCCTAGACCGAGAAGGACTTTCATACAACACTTTGGTTACTGCAAGTTCTGAAAAGCTCAGTGATGCTTTAGCTGTTTTTGTCGATATGATAATTCATTGTGGAACTATCCTGCTGGATACCAAGTCTTGATGGAAACCAATATGTGGTCTTTGCCCAATTCCTTAATAAAATTTAAGAATTATTGGGAAATTGCGGGAGCTCTTATCCTACCTGGCTGTATGAGGTTTCTGAATCCAGTATGAAGATGGTTCTTTTTCAGCTTTGCAGCGGTCAATGAGTGTTAATAGTTTTGTGGGTTTCTATTCTATTGGGTGCACAATGGGTGCTGTAGTCCACTTGTGACATTTAAGTTGCAGGCCCTGGGTTCACTTTGTACCATATACTAGGGACTTATAGACAAGTTAAATGTGTTAATTAGGAATATGCCAACTAAACCATGTTTAAAGGGGGAGTACAGGCACATTACATTCTGGTTAGCAGGTGTTCTAAAGCCAGCAAAAAATACACAGTCCAGCAAAAGGCAAAGAATATGGGGTGAAGACGCAGAATGGGCAGATTTCCTACAGATGTTTTTAAGTCAAGACAGATCCTGTGAAAAGCTTGTGTTCCGAGGTCCGCCACGGAGCCATAAAAAGAACTGAGGATTACTCCCTCAGTGCAGAATATTATGGAAGCGTATATGCCTATCTGCCGTTAGGAAAAATGAAACAAATGAGACATATATATTGGTTTCTGAATAAATAGTTTTTTCTGCTTTTATGTAATATAAAATGCCTACATGGCTTTCAAAGTCCAACAACAGCGTTTAATTATTTTACAACTTATGAATTGGAAGTTTATTGTAAGCTGCAGAAATCACATTCCCTTATCCTTTGCATTTCGTGTTTTTGCATGAAAACATTTGCAAGAAAACACAAAAACGTACTAGCAATATTTAAAGACGTCATTGAAGTTCTTACCTGTCTTACTATATTATGATATCCATGTAATACTTTCTTCAACTGCCAACTACACTGTAATCTACAAAAAAACACAGTACGTGTTAATTATCGAAAAGCAAACCATCTTTAAAGAAGAATAAAGCTGGTCACAAAATTTGAAAACAAACTTGGGCTATGCATTTTTCTTTTACTCATGAGAGCATTCAAAAGAACAACTTTAGAAACATGAATTGCATTTCCAAGAAGTCCAATAAAAAAGAAGCTATAATCATGTTCCTTGTAGTGTCAGCCCAGTCCATTCACCTCAAACTAGTAAATATTTCAGGGCACATCCTCTCTCTTTCTTTTTCCCTTTCCCAAAGTTAAACTCACGTAGGTCATGCTTGACCAAAGAACCCTCACTTTATTACGCATTTTTCATCTCCAGACCTGCGAAATAGAGCATCCAATTACATCTTGCCAAGTTGGTGTGGACACCAGAGGCAAAAGTCCTCCTGAGATAAACAGCTAGGTGACAGACAGCAGTCCTATGGCACTCATGGACCTCTTATGTGCCCTCAAATACCGAACCACACATTTGGGTGATTAGGAAAACTAAAATACACAAACCTGTGATTACTGGACTCCTATATAAAACACTATCAAATTCAGAAAAGATTGTTCCATCTAAATCCAACACACATCTGACACCCTGTTTGAGGATATCAGACATAACACTGCCAACTTCATAGACAGGGAATAACCAGATAATTACTCATTTGTAGGTCAAAGTCCCAGATTTACCGCATCCGATTTTCAACCCACAACTCAAAACATCTAGTTCCATGATGAACGGGAAGCCTGATGCGCTGCAAAAGATGGCAAACATAGGGGTATTGCACTGCCGGCACCACCAAAACCATAAAATGTGCAGCTGATTCAACCAATCTTAAAACATTCAAAGTCAAAGTCAAATAAACTTTATTCGGTTGTTCGAATTGACAACCATAAAAGTATTTACATTACAGATAATAACACGACAAACACATGATCTAAAAAAGAGTATTCAATTACAGATACAAATCACAGAGTTAAGAGTACTACACTATATCAAAACATTGAAGACCGTTTAAAAATAGTATTCCTTTATCAACAATTATAAATAACAGTTCATATATCAGTATTACTATCCTTCCATACTGTTTCTGAATTTGATTGCCATTCTTAAAAAACTACATATAAACAAAGTGTAATCACAATTTAGCAGCTGTAAAAAATGTTGTGCAGGGCGAAATTGTTGGAAGTGAAATTTTTTCAAACAGGGTTTCAAGCATAGCTTCCTTGGTACAGCATAAAAAGGACAAAAAAACAAAAAGTGTGCCAGGTCTTGCGGAGACCTATCGTCGCAGCCGCAAGCCGGCAGCACTTGACCTCGATGAGAACCCCTAGGTACCGCCAACAAAAAATGAAACAGGTTGAACCTGAACCTTGTCAGCAGGAAACGGTCGTAACTCGACATTTGCCATGTCAGGTAGGGTTCCGTAAGCAAAGTGGTTTTAATTAGTATATGATTACGTACACTTTCTTTTTTTAGTTCACATGATTCCCTTTCCTGTTGTCTAGAGTCAATAAAATCATTTTTGACCGTAATAAGATCCATTTTGGTGATGGATTCCGGGTATGAAAAGAGTTCAGAGCGGCCTAAATCAGTAAAACATTTAGATAAATATTTAAGCCAAGGAACCTCCAACCTGTTGTCCCATGAAAGTGCTTCTCTTAAAATAAGCTTGGTCAGAGGAATATTGTCATTTAACCAACTATTCATCCAGCATAACATGGGATTCATTGCAATTTTATCGCTAACGTACGGTACCCCCAGTTCTTCATGCACAGAATAGTTTGCTGTACCCCTGGGAACCCTTAAAATCTGTTTTAAAAATTATTTTCAACTGTCTGGAGTGCGTCCAGGGGAACGTATCCCCAAATTTCACTGCCGTAACAAGCTGTGGTTACACTTTTGGCCTTATAAAGTTGGAGTAGAGCGGCAACTGGGCTATTTCCCATCTTTTTTGAGAAATCCAATATAGCCGCGTTTACCCTTGTAACGTCTCCCTTCTTTTTCTGAATCACGGGTCCCCATTTAAGTTGACTATCAAAGAGGACCCCGAGATAGGAGAATGTGTGAGTTACAGGTATTTCCACTCCAGCTACATTTAGGCGATTTGGTTTTTTAAAACCTTGACCAACCTTCATTATGTAGGATTTAGTGTTGTTAATACTTAAATCTCTTGTCTTCATAAATGTGTAAAAGGAATCTAGTAAAATTTGGAGTCCATTGGCCGTTCTAGATAAAAGGACTGCGTCGTCCGCATATAATAGTACCGGCAGACCTTTTCGACCAATGTATGGATAATCTGTGTTGGTGCTTAAAAGGGTCTCTTCCAGGTCATTAATGTATAGATTGAAGAGGAACGGGGCCAGAATGCATCCTTGCCGGACGCCCCGAAACACTCCAAAATCTTTGGTCACTTTTAGGTCCTGGGTGTATCTGACATTCGCTTTAGTATCTGAATGCATATCTTCTAGAAAGTTTACTAGGTTTTTGTCCACGCCCATTTTTTCCATAGCGCCCCAGAGCTTCCCTCGGTTCACACAATCGAAAGCCGAAGAGAGATCCATGAACGCCATGTGAATCGTTCCTCTTCGAGCCTTGGTGTACTTCCCAACAATAAGATACAAATTCAGACATTGCGAAATGGTAGAGTGTCCAGGCCTAAAACCATACTGGATTGGAGATATTATATTATTTTCCTCTGACCAACTGATCAATCTATTTAAAATGACTCCTCCTATCACTTTTGCCACAGAATTTATTAGCGATATCGGTCTGTAGCAGGCCGGGCTGCTACGGTCTCCTTTCTTGAATATAGGAACTATTGTAGATACCCCCCATGATTTTGGGCATCCACATAACACAGCAGCATTAAGTACTGCTGTAAGTACCGGCGCCCATAGTGCTTCACATGATTTAAAGAGGTCAGGCGGAAGTCCATCGGGACCTGGAGCCTTATTATTTGATAGACCTTTAATTCCTTTAATTATTTCGTCATTTGTGAAACATAGTGAGATTTCTCTACCTTTACCGGAGTTGTGTTCTGCCTGTGATTCATTATTTATAAAAATAGAACTAAAATGGTCTATCCATTCATCCTCTGAAATGTTTGTGCCAACATTTGGGATGCTAGGACAATCAAATATTGGTTTATTGATTATCTCCCAAAACTTCGAGCTATTTTTTAGAGTCTCGGGTTCTAGAAGTGACTCCCATACACTTTTTTTAACTGCTCGCTTGCGGGCGGCCAGTGATTTCTTATATTCAGTCCGCAAACCCCTGATGATCAAAGGATCTCTTGGTTTTGTTTTTAGGGCTTTCTTAAGCTCGCGACTAGCCTTTGAACAATCACTGTCAAACCATTTTGGATTGCAATTTGAATTTATTCTCCCCTTATTGGGTACCATTAAAAATGACTCCACCTTCTTGGCTATCTCCTTGAAGGATGTCAAGATTTGCAACGGAGCTGATGCAGGAGATGTGCATATCATTAGTTCTTGATTACATACTGCATTAATAGAAGTATAAAATTGATCGCAATCCACCATTGACCACTTTAGGCGACGCTTACCATTAATGCATTTTAAAAGGCCACGGTCCTCTCGAGGGTTACATTTTTCAAGTAGACTCATGCCCATAGTAATGCATAAAGGGTTGTGGTCGCTGTAAATACTCATGAGGATCATAAATTCCTCAATAATATTAACAAAGTCAGCTGAGATGAGAATGTGGTCTATATATGTACCTGTAGCATGGCCTTTAAAAGTAGGGATTGGGAATACAGTTTGATCAGGTACTGTCGACATTGCCGTGAATAGATTGTTTTCATTCATTAACTCGTTTAGACCTGTACCCCTCCGCGAGTGTTCAAAGTGTATTCCTTCCATACTGTTACACCCCAATTGTCCAACAGGTCTCACGCTAGGGTTCCCACATAAATGTGTGTTAAAATCACCTACTAGAATTTTAGAACGTGGCAGAGAACTATCAATTGCCCCTGGCAAATCACGTAAGAATTCTATATTGCAATCTCCAGACTGGTTCACAGAATTATAAAAATTAATCAGTACAAAGTTAGTTTTACCCCTTTTGAATTCCAAAATCTGTATGTTATTGTTACCAGATTTGTGTTCAATTTTGTGACATATGAGCGACAAACTAACAAAGATGGCCAAACCCCCTTTAGCTCTTCCACTTGCAGATGGAATTGCCGGGATTATGAAGCTCTGGTATCCTTCAATATACAAGTTTTTCCCTACTACCCAGGTTTCTTGAAGACATATTATGGGATATTTTTTAACATAGTGCAGCCAGTCTTTATCTTGCATTTTTTCAGAGAGTCCAGCTATATTCCATGATAACAATAAAAGTCCCTCCTTACATTTTTGACGTCCACATTGTGTTCTATTCAAATTCTCGCTTACAAGTGGATTAGTAGGGATAGCAGTACTATAACATTCTTGAGCTGGCCCAGAGTACTCCATGGTATAAACTGGAGGTAGAGTTAAATATGATACAGTATGTGGAGCAAGAATACCTTTATGAGTGATATCTGCACCCAATACCCTAATATTGCCAGCCTCTGAATTTAAGACTTGATTAGCATTCACTATGCCTGCGTCTTCTGGTAGTCATTCTACCCCATCCAGCCCCCCCTCCGCAGAGAAAATATCATACCTATTGGATGTGGGGATATTAAAGTATTGGTGATCTGTATGATATGGTCGTGATGGTTGATCGTATCCGTTCCTACTATAACCCCAGTTGTTTGCTGGTGCATCAAAGCCCCAACCGTTTGTTTTTTCTGGCCATACAGGCCAGATGTAGGTATGATTAGGCTTAGGGTATGTCATACTCCGTTGTTTTTTACCAAAAAATTCCAGAGTAAGGGGGATGATGGTACCTCTCCTTCGTTGTGGTGGTAGAGTGTTTGGAAGGATATTTGGTAAGACTGCAGAGTTTACAAAATTTACAATTATGCAGTCGCCTTTAAATTTTTGGGGATTTTGTCCTATCCATGCGGCCCTTCTAGCTGATTTAATATCTCTAGCTAGCTGTTGCTTCCCCCATGGGGCCAACCGCATGTTGCCCGATAGCCAATGCAGGGCTTTACTTGTTAGCGCCGTGGGTGATTCAGATTGATCCGGTGCTAGTGGGGGAGCATTTGCTAAAACCAGCACTAATGGGGCTGCGTCCTCAATGAAGTGTAATGTGTCTTCTTCTACACTTGGTAGGGTTATTTCTGGGGGTTGTTGAGGGTGGATCTCCCTTGACGGTGACTGGTTGGATGCAATAATTGGGGTCTGATCTAAATGATTTAACCTTGTGGTGTTAGGAATTGTGCCTGCATCTGGCTGAAGGCCAGATACCTCTTTTACAGGCATGGCCAGGTTTTTAACTGTACCAGATATGTTAGACACTTCTTCCATTAACTTCTGATCTACTCCCAACTTTTTCACATCTGCGGATAACTTATCCAGTTTAGCCACTACCGGTTTAATTAAGGCTCTAAATTTGGTGTCAATTAGATCTGCTATCCTAGATATAAGATCATCATCCGTATTTAATTTTTCGTCATCTTCTACTTTCCTCCTACCTTTTTCCCTACTTCTCAATGGTGACGCGGCCCTCTTCCTCCCTGAACAGACTCCACCGCGAAGTAATTGGGTTTTTCTACACTTTCTAATCGCTCGAGGAGCTGGGGCTTGAGCAGGAGGATCAGCTTCTGTGTTTGTCTGCTCACTGTCTTGTGCAGTGTGATTTTCTTCAGGGTCAACTATCTGCGAATCTGAAACATTAATCGTAGCTATATCTTGATCCTGAGCTATACTGATACTCATATTTGATGGACCATTTTCAAGTGTCTCAGGATCTAAAATTACACTTCCCTCAGCCTGAGATGGAATATCTAACCATGGTGAGTCTGGTGATGGACTTAAGGGAGATAAATTAGGGGAGTGACTAAGACCTAGAGATTGTCTCCTATCGTTATTGATCTTTGACACTACTTGTACCATATAGTTTTCAATGGAATTAACCCCCACCATAACATTCTTCTTTGGCATTCTGAATGAGGTTGATATTAAATCCTAATATTTAGCGAACTGCCGAGACAAGCGGACTCACGAAATAACGGTACAAATTAACAAAGAGTAAACGAATATTTCAGGGATTATTAGTCTTACTGTAAGGAAAAGGTCAGGTTCAACAAAGGCGGAGTGACGTGCCCAGTCCAGTCTCAGCCTGTCTCAGACTGTCTAAGACTGTCCGCCCTTTGTCCGGGCTTCGTCCGGCGTCCCGCACACGCGTCCCGCTGTGCGTCTGTTGCACGTTTTTTGTAGGAGGAGGAGGGGGCGGGAAGAGACTCCAGGTGCGCTCCGATGCTCCTGCGCGGAACCCTGGGTCTCGCAGTCCCGTCCCCTGAAGCAGCAGGCTTCCCGGTGTTAATTGAGGCTCTGAAACGCCTTCTCCTCACTCCTTTTGGCAGCGGTTCAGGTACAGGAAGAAATCCGCACTATGTCACGAACACTGACTCAGCTGCGAGCGGCTCCCGCGAAGCGGGGGCCGCGAGCTGTTTTATACAATGCAGGCAATCAATCAAGGGAGGAGCAGGGGGCGGGAAGAGACTCCAGGTGCGCTCCGATGCTCCTGCGCGGAACCCTGGGTCTCGCAGTCCCGTCCCCTGAAGCAGCAGGCTTCCCGGTGTTAATTGAGGCTCTGAAACGCCTTCTCCTCACTCCTTTTGGCAGCGGTTCAGGTACAGGAAGAAATCCGCACTATGTCACGAACACTGACTCAGCTGCGAGCGGCACCCGCGAAGCGGGGGCCGCGAGCTGTTTTATACAATGCAGGCAATCAATCAAGGGAGGAGCAGGGGGCGGGAAGAGACTCCAGGTGCGCTCCGATGCTCCTGCGCGGAACCCTGGGTCTCGCAGTCCCGTCCCCTGAAGCAGCAGGCTTCCCGGTGTTAATTGAGGCTCTGAAACGCCTTCTCCTCACTCCTTTTGGCAGCGGTTCAGGTACAGGAAGAAATCCGCACTATGTCACGAACACTGACTCAGCTGCGAGCGGCTCCCGCGAAGCGGGGGCCGCGAGCTGTTTTATACAATGCAGGCAATCAATCAAGGGAGGAGCAGGGGGCGGGAAGAGACTCCAGGTGCGCTCCGATGCTCCTGCGCGGAACCCTGGGTCTCGCAGTCCCGTCCCCTGAAGCAGCAGGCTTCCCGGTGTTAATTGAGGCTCTGAAACGCCTTCTCCTCACTCCTTTTGGCAGCGGTTCAGGTACAGGAAGAAATCCGCACTATGTCACGAACACGGACTCAGCTGCGAGCGGCACCTATCTTAATGCCTTGCCTTCCATCAGAAATTTTGACCCCCCAAAAAAAGGAATCAAGACATTCATTACATCCGTCTCATCAGTATCGAGACCCAGTCATCGTGCAATTTGCATCTGGATCTTCAGGCTCTCCACATTGAACAGTGTATCTTGTTGATATCCCGAGACCAAGACTACTGAAGAAACTTTGCAAACTGTTCCAAAAGTTGTGAGACCTCTCAGCAAGAAGTCCCAAGAGCCCCTGAATCACCAAGAGGTAACACTTACTCGGGCCTTTCACCAATGATGAGCATTTAGCAGTGCACAACAGTGGGGAAGGAGGATTGGAGAATCCCAAGAAATTTCTAGAAGAATTTGGAACCATGCTTGTGACTTCCAAAGTTGTACCTCTAAATTCTCAACAGCCTCTACCTTTACATCTGCAGAACATCAGTAACTGGGAGTTCAGCTTCAACATAAATGGGTCCTATGGCATGGACAGAGTTTGTTCACAATGGCTTCCAACACCACCAAATCCAGCATCCAATAGCTGTAACAATATAGGTATCGGGAATTCTAGTTGGCCTGCAAGGTACTCTGTTTGGATTAAAATCTTGTGGTCCAGCAAGAAGTGCCAAACGTGCTGAACAGGATCAGACATTAATTACCAACAACAACTTACAAGCAATAAACACGACTCACTATAGAGTTGGGGCGGGGTATTTCCGGCTAAATGGACTGTTGAGATCTTGTGGCTCCAGGGTGTCCTTGATACATGGAGATGTGTTGTGTAGTTCCTATATATCCTATACAGAATCTGCGCGTTCGGACAACATAAACTGTGGGTTGGTGGCAGACTGGTTCCGAGCAGCCCCACCGAGAATGTTAACCTGTTTACATTAGCTAGCTCATAGTGCCACTAGAATTTCCTCTTATCGAGGAGAGAATAGTCAGAACAGGACATTCCTGATCCCTCAGAATCGTGGAAACAATGCACTACCTTTCGCTCAGTCATTCGTGCTTACTTATTCGGTCTCAGAGTTTACACAGAAGAAACAGTTGGGCGTGTTACAATAATAATTTATTGCACAGTTGTTCTTGTAGTGTAAAATAGATGTGCTGCAACAACCATTAGACAGTAGCAGATATATATATATATATATATATATATATGTGTGTATATATATATATATATATATATATATATATATATATATATATATATATATATATATATATATATGATTAGCAGTACAGTGAAAATAAAAGGATATTACAGTTCTACCATCTTGCAATAATCATGAATACATACATGAATATAAAAAGCATGATAAAAAGAGCACGCGTACTCCTACGATGCCTGTCTAGATGTACCTAAGTGTACCTAGCATGTGAGTAGGTGTGAAGCCAAGAATCCTTCTAGGATTTAGTCTAACCCCATTACCTGAGGTGAGAGAGTGCGGGACCCCGTCCTGGTCTCGAGTTGGACATCCCGCGAGGGATGTGTTAGACCACTGTCAGCTGGAGCGTCTGCATGCTGGAGCCTAAGCGTCTCTGGTCAGTGTGTCGGCTGAGAAGTCTCGGTCTCCTCTCTCTAACCCTAGTAAAATGTGCTATATTTATACAGAAAGTAACTAGGTTTCCTTTATCCCTTGTTGCTTGTATTAGCCATTGTTGGATTTGAGAATGAGGTATGGGATGAACCTTCTACCTAGATGTTAGGCAGGAAGTGTAGCCTCTGCCTGGTTTCCACGTACCCTTATGAATATTCATTCATACTGTGCGAGTCTGTTGATGAAGTTATAGGACGCTATTGTTCAGGGAAAAACCCTCCTTCTGCGCCCAGGACTAGAACTAAGTAAAGGTTAAATCCTAAAAGGCTTGTTACTGTGTACTGTAAGGGAGATAATGTAGGTGAAGGTGAATGATATTACCCGGGCCTATTTTAGGGTACCTATATGGAACATAACAGATGTCCTCCACACAAATTCTCCAGTAAAATGGTTCTTGGGCAAGTCTTCCTGGAATTAGGGGACTACTTTTCAAGGACCTCTTGTGCTGACTGATAGGAGCTCTGTCACAGATCCAAGGCTTGATGCAAGATTCCTAGAATTTGGAGGAATGACTTAAAGTACAAGAAAAAATAATGAGCACCACTTCAGATTCTTTCTGAAGTCTATTACATTCCAGTGAGAAAGACACTTTGGAAAGGCCAATTAGGATAAGTATTTTACATTTGTGATCTAATTCAACGATCTAGCTTTAAAACGTGTTGCTCAGCAACCTAAAGACTATTTGAAATTGTAATGAATTAGAGATGGGCACATTGTTGCCATGTATTAAATTAGTAAATTGATCTTACTTGTTGGATATTTTACACAGTGGATGGTTCACAACTGAACAGTGCTTAAGACATGATAAATGTAGGTTTTAGTTAGGCCATTTCAGTACTGTTATTCGTTCTTTCTTGGTGTCTCCAGATTACTACCAGCTCATTACAATGTCTCTGTAACATCCTTACACCAACATTGGTGGAGCCATTTCCATCCTTCTCAAGTCCTAACCCTGCCCCAGACATAGCATAATTGTGACTGCACTCACTTGAGGACATACTGGTACACATCTATGTTCAAATCAAATGTAGTGGATCTTCCAGTTGCCTTTATTAAAAAAAGCAAAATCGCCATTTTTTCAAGAAGTGTTGTACACAACAAGTCATTGACAGGACCATAGCAATTAGGCGATTCTGCAGATGCTGTGTTTTCTGCATGATTATGGATTTGCCGCATTTGCTACACCATCCATTAGTTTCTGAACATTTCTCAGACTTAACAAAAACATTTATGTTTCTAGCTCAAGCAGATTAAAAGTTACTAACATCGCTGCCACATATGTTGTCGTTCAGTGGCAGACGCTTTGCCGCACAGTGAGCGATCACCTTTCTTTTGCCGACTGCTGCATTTAGGTGTTGAATTGACACAAATGGGGAGAAACCGTGCCCAGACAGTGCTAAAATTGTAAAATTGACAACATTGACGTAATACTGCCACAGAATGTGCTGCGCTACACTGCAAAATTTGCCTTTTTTTACTGCATAGTTCCAGTGGCCCTGGTCATGGTACGGTACAGACAGTTTTCAGCAGACATATTTAGTGCCAACGTTGATGGTACAGCAGATTGTTGGTTAAAAAAAAAAGACATACAGTACAAGTATTATTCATTCTACATGCTGCATACCACAAATTAGGTACATTAATAGAAAACAGATGAAAGGAAGAGTTGGGAGACTGGAAGCTGTTGTCAGCCGTTTTCTGGTTTATTTCCGAGGTGGTGGTGTTGAACAAGTGGAGTGAGGCAATATCTACAATTGAAGCTCAAAATGAACTTTGCTGGAATGATATCAGTAGGTGAGAAACAGAACTTGGATTTTGCATATGCAGGCTTCAAGGAATTTATAATTGGACGCCTGCGGGGATGTAGCTGCAAAGGTTTGAAATAGGTACAGGAAAAAGTGCCATGAACATTTTTGAAGAGTAGAGACAGAAGTTTGAATAGAGCTCTATTTTTGGCAGACAGTCTCAACTTGGTGCAAGGAGGTCGTTTTTATGTGGGGTTGGGCGGAACAGCCGGGGATGAAGAGGCAGAGTTAAGGGTGGATATGCCAATGTGGGCAAAGGGCAATGTTAAGGCACCGAAGTCTGCTCATGGTTTTTTCCCAATTTATTTAGAAGTTTAGGCATTTGCATCTACATGGAGTGGCTGCTGGAAGAGTTACCCCGGTCACAGTACGAGGGCCAAAGGTAGGTGCAAAGAAGGCAGCGAGAGATTAATGTTCATTGCAGAGTTGGAAAAAGCAGTGGCAAACCGTACAAATTTTGTTAAAAACGGCAAAAAAGAATCAGACTGCCTCTGATGAGTAACTGGGGTCCTCAGTGGTGGGTCTAAAACAGGGTCGAAAGCATTCAGGAAAATCTTTTAAGACAAGGAAAGATCAAAAGTGGCAGTCAAAGGGAAAATAATTTATATGTGTTTTAGAAAGACAGAAATAAATTCCGCCTCTCGTCTCTGTGGACAGATGTTCTTCACACAATAGGCAAAGAAATGTGCGTCAGATAAAAGTGTTTCCAGAAAAGTTCAAATGATCATAAACAATAGCCAGTGGCACTTTGATTGTGGTATAGTTTTAATACATTTAGATTAAAGTGGGCCATGACGGTAGATTCCTTCTTTTTTAGAGGGGGTGATCCAGTGGTATGCCAGAATGGATGTGAGCCCTACTACTATAGAGGAGGCCAACACATCCAAAACCTCTAAAAACTACAAAAAAATATAAAAAAGTTAATGTGCTTGAAATGGGTTGTAGTCAGTATAGCAGAGTATTTTGGATTGACTGAGATCTTCTAAATTGATGTTAAGTGGAAAAGGAACGAGAATTGATAAGGTTGATAGTATTGGTTGTCAATGTAAATGGATCTATCTTTCCATTATCAGAGGGAAATGGACAGTATGAGGTTCCCTTTGTAATTGGGGATTAATATGGAGTTTAATTCGATGGTATGCTGTGGTTAATATGTAATGTCTTGTTAGATCAGCAGAATGACAGAGAAGACAATGTGAAAGAGCAGGAATGGAGATGAAAATGCTGATTTGTAATGTGAGGTGAGACGTCACACAGTTGACCATATTGGCCAGTGACTCTGGTCTGGCTACATAAGTTTTAAAAAGGAAATATTTCAAGTGGTCCCTAACAGAGACTAAACAAACAAAGAAAAATGTGGGTGATGCTTTTAGGTAGTCTAATTTAAATTACCTGTTTTTTTCGACTTTTTAATCTTTCTTTAAGAAGCCAATTTGTCATTCCTAAGGATGACTGTTTTGGCTTTTGTCCTCCAGTCTTGTTTGCGGGAAATTTGGGAGGCAAGTTTGATGACAGCCATCCTTTCAATACTCATATAAAGTAGCTGCTTAAATCATGCAAGAACCAACTTCTGTAGCAGTTAATTCATAGAATCCTCATCTTCTCCCGACCCACTAAGAAGCCATTTCTGCCTTTACATCTGAAACTGTCAAGAAAACAATATGTCACTTCTCTTCATCTTTATTTTACCATCCAAACCAAACAGCAACCATCATTTTCATTCTACAAGTAAATCATAACACCTGCACAGCACTGAAAGGGGTATATGGACTTCCCATAGAGGCATGTACAAAATTTAAATCCCTATGCTTCACCCACAAAGTCTTCCATGGTAAAGGCCCTCAAGCCAGGATCACGAGACACATAGGCCAATGATCTCTAGTCTTCTTACACTCTACTCGTGAGAGTCTTAAGATGTTATCTATGGTAATGGGGTGGTTGAAATCTTTACACTGATTTCTCACAGATTATGAACCCCCAATCTAGATTCCTTTTACTTTCATTCTAAGCACATTTCTCTTTTGCTTCTTCGCTACCCTCAAGACACTTTGAAGCAATTGTTTACAACTGCATGACCACATTACAAATAATAAATGTGTGTATGAGAGAGATAGGACACACACTCTCCACAGAGTGACCAGAGGAGATGTGTACTTCTGACTGCATTTGCAAAAAGAAAGCGAGTGTTGAGTTGTGCGTAGATGTGGACAGTATGTGTATGATGCTTCAAAGTGCACAAAAGGCAAAATTTCAGTGCAATACAAAACTGGATAGCCAGGTTCCAGTCTTAATTCATAAAACCATATGAAACCATAAACCGAGGAAACCATATTTCCCTCTCACTACTGGAACTCCCTGCTAGATCACTGGCACAAAAACATGTATTTGTGCAATTATTGGAAAAATACAAATGAAGATATTGCGTCCTCTATATGATCAAATTTTTCTCATGAAGCATACGCGTGGGACTTAAAAGAGGAGGCGAGTCAGTAAAGGAAGAAAGGTAAAAGTGGTTTGGGGTTTGTTTTACAAGGAGGTTCAGTGAAATACCACAAGTTATTTGTTTTCAATTTTTCCAAGACCGTAGGTAAACCTTTCAACTAGGTCTAGAACAAACATGGTACAATTAGAAGAAAAAGCTTTTCTTTACACAGAGGTGGGAAGGACCCTTGTTCCTGATTGGAAACATTGAAATGAAACCAATCTAAATGCTACATTGTCCATTCGGGCCTGAACTAATCCCTCACCAATCACCCCTGATCCCCCTACCCTTCTGCGACCCTGCAGCATGGCAGAATCCTGGCTTTGTCTGAAGAGCTATAGTCCTGGAAATAAAATGTTGCCTACAATGAGAGCGGGCTTTAATTCCAGCGGTTGTATAAACTTAAAACATGAAAAAATCTGTGTGGTAGCTGGGAATCAAAACAAATGGTATTTGATGTGCTAACTGGATGCAACAGAGTGCAAATGGTGCAAACATGTAATAATGGAAGCCATTGATGTGCCCTTAGGCCTACTGGAAATTTATACAAAAAGGTAACAATTCATGTCTCTTTCCAGCTTAAAGTGACCACAGTGTAATCATAATTTACAAAGGAATGGGAAGAGATAAGCAAAAGAAAAAAAAGATAATCTTGATTTTAATCTAACCAACGTTTGGGTGGATGGAAGAGGAATGTGATAAACCAACATGTGTAACAGCGTAAACAAATAAGCTCCCAAGCATACAGAAGAGGAGCTAGTAATTAAAAGGACCTCCTTCATGAAAAGGTACACATCAGTACACCAAACAATGAAACATGGAAAGAGGGACAGCATCTTCGACTCTGAAAGCACAAGATGATATACAATGAAATTACCAACCTTCGTTTGTAGAAGTAAAAAAAAAAAAAAATCCTCAGGCGTGGCCTGACTGGCAATGTAAGCAGGCATGCTTGGCTGGGAATCACCCCCAATGAAAAGGCCACGGACCTAAATATCCTGAGCCACTGCAAGTCAGCCAGTAAGGGGGTGCAGATCATGGACCCCTGAGCTGCAGAGAAGTTGAAACGAGGCCTCTCCATCCGTAGGGAGGCACCTGGGAAAGTTAAATTGGCTGTCACCAAGACCGTGCGGCACAACCAAGATGGCGGCCGGCGAGATGTGGTGACATTATGGAGGGCGGCGTCTCCCTGGAGGTTCCCCGGAGCCCCCATGGGGAGACCCCCCAAAGCATCCACGGCCCAGAGGATCTACGGGAAATACAGCAGCAGCCGGATGGCACAGTGTGAGCTACTTGGGGTGTAGCCATACCAGAGCAGGGGACACCTCCCTGCTTCGGCCTGGAAGAAAAGGAGGCAAGAGAGAAAACCCTGTAGGCCCTGCATGAAGTGAGGATCCTGTGTAGACAGGCCCAGGAGTAATGTGCTAAACCCTGTATTAGAAATGAGATTCTTGGTTTGATGAGGTGTGCATCCAGACCAAGCAGCATCCACAACCCTAGTCAGGGTAAATCAGATACACACTTATAGATTACATGTGCTCACCCTTTAGTAGCTTGGCACAGAGCAGTCAGGCGATATGTAAAGTATTTGTGCAATAACCACACACAGTAACACAATGAGCACAGCACAAAAAGACTCCACACAGGTTTAGAAAAATAGGTTATTATATTACAAACAAAGCAAGACCATAACGACAAAAATGCAGTGTATATACGTTAAGATATTGAATTTTCTAAGTCACAAAGAAAATACTTTGCTTTACTTAGAACTCATGCTTCACATGTTACTGATGGCCGTGTTTGACCATGGTAAAGCGACACAAATCCGACACTGGAATGGGAATAGTATTTGCACACAGTCTGAAGATTAAGACAGTGCCTCAGAGGCATTGTAGTGAAGTCTGGTCACACGGGACCGGGGTAATCACACGTTCTTGAGCCGCTCACGGAGAGCAGGCCGGTTGTAAAGCCTCATAGACCCTGCTGAGCACAATACCTTTGCGGGCACGGAACAGCACAAGTTCCAAGCCCTGAATCCGAGGTATGGAGGTGGCTGATGCAGAGTCGGCAGTCCTCGTAGGCAGGGCCAACGTCATTGTGTTAATGGGAGGGTCCACCGGAGATGGAGAACACGCTGCTCCTACTGATGTGGGCGGCTGACAAGGCACTGACGAGAGTCGCAGGGAAACTCCTAGCAAACACGCAGTGCGTCGCAATACAGCTGCGCTGGCAAGTCTTCCCGCAACGTTCAAGGTAGATATGGTGATTTTGATTGGCACAGGGCACTGATCCTTGTAATCCTTAGTGCAGGTCAGAAGCAAGCGCTGACATTTGTCCCTCTGCAGGTCGGAGAGGAAAACGCTGACCTGTGTGGAACTAGGCTGCTGGACTCACGAGTGGCAGAGTCCAGCTGCAGCATAGAGGGGGAAAACAAAGTCTTTTATAACCCTGAAACTTCTTAAACATGAGGTAAGCCAGCAACCACTTGGAGATCACTTGGAGGGAATGCACAGTCCAGCTTTCCTTCAGCAAAGTCAAAGAGCAGCAAGCAGCAGGGCAACAAACAGAAACGCAGGCCTTCAAGGTCAGCAGTTCAGCTGAGTCCATTGAGCAGCACAGCAATCCTTCTGGCAGAGTCCCAGTTACAAGACCAGTAGCTTCTAATTTTAGGGGTCAGAGACCCAGTACTTCTACCCCAAAGTGCATTTGATGTGGGGGTGAATTCAAAACAGCTCTCTGAGTGCATAGGTCCCCCAGCCTTCCCAGCCCTGTCTGCCAGGTGACCTCTGGGGGTCAATCAGCCCTTTGTCTGGGGACAGGACACTACCTATTCAAGTGAAGTGTTAACCTGTCCCTTTCATCCTGCCAAGACAAGGCCATCAGAATGCAGATGTATGTCGATGGGTACTCAGACACACCTATCCTTCCTGCGTTTGTGGCTGTCTAAAGGGAATGAACAAAGTGTAGCTGTCACACATCTCAGATGTGTATTGGAGACAGGCTGTCAGGCACACAGATCAAAAGGTGCAGAGAAATGTCCACTTTCTAAAAAATGGCATTTCTAAAACAGTAATGTTTTCTTCACCAGTGAGGAGGAATTATCATTACCATTCTAAACACATGAAACAAGAAAAAGCTACTCCTCTGTGATCAGGAATTACAGCTTAAAAAGTGTATTAAGGAATTCCCAATGGTAGCCTATGAGAGGGGTAGGCATCATAGAAGTGAGAAACAAAATATGTTGTTTGTCACTACCAGGACATGTAAAACATAAAAAGGTCCATGTCCTACCTTTTACTTACATAGCACCCTGCCCTTCGGGTTACTTACCTTAGGGATGACTTATAAGTAATAAAATGGAAGTTTAAGGCTTGCCAAGGATGTGAACATGCCAAGTCGAAGTGGGAGTAAACTACACACATAGGCCGTGCAGCGGCATGCCTGAGACAAGTTTGAAAAGCTACTTCTGTGGGTGGCACAATCAGTGCTGCAGCCCACTAGTATCATGTAACTTACAGGCCCTGCATATGGCTTACCACTTTACAAGGGCCTTACACATAAATTAAATATGCCAATCATATATACCTAAATTAGATTCATGTTTAGGAAGGAAGTGCATGCACTTTAGCACTGATTAGCAATGTAAAGTGCTCAGAATCCTAGGGTCAACAAAAAGATTCAGCTAAACATGCAGGTAGGAAGCAAGACCACCCGGATGCAAGGTATAACACCCTGTAACCTGCCCTGGTGTTACCAGGGGATGAGACTACCTCTGGCCAAGGTTCAAGAGATTTAGATCTTTCACTGAGATCTGCAATATACAAAATTACATTCATTAATACAATTTAAAAAAAGAACTAAAATATTTTAAAATGTTACTACACATGAATTAATTAATTGTGCATTTTATCATCTCCATTGCGGCTTTAGCTGTTAAAATATCATTTTTTTAAGTGGTTTTAAAAATCTGTTAATACATTTTTTTAAACGGGGCAAACAAATAGAACATGTTGAATGGTGTGTACATCATCATAACATAAGATGCATATCCTCTCCTCCCAAACTACATACATACATCCGTGTGATCAGGTCTACTGGCATTACCTGAGCCAGGTCCTTTGCCGTTTCGGGCTGGGCGAGAGGTTCCGGATAGGCTGTATATATGTATATATATATATATATAAGGTGGCTTATCTTCTTACACCTGAAGCCTTGCTGCAAGTCATCATGGCCCTTGTCCTCTCCCGCTTGGACTTTTCGAACTCCATCTACCACGGTCTGCCTAAATCATCCCTCCTCAGACTGCAAATTGTTCAAAACCAAGCGGCGAGACTGGCCTTCGGGATCCCGAAATGGCAATCTGCCAAACCCCTCCTCACCAAACTGCACTGGCTCCCTGTTATCTCGAGGTCATCCTTTAAGATCGGCTGCCTCACCTTCAAATCTTTAACCGGTCCCTGCCCCGCTTTCCTGAAATCCTTTGTTAGGCCCTACTGTCCCTCACGCAATCTCAGATCATCTCACCTTCACCTCCTGGTTGTCCCCTCTATCAAACTCTGCAGATCTGGAGGCCGGAGATTTGCATACCTGGCCCCCAAATTCTGGAACTCCCTTCCTTCCCCTGTCAAAGTTTCCTACTCTCTTCTTCAATTCCGCAAATCTCTAAAAACCTGGCTCTTCCCACAACCCAGCTAAGTCCCTCTGCCCCCTCAGCATCTGATCAGCGCCAGGAAACCCACGGTGACAGTGCGCTCTACAAGCAACCCTTAACATAACATAACATATCACTGCCCGCAAGCCTGTATCCGAGTCAACGGAGTAGCTTCCCAGCAATCCCGGGTGGAGCGTGGTACGAGGCATGGGTGCCCCCTTTCCCCCCTCCTCTTCGCGCTCTATATAGAGAGCCGTTTGCGGAGAGAGTGCGCCAATTTCCTACTGTTACTGGGATCCGCATGGGGCACAGAGAGCATAAGATCTCCCTATATGCGTACGATGTGCTCCTCTTTTTAACTCATCCGGAGGGGTCCCTCCCACCTCTGCTGGTGGAGGTGGAGTCTTTTAGTGGGCGTCAGGATTGAAGATTAACCTGACAAAGGGCCAAATGTATCAAGCCAAATTGACTTTGCAAACGCCGAAATTCGCAATGCAATTTGGCCTAATGGTATGTATCAAGGAAATCTGCTTGCAAAATAAGGAATCACAAAATTTGCAATTCCTTATTTTGCGATTGCATTTAAGGAATCGCAAATTTTGCGATTCCTTAAATGCAATGTAAGAAGCCAAATAAATTCGCAAATTGGCCGTAAGGAATCGCAAATTACCACCAACTTCTAGTTGGTGGTAAGTTAAGAATTTCTTGAAAAATGCATATTTTTGCATTTTTCAAAGTGCCATGTGACACACATACATGCCCTTAGGGCATGTATGTGCGCAACATGTGCACCCATGTATATTTCAGGGGTGCAACAGGGTGTCCTTTGGACACCCCTGCACCCTTGAAAATATTCTCACTTTGCGATTAGCAAATTGCGAATCGCAAATTTCCCATTCACTCCTATGGGCCTCCTGGCCCATAGAAATGAATGGGAAAGTATTCCTTAATTGCAAATTCTCAATTTGCGGTTTCACAATTAAGGAATATCAAGATATCCCTATAAAATTGCGATTTTCTTGATACATAGCAATTAGCGATTCTGAAATAGCGATTTCTTAAAAATCGCTATTACAGAATCGCTAATTGCTACCTTCATACATATGGCCCCAAGACTCAGGCCCTGAGCCTTACCATACCGGCAGCGGAGCGCCATCAGCTTTCGCATCAGTTTCCGTTCTCTTGGGCAGACTCTGATATCACTTATCTGGGGATTAGGGTTTTACTCCACCACATTGAAGACTGCCCAGGTAAACTACTTAGAGGCTTTAGAAATGGTCCGCAGCGAGTTGAAAAATTGGAGGAAACATACCCTTTCATGGCTGGGTAAAATCGCTGCGGTCAAAATGACAATCTTACAGTGGCTGCTCTATATTATGCAGATGCTCCCTCTCTGACCACCCCCCATGGTGTTGGCTCAATTGCAGCAATTGATCAATGGCTTCATTGGGGGAGAGGGAGGGAGGGGGGGGGGGGGGACGACTCCTATCTGCCTTGGCAGGATTCACAATGTAAACGTATTGGGACCTCTTCAATGAGCGAGGGATCTTGGACTTCCCCCGGTTGGTAGCCCACTATGGCATCCCCAAGACAGCATACTGGCAATATTTGGCATTGCGCCACTGGGTCACACAGCCACAGATTCGCCCGCACGCGGGACGACTCCTCACAAAAGTCGAGATTTGGTATATTACCTGCATCTTCAACAAGCGCCTTAGTCTACGGGTTTCTCAACAGGGCAAGAATCCAGACAAAGACCCCAGCGCAGCGTCGTTGGGATGTGGAGCTGGGACGCGAGTTCTCACCTAAGGAGTGGGCGGACATTGTACACAGGTCCCGGGCATCTTCCTGCAGCACTTCAGGGAAGGAGATGCTCCTAAAAATTGCGCACTATTGGTACTATACCTCGGTGAGGGTGGCGAAATGGAAATCCCGAGGTAGCAGCCTTTGTTGGCATAACTGCAGCCAGGAGGGTAACCTCTCCCATATTCTTTGGTTGTGCCCCAAGATCCAAGCGTTCTGGGAGACTATATTACCGATCATCAACCAAATATACCAGACAAAACTCCCTAGGTTACCTAGCTATATTCTGCTGGGGTTGCCCCATCCGCTCACATACCCTCTCAGGTCCTGTAGGGGCAGGGCGATCACCTTAGCTCTGGGGGCGGCTAAACAGGTTTTCCTCGCTAAATGGGGTACAGTGGAGGTTCTGACTCAGTTAGACTGGCTACACAAAATGTGGGACATAGTGGGTATGGAAAGAATCACTGCCGGGTTCCACAGCACACAGCTTAAGTTTGAAAAGACCTGGGGGTCCACAGTGGCATACCTATCTTCTGAGTTCGTGGAGCTTACCTGCCCTCGATACCTCAGGATCCTACGCTTCCCTGTAGACCAGATGCCGGACCCAAAGGCCCCCTTACCAGCTCCCCAACCCTAGATCCCTAACTAATCTGTCATACTCTATGGGTGGAACTCTTTTCTTTCCTTTTAGGTTCTCTTATTTTTCTCATTACGCTTTGCGAGTGCTCTCGTCCATCCTCCTTTTCTATCAATAAAAGTTTGAATTTGACTGAAGGTTTCCCACCAGCCCGTGGTTGTAGGTGGGTAGTCTGTACCGACTTTAATGCATACTCAATAAAAACAACTTAAACCATAAAATATTACTTAAAAATTATCCAGTCTTTATAGTAGGAACAAAACATTCCAAAGCCATAAGACGCCTTAAAGATGTTTCTTCAACATGAAGTATACACTGGTACCATAGTAAAGTAGCAGCTAATCCTCTTATAAAAGTGCTAACCAATCCTAATTCTAACCTTCGGACTTCTATTAAGACCATAGAATTTTAAGTGCAAATAGTGCATAGAAGCTTCCCCTTCACCTTATACATAATAAAGTGTCATTAATATTTATTGTCAGTACAGTGTATAAAAGAGTCAGCTGAATCTTCATTTTATATACTGTTAAGAGAGGATTGAAGTGCCTTGAACTATTGCTCTGTAAAGTGCCTTTAGTGCATTTCCATGGGCAAACGCCTTATTTGATATATGTGCAATATGTTCGCTGTCAGCCAAGTTTGCAGACATAATCTTCCAAGATAAGGGTACAATTTTACTACTTCTATGGTAGACCACTTATACTTTGGATTAATCCAACACCCCTATGGACGAAACCCCATGACCTTAGTTTTATTTATATTTACCTTCAGGAAGTGAGCGTCTGAATCACATGACAAAGTGTCAAGAAGTCTCTGAAGAGCTTTAGGAGTCAGGTCTAGTAGGACAATATTGTCTGCATAAAGGTGTGTAGTTCAAGGATAAGAGCCTAATGTGGGGCATCGCCAGCTACCTTACTCGACACAACAGGCAGATCCACCAAATATAGTGAAAAAGGGAGGGTCTTGGGGGGAGCGTGCATTGCCCATGCACCGGAGAGTGCTGGGCCTGACGTGATGTTGTCCAGTCGGAGGCCCCGAGAACACCTGGGTCTTAAGCGTTGCGGTGCCACCCGAAGGGTGGGGGTTGGGGTGGGGGGGTGCTTTTTATTTTTCCCCCTCACCCACTGGGGCAAAGCCTTCCGTCACTCTCGACGGGTGTTGAGGCCGTGAGAAGGAAAAAGGGGGAGTCAGAGATACGTCAGGGCTTGCCCATGATGCCACGAAAAGACTGAACACGTAGGCACAGTTTGATAAATCCAGAAATCCCCACTGAAGGCTATAATGTGACCTGTGCCAGGAAGGGAATGGGGAAAAGGGAGGCTGTAAAAGGCAAGAAACCAACCATGCTGGCCGTGGAGTGCACGTAGGGACTGCACAAGATGGCAGAGGTGGAAAACCCTTGGCCACGCACATTGTACCAATCCTGGCGGCCATAAAGGACGCTAAGGTGACCCTGGAGGCCCAGATTGCATCAGTGGTGAACGAAGTGGGGATTCTACGCGATGATCACAAAAAGTTGTTGGCGCGGTCAGGGAGCTAGAACTCAAGCTGGACGCAACTCACACGACAGTACAGGACTTCAGAGGAAGTACGCAACCATGGAGCAAGACCTAAAAATGATGTCTGGCCGACTGGAGGATGCAGTGGGGAGGACCAGGCAACACATTGTGAGGCTCGTAGGGGTTCCGTAGAGGGCAGAGTGTACGCACTTCAAGCTATATGTAGAGGAATGGCTGGAGAAAACTGTGCTACAGGGCCAACCATCACAATTCTTCTCTGTAGAAAGGACCCAGAGGATACCAGTGCAGGCCCCGGCATTGGGTGTGCCACCCCGACCTATCATAGTTCGATTGATGAACTACAGTGACCGGGACAATATCCTCCAGGTATAACACAAATATGGCTACTGGAGCACGGCCTCGGAAGATCATGAAAATGTTACCAGACCTGCAGTTCTACTAACTTGAATTATCTACTCGACCTAACTGATATGTTTTTGACCCGTAAACTGGCCTCATTATGTCATCGTAGGTGAATATTTTATATTGAGAAACGCCTTTTTCTTCATTATCACATAAGAGAGCACCTTCCAATATGGAAGTTCAGCATTTCTGCTGTACAAAAAATCTCTATGTGGTTTGATTTAATAGACTAAACGTTTGCTCTATGCATAAGAATCTAGCTCCAATATAGGTTATACATGACCCCTGACTTGCCTCTTAGTTTACTAACAGCATTGCCATCAGGGTGCAGGCAGGAATGTTTCTCAGTTCATCTTTTAAAACTCACTTTTAATAAACATATTACTAAAGTTGGGGAGAGGAGTTGGCCTAGCGGCTAGGGCAGTCGACCTCGGAGCTGGGGAACCAGGTTTGAGTCTCGGCAGGGACGCCAACATCCTATGATTCTGGGCAAATCGCTTAATCTCCCTGTGCCTATCAAAAAAACAAGATGAATGTGTCCTCATGTAATGCATCTGGTGGTCGTGTAAAGCGCTCGGATACCGAATACCTTTGGGTCAAGCTTGCGCTATATAAAACTGTTAAAAAAAAAAGCAGGAGGTGGTAGTGCACTGTCATTAATACACAGCACCGTTTCCATTGCAATGGCCAAAACTGTTTCCTATGACATGCAGTTTTACTTGGAAAACTATATACTGTATAAACAATAATCTGGAAACTGGGTTTCAGAAAACATATCTATCATTTGCACATCATCAAGTAAAGTGTTCGATTTGTTTTCATCCTACGAAATATTTTATTCATCACACAGAATTACAAAACAAGGGCTTTCATAACTACTGAAATTTGTTTTGAAATGTTTGTGCAGTTCACTTTTTTTCAGCTATTTAAATGTGTGTTAGAATAAAACATGACATCCTGCAGCCTTCCACTTCACACTTTTTGCGCAGCATGTTTGTCAGACAGTTCACTTTCCAAAATACTCGAACTTTGCAGTCAGAGAAAGAAAAGTAATTGCAGATGTAAATTGACTTTTGACCTCCATCTCTGAACACAAAATAAATGCAACAAGATAAAACCAAGATTGAAAGGCATCTTTAATGCTCCTTCACTTTGTGAGTGAACAGAACACCTGTTGTCAGCTCGGCAGATGGGGCAAGTAGGCCCTAAATATAGCTCGACCTGACACATCTGACAAGCCATGGCGAGTGGGCGAGTAGATTTGTCGAGGCCTGGAGCATAGAAATGCATGAAGTCAACATACACCCGAATTACACGACCCTGATCCAAAGACAAAGAGGGGCGTGTGTGCCAGTGAAAAAGGAGCTGTGTCAACTGGACTTAAAATAAGTGCTCATTTTCCCGGCAAAACTGTGAGCTGTTGACAAGGGAAATGGCTCACTTTCTGCAGTCTATACAGGAAGCATGGAACTGGCTAGAGCATCAGGGTCTGTGGTCGGATCCAGCGGGAGAGACTGACTGGAAGAAAAAGACACAAGAGTCAGAATGGCACTGGACACAGAGCCTCGCCGACAAAACCACAAATGAGAGCAGAACAGGGAATAACTGTGGTGGAGGTTAAACACTGCAGCGAAAACCTTGAGAATAATAAATGGGAGTGATGGCTTCACGGGGTGGGTTGTGGGTGGGAGAAGCGGGCGCGAATCCACGGGGTTGGAACCCAACAAAGAAGAGGAACAATTGCAGTCTGTTGGACAGGCCTCGTGGCCGGCCCGACCGCTCTCCGCATGGCGGGTCGCGGACCACTGCTACCCCTGTTCCCCGGACAAGAACCACACCTGCAGCCCGCCGGGTCAACACCCAGCTCTTCCCCGACGGAACCCCGGCTCATAACCATAACATTCTCGGCTGGCCCGGGTCCCTTCCCGAACCACTGTCTCCGGCCCAGCCGCCATCGTGGACCCTCCACGACCAGGCCTCGTGGCCTAGGGTCGACCTCAGCCGCAGGCCCAGCCAAGCCCCGACATCGAGGCACCACCATCCACCCAGGGGGTAAAGAGACCACTTGGCGAGTCAATAGAAGAAGGAGTGTCGATGGCTCCCCTCCGCCAGGTTTCGATCACCCCCAGCCTCCCTGGGCGCTGGCTCCACCCCCCTGCTGGGTGTCTGGACTCCCTCATCCCGGACCCCCCGACCTCCAAGTGCGAGGGTCCGGACATCAAAGGGCGCCAGACCTATAACTGGGGAAGCTCCAGAGCAGGAAGGCTGTTGTATCCTGGAGTCGAGAGACACCGAGACGAACTCATCCTTGGAGGCCTGCTGGCGCTGCCGCGGCTCCTCTTCGTGAACTATCTTTGAAGGCCTGCTGGCGCTGCCGCGGCTCATCCTCCTCGTGAACCATCTTGAAGGCCTGCTGGCGTGCCGCGGCTCATCCTCATCGTGAACTATCTTTGAAGGCCTGCTGGCGCTGCCGCGGCTCATCCTCTTCGTGAACCATCTTGAAGGCCTGCTGGCGCTGCAGCGGCTCATCCTCTTCGTGAACCATCTTGAAGGCCTGCTGGCGCGGCCGCGGCTCATCCTCTTCGTGAACCATCTTGAAGGCCTGCTGGCGCTGCCGCGGCTCATCCTCTTCGTGAACCATCTTGAAGGCCTGCTGGCGCTGCCGCGGCTCATCCTCTTCGTGAACCATCTTGAAGGCCTGCTGGCGCTGCCGCGGCTCATCCTCTTCGTGAACCATCTTGAAGGCCTGCTGGCGCTGCCGCGGCTCATCCTCTTCGTGAACCATCTTGAAGGCCTGCTGGCGCTGCCGCGGCCCCTACTTGCGAACCCTCCAGCTCGAGGATTGTGAGCTATACACCCGCTACCCCTGTACCGGACCGGTACTGAGGCTGTCCCGCTACCCCCTTTCCCAAAGAGACTAGAATTGACAGGATCATCGTATCCTGGTCCTGCTGTACCGTCAAGTTAACCTGCCTAAGAATACCGATAAAAGTGTACAGAACCTATCTTTGTGTGGCGTCCATCTGTGGGGGGAGAAGTTGCTCATCCGTACGATTGAAGGAGAGGGCCCTCGCCAGGAGGCCTCTCCCCCTTGCTC
Source organism: Lissotriton vulgaris (assembly GCF_964263255.1). Taxonomy (NCBI): domain Eukaryota; kingdom Metazoa; phylum Chordata; class Amphibia; order Caudata; family Salamandridae; genus Lissotriton; species Lissotriton vulgaris. The sequence continues at coordinate 1,377,002,768 of NC_141694.1, read as the reverse complement.
GGCCGACCCTCCTGGTCCCCGTCTAACACAGTCAATCCCCTCGGTGACTCCAGAGCACATTATCTAGAATGCCTCACCCCCCCTGGGGCTGGTAAGGTACAGTTATCTTTTGTGGCCAGTGAAGGGGTGTGCTCGGAGACTTTCCAGATACAATGCACACCCGAAAGGCATGACGGTGAGCTCTGGGGCCACACAAGAGTGGACTAAGGGCTTGGTGGGTACGAAATAGAAAATTGGGCAAGAAAGACTCAGAAACATTAGGCACCATGGCCTTCACACCCGGAGGCCACACCCTTGCATGAAAAGTGCATAAAGTTTAAATGGTACATCGGGGTTTGACTACACGCATTCCATGAATTGAGGGGGAGGGTCAGTGTTAACACTAAAAGGTAGAGTGGGGGGCAATTGAGGGGAACGTTCTAGAAACACACAGGCACCAAACCTGGGTCGCAGCGACTAGACCTACCTGAATGGGCATGGGGTGGGTGTGTGAGAAGAGAAGGCAGCAGATCCCATGGCACAAAAGCAGAAATACACACTGTTAACATGGAACTTTAATGGCCTTGGGAACAAAGTGAAGCAGGCCTAATCTTTAAGACACTCACTAGGGATTGCGCAGATGTAATATTCCTCCAAGAAACCCACATAGTGGACAATCAATACAATTGCCTGAGGAGAGGAAGATGCAGAGTAACCTGTTATGCACATTACACTGCTGCATTCAGAGGGGTGGCACTCCTAGTCAAGAAAGCACTGCCAATCCATGTGTCTGGTACATGGTCGGACAACAGTGAATGCTACACTGCTTGAATGGAGGAATGGGAGAGAGGGTACTACTGATTAATGTATATGCCCCACCTGGACTCCAGACAAAGCTGGGACATTTACTGACGGAGGTACCAAAGGCCCTTATTTTCATACGTGGGGTTTTAACTTAGTACTAAATACACATCTAGATAGGATGAGCACCAAACCGGAAGGGAAAGCAACGGTGGGGAAACTGTAAGGCTTCATTCGAGTACTGGGGATGATGGACATTTAAAGGGCCCTTCATTAACAAGAGAGAGGGCATTCGTTCTACTCTACCATGCATGACATTCTGTCTAGACTTGATTATTTTTTCGCACCACAAAAGACCCTGGACAGATTTTTTGAGGCCAAATATCTGGCGCAAAGAATCACAGACCACTTCTCCATACACATTACCCTGACCACTGGAAGGGCACGGGAGCCCAAAAAACAGCAAATGGCAACCTGGTGTTTGACAAAAACTAAAGAGTTTTGAAAATACGCAACAAGCTCACAAAATACTACTTCCAAGAGAACAAGTGTACTGTGAGAAGTATGGCCATGTTGTGGGAAGCCTACAAGCCCACGATCAGGGTTGTATTCTATCGGGGGGAGGTTGGGGAGAAGAGAGTGTGGCTCAGACGATTGACAGCTAGAGAGAGTCCACAGTGCCAACCCTGCGCCTCAACTAAAGCGTAACCTTGATCTGAAAAATAAAGAGTACAGTGAAAAGGCAGACCATGAGGTGAAGACCACCTAACTCACCAAGCAGAAACGCATTTATGAAGCCGGGGATAAAGCTAGGAAACTGCTTCCATCATTGGCTGCAGGGAAAGGGAAGAGTTTTATATCCAAGAGCTTAGATTGGAAACAGAAGCGACTGCACGAGGGAGCAGACAGATAGCGGAGGAGTTTAGAGACTATATGACCACATTCTATGAAGCAAAGGTGACTGTATCGGTGGAAGAAGTAAGGGACTTTGTGCAAGACTTCCCTGTGAGGCCCCTGGACCAGGGATGGGCATTAAAGGCCAAATTGACTGTGGCGGAGGTTGCTCTGGCTCTTACACAGATGCAATCTGAGAAGGAGACTGCTGTTCCTATTCCCAAGGTGAAGAAACCCTGAAATAGGTGCCATTTGTATAGACCAATATCTCTGCTTAACGCAGACACTAACATTTTAGTAAAGGAATTGGCAAGTAGACTACGCACAGTTGTAACAGGCCGGATATAACCAGACCAAACCAGGTTCATGCCATACGGCTCAACAAGCATGAACCTGAGGCGCCTATAAAACACCACAGCCCAGATAGGTTGGAGGGAGGAGTCATGGGCCATCATCTCAGGATTCAAGCAAGCCGGGCCGACGACGGCTGAAATGCCAGAAACCGGTCCCCGGTAGCTTGTCTCCTTTCTGGTGAAGAATTGGCTTGGTAGTTTAGTCTGCCCTGTTCCCATGATGCACTGGGCCAGGGACAGACTGATTTGCATATAGCCAGGTTCTGAGCTGGGATGGTGCAGTGAGCTAAATAACGGTGATGGATCAAGCCCTGATCTTTGGACTGGGTAAGAGTGGTCTGCTTAATTCAGACACTCTGTTCATCACCACCCCCTTTTCTGAATCGTTTTTGGCCACTATAGGTGTGGCAGGGTATACTCAGACATGAGTCCCTTGCTCACTGCACCATCAGGATTCAAGCAAGTCGGGCCGACGACGGCTGAAATGCCAGAAACCGGTCCCCGGTAGCTTGTCTCCTTTCTGGTGAAGAATTGGCTTGGTAGTTTAGTCTGCCCTGTTCCCATGATGCACTGGGCCAGGGACAGACTGATTTGCATATAGCCAGGTTCTGAGCTGGGATGGTGCAGTGAGCTAAATAACGGTGATGGATCAAGCCCTGATCTTTGGACTGGGTAAGAGTGGTCTGCTTAGTTCATCACCACCCCCTTTTCTGAATCATCTCACTGAAGGCTTTTGATTCAGTGGAGTGGTCCTCCTAATTCGCAATACAAGGGAGTATGTCATTTGGGGCCCAATATTTCAGGTGGATTAGTCTGCTGTATACACTGCCGCAAGCTAGATTGAAACTCAGTGGCTGCCTCCTAAGAGAGATTTCTATCGAGAGGGGAACCAGTCCACTCTCTCACCAATGTTATTAGCATTGGCGGTGGAACACTTGGTGGAGGTAATGAGAGCAGATGCCCAGATCTGGTGGTGGACTGGAAACTCGGGCTGCGTGGATCGGATATCGCTATAAGTGGATGGCATCCTGCTAATCGTGACCAAGATGGAACAATCACTCATCCGATTAAGGAACGTCTTCTGGGTTTTCAGTGCATTTTCAGACCTCCCGATTTAACTGGGACAAATCCCTGTTGTTCACCATGGAGGGATGGGTGCAGGAGAGAGACTTGCAGTTGTCAATGCGGTTGGAAGTCCATAGGTTCAGGTATTTGAACATTTTGATTTTTAAGGAGGCTGCATCCCACTACGGAGAAAACATTGGCCGGCTGATTAAGGGACTGGAATGGAATGTGAAACACTCGAGGACACTGCTAGTGTCCCTAATGGACAAAGCAGCAATATTCAAAATGATTGCTCTTCCCGGCTGCTTTATGTCTTTCAAAATAGCCCAGACAGGGTCGCGAAGACCTTTTTTGCCCAGGTGGACACCTTAGTGAGAACACTCTTCTAGGCAGGGGGCTAACCCTGAATCACAATGAGGGTCCTACAGCGCTCCAAGTTTGAGGGGGGAAATGTGCTCTCACATGTCAAGAGATACTAAGAAACAGCACAGGTCAGCGTGGTAAACTACTGGGCATACACAGAATGGGAGGACCTGGCCTTCTGAATGGACAGATGGCGCCTGGTCACTCCGAGCTATGTCCATGCACTGTACACTGAGAGACTGAGTCAGATTAGGAGAACGGCGACAGCTCTTGTTGTGGCGGTGTGGTGTAGCCTGCAAAGAGAAATGCAGTGGGACAAGAGACTCATGCCTCGAACGCTGCAATGGGAAGAGACTTCACATCAAGCAAATCTTTAAAAGATAGAAATTGTTGCATGAGCGAGACAAACGAAGTGAGAAAATCTTCATCAGAGAGGAACAGAAATTAGAGCAAAAACAACAGTACAAAGAAAACTATATAAATTTGTTTTAATATCATGATAAGACCATGACTGATATAAACCTCTACACCCCCTGCAGAGTGCCACCTCTTTCTACCTATGAAGGGAGGAAGCCCAACAGAAAGTTGCAGCAGCAGCTCCTCCGTTAAGGAGGAGAACCGTCGCCCCACTGCTCTGAGTAGGGCCAAAAGGAATAAAAAAATGATAATATGTCATTAGTATTTTCTTTTCAGTACTGAGCCAGTTGAGGGTGGGGCTGGGCTGTCGTCACGCAGGGTGGTGGAGGGGTAGGCACCATAACTGCGCCTGGCGGTTTAGCCGGCCATCTTAGGACGGCAAAACCGACAGGCACACTTAGCCTTTCTCTACCCGGCTGTGGTGCACAGCCGGGTGGAGACCAGTCCTAGGATCCCAGGCACTGTTTGGGAGGCAAACCAGGAACCTCAGACAAATCACAACAATGCTGTCATGCTGGTAACACTATTACAAGTATGACAGCAGCGTTGTGAATGGTTTAGGGGAGTTTGGGAGCCTGTGTGCTGCTGGGAGTCAGGAACAGAAGAGGATGGAGGAGAGGAGGCAGCCGGCAGGTGAGTGATCCTTTATTATTTCTCCCCCCCATACACTGCCGCTGCCCTACCACTTCCGTTCACAAGCAGCCACCACTGTAAAGCTGGCAACAGAGTCACCATATGCAAAAACGCATAGCACAGAACTAACTAGGATATTTAGATTCTTCAGATCCATACAAACCAAAAAATATAAAAATTGTAGTATGGAAGGCATTGATGCCTTGGATGGGATGGTGGTAACGGCTCACGAGCGAGACGCCCCTCTGGCAGAGCAGCCTTATGCCACAGGTGTCCACCTTATCGGGTTTAGACACTGGGACACCATAGGCATTTCTACGTTGGGAGATGTGATGCGAGGCACCACCATGAGGTCCTTCTAGGAGCTCAGAAAGGAATTTGCTATGCCGTACACCCAATTCTACAAATACCTGCAACTACGGTATTCCCTAAGCCCATATGTTGCATGTGCGGAATCTCTCCCGGAGTTCAATCCGATTGAGGCAAAGGTATTCATGGGCGACTTGGGGGACTACAAGAATGCAAAGATATACCAAACTCTGGTGACAAATCTCCCCACAACCTTAGATTCACTCTGGGAAAAATGGCATACCGGCCTTGATCCCTTGGATAGTGAGGACTGTACGGAAGCCCTAGAATCCCCGCGGGGCGCCGCAATAGCCTCTCGCCTCAGACTTATCCAGTTTAAATATTTACACCATGCTTATTTTACTAGATACAGGTTGTGGAGGACGGGGCTGATAGATTCCCCTGCATGTCTACGATGTGGCAGTGCTGAAGGCAAGTTTATACATACCATCTGGAAATGCACTGCACTTAGTAGATTTGGGCGGGGGGGGGTTACGAACTGTCTATCAGAGTTGCTTGGGTGGGAAATACCCCTGTCTCCTAAGCTTGCCTGATTACATATCACTGAAGAAATAGGGGGAAACATCTCTAAAAGACACTTGCTATTCTTGGGCCTTACCCTTGCTAAAAGAGATATTGCTAGGGCATGGAAGTAATCATCCCCGCCTAAACACTGAGCGTGGAAGGCAGGCCTTGATTGGTGTAAGGGTCAGGAAAAGCCTATTTTTAAAGCATGGGGCTGCCCACAAAAACACACCAAAATCTGGAAACGTTGGGCAGACTTCAGGTATCTCATATTGGAACCCCCTTCACTACGAACTACTGATGTGGGAACCTTCTGAGAACACATCACGGAGGAGAGTGATGATACAAAGGACTACGCTATGTGTGAATTGGCTTGATGGGTATGATACATGGATTACTATACAGCATGCGGCACTGTCGGTTGTAAAGTATGGGGCTGATGTTCACAGACCCGAAATGTTTACTTTTCTGTATTATAAATGTCAAATGGAAGTCACCTGTTTGAATGCGATCATATTGATCAATCTGTATTATATTGCTCCTGTAAGAAATGTGACTATTTTATCTGACAATTTAATCAAAAAGTGTTTTGAAAAAAAATATACATGTATTAAAATATGCTTCTGAAAAATAAAACAGAAAATAATCCTATCTAGCAGACTATTACTCACACCACACATTAAATATTGGTAAGAAATTCTGGTAAAATGCCTGCTATTTATAGAAATAAAACATGGAACAAACAACATAGCTACAGCCGTGTCTCTTCATTTATAATGTACAATATCGAAGACCGTGGCACAATCACCGATACAAGTGAGTGACAAAAACTTCACAGTTTAAAGGATACACAAACATTTATCACTAAGGCAGAGGCAAGTAACATTCATAAAGGACAAAACTAGTTTCTACCTGGACCAACTTGGCCATCTGTTAAATTCCTTGCATGAAGAACTCTCACAGATGAAGCAGACTACTAACAAGTCTAACCCTGGAAAGCATGCTAAGACAACACCAGCTATAAGCAGCACTCGACAAAATATCAAAACCATGACAGAAAATCCAGCATCAGATGTCAACAATTTGAGCATGAAGCTCCAGTTCTAGGTGGTTTTTATAATTGACATCCATAGGTTTATTTTCCAATTTAAGTACTTTTATAAGTAACAAATAACTTTAAAATGCAACAAAGACAAGGGGGAGAAAAGACTAGTAGTACTTACCGTGCATTTTTCAACTGATAATCTGAAGGTAAAAGTATTCTCAAACGGAAGTCTTTTTCCTATAAAAAATTTAAATATAGGTTTGTTCTGAAAGCATCGTTTTGGAGTCATAAAGGCATTTATTTATATTCACAAGGAGCAAGAAAAAAGGAGATGTATAAATAGTTTTATTACACTACACACAGCTATTTCTTAGTGTTGTCTTTAAAGTGGAAATAACTTATAAACTATCCCATGTTCTAAAACTACCCTTTATTTTTTATTCCAGACAGGTGGGTGGTATGAAGTGAAGAGTAGTTCAGAGAATAGCAGGCAATCAGAAACTTGACTGAACCCCATCATATGCAGCGAGTTAATAATTATTGGACAGGTTAACAATAGTGAAATGTGAGTCGTCATAAGTATTAGTAATCTGCAATCCCCCAATTTTTTTAAAAAGTCGTCTTTGCAGAAAATACAGTCTCAATTATTTCAACATATTTGGGCACAGAAAGGAGCTCGGTTTGCACGGGAAAAGGTGAGATGAGCCTTGATTAAGGTCGCATTGACATTTCCAAATATTCAATCTTATTGTTGGGCAATCCAACTGAGAAACCGTTTCTCTGTTTGGGTTAGAGTCCAGTACTAAAATCTACAATTTATCTGTAGCTTTGAAGCCTACAAAATAATGTTTTTATATAGTTTTCCACCTATATGCTTAGTAGGGGGAATCAAAAACGTAGTCTTACTCCAATACCTGAATGCATGGCATGAGCTGTGTAGAAAGTATTTGCTGCTATTCTATTCATATCTTCAACCATTTGTGGACTTTACATGGACACATTTAATGCTAAATTGTGCCTTATGTACTCCATTCCCATAAGTTGGAATCAATATTATTGGGGACTCGCCAGAAAAGCAGAGATCCTCTCTGCTGGGCAGGGACCAAATGCAAGTGAGTACAGAGAATTATGATCTTCTGCTTGTCTTGTAGTTTAGATATCTTCTATGGAAGATGGTAAAGAGGAGAAAGATTCAGACCCTAGTCAGATTATGTAGAAGCATCTCAATAGCATCAGAACTACAGGTGGACTGGCAGCAAAAAATGGAAGCTTCCTGATGATCTGAGGAAAGGATACCTCCCTAGATGGAGTGAAAGGCATGGTTTACAGACAAAAGCCTGGCATAAAACTAGTAAGTATCTATGCATTTGCTATTCAGTAGTGCCACGTAAAAGCAAACCCACACCCACTTGTACACCATTCACAAGTTATAATGGCCCCTGGCAAGGAGAGTTGACGTAAACTCTGGGGTATTAAAAGTCTCCCTGTGTTGAAAGGATGTGGACATGTGCTTACACTGTTCTACTCTGCACGTCTATTAGAAGCTAGTGGATAAGATAATTCACAATGTGTTTTGTTCTGAGGTGCCACTAAATATTTACACGGTTATCTTTCATATGTCACCAGATAATCCACAATTAAGGAGTTCAAGAAAAGAGGCTGTTATTCTATATGGTGCCCCTTGCACTGGTTCAGATATGCTTGAAGTGGATTCAGTGGTTCCTTCCATCTTAGGATGATTGATACCATGGCAGTGGAAACTGGTGGTGCTACTAACATTCGCTTTACAATGTGAGCAACAATCAGTAGTGGCTGAAGTAGCAGTGACATGGGAAAACATCTGTCCTTTGTAGTGGTCAAAATGTGCATCAATTTGTCATCATCATTCTCTCAAATGTTTTGCTGGAGCAGGTGAACCTCCTACTCTCCAACGGAGGGTCAGACGTGTTCACTTGGCACCTCACAGACGTAATGACATTACAAAAGTGAATTTATGAGGTTTTTTGGTAAAAGTGTGTGAAAAGGGCATGTTAAATGCACTATCTACCCCCATTTTTCCCAAATGTTCGGGGAGAAAATCCCACTAATACCCTAAAGGATGTCTGGCCAGCTCGCAGAAATTTGGAGCAGGCCAATACAGCCATTGCCGCACAGCAAAAAACAAAATAAACCCCAGACATGTGCAATGACGTTAATGTATCCCTATCCACCCATGTACCAATATACCTCACTCAAATTGGTGAGCAGCTGCACTTCTTCTTTCCTTGTTAAATTATTGGATCCCATAGAAAATCATGGGCAAGAAAATGGGATAATTAATTAAATATCTATCTACTAGAAAGGAGTGTGCAATTCCTGTAAGGACACGCGGGGAAGACAGGTCTTTCTTTGTGATGCCCTCACACACCCGAGAGGTGTCATGCTTCATCATTGGGCTGTTGCCCCTCATCAGGCCGGCGCTGCAATGCCTGACGGGCTCCTGAAACCAGGGCTCTTTGGCGGGGATCTTTTGAAGAAGAAGCTGTAAGGTGCGTGTGGGGGCTAGGTAGTGCACAAGGGGGTGAGATAGTTAAAATAGGTCAAGAGCAGTCCTATTGGGTCAAATTAAAAAATTTGCATGACACCTCTCGGGGTGTGTGAGGGCATCACGAAGAAAGACCTGTCTTCCCCCTAGTTCTTGACCTTACCCCGGAGCCTGTGTGCAGGACCTCCTAAACCGGCTCTCTGTCCCTCCTTTTTGATTTAATGATTTAATATACCCCTGCCTACCTATGCTATGCTATGCTAGGGATTTGATAAAGCGCAACAGCTGCCCCAGCAAAGAGGCGTCCCGGCGCTGCTAGATCAGAGAAAACAGACACTCAAGGACAGTCAGGTGAATGGAGAAGCCTATGGGAGTGAAAAAAGGAAAGTCTTAATGGCTTTCCGAAAAGCCAGCAGATTCTCCATTCCACGAATTTGGGCCAGTAGGGAGTTCCATAGTTTGGCCGCTAACAGCCGGAAGGAGCGACCACCCATCCGGCATAGTTTGGTACGTGGTATCTTCACCAGATGTTGCCCCAACGAGCGCAAGCTCCGGGGGGGCAGGTACCAAGTAAGCAGTGGACGCAGTAAAGCCGGTCTCCCGATTTTACGAATTTTAAATGCCGAGACAAGGGCTTTGAATTTGATCCGCGAGGCAATCGGGAGCCAATGTAGTCTTCCAATCGTTGCTCTAGCAGAACATCTGCGAGGGAGGCCGACCAGAGTTCTCGCTGCCAGATTTTGGACACGTTGTAGTCGTAGGATCTCTGCTTTATTTGCACCCATGAGCAGCACGCTGGCATAGTCCAAGTGAGAGATGATCATGGCTTGCACTATAAGCTGGCGAACTGGTGGCTCAAAGTACTTCAGGATTGGTTTTAGACCTCTCAGCAAGCCCCCACACGTAGCTGCCACTCTCTTTGTATGGGACTGAAAGCTGAGCGAGGAATCCATCCATACTCCCAAGTTCTTCACTAGGGGCTTGGGCGTTGGTATGGTGCCCAGCGATGCCGGCCATCAGTGTTCATTCCAGAGGGCGGTGTTTTTTCCTGCCAGCAGAACCTCTGTTTTACTAGCGTTAAGCTGTAAACAGTTCTCAGCCATCCACTGGGCGACTGCAGCCATACCATCTCTGAACCTTGTAGCAGTCGTAGATGGCCCTTCAGCTAGAGTGATAACAAGCTGGGTATCATCCGCATAGGATACCAGCACAAGGTCCCACTCTTTAGCCACCACAGACAGGGGTTGCACATATAGATTAAACAAAGATGGACTAAGTGCAGAGCCTTGCGGGACTGCCTGGCCGATAGAGTGAGACTGAGAGATGTATAGGTAAGTAAAGTTAACTCAAACAACACAGATGTTTGAGAAATTGGATTCTTATGTTATGGCCTTCATCCGGTATCTAAATACTTGTAGTCAATTTCCAATTTTAGTCATCACTAGCAGCCCGCCCGACCTTGTCCGGGAGCAATCAGGCTTCAGGGACCCTGCCCGCCCCGAACCCCCGCCCGCCCTGGCCCCCACCCGCCCCTACATTGTCCGTGGGTCCCTCGGAGTAGCAGCCCATCCCGACCTTGGCTTCAGGGCCCCCTCCCACCCCGACATTGTCCATGGGTCCCCCGGAGCCTTACCTCATCCGCCGCACCTCCCCACGCTCCTGAGTTTACCGGTCCGCCGCTCCTCGCCGCTTCCCCAGCCTGTCCGCCGCTCCTCGCCGCTCCTCCCCGCCTGTCCGCCGCTCCTCCCCGCGCTCATGTCCTCCGCTCCTCCTCACGCTCCTGGACGCCGCTCCTCCCCACGCTTCTGATGTCAGCACGCACGTCGCGGCCGGCGCTACTTCCATGGGACTACTTTTTTTTTCTCGTACATTTTTTAAATAACTTATATTTTTTTAATTTATATAGCCTATGTCCATCTGCACACCCTGACAATTACAACGATGTATCGGGTGTGTGGATTGGCGCTGTGGTTCCCGAGTTTACCCGCCTCAAAGGTTCAAAATTCTTACTTTATAATAGTAGTATAGATTTCATTAAGGAAAAGCAAGCACAGAAAGCCATACACTCACTTGCAATATTGCCCATGATTTCAATATAAAGAAAAATACATGCATGTTTGCATAAATTTGTGACTATACTACTAAAATGCTCCTTTATTATATGCGAATACATGAAGTCAAATGAAAGACTGGGGATTGTTTGGTCTGAAAGTAAAATGTACCAAAAAACATTTGCAAATTAAAAATAATAATTAAGGGCCCCATTCTTAAAGAAAGTCACAAAATTGCACTTTTAGGTCTATGCAGATTTATCACTGTCAGGAATTCACAAACATTTACAAAAGTATGCCTGGAAACCTGCAAGAGCTGCAGGTTTCCAGGCATAATCCTTGCAAATTGTTGTGCATATAAAAATCGTCTGAGAAGTTGCAAATTCACTGGTTAACATTGTTTTCTTTTCTTCTCAATGTCAGGAGTAAAGTTGCAACCTTTTCCAGAGTGTGAAGGTTTTGAAGAGGAGTTGGCCAATACCCTTAAACATTTTATTTTATTAGTGTGTACAACCACACTGGGCATTACAGGCTTAAAACTATCACTTTCCGCTTGCTTCCATCCCTTGCGTAGGTTTAGTCACAAGAAAATCTTCATGAGAGTAAATCTTTTTGGAAGTGCAAAATCAACTTTTGAACATAAGGCAAAACTCTTACCTGTGTAAACAGCTGTGGGAATTTGGCTCATAACATGTTGGCACTAACCAGACCTTACAGTGTTTACCTAGTTGTAAATTGCAACTGTCCAGTAATGTATAAAGGGCTTGGCAAACAAAGGAATTGAGCCACAGCAAGTTGAAGTCATTTGCCCAAGATTTACACAATGTGGTCAACGAAAGACTGTGTGGGTTCGCTGATCCTCAGCTGGCAACTTGGGCAATGGACCACAATATGGATTTCTTTACAGCATCATTTGGCAAAATTTGATGAATGTTTAAAAATATCCCTGTCAGAGCAATTCAGAAGATGTTTCCTTGATATGTAAGGTAAGAACAGAACAACAGTTCAATTAGAATAATGGTACATCCTGAACCTTGCTATAGCTGAACTCTGGCACAATGAAAGTGCTTATTAAGAAATTCATGGTGGTGAGATGCACTCCTTCTTTCTCCATTATTTGTCCTTATTTAAACTGATTCCACTTTGTTTAGCGTGCAAACTTGTTTTGCGCTTCGCCTCACGCGCTGCAGTCAAAACAAATCCAATGGGGGAACTTTTTTTACAAGTACCACCAAGTCGCACAGCCATACATCCTGTATGAATCCAATAAATTAAATTCAGCCATGTTTGTCTTCTTTTTACCCATTTTATATTTTCTCCGTTTAATCCTTCCTCCTATTTAGCAGGGGTCCAAAAATATACTCGACCGCTCGCAAATGCGAGTGAATTTCATGAAGGGGGAGTCAGTTTCAAGGCCTACTTGACCAGCCTGGCGAGTGCTATCTGGTAGGGCACTGCAGTAGCAGGTGAAGGCTCTAGGGGGCAGCATGATTGGTGGTGGTGCGGTGCACGGTGAAGGCTCTAGGGGGCAGCATGCACACACCACCTAACTTAGTGATGGTGGTATGGTGCACTGCCTATTGTTTCTGTGGGTCCCAGGGCCGTCAATCTTGCAGCGTGCGAAAGCGCTAACAATGACTGCCCTGGCCTGCCCCCGCGCTGTGCTGCTGAAAGTGCAGCAGTGACGTAGCACGCCACCACGCTCTCTCTTCGGTGGAGTAGGGACGGAGTGCAGGGCGATTTGCTTGCAGGGGTGAGTCGGTTTTTAACATTATTATATTGTTTTATTGCACATGAAAGAGTGCTCTATCAGCGGGGCTCCGCTCTGGACAGCTGGGGGATGTTTGGGAACCCCACGGGAACTGGAAGCTTCTGTATAACTTACCCTTAACTTGAGAGTTCAAGTTATCATAGATATGCCGCATGTCGAATGAGGCGGCGGGGAGTCCGGGTTTCAATGGAGGGACAGGGGTCTATTACCAGCTGGTTTTCCAGCAGTTGCCTCCAGAACTGGACAGTAATGCGGACATAGCTCCTATAATTGGAGCCACACCGGGGATGCAGCCTCCCAGCTCTGCGCTGTGACTCCCATGTACCTGATTCATGGTAGCGCTTTAGTACCTCGCTAGGTGTACGAAGCGCAATATATATAATAATACAGAAGGAAGACCCAGAAAGTGCTTTGGGTCTCGCAGGTGGCTGAAAAGCGCTATACAAATATCAATTCAGTACCTACTGGGGGTTCTTTCATAGGGGTTAAAATAGTGTATTTTTTTATTTCATTTTTAGGCTCTTCGATTCCCCTTCATTTTAATATGCTCCAGGACTGGTGAATCCGTGAATACCAGTGTCTGAGCGGTAAGTAGCTGCCGCAAGACCTGCCGTTTCCCCTGGTTCTGGGCCCGGGATGCCTGCGGCCTGCTCGGACAGCTCCCTATTAGGAGCGCCTGCCCCGGTTCCTTAATCATCTTCCTGCCGGAGCCTGACGGGCCTGCTGCTCCGTGCATGGCGGGAGATGCAGCGCTCATGTGACGTGTCCACTCACCCCTCCCGCGCCTAGAAGGCACAGGCTTTATTTACAGCGCCCGTTCCTGCCTTGGCAACATGTGATCCTGGGTAAAGGGTGTCTGACCCCATATTTACAGCACGAATATCCCTGCCTGAACAACATCTGCAAACCAATTGTTGAATTGTGTTTGAGGAAACCGTTCCGACGATAGCTCTTTTTCGAAATGGTCTGTCTGTCTATTACAACACCTCATTTACCCAGGTTTATTTTGGCTATGCTATTCTTTTTTTCTAGTAATACAAAACAAAATGCCAATACTGCCAAGTAATTCAAAACACTTATTTCATTCCGTGCATCTGAGTGAAACTATATGCAAGAGAGAGTCTTATCATTGGGTTAATCAATCTGAATTTGTATTTTATTTACAAGTTTTTTCTTTTCTATATTTTTCTCAGAATATTTTATGTTACAAGAAGATTTTTTATGAAGCACATTACAAAAGAACAATACACAAACAATAATCATGGAAATGCTTGCTTTTATACTTCATTCATACTAAGGGACATTTCAATCATACTTCACATATACTCATACAACTACCAGTCTAAAAGGTCATACACTTTTTTACAATTTATATACAATTCATAGATATGAAACCATAGATTCTTATTAGTGATATAACTCTCTGAAATCAAAAAGATTTGTTCAATTTTCTTATGGTTTCCACGTAAAAAACGTGATCTGGGAAGGTCTACGCGTTTCAAACTCCTTGGTTCTGGAGTTCTCGTCAGGACCATAGACTGTGAATGAGAAAATGGGGGGAACCTATGTTAGTGTGGGATCTAGGTACGTGTGAACTGCTTTTGGTTCAACACCCACTTCTCTGTCTCTTACCTCTCCAAATGTGAGCTAGATGTGCCTCGTCAATTCATCACTTTTCCGCGGAGCGGGACCACCTATACAACAAGTGTACACGCCTATTTTAGTCAGATTGTAATGACGACTTTCAGTATCAAACATACTTAAAACCATACTCACTAATGGAGATGTGTCTTTTCTCCTTTGTTTCTGCAATAAATGGGGAACAAAGTATGAGCGATGTCCACTCACTTTATGTTAGACTGGCTTTCAATGATGTTGGACGGCGATTCTTACCGGTTATGTTGTTTACACACGCCGTGAATTTGGGTTCCGTTTAGATTCGGCGAGCGGTTCACAATGCGCCTGGGGGAATCAAAAGGAGAGGACGTCTCAGTGATTGTGTGCGGGTTTAGTCTCAATCAGAGTATCTTTTGAGTGTCCGCTGGATCATACCTTTGGTTCACAATGTGTTCCGTATGGGTCCCATCTCACGGTCTGGAAACCAGCTTCGGCGGTGTATTTACTTCCTGGTTTTTAAGTCACATGACTTACTCTTGTTTCGCGGTTGCCATCTTTGCCTAGTCAATTGTGACTAGTTGAATGTGTGAGTGACGTTTTTTGAAGTATAGGCGAGCGGTGGTCGTGGGGTTGTTTTAACCTTGTTGTACCTTTTTCATATATAGTGACATGATTTCGTTGGTTTTTCAGGTCGGGGGTCATTTTGAATAGGGAACCTTTATTGTTACATAAGTCATGTGGATGGTGTTTATAGCTTGAACATCTCAGAAAGTTCGTTTAGTCCATTGATGGCAGTATTAAACCTGACAATCATTGATGCCTTGTAAATAAAATACAAATTCAGATTGATTAACCCAATGATAAGACTCTCTCTTGCATATAGTTTCACTCAGATGCACGGAATGAAATAAGTGTTTTGAATTACTTGGCAGTATTGGCATTTTGTTTTGTATTACCAGTTAAGGCAGGGTTTGGCCTTACTGCTTGGGAGCCCATACCCAGTGGCGATTAGTTATTCTTTTTTTCTAGGCATATATCTCTAGGACCCTCTCCGCAATTACGGCCCGCCCCCTCCCCTACCAGCGGCTAAACAGCCGTTCTTGGAGTCCCTTGTTTTTTCCTTCACAAAAAAGTGCTCATTTACGCTGTCTGTCTGTCCCGGCGTTAGATACCAGGTCTCGTCTAGGTGTACAATGAAACAATTCAGTATGTTATTAAATTATGTCTTGGTGTGCAGCACGTTGGAAGTGAGCTAGGGTGACTTAGTACTACCCGTCTGCTCTTCATTCACAGGCTCACCTTGCTAGCGGTCTTTACTCCTATGTAGTATGTGTTGCTCTTCTCCTGTTTCAGTCCCTGTTTTTATCTGTTACCTCTGATAGGATTCTGCCCCTGAATTCAATACTGTTTTCACACAAAACATTCTGATCAGAAGTTGCTCACAAGCATTAAAAAAAAAAAAAAAAAAATATATATATATATATATATATATATATATATATATATATATATATATATATATAATCAATTTGTGGGTCAAGTGCATTGCTGTTATGTCGAGTAGAAAAGTCTACTCACTCGACCTGCAGATCTGGTAAGATTTTTTTGATTTGTTGAGCCCAACTTACTTCAATGCGTTTTATCCATACGCTTTCTGCTTTAAGACTGCTCAAGCAAACATCAGGGCACAGGTAGATTCCACATATCATGATGTTTATTTAAAAACCTGATGCATTTAGGGATAAATCAATCCCTTTGTCAGGGGCATCTAAAAAGTGATACAGACAAAATAATTCTATCAGTGTTTACCCCAAGATCATACATATTGTGCATTTCAATTGTACACGTACATCTCATGTTATCCCAAGTATCCCTCTTCCGTAATATTCATATATTCAGAAGACAAAGTAGGTGGGAGCTGTGATCAACGTTCCCATTCTTTTTTCAATAAAGCAAATTGTTCCTATACTTTACAAAGATGGAGGTTTGGGTGGGTGCCAATGTCTCAATGAAGCCGCAGTTTTCACACTAAAGAATTTTATGGTTTCTGTTTATGCGCCTTCTCGCCCGAAGAGTGATTTTTTAACGGTAGCCTGTGCTCGACCAGAGAAAGGATCATGTCTTCAGATACAAGCTTCAGACATTATCACGATAGGGGTGAGGTTGAGAAGATGGGGTACTTGTACTATGTCCCAGCTCCTGGATGTTTCTCCTTTGCTCTTTTTTCCAGAGGAGTGAAAATATTTTATAATTTTGATTTGCACACCTGGACTTCAGAGTCAATCTCGCCTGTTGGGAAAGAAAAGTCCCTTGTCCTGATTGTCCCACCTGTGATGACTGCCAAATAGGAGACCCTGTGGTTTACTATTACTAAATGGAGTCTAAGATACGGACTAAAGCCAAGCAGTGCGGGGACAGACAGGTTTGTGAGCAGTCCTAATTTGTCAGTTTATAATGGCAAATGAATGTAAAAAACACTTTTCATACTGTGTACCCAAATATTACACGATAAACAAATCCACCAAAGATAAAAGGAATATATATCAAAAAATACAATTTATTATAAAGCCTCCCTTCAGGGTTACAATCTAAATTAATAAAATACATTAAAATCAATTTTCCACATAGTGGAAAAGTATGATAAAAAAGTCAAAAGAAAGAGTCGACGCGGCGTTTCGGTGTTCTTTTACAATATTCACACCTTCATCAGGACATTTTGACATTTAGTTGGAAATCTAAAAATTTAAACAACAGTGTTTAGGTGATTTGTGATTAGGCAGATCAACAAAATACATACATAGTGCTTACTTTTTCTCTTAGTGTTCATTTTGCCCTACATGATCTTGGACCTGTTCCTCTGTGGGGGCCGCCCTCAGTACCCTTTTATCAAAAGATTTTTTTATCAAAAAAACCCTGTTAATAATAAAATAAATCAACGGGGGGTAGTTGGATTGAAGTCTGTGTCTTCAGAATTAAGGAAAGTTTTTATGAACAAATACCTTAATTTTTGAAGCTTCTGTTTAAATTTAAAAGACTTCTAAAACAACTGGATACTTGTGTACGTCTCCCCCTCCCTGTGACAATAATCAGGGCAACCTTCCAATTAATTTGTCTCCCACCTGTGATGACATCTTGATCCTGCAGTGGAGGTTGCATACCGTGTTTTAAGTTTTAGGCCTTTTTAACCTGTATCACAAAAATGTTGCATCCTGGCCCACTTTGGTCAAGTTCAGCTGCCTGCATTGGGTTTATGCAGTGCTGCACAGTGTGCCCTGTTGCGTGTGTGTGCTGGCATGTATGTGTGTCTATGAAGGGTACAGTAAACGGGTGTCTGCATGCGTATATCTTTGTGTATCAGCAGGAATGTATGTGTGCTTGTGAAAGGCACAACAAATGGAGGTGTCCGTTTCGATTTTGGAAGACACAGGGCTTGCTGGAGAAACATAAGGAGATAGAAGATTCCCCCCAAACACTGTTTTGGATTGCTGAATTCCTGAGAGCTCAGTTTGGCACACAATAGAGGATGGAAGAACAAGGCATTTTGTGCAATTTGAAAGGGCGCTTTGATCCTAAGAGGGGTCATTTGTCAAAGTGGCCTGGACACATCTCTCTGGAGGAACAGCATAACAGAAGAATGGGAACTTCAAAGTTGCCCCCCAGAACACGAACATCAAAGAACGGCACAATCACATTTGTGTCTGGAAATGGACTATAAAAAGGAGAGCTTGAGACTCAAAAATTGTCAAACTAAAGCTGTATTTCAGAGTGAATTTCAGCACACGTCCTATTTGTTTGGACCAGGACTGGGGATTTAGGGTCTACGTGTCTCCCTGCTAGGTGAGAGAGCATCTCCCAGGAGAATCATGACCACTCACCCTTGAGCACTAGCTTCTACCCGACCAAAGACCGTAGGAACTTGTGAGTAGTGGGAGATTGCCTGGAAAGGGTGAGGTTCAGTGAGGATCATGTCGAGTGGATCCCAGGAGCAGTGTGAGAGATTCAGGTCCACTTTGTCACTACTGCACGTATCGGGCTGTCCGCTTGTGTGCATTATTCATAACTCCCTGGTGCCGGGTGGGGGCCGCGGTGAACCTTGAGGGCCATTAATTTGGTAAAGAGGACCATTGCCCTGTGCAGCGTTGTGAGCTGAAGCAAGATGGTGTCTTAAGTGTGCGTTTGTGGCCCCAGTAAGCCAGAGGGGCGACACTGAACTTTGAGGGCTGTGAACAATGAACATAGTGCAAAATATGAACAGAGCTGCTACGTCATCATCATAACATCCGGAGCACCCCGAGCCTGCGATAAGAACCCAAGGGTACTTACTGTAACAGCAGAGGAGTGCTGCAAATGTGCAGACCTTGTGCCGACTGCAGAGACTACTACACCTCGCCGGCACATGTCATAGTCATCCTTGTCATGTGTGCATTATACTTGGCCTAGATTATTATTATAGTTGGAGCTACATTATAATCTATTAAATTAAACACAGGTTTTTTGTATGGCCCGCAAACATCCTGAGTTCATGTATTTGAAGGTGCTGCCATACAGGAGAATTAAGAAAAGGGAGACTCAATGAAATAAAATGTTTGCTCAGGATCGAACAATTTAGTCAAGTGGGGAAGCTGGGATTGATATCAGGTTTACTGATGTCACATTGAGTAGATGATCTAAGGAAATGCTTCTTTTTGCATGTTCACACCACATTTTTGGACGGATACTGGATTTTCAAATCTGAGAGTGCACTGAAGCCTGGTATCAAGACCTCAGGGCCAGTGTTCTAACCCTATACCAAGTTATGTTGAATTGGATATCCAATTGGCAAGTACTGGTTTACTTATACATCCCTGTGGTACTCAGGTGCCCAGGGCATGTAAGAAAGAGTGTTCACTCAGGGTTGCAGCACTAGTTGTGCCCCAAAGCATGTGATACAGACAAAATAGACCCCAGCCTGCCATTGCAGACAGATAGGACAGTGTGTGACCCTGCCAGTTCGACTTTGCTATTACATCTAATGGCACAGTTACCACTTCCCTTAAGTAATATATGCAAGTCTCCCCTAAGGAAGGCCTACAGAGTCCTGTGGCAGGGAACAATATATTACTAAGTAAGACATTTGATTTTCTATATGTCTTATCAGCAATACCTCTAAATTCTTGTTTCGTCGTGGAAAGGTTATGAGCCCCATTGGCTCACACAGAGTTAAACTTTTGGCACCCCAACCCCTCTAACTTCTGAATGAGATCACCAAACAGGGTTAAGTAAGGTATCAAATTAATTCGGACATTACATTCCACCTGAGGCCCATGCTCTGCACTCCAGCTAGTACAGGGACCTCACAAAAGCAATGACACATAGGCAGGATTCTGACCACCTGGGGAGACATGTGAATGACTCCCAGAGGCAGGATCAAAGGAAGGTGCCGCAGAGCAAGGTGTTACCTCCTCTCCTAGGATGGCCACTCAGGGTGTTAGCCCAAAAGGCAGGCTTCAAAGGTAAAGCAGCCTTGGAAGGGCCGCTATTGACAACAACCCTGACCAGGATGGCTTTTGTTCCTGCAGACAGGAGACAGAGCTAAGGGAGGGAAACCTGTGTCCAAACCAGTTTTCAGTCGGTGTGTAGCTTACAGGTAGCCAAACCTCTAGGGTGGGCTAACCTACCCCTGACAATCGAGGGGCAACAATGGGGCACTCTGGGATAGTCAGATGCCACACATCACAGAAACATCGTCACTATAGAGGAGGGGCCCAGTAGCCCATTTGCTAGTGACCGCGTGGCCCCCTGAAAGCACTTTCCTGGGATAAGTAGGGAACCCCTGGCACCCTGCCCCTCATTCCACATTGGAGAAAAAGGGAGGACCAAAGACCTGCCATGCTGCCCTTGAACGGCACAAGGAAAGGTTGCACCACCAAGAGGACTGCACCTGCTGCACTTTTGGGCTAGCGAGACTGGAACTGTACATGCAGTACCTCACCCCAGGAAAAGTTGATTTCCCAGCTTCACCAAGATCAGTTACTCCGAGGATCCGAGAAGAGCCAGCATAAACAGGCCTTAAAAGACTATAAAAGGGCGATAATAGATGAGAAAAAGACCTATTTCAATAACACCACTGCCTCAGTGAAATCCTCAAGAGAGCTCTTCAAAATTATCGACTCCTTATCCTCACCTAAAACCCCTAATTCAGTGGTGGAGACACAGTCGCTATGCAATAGTATTGCTAACTTTTTCCACACTAAAATAGCAGACATACATATTGCCCTGGAAACTCTAAATTTAGAGCTGAACACTCGGCCAACACCCATCTCATCTTTAGCTCATCCCCTAATCAGGTCTGAGATCTTGGAAGCAAGTCTCTGTTCCCGTCTGACACAGTTTCCTCTGATGTCGCTGTTAGAGCTTAATAATCACCTAGACACTACTAAGTCCTGTTCCCCTCTGGAACCTTGTCCTTTAAAAACTCTTAAGGCCTGTAGAGAGGCTGTTCTTCCTGTTCTATTGGAGATTATGAATATGTCCATCACCGAAGGGATTTTTCCAGTAGCCTGGAAGACCGCAGTAGCTACACCTCTGCTGAAAAAGGCTTCCCTGAATCCCGACGTCCTGAAAAATTTCCAACCAATCTCTTTACTACCGGCCCCGGCTAAAATACTCGAAGCCCACCGCCTGTCCCTATATCTGGAGAGGGAGAATCTGTTAGATATTTCCCAGCATGGGTTCCGTGCGACCCATAGCACAGAAACGGCCCTCATGGTGGTAGTCAACAACATCAGAGCGGAAGTTGACAAAGGTCGATCCACTCTGCTGGTGTTGCTAGACCTAACAGCAGCTTTCGACACCCTGTCCCCTTCAATCCTGGTTGACAGGTTGAGGACGATAGGGGTCGAGGACAACGCTCTGAATCTCCTTTCCTCTTTTCTGCACCAGAGACAGCAAAGAGTAAAATTGGGAAAATTTCTATCCCCCTCCCAGGCGGTGCAATGTGGGGTCCCACAGGGCTCGGCTCTGAGCCCTGTATTATTCAACATCGATCTGACCCCTTTCGAAAATTATAAAATCCTTTGGGTACCAGGTACTCTCATATGCCGATGATACTCAGATCATTGACTCCACTTTCCGACCGACACAAGACTCTCAGCCCGATTCATCATCGGCATGTTTTGCGAGTCTGTAATAGCGAATAATAAGGAATCGCTATTACAGACTCGCAAAACGGGATTCAGTTAGGAATCGCAAAATAAATTGCAATTCCGACACATTCCTTATTTGCGATTAGCAAATTGCAAATCGCAAATAAGAAATAACTCCTCATTCAATCCTAAAGGCCCATAGGAATGAATGGGGAGTTATTCCTTATTTGCGATTAGCAATTTGCTAATCGCAAATAAGGATGCGATTTCAAGGGTGCTAGGGGTGTCCACAGGACATCCTGTAGCACCCCTGAAATGTAAATTAGACTCATGTTGCGCACACACATGTCCAAAGGACATGTGTGTGTGTAACATACAACTGAGAAAAATACACAAAAGTTCATTTTTCTCAGTTTCGCTATTTACCACGAAGTCTGACTTTGCTGTAAATAGCGGGAAAAAATAGCGAATTCGCAATTTTTTATTGGGTCATTAATAGCATTTAAGGAATATCAAATTGAGATTCCTTAAATGCGATCGCAATTTGAGAAATCGCAAATTGCGATTTCTCAAATTGCGAGTACATGACCCAATGATGAATTTCAAATGCCATTTTTACGGGTGCAAACGGCTTGAATCTGCGATTCGCACCGTTTGCGCCCGCAAAAATGCTTCATGAATCTAGCCCTCTGCCCCTAAATTTAGAGTATGTATGGAAGAGGTGTCGGTATGGGTGATACGTAACCATCTTAAACTAAACGGAGAGAAGACTGAGGTCTTGGTCTTCGGTGGGAGCCATCAAGTGTGGAATGATGACTGGTGGCCTGTCTCACTAGGAGAATGTCCCCAACCGGTACAGGCAGCCAGGAATTCAGGTGTAATAATTGACCATGTCCTCTCTTTCGACCGTCAGGTCAATAAAACAGTGGCCACATGCTGTACTATCATTCAAACACTAAAAAAGATCGCCCCCTATTTGTCCCCTGAGGCACGTAAGCAGTCAATGGTCACCCTGGTATCTTCCAGGCTCGACTATTGTAACGCGCTGTATGGTGGTATTAATAAGAAATGGAGTCAGCGACTTCAGGTGGTTCAAAACGCCGCCGCTAGGCTGGTTCTCAATCTGCCCAGGCGCTCATCTGCCACCAAGGCGAGAAAAGACCTTCATTGGCTGCCAATTCAGGCCAGAATTTCTTTTAAACTTCTCTGTCTTGCCTACAGGGCTGTATTTGGACCAGGATCTGAAGGATTAAATCTTTAGTCAGCCCCTATATCCCCAACAGACCCCTTCGCTCATCCACTAAAAACCTGCTCACCGTCCCGAGATTCAATAAGGTGAGATGGGGAGGAAGAGCGTTCTCCTTCTTGGTGCCCAAACTGTGGAACACTCTCCCGCCTGAACTTTTTAGCCAACCCTCACTGGTGATTTTTCTCAAACTTTTGAAGACATGGCTCTTTTCCCTGGCTTACTAATTAATTAACTATTACTATATCACCCTCCTGCTTTGTTATGATTATCTGTCTGTTATCTACGCCTTGATGCCCTTCGGGGTTACGATTTGCGCATTATAAGACACCCATTCATTCATTCATTCATTCATCAGTATGCTGATCTCCTGGTACCAGCTCCAGGGCAACAAGAGCTAAAAGAGCCCAAACGGACAAGTTGATAGCCACCACAGAAATTTTGCCACTACCAGTCACCGGGCACATCAAAGGACAAATCCGAAGTAGCCAAAACCTGCACCTGAGTCTGGCAGACCCGAAAGCGCTGACCAACTTCAGATTTGTTGTTTACAAGGGACACCAGCTCCCACCAAAGAGTTTGCATCCAACCACAGTGCAGCGTGACCAGTAGCACAGCTTCGGCTGTCCAGCTAATGCCACGTAGAGGACTTTGAGAAACCCCAATCTCTGTGGCCAAAGTCACCCCACACCACCCATGGACCGAACCACCACTGAGACACCTCTGTCAGCCGTTCCACAACCAGAGCATACTTTTGAGTAGCTCTGCCAGCATCCCTCAGCATAATGACCACTCCATTGACTTCCATGGCGGTTGTCCTGTAAAGTTTGAAACTTGCTAAAAACAATACTCTGGTGGCCATGTTTCTGTCCAAAGTATCCCATCTGGCCCCCTAGACCTTATCTCTGCAGGATTTGGTCACCAAAGTCAGGCTGGAGTACTTGCACTAACGTTTACAAACTTTTCAAACTTGGTGTTTGCCAATGCTTGTTTGTGGTTGCATTTAAAATTGATCAAAAGTTCTAAACTCTGCATCTCTGGAAGCCTCTGGTAGATTTTAATGATCAAGGTCTCTAAAAAATCAATCATAAAAATATGCTTTATATTTATAAACAGTTGCCATGTCTCTTTATTGGTGTATCATTTTCTTATTTCATTGTATGGTGCTTCACGCTAAGTTCCTTTGCCAAAGCCTTACTGCTTGCAGCCACCGCTACCCAGGGTTGAGCTTAAGGTTGAGCAAACGATACTGACTGTGCCCAGACCGTATCTATGAGTGTACTCCAAAATAAGGCTCCGCAACCATATGATATAGTACGCTCAGATTCTCATAGATGAGTATCACGTTCTCCCTTTTTTTCCAAATGTTAATGCTTTGTCTTTAATTCTTGACACCTGGTTGGAGCATGGGTGATAGGCAGAAGCAACAGGAAATCACAGCTTGTTTCTTGCTAATGAGTCCAAGAGAATATTGAGTGGGCAGAGCCATGCATCAGGCTTTAGCTTTCAGTGGCTAGAAGCAACCAACCGACTCCCAATGCATACTCTTCAACATGTGCTCTATGTACAAGCATTTCACCGAATTATAGGATCTAATCGCCACCAAACATCCTCTTCCTCACTGAGACATGGCTCAACCCCAGACATTAAACATAAATTTGAAGCACTCCCTCTCTTGTCTTATGTCAGATTTTTTTGTAGCTGTTTATCTGGTTTAGCGTGCATGCACTTGAGTGTGCTCCGCTCCATTTTGCACACTAATACTGTCCGTACTTAAACAATAGCCCGCTCCGTGCTGGCCATACACGAGTTGCACAGCTGTATACACTTAGCGTTCCAAATGAT
Source organism: Lissotriton vulgaris (assembly GCF_964263255.1). Classification (NCBI taxonomy): domain Eukaryota; kingdom Metazoa; phylum Chordata; class Amphibia; order Caudata; family Salamandridae; genus Lissotriton; species Lissotriton vulgaris. The sequence continues at coordinate 1,376,978,167 of NC_141694.1, read as the reverse complement.
TTACTTTCACCACAGTTTTTCCATATTTAATCCACTTTATTTCCAAATTTTATCCAAACTTCATTGTCACGCCATGGATACAAAATTCATTGAAACTTCTGCGTATAAATACTTCATGATTGCCTATCCAGGCTTAAACATGAGCATGTACTGAATTTCGAGTCCTCCATTAACCCCAGACATTGCCACATCAATCCCAGACAGATATAAAACCACTCACTAGGACCATACCAACAAGCCGTGAGAAGGAACAGTCATCATCCACAAAGAGACCATACAGTGCACCCCTATGGAACACCTCAACTTCAAGCTCCACACTGACTACAAGACAACCATCAGAGGCACCCTTGCATTACCGACCCCCAGGTCCTTGCTGCAGCTTCTGCAAAACTATACAGACTTCATGGCACCCCTAGCCTTAGACCCCAAGGACTACATCTTCCTCGGCAACTACATTTCCACATCGATGACCCCAATGACAACAACACTGTGAACCTCCTTGACAGTATGAACAGCCTCCAATGACCTAGATCAGTGATACTCAAAGTATGGCCCGGGGGCCGTTTGCGACCCTCTTGACCTTTAAATGGGGCCCCCTTCAACGCATGTATGACCCCACTGCCAATATTGTCAGATCCCACAGTTTCAACATAATTTCCTATGCAGATGACACCAAAGTCATCCTCTCACTCACAGACGACCCCACCACAATCAGGACCAACTTCCACAGACACATGATAAACGTTGCCGACTAGATGAAGAAAAACTGCCTGCAGCTGAACACAGATAAGAAGGAAGTACTGATCTTCAGTAACACATAGAAAGACTCCTGGTGGCCATCAGACCTAGGACCCGCACCCACTTCCTTCGGCCATGCAAGGAACCTTGGAATCATCATTGACAACAAGCTCACCATGAAATCACAGCTCAACACCATCTCCTCCGCATGCTTCCTCAATCTGCGTATGCTACTTAAGGTCTTCAAGTGGGGACCAATGCAACTGTGACACAGGTCCTCATCACCAGCTGAATTAACTATGGCAACGCTCTCTACGTAGGAATCGCCGCACACATCCTAGAGACACTTCAAACCATACAGAACCTCGCAGCCAGACTCATCCTCGTTCTTCCCGGACGAACCCACATCACACCCCATCTCAGGCAACTCCACTGGCTTCCCGTACAGAAAGATGCTAATTCAAGCTGATGACCCACGCACACAAAGCACTACACAACCAAGGACCCGCCCAAATTAACTACACCTGAACTTCCAACAACCATCAAGAAGACTTCGCTCTGCCTTCCTTTCACTTGCCCACATTCCCCGCATCTCCCGAAGGAGAAGTGGAGGATGCTACTGCGCCCACATTGCAACAAAGACCTAGAACAGCCTCCCCACGCAACTCCGAACTTCCGGAATTGCAAACGGCCCTCAAGACCTGGGTGTTCGAACAAGCCTACGGGACTGCAAGTGCCTGGATACCCTACTGGGTGATTAGCCGTGCTCTATAAATCCTGATTGATTGACTGACTTGTCTACGTTTACTAATGGAATTGTTGTCAAAGCGGCAGTAGGGATGTTTCTAAGTGCAAGATTAAAAACTATAATTTTTAAGAAAATCCTCCAAATGTAGTGATATGACCTTGTGTACGGAGGTGAAATTATTTTGCCTGTTAAACAAACTTTTTTTAAATTCCAAAAACACTATACAATATTTTACGATGCTGTTTGCTGCATGATTTATATTCCAAATACTTTTTCAGCTAGACTCGTGCCTGGACTCTTAAAGACAAGCCAGAACCTAGGCATGGTTCTAACTGTTAACTTGTTGGCTCTCCCACCACTACTCCCTATAAACATTTTCACCACCACTAACAGTTGTAGGTTGTACAATTAGTTTGAGCATGCGCAAAATGCATATTGATTCAATGTGGATCTGAAGCACATTTTTAGGTCTCGCTTAGGCAGCACATGCACTGTCTTGTTTGAGACATGATGTGTTCAGTCTGTGGGGTTTCATTCCACCCCTCGCTGCAGATTTGTTTCTGTGGGTGTTGTTGCGAAAAGCTTGCTTTCCTTTTGTTTATTGTCTTTATCTGGCCAACCTTCTCCGGTCATACTACTCCCCTGGAGAATTGGCCTATTACGGGTATCCTTTCTCTGGATTGTTTTTCCATTTGTGCATTTTATGAACGCTTCGCTTTTACTTTAACTCCAAAATGCACATGCTTTCTGGGTGCCTCTCTTTAACTTTAACTACAATATGTGCTGCCTTTTTTGTTTGTTTTTGTTGCAGAGTGGAGTATTTTCATAGCTCAGCTCAGCAGGGCGCATGGTTTATGGACACCACGCTTTAACTTTTACAACAATATGTGCCCGCTTTGCGGTTGGCATACTTTAACTACAATATGGTACAGATATTTTAAAACTTATGGAGGTTGCTACTGTTTCCGTTCAACTTATTTTGGATGCATCTTCCATTTTTGTTCTTGCAATGTTCCTTTATTTTGCGATTTATGAAACTTGTACGCAATACACTCAGTCCTGACGCAAAGAATGTACTCGTTTGTTTCAGATGTTTGGCTTCTTTATTTACTGAACATTGTGCTCCACTGCGTTTACTAATATGAAGCATAGCTATTTTTTTTTTAATAAGCCATTATTTTTTGTTTTATTTCCACCTGCTTTCACACGATAATTCCAACTTTATTTCCTTATGTTAAACATTATTCGTTAAATTGTAACATTTTGTGAAAGTTGCCACTGTTTGTGTTCAGCAGTGATCAATGCTTAGGCTTTGGTTAGCATGGATGGATCAGAAGCTGCGCCAGTTTGAGCAGGAAGCAAGGCTTTATGGGGATGTCAGCCAGGGTCATACAAATTCCAATCACCTAAGGGGGTACTGAAGTGTTCCCTCAGCCACTGCCCAGGGGAAAAGGTCTGGAGGTGCTGCGTATGCCCTTTTTCCCCACCAATGTATGCCAGAGCACAGTTGTGCTCTTTGCTGCCAGACTAGGGTTCTTAGTGCCAGGGAGCATGTGTGGCTACATATATCCCTGGATCCATGTACCAAGGTGCGCAAGCTGAATTTCTCTACCCTCACACTCCGATATTAGGATGACAGGAGGATAAGCCCCTTCTCCCCACCATAGTGAATTGTTTCCGAGGATACAAGAGCTATCTGCAGCATGAAAGGGTTCTCAACTAACAAGTCCTTTGGGACGGTTGTCCCCCACCTCCTCTTCCCCTAAAGTGCCCAGGAGGCCCCATGCAAATGCATGTGTGCTGTGGCAGTGGCTTTACAAAGCTAATGTCTCCCCTTTTGATTTCTTCCGAATGGTGTGACATCGCCGAAGCGTTAAAGGCTTAAGGGGCTGCGGTTTCGCTGATTGTTGAACCATGCTGCTCCTCAACCCAACCCTTTACAAAGGGCGCACGCTGTTGACCCTTGGTGCATGCCATCTTCTGAGGATACAGTCACCAACAATCGAAGACTTTTTGACTTCCCTACATCTCTCGCCGGTTATCTCTGTGTAGGAGTGATGTTGGCACCATCTTAATGCATCACTCCTGCCGGCCATTAGAGAAGTTCTGCCATGTGTGGAGTGAACATTTCAAATTGCATTGTATGTGGCGTTAGTGCTTGGCGCTATATTAACTGTCGCATGGGGGTGGCCATCTTTCATGGTAGCACACGAGGTGCTGCACCAGTTTTAAATTGGGGATTACTTGGGACCGGATGCCTCAGTAAGGTAATAAAATGCAAGACAACGCCACATTAAAGCTGTCTGAGCAAAGGTTATGCCTCATCAACGTTTCTGCAAGAAAAGGATTACTGGGGCAACTGTTAAAAATGTATTCAGCCTCTGTAAAGGAAGATAATACTGCTCTTCCTACCAGCACAAGCATGTTTGTATCTTTCCTTCCTCTCTCTGTGCCCCACCACATGCAAGACTATTACATATGGGGCACAGGCCTCACCCAGCAATGCCAGGCCGAAGCTGTATTTTCGGAATATGCCACTCATATGCTGTGGTGCTCAGGAAGGAGCAAGTCAGCAAGAAGAGAGGTTACGACACTCGCACCCATGGGCTCTGATCTCCGGTGAGGACCATTACTCTCTTTCCAACTATAACACATGGTCCCAGTGGGCAGATTCCAGGATGTACAAGGCAATAGATCTGGCAAGCCTGATGGTAATATGCAGAAAGACTGAGTTTTGCTTCTGTTACCAAGACCACCACTTAATTTAACAAAGGTGAGAGGAAGATTTTCTGTAGAGATTTAAATTAAATGTGTCAACACGGGCATGCAAAGATTGTTTCATGAAACATAAATGAAATTGAGATTAAGGTACAAAATGTTATTCACTGGTACACTTCTACAAAGTTTGATAAAGTAGTGGAGCCATGACTTCACGTACTGAAGCCTCAATCTTAGCACTTAAACGCATTAGATTTTTGTATGAAAGCAATTTGAAAAGCTGTTGAGACAGGATACGCAGAGATGCTATGATTGTCTTATGTTATCTATAGCATAATTCTGAAGTTAGTATGACATTGTAAAACGATTTGGAGGTTGCCTTTATCCATAGAGCCAAATTAGTGGGTTATCGGGGCCGGAGTGGCCGTAGCGGGCATTGTGCATTTTCCAGGGAAGCTGGAAGGGGGGCAGTTTTGTTACTGGGTGGCGTTTTTGCAACAATGCTACAATATCAGCCCCCAGTATCAAAAGCAGCAGTGCGGGCGGAGGACAATTTTGTTAAGCAACAGTGCCTCATACTTGCCCCTCCCCATCGGGGCGGGAGCAGTCCAACAAAATTGCCGGGGCTCCTTTGGATTCCAAGTCCTGCCCTGTAGGTTATATTTGTTCCTGGTCTGTAAAGGTTACTTATAGGTCTGTTTACCCAAAGACTTCCCTCTGCTTATGACCCCTGCCCTCTGAACCCCACCAACGACTGACCCTTCCTACATCAACCTAGAACCACCATTTAACTGATATTGGATCATCACACTTAAAAACGTATACAATGCCAGGCTGCCCCGAGCCACCGAAGGGGGCCACCTCAGATGGCAGCCACCCTTAGTGCCACATGATGGCACAGCCCCCAAGAAGCGTTCTAGTGGCTGGGACCTGGAGGGTCCCCAGTGATGTCACTTTGGCAGGGGAAGGGCGGGGCCTAGGGTATATGGGCTGGGGTCACGGGCCTGGCGCCCTCTTTGATCCCCGGTTGGCCACGTGGACAGATCCTCCCCCCTTGACCCCGATGAGCGAGCGGTGCTGCCCGGACGCTGTTTTTAGGTGAGTAGCGAACTCCCCTAGCCCCCTCCCACCCCCACCCCTCCCTGGTCCTGGGTTCCCTCCCGGGTCCCTGGTTGTCCGGTTAGGCCTGCCGGGGCGGTAGGGGGTGGGCTGGGGTCTCCTGGCCTGGGACCTGGGCGGGTAGTTTGCTCGGTGCCTGCAGGGGCAGGATAGGGGGGTGGACTTGGCTTTGTGGGTGGGGAGGAGAGCGAGTGTGTCCGGCAGGGTAGCGGGCCATGGGGTCCTGTTTGGCTGGGCTGTGGGGATTAGCCTTGCTTGCTCTGATCTGGGCGTGGGGAGGATGGGGTGGGGTGGGCCTGGTCATGCATGCGGCGTGGGGGTCCGTCGGGGTAGCGGGGGTCTGGGGTCCGGTGTGACGGGGCTGTGGGGTTTTACTTGCTGCGTTCCATTCGGAGCGTGTGGGATGGGCTCCGGGGGTGGGGGGACACGCTCCCCGGGCTGGTGTCGCACTGGTGTTGTCATGCGGCATGGGCCAGGCGCGGCCGTTCCTCTGCATGCGGGCTCGTAGGGGAGAGTGGGGGGTTGGTGCCCCCTCGCGTGTCCCTGCTTCGACCTTGGCGGCTGCCCACCCCTTCCCTATGCCCGTGCCCCCCCCCCCCCTGCTCTGGATGCCCCTCCTCTTGCCTATTGGCCCGGGGGCCCGAGAACTCTCCTGGTCCGGGGCCTGAGCTTCTGCCAGTTAGGGGGGTGCTGCGCGACTCAGGCGGTTTGCGCCTGTCGGACGATGACGAGTTGGGGCCTGCTTGCAGGGCTGGGGGCCTCCTTCCGGTGCTTCCAGGTCGGGGGTCGGGAGGGGGGGTGCAGGCCGCCCATCGTCGCAGCACTTCAGGGAGGGGGAGGGCTAACTTCAGGGCGCATGCGTGAACTGAAGTTGCCGGAGTGCGGGCGAACTAAGAAATTTCAATGTTAGGCAGCCTTGTACACAGCTTCCCCTTAGATGGTAGCAGATGCTGGATGCGATGTAACTGGGCAACTTTTGTCTACCGAGGGGTTTAGATAGCGCGGACTTTGCCCGTAGAGGTCCGAGCGCTTTACAATAGGAACGGATCTGATACATGAGGAGAATAGCGATTGGGAATTATTGGCATAAGCGAATAACATGAGGCTCACGAGGCAATAGGCAATTGTGAACAAACATTATACAGAGGTGCATATGGCGCCGCACAAGGGAGTTAAAGTGGCATGGGTGCAGGGTACATAGGCGCGCAAGGTACAAGTAGAGGTATAATACTGCAGTACATGGCAGACATTCGAGCACAAGTTCAAACGTTACGCAGTAAAGTGTATTTAAAGCTGTGTATTCAGCGCGAACATTACCTGAAGTTGTACGTGCGCCTCACATAAGAGCCAGGCAATGTATGTAAGACATGTTTACTGCCTCCCTCACGTTGTGGGCAGGAGTTGTGGCTATGTTTAGTTATGGCGAGCTCATATAGCGCAAACTTTACCCAATGGTGTCAGAGCGCTTTACATAGAACCTGTGGCGTTACAATAGTATTGTGGATTACATGAGTTCATAAGGGGAAGGAAAGGCTAGAGTAGCTCATTGGGATATGAATAGCTCAGACACAGGAAGCGAGGGTGTACGAGCACTGCACAGAAGAATACCACAATTGATGTGTGCCATGTAATTTTTCCCTCACGCCGTTGGCGGGAGCTGTGCTTAGGTGATTTGTTTATGGGCTTATTAGAGTGAACATTACCCGAAAGTGTCAGAGCGCTTCACATAAAATCAGTTGCATAGGACGGTGGGTTAAAGGTGTTGGGTAAAATGCAAGAATGGCAAATGTTGGATGCACAGTTGCAAGTGGAAGCGTTTCTATGTACACATGCAATGTTACTGCTGAGGTGGATGCCCACCATACGAGACAGTTATATATGCCTTCTTGCTCACTTCTTGTAGGTGAGATGTCACGTGACAATTATACAGATGCAATGGAAGAATTAACACTAAACTGTGTGATTAATTGTATTGCATTCTCTTCTAGCCCGTCCAGCCCCTCGGTGCCCGGTATGATGTGTAGGTTGGGCAGGGTTGGGGCTACTCACGTCTTGCTTTATGTCCATGCAGGCAATCAGGCAGAGGAGGATGTCTGGGTACCCCTCATGGAAAGTCAAGGGAGTGACATGAGTAAACAAGTGTCGGCGCACTGGGGTCAGTGGGTCTGAGATAACGGAAACAGGTGTGATTTGAGGCTAACATGCTTTTCTGATTTTAGATTGTCTGTTGGCAAAGAATTAGATGACAAAGAGGACTTTGGGATTTGATCTGGAGCAGGTATGGTTGGACACACTATCTATGATAGCACAGTCCAAGTGAACCCTGGTTATGTGCGGCTTCTCACTATAAAATGGGACACCACTGGAGCTGTCGCTCTCGGACCTGGGTGTACTAACAGTGGTAGCATCAGGCTCAATGCCCGGCAATCGAAACGCATACATTCTGTGATTCGGGGGTAATCCTGTTCTTCCAGTGTCATAAATCAGATGCCCTCTTGTAAAGCAACTGGCGCTAACGTATTGGGGCTGGGACACGGACGACCGAGTTAGGGCTTGCGCACCTGTCAGTTGCCTGCATGTATTTTGCGTGTAAACTGAGTTTTAGTTTACTGGGGATAGGGAATCATTGGATCAAGGATCTGCAGCCGGATTGTGCCGGGACTAGGAGGCTGGATGCTATGGGCGTACACTCAATGCGGTGCGTTTCCGGCAGAGCTCTTGTGTGTGACTATGTATAGCACTGTTAAGTGAGAATGTGAGGTGTGTGTATGACAGCATCTGCGGTTGGTTGAGTGCGCTACTACTGTTGTGAACTGGTGGGGTGTGGGGGTTTGTGTGACAGCAATGTGCCATGGGCAGCGTTCGGTATCTCTTGTGCACGTCACCACTGTGAGTGAATGGACAGCATTGGTGTGTCACAGATGTGTTTTTATATACCATCATTACATACCTTCACTGCGAGTGTGTGCAGGGTCACAACCTTTTGAGTCCCTGTGGTTCTAATGGTGTGGGTGTCAAAGCTACCGACAGGAATATGCAATATTTTAAACCTCAGCACGAGGAGAGAGCGGGGTGTTGGATTTATTGTACAATTAACGGTGACTGTATTACTGGAGGTAAGGTGACATTGCAGAGAATCCATATTGTTATACGGAGGGGGGCAGGGCTTATAATGGATGTTTTATGTCTCAAATGCAGGAACCGCGCTGGAGAACCGCCCTACTCACATGGAGGTCCACCTGAACGATCAACAGGTAGAAGGGTCATAGCACCCCGGGGGCAGTGTGCTAGGGTCTGGGACACCCAGGTCCTCCCCAGGTGTCAGGACTGTCCCTGTTGTGGGGCACACAGGTTACACCCCATGGAAGTATTACATTCATAGTCAACTGGTGAATCTGAACTTAGCAGATAGCTCATGTACGATAATTGGAGGTTTTCTCTTGTAGAACATCCGATTAACCTGGGCGATTTGTTGATTTAATGGGCAATAATTGGGTGTTTTGTTAAGCAGTGGGAGACGATGGGCAAACCATGAATGCCCTGTGAAAAAATGTAAATGCGTTTTATTTGACACGTGATGCGGCTGGGCATATCTTGCGGCCCATGTGCAATAAGGGAATGTGTTCTTGTGTACAGCAACTGGTGCGCAAGCAAGGGGGCTCGGATCCTGGCGATCGAGTTAGCAAACTAGTTCTCTTTTCCGACAAACAGGCCTGGCCTGAGTAGCGTGGGGGGCATTGTGGCCCCTGTCTCTTTGCAGAGAATCAATTTGGTAGATGAGGGGGGGCATGGCTTCTAATGGATGTTTTATCTCTCAAAATGCAGGAACCGCGCGGGTGAACCGCCCTACTCACATGGGGGGCCACCTGAACCATCAACAGGTAGAGGGTCATAGCACACTGGGGGGCAGTGTGCTAGGGTCTGGGATCCCGAGGTTCTCTCCAGGTGTCATTACTTTCCCTGTTGTGGGGCGTGCAGGTTACACCCCATGGAAGTAATACATTGCTAGTTAACTGGTGAGTCTGCGCATAATAGGTAGGCCCTGTGCAATAATTGGATGTATATTGTAAAAACAACTGATGCTGCAGGGCAATTTGTTGTTTTACTGGGCAATAATCGGGGTGCCTCTCTGTAAGCAGTGGCAGAGTGTGGGCAAATCATGCATTCCCTGTGACCGGTGTATCCGGGAATATCCCGCATCCCATGTGAAAAAAATAAGGGAATGTGTTTGTTTGTTCAGCAACTGGGGCGCAAGTAAGGGGCTTTGACCCTGGCAATCGCGCGAGCCATAGACTTACCTGTCAATGCTGGTGATGGGCTGTTTTCAGGGATTTGTTATTTCTTCCAGAAACACACAGGTTTCGTTGTATAAGGGTTAAAACACACCTAGCAAGCTGCCTGCCAGGGCTCAGAGCAGGAACAGGGGAAGAACACACTGGGGCCAGTGTGTGGGGTTCTGGGTCAGCATGTCCAGGATTGGAGTGTAACCTGTTTTCTAATTTCGGGACAATCGGATCAAGTACACAGGCACCACTCTGAGAAGGACAGGTGGGAACGGAAGCAAGAATGTTCAAGGGTGCTCCGGTCTCAGAGCCTGAATGCTGCTCTTGGTTAAGTGCTCTTGGGGGGCAGGTGACAAACTGGTTCCGACTTCTTGTAGGCGAGAGTAGAAGCAGTGTTAAGGGTAGCGGTTGTGCAATTACCATGCCCCCTTACACATCAGCCCCAGTTGTGCTCAAGTACCTATGCAACTGCTGGCCTCAGCTCATAGGTGACAGGAGGGGTAACCACAAGGGGAGATGGGCAGACGACTGGTATGGTTTTCATTAGGGGGTGCCCAGGGATCTTCTCCAGAACTTATCTGAAGGTCAGTACTTGTGTCACACTATAGGGTTTACACACAGCTTAGGGAGAGGGCTTGCCCAAGAGGACAGGGGCAACAGTACTGTCAAGTCTAGACTTCCGTAAGCGCTGCTAGGGCCCGCCAGAGGCATCCTTTCAGCCGTAAAGGGGGCCTGGTTCGCTTCTTTAGACACACTGCTGTGGGATACAAATGGGTCAGTTCTGTGGGACGTATGGTCCGTTGGGTAGAGCTCCTTAAAGAAAGGCGTGTGCAGCATGGACCTGGGGTAGCCAGCTCAGGCTTGCTCCTGGGTTGTAAAGTTGATGTGATGGGCCAATGGGTGCTGCACCATGTGTAAATGATATAGTACAGCATCTAGTCTGCCAGTTCTGTATGGGGCCATCATTAACAACAGCAGCTGCTTATATGGATAGCAGTATAGCCTCTTTTAGTTCGCCCAGGGTTGGGACGGGCGAGGTCAGCAGCAGTAGAGAAAATCATATCCGGGACGGAGCAATGAGCATGGGGCAGTCAAGCAATCTATGTTTCAACAGAACCCTGATACACTGTTGGGAATAAATGCAAGGTTATGGGCAACACACAAATAGGCCTTTCTGTGTGCAGGGGGGCGCGAGTGAGCCATTTCCAGGAGGGCGCGAGGGGCCTTGTCAGTGCTGATATGGAGGGGAGGGAGAACTAATACAGACAACTCCAGAGCACAGTTGCAGTGTTAGTTGAGAGGTTCAGGAACATTGCGGATACATTTCTCAGTCCAGAGGAGCGGCAGAACTGATAAGGGTTTTTGGTTGCTGGGCAGCACTGCTGTCCAGAGGAGGAGAGGACATGTCCTTGCTTGAGGTGAGGGAGGCCTCTGAATGAACATGGTTTAAGGTCACTAGGTCTATAGGGCCACTCACTCCGCTTTTGGAGCAGCTCTCTTTTCAGCAACTATTGCGCTGGCCTTCTTTGGTGCATTCAGAATGGAAGCTAGAGGCGAGATCCAATTAGGACGCATCAGGAGTAGCCTTGTGCAGATGGAATGCTGTCCTGATAGGCGAGGTCCTGACTAAGATTGAGGAGATCTAAAACGGACCAGGAAGGGGCAGGAAAGGTTATATTGTTGAACAGGTTGAAAGTTGCCAAGTACTGCCCGGTGCGCCTAGTTGCGAGATACCTGGCACTGCGCCCGCCTGGCGCTTGCTGAGGGGACCCCTTTTGACCAAATAGAGCACATAATGGAGGTGTGTTTGGATTTCTCAAGCAACGAAGTCCAGGGCAAACGCTTTTGTAACGACTCCTTTAGAATAAGGAGAGCAACCACGGCTTTCCAGGCAGGCTTGCCAGTGGAACAGATAAAACAAGTGGGACGCTGCTAGTCAATTTGCTACTATAAAGACATACGTTCTTAAGAGGCAGGTTTAGGTGCGGACCTCGAATTTTGATGTGCCGTTGTTGTGTGACATGGAGTCAGTGTAATCATGTTTGCATTGTTTGAGGAATTTAGTTGGTGCCCATAACAAACAATGTGTAAAAAATCTGCGAATTGAGCAACTTGCTGGGGACCTGTGAGATATGGGGGTCTGAAATTACCCCGAGGCTATCTTTGCGGGGCGCAAGGTCAGGGGAGGCAATGGAGGCCTCGCACAGGTGGGTGAACAGCGCAATGCGCAAAATTTACCGAGCAAAGAGGTTTTGGTTTTGTCAGGCATGAGTTGCTACATGCAAAATGCACAGGGTGCTTTGAAGAAGAGGGCATACACCGATCCAAAGTGGGGATGGACCTCTTCCTGCTAGATTTAGCGGCGGCATTGGTAGCGGCAGGTTGTAAGAAAAGAACTATCTAAATTGGGGGGGCTCTGGGGCGGCGGGGGCCACACCCAGAGCCATGGCGGGGTTACAGGGAGATCCAACGCTGGAAGGTACAGAAGGGTACCCTCTACAGGAGCACAGTAAGGGTGCAAGAGCCAATTATCCCCAGGGAGATCCCTGGTGGGATCCTGGAGGAGTGACGTCTCCTCGTTAGTCCTTTGGTTAGTTGTGGACCTGAGGAACCAGGGGTTGCCTGCAACGCTCTGCCCCCGTGGTGGGGAGGAGCGTGAGTAAGGGGTGGACTGGAGGTTCGCCGAGGGGAGGGGCTAGCCCTTCCCCCAAAATTGACAACACCCCCGCGGTTAACACCACAGGGGGTTTATGGCTCATCAGGTGGGCAGGTGGCGAGGGGCGGCCTGACCCTGGATCGCCCGTAACATAATTTATGCAAATTTATATTTGTATATATAAATTTATAATTTATGCAAATAAAGCTGCAACAACTTTCTCCAACAAAACATTGCGTGGTGTCTGTTATAATGGGAAATTGTTGTGAGCGGGCTGGGGTATGGGCCGATGTTGGCACTATGCCAGGCTGCACCGGGCCACCAAAGAGGGCCATCTAAGAGGGCGGCCACCCTTAGTGCCACATGATGGCACAGCCCCCAGGAAGCGTTCTAGTGGCTGGGACCTGGAGGGTCTCCAGTGATAACACAATACTGTACTCATGAGGCAAAACACAAACGAAATTATGAAAAATCCTGAACAATTTATTACACAGTGCAATATTAAAACATAATATTTCAACAATAATTAAAATGACGGGGAAGAGCATTAAAAGAAAGGAAACATTAGATTCCTATTAGTAAAAAAGGAGGTGTAGACAGAAAATTAAATTCAGCGTAGACGTCAGAATTATTTTCTAAACACTATAATACACAATACTCCTTTTATCATGCGACGCGTTTCGGTGGATCATATGGTCAGACCACCTTCATCAGGTTTATACATATTTTCTTCCCCAAAAATTCTGAAAACGAGAAAAATTATCTTTAAAAAAGCATTCGTGTGGTTTAAGTTTTTCCAAATTACAACACTCAATTCCAATTTAAAAAAAAACACATTGTACAAAAAATCTCACAATGACCTCGTTATATTGCCTCAAGCTTTCTACAACAGTATTACACAGACATAAAACATTATTAAAAAGACAAAATATAAGACTATACAGAAAAAACATTTCATCACATTTTATCACATTTAATAAAATAGAAATACTTCATGTAGTTATGCCCGACCATTGGGTAAAAGTCGTGTGACATAATATGGTAAATTCTCATAGACATTGCAGTAATTTTTAGCATAGGGTATAAACAGTGCATAATTTCATTTTTATCCCTACTTATTTATAGATGAACCCTTATGATAGATGATTAACATATGCTAACAGAGTGGACCAAAGTGGGTATAGGCCTATCTCACACATGATAGCCCATCGATCCATTGAAGAATGATGAGTGAGTACATCCTGGAAAGAATCAAATGAGGGAGCAGCAACAACACCCAAATTATATTAAAGGGTCTATGCTCACGTCCCTCGAAACTTTAAAACCAAATCGGCCTATGTTAAATGGTTCCTATGTTAATAGAACACCTTCTCTCGTCCGATGAGTTAAAGAACTTCTCAGACCCGATAATCTATTTTAGAAAAACATAAGGGTAGAGAATATCTATTTCCTGGTGAGCTGAGTTAGAGCCACAGAAGTGATCCATGATAATGGTATACAGAATTAATGACCCACCTTTATAGGTGCTTAAAGATAAGGTAAGGTAGGACAGTCTCAAGCGGTGCTCTGATAAACCGCCGATACAGATACAGGATACACGATAAACCTAAAAACGATAAATACACAACAGCCCATAAGTGTCTCATTCGTAAAACCTCAAACCGAAAGAGGCAGTGTCTACTCTTATACTTACATTTATTAAATGTTTAAAGCTCTCCAGGGACACACGGTACGAATGAGAAGTTAATAAAACGACCCCTTCCTGGATCGGACAAAAGTGCAGGATACTCTCGGATACCACCTAAACAGCGCCTAAATTAGACAGAGAATAGAGCATAAGCCTCCCTAATTCCAGACTACGACAGAGTTCAAATTCTCTACTCTAACCGCAAACGGCGTATAAACTTACCGGAGTTAATAAAAAATGCTGGCGTCTCGTGTGTCGATCACCATCACCTTCTACGAAACGCCGAGATTCTCACCCGCCGTTTAAATACTCCTACGGATGCGGGAGTCTACTGATGCACAACAGCTGTGTATGCTGCTCAGTGACTCGAACTACCACAGGCACAAACAGCAAAAAAGGACTATCTGTTTCACAGGACCTTCTTTGTTTCCAACGGTTATTAGTCCAATCCAATATGGCTGACAGAGTAGCATATCGCTGATTTCTTTTAGATATCTATATGCACACAATCATGATTATGCCCGCTAGCCATACTCCTTAAACCATTCTCCTTAAATGCAGGCACAATACTTCTCAGACTATATTCAAATGCCGGTAAAATAGTGGATCGCATCCTAGCTCGACGGTAAATGCCACGCATGCACCTTAATGACCACTGCATCCGAAATTGAATATCACAGGGGATCCTAGTGCTGATAGATCCCAACATAGACTAGAAGGTATATATAAACCTGAATATGTTTATTCTACTCATACTGTATAATAAATCTGAAAATGGAAATGAGACACTACACATCTCTCACTCCAAGAACATAAAACAAGTTTATGCTCAATAGCTGCAAAATTGTGTTGTTCTAAGTTGACAAAAATCAATCCATCTTCAGAATCGGACATATGGCCGATATAGCAAATATACAGGTGCAATATTAGTTCCTCACTATGTTAAAATCTAATATATACAGGTGTTCCCCTAGTAATATTGCACTGTGTTATAAATTGTTCAGGATTTTTCATAATTTCGTTTGTGTTTTGCCTCATGAGTACAGTATTGTGTTAATTTACTTGTTCCTGTATTTATTGTTTGTTGAACGTTGTGTCACTACAAAAAGGTGTCCCAAAGGGATTTCTTGCTTGACCTAACAGTCTACTTGGCACCCCATCCCTTTGGTTGTGGGGTCCCTCTCTCTTTTACTAGAGGGTCTCCAGTGATGTCACCTCCGGCAGGGGAAGGGCGGGGCCGAGGGTATATGGGCTGGGGTCGCGGGCCTGGCGCCCTCTTTGATCCCTGGTCGGCCCCGTTGACAGATCCTCCCCCCTTGACCCGATGACCGAGCGGTGCTGCCCGGACGCTGTTTTTCCCTCCCTACCGCAAACACCCCGCGGATAACACCACAGGGGTTTTATGGCTCATCAGGTGGGCAGGTGGCGAGGGGCGGCCTGACCCTGGATCTCCCGTAAGATAACCCAACATGTTGGCATAATGTTTATGCAAATAAAGCTGCAACAACTTTCTCCAACAAATCATTGTGTGGTGTCTGTTATTATGGGAAATTGTTGTGAGCGGGCTGGGGTATGGGCCGATGTTGGCACTATGTGGCTGGCCTGGTATAGGTCTTTCATGAAAATTACTTGCGATCCTTGTATTTAATTAACAAGGCTAAGAGCAGATCCCAGGTTACTGAACAGCGCACAGTTTGCTTATGGAGCAGTAGGACCTTTAAACATCTAGAAGTGCGTGTTAATGTATTTATATGTTAATGTTTATTATTTTAATAACTACTTTCTCTCTTTCACCCACATACTATTTCTACTACACTTTCCACTATTCATTCACCAATTCATAAACAAACTACTTATCCAAATTACTTTCAATATATTCGATACAACTCTCACAATTTATTCACCATACCACATAATCCCAAAACATTAAAACACTGCACACCACACAATTCCACAACTAACAATTACTTCACAAACCTCATAATAAATACCACTACAAACAACATACATCCGCTCCACTAAAAACAAAGTAACATTATCGTTTACAATACCAATAGCTCTAACTTTCGTAAATGCGAGACCGAATGTATTGCAAAAGCTTGTTTTAACAGCAAATACACGGAAAGTTGCCATCCAATCAGTGTGCCGTAGCCTGGATACCTGCGCTGTGATGAAGCCGTCATATACCCGCTTGTCTCGATCCTGGGGTAACAGTAGTGGGAACTGCTTTGCCATTCCGCCTCCAGCCTCCATGACACTGCCTGGAGACGTTCTGCAGACCAAGATTTCCGTTACCACTATTTTTGTCCTGGACTACCGCCTGCACAGCTCAGTTAAAGTGCGCGCGCTAAAACATTTCCTGGTTGTCATGAACCAAACATGAAAGCATGGTGCCCGCGCAGGCGCGTTACAGAAGGGCTTCTGCGCGTGCGCGAGTGATGAATTTCTGCAAGAGAAATAAAATAGCTGTCACTAATAATACAAAGAAAGAATGATCATTGGACCAGCGCGAGTGAGATTCATCGCACACTACGCTCAGAAGTAAGGGTCGACGACATGGAGGCTTTCATAAAATTAAAAAGCGAAACTAAGAATCTATTTCGAGAGGCGTGGCGTTTCTATTTAAAGGGAGCGTCGAGCGATCTCAGCCATAGACCCCCAACTATGCTTATTAAGTGATGCAGGGCCCAGTTTCACACTCATGTGGTTACACAACAATACGTTTATGCTTGTCGCTGGAGATGGTGCGTAAATTAACACTGCTGCCGATCATTACGTTGTATTGTTATCACTAACCAATTCAGAGGTACTATCTTTTTATAAGCCGTGCCTGCAAAAACAGCTCCGGCAAATTTGGAACCTTTGTATTGGTTAATAATTGCATCCGGTATGAGGAGCTCATAGAAAAAATAAAGGATGCAGCTGGAAGCGCTATGTGATCGAAATAAACTTTTTTTGTTCTCTATCTGCTGGCCAAGTGGTTCCACTTGTAAGGTAGCTCGGCGAGCTAACGCGCCTACTGCAGAAAGGTATGCTTTCTGAACGTCATCGCTTCCAATAGTAGTAAAATCAGTGCTTCAAATAGGCTGGGACTGAGTACCGGCGCTATTTTATTTGGAGAGAGAGAGTACCTGCACTTCTCAAGAGTGACGTAATACTATTAATTAGAGAGTACGACACTTCTCAGAAACAAGCAGGTACTCTGGTTACAGGGTACCTACACTTCTATTTTTCCATTTCAAGCACTTAGTAAGATAGGTAACGTGAGTAATAAGTATGTAGCAGTGCACTGTGAGTTACTTACAGGTCGTCAATTTGAATCATGTGTGTTCATGAAGAGGTCATTTACATTATGGGGTTAAGACAGAAAAGACAGACCTTGGTCAACAAGTAACACCAGGTTTATTGAACCAGTAATAGGAAGACTGGGCTACAGCAAGGAGTCGAGCCCAAATCCAGATTAGCACCTCTTCCACTTATGGAATCACTCAAGGCTAACCAGAGTTCCTTTCCTTTCTTTCTGCCAGCTCAGTCTTGGAGGTGGGGGCTGGGCCAGCCTTGGGCATGGGCAAGCTGGTCCCAGATCCGGGGCACCAATATTCCAAGGGGCGCAGCAGGGAACTGCCTGATTTAATGTCATGAAAACAGCAGATCGTCCATCCCACTTGGTCTCAATTGGGTCTAGTTAAAGACTTTGTAATCAGCCCTTAATGTACCTCAATTTAATTGTTAGCACCCCATTAACCACCTGCCCGCCTCCCATGTTCCTCACAGCTTCTGCCATCACACCACAATGATACCCCATCCCAACAACAAACAACACATTTTGTTTCCACACAGGGCTCTGTCCTGGTCAATCCGATGAAGGGCAGGCCCTGGGTGGGGGCAGGGGTTGAGTAGGGAAATAGACAAGTGGGTAGGGTAGAAAGGGAAACAATGAGAAGGGGGACAAGAATACTTGTGAAACACCTGCGGAGAATGAGCAGGCGCGGTTGGCATGAACTAAAAAAAGAACAAATTTGAAGTAGTTTGCTAGGTCATCTTCCGGCCTAAGGCGCCCTGGACCTCTGCCCAGCTTGTCCATCTACATGGCTGGACCTGGGTATACCGACAATTCCACCCTGCATCATCCAGGGAATCTCCTGCACACCAGACACCTTCTTTACACACAAAGCACATAACCATTACAGCCAAAAGTCACTCACACACATAGACAGGAATAACAGAACAAAAAATAAAAGCATTCTACCAAGGAAAATTGACCACTAATCCTGAGTAACCTTTAGTTACAAAACAGTGAAACCTCTAAGCTCAAGTAGCATGACTATCTCTAGCACTTCTGTGCACACTAATGCAGTCTCCCCTGGCATCAAATTTGATCCAGCATTTCTGGGCCGATTTTAGGTGTTGTAATTAGGGCACCCGGTTTTATGGTATTTATATTTAAAACATTTCCATCTGTATTTATCCATATTTATTTTGTGTTTTGTGAACAGATGAGATGATAACTCTTATATTTCTGCATTTATTTAATGTACACATTTGCACTTACTCATACCCTGATGCCTGTCAGATTTTAGCACATTACACAGTCAAAACGAATAAAATAATAAACCCACATTAAAAAATAGTGTGATAGCACAAATTCATGTTGAGATATGCTTTAATTTAAGTACATCTCATTGAGCTGTATGCCTCCCCATGCTGCCAATAGGTACAGCTTTTGCCCTGAAAACCATTAATCTCATCATGGAAAGTTACTCAAAAGAAGCCAAATGATCTGTATTTTTCTGCTTTTCTGTCTGTATTCATCTGTAAAAAAGGGAAATCAGGGAGCCCTAGGTGTAATTAGTTATGTGATATATTCTTGTTATTTAATAGGATGTATTTCTTTAATTATTATAACGTTTATTCATTTTATGTTCAATGGGATTTCCCGTTTTTTTCATTGCCCTTCTTCCCCACTTTCCCTTTCTGGTTAACTCCTGCATTTCATAACTGTTGGAATGTGCAGGATTATGTTATTTCCATGTTTTCCTTGCCCTTCTTCCCCCCTTTCCCTTCCCTTTTTGGTTAACTCGTGTATTCCATGGCTGTTGGAATGTGCAGGATTCTGTTAGAGTTTGTTGGGCTCTGTTGTTGAGAGCTGCCTGAGCTGTCACAGAATAATCTACTGTGGCCAACTTGTCTTGCCTGATTCTAGTTACTACAGTAGGATTTAGGTTTCCTTCTTTGCTGGATCATAAATCACTTACTTCATTTATATCTTGCTCCTCCCATGGATCTTTATAAATCACACTGAGGGGAAAGAGAGTTAGCATTTCTGGTGCAATCAATATTCAGTTTAGTTAACAGTGTAACCAATTTGTTTAATGAGGACCAGGAATTGGTAGCCAGGTTTAACCCCTTTGCTGCGGCGGCAATTCCGCCGCAGCGCTAGGGGGGGGGGCCGAGCGGCGCTCGCATGCTCGTGACGGAGACGCTCTGTCACGAGCCGCGGTTGCGCTGTGCTCATGACGGAGCGGTTCCGTCATGGCCCGCCCGCTTAATAGAACGCGCCGCGCAGGCGCGAAATCAGCGCCGCGCAAGCGCGGCGGCAGGGCCATGATGGAACCGCTCCGTCATGAGCACAGCGCCAACGCGGCTCATGACGGAGCGGCTCCGTCATGAGCATACAAGTGGTTAAGGGTGTTTATTACAAATTAGTAACTCAATTTAAGTAAATCACTCCTAAGACCATACTGTAGGAATATAAAATGGCAACAGTGAGATCAAACCACCTAAAGAGGTTTAGGCAGACAAGAATTAAATCAACATGGAGCTAAGTTGCTGCAATACAGAACAATAACATTAGAATCTGATGCTCGGATACTAATCTCAGTTGGTCCTTTCTATTCATCACCAATCTAATTCTTCCAAGACACACACAACATTCAGAGTTCAGAAATCAATAGCTCTATGGAAAATGGCAGGGATAAGGCACGAGTATTAGTATCACCAGCAGTAACTTTGCAGAAGTTTGATCAGGAGTCCTCAGTAAGCTGGAAATAAGTGTTAGTCTAAACGTCACTTAAGGAAAACAATGGGACTTCGGAGAATGTCTTAAAAAGGCCATTCACAGGCAATGGGGATTCAGGAAATGATTCGGGTAGGAGTCCATGGAAGATTCTGAATAAGTTCTGCAGAAAGGGGTTCAGCAGAGAGTCCGTAAGGAAAGTCCAAAGTCACCTGCAGGATTTAGTTGCAAGTCTGAAGAAGCTCTGGCAAAGTTCAACGGTGTAGTCGATAAGGTATAAGCCACAAATTTGTAAGGCAGCACTTTGGTTGCATCATCAATAGAAGCCCATTGTATTTGCTTCAATCTCTAGGTAGATTCACATGTCGCACTCTGCAACTCTGTCACACACTCAGGCTAGAGTATAACAGTCCTTTATTCATCCAAAGGCTTCTCATGTGCTTGTAGTCTGATTCCTTTCCTAGACATGCATCTATTGTTGCTACAGTCTAATTCCTTTCCCAGACATGCATCTATTGTTGTTACACGAAATGTATCTATACAAAACTAGCAATGCATGAGAACACCTGCAAAAACAGAGTATGAGAGAACAGTAAATTATTAAATGAACTACGAAGAAACACGGGCCTTTTGAGTAAATGCTCAAGGGCCTGATTTAGATCTTTGTTGATGGGTTACTCCTTCATTACGGTGACGGATATCCTGTCCTTAAAAATAGGTATCCCGTAGGATATAATGGGATTTATGTTTCAGCAGATGGGATATCTGTCACTATTGTAACGGAGTAACCCTTCTGCCAAGATATAAACCAGGCCCTAAATCAATGATGCACATTTAAAATGCATGTGCACATTTAAACATATACGTAATATAATAATTCTCTAGTACTTTTAGTTCATGTTGCATAGATCACACGATAAGCAATCAAACTGAACAGTTGTAGTATAGATGAGAACAACGTTAAAAGTACATACATGTAACATTAATACATACATTGAAAACCTTTTTGTTGTTTAACCTGTGTTTTATTATTGCATGTTAATCACTTTATTAATCAACATCAATTTATTTGTTCTAGATTATTTCATTAAATGCATCTCCTATTTAGTAAAGACGGTACCTAAGTTATACGTTCAAAAGTAATTCTTTCTACTTAGTAAGCATTCTACAAGAGAAGTGTAAATTCCACATTAAAGATTCTTCTGCAACAGCAGTATCAAATGCAACATGTTCATGAATCATTATGACACGTAGGACCTAGATGTAAAAACATGTTCATTTTGTGTGTCAAGTATCATTTGTATTTAGGTTTTAGTGATGTATAAAGAGTGGGCAGTTTTGAGCTGCAACACCGTCACCTTCCCATTTCATTTCCAAACGTAGACAGCACCCAAATCTCCTCCCCTCCTACCATCAACATCATTGCCTACCCCACCTCAAAACCTCCCATTGGCCACCACACCACCTTGTTTCTAAAATCAATAGACACGTTCTCATTGGCTGAATTCTTGTTAAAATGGTTATGAAGATGACCCTTCTTATTGCTGCAAATTGAAATGCTCTCCATATATTAGACCCCTACCTTCTTCAACTCTCATAGCATTGACTACGACGACCTGAGTACGATAGGTGTCCCACAGCCTTCCCCCACCAGATCTTGTGGCTGCCTTCCCCTTTCAGCCATGCTCCTGGGGTAGGTTTCCTTGTTGGTTTTCTTACAGATTTTTGTTTCACCTGCATTCCTGCCATTTTATCGCAAATACATTGGGGGCCATGACCTGGATCCTCCATTTTGTGGTGTCTACAGACTCTCTGATCGACTCCTACCACCGGTTAGCACCTTGTACTCTCCAGTTTCTCCATCGCCTTAAATCGATCCCCTTTTGAACTCTTCACCCCTCTTTCCTTTCTCATTCACTATAATACATCCCTTCGCCCCCTCCTTCTGACCCGTCCCTTTCTAATGCAACCCGACGCTGTGAGGGAGTCTGGCCCTGGATAGTGTTGATCTATTGGACCCTTACCGTATTGTCGACTCACTTACTCTAACTTTTTGGCGTTCCCTCTAAGTACTCCCCCATTGCCGTTTCTAACCAGTCCTGATCTGCATCCCCACCCCTTTATTATTACACCACTACTCTCTATGCACCATTGAACTTGTCTTCTAAGTTTTTTTAAAGCTTTGATAACTGATTTAATTATGTAACACATTTTGGTTTTGGTTTTCTCTATGCAAGGATTTGTTCTTGTAACTGATGTAACTGATGTAACATTGTAACAATGTTAACCTCATGTAAAGCGCTCTAATACCGCCGGGTCTAGCCAGCGCTATATAAAACTCTTCAGATAAAATAAATCACTTAGCTGTTCCTTTTCCCATCATCTGAAAGTTTTTTTTTTATTCTTGACCCACTGACCAGCCATAACAACCATAAGCATGATATTTCTGACTCCTCTTGTTAATATAATTGTTTATCTTCTCTTGACGTTTCTCTTGACATTTATCCACCTTCGAATTTCTCAAAAATCCCAATATCATTTAATGTACTCTTCCCGAAAGCCACTAGGGAACCAAGTACATTGCAAATTTCTGCCCCCACAATAATTCAAACAAAGACTTTCTCATGGCTGATTTTGTTGTTGCTCTGTAAGTTTACATTGCTTACAAAGTTTCTTGCTCTTCTGCCTCTTAATAATAGAGTACATTTCTTCTATATTTTATGTTGCTCCTTTTAGTAAAATTACATGTTTATTCTTATTTATTTGTGTTTTTTACTGCGCAAGCAAGACACAAATGGGTGGCAGAGTGCTTCCCATAAGTACAATTACAGGACTTAAGAATCATTAGAACAAATTTAACTGAGAAACGGTTTCAAGATTAGAAGACACATTCCAATTCTGAAAGGTAGTTTTGGTAAAACTTTTTCCTTCACAGGTAGGCCAGAAAACTGTGAGATGAGGGCATCCATACATTAAGTCTTCCCCTCTGCAAGCTAGTAATCGCCCATTACAATGGAGTCATAGCCAATCCTTACAAGGTTATTCTGACACCAATGTCCTCCTGTGGGCACCTAGTCACAGAAATCTGGAACAATGGCAAGATTATCTGTGTGCGCCACACAATATATCATCCACCTGGTGACAATCTGCTCTTCATAGAGTAAATTATGGAGTACATTTCCTCATGCGTGGACCTTCACACTAGCCATATCTTCCTCTGGGATTTTAGCCTTGACTGGAATGATACAAATGCTCCCCTAGTATGCTCTTTTAAGGTTTGCCTCTCCGACCTCAACCTCATCCCGGCCTGCAATGGACCCACCCAGAATAAAGGCACCACCCTGGATCTTATCATAGCTAGACACAACATTATACTTCTTGCTGACATTATATCCTGTAATTGGCCGGATCATCACCAAGTCTCCTTTCACATTTTGGAAAAGGTCCTGCTCAGACAAGGTCAACTGCTTGAAACCAAACAGCTAGTTCTCAATCTGAGAGACATCAACATCATTAATCTAACTACCATCAGCAAGAATCTGCTTCAGCTTCCCCCTAACATGTCTAACTTGGAAGACCTTACGTATCACTACATCAATTCCATGTCAAGTATATTTGACTCTATTGCTCCCAAGCAACTCAAAAGGATTCTGATCAAACAATCCAAAACCTGGTTTAATGGATCCCTTATTAAGGAACGTCGCAAACTTAGGCTTTGTGAGAGACTATGGAGAAACTCTCCCTCTACTACAAGCCTCAATCACTTAAGGAGGATGAGAAGTGCATTCAACAAACACATTCGCAATGTGAAATCAGATCACTTCAGGGTCCAGCTTGATAGTGCTAAAAACAGACCCAATAAACTTTTTAAAATTATCAAAAAACAAGCTACTCATACTACAAACCATATATCTGCACTCATGACCTCCTGCCCCAGCAAGGAGCACTTCTAAGCTCACTTCTTGGAGAAGGCAAAGAAAATTGAACTTGAACTGCAATGTGCCACCCCAAACTGGCGGTCCTTGAGCTCCCCTGCATTTGATGTACCTAAGGCAGAGATTGCACTTTGCCACCCCATAATCTGCTCTACTGAAAATAAAGTTTCTTGGAATTCTTTCCTGCTCCCGAATGATGCGGAGATGGCACTTTCTCTGGCGTCTCTAAAACCCTCTAACCACTTCAGCGATCATCTTCCCGCTAAGCTTCTCAAAGATCTCAATTCAGCCATTCTTCCACTCTGGGCCCGGATCATTGAAGAATCTCTCTTACAGGGGAGATTTCCTGACTGCTTCAAGATGGGGCCAGTCACTCCTGTCCCCAAGAAACCAAATGATAACTTAGCGGATCCCAATATTTTCAGCCCCACGTCTGCATCATGACTTTAGGGAAATTACTCGAGAAATGCGTTCACACACAGCTCTGCAAGCACATCAAGAAATGTCAGATCCTTGACCTTTACCAGTCAGGTTTCAGAGCAGGGCACAGTACTGAAACCGCACTAACTCACATTGTTGATGACGCCTTGAGATCCCTTGATCAAAATGTCCCTTTTCTTCTGATTCTTCTTGACTTGTCCTCAGCATTTGACACTATTAAACATGAAAACTTGATTGCTGTTCTTCAACATAAGATGGGATGATCGGACCCTGTCTTAAATTGGTTTGCTTCTTTCTTGCATAAGCGTACCCAAATAATCAAAGTTAACCAATCACTTGCTACCAGTACTCCGGTCACTATTGGAGTACCTCAAGGTTCTGCACTGTCGCCGAAGCTCAACGTTTTCATGGAACCTCTTTCCAATATTCTGAACGGCTCTAACATTCAATACCATATGTATGTATGCTGATGAGACGCAACTGTATTTGAAGATCTCCCTTCCTGATGACATAAAAACTCTAAATGTTCCACTTCTGAAAACTCAAAATTGGCTAACACATAATCATCTGCTGTTAAAAACCCTAAAAACTGAATTCCTTCTGATTTCGGCTCTCTGCACTCAACTGCACCCCTCATGTTGTGTTGTTGACTCTGCCAGATCTTTAGGCATCACCCTGTACAAATACCTAAATATGCGCACTCACATTAGTGCCACTATTAGGGGTGCTAATCATCAGCTCAACACCCTAAGGAAAATCAAGCCATTCTTACTTCCTGAGGACATCCAGCCAGCAGTGCAATCCCTAGTTATCTCACACTTGGAATATGGTTTGGTCACCCTACCTGGCCTTCCTAAAGCTAGATTTTCTCAGCTTAGAGCCACTCTTAACGCTTGAGCCAGACTCATAACTGGCTCCAGAAAGCATGACCATATCTCTCCGGACTTAATTCAGCTTAACTGGCTATCCATTGAAGCAAGGATTTGTTTCAAGATAGCTAGCCTGATGCACAAAGCTATTCATTACAACACCTCTGTCTACCTAGCAAAGAAACTTGAGATATCGGGTTTGAGTCGGAACTTAAGAAGCTCTAATACTCTACTTTTGAAACCACCCAAATTCAATAAGAAAAGATTATACAACCATGCTTACTCTGGTCTTGCTCCAATAATTTGGAGCGCTCTTCCTCCCGAGATCAGATCCAACCCATCGACTACCTCATTCAAAAAACATGTAAAGTGGCTGCTACTGAATGACCATCTACAGCAATAGCCCTTATGCCATCTTTTATCCACTTCCATCACCAGCTTGACAGTCTTTTTACCTGTCGCTCAAAATTTGTTATGTTTCTCGTCCCGGTCCTTTTTGATGAACTGCTGCTGTAACTTTTGTTAGGTACTTCTTGTGTTCTATTTTGTACTGTACCCATGTTTTAAACCTCTTACCATGTACCCTCCTTTGTACAACACTGTGCTGCCCTTTTTGGCTCAAGTTTGCACTTTATAAAACTTTTCAAATAAATTCATAAATAAATGTCGGAGTGAATAAATTAGTGGCAACAGTCTAGTGGGTTTACTTTTCTATCATACTGAAACCAAGTAAACGCATTGGGAACTAATATTTGTGTGCTTCAAGAGTGTTCCATTTTGATGTTCTTGTTAAAATCAGGTAGTGCTAGTAATAGATGTAAAGAGGCAGACAGGTATTTTTCGTTCCAACCTGCCTGCCAACATTGATGTACAGAATTACTGTGTAGGGATTCTACCTAGTTCATGGGAGTCATCAGTGCCCGTTCGGGGACAGAAGCACCTTAGCATAGAGGCACCAGAAGGGAGAGATGAAGTATTCACTGCATGGTTTCATCTAGGTGACAGGGTTGGCAGAGATGCTGTTGGAAATCACTTCTGTCGCCATCTTGGACAATTTCATTTAGCAAAAATGCTGTACACCATCGCCTGAAGTGAACTTTTCCAGCAATCCCACTCCACAAAAAACCTCCTCTGAAAATTAAATCACAACCTATGTGGTTACACTTTCCTCCACCCAGCTTCTGACTGCTTTGAATATTATTTTGGTAATACTACTGCAGAATCTTCTCTTTAAGAAATCAAAGAAAAATGGCTTGTTATGTCAATAGCAAATTTCGGGCATGGTCTAGTAGCAAGTCTACAGTACGTTCTTAACCCCATGATGTCTTCGCAGATATATGACTCAACCAACATACTATGAACTTTTGCACAAACCTGCTTAGCCTGGTATCCTGTATGTAATAGTACAGAGGAAAGGTGTTCTGTGTCTCTTTTAGAGGTTTCCAGTTAAGAGGAATAGTCCACAAAGGGTAAAAACCTCAATGGCAATTTTGTAGCTTATGATTGAAGATGACGATTAATACTGAAGTTATTAGCAAGGCACCAAACTTCCCATGATATCAGGGAAGAAGAGTCAAGCAAGAAAATCCAAAAGTAGGCGTAATACACATTCTAGCTGAGGAAGCAAAAGTCAGTGACAAAAATAGAAGCAAGTGGGCAAAAATGTAACGAAAAAAAAGGAACCAATGCATTGCAACAAATCCATCACTTGGAAATGACTCCTTGTATATATTGGAAACAGGAGCTGACATCACAGGAAAAACTCTACTTTATCCGGAATTGGGAGCCTCAGATAGATCTCTCTGGACAGATCACCACTTCGGAAAGGGACATTTAAAAGGTTTGTGTAGTGTTCCGGTCAGTGCAACACTCTAGAACACTGTACCAGCTCATCGCATTCCTTGTGAAGGTTCTTGATGAGCTGATATTCTATAGAATGATATTATTTGAATGAGAAGGGGAGTTGGATACGGTTCAGGGAAATTTCCTGCGACCAGCTTGTGGTGGTTCTGCTACTCGTAAATACTTTCAATAAAATATTGCCTTCTGTTGGAAAGTGGGTTTCTGTTGCAGTAACCCCCAGCACACACTTTTTGCCGGACTACTGATGCATTTTGACTTGATGTGCTCTGGCTCCCTGCCTATCAGGTTCCCAGGGCCTGTGTTCTTTCCCCAAAACTAACCCAATTGGCATCTCTAGCCACAGGTCAGTCCCTGGTAAATGGTACCACATTTACCTAGTGCACTGTGACCAGGGAAGACATCTAAGGGCTGAGGCACTTATTGTGCCACCTTTAGAGGCCCTGTACCTTTACAAACACACACTGCAGGCTGCGTGTTATGGTGCTGAACAAAGTGAAGAGTCGACATGGTAGACATCTCTGTGTGCTCTGCCTACAACCCTCTGCCCTGGCATAGGCCAGTAACCCCTCTGGCTGAGTGCACTATACCAGTGGTGAGGGTACAGGTGCATGAGCCCAGTGCCCCTACTGTGTCTAAGTCCATTCTTAGACATTGTAAGTGCAATGCTGCCATTAAGAGTATATGGTGCTGGGAGTTTGTCATTACGAACTCCACAGCACCATAATGGCTACACGGAAAACGGAGAAGTTTTGGATCAAACTTCTCTGCACATTAAACCCACACTGATGCCAGTGTGGGATTTAATGAAAAATGCACACAGAGGGCATCTTAGAGATGCCCCCTGAAAATTAACCTACCACTAGTGTCAAGGCTGAATGGCTGCTTTCAGCTGCCACCACCAGACATGTTTCTGGACCCCTGGGTCAAGAGCCTGCTGCTCTCTGGGGTCTGAAACAATGCACATACTGGGACGAGGTGCCAAGCCTCCTTCCCCAGGATGGACAGGGTCCATGAAGAGGAAGCTTCAAAGGCTTGCCGCCTTTGTGAGCTTCCCCAGACTACTTTGCTGCTTTTAGCAAATGGTCCCCACTGGTTCTGGCCCCTCACTTTGGGCAGGAGAACCAGCAGAAAAAACAAGTGAGGAAGAGAGGTGTGCCCACCTCTGCCAACTCCACCCCTCAGGTGGGGGAAACAAGGTGAAGCACAACTCTCAGTCCATGCCATCTTGCAGATGGTGGGGACTCAGCCAACCAGGGACAGGCTCGTGCCCCCCTCCCACTTGAGGGTGGCATAATAGGGGGTGTACCCACTACAGTGAATGGACCCATTGGTCCCTACCTTTTACCTACCTGTAACACCCCTAAATCTAGTATTTAGGGGCACCGCTGAGCCTTGCTTCCTCAGGCAAGCAGACCAGAAAAAAAGAAGGACTGAACAGCCGTACAGCAGCTAACAAGAGGAAGATGCCCTCTGACTTGGCCCCAGCCCTACCGGCCTGTTTTCCCCTCAAACCTGCTCCTGCGAAATCCCGGTGTGTCCTGCAGTAAGCTACCTCAAAAACACAGGAGGACCTGCCTGCCTTCCACCTCAAAGACTTTGTCTCCCATGAACACCGGATTTGTTCATCTGCAACCTATGGCCTTGGCCGGAACTCACGAATCCGCACCACTCTGCACCCGCCGTCCATGGCACGATATCGAGTGGGCAAACACCACGACGAGGTCACCCCGGCGATCCTGACCCAAGATCCGGTGACCCCTGACCTGCCTCAAGCCTCCAGCCGACGCCTGCAGCCTAAATCCAGAAGGTCTCCCCAACCGTGACCAGGAGTGTCCCTGTCCTGGGGTGGGTACTCCTGCTTCTCTCCTGTGGGAGGGGGGCAGGAGCCTAGCTGTGATTGGGCACGGCTCCCCATCTTCAAGATGGCTGGAGCCCAGGGTCGTGCTTCACCTCGCCTCTCCCACCTGAGGGGTGGGGTTGGCACAGGCTGGCACACCCCGCTTGCTGACGTGGGTTTCCCTTCAGTCTTTCTGCCAGAGTAGGGGTTTAGAACTGGTGGGGGCCAGTTGCTGAGTACAGCAAGTGGCCTGGAGAAGCTCACATAGGCGGCATGCGGCGGCGGCATCCTGGGGGAGGAGAACTAACACCTCGCCCAGGACGTGCATTGTTGCAGGCCCAGGAGAGAGAGGGGCTCTCCACCCAGGGGTCCAGCAGCATGTCGGCTGTGTGGCAGCCTGGGCAGCCACTCAGTCCAGACGTGGATTGTAGGTTAGGTTTCAGGGGGCATCTCTAAGATGCCCTCTGGGGAGCATTTTACATTAAATCCCACACTGGCATCAGTGTGGGTTTAATGCGCTGAGAAGTTTGATACCGAACTTGTCAGTCTTCAGTGTAGCCATTATGGTGCTGTGGAGTTCGAAATGACGACCTCCCCGCAACATATACTCTTAATGGCATCACTGCACTTACAGTGCCTAGGAATGGCCCTGGGTACTGTAGGGGCACAGGGCTCGTGCTCCTGTGCCCACACCACTGGCATAGGGCACCCAGCTAGAGGGGTGACTGATGTATGCCAGGGCAGTGTTTTTGTGGGCATGGCACACAGGGGTGTGTGCCATGTTGACTCTTTGTTTAGTTCTGTACTTAGACCCTCAGCCTGCAAAGGCAGTGTGTGGGTGTCAGGGTACAGGACCCCTAAGGGTGGCACAAAAAGTGCTGCAGTCCTTAGGGGTCTTCTCTGGTCACCATGCCCTGGGTACCTAGGGTACCATTTACTAGGGGCTGACAGGTGGCCAGAGATGCCAATTGGGTTTTAGTTTCAACACAGTTTTAGGGAAGGAACACAGGCCCGGGGTATCTGGTTGGCAGGAGCCCAGGGCACCCTCAGTCAAAGCATATCAGCAGTTCAGAAAAAAGTGGGAGCATACCAATGCAAGACAGATGGCACTTTCTCACATCTATTGACGAGCTGAACACAGTTGAGCGATCAAACATTACCATGGCTCAACATAAGCACAAAATGTATTATGATGAATGTCTCTGTTAACCCCTTCGGTGCTGCTGACGACTTTAGCTCGTCACGATTCCAGTAGGGAAGGTGTTGGTTCATTCCTTATGTTGGAGCGCCATCTAGAGCAAGTCCGGTAGATAATGTGTTTGCAATAGTAGCGCGCAATGCTTTCCAACGGGGCAACCAGATTGCCGGGCTTACCTGGAAGGCCTGAGGCCTGAGGTCCAGGGGAGGGCGGCCTCCCCATCCCGGGTGCTGTCCTTGGTCCTGCTGCGTGGCAGGGTGCCCGGGACGGGGTCCGGAGGGCCCAGGGAGGCTTTCCCTGCGCCGCCGGGCTTGGGAGCCCAGGCTGGGTCCAGGGGCCCGGCCGGGCCCCGGGTCGGGTGCCACGGCCCTGGGCCCGGTCCACCGGCCTGCCGCACAGCCAAAGGACCAGGACGGGGTTCCGTCGTGCCCGGGAAGCCTCCCCTCGCTCGGCTGAGTTCAGCAGCTCCGGCCGGGGGCCCCTGAGGGCCCGGGGAGGGCGGCCTCCCCATCCCGGGCGCTGTCCTTGGTCCTGCTGCGTGCCCGGGACGGGGTCCGGATTGCCCTGGGAGGCTTCCCCTGCGCCTCCGGGCCTGGGAGCCCCGGCTGGGTCCAGGGGCCCGGACGGGCCCCGGGTCGGGTGCCACGGCCCTGGGCCCGGTCCCCCGGCCTGCCACACTGCCAAAGCTCCGGGACAGGGCTCCGTTGTGCCCGGGAAGCCTCCCCTCGCTCGGCCGAGTTCAGCAGCTCCGGCCGGGGCCCCTGAGGGCCCGGGGAGGGCGGCCTCCCCATCCCGGGCGCTGTCCTTGGTCCTGCTGCGTGGCAGGCTGCCCCGGGACGGGGTACGGAGGGCCCGGGGAGGCTTCCCCTGCGCCTCCGGGCCTGGGAGCCTCGGCTGGGTCCAGGGGCCCGGACGGGCCCCGGGTCGGGTGCCACGGACCTGGGCCCGGTCCCCCGGCCTGCCACACTGCCAAAGCTCCGGGACAGGGCTCCGTTGTGCCCGGGAAGCCTCCCCTCGCTCGGCCGAGTTCAGCAGCTCCGGCCGGGGCCCCTGAGGGCCCGGGGAGGGCGGCCTCCCCATCCCGGGCGCTGTCCTTGGTCCTGCTGCGTGGCAGGCTGCCCCGGGACGGGGTCCGGAGGGCCCGGGGAGGCTTCCCCTGTGCCTCCGGGCCTGGGAGCCCCGGCTGGGTCCGGGGGCCCGGCCGGGCCCCAGGTCGGGTGCCACGGCCCCGGGCCTTTGGTCCCCACGCCCCCGTTCCCTGGCGCCAGCTCACTTTTTCGTTGGGGCATAGAGTGACACCGGCTGGCTTGACTTTCGTGCCCGGCTATCTGGTCTCTGGGATCCCCTCGGCCATCTGGTCTCTGGGATCCCCTCGGCCATCTGGTCTCCGGGATCCCCTCGGCCATCTGGTCTCTAGGATCGCCTCGGCCATCTGGTCTCCCGCAATGCTTTCCTATGAGGGCGACCAGATGGCCGAACTTCCCTGGAAGTCCCGATGAGGTGCCATTTGCCTCCCGGATCCCAGCGAGGGCT